>NC_141592.1:29825626-31033017 GCF_036417535.1 Chlamydotis macqueenii | reverse complement strand
ACAGACATCGGGGCTCCGGGCTTTCTATGACGAACAGGGCTTCGACGTTTACCACGACCTGCACCTGGGCGCCATTGGTAAAAAACCCAAGAAAAATCACGAACGTTGGACGATTGCTCCCACACCGAAAGTGCCAGCAAACCAAGCTCTTGCTGCTCCTCACCGGCCATTGGCAGCGCATCTACAGCACCACAGACATCGGGGCTCCGGGCTTTCCCAGACGAACAGGGCTTCGACGTTTACCACCAGCTGCATCTGGGCGCCCACTCCAAAAAAACCCGAAAAATCACGAACGTCGGACGATTGCTCCCACACAAAAAGTGCCAGCCAGTCAAGCTCTTGCTGCTCCTCAACGGCCATTGGCAGCGCATCTACAGCACCACAGACATCGGGGCTCCGGGCTTTCCCTGACGAACAGGGCTTCGACGTTTACCACCACCTGCACCTGGTCGCCCACTCCAAAAAAACCCGAAAAATCACGAACGTCAGACAATTGCTCCCACACCAAAAGTGCCAGCCAGTCAAGCTCTTGCTGCTCCTCCCCGGCCATTGGCAGCGCATCGACAGCACCACAGACATCGGGGCTCCGGTCTTTCCCTGACGAACAGGGCTTCGACGTTTACCACCAGCTGCGCCTGGGAGTCCACTCCAAAAAAACCCAAAAAATCATGAACGTCGGACGATTGCTCCCACACCGAAAGTGCCAGCAACTCAAGCTCTTGCTGCTCCTCACCGGCCATTGGCAGCGCATCTACAGCACCACAATCATCGGGGCTCCGGGCTTGCCCTGACGAACAGGGCTTCGATGTTTACCACCACCTGCACCTGGTCGCCCACTCCAAAAAAACCCGAAAAATCACGAACGTCGGAAGATTGCTCCCACACCAATTGTGCCAGCCAGTCAAGCTCTTGCTGCTCCTCCCCGGCCATTGGCAGCGCATCTACAGCACCACAGACATCGGGGCTCCGGTCTTTCCCTGACGAACAGGGCTTCGACGTTTACCGCCAGCTGCACCTCGGCGTCCCCTCCAAAAATACCCTGAAAAATCACGAATGTCAGACAATTGCTCCCACACCAAAAGTGCCAGCCAGTCAAGCTCTTGCTGCTCCTCCCCGGCCATTGGCAGCGCATCTACAGCACCACAGACATCGGGGCTCCGGGCTTTCCCTGACGAACAGGGCTTCGACGTTTACCACCAGCTGCACCTGGGCGCCCACTCCAAAAAAACCCGAAAAATCACGAACGTCGGAAGATTGCTCCCACACAAAATGTGCCAGCCAGTCAAGCTCTTGCTGCTCCTCATCGGCCATTGGCAGCGCATCTACAGCACCACAGACATCGGGGCTCCGGGCTTTCCCTGACGAACAGGGCTTCGACGTTTACCACCAGCTGCACCTGGTCGCCCACTCCAAAAAAACCCAAAAAATCACGAACGTTGGACGATTGCTCCCACACAAAATGTGCCAGCCAGTCAAGCTCCTGCTGCTCCTCAGCGGCCATTGGCAGCGCATCTACAGCACCACAGACATCGGGGCTCCGGGCTTTCCCTGACGAACAGGGCTTCGACGTTTACCACCACCTGCACCTGGGCGCCCACTGAAAAATAGCCCGAAAAATCACAAACGTCGGACGATTGCACCCACACCGAAATTGCCAGCAACTCAAGCTCTTTCAACTCATCACCTGCCATTGGCAGCGCATCGACAGCACCACAGACATCGGGGCTCCGGTCTTTCCCTGACGAACAGGGCTTCGACGTTTACCACCAGCTGCGCCTGGGAGTCCACTCCAAAAAAACCCAAAAAATCATGAACTTCGGACGATTGCTCCCACACCGAAAGTGCCAGCAACTCAAGCTCTTGCTGCTCCTCACCGGCCATTGGCAGCGCATCTACAGCACCACAATCATCGGGGCTCCGGGCTTGCCCTGACGAACAGGGCTTCGATGTTTACCACCAGCTGCACCTGGGCGCCCACTCCAAAAAAACCCCGAAAAATCATGAAGGTCGGAAGATTGCTCCCACACCGAAAGTGCCAGCCAGTCAAGCTCTTGCTGCTCCTCACCGGCCATTGGCAGCGCATCTACAGCACCACAGACATCGGGGCTCCGGGCTTTCCCTGACGAACAGGGCTTCGACGTTTACCACCAGCTGTATCTGGGCGCCCACTCCAAAAAAACCCGAAAAATCACGAACGTCGGACGATTGCTCCCACACAAAAAGTGCCAGCCAGTCAAGCTCTTGCTGCTCCTCCCCGGCCATTGGCAGCGCATCTACAGCACCACAGACATCGGGGCTCCGGGCTTTCCCTGACGAACAGGGCTTCGACGTTTACCACCACCTGCACCTGGTCGGCCACTCCAAAAATACCCTGAAAAATCACGAACGTCGGACGATTGCTCCCACACCGAAAGTGCCAGCCAGTCAAGCTCTTGCTGCTCCTCCCCGGCCATTGGCAGCGCATCTACAGCACCACAGACATCGGGGCTCCGGGCTTTCCCTGACGAACAGGGCTTCGACGTTTACCACCAGCTGCACCTGGTCGCCCACTCCAAAAAAACCCGAAAAATCACGAACGTCGGAAGATTGCTCCCACACAAAATGTGCCAGCAACTCAAGCTTTTTCGGCTCATCACCTGCCATTGGCAGCGCATCTACAGCACCACAGACATCGGGGCTCCGGGCTTTCTATGACGAACAGGGCTTCGACGTTTACCACGACCTGCACCTGGGCGCCATTGGTAGAAAACCAAAGAAAAATCACGAACGTCGGACGATTGCTCCCACACCGAAAGTGCCAGCAAACCAAGCTCTTGCTGCTCCTCACCGGCCATTGGCAGCGCATCTACAGCACCACAGACATCGGGGCTCCGGGCTTTCCCAGACGAACAGGGCTTCGACGTTTACCACCAGCTGCATCTGGGCGCCCACTCCAAAAAAACCTGAAAAATCACGAACGTCGGACGATTGCTCCCACACAAAAAGTGCCATCCAGTCAAGCTCTTGCTGCTCCTCAACGGCCATTGGCAGCGCATCTACAGCACCACAGACATCGGGTCTCCGGGCTTTCCCTGACGAACAGGGCTTCGACGTTTACCACCAACTGCACCTGGTCGCCCACTCCAAAAAAACCCGAAAAATCACGAACGTCGGAAGATTGCTCCCACACCAAATGTGCCAGCCAGTCAAGCTCTTGCTGCTCCTCCCCGGCCATTGGCAGCGCATCTACAGCACCACAGACATCGGGGCTCCGGGCTTTCCCTGACGAACAGGGCTTCGACGTTTACCACCAGCTGCACCTGGGCGCCCCCTCCAAAAAAACCCTGAAAAATCACGAACGTCGGACGACTGCTCCCACACCGAAAGTGCCAGCCAGTCAAGCTCTTGCTGCTCCTCCCCGGCCATTGGCAGCGCATCTACAGCACCACAGACATCGGGGCTCCGGGCTTTCCCTGACGAACAGGGCTTCGATGTTTACCACCAGCTGCACCTGGGCGCCCACTCCAAAAAAACCCCGAAAAATCATGAAGGTCGGAAGATTGCTCCCACACAAGAAGTGCCAGCCAGTCAAGCTCTTGCTGCTCCTCCCCGGCCATTGGCAGCGCATCTACAGCACCACAGACATCGGGGCTCCGGGCTTTCCCTGACGAACAGGGCTTCGACTTTTACCACCAGCTGCATCTGGGCGCCCACTCCAAAAAAACCCGAAAAATCACGAACGTCGGACGATTGCTCCCACACAAAAAGTGCCAGCCAGTCAAGCTCTTGCTGCTCCTCCCCGGCCATTGGCAGCGCATCTACAGCACCACAGACATCGGGGCTCCGGGCTTTCCCTGACGAACAGGGCTTCGACGTTTACCACCAGCTGCACCTCGGCGTCCCCTCCAAAAATACCCTGAAAAATCACGAACGTCGGACGATTGCTCCCACACAAAAAGTGCCAGCCAGTCAAGCTCTTGCTGCTCCTCACCGGCCATTGGCAGAGCATCTACAGCACCACAGACATCGGGGCTCCGGGCTTTCCCTGACGAACAGGGCTTCGACGTTTACCACCAGTTGCACCTGGGCGCCCACTCCAAAAAAACCCCGAAAAATCATGAAGGTCGGAAGATTGCTCCCACACCGAAAGTGCCAGCAACTCAAGCTCTTGCTGCTCCTCCCCGGCCATTGGCAGCGCATCTACAGCACCACAGACATCGGGGCTCCGGGCTTTCTATGACGAACAGGGCTTCGACGTTTACCACGACCTGCACCTGGGCGCCATTGGTAAAAAACCGAAGAAAAATCACGAACGTTGGACGATTGCTCCCACACCGAAAGTGCCAGCAAACCAAGCTCTTGCTGCTCCTCACCGGCCATTGGCAGCGCATCTACAGCACCACAGACATCGGGGCTCCGGGCTTTCCCAGACGAACAGGGCTTCGACGTTTACCACCAGCTGCATCTGGGCGCCCACTCCAAAAAAACCTGAAAAATCACGAACGTCGGACGATTGCTCCCACACAAAAAGTGCCAGCCAGTCAAGCTCTTGCTGCTCCTCAGCGGCCATTGGCAGCGCATCTACAGCACCACAGACATTGGGGCTCCGGGCTTTCCCTGACGAACAGGGCTTCGACGTTTACCACCAGCTGCGCCTGGGAGTCCACTCCAAAAAAACCCAAAAAATCATGAACGTCGGACGATTGCTCCCACACAAAAAGTGCCAGCCAGTCAAGCTCTTGCTGCTCCTCACCGGCCATTGGCAGCGCATCTACAGCACCACAGACATCGGGGCTCCGGGCTTTCCCTGACGAACAGGGCTTCGACGTTTACCACGAGCTGCACCTGGTCGCCCACTCCAAATAAACCCGAAAAATCACGAACGTTGGATGATTGTTCCCACACCGAAAGTGCCAGCAACTCAAGCTCTTTCGGCTCATCACCGGCCATTGGTAGCGCATCTACAGCACCACAGACATCGGGGCTCCGGGCTTTCCCTGACGAACAGGGCTTCGACCTTTACCACCAGCTGCGCCTGGGAGTCCACTCCAAAAAAACCCAAAAAATCATGAACGTCGGACGATTGCTCCCACACCGAAAGTGCCAGCCAGTCAAGCTCTTGCTGCTCCTCACCGGCCATTGGCAGCGCATCTACAGCACCACAGACATCGGGGCTCCGGGCTTTCCCAGACGAAGAGGGCTTCGACGTTTACCACCAGCTGCATCTGGGCGCCCACTCCAAAAAAACCCGAAAAATCACGAACGTCGGAAGATTGCTCCCACACAAAAAGTGCCATCCAGTCAAGCTCTTGCTGCTCCTCAACGGCCATTGGCAGCGCATCTACAGCACCACAGACATCGGGGCTCCGGTCTTTCCCTGACGAACAGGGCTTCGACGTTTACCACCACCTGCACCTGGGTGCCCATTGGAAAAAAACCCAAGAAAAATCACAAACGTTGGACGATTGTTCCCACACCGAAAGTGCCAGCAACTCAAGCTCTTTCGGCTCATCACCGGCCATTGGCAGCGAATCTACAGCACCACAGACATCGGGGCTCCGGGCTTTCCCTGACGAACAGGGCTTCGACGTTTACTACCAGCTGCACCTGGGCGCCCACTGAAAAATACCCCGAAAAATCACGAACGTCGGACGATTGCACCCACACCGAAATTGCCAGCCAGTCAAGCTCTTGCTGCTCCTCCCCGGCCATTGGCAGCGCATCGACAGCACCACAGACATCGGGTCTCCGGGCTTTCCCTGACGAACAGGGCTTCGACGTTTACCACCAACTGCACCTGGTCGCCCACTCCAAAAAAACCCGAAAAATCACGAACGTCGGAAGATTGCTCCCACACCAAATGTGCCAGCCAGTCAAGCTCTTGCTGCTCCTCCCCGGCCATTGGCAGCGCATCTACAGCACCACAGACATCGGGGCTCCGGGCTTTCCCTGACTAACAGGGCTTCGACGTTTACCACCAGCTGCACCTGGGCGCCCCCTCCAAAAAAACCCTGAAAAATCACGAACGTCGGAAGACTGCTCCCACACCGAAAGTGCCAGCCAGTCAAGCTCTTGCTGCTCCTCCCCGGCCATTGGCAGCGCATCTACAGCACCACAGACATCGGGGCTCCGGGCTTTCCCTGACGAACAGGGCTTCGATGTTTACCACCAGCTGCACCTGGGCGCCCACTCCAAAAAAACCCCGAAAAATCATGAAGGTCGGAAGATTGCTCCCACACCGAAAGTGCCAGCCAGTCAAGCTCTTTCGGCTCCTCACCGGCCATTGGCAGCGCATCTACAGCACCACAGACATCGGGGCTCCGGTCTTTCCCTGACGAACAGGGCTTCGACGTTTACCACCAGCTGCGCCTGGGAGTCCACTCCAAAAAAACCCAAAAAATCATGAACGTCGGACGATTGCTCCCACACCGAAAGTGCCAGCCAGTCAAGCTCTTGCTGCTCCTCACCGGCCATTGGCAGCGCATCTACAGCACCACAGACATCGGGGCTCCGGGCTTTCCCTGACGAACTGGGCTTCGATGTTTACCACGACCTGCACCTGGGCGCCATTGGTAAAAAACCCAAGAAAAATCACGAACGTTGGACGATTGCTCCCACACCGAAAGTGCCAGCAAACCAAGCTCTTGCTGCTCCTCACCGGCCATTGGCAGCGCATCTACAGCACCACAGACATCGGGGCTCCGGGCTTTCCCAGACGAACAGGGCTTCGACGTTTACCACCAGCTGCATCTGGGCGCCCACTCCAAAAAAACCCGAAAAATCACGAACGTCGGACGATTGCTCCCACACAAAAAGTGCCATCCAGTCAAGCTCTTGCTGCTCCTCAACGGCCATTGGCAGCGCATCTACAGCACCACAGACATCGGGGCTCCGGTCTTTCCCTGACGAACAGGGCTTCGACGTTTACCACCACCTGCACCTGGGTGCCCATTGGAAAAAAACCCAAGAAAAATCACAAACGTTGGACGATTGTTCCCACACCGAAAGTGCCAGCAACTCAAGCTCTTTCGGCTCATCACCGGCCATTGGCAGCGAATCTACAGCACCACAGACATCGGGGCTCCGGGCTTTCCCTGACGAACAGGGCTTCGACGTTTACTACCAGCTGCACCTGGGCGCCCACTGAAAAATACCCCGAAAAATCACGAACGTCGGACGATTGCACCCACACCGAAATTGCCAGCCAGTCAATCTCTTGCTGCTCCTCCCCGGCCATTGGCAGCGCATCGACAGCACCACAGACATCGGGGCTCCGGGCTTTCCCTGATGAACAGGGCTTCGACCTTTACCACCACCTGTACCTGGGCACCCATTGGAAAAAAAACCAAGAAAAATCACGAACGTCGGACGATTGCACCCACACCGAAAGTGCCAGCCAGTCAAGCTCTTGCTGCTCCTCACTGGCCATTGGCAGCGCATCTACAGCACCACAGACATCGGGGCTCCGGGCTTTCACTGATGAACAGGGCTTCGACCTTTACCACCACCTGCACCTGGGCACCCATTGGAAAAAAAACCAAGAAAAATCACGAACGTCGGACGATTGCACCCACACCGAAAGTGCCAGCCAGTCAAGCTCTTGCTGCTCCTCCCCGGCCATTGGCAGCGCATCTACAGCACCACAGACATCGGGGCTCCGGGCTTTCCCTGACGAACAGGGCTTCGACGTTTACCACCAACTGCACCTGGGCGCCCACTGAAAAATACCCCGAAAAATCACGAACGTCGGACGATTGCACCCACACCGAAATTGCCAGCCAGTCAAGCTCTTGCTGCTCCTCCCCGGCCATTGGCAGCGCATCTACAGCACCACAGACATCGGGGCTCTGGGCTTTCCCTGACGAACAGGGCTTCGACGTTTACCACCAGCTGCACTTGGGCGCCCACTCCAAAAAAACCGGAAAAATCACAAACGTCGGACGATTGCTCCCACACAAAATGTGCCAGCCAGTCAAGCTCCTGCTGCTCCTCAGCGGCCATTGGCAGCGCATCTACAGCACCACAGACATCGGGGCTCCGGGCTTTCCCTGACGAACAGGACTTCGACGTTTACCACCACCTGCACCTGGGCGCCCATTGGAAAAAAAACCAAGAAAAATCATGAACGTTGGACGATTGCTCCCACACAAAATGTGCCAGCCAGTCAAGCTCCTGCTGCTCCTCAGCGGCCATTGGCAGCGCATCTACAGCACCACAGACATCAGGGCTCCGGGCTTTCCCTGACGAACAGGGCTTCGACGTTTACCACCAGCTGCATCTGTGCGCCCACTGAAAAAAACCCCGAAAAATCACGAACGTCGGACGATTGCTCCCACACCGAAAGTGCCAGCCAGTCAAGCTCTTGCTGCTCCTCACCGGCCATTGGCAGCCCATCTACAGCACCACAGACATCGGGGCTCTGGGCTTTCCCTGACGAACAGGGCTTCGACGTTTACCACCAGCTGAACCTGGGCGCCCACTCCAAAAAAACCCCGAAAAATCACGAACGTCGGACGATTGCTCCCACACAAAAAGTGCCAGCCAGTCAAGCTTTTGCTGCTCCTCACCGGCCACTGGCAGCGCATCTACAGCACCACAGACATCGGGGCTCCGGGCTTTCCCTGACGAACAGGGCTTCGATGTTTATTACCAGCTGCGCCTTGGCGTCCACTCCAAAAAAACCCAAAAAATCACGAACGTCGGACGATTGCTCCCACACAAAATGTGCCAGCCAGTCAAGCTCCTGCTGCTCCTCAGCGGCCATTGGCAGCGCATCTACAGCACCACAGACATCGGGGCTCCGGGCTTTCCCTGACGAACAGGGCTTTGACATTTACCACCACCTGCACCTGGGCGCCCACTGAAAAATACCCCGAAAAATCACAAACGTCGGACGATTGCACCCACACCGAAATTGCCAGCAACTCAAGCTCTTTCGGCTCATCACCTGCCATTGGCAGCGCATCGACAGCACCACAGACATCGGGGCTCCGGTCTTTCCCTGACGAACAGGGCTTCGACGTTTACCACCAGCTGCGCCTGGGAGTCCACTCCAAAAAAACCCAAAAAATCATGAACTTCGGACGATTACTCCCACACCGAAAGTGCCAGCAACTCAAGTTCTTGCTGCTCCTCACCGGCCATTGGCAGCGCATCTACAGCACCACAAACATCGGGGCTCCGGGCTTGCCCTGACGAACAGGGCTTCGATGTTTACCACCAGCTGCACCTGGGCGCCCACTCCAAAAAAACCCCGAAAAATCATCAAGGTCGGAAGATTGCTCCCACACCGAAAGTGCCAGCCAGTCAAGCTCTTGCTGCTCCTCCCCGGCCATTGGCAGCGCATCTACAGCACCACAGACATCGGGGCTCCGGGCTTTCTATGACGAACAGGGCTTCGACGTTTACCACGACCTGCACCTGGGCGCCATTGGTAAAAAACCCAAGAAAAATCACGAACGTTGGACGATTGCTCCCACACCGAAAGTGCCAGCAAACCAAGCTCTTGCTGCTCATCACCGGCCATTGGCAGCGCATCTACAGCACCACAGACATCGGGGCTCCGGGCTTTCCCAGACGAACAGGGCTTCGACGTTTACCACCAGCTGCATCTGGGCGCCCACTCCAAAAAAACCCGAAAAATCACCAACGTCGGACGATTGCTCCCACACAAAAAGTGCCAGCCAGTCAAGCTCTTGCTGCTCCTCCCCGGCCATTGGCAGCGCATCTACAGCACCACAGACATCGGGGCTCCGGGCTTTCCCTGACGAACAGGGCTTCGACGTTTACCACCAGCTGCGCCTGGGAGTCCACTCCAAAAAAACCCAAAAAATCATGAACGTCAAACGATTGCTCCCACACAAAAAGTGCCAGCCAGTCAAGCTCTTGCTGCTCCTCCCCGGCCATTGGCAGCGCATCTACAGCACCACAGACATCGGGGCTCCGGGCTTTCCCTGACGAACAGGGCTTCGACGTTTACCACCAGCTGCACCTGGTCGCCCACTCCAAATAAACCCGAAAAATCACGAACGTTGGACGATTGTTCCCACACCGAAAGTGCCAGCAACTCAAGCTCTTTCGGCTCATCACCGGCCATTGGCAGCGCATCTACAGCACCACAGACATCGGGGCTCCGGGCTTTCCCTGACGAACAGGGCTTCGACCTTTACCACCAGCTGTGCCTGGGCGGCCCACTAAAAAAAAACGAAAAAATCACGAACGTCGGACGATTGCTCCCACACCGAAAGTGCCAGCAACTCAAGCTCTTTCGGCTCATCACCTGCCATTGGCAGCGCATATACAGCACCACAGACATCGGGGCTCCGGTCTTTCCCTGACGAACAGGGCTTCGACGTTTACCACCAGCTGCGCCTGGGAGTCCACTCCAAAAAAACCCAAAAAATCATGAACGTCGGACGATTGCTCCCACACCGGAAGTGCCAGCCAGTCAAGCTCTTGCTGCTCCTCACCGGCCATTGGCAGCGCATCTACAGCACCACAGACATCGGGGCTCCGGGCTTTCCCTGACCAACAGGGCTTCGATGTTTACCACGACCTGCACCTGGGCGCCATTGGTAAAAAACCCAAGAAAAATCACGAACGTTGGACGATTGCTCCCACACCGAAAGTGCCAGCAAACCAAGCTCTTGCTGCTCCTCACCGGCCATTGGCAGCGCATCTACAGCACCACAGACATCGGGGCTCCGGGCTTTCCCAGACGAACAGGGCTTCGACGTTTACCACCAGCAGCATCTGGGCGCCCACTCCAAAAAAACCCGAAAAATCACGAACGTCGGACGATTGCTCCCACACAAAAAGTGCCATCCAGTCAAGCTCTCGCTGCTCCTCAACGGCCATTGGCAGCACATCTACAGCACCACAGACATCGGGGCTCCAGTCTTTCCCTGACGAACAGGGCTTCGACGTTTACCACCACCTGCACCTGGGTGCCCATTGGAAAAAAACCCAAGAAAAATCACAAACGTTGGACGATTGTTCCCACACCGAAAGTGCCAGCAACTCAAGCTCTTTCGGCTCATCACCGGCCATTGGCAGCGAATCTACAGCACCACAGACATCGGGGCTCCGGGCTTTCCCTGACGAACAGGGCTTCGACGTTTACTACCAGCTGCACCTGGGCGCCCACTGAAAAATACCCCGAAAAATCATGAACGTCGGACGATTGCACCCACACCGAAATTGCCAGCCAGTCAATCTCTTGCTGCTCCTCCCCGGCCATTGGCAGCGCATCGACAGCACCACAGACATCGGGGCTCCGGGCTTTCCCTGACGAACAGGGCTTCGACGTTTACCACCACCTGCACCTGGGCGCCATTGGTAAAAAACCCAAGAAAAATCACGAACGTTGGACGATTGCTCCCACACCGAAAGTGACAGCAAACCAAGCTCTTGCTGCTCCTCACCGGCCATTGGCAGCGCATCTACAGCACCACAGACATCGGGGCTCCGGGCTTTCCCAGACGAACAGGGCTTCGACGTTTACCACCAGCTGCATCTGGGCACCCACTCCAAAAAAACCCGAAAAATCACGAACGTCGGACGATTGCTCCCACACAAAAAGTGCCAGCCAGTCAAGCCCTTGCTGCTCCTCAACGGCCATTGGCAGCGCATCTACAGCACCACAGACATCGGGGCTCCGGGCTTTCCCTGACGAACAGGGCTTCGACGTTTACCACCAGCTGCACCTGGTCGCCCACTCCAAAAAAACCCGAAAAATCACGAACGTCGGAAGATTGCTCCCACACCAAATGTGCCAGCCAGTCAAGCTCTTGCTGCTCCTCCCCGGCCATTGGCAGCGCATCTACAGCACCACAGACATTGGGGCTCCGGGCTTTCCCTGACGAACAGGGCTTCGACGTTTACCGCCAGCTGCGCCTGGGAGTCCACTCCAAAAAAACCCAAAAAATCATGAACGTCGGACGATTGCTCCCACACAAAAAGTGCCAGCCAGTCAAGCTCTTGCTGCTCCTCCCCGGCCATTGGCAGCGCATCTACAGCACCACAGACATCGGGGCTCCGGGCTTTCCCTGACGAACAGGGCTTCGACGTTTACCACCAGCTGCACCTGGTCGCCCACTCCAAAAAAACCCGAAAAATCACGAACGTTGGACGATTGTTCCCACACCGAAAGTGCCAGCAACTCAAGCTGTTTCGGCTCATCACCGGCCATTGGCAGCGCATCTACAGCACCACAGACATCGGGGCTCCGGGCTTTCCCTGACGAACAGGGCTTCGACCTTTACCACCAGCTGTGCCTGGGCGGCCCACTAAAAAAAAACGAAAAAATCACGAACGTCGGACGATTGCTCCCACACCGAAAGTGCCAGCAACTCAAGCTCTTTCGGCTCATCACCTGCCATTGGCAGCGCATATACAGCACCACAGACATCGGGGCTCCGGTCTTTCCCTGACGAACAGGGCTTCGACGTTTACCACCAGCTGCGCCTGGGAGTCCACTCCAAAAAAACCCAAAAAATCATGAACGTCGGACGATTGCTCCCACACCGAAAGTGCCAGCCAGTCAAGCTCTTGCTGCTCCTCACCGGCCATTGGCAGCGCATCTACAGCACCACAGACATCGGGGCTCCGGGCTTTCCCTGACGAACAGGGCTTCGATGTTTACCACGACCTGCACCTGGGCGCCATTGGTAAAAAACCCAAGAAAAATCACGAACGTTGGACGATTGCTCCCACACCGAAAGTGCCAGCAAACCAAGCTCTTGCTGCTCCTCCCCGGCCATTGGCAGCGCATCTACAGCACCACAGACATCGGGGCTCCGGGCTTTCCCAGACGAACAGGGCTTCGACGTTTACCACCAGCTGCATCTGGGCGCCCACTCCAAAAAAACCCGAAAAATCACGAACGTCGGACGATTGCTCCCACACAAAAAGTGCCATCCAGTCAAGCTCTTGCTGCTCCTCAACGGCCATTGGCAGCGCATCTACAGCACCACAGACATCGGGGCTCCGGTCTTTCCCTGATGAACAGGGCTTCGACGTTTACCACCACCTGCACCTGGGTGCCCATTGGAAAAAAACCCAAGAAAAATCACGAACGTCGGACGATTGCACCCACACCGAAATTGCCAGCCAGTCAATCTCTTGCTGCTCCTCCCCGGCCATTGGCAGCGCATCGACAGCACCACAGACATCGGGGTTCCGGGCTTTCCCTGATGAACAGGGCTTCGACCTTTACCACCACCTGCACCTGGGCACCCATTGGAAAAAAAACCAAGAAAAATCACGAACGTCGGACGATTGCACCCACACCGAAAGTGCCAGCCAGTCAAGCTCTTGCTGCTCCTCACCGGCCATTGGCAGCGCATCTACAGCACCACAGACATCGGGGCTCCGGGCTTTCCCTGATGAACAGGGCTTCGACCTTTACCACCACCTGCACCTGGGCACCCATTGGAAAAAAAACCAAGAAAAATCACGAACGTCGGACGATTGCACCCACACCGAAAGTGCCAGCCAGTCAAGCTCTTGCTGCTCCTCACCGGCCATTGGCAAAGCATCTACAGCACCACAGACATCGGGGCTCCGGGCTTTCCCAGACGAACAGGGCTTCGACGTTTACCACCAGCTGCACCTGGGCGCCCACTCCAAAAAAACCCCGAAAAATCACGAACGTCGGACGATTGCTCCCACACAAAAAGTGCCAGCCAGTCAAGCTCTTGCTGCTCCTCACCGGCCATTGGCAGCGCATCGACAGCACCACAGACATCGGGGCTCCGGTCTTTCCCTGACGAACAGGGCTTCGACGTTTACCACCAGCTGCGCCTGGGAGTCCACTCCAAAAAAACCCAAAAAATCATGAACTTCGGACGATTACTCCCACACCGAAAGTGCCAGCAACTCAAGTTCTTGCTGCTCCTCACCGGCCATTGGCAGCGCATCTACAGCACCACAAACATCGGGGCTCCGGGCTTGCCCTGACGAACAGGGCTTCGATGTTAACCACCAGCTGCACCTGGGCGCCCACTCCAAAAAAACCCCGAAAAATCATGAAGGTCGGAAGATTGCTCCCACACCGAAAGTGCCAGCCAGTCAAGCTCTTGCTGCTCCTCCCCGGCCATTGGCAGCGCATCTACAGCACCACAGACATCGGGGCTCCGGGCTTTCTATGACGAACAGGGCTTCGACGTTTACCACGACCTGCACCTGGGCGCCATTGGTAAAAAACCCAAGAAAAATCACGAACGTTGGACGATTGCTCCCACACCGAAAGTGCCAGCAAACCAAGCTCTTGCTGCTCCTCACCGGCCATTGGCAGCGCATCTACAGCACCACAGACATCGGGGCTCCGGCCTTTCCCTGACGAACAGGGCTTCGACGTTTACCACCAGCTGCATCTGGGCGCCCACTCCAAAAAAACCCGAAAAATCACGAACGTCGGACGATTGCTCCCACACAAAAAGTGCCAGCCAGTCAAGCTCTTGCTGCTCCTCAACGGCCATTGGCAGCGCATCTACAGCACCACAGACATCGGGGCTCCGGGCTTTCCCTGACGAACAGGGCTTCGACGTTTACCACCAGCTGCACCTCGGCGTCCCCTCCAAAAATACCCTGAAAAATCACGAACGTCGGACGATTGCTCCCACACCGAAAGTGCCAGCCAGTCAAGCTCTTGCTGCTCCTCCCCGGCCATTGGCAGCACATCTACAGCACCACAGACATCGGGGCTCCGGGCTTGCCCTGACGAACAGGGCTTCGATGTTTACCACCAGCTGCACCTGGGCGCCCACTCCAAAAAAACCCCGAAAAATCATGAAGGTCGGAAGATTGCTCCCACACCGAAAGTGCCAGCCAGTCAAGCTCTTGCTGCTCCTCACCGGCCATTGGCAGCGCATCTACAGCACCACAGACATCGGGGCTCCGGGCTTTCCCTGACGAACAGGGCTTCGATGTTTACCACGACCTGCACCTGGGCGCCATTGGTAAAAAACCCAAGAAAAATCACGAACGTTGGACGATTGCTCCCACACCGAAGGTGCCAGCAAACCAAGCTCTTGCTGCTCCTCACGGGCCATTGGCAGCGCATCTACAGCACCACAGACATCGGGGCTCCGGGCTTTCCCAGACGAACAGGGCTTCGACGTTTACCACCAGCTGCATCTGGGCGCCCACTCCAAAAAAACCCGAAAAATCACGAACGTCGGACGATTGCTCCCACACATAAAGTGCCATCCAGTCAAGCTCTTGCTGCTCCTCAACGGCCATTGGCAGCGCATCTACAGCACCACAGACATCGGGGCTCCGGTCTTTCCCTGACGAACAGGGCTTCGACGTTTACCACCACCTGCACCTGGGTGCCCATTGGAAAAAAACCCAAGAAAAATCACAAACGTTGGACGATTGTTCCCACACCGAAAGTGCCAGCAACTCAAGCTCTTTCGGCTCATCACCGGCCATCGGCAGCGAATCTACAGCACCACAGACATCGGGGCTCCGGGCTTTCCCTGACGAACAGGGCTTCGACGTTTACTACCAGCTGCACCTGGGCGCCCACTGAAAAATACCCCGAAAAATCACGAACGTCGGACGATTGCACCCACACCGAAATTGCCAGCCAGTCAATCTCTTGCTGCTCCTCCCCGGCCATTGGCAGCGCATCGACAGCACCACAGACATCGGGGCTCCAGGCTTTCCCTGATGAACAGGGCTTCGACCTTTACCACCACCTGCACCTGGGCACCCATTGGAAAAAAAACCAAATAAAATCACGAACGTCGGACGATTGCACCCACACCGAAAGTGCCAGCCAGTCAAGCTCTTGCTGCTCCTCACCGGCCATTGGCAGCGCATCTACAGCACCACAGACATCGGGGCTCCGGGCTTTCCCTGACGAACAGGGCTTCGACGTTTACCACCAGCTGCACCTGGGCGCCCACTCCAAAAAAACCCCGAAAAATCACGAACGTCGGACGATTGCTCCCACACAAAAAGTGCCAGCCAGTCAAGCTCTTGCTGCTCCTCACCGGCCATTGGCAGCGCATCTACAGCACCACAGACATCGTGCTTAGGGCTTTCCCAGACGAAGAGGGCTTCGACGTTTACCACCAGCTGCACCTCGGCGTCCCCTCCAAAAATACCCTGAAAAATCACGAACGTCGGACGATTGCTCCCACACCAAAAGTGCCAGCCAGTCAAGCTCTTGCTGCTCCTCCCCGGCCATTGGCAGCGCATCTACAGCACCACAGACGTCGGGGCTCCGGGCTTTCCCTGACGAACAGGGCTTCGACGTTTACCACCAACTGCACCTGGGCGCCCACTGAAAAATACCCCGAAAAATCACGAACGTCGGACGATTGCACCCACACCGAAATTGCCAGCCAGTCAAGCTCTTGCTGCTCCTCCCCGGCCATTGGCAGCGCATCTACAGCACCACAGACATCGGGGCTCCGGGCTTTCCCTGACGAACAGGGCTTCGAAGTTTACCACCAGCTGCACTTGGGCGCCCACTCCAAGAAAACCGGAAAAATCACGAACGTCGGACGATTGCTCCCACACAAAATGTGCCAGCCAGTCAAGCTCTTGCTGCTCCTCACCGGCCATTGGCAGCGCATCTACAGCACCACAGACATCGGGGCTCTGGGCTCTCTCTGACGAACAGGGCTTCGATGTTTACCACCACCTGCACCTGGGCGCCCATTGGAAAAAAAACCAAGAAAAATCATGAACGTTGGACGATTGCTCCCACACAAAATGTGCCAGCCAGTCAAGCTCCTGCTGCTCCTCAGCGGCCATTGGCAGCGCATCTACAGCACCACAGACATCAGGGCTCCGGGCTTTCCCTGACGAACAGGGCTTCGACGTTTACCACCAGCTGCATCTGTGCGCCCACTGAAAAAAACCCCGAAAAATCACGAACGTCGGACGATTGCTCCCACACCGAAAGTGCCAGCCAGTCAAGCTCTTGCTGCTCCTCACCGGCCATTGGCAGCCCATCTACAGCACCACAGACATCGGGGCTCCGGGCTTTCCCTGACGAACAGGGCTTTGACATTTACCACCACCTGCACCTGGGCGCCCACTGAAAAATACCCCGAAAAATCACGAACGTCGGACGATTGCACCCACACCGAAATTGCCAGCAACTCAAGCTCTTTCGGCTCATCACCTGCCATTGGCAGCGCATCGACAGCACCACAGACATCGGGGCTCCGGTCTTTCCCTGACGAACAGGGCTTCGACGTTTACCACCAGCTGCGCCTGGGAGTCCACTCCAAAAAAACCCAAAAAATCATGAACGTCGGACGATTGCTCCCACACCGAAAGTGCCAGCAACTCAAGTTCTTGCTGCTCCTCACCGGCCATTGGCAGCGCATCTACAGCACCACAAACATCGGGGCTCCGGGCTTGCCCTGACGAACAGGGCTTCGATGTTTACCACCAGCTGCACCTGGGCGCCCACTCCAAATAAACCCCGAAAAATCATGAAGGTCGGAAGATTGCTCCCACACAAAAAGTGCCAGCCAGTCAAGCTCTTGCTGCTCCTCAACGGCCATTGGCAGCGCATCTACAGCACCACAGACATCGGGGCTCCGGGCTTTCCCTGACGAACAGGGCTTCGACGTTTACCACCAGCTGCACCTCGGCGTCCCCTCCAAAAATACCCTGAAAAATCACGAACGTCGGACGATTGCTCCCACACCGAAAGTGCCAGCCAGTCAAGCTCTTGCTGCTCCTCACCGGCCATTGGCAGCGCATCTACAGCACCACAGACTTCCGGGCTCCGGGCTTGCCCTGACGAACACGGCTTCGATGTTTACCACCAGCTGCACCTGGGCGCCCACTCCAAAAAAACCCCGAAAAATCATGAAGGTCGGAAGATTGCTCCCACACCGAAAGTGCCAGCCAGTCAAGCTCTTGCTGCTCCTCACCGGCCATTGGCAGCGCATCTACAGCACCACAGACATCGGGGCTCCGGGCTTTCTATGACGAACAGGGCTTCGACGTTTACCACGACCTGCACCTGGGCGCCATTGGTAAAAAACCCATGAAAAATCACGAACGTCGGACGATTGCTCCCACACCGAAAGTGCCAGCCAGTCAAGCTCTTGCTGCTCCTCCCCGGCCATTGGCAGCGCATCTACAGCACCACAGACATCGGGGCTCCGGGCTTTCCCTGACGAACAGGGCTTCGACCTTTACCACCAGCTGCGCCTGGGCGCCCACTAAAAAAAAACCCAAAAAATCACGAACGTCGGACGATTGCTCCCACACCGAAAGTGCCAGGCAGTCAAGCTCTTGCTGCTCCTCACCGGCCATTGGCAGCCCATCTACAGCACCACAGACATCGGGGCTCTGGGCTTTCCCTGACGAACAGGGCTTCGACGTTTACCACCACATGCACCTGGGCGCCCATTGGAAAAAAACCCCGAAAAATCACGAACGTCGGACGATTGCTCCCACACAAAAAGTGCCAGCCAATCAAGCTCTTGCTGCTCCTCACCGGCCATTGGCAGCGCATCTACAGCACCACAGACATCGGGGCTCCGGTCTTTCCCTGACGAACAGGGCTTCGACGTTTACCACCACCTGCACCTGGGCGCCCACTGAAAAATACCCCGAAAAATCACGAACGTCGGACGATTGCACCCACACCGAAATTGCCAGCCAGTCAGGCTCTTGCTGCTCCTCCCCGGCCATTGGCAGCGCATCGACAGCACCACAGACATCGGGGCTCCGGGCTTTCCCTGACGAACAGGGCTTCGACGTTTACCACCAGCTGTGCCTGGGAGTCCACTCCAAAAAAACCCAAAAAATCACGAGCGTCGGACGATTGCTCCCACATAAAAAGTACCAGCAACTCAAGCTCTTGCTGCTCCTCACCGGCCATTGGCAGCGCATCTACAGCACCACAGACATCGGGGCTCCGGGCTTTCCCTGACGAACAGGGCTTCGACGTTTACCACCAGCTGCACCTGGGCGCCCACTACAAAAAAGCCCCGAAAAATCACGAACGTCGGAAGATTGCTCCCACACAAAATGTGCCAGCCAGTCAAGCTCCTGCTGCTCCTCACCGGCCATTGGCAGCGCATCTACAGCACCACAGACATCGGGGCTCCGGGCTTTCCCTGACGAACAGGGCTTCGACGTTTACCACCAGCTGCACCTGGGCGCCCACTGAAAAATACCCTGAAAAATCACGAACGTCGGACGATTGCACCCACACCGAAATTGCCAGCCAGTCAAGCTCTTGCTGCTCCTCACCGGCCATTGGCAGCCCATCTACAGCACCACAGACATCGGGGCTCCGGGCTTTCCCTGACGAACAGGGCTTCGACGTTTACCACCACCTGCACCTGGGCGCCCACTGAAAAAAACCCCGAAAAATCATGAACGTCGGACGATTGCTCCCACACCGAAAGTGCCAGCCAGTCAAGCTCTTGCTGCTCCTCACCGGCCATTGGCAGCCCATCTACAGCACCACAGACATCGGGGCTCTGGGCTTTCCCTGACGAACAGGGCTTCGACGTTTACCACCAGCTGCACCTGGGCGCCCACTCCAAAAAAACCCCGAAAAATCACGAACGTCGGACGATTGCTCCCACACAAAAAGTGCCAGCCAGTCAAGCTTTTGCTGCTCCTCACCGGCCACTGGCAGCGCATCTACAGCACCACAGACATCGGGGCTCCGGGCTTTCCCTGACGAACAGGGCTTCGACGTTTATTACCAGCTGCGCCTTGGCGCCCACTAAAAAAAAACCCAAAAAATCACGAACGTTGGACGATTGCTCCCACACAAAATGTGCCAGCCAGTCAAGCTCCTGCTGCTCCTCAGCGGCCATTGGCAGCGCATCTACAGCACCACAGACATCGGGGCTACGGGCTTTCCCTGACGAACAGGGCTTTGACATTTACCACCACCTGCACCTGGGCGCCCACTGAAAAATACCCCGAAAAATCACAAACGTCGGACGATTGCACCCACACCGAAATTGCCAGCAACTCAAGCTCTTTCGGCTCATCACCTGCCATTGGCAGCGCATCGACAGCACCACAGACATCGGGGCTCCGGTCTTTCCCTGACGAACAGGGCTTCGACGTTTACCACCAGCTGCGCCTGGGAGTCCACTCCAAAAAAACCCAAAAAATCATGAACGTCGGACGATTGCTCCCACACCGAAAGTGCCAGCAACTCAAGCTCTTGCTGCTCCTCACCGGCCATTGGCAGCGCATCTACAGCACCACAGACATCGGGGCTCCGGGCTTGCCCTGACGAACAGGGCTTCGATGTTTACCACCAGCTGCACCTGGGCGCCCACTCCAAAAAAACCCCGAAAAATCATGAAGGTCGGAAGATTGCTCCCACACCGAAAGTGCCAGCCAGTCAAGCTCTTGCTGCTCCTCCCCGGCCATTGGCAGCGCATCTACAGCACCACAGACATCGGGGCTCCGGGCTTTCTATGACGAACAGGGCTTCGACGTTTACCACGACCTGCACCTGGGCGCCATTGGTAAAAAACCCAAGAAAAATCACGAACGTTGGACGATTGCTCCCACACCGAAAGTGCCAGCAAACCAAGCTCTTGCTGCTCCTCACCGGCCATTGGCAGCGCATCTACAGCACCACAGACATCGGGGCTCCGGGCTTTCCCTGACGAACAGGTCTTCGACGTTTACCACCAGCTGCATCTGGGCGTCCCCTCCAAAAATACCCTGAAAAATCACGAACGTCGGACGATTGCTCCCACACCGAAAGTGCCAGCCAGTCAAGCTCTTGCTGCTCCTCACCGGCCATTGGCAGCGCATCTACAGCACCACAGACATCGGGGCTCCGGCCTTTCCCTGACGAACAGGGCTTCGACGTTTACCACCAGCTGCATCTGGGCGCCCACTCCAAAAAAACCCGAAAAATCACGAACGTCGGACGATTGCTCCCACACAAAAAGTGCCAGCCAGTCAAGCTCTTGCTGCTCCTCAACGGCCATTGGCAGCGCATCTACAGCACCACAGACATCGGGGCTCCGGGCTTTCCCTGATGAACAGGGCTTCGACGTTTACCACCAGCTGCACCTCGGCGTCCCCTCCAAAAATACCCTGAAAAATCACGAACGTCGGACGATTGCTCCCACACCGAAAGTGCCAGCCAGTCAAGCTCTTGCTGCTCCTCCCCGGCCATTGGCAGCACATCTACAGCACCACAGACATCGGGGCTCCGGGCTTGCCCTGACGAACAGGGCTTCGATGTTTACCACCAGCTGCACCTGGGCGCCCACTCCAAAAAAACCCCGAAAAATCATGAAGGTCGGAAGATTGCTCCCACACCGAAAGTGCCAGCCAGTCAAGCTCTTGCTGCTCCTCACCGGCCATTGGCAGCGCATCTACAGCACCACAGACATCGGGGCTCCGGGCTTTCCCTGACGAACAGGGCTTCGATGTTTACCACGACCTGCACCTGGGCGCCATTGGTAAAAAACCCAAGAAAAATCACGAACGTTGGACGATTGCTCCCACACCGAAGGTGCCAGCAAACCAAGCTCTTGCTGCTCCTCACGGGCCATTGGCAGCGCATCTACAGCACCACAGACATCGGGGCTCCGGGCTTTCCCTGACGAACAGAGCTTCGATGTTTACCACCAGCTGCATCTGGGCGCCCACTCCAAAAAAACCCGAAAAATCACGAACGTCGGACGATTGCTCCCACACAAAAAGTGCCATCCAGTCAAGCTCTTGCTGCTCCTCAACGGCCATTGGCAGCGCATCTACAGCACCACAGACATCGGGGCTCCGGTCTTTCCCTGACGAACAGGGCTTCGACGTTTACCACCACCTGCACCTGGGTGCCCATTGGAAAAAAACCCAAGAAAAATCACAAACGTTGGACGATTGTTCCCACACCGAAAGTGCCAGCAACTCAAGCTCTTTCGGCTCATCACCGGCCATTGGCAGCGAATCTACAGCACCACAGACATCGGGGCTCCGGGCTTTCCCTGACGAACAGGGCTTCGACGTTTACTACCAGCTGCACCTGGGCGCCCACTGAAAAATACCCCGAAAAATCACGAACGTCGGACGATTGCACCCACACCGAAATTGCCAGCCAGTCAATCTCTTGCTGCTCCTCCCCGGCCATTGGCAGCGCATCGACAGCACCACAGACATCGGGGCTCCAGGCTTTCCCTGATGAACAGGGCTTCGACCTTTACCACCACCTGCACCTGGGCACCCATTGGAAAAAAAACCAAATAAAATCACGAACGTCGGACGATTGCACCCACACCGAAAGTGCCAGCCATTCAAGCTCTTGCTGCTCCTCACCGGCCATTGGCAGCGCATCTACAGCACCACAGACATCGGGGCTCCGGGCTTTCCCTGACGAACAGGGCTTCGACGTTTACCACCAGCTGCACCTGGGCGCCCACTCCAAAAAAACCCCGAAAAATCACGAACGTCGGACGATTGCTCCCACACAAAAAGTGCCAGCCAGTCAAGCTCTTGCTGCTCCTCACCGGCCATTGGCAGCGCATCTACAGCACCACAGACATCGTGCTTAGGGCTTTCCCAGACGAAGAGGGCTTCGACGTTTACCACCAGCTGCACCTCGGCGTCCCCTCCAAAAATACCCTGAAAAATCACGAACGTCGGACGATTGCTCCCACACCAAAAGTGCCAGCCAGTCAAGCTCTTGCTGCTCCTCCCCGGCCATTGGCAGCGCATCTACAGCACCACAGACATCGGGGCTCCGGGCTTTCCCTGACGAACAGGGCTTCGAAGTTTACCACCAGCTGCACTTGGGCGCCCACTCCAAAAAAACCGGAAAAATCACGAACGTCGGACGATTGCTCCCACACAAAATGTGCCAGCCAGTCAAGCTCTTGCTGCTCCTCACCGGCCATTGGCAGCGCATCTACAGCACCACAGACATCGGGGCTCTGGGCTCTCTCTGACGAACAGGGCTTCGACGTTTACCACCACCTGCACCTGGGCGCCCATTGGAAAAAAAACCAAGAAAAATCATGAACGTTGGACGATTGCTCCCACACAAAATGTGCCAGCCAGTCAAGCTCCTGCTGCTCCTCAGCGGCCATTGGCAGCGCATCTACAGCACCACAGACATCAGGGCTCCGGGCTTTCCCTGACGAACAGGGCTTCGACGTTTACCACCAGCTGCATCTGTGCGCCCACTGAAAAAAACCCCGAAAAATCACGAACGTCGGACGATTGCTCCCACACCGAAAGTGCCAGCCAGTCAAGCTCTTGCTGCTCCTCACCGGCCATTGGCAGCCCATCTACAGCACCACAGACATCGGGGCTCCGGGCTTTCCCTGACGAACAGGGCTTTGACATTTACCACCACCTGCACCTGGGCGCCCACTGAAAAATACCCCGAAAAATCACGAACGTCGGACGATTGCACCCACACCGAAATTGCCAGCAACTCAAGCTCTTTCGGCTCATCACCTGCCATTGGCAGCGCATCGACAGCACCACAGACATCGGGGCTCCGGTCTTTCCCTGACGAACAGGGCTTCGACGTTTACCACCAGCTGCGCCTGGGAGTCCACTCAAAAAAAACCCAAAAAATCATGAACGTCGGACGATTGCTCCCACACCGAAAGTGCCAGCAACTCAAGTTCTTGCTGCTCCTCACCGGCCATTGGCAGCGCATCGACAGCACCACAGACATCGGGGCTCCGGTCTTTCCCTGACGAACAGGGCTTCGACGTTTACCACCAGCTGCGCCTGGGAGTCCACTCCAAAAAAACCCAAAAAATCATGAACGTCGGACGATTGCTCCCACACAAAAAGTGCCAGCCAGTCAAGCTCTTGCTGCTCCTCCCCGGCCATTGGCAGCGCATCTACAGCACCACAGACATCGGGGCTCCGGGCTTTCCCTGACGAACAGGGCTTCGACGTTTACCACGACCTGCACCTGGGCGCCATTGGTAAAAAACCCAAGAAAAATCACGAACGTTGGACGATTGCTCCCACACCGAAAGTGCCAGCAAACCAAGCTCTTGCTGCTCCTCACCGGCCATTGGCAGCGCATCTACAGCACCACAGACATCGGGGCTCCGGCCTTTCCCTGACGAACAGGGCTTCGATGTTTACCACCAGCTGCACCTGGGCGCCCACTCCAAAAAAACCCCGAAAAATCATGAAGGTCGGAAGATTGCTCCCACACCGAAAGTGCCAGCCAGTCAAGCTCTTGCTGCTCCTCACCGGCCATTGGCAGCGCATCTACAGCACCACAGACATCGGGGCTCCGGGCTTTCTATGACGAACAGGGCTTCGACGTTTACCACGACCTGCACCTGGGCGCCATTGGTAAAAAACCCAAGAAAAATCACGAACGTCGGACGATTGCTCCCACACCGAAAGTGCCAGCCAGTCAAGCTCTTGCTGCTCCTCCCCGGCCATTGGCAGCGCATCTACAGCACCACAGACATCGGGGCTCCGGGCTTTCCCTGACGAACAGGGCTTCGACCTTTACCACCAGCTGCGCCTGGGCGCCCACTAAAAAAAAACCCAAAAAATCACGAACGTCGGACGATTGCTCCCACACCGAAAGTGCCAGCCAGTCAAGCTCTTGCTGCTCCTCACCGGCCATTGGCAGCCCATCTACAGCACCACAGACATCGGGGCTCTGGGCTTTCCCTGACGAACAGGGCTTCGACGTTTACCACCACATGCACCTGGGCGCCCATTGGAAAAAAACCCCGAAAAATCACGAACGTCGGACGATTGCTCCCACACAAAAAGTGCCAGCCAATCAAGCTCTTGCTGCTCCTCACCGGCCATTGGCAGCGCATCTACAGCACCACAGACATCGGGGCTCCGGGCTTTCCCTGACGAACAGGGCTTCGACGTTTACCACCATCTGCACCTGGGCGCCCACTGAAAAATACCCCGAAAAATCACGAACGTCGGACGATTGCACCCACACCGAAATTGCCAGCCAGTCAGGCTCTTGCTGCTCCTCCCCGGCCATTGGCAGCGCATCGACAGCACCACAGACATCGGGGCTCCGGGCTTTCCCTGACGAACAGGGCTTCGACGTTTACCACCAGCTGTGCCTGGGAGTCCACTCCAAAAAAACCCAAAAAATCACGAGCGTCGGACGATTGCTCCCACATAAGAAGTACCAGCAACTCAAGCTCTTGCTGCTCCTCACCGGCCATTGGCAGCGCATCTACAGCACCACAGACATCGGGGCTCCGGGCTTTCCCAGACGAACAGGGCTTCGACGTTTACCACCAGCTGCACCTGGGCGCCCACTCCAAATAAACCCCGAAAAATCACGAACGTCGGACGATTGCTCCCACACAAAAAGTGCCAGCCAGTCAAGCTCTTGCTGCTCCTCAACGGCCATTGGCAGCGCATCTACAGCACCACAGACATCAAGCTTAGGGCTTTCCCAGACGAAGAGGGCTTCGACGTTTACCACCAGCTGCACCTCGGCGTCCCCTCCAAAAATACCCTGAAAAATCACGAACGTCGGACGATTGCACCCACACCGAAAGTGCCAGCCAGTCAAGCTCTTGCTGCTCCTCCCCGGCCATTGGCAGCGCATCTACAGCACCACAGACATCGGGGCTCCGGGCTTTCCCTGACGAACAGGGCTTCGACGTTTACCACCAGCTGCACCTGGGCGCCCACTACAAAAAAGCCCCGAAAAATCACGAACGTCGGAAGATTGCTCCCACACAAAATGTGCCAGCCAGTCAAGCTCCTGCTGCTCCTCACCGGC
The DNA here is from genome assembly GCF_036417535.1 of Chlamydotis macqueenii. Taxonomy (NCBI): domain Eukaryota; kingdom Metazoa; phylum Chordata; class Aves; order Otidiformes; family Otididae; genus Chlamydotis; species Chlamydotis macqueenii. The sequence goes on along the minus strand of NC_141592.1, from coordinate 31,007,315 downwards.
CATTGGCAGCGCATCTACAGCACCACAGACATCGGGGCTCCGGGCTTTCCCTGACGAACAGGGCTTCGACGTTTACCACCAGCTGCACCTGGGCGCCCACTGAAAAATACCCTGAAAAATCACGAACGTCGGACGATTGCACCCACACCGAAATTGCCAGCCAGTCAAGCTCTTGCTGCTCCTCACCGGCCATTGGCAGCCCATCTACAGCACCACAGACATCGGGGCTCCGGGCTTTCCCTGACGAACAGGGCTTCGACGTTTACCACCACCTGCACCTGGGCGCCCACTGAAAAAAACCCCGAAAAATCACGAACGTCGGACGATTGCTCCCACACCGAAAGTGCCAGCCAGTCAAGCTCTTGCTGCTCCTCACCGGCCATTGGCAGCCCATCTACAGCACCACAGACATCGGGGCTCTGGGCTTTCCCTGACGAACAGGGCTTCGACGTTTACCACCAGCTGCACCTGGGCGCCCACTCCAAAAAAACCCCGAAAAATCACGAACGTCGGCCGATTGCTCCCACACAAAAAGTGCCAGCCAGTCAAGCTTTTGCTGCTCCTCACCGGCCACTGGCAGCGCATCTACAGCACCACAGACATCGGGGCTCCGGGCTTTCCCTGACGAACAGGGCTTCGACGTTTATTACCAGCTGCGCCTTGGCGCCCACTAAAAAAAAACCCAAAAAATCACGAACGTTGGACGATTGCTCCCACACAAAATGTGCCAGCCAGTCAAGCTCCTGCTGCTCCTCAGCGGCCATTGGCAGCGCATCTACAGCACCACAGACATCGGGGCTCCGGGCTTTCCCTGACGAACAGGGCTTCGACGTTTACTACCAGCTGCACCTGGGCGCCCACTGAAAAATACCCCGAAAAATCACGAACGTCGGACGATTGCACCCACACCGAAATTGCCAGCCAGTCAATCTCTTGCTGCTCCTCCCCGGCCATTGGCAGCGCATCGACAGCACCACAGACATCGGGGCTCCAGGCTTTCCCTGATGAACAGGGCTTCGACCTTTACCACCACCTGCACCTGGGCACCCATTGGAAAAAAAACCAAATAAAATCACGAACGTCGGACGATTGCACCCACACCGAAAGTGCCAGCCATTCAAGCTCTTGCTGCTCCTCACCGGCCATTGGCAGCGCATCTACAGCACCACAGACATCGGGGCTCCGGGCTTTCCCTGACGAACAGGGCTTCGACGTTTACCACCAGCTGCACCTGGGCGCCCACTCCAAAAAAACCCCGAAAAATCACGAACGTCGGACGATTGCTCCCACACAAAAAGTGCCAGCCAGTCAAGCTCTTGCTGCTCCTCACCGGCCATTGGCAGCGCATCTACAGCACCACAGACATCGTGCTTAGGGCTTTCCCAGACGAAGAGGGCTTCGACGTTTACCACCAGCTGCACCTCGGCGTCCCCTCCAAAAATACCCTGAAAAATCACGAACGTCGGACGATTGCTCCCACACCAAAAGTGCCAGCCAGTCAAGCTCTTGCTGCTCCTCCCCGGCCATTGGCAGCGCATCTACAGCACCACAGACATCGGGGCTCCGGGCTTTCCCTGACGAACAGGGCTTCGAAGTTTACCACCAGCTGCACTTGGGCGCCCACTCCAAAAAAACCGGAAAAATCACGAACGTCGGACGATTGCTCCCACACAAAATGTGCCAGCCAGTCAAGCTCTTGCTGCTCCTCACCGGCCATTGGCAGCGCATCTACAGCACCACAGACATCGGGGCTCTGGGCTCTCTCTGACGAACAGGGCTTCGACGTTTACCACCACCTGCACCTGGGCGCCCATTGGAAAAAAAACCAAGAAAAATCATGAACGTTGGACGATTGCTCCCACACAAAATGTGCCAGCCAGTCAAGCTCCTGCTGCTCCTCAGCGGCCATTGGCAGCGCATCTACAGCACCACAGACATCAGGGCTCCGGGCTTTCCCTGACGAACAGGGCTTCGACGTTTACCACCAGCTGCATCTGTGCGCCCACTGAAAAAAACCCCGAAAAATCACGAACGTCGGACGATTGCTCCCACACCGAAAGTGCCAGCCAGTCAAGCTCTTGCTGCTCCTCACCGGCCATTGGCAGCCCATCTACAGCACCACAGACATCGGGGCTCCGGGCTTTCCCTGACGAACAGGGCTTTGACATTTACCACCACCTGCACCTGGGCGCCCACTGAAAAATACCCCGAAAAATCACGAACGTCGGACGATTGCACCCACACCGAAATTGCCAGCAACTCAAGCTCTTTCGGCTCATCACCTGCCATTGGCAGCGCATCGACAGCACCACAGACATCGGGGCTCCGGTCTTTCCCTGACGAACAGGGCTTCGACGTTTACCACCAGCTGCGCCTGGGAGTCCACTCAAAAAAAACCCAAAAAATCATGAACGTCGGACGATTGCTCCCACACCGAAAGTGCCAGCAACTCAAGTTCTTGCTGCTCCTCACCGGCCATTGGCAGCGCATCGACAGCACCACAGACATCGGGGCTCCGGTCTTTCCCTGACGAACAGGGCTTCGACGTTTACCACCAGCTGCGCCTGGGAGTCCACTCCAAAAAAACCCAAAAAATCATGAACGTCGGACGATTGCTCCCACACAAAAAGTGCCAGCCAGTCAAGCTCTTGCTGCTCCTCCCCGGCCATTGGCAGCGCATCTACAGCACCACAGACATCGGGGCTCCGGGCTTTCCCTGACGAACAGGGCTTCGACGTTTACCACGACCTGCACCTGGGCGCCATTGGTAAAAAACCCAAGAAAAATCACGAACGTTGGACGATTGCTCCCACACCGAAAGTGCCAGCAAACCAAGCTCTTGCTGCTCCTCACCGGCCATTGGCAGCGCATCTACAGCACCACAGACATCGGGGCTCCGGCCTTTCCCTGACGAACAGGGCTTCGATGTTTACCACCAGCTGCACCTGGGCGCCCACTCCAAAAAAACCCCGAAAAATCATGAAGGTCGGAAGATTGCTCCCACACCGAAAGTGCCAGCCAGTCAAGCTCTTGCTGCTCCTCACCGGCCATTGGCAGCGCATCTACAGCACCACAGACATCGGGGCTCCGGGCTTTCTATGACGAACAGGGCTTCGACGTTTACCACGACCTGCACCTGGGCGCCATTGGTAAAAAACCCAAGAAAAATCACGAACGTCGGACGATTGCTCCCACACCGAAAGTGCCAGCCAGTCAAGCTCTTGCTGCTCCTCCCCGGCCATTGGCAGCGCATCTACAGCACCACAGACATCGGGGCTCCGGGCTTTCCCTGACGAACAGGGCTTCGACCTTTACCACCAGCTGCGCCTGGGCGCCCACTAAAAAAAAACCCAAAAAATCACGAACGTCGGACGATTGCTCCCACACCGAAAGTGCCAGCCAGTCAAGCTCTTGCTGCTCCTCACCGGCCATTGGCAGCCCATCTACAGCACCACAGACATCGGGGCTCTGGGCTTTCCCTGACGAACAGGGCTTCGACGTTTACCACCACATGCACCTGGGCGCCCATTGGAAAAAAACCCCGAAAAATCACGAACGTCGGACGATTGCTCCCACACAAAAAGTGCCAGCCAATCAAGCTCTTGCTGCTCCTCACCGGCCATTGGCAGCGCATCTACAGCACCACAGACATCGGGGCTCCGGGCTTTCCCTGACGAACAGGGCTTCGACGTTTACCACCATCTGCACCTGGGCGCCCACTGAAAAATACCCCGAAAAATCACGAACGTCGGACGATTGCACCCACACCGAAATTGCCAGCCAGTCAGGCTCTTGCTGCTCCTCCCCGGCCATTGGCAGCGCATCGACAGCACCACAGACATCGGGGCTCCGGGCTTTCCCTGACGAACAGGGCTTCGACGTTTACCACCAGCTGTGCCTGGGAGTCCACTCCAAAAAAACCCAAAAAATCACGAGCGTCGGACGATTGCTCCCACATAAGAAGTACCAGCAACTCAAGCTCTTGCTGCTCCTCACCGGCCATTGGCAGCGCATCTACAGCACCACAGACATCGGGGCTCCGGGCTTTCCCAGACGAACAGGGCTTCGACGTTTACCACCAGCTGCACCTGGGCGCCCACTCCAAATAAACCCCGAAAAATCACGAACGTCGGACGATTGCTCCCACACAAAAAGTGCCAGCCAGTCAAGCTCTTGCTGCTCCTCAACGGCCATTGGCAGCGCATCTACAGCACCACAGACATCAAGCTTAGGGCTTTCCCAGACGAAGAGGGCTTCGACGTTTACCACCAGCTGCACCTCGGCGTCCCCTCCAAAAATACCCTGAAAAATCACGAACGTCGGACGATTGCACCCACACCGAAAGTGCCAGCCAGTCAAGCTCTTGCTGCTCCTCCCCGGCCATTGGCAGCGCATCTACAGCACCACAGACATCGGGGCTCCGGGCTTTCCCTGACGAACAGGGCTTCGACGTTTACCACCAGCTGCACCTGGGCGCCCACTACAAAAAAGCCCCGAAAAATCACGAACGTCGGAAGATTGCTCCCACACAAAATGTGCCAGCCAGTCAAGCTCCTGCTGCTCCTCACCGGCCATTGGCAGCGCATCTACAGCACCACAGACATCGGGGCTCCGGGCTTTCCCTGACGAACAGGGCTTCGACGTTTACCACCAGCTGCACCTGGGCGCCCACTGAAAAATACCCTGAAAAATCACGAACGTCGGACGATTGCACCCACACCGAAATTGCCAGCCAGTCAAGCTCTTGCTGCTCCTCACCGGCCATTGGCAGCCCATCTACAGCACCACAGACATCGGGGCTCCGGGCTTTCCCTGACGAACAGGGCTTCGACGTTTACCACCACCTGCACCTGGGCGCCCACTGAAAAAAACCCCGAAAAATCACGAACGTCGGACGATTGCTCCCACACCGAAAGTGCCAGCCAGTCAAGCTCTTGCTGCTCCTCACCGGCCATTGGCAGCCCATCTACAGCACCACAGACATCGGGGCTCTGGGCTTTCCCTGACGAACAGGGCTTCGACGTTTACCACCAGCTGCACCTGGGCGCCCACTCCAAAAAAACCCCGAAAAATCACGAACGTCGGCCGATTGCTCCCACACAAAAAGTGCCAGCCAGTCAAGCTTTTGCTGCTCCTCACCGGCCACTGGCAGCGCATCTACAGCACCACAGACATCGGGGCTCCGGGCTTTCCCTGACGAACAGGGCTTCGACGTTTATTACCAGCTGCGCCTTGGCGCCCACTAAAAAAAAACCCAAAAAATCACGAACGTTGGACGATTGCTCCCACACAAAATGTGCCAGCCAGTCAAGCTCCTGCTGCTCCTCAGCGGCCATTGGCAGCGCATCTACAGCACCACAGACATCGGGGCTACGGGCTTTCCCTGACGAACAGGGCTTTGACATTTACCACCACCTGCACCTGGGCGCCCACTGAAAAATACCCCGAAAAATCACAAACGTCGGACGATTGCACCCACACCGAAATTGCCAGCAACTAAAGCTCTTTCGGCTCATCACCTGCCATTGGCAGCGCATCGACAGCACCACAGACATCGGGGCTCCGGTCTTTCCCTGACGAACAGGGCTTCGACGTTTACCACCAGCTGCGCCTGGGAGTCCACTCCAAAAAAACCCAAAAAATCATGAACGTCGGACGATTGCTCCCACACCGAAAGTGCCAGCAACTCAAGCTCTTGCTGCTCCTCACCGGCCATTGGCAGCGCATCTACAGCACCACAGACATCGGGGCTCCGGGCTTGCCCTGACGAACAGGGCTTCGATGTTTACCACCAGCTGCACCTGGGCGCCCACTCCAAAAAAACCCCGAAAAATCATGAAGGTCGGAAGATTGCTCCCACACCGAAAGTGCCAGCCAGTCAAGCTCTTGCTGCTCCTCCCCGGCCATTGGCAGCGCATCTACAGCACCACAGACATCGGGGCTCCGGGCTTTCTATGACGAACAGGGCTTCGACGTTTACCACGACCTGCACCTGGGCGCCATTGGTAAAAAACCCAAGAAAAATCACGAACGTTGGACGATTGCTCCCACACCGAAAGTGCCAGCAAACCAAGCTCTTGCTGCTCCTCACCGGCCATTGGCAGCGCATCTACAGCACCACAGACATCGGGGCTCCGGGCTTTCCCTGACGAACAGGTCTTCGACGTTTACCACCAGCTGCATCTGGGCGCCCACTCCAAAAAAACCCGAAAAATCACGAACGTCGGACGATTGCTCCCACACAAAAAGTGCCAGCCAGTCAAGCTCTTGCTGCTCCTCAACGGCCATTGGCAGCGCATCTACAGCACCACAGACATCGGGGCTCCGGGCTTTCCCTGACGAACAGGGCTTCGACGTTTACCACCAGCTGCACCTCGGCGTCCCCTCCAAAAATACCCTGAAAAATCACGAATGTCGGACGATTGCTCCCACACCGAAAGTGCCAGCCAGTCAAGCTCTTGCTGCTCCTCACCGGCCATTGGCAGCGCATCTACAGCACCACAGACATCGGGGCTCCGGGCTTGCCCTGACGAACAGGGCTTCGATGTTTACCACCAGCTGCACCTGGACGCCCACTCCAAAAAAACCCGAAAAATCACGAACGTCGGAAGATTGCTCCCACACAAAATGTGCCAGCCAGTCAAGCTCTTGCTGCTCCTCATCGGCCATTGGCAGCGCATCTACAGCACCACAGACATCAGGGCTCCGGGCTTTCCCTGACGAACAGGGCTTCGACGTTTACCACCAGCTGCACCTGTGCGCCCACTGAAAAAAACCCCAAAAAATCACGAACGTCGGACGATTGCTCCCACACCGAAAGTGCCAGCCAGTCAAGCTCTTGCTGCTCCTCACCGGCCATTGGCAGCCCATCTACAGCACCACAGACATCGGGGCTCTGGGCTTTCCCTGACGAACAGGGCTTCGACGTTTACCACCACATGCACCTGGGCGCCCATTGGAAAAAAACCCAAGAAAAATCACGAACGTCGGACGATTGCTCCCACACAAAAAGTGCCAGCCAATCAAGCTCTTGCTGCTCCTCCCCGGCCATTGGCAGCGCATCTACAGCACCACAGACATCGGGGCTCCGGGCTTTCCCTGACGAACAGGGCTTCGACGTTTACCACCATCTGCACCTGGGCGCCCACTGAAAAATACCCCGAAAAATCACGAACGTTGGACGATTGCACCCACACCGAAATTGCCAGCCAGTCAGGCTCTTGCTGCTCCTCCCCGGCCATTGGCAGCGCATCGACAGCACCACAGACATCGGGGCTCCGGGCTTTCCCTGACGAACAGGGCTTCGACGTTTACCACCAGCTGTGCCTGGGAGTCCACTCCAAAAAAACCCAAAAAATCACGAGCGTCGGGCGATTGCTCCCACATAAAAAGTACCAGCAACTCAAGCTCTTGCTGCTCCTCACCGGCCATTGGCAGCGCATCTACAGCACCACAGACATCGGGGCTCCGGGCTTTCCCAGACGAACAGGGCTTCGACGTTTACCACCAGCTGCACCTGGGCGCCCACTCCAAAAAAACCCCGAAAAATCACGAACGTCGGACGATTGCTCCCACACAAAAAGTGCCAGCCAGTCAAGCTCTTGCTGCTCCTCAACGGCCATTGGCAGCGCATCTACAGCACCACAGACATCAAGCTTAGGGCTTTCCCAGACGAAGAGGGCTTCGACGTTTACCACCAGCTGCACCTCGGCGTCCCCTCCAAAAATACCCTGAAAAATCACGAACGTCGGACGATTGCTCCCACACCGAAAGTGCCAGCCAGTCAAGCTCTTGCTGCTCCTCCCCGGCCATTGGCAGCGCATCTACAGCACCACAGACATCGGGGCTCCGGGCTTTCCCTGACGAACAGGGCTTCGACGTTTACCACCAGCTGCACCTGGGCGCCCACTCCAAAAAAGCCCCGAAAAATCACGAACGTCGGAAGATTGCTCCCACACAAAATGTGCCAGCCAGTCAAGCTCTTGCTGCTCCTCACCGGCCATTGGCAGCGCATCTACAGCACCACAGACATCGGGGCTCCGGGCTTTCCCTGACGAACAGGGCTTCGACGTTTACCACCAGCTGCACCTGGGCGCCCACTGAAAAATACCCTGAAAAATCACGAACGTCGGACGATTGCACCCACACCGAAATTGCCAGCCAGTCAAGCTCTTGCTGCTCCTCCCCGGCCATTGGCAGCGCATCTACAGCACCACAGACATCGGGGCTCCGGGCTTTCCCTGACGAACAGGGCTTCGACGTTTACCACCACCTGCACCTGGGCGCCCATTGGAAAAAAACCCAAGAAAAATCATGAACGTTGGACGATTGCTCCCACACAAAATGTGCCAGCCAGTCAAGCTCCTGCTGCTCCTCAGCGGCCACTGGCAGCGCATCTACAGCACCACAGACATCAGGGCTCCGGGCTTTCCCTGACGAACAGGGCTTCGACGTTTACCACCAGCTGCACCTGGGCGCCCACTGAAAAAAACCCCGAAAAATCACGAACGTCGGACGATTGCTCCCACACCGAAAGTGCCAGCCATTCAAGCTCTTGCTGCTCCTCCCCGGCCATTGGCAGCCCATCTACAGCACCACAGACATCGGGGCTCCGGGCTTTCTATGACGAACAGGGCTTCGACGTTTACCACGACCTGCACCTGGGCGCCATTGGTAAAAAACCCAAGAAAAATCACGAACGTTGGACGATTGCTCCCACACCGAAAGTGCCAGCAAACCAAGCTTTTGCTGCTCCTCACCGGCCATTGGCAGCGCATCTACAGCACCACAGACATCGGGGCTCCGGGCTTTCCCTGACGAACAGGGCTTCGACGTTTACCACCAGCTGCATCTGGGCGCCCACTCCAAAAAAACCCGAAAAATCACGAACGTCGGACGATTGCTCCCACACAAAAAGTGCCAGCCAGTCAAGCTCTTGCTGCTCCTCAACGGCCATTGGCAGCGCATCTACAGCACCACAGACATCGGGGCTCCGGGCTTTCCCTGACGAACAGGGCTTCGACGTTTACCACCAGCTGCACCTCGGCGTCCCCTCCAAAAATACCCTGAAAAATCACGAACGTTGGACGATTGCTCCCACACAAAAAGTGCCAGCCAGTCAAGCTCTTGCTGCTCCTCACCGGCCATTGGCAGTGCATCTACAGCACCACAGACATCGGGGCTCCGGGCTTGCCCTGACGAACAGGGCTTCGATGTTTACCACCAGCTGCACCTGGGCGCCCACTCCAAAAAAACCCCGAAAAATCATGAAGGTCGGAAGATTGCTCCCACACCGAAAGTGCCAGCAAGTCAAGCTCTTGCTGCTCCTCCCCGGCCATTGGCAGCGCATCGACAGCACCACAGACATCGGGGCTCCGGGCTTTCTATGACGAACAGGGCTTCGACGTTTACCACGACCTGCACCTGGGCGCCATTGGTAAAAAACCCAAGAAAAATCACGAACGTTGGACGATTGCTCCCACACCGAAAGTGCCAGCAAACCAAGCTCTTCCTGCTCCTCACCGGCCATTGGCAGCGCATCTACAGCACCACAGACATCGGGGCTCCGGGCTTTCCCTGACGAACAGGGCTTCGACGTTTACCACCAGCTGTGCCTGGGAGTCCACTCCAAAAAAACCCAAAAAATCACGAGCGTCGGACGATTGCTCCCACATAAAAAGTACCAGCAACTCAAGCTCTTGCTGCTCCTCCCCGGCCATTGGCAGCGCATCTACAGCACCACAGACATCGGGGCTCCGGGCTTTCCCAGACGAACAGGGCTTCGACGTTTACCACCAGCTGCACCTGGGCGCCCACTCCAAATAAACCCCGAAAAATCACGAACGTCGGACGATTGCTCCCACACAAAAAGTGCCAGCCAGTCAAGCTCTTGCTGCTCCTCAACGGCCATTGGCAGCGCATCTACAGCACCACAGACATCAAGCTTAGGGCTTTCCCAGACGAAGAGGGCTTCGACGTTTACCACCAGCTGCACCTCGGCGTCCCCTCCAAAAATACCCTGAAAAATCACGAACGTCGGACGATTGCACCCACACCGAAAGTGCCAGCCAGTCAAGCTCTTGCTGCTCCTCCCCGGCCATTGGCAGCGCATCTACAGCACCACAGACATCGGGGCTCCGGGCTTTCCCTGACGAACAGGGCTTCGACGTTTACCACCAGCTGCACCTGGGCGCCCACTCCAAAAAAGCCCCGAAAAATCACGAACGTCGGAAGATTGCTCCCACACAAAATGTGCCAGCCAGTCAAGCTCCTGCTGCTCCTCACCGGCCATTGGCAGCGCATCTACAGCACCACAGACATCGGGGCTCCGGGCTTTCCCTGACGAACAGGGCTTCGACGTTTACCACCAGCTGCACCTGGGCGCCCACTGAAAAATACCCTGAAAAATCACGAACGTCGGACGATTGCACCCACACCGAAATTGCCAGCCAGTCAAGCTCTTGCTGCTCCTCACCGGCCATTGGCAGCCCATCTACAGCACCACAGACATCGGGGCTCCGGGCTTTCCCTGACGAACAGGGCTTCGACGTTTACCACCACCTGCACCTGGGCTCCCACTGAAAAAAACCCCGAAAAATCACGAACGTCGGACGATTGCTCCCACACCGAAAGTGCCAGCCAGTCAAGCTCTTGCTGCTCCTCACCGGCCATTGGCAGCCCATCTACAGCACCACAGACATCGGGGCTCTGGGCTTTCCCTGACGAACAGGGCTTCGACGTTTACCACCAGCTGCACCTGGGCGCCCACTCCAAAAAAACCCCGAAAAATCACGAACGTCGGACGATTGCTCCCACACAAAAAGTGCCAGCCAGTCAAGCTTTTGCTGCTCCTCACCGGCCACGGGCAGCGCATCTACAGCACCACAGACATCGGGGCTCCGGGCTTTCCCTGACGAACAGGGCTTCGACGTTTATTACCAGCTGCGCCTTGGCGCCCACTAAAAAAAAACCCAAAAAATCACGAACGTCGGACGATTGCTCCCACACCGAAAGTGCCAGCCAGTCAAGCTCTTGCTGCTCCTCAGCGGCCATTGGCAGCGCATCTACAGCACCACAGACATCGGGGCTACGGGCTTTCCCTGACGAACAGGGCTTTGACATTTACCACCACCTGCACCTGGGCGCCCACTGAAAAATACCCCGAAAAATCACAAACGTCGGACGATTGCACCCACACCGAAATTGCCAGCAACTCAAGCTCTTTCGGCTCCTCACCGGCCATTGGCAGCGCATCGACAGCACCACAGACATCGGGGCTCCGGTCTTTCCCTGACGAACAGGGCTTCGACGTTTACCACCAGCTGCGCCTGGGAGTCCACTCCAAAAAAACCCAAAAAATCATGAACGTCGGACGATTGCTCCCACACCGAAAGTGCCAGCAACTCAAGCTCTTGCTGCTCCTCACCGGCCATTGGCAGCGCATCTACAGCACCACAAACATCGGGGCTCCGGGCTTGCCCTGACGAACAGGCCTTCGATGTTTACCACCAGCTGCACCTGGGCGCCCACTCCAAAAAAACCCCGAAAAATCATGAAGGTCGGAAGATTGCTCCCACACCGAAAGTGCCAGCCAGTCAAGCTCTTGCTGCTCCTCCCCGGCCATTGGCAGCGCATCTACAGCACCACAGACATCGGGGCTCCGGGCTTTCTATGACGAACAGGGCTTCGACGTTTACCACGACCTGCACCTGGGCGCCATTGGTAAAAAACCCAAGAAAAATCACGAACGTTGGACGATTGCTCCCACACCGAAAGTGCCAGCAAACCAAGCTCTTGCTGCTCCTCACCGGCCATTGGCAGCGCATCTACAGCACCACAGACATCGGGGCTCCGGGCTTTCCCTGACGAACAGGTCTTCGACGTTTACCACCAGCTGCATCTGGGCGCCCACTCCAAAAAAACCCGAAAAATCACGAACGTCGGACGATTGCTCCCACACAAAAAGTGCCAGCCAGTCAAGCTCTTGCTGCTCCTCCACGGCCATTGGCAGCGCATCTACAGCACCACAGACATCGGGGCTCCGGGCTTTCCCTGACGAACAGGGCTTCGACGTTTACCACCAGCTGCACCTCGGCGTCCCCTCCAAAAATACCCTGAAAAATCACGAATGTCGGACAATTGCTCCCACACCGAAAGTGCCAGCCAGTCAAGCTCTTGCTGCTCCTCACCGGCCATTGGCAGCGCATCTACAGCACCACAGACATCGGGGCTCCGGGCTTGCCCTGACGAACAGGGCTTCGATGTTTACCACCAGCTGCACCTGGACGCCCACTCCAAAAAAACCCGAAAAATCACGAACGTCGGACGATTGCTCCCACACCGAAAGTGCCAGCCAGTCAAGCTCTTGCTGCTCCTCACCGGCCATTGGCAGCCCATCTACAGCACCACAGACATCGGGGCTCTGGGCTTTCCCTGACGAACAGGGCTTCGACGTTTACCACCACATGCACCTGGGCGCCCATTGGAAAAAAACCCAAGAAAAATCACGAACGTCGGACGATTGCTCCCACACAAAAAGTGCCAGCCAATCAAGCTCTTGCTGCTCCTCCCCGGCCATTGGCAGCGCATCTACAGCACCACAGACATCGGGGCTCCGGGCTTTCCCTGACGAACAGGGCTTCGACGTTTACCACCATCTGCACCTGGGCGCCCACTGAAAAATACCCCGAAAAATCACGAACGTTGGACGATTGCACCCACACCGAAATTGCCAGCCAGTCAGGCTCTTGCTGCTCCTCCCCGGCCATTGGCAGCGCATCGACAGCACCACAGACATCGGGGCTCCGGGCTTTCCCTGACGAACAGGGCTTCGACGTTTACCACCAGCTGTGCCTGGGAGTCCACTCCAAAAAAACCCAAAAAATCACGAGCGTCGGGCGATTGCTCCCACATAAAAAGTACCAGCAACTCAAGCTCTTGCTGCTCCTCACCGGCCATTGGCAGCGCATCTACAGCACCACAGACATCGGGGCTCCGGGCTTTCCCAGACGAACAGGGCTTCGACGTTTACCACCAGCTGCACCTGGGCGCCCACTCCAAAAAAACCCCGAAAAATCACGAACGTCGGACGATTGCTCCCACACAAAAAGTGCCAGCCAGTCAAGCTCTTGCTGCTCCTCAACGGCCATTGGCAGCGCATCTACAGCACCACAGACATCAAGCTTAGGGCTTTCCCAGACGAAGAGGGCTTCGACGTTTACCACCAGCTGCACCTCGGCGTCCCCTCCAAAAATACCCTGAAAAATTACGAACGTCGGACGATTGCACCCACACCGAAAGTGCCAGCCAGTCAAGCTCTTGCTGCTCCTCCCCGGCCATTGGCAGCGCATCTACAGCACCACAGACATCGGGGCTCCGGGCTTTCCCTGACGAACAGGGCTTCGACGTTTACCACCAGCTGCACCTGGGCGCCCACTCCAAAAAAGCCCCGAAAAATCACGAACGTCGGAAGATTGCTCCCACACAAAATGTGCCAGCCAGTCAAGCTCTTGCTGCTCCTCACCGGCCATTGGCAGCGCATCTACAGCACCACAGACATCGGGGCTCCGGGCTTTCCCTGACGAACAGGGCTTCGACGTTTACCACCAGCTGCACCTGGGCGCCCACTGAAAAATACCCTGAAAAATCACGAACGTCGGACGATTGCACCCACACCGAAATTGCCAGCCAGTCAAGCTCTTGCTGCTCCTCCCCGGCCATTGGCAGCGCATCTACAGCACCACAGACATCGGGGCTCCGGGCTTTCCCTGACGAACAGGGCTTCGACGTTTACCACCACCTGCACCTGGGCGCCCATTGGAAAAAAACCCAAGAAAAATCATGAACGTTGGACGATTGCTCCCACACAAAATGTGCCAGCCAGTCAAGCTCCTGCTGCTCCTCAGCGGCCACTGGCAGCGCATCTACAGCACCACAGACATCAGGGCTCCGGGCTTTCCCTGACGAACAGGGCTTCGACGTTTACCACCAGCTGCACCTGGGCGCCCACTGAAAAAAACCCCGAAAAATCACGAACGTCGGACGATTGCTCCCACACCGAAAGTGCCAGCCAGTCAAGCTCTTGCTGCTCCTCCCCGGCCATTGGCAGCCCATCTACAGCACCACAGACATCGGGGCTCCGGGCTTTCTATGACGAACAGGGCTTCGACGTTTACCACGACCTGCACCTGGGCGCCATTGGTAAAAAACCCAAGAAAAATCACGAACGTTGGACGATTGCTCCCACACCGAAAGTGCCAGCCAGTCAAGCTTTTGCTGCTCCTCACCGGCCATTGGCAGCGCATCTACAGCACCACAGACATCGGGGCTCCGGGCTTTCCCTGACGAACAGGGCTTCGACGTTTACCACCAGCTGCATCTGGGCGCCCACTCCAAAAAAACCCGAAAAATCACGAACGTCGGACGATTGCTCCCACACAAAAAGTGCCAGCCAGTCAAGCTCTTGCTGCTCCTCAACGGCCATTGGCAGCGCATCTACAGCACCACAGACATCGGGGCTCCGGGCTTTCCCTGACGAACAGGGCTTCGACGTTTACCACCAGCTGCACCTCGGCGTCCCCTCCAAAAATACCCTGAAAAATCACGAACGTTGGACGATTGCTCCCACACAAAAAGTGCCAGCCAGTCAAGCTCTTGCTGCTCCTCACCGGCCATTGGCAGTGCATCTACAGCACCACAGACATCGGGGCTCCGGGCTTGCCCTGACGAACAGGGCTTCGATGTTTACCACCAGCTGCACCTGGGCGCCCACTCCAAAAAAACCCCGAAAAATCATGAAGGTCGGAAGATTGCTCCCACACCGAAAGTGCCAGCAAGTCAAGCTCTTGCTGCTCCTCCCCGGCCATTGGCAGCGCATCGACAGCACCACAGACATCGGGGCTCCGGGCTTTCTATGACGAACAGGGCTTCGACGTTTACCACGACCTGCACCTGGGCGCCATTGGTAAAAAACCCAAGAAAAATCACGAACGTTGGACGATTGCTCCCACACCGAAAGTGCCAGCCAGTCAAGCTCTTGCTGCTCCTCACCGGCCATTGGCAGCGCATCTACAGCACCACAGACATCGGGGCTCCGGCCTTTCCCTGACGAACAGGGCTTCGACGTTTACCACCAGCTGCATCTGGGCGCCCACTCCAAAAAAACCCGAAAAATCACGAACGTCGGACGATTGCTCCCACACAAAAAGTGCCAGCCAGTCAAGCTCTTGCTGCTCCTCAACGGCCATTGGCAGCGCATCTACAGCACCACAGACATCGGGGCTCCGGGCTTTCCCTGATGAACAGGGCTTCGACGTTTACCACCAGCTGCACCTCGGCGTCCCCTCCAAAAATACCCTGAAAAATCACGAACGTCGGACGATTGCTCCCACACCGAAAGTGCCAGCCAGTCAAGCTCTTGCTGCTCCTCCCCGGCCATTGGCAGCACATCTACAGCACCACAGACATCGGGGCTCCGGGCTTGCCCTGACGAACAGGGCTTCGATGTTTACCACCAGCTGCACCTGGGCGCCCACTCCAAAAAAACCCCGAAAAATCATGAAGGTCGGAAGATTGCTCCCACACCGAAAGTGCCAGCCAGTCAAGCTCTTGCTGCTCCTCACCGGCCATTGGCAGCGCATCTACAGCACCACAGACATCGGGGCTCCGGGCTTTCCCTGACGAACAGGGCTTCGATGTTTACCACGACCTGCACCTGGGCGCCATTGGTAAAAAACCCAAGAAAAATCACGAACGTTGGACGATTGCTCCCACACCGAAGGTGCCAGCAAACCAAGCTCTTGCTGCTCCTCACGGGCCATTGGCAGCGCATCTACAGCACCACAGACATCGGGGCTCCGGGCTTTCCCTGACGAACAGAGCTTCGATGTTTACCACCAGCTGCATCTGGGCGCCCACTCCAAAAAAACCCGAAAAATCACGAACGTCGGACGATTGCTCCCACACAAAAAGTGCCATCCAGTCAAGCTCTTGCTGCTCCTCAACGGCCATTGGCAGCGCATCTACAGCACCACAGACATCGGGGCTCCGGTCTTTCCCTGACGAACAGGGCTTCGACGTTTACCACCACCTGCACCTGGGTGCCCATTGGAAAAAAACCCAAGAAAAATCACAAACGTTGGACGATTGTTCCCACACCGAAAGTGCCAGCAACTCAAGCTCTTTCGGCTCATCACCGGCCATTGGCAGCGAATCTACAGCACCACAGACATCGGGGCTCCGGGCTTTCCCTGACGAACAGGGCTTCGACGTTTACTACCAGCTGCACCTGGGCGCCCACTGAAAAATACCCCGAAAAATCACGAACGTCGGACGATTGCACCCACACCGAAATTGCCAGCCAGTCAATCTCTTGCTGCTCCTCCCCGGCCATTGGCAGCGCATCGACAGCACCACAGACATCGGGGCTCCAGGCTTTCCCTGATGAACAGGGCTTCGACCTTTACCACCACCTGCACCTGGGCACCCATTGGAAAAAAAACCAAATAAAATCACGAACGTCGGACGATTGCACCCACACCGAAAGTGCCAGCCATTCAAGCTCTTGCTGCTCCTCACCGGCCATTGGCAGCGCATCTACAGCACCACAGACATCGGGGCTCCGGGCTTTCCCTGACGAACAGGGCTTCGACGTTTACCACCAGCTGCACCTGGGCGCCCACTCCAAAAAAACCCCGAAAAATCACGAACGTCGGACGATTGCTCCCACACAAAAAGTGCCAGCCAGTCAAGCTCTTGCTGCTCCTCACCGGCCATTGGCAGCGCATCTACAGCACCACAGACATCGTGCTTAGGGCTTTCCCAGACGAAGAGGGCTTCGACGTTTACCACCAGCTGCACCTCGGCGTCCCCTCCAAAAATACCCTGAAAAATCACGAACGTCGGACGATTGCTCCCACACCAAAAGTGCCAGCCAGTCAAGCTCTTGCTGCTCCTCCCCGGCCATTGGCAGCGCATCTACAGCACCACAGACATCGGGGCTCCGGGCTTTCCCTGACGAACAGGGCTTCGAAGTTTACCACCAGCTGCACTTGGGCGCCCACTCCAAAAAAACCGGAAAAATCACGAACGTCGGACGATTGCTCCCACACAAAATGTGCCAGCCAGTCAAGCTCTTGCTGCTCCTCACCGGCCATTGGCAGCGCATCTACAGCACCACAGACATCGGGGCTCTGGGCTCTCTCTGACGAACAGGGCTTCGACGTTTACCACCACCTGCACCTGGGCGCCCATTGGAAAAAAAACCAAGAAAAATCATGAACGTTGGACGATTGCTCCCACACAAAATGTGCCAGCCAGTCAAGCTCCTGCTGCTCCTCAGCGGCCATTGGCAGCGCATCTACAGCACCACAGACATCAGGGCTCCGGGCTTTCCCTGACGAACAGGGCTTCGACGTTTACCACCAGCTGCATCTGTGCGCCCACTGAAAAAAACCCCGAAAAATCACGAACGTCGGACGATTGCTCCCACACCGAAAGTGCCAGCCAGTCAAGCTCTTGCTGCTCCTCACCGGCCATTGGCAGCCCATCTACAGCACCACAGACATCGGGGCTCCGGGCTTTCCCTGACGAACAGGGCTTTGACATTTACCACCACCTGCACCTGGGCGCCCACTGAAAAATACCCCGAAAAATCACGAACGTCGGACGATTGCACCCACACCGAAATTGCCAGCAACTCAAGCTCTTTCGGCTCATCACCTGCCATTGGCAGCGCATCGACAGCACCACAGACATCGGGGCTCCGGTCTTTCCCTGACGAACAGGGCTTCGACGTTTACCACCAGCTGCGCCTGGGAGTCCACTCCAAAAAAACCCAAAAAATCATGAACGTCGGACGATTGCTCCCACACCGAAAGTGCCAGCAACTCAAGTTCTTGCTGCTCCTCACCGGCCATTGGCAGCGCATCGACAGCACCACAGACATCGGGGCTCCGGTCTTTCCCTGACGAACAGGGCTTCGACGTTTACCACCAGCTGCGCCTGGGAGTCCACTCCAAAAAAACCCAAAAAATCATGAACGTCGGACGATTGCTCCCACACAAAAAGTGCCAGCCAGTCAAGCTCTTGCTGCTCCTCCCCGGCCATTGGCAGCGCATCTACAGCACCACAGACATCGGGGCTCCGGGCTTTCCCTGACGAACAGGGCTTCGACGTTTACCACGACCTGCACCTGGGCGCCATTGGTAAAAAACCCAAGAAAAATCACGAACGTTGGACGATTGCTCCCACACCGAAAGTGCCAGCAAACCAAGCTCTTGCTGCTCCTCACCGGCCATTGGCAGCGCATCTACAGCACCACAGACATCGGGGCTCCGGCCTTTCCCTGACGAACAGGGCTTCGATGTTTACCACCAGCTGCACCTGGGCGCCCACTCCAAAAAAACCCCGAAAAATCATGAAGGTCGGAAGATTGCTCCCACACCGAAAGTGCCAGCCAGTCAAGCTCTTGCTGCTCCTCACCGGCCATTGGCAGCGCATCTACAGCACCACAGACATCGGGGCTCCGGGCTTTCTATGACGAACAGGGCTTCGACGTTTACCACGACCTGCACCTGGGCGCCATTGGTAAAAAACCCAAGAAAAATCACGAACGTCGGACGATTGCTCCCACACCGAAAGTGCCAGCCAGTCAAGCTCTTGCTGCTCCTCCCCGGCCATTGGCAGCGCATCTACAGCACCACAGACATCGGGGCTCCGGGCTTTCCCTGACGAACAGGGCTTCGACCTTTACCACCAGCTGCGCCTGGGCGCCCACTAAAAAAAAACCCAAAAAATCACGAACGTCGGACGATTGCTCCCACACCGAAAGTGCCAGCCAGTCAAGCTCTTGCTGCTCCTCACCGGCCATTGGCAGCCCATCTACAGCACCACAGACATCGGGGCTCTGGGCTTTCCCTGACGAACAGGGCTTCGACGTTTACCACCACATGCACCTGGGCGCCCATTGGAAAAAAACCCCGAAAAATCACGAACGTCGGACGATTGCTCCCACACAAAAAGTGCCAGCCAATCAAGCTCTTGCTGCTCCTCACCGGCCATTGGCAGCGCATCTACAGCACCACAGACATCGGGGCTCCGGGCTTTCCCTGATGAACAGGGCTTCGACGTTTACCACCATCTGCACCTGGGCGCCCACTGAAAAATACCCCGAAAAATCACGAACGTCGGACGATTGCACCCACACCGAAATTGCCAGCCAGTCAGGCTCTTGCTGCTCCTCCCCGGCCATTGGCAGCGCATCGACAGCACCACAGACATCGGGGCTCCGGGCTTTCCCTGACGAACAGGGCTTCGACGTTTACCACCAGCTGTGCCTGGGAGTCCACTCCAAAAAAACCCAAAAAATCACGAGCGTCGGACGATTGCTCCCACATAAGAAGTACCAGCAACTCAAGCTCTTGCTGCTCCTCACCGGCCATTGGCAGCGCATCTACAGCACCACAGACATCGGGGCTCCGGGCTTTCCCAGACGAACAGGGCTTCGACGTTTACCACCAGCTGCACCTGGGCGCCCACTCCAAATAAACCCCGAAAAATCACGAACGTCGGACGATTGCTCCCACACAAAAAGTGCCAGCCAGTCAAGCTCTTGCTGCTCCTCAACGGCCATTGGCAGCGCATCTACAGCACCACAGACATCAAGCTTAGGGCTTTCCCAGACGAAGAGGGCTTCGACGTTTACCACCAGCTGCACCTCGGCGTCCCCTCCAAAAATACCCTGAAAAATCACGAACGTCGGACGATTGCACCCACACCGAAAGTGCCAGCCAGTCAAGCTCTTGCTGCTCCTCCCCGGCCATTGGCAGCGCATCTACAGCACCACAGACATCGGGGCTCCGGGCTTTCCCTGACGAACAGGGCTTCGACGTTTACCACCAGCTGCACCTGGGCGCCCACTACAAAAAAGCCCCGAAAAATCACGAACGTCGGAAGATTGCTCCCACACAAAATGTGCCAGCCAGTCAAGCTCCTGCTGCTCCTCACCGGCCATTGGCAGCGCATCTACAGCACCACAGACATCGGGGCTCCGGGCTTTCCCTGACGAACAGGGCTTCGACGTTTACCACCAGCTGCACCTGGGCGCCCACTGAAAAATACCCTGAAAAATCACGAACGTCGGACGATTGCACCCACACCGAAATTGCCAGCCAGTCAAGCTCTTGCTGCTCCTCACCGGCCATTGGCAGCCCATCTACAGCACCACAGACATCGGGGCTCCGGGCTTTCCCTGACGAACAGGGCTTCGACGTTTACCACCACCTGCACCTGGGCGCCCACTGAAAAAAACCCCGAAAAATCACGAACGTCGGACGATTGCTCCCACACCGAAAGTGCCAGCCAGTCAAGCTCTTGCTGCTCCTCACCGGCCATTGGCAGCCCATCTACAGCACCACAGACATCGGGGCTCTGGGCTTTCCCTGACGAACAGGGCTTCGACGTTTACCACCAGCTGCACCTGGGCGCCCACTCCAAAAAAACCCCGAAAAATCACGAACGTCGGACGATTGCTCCCACACAAAAAGTGCCAGCCAGTCAAGCTTTTGCTGCTCCTCACCGGCCACTGGCAGCGCATCTACAGCACCACAGACATCGGGGCTCCGGGCTTTCCCTGACGAACAGGGCTTCGACGTTTATTACCAGCTGCGCCTTGGCGCCCACTAAAAAAAAACCCAAAAAATCACGAACGTTGGACGATTGCTCCCACACAAAATGTGCCAGCCAGTCAAGCTCCTGCTGCTCCTCAGCGGCCATTGGCAGCGCATCTACAGCACCACAGACATCGGGGCTACGGGCTTTCCCTGACGAACAGGGCTTTGACATTTACCACCACCTGCACCTGGGCGCCCACTGAAAAATACCCCGAAAAATCACAAACGTCGGACGATTGCACCCACACCGAAATTGCCAGCAACTAAAGCTCTTTCGGCTCATCACCTGCCATTGGCAGCGCATCGACAGCACCACAGACATCGGGGCTCCGGTCTTTCCCTGACGAACAGGGCTTCGACGTTTACCACCAGCTGCGCCTGGGAGTCCACTCCAAAAAAACCCAAAAAATCATGAACGTCGGACGATTGCTCCCACACCGAAAGTGCCAGCAACTCAAGCTCTTGCTGCTCCTCACCGGCCATTGGCAGCGCATCTACAGCACCACAGACATCGGGGCTCCGGGCTTGCCCTGACGAACAGGGCTTCGATGTTTACCACCAGCTGCACCTGGGCGCCCACTCCAAAAAAACCCCGAAAAATCATGAAGGTCGGAAGATTGCTCCCACACCGAAAGTGCCAGCCAGTCAAGCTCTTGCTGCTCCTCCCCGGCCATTGGCAGCGCATCTACAGCACCACAGACATCGGGGCTCCGGGCTTTCTATGACGAACAGGGCTTCGACGTTTACCACGACCTGCACCTGGGCGCCATTGGTAAAAAACCCAAGAAAAATCACGAACGTTGGACGATTGCTCCCACACCGAAAGTGCCAGCAAACCAAGCTCTTGCTGCTCCTCACCGGCCATTGGCAGCGCATCTACAGCACCACAGACATCGGGGCTCCGGGCTTTCCCTGACGAACAGGTCTTCGACGTTTACCACCAGCTGCATCTGGGCGCCCACTCCAAAAAAACCCGAAAAATCACGAACGTCGGACGATTGCTCCCACACAAAAAGTGCCAGCCAGTCAAGCTCTTGCTGCTCCTCAACGGCCATTGGCAGCGCATCTACAGCACCACAGACATCGGGGCTCCGGGCTTTCCCTGACGAACAGGGCTTCGACGTTTACCACCAGCTGCACCTCGGCGTCCCCTCCAAAAATACCCTGAAAAATCACGAATGTCGGACGATTGCTCCCACACCGAAAGTGCCAGCCAGTCAAGCTCTTGCTGCTCCTCACCGGCCATTGGCAGCGCATCTACAGCACCACAGACATCGGGGCTCCGGGCTTGCCCTGACGAACAGGGCTTCGATGTTTACCACCAGCTGCACCTGGACGCCCACTCCAAAAAAACCCGAAAAATCACGAACGTCGGAAGATTGCTCCCACACAAAATGTGCCAGCCAGTCAAGCTCTTGCTGCTCCTCATCGGCCATTGGCAGCGCATCTACAGCACCACAGACATCAGGGCTCCGGGCTTTCCCTGACGAACAGGGCTTCGACGTTTACCACCAGCTGCACCTGTGCGCCCACTGAAAAAAACCCCGAAAAATCACGAACGTCGGACGATTGCTCCCACACCGAAAGTGCCAGCCAGTCAAGCTCTTGCTGCTCCTCACCGGCCATTGGCAGCCCATCTACAGCACCACAGACATCGGGGCTCTGGGCTTTCCCTGACGAACAGGGCTTCGACGTTTACCACCACATGCACCTGGGCGCCCATTGGAAAAAAACCCAAGAAAAATCACGAACGTCGGACGATTGCTCCCACACAAAAAGTGCCAGCCAATCAAGCTCTTGCTGCTCCTCCCCGGCCATTGGCAGCGCATCTACAGCACCACAGACATCGGGGCTCCGGGCTTTCCCTGACGAACAGGGCTTCGACGTTTACCACCATCTGCACCTGGGCGCCCACTGAAAAATACCCCGAAAAATCACGAACGTTGGACGATTGCACCCACACCGAAATTGCCAGCCAGTCAGGCTCTTGCTGCTCCTCCCCGGCCATTGGCAGCGCATCGACAGCACCACAGACATCGGGGCTCCGGGCTTTCCCTGACGAACAGGGCTTCGACGTTTACCACCAGCTGTGCCTGGGAGTCCACTCCAAAAAAACCCAAAAAATCACGAGCGTCGGGCGATTGCTCCCACATAAAAAGTACCAGCAACTCAAGCTCTTGCTGCTCCTCACCGGCCATTGGCAGCGCATCTACAGCACCACAGACATCGGGGCTCCGGGCTTTCCCAGACGAACAGGGCTTCGACGTTTACCACCAGCTGCACCTGGGCGCCCACTCCAAAAAAACCCCGAAAAATCACGAACGTCGGACGATTGCTCCCACACAAAAAGTGCCAGCCAGTCAAGCTCTTGCTGCTCCTCAACGGCCATTGGCAGCGCATCTACAGCACCACAGACATCAAGCTTAGGGCTTTCCCAGACGAAGAGGGCTTCGACGTTTACCACCAGCTGCACCTCGGCGTCCCCTCCAAAAATACCCTGAAAAATCACGAACGTCGGACGATTGCTCCCACACCGAAAGTGCCAGCCAGTCAAGCTCTTGCTGCTCCTCCCCGGCCATTGGCAGCGCATCTACAGCACCACAGACATCGGGGCTCCGGGCTTTCCCTGACGAACAGGGCTTCGACGTTTACCACCAGCTGCACCTGGGCGCCCACTCCAAAAAAGCCCCGAAAAATCACGAACGTCGGAAGATTGCTCCCACACAAAATGTGCCAGCCAGTCAAGCTCTTGCTGCTCCTCACCGGCCATTGGCAGCGCATCTACAGCACCACAGACATCGGGGCTCCGGGCTTTCCCTGACGAACAGGGCTTCGACGTTTACCACCAGCTGCACCTGGGCGCCCACTGAAAAATACCCTGAAAAATCACGAACGTCGGACGATTGCACCCACACCGAAATTGCCAGCCAGTCAAGCTCTTGCTGCTCCTCCCCGGCCATTGGCAGCGCATCTACAGCACCACAGACATCGGGGCTCCGGGCTTTCCCTGACAAACAGGGCTTCGACGTTTACCACCACCTGCACCTGGGCGCCCATTGGAAAAAAACCCAAGAAAAATCATGAACGTTGGACGATTGCTCCCACACAAAATGTGCCAGCCAGTCAAGCTCCTGCTGCTCCTCAGCGGCCACTGGCAGCGCATCTACAGCACCACAGACATCAGGGCTCCGGGCTTTCCCTGACGAACAGGGCTTCGACGTTTACCACCAGCTGCACCTGGGCGCCCACTGAAAAAAACCCCGAAAAATCACGAACGTCGGACGATTGCTCCCACACCGAAAGTGCCAGCCAGTCAAGCTCTTGCTGCTCCTCCCCGGCCATTGGCAGCCCATCTACAGCACCACAGACATCGGGGCTCCGGGCTTTCTATGACGAACAGGGCTTCGACGTTTACCACGACCTGCACCTGGGCGCCATTGGTAAAAAACCCAAGAAAAATCACGAACGTTGGACGATTGCTCCCACACCGAAAGTGCCAGCAAACCAAGCTTTTGCTGCTCCTCACCGGCCATTGGCAGCGCATCTACAGCACCACAGACATCGGGGCTCCGGGCTTTCCCTGACGAACAGGGCTTCGACGTTTACCACCAGCTGCATCTGGGCGCCCACTCCAAAAAAACCCGAAAAATCACGAACGTCGGACGATTGCTCCCACACAAAAAGTGCCAGCCAGTCAAGCTCTTGCTGCTCCTCAACGGCCATTGGCAGCGCATCTACAGCACCACAGACATCGGGGCTCCGGGCTTTCCCTGACGAACAGGGCTTCGACGTTTACCACCAGCTGCACCTGGCCGCCCACTCCAAAAATACCCTGAAAAATCACGAACGTTGGACGATTGCTCCCACACAAAAAGTGCCAGCCAGTCAAGCTCTTGCTGCTCCTCACCGGCCATTGGCAGTGCATCTACAGCACCACAGACATCGGGGCTCCGGGCTTGCCCTGACGAACAGGGCTTCGATGTTTACCACCAGCTGCACCTGGGCGCCCACTCCAAAAAAACCCCGAAAAATCATGAAGGTCGGAAGATTGCTCCCACACCGAAAGTGCCAGCAAGTCAAGCTCTTGCTGCTCCTCCCCGGCCATTGGCAGCGCATCGACAGCACCACAGACATCGGGGCTCCGGGCTTTCTATGACGAACAGGGCTTCGACGTTTACCACGACCTGCACCTGGGCGCCATTGGTAAAAAACCCAAGAAAAATCACGAACGTTGGACGATTGCTCCCACACCGAAAGTGCCAGCAAACCAAGCTCTTCCTGCTCCTCACCGGCCATTGGCAGCGCATCTACAGCACCACAGACATCGGGGCTCCGGGCTTTCCCTGACGAACAGGGCTTCGACGTTTACCACCAGCTGTGCCTGGGAGTCCACTCCAAAAAAACCCAAAAAATCACGAGCGTCGGACGATTGCTCCCACATAAAAAGTACCAGCAACTCAAGCTCTTGCTGCTCCTCCCCGGCCATTGGCAGCGCATCTACAGCACCACAGACATCGGGGCTCCGGGCTTTCCCAGACGAACAGGGCTTCGACGTTTACCACCAGCTGCACCTGGGCGCCCACTCCAAATAAACCCCGAAAAATCACGAACGTCGGACGATTGCTCCCACACAAAAAGTGCCAGCCAGTCAAGCTCTTGCTGCTCCTCAACGGCCATTGGCAGCGCATCTACAGCACCACAGACATCAAGCTTAGGGCTTTCCCAGACGAAGAGGGCTTCGACGTTTACCACCAGCTGCACCTCGGCGTCCCCTCCAAAAATACCCTGAAAAATCACGAACGTCGGACGATTGCACCCACACCGAAAGTGCCAGCCAGTCAAGCTCTTGCTGCTCCTCCCCGGCCATTGGCAGCGCATCTACAGCACCACAGACATCGGGGCTCCGGGCTTTCCCTGACGAACAGGGCTTCGACGTTTACCACCAGCTGCACCTGGGCGCCCACTCCAAAAAAGCCCCGAAAAATCACGAACGTCGGAAGATTGCTCCCACACAAAATGTGCCAGCCAGTCAAGCTCCTGCTGCTCCTCACCGGCCATTGGCAGCGCATCTACAGCACCACAGACATCGGGGCTCCGGGCTTTCCCTGACGAACAGGGCTTCGACGTTTACCACCAGCTGCACCTGGGCGCCCACTGAAAAATACCCTGAAAAATCACGAACGTCGGACGATTGCACCCACACCGAAATTGCCAGCCAGTCAAGCTCTTGCTGCTCCTCACCGGCCATTGGCAGCCCATCTACAGCACCACAGACATCGGGGCTCCGGGCTTTCCCTGACGAACAGGGCTTCGACGTTTACCACCACCTGCACCTGGGCTCCCACTGAAAAAAACCCCGAAAAATCACGAACGTCGGACGATTGCTCCCACACCGAAAGTGCCAGCCAGTCAAGCTCTTGCTGCTCCTCACCGGCCATTGGCAGCCCATCTACAGCACCACAGACATCGGGGCTCTGGGCTTTCCCTGACGAACAGGGCTTCGACGTTTACCACCAGCTGCACCTGGGCGCCCACTCCAAAAAAACCCCGAAAAATCACGAACGTCGGACGATTGCTCCCACACAAAAAGTGCCAGCCAGTCAAGCTTTTGCTGCTCCTCACCGGCCACGGGCAGCGCATCTACAGCACCACAGACATCGGGGCTCCGGGCTTTCCCTGACGAACAGGGCTTCGACGTTTATTACCAGCTGCGCCTTGGCGCCCACTAAAAAAAAACCCAAAAAATCACGAACGTCGGACGATTGCTCCCACACCGAAAGTGCCAGCCAGTCAAGCTCTTGCTGCTCCTCAGCGGCCATTGGCAGCGCATCTACAGCACCACAGACATCGGGGCTACGGGCTTTCCCTGACGAACAGGGCTTTGACATTTACCACCACCTGCACCTGGGCGCCCACTGAAAAATACCCCGAAAAATCACAAACGTCGGACGATTGCACCCACACCGAAATTGCCAGCAACTCAAGCTCTTTCGGCTCCTCACCGGCCATTGGCAGCGCATCGACAGCACCACAGACATCGGGGCTCCGGTCTTTCCCTGACGAACAGGGCTTCGACGTTTACCACCAGCTGCGCCTGGGAGTCCACTCCAAAAAAACCCAAAAAATCATGAACGTCGGACGATTGCTCCCACACCGAAAGTGCCAGCAACTCAAGCTCTTGCTGCTCCTCACCGGCCATTGGCAGCGCATCTACAGCACCACAAACATCGGGGCTCCGGGCTTGCCCTGACGAACAGGCCTTCGATGTTTACCACCAGCTGCACCTGGGCGCCCACTCCAAAAAAACCCCGAAAAATCATGAAGGTCGGAAGATTGCTCCCACACCGAAAGTGCCAGCCAGTCAAGCTCTTGCTGCTCCTCCCCGGCCATTGGCAGCGCATCTACAGCACCACAGACATCGGGGCTCCGGGCTTTCTATGACGAACAGGGCTTCGACGTTTACCACGACCTGCACCTGGGCGCCATTGGTAAAAAACCCAAGAAAAATCACGAACGTTGGACGATTGCTCCCACACCGAAAGTGCCAGCAAACCAAGCTCTTGCTGCTCCTCACCGGCCATTGGCAGCGCATCTACAGCACCACAGACATCGGGGCTCCGGGCTTTCCCTGACGAACAGGTCTTCGACGTTTACCACCAGCTGCATCTGGGCGCCCACTCCAAAAAAACCCGAAAAATCACGAACGTCGGACGATTGCTCCCACACAAAAAGTGCCAGCCAGTCAAGCTCTTGCTGCTCCTCAACGGCCATTGGCAGCGCATCTACAGCACCACAGACATCGGGGCTCCGGGCTTTCCCTGACGAACAGGGCTTCGACGTTTACCACCAGCTGCACCTCGGCGTCCCCTCCAAAAATACCCTGAAAAATCACGAATGTCGGACAATTGCTCCCACACCGAAAGTGCCAGCCAGTCAAGCTCTTGCTGCTCCTCACCGGCCATTGGCAGCGCATCTACAGCACCACAGACATCGGGGCTCCGGGCTTGCCCTGACGAACAGGGCTTCGATGTTTACCACCAGCTGCACCTGGACGCCCACTCCAAAAAAACCCGAAAAATCACGAACGTCGGACGATTGCTCCCACACCGAAAGTGCCAGCCAGTCAAGCTCTTGCTGCTCCTCACCGGCCATTGGCAGCCCATCTACAGCACCACAGACATCGGGGCTCTGGGCTTTCCCTGACGAACAGGGCTTCGACGTTTACCACCACATGCACCTGGGCGCCCATTGGAAAAAAACCCAAGAAAAATCACGAACGTCGGACGATTGCTCCCACACAAAAAGTGCCAGCCAATCAAGCTCTTGCTGCTCCTCCCCGGCCATTGGCAGCGCATCTACAGCACCACAGACATCGGGGCTCCGGGCTTTCCCTGACGAACAGGGCTTCGACGTTTACCACCATCTGCACCTGGGCGCCCACTGAAAAATACCCCGAAAAATCACGAACGTTGGACGATTGCACCCACACCGAAATTGCCAGCCAGTCAGGCTCTTGCTGCTCCTCCCCGGCCATTGGCAGCGCATCGACAGCACCACAGACATCGGGGCTCCGGGCTTTCCCTGACGAACAGGGCTTCGACGTTTACCACCAGCTGTGCCTGGGAGTCCACTCCAAAAAAACCCAAAAAATCACGAGCGTCGGGCGATTGCTCCCACATAAAAAGTACCAGCAACTCAAGCTCTTGCTGCTCCTCACCGGCCATTGGCAGCGCATCTACAGCACCACAGACATCGGGGCTCCGGGCTTTCCCAGACGAACAGGGCTTCGACGTTTACCACCAGCTGCACCTGGGCGCCCACTCCAAAAAAACCCCGAAAAATCACGAACGTCGGACGATTGCTCCCACACAAAAAGTGCCAGCCAGTCAAGCTCTTGCTGCTCCTCAACGGCCATTGGCAGCGCATCTACAGCACCACAGACATCAAGCTTAGGGCTTTCCCAGACGAAGAGGGCTTCGACGTTTACCACCAGCTGCACCTCGGCGTCCCCTCCAAAAATACCCTGAAAAATTACGAACGTCGGACGATTGCACCCACACCGAAAGTGCCAGCCAGTCAAGCTCTTGCTGCTCCTCCCCGGCCATTGGCAGCGCATCTACAGCACCACAGACATCGGGGCTCCGGGCTTTCCCTGACGAACAGGGCTTCGACGTTTACCACCACCTGCACCTGGGCGCCCATTGGAAAAAAACCCAAGAAAAATCATGAACGTTGGACGATTGCTCCCACACAAAATGTGCCAGCCAGTCAAGCTCCTGCTGCTCCTCAGCGGCCACTGGCAGCGCATCTACAGCACCACAGACATCAGGGCTCCGGGCTTTCCCTGACGAACAGGGCTTCGACGTTTACCACCAGCTGCACCTGGGCGCCCACTGAAAAAAACCCCGAAAAATCACGAACGTCGGACGATTGCTCCCACACCGAAAGTGCCAGCCAGTCAAGCTCTTGCTGCTCCTCCCCGGCCATTGGCAGCCCATCTACAGCACCACAGACATCGGGGCTCCGGGCTTTCTATGACGAACAGGGCTTCGACGTTTACCACGACCTGCACCTGGGCGCCATTGGTAAAAAACCCAAGAAAAATCACGAACGTTGGACGATTGCTCCCACACCGAAAGTGCCAGCAAACCAAGCTTTTGCTGCTCCTCACCGGCCATTGGCAGCGCATCTACAGCACCACAGACATCGGGGCTCCGGGCTTTCCCTGACGAACAGGGCTTCGACGTTTACCACCAGCTGCATCTGGGCGCCCACTCCAAAAAAACCCGAAAAATCACGAACGTCGGACGATTGCTCCCACACAAAAAGTGCCAGCCAGTCAAGCTCTTGCTGCTCCTCAACGGCCATTGGCAGCGCATCTACAGCACCACAGACATCGGGGCTCCGGGCTTTCCCTGACGAACAGGGCTTCGACGTTTACCACCAGCTGCACCTCGGCGTCCCCTCCAAAAATACCCTGAAAAATCACGAACGTTGGACGATTGCTCCCACACAAAAAGTGCCAGCCAGTCAAGCTCTTGCTGCTCCTCACCGGCCATTGGCAGTGCATCTACAGCACCACAGACATCGGGGCTCCGGGCTTGCCCTGACGAACAGGGCTTCGATGTTTACCACCAGCTGCACCTGGGCGCCCACTCCAAAAAAACCCCGAAAAATCATGAAGGTCGGAAGATTGCTCCCACACCGAAAGTGCCAGCAAGTCAAGCTCTTGCTGCTCCTCCCCGGCCATTGGCAGCGCATCGACAGCACCACAGACATCGGGGCTCCGGGCTTTCTATGACGAACAGGGCTTCGACGTTTACCACGACCTGCACCTGGGCGCCATTGGTAAAAAACCCAAGAAAAATCACGAACGTTGGACGATTGCTCCCACACCGAAAGTGCCAGCAAACCAAGCTCTTCCTGCTCCTCACCGGCCATTGGCAGCGCATCTACAGCACCACAGACATCGGGGCTCCGGGCTTTCCCTGACGAACAGGGCTTCGACGTTTACCACCAGCTGTGCCTGGGAGTCCACTCCAAAAAAACCCAAAAAATCACGAGCGTCGGACGATTGCTCCCACATAAAAAGTACCAGCAACTCAAGCTCTTGCTGCTCCTCCCCGGCCATTGGCAGCGCATCTACAGCACCACAGACATCGGGGCTCCGGGCTTTCCCAGACGAACAGGGCTTCGACGTTTACCACCAGCTGCACCTGGGCGCCCACTCCAAATAAACCCCGAAAAATCACGAACGTCGGACGATTGCTCCCACACAAAAAGTGCCAGCCAGTCAAGCTCTTGCTGCTCCTCAACGGCCATTGGCAGCGCATCTACAGCACCACAGACATCAAGCTTAGGGCTTTCCCAGACGAAGAGGGCTTCGACGTTTACCACCAGCTGCACCTCGGCGTCCCCTCCAAAAATACCCTGAAAAATCACGAACGTCGGACGATTGCACCCACACCGAAAGTGCCAGCCAGTCAAGCTCTTGCTGCTCCTCCCCGGCCATTGGCAGCGCATCTACAGCACCACAGACATCGGGGCTCCGGGCTTTCCCTGACGAACAGGGCTTCGACGTTTACCACCAGCTGCACCTGGGCGCCCACTCCAAAAAAGCCCCGAAAAATCACGAACGTCGGAAGATTGCTCCCACACAAAATGTGCCAGCCAGTCAAGCTCCTGCTGCTCCTCACCGGCCATTGGCAGCGCATCTACAGCACCACAGACATCGGGGCTCCGGGCTTTCCCTGACGAACAGGGCTTCGACGTTTACCACCAGATGCACCTGGGCGCCCACTGAAAAATACCCTGAAAAATCACGAACGTCGGACGATTGCACCCACACCGAAATTGCCAGCCAGTCAAGCTCTTGCTGCTCCTCACCGGCCATTGGCAGCCCATCTACAGCACCACAGACATCGGGGCTCCGGGCTTTCCCTGACGAACAGGGCTTCGACGTTTACCACCACCTGCACCTGGGCGCCCACTGAAAAAAACCCCGAAAAATCACGAACGTCGGACGATTGCTCCCACACCGAAAGTGCCAGCCAGTCAAGCTCTTGCTGCTCCTCACCGGCCATTGGCAGCCCATCTACAGCACCACAGACATCGGGGCTCTGGGCTTTCCCTGACGAACAGGGCTTCGACGTTTACCACCAGCTGCACCTGGGCGCCCACTCCAAAAAAACCCCGAAAAATCACGAACGTCGGACGATTGTTCCCACACAAAAAGTGCCAGCCAGTCAAGCTTTTGCTGCTCCTCACCGGCCACTGGCAGCGCATCTACAGCACCACAGACATCGGGGCTCCGGGCTTTCCCTGACGAACAGGGCTTCGACGTTTATTACCAGCTGCGCCTTGGCGCCCACTAAAAAAAAACCCAAAAAATCACGAACGTCGGACGATTGCTCCCACACCGAAAGTGCCAGCCAGTCAAGCTCTTGCTGCTCCTCAGCGGCCATTGGCAGCGCATCTACAGCACCACAGACATCGGGGCTACGGGCTTTCCCTGACGAACAGGGCTTTGACATTTACCACCACCTGCACCTGGGCGCCCACTGAAAAATACCCCGAAAAATCACAAACGTCGGACGATTGCACCCACACCGAAATTGCCAGCAACTCAAGCTCTTTCGGCTCCTCACCGGCCATTGGCAGCGCATCGACAGCACCACAGACATCGGGGCTCCGGTCTTTCCCTGACGAACAGGGCTTCGACGTTTACCACCAGCTGCGCCTGGGAGTCCACTCCAAAAAAACCCAAAAAATCATGAACGTCGGACGATTGCTCCCACACCGAAAGTGCCAGCAACTCAAGCTCTTGCTGCTCCTCACCGGCCATTGGCAGCGCATCTACAGCACCACAAACATCGGGGCTCCGGGCTTGCCCTGACGAACAGGCCTTCGATGTTTACCACCAGCTGCACCTGGGCGCCCACTCCAAAAAAACCCCGAAAAATCATGAAGGTCGGAAGATTGCTCCCACACCGAAAGTGCCAGCCAGTCAAGCTCTTGCTGCTCCTCCCCGGCCATTGGCAGCGCATCTACAGCACCACAGACATCGGGGCTCCGGGCTTTCTATGACGAACAGGGCTTCGACGTTTACCACGACCTGCACCTGGGCGCCATTGGTAAAAAACCCAAGAAAAATCACGAACGTTGGACGATTGCTCCCACACCGAAAGTGCCAGCAAACCAAGCTCTTGCTGCTCCTCACCGGCCATTGGCAGCGCATCTACAGCACCACAGACATCGGGGCTCCGGGCTTTCCCTGACGAACAGGTCTTCGACGTTTACCACCAGCTGCATCTGGGCGCCCACTCCAAAAAAACCCGAAAAATCACGAACGTCGGACGATTGCTCCCACACAAAAAGTGCCAGCCAGTCAAGCTCTTGCTGCTCCTCAACGGCCATTGGCAGCGCATCTACAGCACCACAGACATCGGGGCTCCGGGCTTTCCCTGACGAACAGGGCTTCGACGTTTACCACCAGCTGCACCTCGGCGTCCCCTCCAAAAATACCCTGAAAAATCACGAATGTCGGACAATTGCTCCCACACCGAAAGTGCCAGCCAGTCAAGCTCTTGCTGCTCCTCACCGGCCATTGGCAGCGCATCTACAGCACCACAGACATCGGGGCTCCGGGCTTGCCCTGACGAACAGGGCTTCGATGTTTACCACCAGCTGCACCTGGACGCCCACTCCAAAAAAACCCGAAAAATCACGAACGTCGGACGATTGCTCCCACACAAAATGTGCCAGCCAGTCAAGCTCTTGCTGCTCCTCATCGGCCATTGGCAGCGCATCTACAGCACCACAGACATCAGGGCTCCGGGCTTTCCCTGACGAACAGGGCTTCGACGTTTACCACCAGCTGCACCTGTGCGCCCACTGAAAAAAACCCCGAAAAATCACGAACGTCGGACGATTGCTCCCACACCGAAAGTGCCAGCCAGTCAAGCTCTTGCTGCTCCTCACCGGCCATTGGCAGCCCATCTACAGCACCACAGACATCGGGGCTCTGGGCTTTCCCTGACGAACAGGGCTTCGACGTTTACCACCACATGCACCTGGGCGCCCATTGGAAAAAAACCCAAGAAAAATCACGAACGTCGGACGATTGCTCCCACACAAAAAGTGCCAGCCAATCAAGCTCTTGCTGCTCCTCCCCGGCCATTGGCAGCGCATCTACAGCACCACAGACATCGGGGCTCCGGGCTTTCCCTGACGAACAGGGCTTCGACGTTTACCACCATCTGCACCTGGGCGCCCACTGAAAAATACCCCGAAAAATCACGAACGTCGGACGATTGCACCCACACCGAAATTGCCAGCCAGTCAGGCTCTTGCTGCTCCTCCCCGGCCATTGGCAGCGCATCGACAGCACCACAGACATCGGGGCTCCGGGCTTTCCCTGACGAACAGGGCTTCGACGTTTACCACCAGCTGTGCCTGGGAGTCCACTCCAAAAAAACCCAAAAAATCACGAGCGTCGGGCGATTGCTCCCACATAAAAAGTACCAGCAACTCAAGCTCTTGCTGCTCCTCACCGGCCATTGGCAGCGCATCTACAGCACCACAGACATCGGGGCTCCGGGCTTTCCCAGACGAACAGGGCTTCGACGTTTACCACCAGCTGCACCTGGGCGCCCACTCCAAAAAAACCCCGAAAAATCACGAACGTCGGACGATTGCTCCCACACAAAAAGTGCCAGCCAGTCAAGCTCTTGCTGCTCCTCAACGGCCATTGGCAGCGCATCTACAGCACCACAGACATCAAGCTTAGGGCTTTCCCAGACGAAGAGGGCTTCGACGTTTACCACCAGCTGCACCTCGGCGTCCCCTCCAAAAATACCCTGAAAAATCACGAACGTCGGACGATTGCACCCACACCGAAAGTGCCAGCCAGTCAAGCTCTTGCTGCTCCTCCCCGGCCATTGGCAGCGCATCTACAGCACCACAGACATCGGGGCTCCGGGCTTTCCCTGACGAACAGGGCTTCGACGTTTACCACCACCTGCACCTGGGCGCCCATTGGAAAAAAACCCAAGAAAAATCATGAACGTTGGACGATTGCTCCCACACAAAAAGTGCCAGCCAGTCAAGCTCCTGCTGCTCCTCAGCGGCCACTGGCAGCGCATCTACAGCACCACAGACATCAGGGCTCCGGGCTTTCCCTGACGAACAGGGCTTCGACGTTTACCACCAGCTGCACCTGGGCGCCCACTGAAAAAAACCCCGAAAAATCACGAACGTCGGACGATTGCTCCCACACCGAAAGTGCCAGCCAGTCAAGCTCTTGCTGCTCCTCACCGGCCATTGGCAGCCCATCTACAGCACCACAGACATCGGGGCTCTGGGCTTTCCCTGACGAACAGGGCTTCGACGTTTACCACCAGCTGCACCTGGGCGCCCACTCCAAAAAAACCCCGAAAAATCACGAACGTCGGACGATTGCTCCCACACAAAAAGTGCCAGCCAGTCAAGCTTTTGCTGCTCCTCACCGGCCACTGGCAGCGCATCTACAGCACCACAGACATCGGGGCTCCGGGCTTTCCCTGACGAACAGGGCTTCGACGTTTATTACCAGCTGCGCCTTGGCGCCCACTAAAAAAAAACCCAAAAAATCACGAACGTTGGACGATTGCTCCCACACAAAATGTGCCAGCCAGTCAAGCTCCTGCTGCTCCTCAGCGGCCATTGGCAGCGCATCTACAGCACCACAGACATCGGGGCTCCGGGCTTTCCCTGACGAACAGGGCTTTAACATTTACCACCACCTGCACCTGGGCGCCCACTGAAAAATACCCCGAAAAAACACAAACGTCGGACGATTGCACCCACACCGAAATTGCCAGCAACTCAAGCTCTTTCGGCTCATCACCTGCCATTGGCAGCGCATCGACAGCACCACAGACATCGGGGCTCCGGTCTTTCCCTGACGAACAGGGCTTCGACGTTTACCACCAGCTGCGCCTGGGAGTCCACTCCAAAAAAACCCGAAAAATCATGAACGTCGGACGATTGCTCCCACACCGAAAGTGCCAGCAACTCAAGCTCTTGCTGCTCCTCACCGGCCATTGGCAGCGCATCTACAGCACCACAAACATCGGGGCTCCGGGCTTGCCCTGACGAACAGGGCTTCGATGTTTACCACCAGCTGCACCTGGGCGCCCACTCCAAAAAAACCCCTAAAAATCATGAAGGTCGGAAGATTGCTCCCACACCGAAAGTGCCAGCCAGTCAAGCTCTTGCTGCTCCTCCCCGGCCATTGGCAGCGCATCTACAGCACCACAGACATCGGGGCTCCGGGCTTTCTATGACGAACAGGGCTTCGACGTTTACCACGACCTGCACCTGGGCGCCATTGGTAAAAAACCCAAGAAAAATCACGAACGTTGGACGATTGCTCCCACACCGAAAGTGCCAGCAAACCAAGCTTTTGCTGCTCCTCACCGGCCATTGGCAGCGCATCTACAGCACCACAGACATCGGGGCTCCGGGCTTTCCCTGACGAACAGGGCTTCGACGTTTACCACCAGCTGCATCTGGGCGCCCACTCCAAAAAAACCCGAAAAATCACGAACGTCGGACGATTGCTCCCACACAAAAAGTGCCAGCCAGTCAAGCTCTTGCTGCTCCTCAACGGCCATTGGCAGCGCATCTACAGCACCACAGACATCGGGGCTCCGGGCTTTCCCTGACGAACAGGGCTTCGACGTTTACCACCAGCTGCACCTCGGCGTCCCCTCCAAAAATACCCTGAAAAATCACGAACGTTGGACGATTGCTCCCACACAAAAAGTGCCAGCCAGTCAAGCTCTTGCTGCTCCTCACCGGCCATTGGCAGTGCATCTACAGCACCACAGACATCGGGGCTCCGGGCTTGCCCTGACGAACAGGGCTTCGATGTTTACCACCAGCTGCACCTGGGCGCCCACTCCAAAAAAACCCCGAAAAATCATGAAGGTCGGAAGATTGCTCCCACACCGAAAGTGCCAGCCAGTCAAGCTCTTGCTGCTCCTCCCCGGCCATTGGCAGCGCATCGACAGCACCACAGACATCGGGGCTCCGGGCTTTCTATGACGAACAGGGCTTCGACGTTTACCACGACCTGCACCTGGGCGCCATTGGTAAAAAACCCAAGAAAAATCACGAACGTTGGACGATTGCTCCCACACCGAAAGTGCCAGCAAACCAAGCTCTTGCTGCTCCTCACCGGCCATTGGCAGCGCATCTACAGCACCACAGACATCGGGGCTCCGGGCTTTCCCAGACGAACAGGGCTTCGACGTTTACCACCAGCTGCATCTGGGCGCCCACTCCAAAAAAACCCGAAAAATCACGAACGTCGGACGATTGCTCCCACACAAAAAGTGCCAGCCAGTCAAGCTCTTGCTGCTCCTCAACGGCCATTGGCAGCGCATCTACAGCACCACAGACATCGGGGCTCCGGGCTTTCCCAGACGAACAGGGCTTCGACGTTTACCACCAGCTGCACCTGGACGCCCACTCCAAAAAAACCCAAAAAATCATGAACGTCGGACGATTGCTCCCACACCGAAAGTGCCAGCAACTCAAGCTCTTGCTGCTCCTCACCGGCCATTGGCAGCGCATCTACAGCACCACAAACATCGGGGCTCTGGGCTTGCCCTGACGAACAGGGCTTCGATGTTTACCACGACCTGCACCTGGGCGCCATTGGTAAAAAACCCAAGAAAAATCACGAACGTTGGACGATTGCTCCCACACCGAAAGTGCCAGCAAACCAAGCTCTTGCTGCTCCTCACCGGCCATTGGCAGCGCATCTACAGCACCACAGACATCGGGGCTCCGGGCTTTCCCTGACGAACAGGGCTTCGACGTTTACCACCAGCTGCACCTCGGCATCCCCTCCAAAAATACCCTGAAAAATCACGAACGTTGGACGATTGCTCCCACACCGAAAGTGCCAGCCAGTCAAGCTCTTGCTGCTCCTCACCGGCCATTGGCAGCGCATATACAGCACCACAGACATCGGGGCTCCGGGCTTGCCCTGACGAACAGGGCTTCGATGTTTACCACCAGCTGCATCTGGGCGCCCACTCCAAAAAAACCCGAAAAATCACGAACGTCGGACGATTGCTCCCACACAAAAAGTGCCAGCCAGTCAAGCTCTTGCTGCTCCTCAACGGCCATTGGCAGCGCATCTACAGCACCACAGACATCGGGGCTCCGGGCTTGCCCTGACGAACAGGGCTTCGATGTTTACCACCAGCTGCACCTGGGCGCCCACTCCAAAAAAACCCCGAAAAATCATGAAGGTCGGAAGATTGCTCCCACACCGAAAGTGCCAGCGAGTCAAGCTCTTGCTGCTCCTCACCGGCCATTGGCAGCGCATCTACAGCACCACAGACATCGGGGCTCCGGGCTTTCTATGACGAACAGGGCTTCGACGTTTACCACGACCTGCACCTGGGCGCCATTGGTAAAAAACCCAAGAAAATTCACGAACGTTGGACGATTGCTCCCACACCGAAAGTGCCAGCAAACCAAGCTCTTGCTGCTCCTCACCGGCCATTGGCAGCGCATCTACAGCACCACAGACATCGGGGCTCCGGGCTTTCCCAGACGAACAGGGCTTCGACGTTTACCACCAGCTGCATCTGGGCGCCCACTCCAAAAAAACCCGAAAAATCACGAACGTCGGACGATTGCTCCCACACAAAAAGTGCCAGCCAGTCAAGCTCTTGCTGCTCCTCAACGGCCATTGGCAGCGCATCTACAGCACCACAGACATCGGGGCTCCGGGCTTTCCCTGACGAACAGGGCTTCGACGTTTACCACCAGCTGCACCTGGACGCCCACTCCAAAAAAACCCGAAAAATCACGAACGTCGGAAGATTGCTCCCACACAAAATGTGCCAGCCAGTCAAGCTCTTGCTGCTCCTCATCGGCCATTGGCAGCGCATCTACAGCACCACAGACATCGGGGCTCCGGGCTTTCCCTGACGAACAGGGCTTCGACGTTTACCACCAGCTGCACCTGGGCGCCCACTGAAAAATACCCCGAAAAATCATGAACGTCGGACGATTGCACCCACACCGAAATTGCCAGCCAGTCAAGCTCTTGCTGCTCCTCCCCGGCCATTGGCAGCGCATCTACAGCACCACAGACATCGGGGCTCCGGGCTTTCCCTGACGAACAGGGCTTCGACCTTTACCACCAGCTGTGCCTGGGCGGCCCACTAAAAAAAAAACGAAAAAATCACGAACGTCGGACGATTGCTCCCACACCGAAATTGCCAGCAACTCAAGCTCTTTCGGCTCATCACCTGCCATTGGCAGCGCATCTACAGCACCACAGACATCGGGGCTCCGGGCTTTCCCTGACAAACAGGGCTTCGACGTTTACCACCCTCTGCGCCTGGGAGTCCACTCCAAAAAAACCGAAAAAATCATGAACGTCAGACGATTGCTCCCACACCGAAATTGCCAGCCAGTCAAGCTCTTGCTGCTCCTCACCGGCCATTGGCAGCGCATCTACAGCACCACAGACATCGGGGCTCCGGGCTTGCCCTGACGAACAGGGCTTCGACGTTTACCACGACCTGCACCTGGGCGCCATTGGTAAAAAACCCAAGAAAAATCACGAACGTTGGACGATTGCTCCCACACCGAAAGTGCCAGCAAACCAAGCTCTTGCTGTCCCTCCCCGGCCATTGGCAGCGCATCGACAGCACCACAGACATCGGGGCTCCGGGCTTTCCCTGACGAACAGGGCTTCGACCTTTACCACCTGCTGTGCCTGGGCGGCCCTCTAAAAAAAAAACGAAAAAATCACGAACGTCGGACGATTGCTCCCACACTGAAATTGCCAGCAACTCAAGCACTTTCGGCTCATCACCTGCCATTGGCAGCGCATCTACAGCACCACAGACATCGGGGCTCCAGGATTTCCCAGACGAACAGGGCTTCGACGTTTACCACCAGCTGCATCTGGGCGCCCACTCCAAAAAAACCCCGAAAAATCACGAACGTCGGACGATTGCTCCCACACAAAAAGTGCCAGCCAGTCAAGCTCTTGCTGCTCCTCCCCGGCCATTGGCAGCGCATCTACAGCACCACAGACATCGGGGCTCCGGGCTTTCCCTGACGAACAGGGCTTCGACGTTTACCACCAACTGCACCTGGGCGCCCACTGAAAAATACCCCGAAAAATCACGAACGTCGGACGATTGCACCCACACCGAAATTGCAAGCCAGTCAAGCTCTTGCTGCTCCTCCCCGGCCATTGGCAGCGCATCTACAGCACCACAGACATCGGGGCTCCGGGCTTTCCCTGACGAACAGGGCTTCGACGGTTACCACCACCTGCACCTGGGCGCCCACTCCAAAAAAACCGGAAAAATCACGAACGTCGGAAGATTGCTCCCACACAAAATGTGCCAGCCAGTCAAGCTCTTGCTGCTCCTCACCGGCCATTGGCAGCGCATCTACAGCACCACAGACATCGGGGCACTAGGCTTTCCCTGACGAACAGGGCTTCGACGTTTACCACCAGCTGCACCTGGGCGCCCACTGAAAAATACCCTGAAAAATCACGAACGTCGGACGATTGCACCCACACCGAAATTGCCAGCCAGTCAAGCTCTTGCTGCTCCTCACCGGCCATTGGCAGCGCATCTACAGCACCACAGACATCGGGGCTCCGGGCTTTCCCTGACGAACAGGGCTTCGACGTTTACCACCAGCTGCACCTGGGCGCCCACTCCAAAAAAACCGGAAAAATCACGAACGTCGGAAGATTGCTCCCACACAAAATGTGCCAGCCAGTCAAGCTCTTGCTGCTCCTCACCGGCCATTGGCAGCGCATCTACAGCACCACAGACATCGGGGCACTGGGCTTTCCCTGACGAACAGGGCTTCGACGTTTACCACCAGCTGCACATGGGCGCCCACTGAAAAAAACCCCGAAAAATCACGAACGTCGGACGATTGCTCCCACACCGAAAGTGCCAGCCAGTCAAGCTCTTGCTGCTCCTCACCGGCCATTGGCAGCCCATCTACAGCACCACAGACATCGGGGCTCCGGGCTTTCCCTGACGAACAGGGCTTCGACGTTTACCACCACATGCACCTGGGCGCCCATTGGAAAAAAACCCCGAAAAATCACGAACGTCGGACGATTGCTCCCACACCGAAAGTGCCAGCCAATCAAGCTGTTGCTGCTCCTCCCCGGCCATTGGCAGCGCATCTACAGCACCACAGACATCGGGGCTCCGGGCTTTCCCTGACGAACAGGGCTTCGACGTTTACCAACAGCTGCACCTGGGCGCCCACTGAAAAAAACCCCGAAAAATCACGAACGTTGGACGATTGCTCCCACACCGAAAGTGCCAGCCAGTCAAGCTCTTGCTGCTCCTCCCCGGCCATTGGCAGCACATCTACAGCACCACAGACATCGGGGCTCCGGGCTTTCCCTGACGAACAGGGCTTCGACGTTTACCACCAGCTGCACCTGGACGCCCACTCCAAAAAAACCCCGAAAAATCACGAACGTCGGACGATTGCTCCCACACAAAATGTGCCAGCCAGTCAAGCTTTTGATGCTCCTCACCGGCCATTGGCAGCGCATCTACAGCACCACAGACATCGGGGCTCCGGGCTTTCCCTGACGAACAGGGCTTCGACGTTTACCACCAACTGCACCTGGTCGCCCACTCCAAAAAAACCCGAAAAATCACAAACGTCGGTATATTGCTCCCACACCAAATGTGCCAGCCAGTCAAGCTCTTGCTGCTCCTCCCCGGCCATTGGCAGCGCATCTACAGCACCACAGACATCGGAGCTCCGGTCTTTCCCTGACGAACAGGGCTTCGACGTTTACCACCAGCTGCACCTCGGCGTCCCCTCCAAAAATACCCTGAAAAATCACGAACGTCGGACGATTGCTCCCACACAAAATGTGCCAGCCAGTCAAGCTCCTGCTGCTCCTCACCGGCCATTGGCAGCGCATCTACAGCACCACAGACGTCATGGCTCCGGGCTTTCCCTGACGAACAGGGCTTCGACGTTTACCACCAGCTGCACCTGGGCGCCCATTGGAAAAAAACCCCGAAAAATCACGAACGTCGGACGATTGCTCCCACACAAAAAGTGCCAGCCAGTCAAGCTTTTGCTGCTCCTCACCGGCCATTGGCAGCGCATCTACAGCACCACAGACATCGGGGCTCCGGGCTTTCCCTGACGAACAGGGCTTCAACGTTTATTACCAGCTGCGCCTTGGCGCCCACTAAAAAAAAACCCAAAAAATCACGAACGTTGGACGATTGCTCCCACACAAAATGTGCCAGCCAGTCAAGCTCCTGCTGCTCCTCAGCGGCCATTGGCAGCGCATCTACAGCACCACAGACATCGGGGCTCCGGGCTTTCCCTGACGAACAGGGCT
This sequence comes from Chlamydotis macqueenii, assembly GCF_036417535.1. NCBI lineage: Eukaryota > Metazoa > Chordata > Aves > Otidiformes > Otididae > Chlamydotis > Chlamydotis macqueenii. The sequence continues at coordinate 30,965,714 of NC_141592.1, read as the reverse complement.
TCGACGTTTACCACCACCTGCACCTGGGCGCCCACAACAAAAAAAAACCCTAAAAATCACGAACGTCGGACGATTGCTCCCACACCGAAAGTGCCAGCCAGTCAAGCTCTTGCTGCTCCTCACCGGCCACTGGCAGCGCATCTACAGCACCACAGACATCGGGGCTCCGGGCTTTCCCTGACGAACAGGGCTTCGACGTTTACTACCAGCTGCACCTGGGCGCCCATTGAAAAATACCCCGAAAAATCACGAACGTCGGACGATTGCACCCACACCGAAATTGCCAGCCAGTCAATCTCTTGCTGCTCCTCCCCGGCCATTGGCAGCGCATCGACAGCACCACAGACATCGGGGCTCCGGGCTTTCCCTGACGAACAGGGCTTCGACGTTTACCACCAGCTGCACCTGGGCGCCCACTGAAAAAAACCCCGAAAAATCACGAACGTCGGACGATTGCTCCCACACCGAAAGTGCCAGCCAGTCAAGCTCTTGCTGCTCCTCACCGGCCATTGGCAGCCCATCTACAGCACCACAGACATCGGGGCTCTGGGCTTTCCCTGACGAACAGGGCTTCGACGTTTACCACCACATGCACCTGGGCGCCCATTGGAAAAAAACCCCGAAAAATCACGAACGTCGGACGATTGCTCCCACTCCGAAAGTGCCAGCCAGTCAAGCTTTTGCTGCTCCTCACCGGCCATTGGCAGCGCATCTACAGCACCAAAGACATCGGGGCTCCGGGCTTTCCCTGACGAACAGGGCTTCGACGTTTATTACCAGCTGCGCCTTGGCGCCCACTAAAAAAAAACCCAAAAAATCACGAACGTTGGACGGTTGCTCCCACACAAAATGTGCCAGCCAGTCAAGCTCCTGCTGCTCCTCAGCGGCCATTGGCAGCGCATCTACAGCACCACAGACATCGGGGCTCCGGGCTTTCCCTGACGAACAGGGCTTCAACGTTTACCACCACCTGCACCTGGGCGCCCACTGAAAAATATCCCGAAAAATCACAAACGTCGGACGATTGCACCCACACCGAAATTGCCAGCAACTCAAGCTCTTTCGGCTCCTCCCCGGCCATTGGCAGCGCATCTACAGCACCACAGACATCGGGGCTCCGGTCTTTCCCTGACGAACAGGGCTTCAACGTTTACCACCAGCTGCGCCTGGGAGTCCACTCCAAAAAAACCCAAAAAATCATGAACGTCGGACGATTGCTCCCACACAAAAAGTGCCAGCCAGTCAAGCTCTTGCTGCTCCTCAACGGCCATTGGCAGCGCATCTACAGCACCACAGACATCGGGGCTCCGGGCTTTCCCTGACGAATAGGGCTTCGACGTTTACCACCAGCTGCACCTCGGCGTCCCCTCCAAACATAGCCTGAAAAATCACGAACGTCGGACGATTGCTCCCACACCGAAAGTGCCAGCCAGTCAAGCTCTTGCTGCTCCTCACCGGCCATTGGCAGCGCATCTACAGCACCACAGACATCGGGGCTCCGGGCTTGCCCTGACGAACAGGGCTTCGATGTTTACCACCAGCTGCACCTGGGCGCCCACTCCAAAAAAACCCCGAAAAATCATGAAGGTCGGAAGATTGCTCCCACACCGAAAGTGCCAGCCAGTCAAGCTCTTGCTGCTCCTCAGCGGCCATTGGCAGTGCATCTACAGCACCACAGACATCGGAGCTCCAGTCTTTCCCTGACGAACAGGGCTTCGACGTTTACCACCAGCTGCACCTCGGCGTCCCCTCCAAAAATACCCTGAAAAATCATGAACGTCGGACGATTGCTCCCACACCGAAAGTGCCAGCCAGTCAAGCTCTTGCTGCTCCTCACCGGCCATTGGCAGCGCATCTACAGCACCACAGACATCGGGGCTCCGGGCTTGCCCTGACGAACAGGGCTTCGATGTTTACCACCAGCTGCACCTGGACGCCCACTCCAAAAAAACCCCGAAAAATCATGAAGGTCGGAAGATTGCTCCCACACCGAAAGTGCCAGCCAGTCAAGCTCTTGCTGCTCCTCAGCGGCCATTGGCAGCGCATCTACAGCACCACAGACATCGGAGCTCCGGTCTTTCCCTGACGAACAGGGCTTCGACGTTTACCACCAGCTGCACCTCGGCGTCCCCTCCAAAAATACCCTGAAAAATCACGAACGTCGGACGATTGCTCCCACACCGAAAGTGCCAGCCAGTCAAGCTCTTGCTGCTCCTCCCCGGCCATTGGCAGCGCATCTACAGCACCACAGACATCGGGGCTCCGGGCTTTCCCTGACGAACAGGGCTTCGACGTTTACCACCAGCTGCACCTGGTCGCACACTCCAAAAAAACCCGAAAAATCACGAACGTCGGAAGATTGCTCCCACACAAAATGTGCCAGCCAGTCAAGCTCTTGCTGCTCCTCCCCGGCCATTGGTAGCGCATCTACAGCACCACAGACATCGGGGCTCCGGGCTTTCCCTGACGAACAGGGCTTCGACGTTTACCACCACCTGCACCTGGGCGCCCATTGAAAAATACCCCGAAAAATCACGAACGTCGGACGATTGCACCCAGACCCAAATTGCCAGCCAGTCAATCTCTTGCTGCTCCTCCCCGGCCATTGGCAGCGCATCGACAGCACCACAGACATCGGGGCTCCGGGCTTTCCCTGACGAACAGGGCTTCGACGTTTACCACCAGCTGCACCTCGGCGTCCCCTCCAAAAATACCCTGAAAAATCACGAACGTCGGACGATTGCTCCCACACCGAAAGTGCCAGCCAGTCAAGCTCTTGCTGCTCCTCCCCGGCCATTGGCAGCGCATCTACAGCACCACAGACATCGGGGCTCCGGGCTTTCCCTGACGAACAGGGCTTCGACGTTTACCACCAGCTGCACCTGGGGGGCCCACTGAAAAAAACCCCGAAAAATCATGAACGTCGGACGATTGCTCCCACACAAAAAGTGCCAGCCAGTCAAGCTCTTGCTGCTCCTCACCGGCCATTGGCAGCGCAACTACAGCACCACAGACATCGGAGCTCCGGGCTTTCCCTGACGAACAGGGCTTCGACGTTTATTACCAGCTGCGCCTTGGCGCCCACTAAAAAAAAAACCAAAAAATCACGAACGTCGGACGATTGCTCCCACACCGAAAGTGCCAGCCAGTCAAGCTCTTGCTGCTCCTCACCGGCCATTGGCAGCGCATCTACAGCACCACAGACATCGGGGCTCTGGTCTTTCCGTGACGAACACGGCTTCGACGTTTACCACCAGCTGCACCTGGGCACCCACTCCAAAAAAACCCCGAAATATCACGAACGTCGGACGATTGCTCCCACACAAAAAGTGCCAGCCAGTCAAGCTCTTGCTGCTCCTCCCCGGCCATTGGCAGTGCATCTACAGCACCACAGACATCGGGGCTCCGGGCTTTCCTTGATGAACAGGGCTTCGACGTTTACCACCAGCTGCACCTGGGGGGCCCACTTAAAAAAACCCCGAAAAATCATGAACGTTGGACGATTGCTTCCACACCGAAAGTGCCAGCCAGTAAAGCTCTTGCTGCTCCTCCCCGGCCATTGGCAGCGCATCTACAGCACCACAGACATCGGGGCTCCGAGCTCTCCCTGACGAACAGGGCTTCGACCTTTACCACCACCTGCACCTGGGCGCCCACTGAAAAATACGCCGAAAAATCACAAACGTCGGACGATTGCACCCACACCGAAATTGCCAGCAACTCAAGCTCTTTCGGCTCATCACCTGCCATTGGCAGCGCATTGACAGCACCACAGACATCGGGGCTCCGGTCTTTCCCTGACGAACAGGGCTTCGACGTTTACCACCAGCTGCGCCTGGGAGTCCACTCCAAAAAAACCCAAAAAATCACGAACGTCGGACGATTGCTCCCACACTGAATGTGCCAGCCAGTCAAGCTCTTGCTGCTCCTCCCCGGCCATTGGCAGCGCATCTACAGCACCACAGACATCGGGGCTCCGGGCTTTCCGTGACAAACAGGGCTTCGACGTTTACCACCAGCTGCACCTGGGCACCCACTCCAAAAAAACCCCGAAATATCACGAACGTCGGACGATTGCTCCCACACCGAAAGTGCCAGCCAGTCAAGCTCCTGCTGCTCCTCCCCAGCCATTGGCAGCGCATCTACAGCACCACAGACATCGGGGCTCCGGGCTTTCCCTGACGAACAGGGCTTCAACGTTTACCACCAGCTGCACCTGGGCGCCCACTGAAAAAAACCCAAAAAATCACGAATGTCGGACGATTGCTCCCACACCGAAAGTGCCAGCCAGTCAAGCTCTTGCTGCTCCTCACCGGCCATTGGCAGCGCAGCTACAGCACCACAGACATCGGGGCTCCGGGCTTTCCCTGACGAACAGGGCTTCGACGTTTACCACCACCTGCACCTGGGCGCCCATTGGAAAAAAACCCAAGAAAAATCACGAACGTTGGACGATTGCTCCCACACCGAAAGTGCTAGCAACTCAAGCTCTTGCTGCTCCTCACCGGCCATTGGCAGCACATCTACAGCACCACAGACATCGGGGCTCCGGGCTTTCCCTGACGAACAGGGCTTCGACGTTTACCACCAGCTGCACCTGGGGGGCCCACTGAAAAAAACCCCGAAAAATCATGAACGTCGGACGATTGCTCCCACACCAAAAGTGCCAGCCAGTCAAGCTCTTGCTGCTCCTCCCTGGCCATTGGCAGCGCATCTACAGCACCAGAGACATCGGGGCTCCGGGCTTTCCCTGACGAACAGGGCTTCGACGTTTACCACCAGCTGCACCTGGGCGCCCATTGGAAAAAAACCCAAGAAAAATCACGAACGTTGGACGATTGCTCCCACACCGAAAGTGATAGCAACTCAAGCTCTTGCTGCTCCTCACCGGCCATTGGCAGCGCATCTACAGCACCAGAGACATCGGGGCTCCGGGCATTCCCTGACCAACAGGGCTTCGACGTTTACCACCAGCTGCACCTGGGCGCCCACTCCAAAAAAACCCCGAAAAATCACGAACGTCGGACGATTACTCCCACACCGAAACTGCCAGCCAGTCAAGCTCTTGCTGCTCTTCTCCGGCCATTGGCAGCGCATCTACAGCACCACAGACATCGGGGCTCCGGGCTTTCCCTGACAAACAGGGCTTCGACGTTTACCACCAGCTGCGCCTGGGCGCCCACTGAAAAAAAACCCAAAAAATCACGAACGTCGGACGATTGCTCCCACACCGAAAGTACCAGCAACTCAAGCTCTTGCTGCTCCTCACCGGCCATTGGCAGTGCATCTACAGCACCACAGACATTGGGGCTCCGGGCTTTCCCTGACGAACAGGGCTTCGACGTTTACCACCAGCTGCACCTGGGCGCCCACTGAAAAAAACCCCGAAAAATCACGAACGTTGGACGATTGCTCCCACACCGAAAGTGCCAGCCAGTCAAGCTCTTGCTGCTCCTCACCGGCCATTGGCAGCGCATCTACAGCACCACAGACATTGGGGCTCCGGGCTTTCCCTGACGAACAGTGCTTCGACATTTACCACCAGCTGCACCTGGGCGCCCACTCCAAAAAAACCCCGAAAAATCACGAACGTCGGACGATTGCTCCCACACCGAAAGTGCCAGCCAGTCAAGCTCTTGGTGCTGCTCCCCGGCCACAGGCAGCGAATCTACAGCACCACAGACATCGGGGCTCCGGGCTTTCCCTGACGAACAGGGCTTTGACGTTTACCACCAGCTGCACCTGGGCGCCCACTGAAAAAAACCCCAAAAAATCAGGAACGTCGGACGATTGCACCCACACCGAAAGTGCCAGCCAGTCAAGCTCCTGCTGCTCATCACCGGCCATTGGCAGCGCATCTACAGCACCACAGACATCGGGGCTCCGGTCTTTCCGTGACGAACAGGGCTTCGACGTTTACCACCAGCTGCACCTGGGCGCCCACTGAAAAAAACCCCAAAAAATCACGAACGTCGGACGATTGCTCCCACACCAAAAGTGCCAGCCAGTCAAGGTCTTGCTGCTCCTCACCGGCCATTGGCAGCGCATCTACAGCACCACAGACATCGGGGCTCCGGGCTTTCCCTGACGAAGAGGGCTTCGACATTTACCACCAGCTGCACCTGGGCGCCCACTCCAAAAAAACCCCGAAAAATCACGAACGTCGGACTATTGCTCCCACACCAAAAGTGCCAGCCAGTCAAGCTCTTGCTGCTCCTCACCGGCCATTGGCAGCGCATCTACAGCACCGCAGACATCGGGGCTCCGGGCTTTCCCTGACGAACAGGGATTTGAGGTTTACCACCAGCTGCACCTGGGCGCCCACTCCAAAAAAACCCGAAAATCACGAACGTCGGATGATTGCTCCCACACAAAAAGTGACAGCCAGTCAAGCTCTTGCTGCTCCTCCCCGGCCACTGGCAGCGCATCTACAGCACCACAGACATTGAATCTCCAGGCTTTCCCTGACGAACAGGGCTTCGACGTTTACCACGACCTGCACCTGGACGCCATTGGAAAAAAACCCCGAAAAATCACGAACGTCGGACGATTGCTCCCACACCAAAAGTGCCAGCAAACCAAGCTCTTGCTGCTCCTCACCGGCCATTGGCAGCGCATCTACAGCACCATAGACATCGGGGCTCCGGGCTTTCCCTGACGAACAGGGCTTCGACGTTTACCACCAGCTGCACCTGGGCGTCCACTAAAAAAAAAACCTGAGAATTTACGAACGTCGGACGATTGGTCCCACACCGAACGTGCCATCAACTCAAGCTCTTGCTGCTCCTCACCGGCCACTGGCAGCGCAGCTACAGCACCACAGACATGGGGGCTCCGGGCTTTCCCTGACGAACAGGGCTTCGACGTTTACCACCAGCTGCACCTGGGCGCCCACTCCAAAAAAACCCCGAAAAATCACGAACGTCGGACGATTGCTCCCACACAAAAAGTGCCAGCCAGTCAAGCTTTTGCTGCTCCTCACCGGCCATTGGCAGCGCATCTACAGCACCACAGACATCGGGGCTCCGGGCTTTCCCTGACGAACAGGGCTTCGATGTTTACCACCAGCTGCGCCTGGGAGTCCACTCCAAAAAACCCAAAAAATCATGAACGTCGGATGATTGCTCCCACACCGAAAGTGCCAGCAACTCAAGCTCTTGCTGCTCCTCACCGGCCATTGGCAGCGCATCTACAGCACCACAGACATCGGGGCTCCGGGCTTGCCCTGACGAACAGGGCTTCGATGTTTACCACCAGCTGCACCTGGGCGCCCACTCCAAAAAAACCCCGAAAAATCATGAACGTCGGACGATTGCTCCCACACAAAAAGTGCCAGCCAGTCAAGCTCTTGCTGCTCCTCACCGGCCATTGGCAGCGCAACTACAGCACCACAGACATCGGAGCTCCGGGCTTTCCCTGACGAACAGGGCTTCGACGTTTATTACCAGCTGCGCCTTGGCGCCCACTAAAAAAAAAACCAAAAAATCACGAACGTCGGACGATTGCTCCCACACAAAAAGTGCCAGCCAGTCAAGCTCTTGCTGCTCCTCCCCGGCCATTGGCAGCGCATCTACAGCACCACAGACATCGGGGCTCCGGTCTTTCCGTGACGAACACGGCTTCGACGTTTACCACCAGCTGCACCTGGGCACCCACTCCAAAAAAACCCCGAAAAATCATGAACGTCGGACGATTGCTTCCACACCGAAAGTGCCAGCCAGTCAAGCTCTTGCTGCTCCTCCCCGGCCATTGGCAGCGCATCTACAGCACCACAGACATCGGGGCTCCGAGCTCTCCCTGACGAACAGGGCTTCGACCTTTACCACCACCTGCACCTGGGCGCCCACTGAAAAAAACCCAAAAAATCACGAACGTCGGACGATTGCTCCCACACCGAAAGTGCCAGCCAGTCAAGCTCTTGCTGCTCCTCACCGTCCATTGGCAGCGCAGCTACAGCACCACAGACATCGGGGCTCCGGGCTTTCCCTGACGAACAGGGCTTCGACGTTTACCACCACCTGCACCTGGGCGCCCATTGGAAAAAATCCCAAGAAAAATCACGAACGTTGGACGATTGCTCCCACACCGAAAGTGCTAGCAACTCAAGCTCTTGCTGCTCCTCACCGGCCCATGGCAGCGCATCTACAGCACCACAGACATCGGGGCTCCGGGCTTTCCCTGACGAACAGGGCTTCGACGTTTACCACCAGCTGCACCTGGGGGGCCCACTGAAAAAAACCCCGAAAAATCATGAACGTCGGACGATTGCTCCCACAGTGAAAGTGCCAGCCAGTCAAGCTCTTGCTGCTCATCACCGGCCATTGGCAGCGCATCTACAGCACCAGAGACATCGGGGCTCCGGGCATTCCCTGACGAACAGGGCTTCGACGTTTACCACCAGCTGCACCTGGGCGCCCATTGGAAAAAACCGAAGAAAAATCACGAACGTTGGACGATTGCTCCCACACCGAAAGTGCTAGCAACTCAAGCTCTTGCTGCTCCTCACCGGCCATTGGCAGCGCATCTACAGCACCAGAGACATAGGGGCTCCGGGCTTTCCCTGACGAACAGGGCTTCGACGTTTACCACCAGCTGCACCTGGGGGGCCCACTTAAAAAAACCCCGAAAAATCGTGAACGTCAAACGATTGCTCCCACACCGAAAGTGCCAGCCAGTCAAGCTCTTGCTGCTCCTCCCCGGCCATTGGCAGCGTATCTACAGCACCACAGACATCGGGGCTCCGGGCTTTCCCTGACGAACAGGGCTTCGACGTTTACCACCAGCTGCGCCTGGGAGTCCACTCCAAAAAAACCCGAAAAATCACGAACGTCGGACGATTGCTCCCACACCGAAAGTGCCAGCCAGTCAAGCTCTTGCTGCTCCTCAACGGCCATTGGCAGCGCATCTACAGCACCAGAGACATCGGGGCTCAGGGCTTTCCCTGACTAACAGGGCTTCGACGTTTACCACCACCTGCACCTGGGCGCCCACTGAAAAAAACCCCGAAAAATAACGAACGTTGGACGATTGCTCCCACACCGAAAGTGCCAGCTAGTCAAGCTCTTGCTGCTCCTCACCGGCTATTGGCAGCGCATCTACAGCACCACAGACATCCGCGCTCCGGGCTTTCCCTGACGAACAGTGCTTCGACATTTACCACCAGCTGCACCTGGGCGCCCACTCCAAAAAAACCCCGAAAAATCATGAACGTCGGACGATTGCTCCCACACCAGAATTGCCAGCCAGTCAAGCTCTTGGTGCTGCTCCCCGGCCATTGGCAGCGAATCTACAGCACCACAGACATCGGGGCTCCGCGCTTTCCCTGGCAAACAGGGCTTCGAAGTTTACCACCAGCTGCACCTGGGCGCCCACTGAAAAAAACCCCAAAAAATCAGGAACGTCGGACGATTGCAGCCACAGCGAAAGTGCCAGCCAGTCAAGCTCTTGCTGCTCCTCCCCGGCCATTGGCAGCGCATCTACAGCACCACAGACATCGGGGCTCCAGGCTTTCCCTGACGAACAGGGCTTCGACGTTTACCACCAGCTGCGCCTGGGAGTCCACTCCAAAAAAACCCGAAAAATCACGAACGTCGGACGATTGCACCCACACCGAAAGTACCAGCAACTCAAGCTCTTGCTGCTCATCACCGGCCATTGGCAGCGCATCTACAGCACCACAGACATCGGGGCTCCGGGCTTTCCCAGACGAACAGGGCTTCGACGTTTACCACCAGCTGCACCTGGGCGCCCACTCCAAAAAAACATGAAAAATCACGAACGTTGGACGATTGCTCCCACACCGAAAGTGCCAGCCAGTCAAGCTCTTGCTGCTCCTCACCGGCCATTGGCAGCGCATCTACAGCACCACAGACATCCGGGCTCCGGGCTTTCCCTGACGAACAGTGCTTCGACATTTACCACCAGCTGCACCTGGGCGCCCACTCCAAAAAAACCCCGAAAAATCATGAACGTCGGACGATTGCTCCCACACCGAAAGTGCCAGCCAGTCAAGCTCTTGGTGCTGCTCCCCGGCCATAGGCAGCGAATCTACAGCACCACAGACATCGGGGCTCCGGGCTTTCCCTGACGAACAGGGCTTCGACGTTTACCACCAGCTGCACCTGGGCGCCCACTGAAAAAAACCCCAAAAAATCAGGAACGTCGGACGATTGCACCCACACCGGAAGTGCCAGCCAGTCAATCTCTTGCTGCTCATCACCGGCCATTGGCAGCGCATCTACAGCACCACAGACATCGGGGCTCCGGTCTTTCCGTGACGAACAGGGCTTCGACGTTTACCACCAGCTGCACCTGGGCGCCCACTGAAAAAAACCCCAAAAAATCACGAACATCGGACGATTGCTCCCACACCAAAAGTGCCAGCCAGTCAAGGTCTTGCTGCTCCTCACCGGCCATTGGCAGCGCATCTACAGCACCACAGACATCAGGGCTCCGGGCTTTCCCTGACGAACAGGGCTTCGACCTTTACCACCAGCTGCGCCTGGGCTGCCCACTAAAAAAAACCCAAAAAATCACAAACGTCGGACAATTGCTCCCACACCGAAAGTGCCAGCCAGTCAAGCTCTTGCTGCTCTTCACCGGCCATTGGCAGCGCATCTACAGCACCACAGACATCGGGGCTCCGGGCTTTCCCTGACGAACAGGGCTTCGACATTTACCACCAGCTGCAACTGGGCACCCATTGGAAAAAAAACCAAGAAAAATCACGAACGTCGGACTATTGCTCCCACACCGAAAGTGCCAGCCAGTCAAGCTCTTGCTGCTCCTCCCCGGCCATTGGCAGCGCATCTACAGCACCGCAGACATCGGGGCTCCGGGCTTTCCCTGACGAACAGGGATTTGAGGTTTACCACCAGCTGCACCTGGGCGCCCACTCCAAAAAAACCCGAAAATCACGAACGTCGGATGATTGCTCCCACACAAAAAGTGACAGCCAGTCAAGCTCTTGCTGCTCCTCCCCGGCCACTGGCAGCGCATCTACAGCACCACAGACATTGAATCTCCAGGCTTTCCCTGACGAACAGGGCTTCGACGTTTACCACGACCTGCACCTGGGCGCCATTGGAAAAAAACCTTGAAAAATCATGAGTGTTGAACGATTGCTCCCACACAAAATGTGCCAGCCAGTCAAGCTCCTGCTGCTCCTCCCCGGCCATTGGCAGCGCATCTACAGCACCACAGGCATCAGGGCTCCGGGCTTTCCCTGACGAACAGGGCTTCGACGTTTACCACCAGCTGCACCTGGGCGCCCACTGAAAAAAACCCCGAAAAATCACGAACGTCGGACGATTGCTCCCACACCGAAAGTGCCAGCCAGTCAAGCTCTTGCTGCTCCTCCCCGGCCATTGGCAGCGCATCTACAGCACCACAGACATCGGGGCTCCGGGCTTTCCCTGACGAACAGGGCTTCGACGTTTACCACCAGCTGCACCTGGGCGCCCATTGGAAAAAAACCCCGAAAAATCACGAACGTCGGACGATTGATCCCACACCGAAAGTGCCAGCCAATCAAGCTGTTTCTGCTCCTCCCCGGCCATTGGCAGCGCATCTACAGCACCACAGACATCGGGGCTCCGGGCTTTCCCTGACGAACAGGGCTTCGACGTTTACCACCAACTGCACCTGGTCGCCCACTAAAAAAAACCCGAAAAATCACAAACGTCGGAAGATTGCTCCCACACCAAATGTGCCAGCCAGTCAAGCTCTTGCTGCTCCTCCCCGGCCATTGGCAGCGCATCTACAGCACCACAGACATCGGAGCTCCGGTCTTTCCCTGACGAACAGGGCTTCGACGTTTACCACCAGCTGCACCTCGGCGTCCCCTCCAAAAATACCCTGAAATATCACGAACGTCGGACGATTGCTCCCACACCGAAAGTGCCAGCCAGTCAAGCTCTTGCTGCTCCTCCCCGGCCATTGGCAGCACATCTACAGCACCACAGACATCGGGGCTCCGGGCTTTCCCTGACGAACAGGGCTTCGACGTTTACCACCAGCTGCACCTGGGGGGCCCACTGAAAAAAACCCCGAAAAATCATGAACGTCGGACGATTGCTCCCACACAAAAAGTGCCAGCCAGTCAAGCTCTTGCTGCTCCTCACCGGCCATTGGCAGCGCAACTACAGCACCACAGACATCGGAGCTCCGGGCTTTCCCTGACGAACAGGGCTTCGACGTTTATTACCAGCTGCGCCTTGGCGCCCACTAAAAAAAAAACCAAAAAATCACGAACGTCGGACGATTGCTCCCACACCGAAAGTGCCAGCCAGTCAAGCTCTTGCTGCTCCTCACCGGCCATTGGCAGCGCATCTACAGCACCACAGACATCGGGGCTCTGGTCTTTCCGTGACGAACACGGCTTCGACGTTTACCACCAGCTGCACCTGGGCACCCACTCCAAAAAAACCCAAAAAATCATGAACGTCGGACGATTGCTCCCACACAAAAAGTGCCAGCCAGTCAAGCTCTTGCTGCTCCTCACCGGCCATTGGCAGCGCATCTACAGCACCACAGACATCGGGGCTCCGGGCTTTCCCTGACGAACAGGGCTTCGACGTTTATTACCAGCTGCGCCTTGGCGCCCACTAAAAAAAAACCAAAAAATCACGAACGTCGGACGATTGCTCCCACACTGAATGTGCCAGCCAGTCAAGCTCTTGCTGCTCCTCACCGGCCATTGGCAGCGCATCTACAGCACCACAGACATCGGGGCTCCGGTCTTTCCGTGACAAACAGGGCTTCGACGTTTACCACCAGCTGCACCTGGGCACCCACTCCAAAAAAACCCCGAAATATCACGAACGTCGGACGATTGCTCCCACACCGAAAGTGCCAGCCAGTCAAGCTCCTGCTGCTCCTCCGCAGCCATTGGCAGCGCATCTACAGCACCACAGACATCGGGGCTCCGGGCTTTCCCTGACGAACAGGGCTTCAACGTTTACCACCAGCTGCACCTGGGCGCCCACTGAAAAAAACCCAAAAAATCACGAATGTCGGACGATTGCTCCCACACCGAAAGTGCCAGCCAGTCAAGCTCTTGCTGCTCCTCACCGGCCATTGGCAGCGCAGCTACAGCACCACAGACATCGGGGCTCCGGGCTTTCCCTGACGAACAGGGCTTCGACGTTTACCACCACCTGCACCTGGGCGCCCATTGGAAAAAAACCCAAGAAAAATCACGAACGTTGGACGATTGCTCCCACACCGAAAGTGCTAGCAACTCAAGCTCTTGCTGCTCCTCACCGGCCATTGGCAGCACATCTACAGCACCACAGACATCGGGGCTCCGGGCTTTCCCTGACGAACAGGGCTTCGACGTTTACCACCAGCTGCACCTGGGGGGCCCACTGAAAAAAACCCCGAAAAATCATGAACGTCAGACGATTGCTCCCACACCAAAAGTGCCAGCCAGTCAAGCTCTTGCTGCTCCTCCCTGGCCATTGGCAGCGCAACTACAGCACCAGAGACATCGGGGCTCCGGGCTTTCCCTGACGAACAGGGCTTCGACGTTTACCACCAGCTGCACCTGGGCGCCCATTGGAAAAAAACCCAAGAAAAATCACGAACGTTGGACGATTGCTCCCACACCGAAAGTGCTAGCAACTCAAGCTCTTGCTGCTCCTCACCGGCCATTGGCAGCGCATCTACAGCACCAGAGACATCGGGGCTCCGGGCATTCCCTGACCAACAGGGCTTCGACGTTTACCACCAGCTGCACCTGGGCGCCCACTCCAAAAAAACCCCGAAAAATCACGAACGTCGGACGATTACTCCCACACCGAAACTGCCAGCCAGTCAAGCTCTTGCTGCTCTTCTCCGGCCATTGGCAGCGCATCTACAGCACCACAGACATCGGGGCTCCGGGCTTTCCCTGACAAACAGGGCTTCGACGTTTACCACCAGCTGCGCCTGGGCGCCCACTGAAAAAAAACCCAAAAAATCACGAACGTCGGACGATTGCTCCCACACCGAAAGTACCAGCAACTCAAGCTCTTGCTGCTCCTCACCGGCCATTGGCAGTGCATCTACAGCACCACAGACATTGGGGCTCCGGGCTTTCCCAGACGAACAGGGCTTCGACGTTTACCACCAGCTGCACCTGGGCGCCCACTGAAAAAAACCCCGAAAAATCACGAACGTTGGACGATTGCTCCCACACCGAAAGTGCCAGCCAGTCAAGCTCTTGCTGCTCCTCACCGGCCATTGGCAGCGCATCTACAGCACCACAGACATCCGGGCTCCGGGCTTTCCCTGACGAACAGTGCTTCGACATTTACCACCAGCTGCACCTGGGCGCCACTCCAAAAAAACCCCGAAAAATCACGAACGTCGGACGATTGCTCCCACACAAAAAGTGCCAGCCAGTCAAGCTCTTGCTGCTCCCCGGCCACAGGCAGCGAATCTACAGCACCACAGACATCGGGGCTCCGGGCTTTCCCTGACGAACAGGGCTTCGACGTTTACCACCAGCTGCACCTCGGCGTCCCCTCCAAAAATAGCCTGAAAAATCATGAACGTCGGACGATTGCTCCCACACCGAAAGTGCCAGCCAGTCAAGCTCTTGCTGCTCCTCACCGGCCATTGGCAGCGCATCTACAGCACCACAGACATCGGGGCTCCGGGCTTGCCCTGACGAACAGGGCTTCGATGTTTACCACCAGCTGCACCTGGGCGCCCACTCCAAAAAAACCCCGAAAAATCATGAAGGTCGGAAGATTGCTCCCACACCGAAAGTGCCAGCCAGTCAAGCTCTTGCTGCTCCTCAGCGGCCATTGGCAGCGCATCTACAGCACCACAGACATCGGAGCTCCGGTCTTTCCCTGACGAACAGGGCTTCGACGTTTACCACCAGCTGCACCTCGGCGTCCCCTCCAAAAATACCCTGAAAAATCACGAACGTCGGACGATTGCTCCCACACCGAAAGTGCCAGCCAGTCAAGCTCTTGCTGCTCCTCCCCGGCCATTGGCAGCGCATCTACAGCACCACAGACATCGGGGCTCCGGGCTTTCCCTGACGAACAGGGCTTCGACGTTTACCACCAGCTGCACCTGGTCGCACACTCCAAAAAAACCCGAAAAATCACGAACGTCGGAAGATTGCTCCCACACAAAATGTGCCAGCCAGTCAAGCTCTTGCTGCTCCTCCCTGGCCATTGGTAGCGCATCTACAGCACCACAGACATCGGGGCTCCGGGCTTTCCCTGACGAACAGGGCTTCGACCTTCACCACCACCTGCACCTGGGCGCCCACTGAAAAAAACCCCGAAAAATCACGAACGTCGGACGATTGCTCCCACACCGAAAGTGCCAGCCAGTCAAGCTCTTGCTGCTCCTCCCCGGCCATTGGCAGCGCATCTGCAGCACCACAGACATCGGGGCTCCGGGCTTTCCCTGACGAACAGGGCTTCGACGTTTACCACCAGCTGCACCTGGGCGCCCATTGGAAAAAAACCCCGAAAAATCACGAACGTCGGACGATTGCTCCCACACCGAAAGTGCCAGCCAATCAAGCTGTTTCTGCTCCTCCCCGGCCATTGGCAGCGCATCTACAGCACCACAGACATCGGGGCTCCGGGCTTTCCCTGACGAACAGGGCTTCGACGTTTACCACCAACTGCACCTGGTCGCCCACTCCAAAAAAACCCGAAAAATCACAAACGTCGGAAGATTGCTCCCACACCAAATGTGCCAGCCAGTCAAGCTCTTGCTGCTCCTCCCCGGCCATTGGCAGCGCATCTACAGCACCACAGACATCGGAGCTCCGGTCTTTCCCTGACGAACAGGGCTTCGACGTTTACCACCAGCTGCACCTCGGCGTCCCCTCCAAAAATACCCTGAAAAATCACGAACGTCGGACGATTGCTCCCACACCGAAAGTGCCAGCCAGTCAAGCTCTTGCTGCTCCTCCCCGGCCATTGGCAGCGCATCTACAGCACCACAGACATCGGGGCTCCGGGCTTTCCCTGACGAACAGGGCTTCGACGTTTACCACCAGCTGCACCTGGGGGGCCCACTGAAAAAAACCCCGAAAAATCATGAACGTCGGACGATTGCTCCCACACAAAAAGTGCCAGCCAGTCAAGCTCTTGCTGCTCCTCACCGGCCATTGGCAGCGCAACTACAGCACCACAGACATCGGAGCTCCGGGCTTTCCCTGACGAACAGGGCTTCGACGTTTATTACCAGCTGCGCCTTGGCGCCCACTAAAAAAAAAACCAAAAAATCACGAACGTCGGACGATTGCTCCCACACCGAAAGTGCCAGCCAGTCAAGCTCTTGCTGCTCCTCACCGGCCATTGGCAGCGCATCTACAGCACCACAGACATCGGGGCTCTGGTCTTTCCGTGACGAACACGGCTTCGACGTTTACCACCAGCTGCACCTGGGCACCCACTCCAAAAAAACCCCGAAATATCACGAACGTCGGACGATTGCTACCACACCGAAAGTGCCAGCCAGTCAAGCTCTTGCTGCTCCTCCCCGGCCATTGGCAGTGCATCTACAGCACCACAGACATCGGGGCTCCGGGCTTTCCTTGATGAACAGGGCTTCGACGTTTACCACCAGCTGCACCTGGGGGGCCCACTTAAAAAAACCCCGAAAAATCATGAACGTTGGACGATTGCTTCCACACCGAAAGTGCCAGCCAGTCAAGCTCTTGCTGCTCCTCCCCGGCCATTGGCAGCGCATCTACAGCACCACAGACATCGGGGCTCCGAGCTCTCCCTGACGAACAGGGCTTCGACCTTTACCACCACCTGCACCTGGGCGCCCACTGAAAAATACCCCGAAAAATCACAAACGTCGGACGATTGCACCCACACCGAAATTGCCAGCAACTCAAGCTCTTTCGGCTCATCACCTGCCATTGGCAGCGCATTGACAGCACCACAGACATCGGGGCTCCGGTCTTTCCCTGACGAACAGGGCTTCGACGTTTACCACCAGCTGCGCCTGGGAGTCCACTCCAAAAAAACCCAAAAAATCATGAACGTCGGACGATTGCTCCCACACAAAAAGTGCCAGCCAGTCAAGCTCTTGCTGCTCCTCACCGGCCATTGGCAGCGCATCTACAGCACCACAGACATCGGGGCTCCGGGCTTTCCCTGACGAACAGGGCTTCGACGTTTATTACCAGCTGCGCCTTGGCGCCCACTAAAAAAGAACCAAAAAATCACGAACGTCGGACGATTGCTCCCACACCGAAAGTGCCAGCCAGTCAAGCTCTTGCTGCTCCTCCCCGGCCATTGGCAGCGCATCTACAGCACCACAGACATCGGGGCTCCGGTCTTTCCGTGACAAACAGGGCTTCGACGTTTACCACCAGCTGCACCTGGGCACCCACTCCAAAAAAACCCCGAAATATCACGAACGTCGGACGATTGCTCCCACACCGAAAGTGCCAGCCAGTCAAGCTCCTGCTGCTCCTCCCCAGCCATTGGCAGCGCATCTACAGCACCACAGACATCGGGGCTCTGGGCTTTCCCTGACGAACAGGGCTTCAACGTTTACCACCAGCTGCACCTGGGCGCCCACTGAAAAAAACCCAAAAAATCACGAATGTCGGACGATTGCTCCCACACCGAAAGTGCCAGCCAGTCAAGCTCTTGCTGCTCCTCACCGGCCATTGGCAGCGCAGCTACAGCACCACAGACATCGGGGCTCCGGGCTTTCCCTGACGAACAGGGCTTCGACGTTTACCACCAGCTGCACCTGGGGGGCCCACTGAAAAAAACCCCGAAAAATCATGAACGTCGGACGATTGCTCCCACACCAAAAGTGCCAGCCAGTCAAGCTCTTGCTGCTCCTCCCTGGCCATTGGCAGCGCATCTACAGCACCAGAGACATCGGGGCTCCGGGCTTTCCCTGACGAACAGGGCTTCGACGTTTACCACCAGCTGCACCTGGGCGCCCATTGGAAAAAAACCCAAGAAAAATCACGAACGTTGGACGATTGCTCCCACACCGAAAGTGCTAGCAACTCAAGCTCTTGCTGCTCCTCACCGGCCATTGGCAGCGCATCTACAGCACCAGAGACATCGGGGCTCCGGGCATTCCCTGACCAACAGGGCTTCGACGTTTACCACCAGCTGCACCTGGGCGCCCACTCCAAAAAAACCCCGAAAAATCACGAACGTCGGACGATTACTCCCACACCGAAACTGCCAGCCTGTCAAGCTCTTGCTGCTCTTCTCCGGCCATTGGCAGCGCATCTACAGCACCACAGACATCGGGGCTCCGGGCTTTCCCTGACAAACAGGGCTTCGACGTTTACCACCAGCTGCACCTGGTCGCCCACTGAAAAAAAACCCAAAAAATCACGAACGTCGGACGATTGCTCCCACACCGAAAGTACCAGCAACTCAAGCTCTTGCTGCTCCTCACCGGCCATTGGCAGTGCATCTACAGCACCACAGACATTGGGGCTCCGGGCTTTCCCAGACGAACAGGGCTTCGACGTTTACCACCAGCTGCACCTGGGCGCCCACTGAAAAAAACCCCGAAAAATCACGAACGTTGGACGATTGCTCCCACACCGAAAGTGCCAGCCAGTCAAGCTCTTGCTGCTCCTCACCGGCCATTGGCAGCGCATCTACAGCACCACAGACATCCGGGCTCCGGGCTTTCCCTGACGAACAGTGCTTCGACATTTACCACCAGCTGCACCTGGGCGCCCACTCCAAAAAAACCCCGAAAAATCACGAACGTCGGACGATTGCTCCCACACAAAAAGTGCCAGCCAGTCAAGCTCTTGCTGCTCCCCGGCCACAGGCAGCGAATCTACAGCACCACAGACATCGGGGCTCCGGGCTTTCCCTGACGAACAGGGCTTCGACGTTTACCACCAGCTGCACCTCGGCGTCCCCTCCAAAAATAGCCTGAAAAATCATGAACGTCGGACGATTGCTCCCACACCGAAAGTGCCAGCCAGTCAAGCTCTTGCTGCTCCTCACCGGCCATTGGCAGCGCATCTACAGCACCACAGACATCGGGGCTCCGGGCTTGCCCTGACGAACAGGGCTTCGATGTTTACCACCAGCTGCACCTGGGCGCCCACTCCAAAAAAACCCCGAAAAATCATGAAGGTCGGAAGATTGCTCCCACACCGAAAGTGCCAGCCAGTCAAGCTCTTGCTGCTCCTCAGCGGCCATTGGCAGTGCATCTACAGCACCACAGACATCGGAGCTCCAGTCTTTCCCTGACGAACAGGGCTTCGACGTTTACCACCAGCTGCACCTCGGCGTCCCCTCCAAAAATACCCTGAAAAATCATGAACGTCGGACGATTGCTCCCACACCGAAAGTGCCAGCCAGTCAAGCTCTTGCTGCTCCTCACCGGCCATTGGCAGCGCATCTACAGCACCACAGACATCGGGGCTCCGGGCTTGCCCTGACGAACAGGGCTTCGATGTTTACCACCAGCTGCACCTGGACGCCCACTCCAAAAAAACCCCGAAAAATCATGAAGGTCGGAAGATTGCTCCCACACCGAAAGTGCCAGCCAGTCAAGCTCTTGCTGCTCCTCAGCGGCCATTGGCAGCGCATCTACAGCACCACAGACATCGGAGCTCCGGTCTTTCCCTGACGAACAGGGCTTCGACGTTTACCACCAGCTGCACCTCGGCGTCCCCTCCAAAAATACCCTGAAAAATCACGAACGTCGGACGATTGCTCCCACACCGAAAGTGCCAGCCAGTCAAGCTCTTGCTGCTCCTCCCCGGCCATTGGCAGCGCATCTACAGCACCACAGACATCGGGGCTCCGGGCTTTCCCTGACGAACAGGGCTTCGACGTTTACCACCACCTGCACCTGGGCGCCCATTGAAAAATACCCCGAAAAATCACGAACGTCGGACGATTGCACCCAGACCCAAATTGCCAGCCAGTCAATCTCTTGCTGCTCCTCCCCGGCCATTGGCAGCGCATCGACAGCACCACAGACATCGGGGCTCCGGGCTTTCCCTGACGAACAGGGCTTCGACCTTTACCACCACCTGCACCTGGGCGCCCATTGGAAAAAAACCCAAGAAAAATCATGAGTGTTGGACGATTGCTCCCACACAAAATGTGCCAGCCAGTCAAGCTCCTGCTGCTCCTCCCCGGCCATTGGCAGCGCATCTACAGCACCACAGACATCAGGGCTCCGGGCTTTCCCTGACGAACAGGGCTTCGACGTTTACCACCAGCTGCACCTGGGCGCCCATTGGAAAAAAACCCCGAAAAATCACGAACGTCGGACGATTGCTCCCACACCGAAAGTGCCAGCCAGTCAAGCTCTTGCTGCTCCTCCCCGGCCATTGGCAGCGCATCTACAGCACCACAGACATCGGGGCTCCGGGCTTTCCCTGACGAACAGGGCTTCGACGTTTACCACCAGCTGCACCTGGGGGGCCCACTGAAAAAAACCCCGAAAAATCATGAACGTCGGACGATTGCTCCCACACAAAAAGTGCCAGCCAGTCAAGCTCTTGCTGCTCCTCACCGGCCATTGGCAGCGCAACTACAGCACCACAGACATCGGAGCTCCGGGCTTTCCCTGACGAACAGGGCTTCGACGTTTATTACCAGCTGCGCCTTGGCGCCCACTAAAAAAAAAACCAAAAAATCATGAACGTCGGACGATTGCTCCCACACCGAAAGTGCCAGCCAGTCAAGCTCTTGCTGCTCCTCACCGGCCATTGGCAGCGCATCTACAGCACCACAGACATCGGGGCTCTGGTCTTTCCGTGACGAACACGGCTTCGACGTTTACCACCAGCTGCACCTGGGCACCCACTCCAAAAAAACCCCGAAATATCACGAACGTCGGACGATTGCTCCCACACCGAAAGTGCCAGCCAGTCAAGCTCCTGCTGCTCCTCCCCAGCCATTGGCAGCGCATCTACAGCACCACAGACATCGGGGCTCCGGGCTTTCCCTGACGAACAGGGCTTCAACGTTTACCACCAGCTGCACCTGGGCGCCCACTGAAAAAAACCCAAAAAATCACGAATGTCGGACGATTGCTCCCACACCGAAAGTGCCAGCCAGTCAAGCTCCTGCTGCTCCTCCCCAGCCATTGGCAGCGCATCTACAGCACCACAGACATCGGGGCTCCGGGCTTTCCCTGACGAACAGGGCTTCGACGTTTACCACCAGCTGCACCTGGGGGGCCCACTGAAAAAAACCCCGAAAAATCATGAACGTCGGACGATTGCTCCCACACCAAAAGTGCCAGCCAGTCAAGCTCTTGCTGCTCCTCCCTGGCCATTGGCAGCGCATCTACAGCACCAGAGACATCGGGGCTCCGGGCTTTCCCTGACGAACAGGGCTTCGACGTTTACCACCAGCTGCACCTGGGCGCCCATTGGAAAAAAACCCAAGAAAAATCACGAACGTTGGACGATTGCTCCCACACCGAAAGTGCTAGCAACTCAAGCTCTTGCTGCTCCTCACCGGCCATTGGCAGCGCATCTACAGCACCAGAGACATCGGGGCTCCGGGCATTCCCTGACCAACAGGGCTTCGACGTTTACCACCAGCTGCACCTGGGCGCCCACTCCAAAAAAACCCCGAAAAATCACGAACGTCGGACGATTACTCCCACACCGAAACTGCCAGCCTGTCAAGCTCTTGCTGCTCTTCTCCGGCCATTGGCAGCGCATCTACAGCACCACAGACATCGGGGCTCCGGGCTTTCCCTGACAAACAGGGCTTCGACGTTTACCACCAGCTGCACCTGGTCGCCCACTGAAAAAAAACCCAAAAAATCACGAACGTCGGACGATTGCTCCCACACCGAAAGTACCAGCAACTCAAGCTCTTGCTGCTCCTCACCGGCCATTGGCAGTGCATCTACAGCACCACAGACATTGGGGCTCCGGGCTTTCCCAGACGAACAGGGCTTCGACGTTTACCACCAGCTGCACCTGGGCGCCCACTGAAAAAAACCCCGAAAAATCACGAACGTTGGACGATTGCTCCCACACCGAAAGTGCCAGCCAGTCAAGCTCTTGCTGCTCCTCACCGGCCATTGGCAGCGCATCTACAGCACCACAGACATCCGGGCTCCGGGCTTTCCCTGACGAACAGTGCTTCGACATTTACCACCAGCTGCACCTGGGCGCCCACTCCAAAAAAACCCCGAAAAATCACGAACGTCGGACGATTGCTCCCACACAAAAAGTGCCAGCCAGTCAAGCTCTTGCTGCTCCCCGGCCACAGGCAGCGAATCTACAGCACCACAGACATCGGGGCTCCGGGCTTTCCCTGACGAACAGGGCTTCGACGTTTACCACCAGCTGCACCTCGGCGTCCCCTCCAAAAATAGCCTGAAAAATCATGAACGTCGGACGATTGCTCCCACACCGAAAGTGCCAGCCAGTCAAGCTCTTGCTGCTCCTCACCGGCCATTGGCAGCGCATCTACAGCACCACAGACATCGGGGCTCCGGGCTTGCCCTGACGAACAGGGCTTCGATGTTTACCACCAGCTGCACCTGGGCGCCCACTCCAAAAAAACCCCGAAAAATCATGAAGGTCGGAAGATTGCTCCCACACCGAAAGTGCCAGCCAGTCAAGCTCTTGCTGCTCCTCAGCGGCCATTGGCAGTGCATCTACAGCACCACAGACATCGGAGCTCCAGTCTTTCCCTGACGAACAGGGCTTCGACGTTTACCACCAGCTGCACCTCGGCGTCCCCTCCAAAAATACCCTGAAAAATCATGAACGTCGGACGATTGCTCCCACACCGAAAGTGCCAGCCAGTCAAGCTCTTGCTGCTCCTCACCGGCCATTGGCAGCGCATCTACAGCACCACAGACATCGGGGCTCCGGGCTTGCCCTGACGAACAGGGCTTCGATGTTTACCACCAGCTGCACCTGGACGCCCACTCCAAAAAAACCCCGAAAAATCATGAAGGTCGGAAGATTGCTCCCACACCGAAAGTGCCAGCCAGTCAAGCTCTTGCTGCTCCTCAGCGGCCATTGGCAGCGCATCTACAGCACCACAGACATCGGAGCTCCGGTCTTTCCCTGACGAACAGGGCTTCGACGTTTACCACCAGCTGCACCTCGGCGTCCCCTCCAAAAATACCCTGAAAAATCACGAACGTCGGACGATTGCTCCCACACCGAAAGTGCCAGCCAGTCAAGCTCTTGCTGCTCCTCCCCGGCCATTGGCAGCGCATCTACAGCACCACAGACATCGGGGCTCCGGGCTTTCCCTGACGAACAGGGCTTCGACGTTTACCACCACCTGCACCTGGGCGCCCATTGAAAAATACCCCGAAAAATCACGAACGTCGGACGATTGCACCCAGACCCAAATTGCCAGCCAGTCAATCTCTTGCTGCTCCTCCCCGGCCATTGGCAGCGCATCGACAGCACCACAGACATCGGGGCTCCGGGCTTTCCCTGACGAACAGGGCTTCGACCTTTACCACCACCTGCACCTGGGCGCCCATTGGAAAAAAACCCAAGAAAAATCATGAGTGTTGGACGATTGCTCCCACACAAAATGTGCCAGCCAGTCAAGCTCCTGCTGCTCCTCCCCGGCCATTGGCAGCGCATCTACAGCACCACAGACATCAGGGCTCCGGGCTTTCCCTGACGAACAGGGCTTCGACGTTTACCACCAGCTGCACCTGGGCGCCCACTGAAAAAAACCCCGAAAAATCAGGAACGTCGGACGATTGCTCCCACACCGAAAGTGCCAGCCAGTCAAGCTCTTGCTGCTCCTCCCCGGCCATTGGCAGCGCATCTACAGCACCACAGACATCGGGGCTCCGGGCTTTCCCTGACGAACAGGGCTTCGACGTTTACCACCAGCTGCACCTGGGCGCCCATTGGAAAAAAACCCCGAAAAATCACGAACGTCGGACGATTGCTCCCACACCGAAAGTGCCAGCCAATCAAGCTGTTTCTGCTCCTCCCCGGCCATTGGCAGCGCATCTACAGCACCACAGACATCGGGGCTCCGGGCTTTCCCTGACGAACAGGGCTTCGACGTTTACCACCAGCTGCACCTGGGGGGCCCACTGAAAAAAACCCCGAAAAATCATGAACGTCGGACGATTGCTCCCACACAAAAAGTGCCAGCCAGTCAAGCTCTTGCTGCTCCTCACCGGCCATTGGCAGCGCAACTACAGCACCACAGACATCGGAGCTCCGGGCTTTCCCTGACGAACAGGGCTTCGACGTTTATTACCAGCTGCGCCTTGGCGCCCACTAAAAAAAAAACCAAAAAATCATGAACGTCGGACGATTGCTCCCACACCGAAAGTGCCAGCCAGTCAAGCTCTTGCTGCTCCTCACCGGCCATTGGCAGCGCATCTACAGCACCACAGACATCGGGGCTCTGGTCTTTCCGTGACGAACACGGCTTCGACGTTTACCACCAGCTGCACCTGGGCACCCACTCCAAAAAAACCCCGAAATATCACGAACGTCGGACGATTGCTACCACACCGAAAGTGCCAGCCAGTCAAGCTCTTGCTGCTCCTCCCCGGCCATTGGCAGTGCATCTACAGCACCACAGACATCGGGGCTCCGGGCTTTCCTTGATGAACAGGGCTTCGACGTTTACCACCAGCTGCACCTGGGGGGCCCACTTAAAAAAACCCCGAAAAATCATGAACGTTGGACGATTGCTTCCACACCGAAAGTGCCAGCCAGTCAAGCTCTTGCTGCTCCTCCCCGGCCATTGGCAGCGCATCTACAGCACCACAGACATCGGGGCTCAGAGCTCTCCCTGACGAACAGGGCTTCGACCTTTACCACCACCTGCACCTGGGCGCCCACTGAAAAATACCCCGAAAAATCACAAACGTCGGACGATTGCACCCACACCGAAATTGCCAGCAACTCAAGCTCTTTCGGCTCATCACCTGCCATTGGCAGCGCATTGACAGCACCACAGACATCGGGGCTCCGGTCTTTCCCTGACGAACAGGGCTTCGACGTTTACCACCAGCTGCGCCTGGGAGTCCACTCCAAAAAAACCCAAAAAATCATGAACGTCGGACGATTGCTCCCACACAAAAAGTGCCAGCCAGTCAAGCTCTTGCTGCTCCTCACCGGCCATTGGCAGCGCATCTACAGCACCACAGACATCGGGGCTCCGGGCTTTCCCTGACGAACAGGGCTTCGACGTTTATTACCAGCTGCGCCTTGGCGCCCACTAAAAAAAAACCAAAAAATCACGAACGTCGGACGATTGCTCCCACACTGAATGTGCCAGCCAGTCAAGCTCTTGCTGCTCCTCACCGGCCATTGGCAGCGCATCTACAGCACCACAGACATCGGGGCTCCGGTCTTTCCGTGACAAACAGGGCTTCGACGTTTACCACCAGCTGCACCTGGGCACCCACTCCAAAAAAACCCCGAAATATCACGAACGTCGGACGATTGCTCCCACACCGAAAGTGCCAGCCAGTCAAGCTCTTGCTGCTCCTCCCCGGCCATTGGCAGCGCATCTACAGCACCACAGACATCGGGGCTCCGGGCTTTCCCTGACGAACAGGGCTTCGACGTTTACCACCAGCTGCACCTGGGCGCCCATTGGAAAAAAACCCCGAAAAATCACGAACGTCGGACGATTGATCCCACACCGAAAGTGCCAGCCAGTCAAGCTCTTGCTGCTCCTCACCGGCCATTGGCAGCGCATCTACAGCACCACAGACATCGGGGCTCTGGTCTTTCCGTGACGAACACGGCTTCGACGTTTACCACCAGCTGCACCTGGGCACCCACTCCAAAAAAACCCCGAAATATCACGAACGTCGGACGATTGCTACCACACCGAAAGTGCCAGCCAGTCAAGCTCTTGCTGCTCCTCCCCGGCCATTGGCAGTGCATCTACAGCACCACAGACATCGGGGCTCCGGGCTTTCCTTGATGAACAGG
The DNA here is from genome assembly GCF_036417535.1 of Chlamydotis macqueenii. Lineage (NCBI taxonomy): Eukaryota > Metazoa > Chordata > Aves > Otidiformes > Otididae > Chlamydotis > Chlamydotis macqueenii. The sequence continues at coordinate 30,939,811 of NC_141592.1, read as the reverse complement.
GCTTCGACGTTTACCACCAGCTGCACCTGGGGGGCCCACTTAAAAAAACCCCGAAAAATCATGAACGTTGGACGATTGCTTCCACACCGAAAGTGCCAGCCAGTCAAGCTCTTGCTGCTCCTCCCCGGCCATTGGCAGCGCATCTACAGCACCACAGACATCGGGGCTCAGAGCTCTCCCTGACGAACAGGGCTTCGACCTTTACCACCACCTGCACCTGGGCGCCCACTGAAAAATACCCCGAAAAATCACAAACGTCGGACGATTGCACCCACACCGAAATTGCCAGCAACTCAAGCTCTTTCGGCTCATCACCTGCCATTGGCAGCGCATTGACAGCACCACAGACATCGGGGCTCCGGTCTTTCCCTGACGAACAGGGCTTCGACGTTTACCACCAGCTGCGCCTGGGAGTCCACTCCAAAAAAACCCAAAAAATCATGAACGTCGGACGATTGCTCCCACACAAAAAGTGCCAGCCAGTCAAGCTCTTGCTGCTCCTCACCGGCCATTGGCAGCGCATCTACAGCACCACAGACATCGGGGCTCCGGGCTTTCCCTGACGAACAGGGCTTCGACGTTTATTACCAGCTGCGCCTTGGCGCCCACTAAAAAAAAACCAAAAAATCACGAACGTCGGACGATTGCTCCCACACTGAATGTGCCAGCCAGTCAAGCTCTTGCTGCTCCTCACCGGCCATTGGCAGCGCATCTACAGCACCACAGACATCGGGGCTCCGGTCTTTCCGTGACAAACAGGGCTTCGACGTTTACCACCAGCTGCACCTGGGCACCCACTCCAAAAAAACCCCGAAATATCACGAACGTCGGACGATTGCTCCCACACCGAAAGTGCCAGCCAGTCAAGCTCTTGCTGCTCCTCCCCGGCCATTGGCAGCGCATCTACAGCACCACAGACATCGGGGCTCCGGGCTTTCCCTGACGAACAGGGCTTCGACGTTTACCACCAGCTGCACCTGGGCGCCCATTGGAAAAAAACCCCGAAAAATCACGAACGTCGGACGATTGATCCCACACCGAAAGTGCCAGCCAATCAAGCTGTTTCTGCTCCTCCCCGGCCATTGGCAGCGCATCTACAGCACCACAGACATCGGGGCTCCGGGCTTTCCCTGACGAACAGGGCTTCGACGTTTACCACCAACTGCACCTGGTCGCCCACTAAAAAAAACCCGAAAAATCACAAACGTCGGAAGATTGCTCCCACACCAAATGTGCCAGCCAGTCAAGCTCTTGCTGCTCCTCCCCGGCCATTGGCAGCGCATCTACAGCACCACAGACATCGGAGCTCCGGTCTTTCCCTGACGAACAGGGCTTCGACGTTTACCACCAGCTGCACCTCGGCGTCCCCTCCAAAAATACCCTGAAATATCACGAACGTCGGACGATTGCTCCCACACCGAAAGTGCCAGCCAGTCAAGCTCTTGCTGCTCCTCCCCGGCCATTGGCAGCACATCTACAGCACCACAGACATCGGGGCTCCGGGCTTTCCCTGACGAACAGGGCTTCGACGTTTACCACCAGCTGCACCTGGGGGGCCCACTGAAAAAAACCCCGAAAAATCATGAACGTCGGACGATTGCTCCCACACAAAAAGTGCCAGCCAGTCAAGCTCTTGCTGCTCCTCACCGGCCATTGGCAGCGCAACTACAGCACCACAGACATCGGAGCTCCGGGCTTTCCCTGACGAACAGGGCTTCGACGTTTATTACCAGCTGCGCCTTGGCGCCCACTAAAAAAAAAACCAAAAAATCACGAACGTCGGACGATTGCTCCCACACCGAAAGTGCCAGCCAGTCAAGCTCTTGCTGCTCCTCACCGGCCATTGGCAGCGCATCTACAGCACCACAGACATCGGGGCTCTGGTCTTTCCGTGACGAACACGGCTTCGACGTTTACCACCAGCTGCACCTGGGCACCCACTCCAAAAAAACCCAAAAAATCATGAACGTCGGACGATTGCTCCCACACAAAAAGTGCCAGCCAGTCAAGCTCTTGCTGCTCCTCACCGGCCATTGGCAGCGCATCTACAGCACCACAGACATCGGGGCTCCGGGCTTTCCCTGACGAACAGGGCTTCGACGTTTATTACCAGCTGCGCCTTGGCGCCCACTAAAAAAAAACCAAAAAATCACGAACGTCGGACGATTGCTCCCACACTGAATGTGCCAGCCAGTCAAGCTCTTGCTGCTCCTCACCGGCCATTGGCAGCGCATCTACAGCACCACAGACATCGGGGCTCCGGTCTTTCCGTGACAAACAGGGCTTCGACGTTTACCACCAGCTGCACCTGGGCACCCACTCCAAAAAAACCCCGAAATATCACGAACGTCGGACGATTGCTCCCACACCGAAAGTGCCAGCCAGTCAAGCTCCTGCTGCTCCTCCGCAGCCATTGGCAGCGCATCTACAGCACCACAGACATCGGGGCTCCGGGCTTTCCCTGACGAACAGGGCTTCAACGTTTACCACCAGCTGCACCTGGGCGCCCACTGAAAAAAACCCAAAAAATCACGAATGTCGGACGATTGCTCCCACACCGAAAGTGCCAGCCAGTCAAGCTCTTGCTGCTCCTCACCGGCCATTGGCAGCGCAGCTACAGCACCACAGACATCGGGGCTCCGGGCTTTCCCTGACGAACAGGGCTTCGACGTTTACCACCACCTGCACCTGGGCGCCCATTGGAAAAAAACCCAAGAAAAATCACGAACGTTGGACGATTGCTCCCACACCGAAAGTGCTAGCAACTCAAGCTCTTGCTGCTCCTCACCGGCCATTGGCAGCACATCTACAGCACCACAGACATCGGGGCTCCGGGCTTTCCCTGACGAACAGGGCTTCGACGTTTACCACCAGCTGCACCTGGGGGGCCCACTGAAAAAAACCCCGAAAAATCATGAACGTCGGACGATTGCTCCCACACCAAAAGTGCCAGCCAGTCAAGCTCTTGCTGCTCCTCCCTGGCCATTGGCAGCGCAACTACAGCACCAGAGACATCGGGGCTCCGGGCTTTCCCTGACGAACAGGGCTTCGACGTTTACCACCAGCTGCACCTGGGCGCCCATTGGAAAAAAACCCAAGAAAAATCACGAACGTTGGACGATTGCTCCCACACCGAAAGTGCTAGCAACTCAAGCTCTTGCTGCTCCTCACCGGCCATTGGCAGCGCATCTACAGCACCAGAGACATCGGGGCTCCGGGCATTCCCTGACCAACAGGGCTTCGACGTTTACCACCAGCTGCACCTGGGCGCCCACTCCAAAAAAACCCCGAAAAATCACGAACGTCGGACGATTACTCCCACACCGAAACTGCCAGCCAGTCAAGCTCTTGCTGCTCTTCTCCGGCCATTGGCAGCGCATCTACAGCACCACAGACATCGGGGCTCCGGGCTTTCCCTGACAAACAGGGCTTCGACGTTTACCACCAGCTGCGCCTGGGCGCCCACTGAAAAAAAACCCAAAAAATCACGAACGTCGGACGATTGCTCCCACACCGAAAGTACCAGCAACTCAAGCTCTTGCTGCTCCTCACCGGCCATTGGCAGTGCATCTACAGCACCACAGACATTGGGGCTCCGGGCTTTCCCAGACGAACAGGGCTTCGACGTTTACCACCAGCTGCACCTGGGCGCCCACTGAAAAAAACCCCGAAAAATCACGAACGTTGGACGATTGCTCCCACACCGAAAGTGCCAGCCAGTCAAGCTCTTGCTGCTCCTCACCGGCCATTGGCAGCGCATCTACAGCACCACAGACATCCGGGCTCCGGGCTTTCCCTGACGAACAGTGCTTCGACATTTACCACCAGCTGCACCTGGGCGCCACTCCAAAAAAACCCCGAAAAATCACGAACGTCGGACGATTGCTCCCACACAAAAAGTGCCAGCCAGTCAAGCTCTTGCTGCTCCCCGGCCACAGGCAGCGAATCTACAGCACCACAGACATCGGGGCTCCGGGCTTTCCCTGACGAACAGGGCTTCGACGTTTACCACCAGCTGCACCTCGGCGTCCCCTCCAAAAATAGCCTGAAAAATCATGAACGTCGGACGATTGCTCCCACACCGAAAGTGCGAGCCAGTCAAGCTCTTGCTGCTCCTCACCGGCCATTGGCAGCGCATCTACAGCACCACAGACATCGGGGCTCCGGGCTTGCCCTGACGAACAGGGCTTCGATGTTTACCACCAGCTGCACCTGGGCGCCCACTCCAAAAAAACCCCGAAAAATCATGAAGGTCGGAAGATTGCTCCCACACCGAAAGTGCCAGCCAGTCAAGCTCTTGCTGCTCCTCAGCGGCCATTGGCAGTGCATCTACAGCACCACAGACATTGGAGCTCCAGTCTTTCCCTGACGAACAAGGCTTCGACGTTTACCACCAGCTGCACCTCGGCGTCCCCTCCAAAAATACCCTGAAAAATCATGAACGTCGGACGATTGCTCCCACACCAAAAGTGCCAGCCAGTCAAGCTCTTGCTGCTCCTCACCGGCCATTGGCAGCGCATCTACAGCACCACAGACATCGGGGCTCCGGGCTTGCCCTGACGAACAGGGCTTCGATGTTTACCACCAGCTGCACCTGGACGCCCACTCCAAAAAAAACCCGAAAAATCATGAAGGTCGGAAGATTGCTCCCACACCGAAAGTGCCAGCCAGTCAAGCTCTTGCTGCTCCTCAGCGGCCATTGGCAGCGCATCTACAGCACCACAGACATCGGAGCTCCGGTCTTTCCCTGACGAACAGGGCTTCGACGTTTACCACCAGCTGCACCTCGGCGTCCCCTCCAAAAATACCCTGAAAAATCACGAACGTCGGACGATTGCTCCCACACCGAAAGTGCCAGCCAGTCAAGCTCTTGCTGCTCCTCCCCGGCCATTGGCAGCGCATCTACAGCACCACAGACATCGGGGCTCCGGGCTTTCCCTGACGAACAGGGCTTCGACGTTTACCACCAGCTGCACCTGGGGGGCCCACTGAAAAAAACCCCGAAAAATCATGAACGTCGGACGATTGCTCCCACACAAAAAGTGCCAGCCAGTCAAGCTCTTGCTGCTCCTCACCGGCCATTGGCAGCGCAACTACAGCACCACAGACATCGGAGCTCCGGGCTTTCCCTGACGAACAGGGCTTCGACGTTTAGTACCAGCTGCGCCTTGGCGCCCACTAAAAAAAAAACCAAAAAATCATGAACGTCGGACGATTGCTCCCACACCGAAAGTGCCAGCCAGTCAAGCTCTTGCTGCTCCTCACCGGCCATTGGCAGCGCATCTACAGCACCACAGACATCGGGGCTCTGGTCTTTCCGTGACGAACACGGCTTCGACGTTTACCACCAGCTGCACCTGGGCACCCACTCCAAAAAAACCCCGAAATATCACGAACGTCGGACGATTGCTACCACACCGAAAGTGCCAGCCAGTCAAGCTCTTGCTGCTCCTCCCCGGCCATTGGCAGTGCATCTACAGCACCACAGACATCGGGGCTCCGGGCTTTCCTTGATGAACAGGGCTTCGACGTTTACCACCAGCTGCACCTGGGGGGCCCACTTAAAAAAACCCCGAAAAATCATGAACGTTGGACGATTGCTTCCACACCGAAAGTGCCAGCCAGTCAAGCTCTTGCTGCTCCTCCCCGGCCATTGGCAGCGCATCTACAGCACCACAGACATCGGGGCTCCGAGCTCTCCCTGACGAACAGGGCTTCGACCTTTACCACCACCTGCACCTGGGCGCCCACTGAAAAATACCCCGAAAAATCACAAACGTCGGACGATTGCACCCACACCGAAATTGCCAGCAACTCAAGCTCTTTCGGCTCATCACCTGCCATTGGCAGCGCATTGACAGCACCACAGACATCGGGGCTCCGGTCTTTCCCTGACGAACAGGGCTTCGACGTTTACCACCAGCTGCGCCTGGGAGTCCACTCCAAAAAAACCCAAAAAATCATGAACGTCGGACGATTGCTCCCACACAAAAAGTGCCAGCCAGTCAAGCTCTTGCTGCTCCTCACCGGCCATTGGCAGCGCATCTACAGCACCACAGACATCGGGGCTCCGGGCTTTCCCTGACGAACAGGGCTTCGACGTTTATTACCAGCTGCGCCTTGGCGCCCACTAAAAAAGAACCAAACAAACACGAACGTCGGACGATTGCTCCCACACCGAAAGTGCCAGCCAGTCAAGCTCTTGCTGCTCCTCCCCGGCCATTGGCAGCGCATCTACAGCACCACAGACATCGGGGCTCCGGTCTTTCCGTGACAAACAGGGCTTCGACGTTTACCACCAGCTGCACCTGGGCACCCACTCCAAAAAAACCCCGAAATATCACGAACGTCGGACGATTGCTCCCACACCGAAAGTGCCAGCCAGTCAAGCTCCTGCTGCTCCTCCCCAGCCATTGGCAGCGCATCTACAGCACCACAGACATCGGGGCTCCGGGCTTTCCCTGACGAACAGGGCTTCAACGTTTACCACCAGCTGCACCTGGGCGCCCACTGAAAAAAACCCAAAAAATCACGAATGTCGGACGATTGCTCCCACACCGAAAGTGCCAGCCAGTCAAGCTCTTGCTGCTCCTCACCGGCCATTGGCAGCGCAGCTACAGCACCACAGACATCGGGGCTCCGGGCTTTCCCTGACGAACAGGGCTTCGACGTTTACCACCAGCTGCACCTGGGGGGCCCACTGAAAAAAACCCCGAAAAATCATGAACGTCGGACGATTGTTCCCACACCAAAAGTGCCAGCCAGTCAAGCTCTTGCTGCTCCTCCCTGGCCATTGGCAGCGCATCTACAGCACCAGAGACATTGGGGCTCCGGGCTTTCCCTGACGAACAGGGCTTCGACGTTTACCACCAGCTGCACCTGGGCGCCCATTGGAAAAAAACCCAAGAGAAATCACGAACGTTGGACGATTGCTCCCACACCGAAAGTGCTAGCAACTCAAGCTCTTGCTGCTCCTCACCGGCCATTGGCAGCGCATCTACAGCACCAGAGACATCGGGGCTCCGGGCATTCCCTGACCAACAGGGCTTCGACGTTTACCACCAGCTGCACCTGGGCGCCCACTCCAAAAAAACCCCGAAAAATCACGAACGTCGGACGATTACTCCCACACCGAAACTGCCAGCCAGTCAAGCTCTTGCTGCTCTTCTCCGGCCATTGGCAGCGCATCTACAGCACCACAGACATCGGGGCTCCGGGCTTTCCCTGACAAACAGGGCTTCGACGTTTACCACCAGCTGCACCTGGTCGCCCACTGAAAAAAAACCCAAAAAATCACGAACGTCGGACGATTGCTCCCACACCGAAAGTACCAGCAACTCAAGCTCTTGCTGCTCCTCACCGGCCATTGGCAGTGCATCTACAGCACCACAGACATTGGGGCTCCGGGCTTTCCCAGACGAACAGGGCTTCGACGTTTACCACCAGCTGCACCTGGGCGCCCACTGAAAAAAACCCCGAAAAATCACGAACGTTGGACGATTGCTCCCACACCGAAAGTGCCAGCCAGTCAAGCTCTTGCTGCTCCTCACCGGCCATTGGCAGCGCATCTACAGCACCACAGACATCCGGGCTCCGGGCTTTCCCTGACGAACAGTGCTTCGACATTTACCACCAGCTGCACCTGGGCGCCCACTCCAAAAAAACCCCGAAAAATCACGAACGTCGGACGATTGCTCCCACACAAAAAGTGCCAGCCAGTCAAGCTCTTGCTGCTCCCCGGCCACAGGCAGCGAATCTACAGCACCACAGACATCGGGGCTCCGGGCTTTCCCTGACGAACAGGGCTTCGACGTTTACCACCAGCTGCACCTCGGCGTCCCCTCCAAAAATAGCCTGAAAAATCAGGAACGTCGGACGATTGCTCCCACACCGAAAGTGCCAGCCAGTCAAGCTCTTGCTGCTCCTCACCGGCCATTGGCAGCGCATCTACAGCACCACAGACATCGGGGCTCCGGGCTTGCCCTGACGAACAGGGCTTCGATGTTTACCACCAGCTGCACCTGGGCGCCCACTCCAAAAAAACCCCGAAAAATCATGAAGGTCGGAAGATTGCTCCCACACCGAAAGTGCCAGCCAGTCAAGCTCTTGCTGCTCCTCAGCGGCCATTGGCAGTGCATCTACAGCACCACAGACATCGGAGCTCCAGTCTTTCCCTGACGAACAGGGCTTCGACGTTTACCACCAGCTGCACCTCGGCGTCCCCTCCAAAAATACCCTGAAAAATCATGAACGTCGGACGATTGCTCCCACACCAAAAGTGCCAGCCAGTCAAGCTCTTGCTGCTCCTCACCGGCCATTGGCAGCGCATCTACAGCACCACAGACATCGGGGCTCCGGGCTTGCCCTGACGAACAGGGCTTCGATGTTTACCACCAGCTGCACCTGGACGCCCACTCCAAAAAAACCCCGAAAAATCATGAAGGTCGGAAGATTGCTCCCACACCGAAAGTGCCAGCCAGTCAAGCTCTTGCTGCTCCTCAGCGGCCATTGGCAGCGCATCTACAGCACCACAGACATCGGAGCTCCGGTCTTTCCCTGACGAACAGGGCTTCGACGTTTACCACCAGCTGCACCTCGGCGTCCCCTCCAAAAATACCCTGAAAAATCACGAACGTCGGACGATTGCTCCCACACCGAAAGTGCCAGCCAGTCAAGCTCTTGCTGCTCCTCCCCGGCCATTGGCAGCGCATCTACAGCACCACAGACATCGGGGCTCCGGGCTTTCCCTGACGAACAGGGCTTCGACGTTTACCACCACCTGCACCTGGGCGCCCATTGAAAAATACCCCGAAAAATCACGAACGTCGGACGATTGCACCCAGACCCAAATTGCCAGCCAGTCAATCTCTTGCTGCTCCTCCCCGGCCATTGGCAGCGCATCGACAGCACCACAGACATCGGGGCTCCGGGCTTTCCCTGACGAACAGGGCTTCGACCTTTACCACCACCTGCACCTGGGCGCCCATTGGAAAAAAACCCAAGAAAAATCATGAGTGTTGGACGATTGCTCCCACACAAAATGTGCCAGCCAGTCAAGCTCCTGCTGCTCCTCCCCGGCCATTGGCAGCGCATCTACAGCACCACAGACATCAGGGCTCCGGGCTTTCCCTGACGAACAGGGCTTCGACGTTTACCACCAGCTGCACCTGGGCGCCCACTGAAAAAAACCCCGAAAAATCAGGAACGTCGGACGATTGCTCCCACACCGAAAGTGCCAGCCAGTCAAGCTCTTGCTGCTCCTCCCCGGCCATTGGCAGCGCATCTACAGCACCACAGACATCGGGGCTCCGGGCTTTCCCTGACGAACAGGGCTTCGACGTTTACCACCAGCTGCACCTGGGCGCCCATTGGAAAAAAACCCCGAAAAATCACGAACGTCGGACGATTGCTCCCACACCGAAAGTGCCAGCCAATCAAGCTGTTTCTGCTCCTCCCCGGCCATTGGCAGCGCATCTACAGCACCACAGACATCGGGGCTCCGGGCTTTCCCTGACGAACAGGGCTTCGACGTTTACCACCAGCTGCACCTGGGGGGCCCACTGAAAAAAACCCCGAAAAATCATGAACGTCGGACGATTGCTCCCACACAAAAAGTGCCAGCCAGTCAAGCTCTTGCTGCTCCTCCCCGGCCACTGGCAGCGCATCTACAGCACCACAGACATTGAATCTCCAGGCTTTCCCTGACGAACAGGGCTTCGACGTTTACCACGACCTGCACCTGGGCGCCATTGGAAAAAAACCTTGAAAAATCACGAACGTTGGACGATTGCTCCCACACCAAAAGTGCCAGCAAACCAAGCTCTTGCTGCTCCTCCCTGGCCATTGGCAGCGCATCTACAGCACCAGAGACATCGGGGCTCCGGGCTTTCCCTGACGAACAGGGCTTCGACGTTTACCACCAGCTGCACCTGGGCGCCCATTGGAAAAAAACCCAAGAAAAATCACGAACGTTGGACGATTGCTCCCACACCGAAAGTGCTAGCAACTCAAGCTCTTGCTGCTCCTCACCGGCCATTGGCAGCGCATCTACAGCACCAGAGACATCGGGGCTCCGGGCATTCCCTGACCAACAGGGCTTCGACGTTTACCACCAGCTGCACCTGGGCGCCCACTCCAAAAAAACCCCGAAAAATCACGAACGTCGGACGATTACTCCCACACCGAAACTGCCAGCCAGTCAAGCTCTTGCTGCTCCTCCCCGGCCATTGGCAGCGCATCTACAGCACCACAGACATCGGGGCTCCGGGCTTTCCCTGACAAACAGGGCTTCGACGTTTACCACCAGCTGCGCCTGGGCGCCCACTGAAAAAAAACCCGAAAAATCACGAACGTCGGACGATTGCTCCCACACCGAAAGTGCCAGCAACTCAAGCTCTTGCTGCTCCTCACCGGCCATTGGCAGTGCATCTACAGCACCACAGACATTGGGGCTCCGGGCTTTCCCTGACGAACAGGGCTTCGACGTTTACCACCAGCTGCACCTGGGCGCCCACTGAAAAAAACCCCGAAAAATCACGAACGTTGGACGATTGCTCCCACACCGAAAGTGCCAGCCAGTCAAGCTCTTGCTGCTCCTCACCGGCCATTGGCAGCGCATCTACAGCACCACAGACATCCGGGCTCCGGGCTTTCCCTGACGAACAGTGCTTCGACATTTACCACCAGCTGCACCTGGGCGCCCACTCCAAAAAAACCCCGAAAAATCACGAACATCGGACGATTGCTCCCACACCGAAAGTGCCAGCCAGTCAAGCTCTTGGTGCTGCTCCCCGGCCACAGGCAGCGAATCTACAGCACCACAGACATCGGGGCTCCGGGCTTTCCCTGACGAACAGGGCTTTGACGTTTACCACCAGCTGCACCTGGGCGCCCACTGAAAAAAACCCCAAAAAATCAGGAACGTCGGACGATTGCACCCACACCGAAAGTGCCAGCCAGTCAAGCTCCTGCTGCTCATCACCGGCCATTGGCAGCGCATCTACAGCACCACAGACATCGGGGCTCCGGTCTTTCCGTGACGAACAGGGCTTCGACGTTTACCACCAGCTGCACCTGGGCGCCCACTGAAAAAAACCCCAAAAAATCACGAACGTCGGACGATTGCTCCCACACCAAAAGTGCCAGCCAGTCAAGGTCTTGCTGCTCCTCACCGGCCATTGGCAGCGCATCTACAGCACCACAGACATCGGGGCTCCGGGCTTTCCCTGACGAACAGGGCTTCGACATTTACCACCAGCTGCACCTGGGCGCCCACTCCAAAAAAACCCCGAAAAATCACGAACGTCGGACTATTGCTCCCACACCAAAAGTGCCAGCCAGTCAAGCTCTTGCTGCTCCTCCCCGGCCACTGGCAGCGCATCTACAGCACCACAGACATTGAATCTCCAGGCTTTCCCTGACGAACAGGGCTTCGACGTTTACCACGACCTGCACCTGGGCGCCATTGGAAAAAAACCCCGAAAAATCACGAACGTCGGACGATTGCTCCCACACCAAAAGTGCCAGCAAACCAAGCTCTTGCTGCTCCTCCCCGGCCATTGGCAGCGCATCTACAGCACCATAGACATCGGGGCTCCGGGCTTTCCCTGACGAACAGGGCTTCGACGTTTACCACCAGCTGCACCTGGGCGTCCACTAAAAAAAAAACCTGAGAATTTACGAACGTCGGACGATTGGTCCCACACCGAACGTGCCATCAACTCAAGCTCTTGCTGCTCCTCACCGGCCACTGGCAGCGCAGCTACAGCACCACAGACATGGGGGCTCCGGGCTTTCCCTGACGAACAGGGCTTCGACGTTTACCACCAGCTGCACCTGGGCGCCCACTCCAAAAAAAACCCGAAAAATCACGAACGTCGGACGATTGCTCCCACACAAAAAGTGCCAGCCAGTCAAGCTTTTGCTGCTCCTCACCGGCCATTGGCAGCGCATCTACAGCACCACAGACATCGGGGCTCCGGGCTTTCCCTGACGAACAGGGCTTCGACGTTTACCACCAGCTGCGCCTGGGAGTCCACTCCAAAAAAACCCAAAAAATCATGAACGTCGGATGATTGCTCCCACACCGAAAGTGCCAGCAACTCAAGCTCTTGCTGCTCCTCACCGGCCATTGGCAGCGCATCTACAGCACCACAGACATCGGGGCTCCGGGCTTGCCCTGACGAACAGCGCTTCGATGTTTACCACCAGCTGCACCTGGGCGCCCACTCCAAAAAAACCCCGAAAAATCATGAACGTCGGACGATTGCTCCCACACAAAAAGTGCCAGCCAGTCAAGCTCTTGCTGCTCCTCACCGGCCATTGGCAGCGCAACTACAGCACCACAGACATCGGAGCTCCGGGCTTTCCCTGACGAACAGGGCTTCGACGTTTATTACCAGGTGCGCCTTGGCGCCCACTAAAAAAAAAACCAAAAAATCACGAACGTCGGACGATTGCTCCCACACAAGAAGTGCCAGCCAGTCAAGCTCTTGCTGCTCCTCCCCGGCCATTGGCAGCGCATCTACAGCACCACAGACATCGGGGCTCCGGTCTTTCCGTGACGAACACGGCTTCGACGTTTACCACCAGCTGCACCTGGGCACCCACTCCAAAAAAACCCCGAAAAATCATGAACGTCGGACGATTGCTTCCACACCGAAAGTGCCAGCCAGTCAAGCTCTTGCTGCTCCTCCCCGGCCATTGGCAGCGCATCTACAGCACCACAGACATCGGGGCTCCGGTCTTTCCCTGACGAACAGGGCTTCGACCTTTACCACCAGCTGCACCTGGGCGCCCACTCCAAAAAAACCCCGAAAAATCATGAAGGTCGGAAGATTGCTCCCACACCGAAAGTGCCAGCCAGTCAAGCTCTTGCTGCTCCTCAGCGGCCATTGGCAGTGCATCTACAGCACCACAGACATCGGAGCTCCAGTCTTTCCCTGACGAACAGGGCTTCGACGTTTACCACCAGCTGCACCTCGGCGTCCCCTCCAAAAATACCCTGAAAAATCATGAACGTCGGACGATTGCTCCCACACCGAAAGTGCCAGCCAGTCAAGCTCTTGCTGCTCCTCACCGGCCATTGGCAGCGCATCTACAGCACCACAGACATCGGGGCTCCGGGCTTGCCCTGACGAACAGGGCTTCGATGTTTACCACCAGCTGCACCTGGACGCCCACTCCAAAAAAACCCCGAAAAATCATGAAGGTCGGAAGATTGCTCCCACACCGAAAGTGCCAGCCAGTCAAGCTCTTGCTGCTCCTCAGCGGCCATTGGCAGCGCATCTACAGCACCACAGACATCGGAGCTCCGGTCTTTCCCTGACGAACAGGGCTTCGACGTTTACCACCAGCTGCACCTCAGCGTCCCCTCCAAAAATACCCTGAAAAATCACGAACGTCGGACGATTGCTCCCACACCGAAAGTGCCAGCCAGTCAAGCTCTTGCTGCTCCTCCCCGGCCATTGGCAGCGCATCTACAGCACCACAGACATCGGGGCTCCGGGCTTTCCCTGACGAACAGGGCTTCGACGTTTACCACCACCTGCACCTGGGCGCCCATTGAAAAATACCCCGAAAAATCACGAACGTCGGACGATTGCACCCAGACCCAAATTGCCAGCCAATCAATCTCTTGCTGCTCCTCCCCGGCCATTGGCAGCGCATCGACAGCACCACAGACATCGGGGCTCCGGGCTTTCCCTGACGAACAGGGCTTCGACCTTTACCACCACCTGCACCTGGGCGCCCATTGGAAAAAAACCCAAGAAAAATCATGAGTGTTGGACGATTGCTCCCACACAAAATGTGCCAGCCAGTCAAGCTCCTGCTGCTCCTCCCCGGCCATTGGCAGCGCATCTACAGCACCACAGACATCAGGGCTCCGGGCTTTCCCTGACGAACAGGGCTTTGACGTTTACCACCAGCTGCACCTGGGCGCCCACTGAAAAAAACCCCGAAAAATCAGGAACGTCGGACGATTGCTCCCACACCGAAAGTGCCAGCCAGTCAAGCTCTTGCTGCTCCTCCCCGGCCATTGGCAGCGCATCTACAGCACCACAGACATCGGGGCTCCGGGCTTTCCCTGACGAACAGGGCTTCGACGTTTACCACCAGCTGCACCTGGGGGGCCCACTGAAAAAAACCCCGAAAAATCATGAACGTCGGACGATTGCTCCCACACAAAAAGTGCCAGCCAGTCAAGCTCTTGCTGCTCCTCACCGGCCATTGGCAGCGCAACTACAGCACCACAGACATCGGAGCTCCGGGCTTTCCCTGACGAACAGGGCTTCGACGTTTATTACCAGCTGCGCCTTGGCGCCCACTAAAAAAAAAACCAAAAAATCATGAACGTCGGACGATTGCTCCCACACCGAAAGTGCCAGCCAGTCAAGCTCTTGCTGCTCCTCACCGGCCATTGGCAGCGCATCTACAGCACCACAGACATCGGGGCTCTGGTCTTTCCGTGACGAACACGGCTTCGACGTTTACCACCAGCTGCACCTGGGCACCCACTCCAAAAAAACCCCGAAATATCACGAACGTCGGACGATTGCTACCACACCGAAAGTGCCAGCCAGTCAAGCTCTTGCTGCTCCTCCCCGGCCATTGGCAGTGCATCTACAGCACCACAGACATCGGGGCTCCGGGCTTTCCTTGATGAACAGGGCTTCGACGTTTACCACCAGCTGCACCTGGGGGGCCCACTTAAAAAAACCCCGAAAAATCATGAACGTTGGACGATTGCTTCCACACCGAAAGTGCCAGCCAGTCAAGCTCTTGCTGCTCCTCCCCGGCCATTGGCAGCGCATCTACAGCACCACAGACATCGGGGCTCAGAGCTCTCCCTGACGAACAGGGCTTCGACCTTTACCACCACCTGCACCTGGGCGCCCACTGAAAAATACCCCGAAAAATCACAAACGTCGGACGATTGCACCCACACCGAAATTGCCAGCAACTCAAGCTCTTTCGGCTCATCACCTGCCATTGGCAGCGCATTGACAGCACCACAGACATCGGGGCTCCGGTCTTTCCGTGACAAACAGGGCTTCAACGTTTACCACCAGCTGCGCCTGGGAGTCCACTCCAAAAAAACCCAAAAAATCATGAACGTCGGACGATTGCTCCCACACAAAAAGTGCCAGCCAGTCAAGCTCTTGCTGCTCCTCACCGGCCATTGGCAGCGCATCTACAGCACCACAGACATCGGGGCTCCGGGCTTTCCCTGACGAACAGGGCTTCGACGTTTATTACCAGCTGCGCCTTGGCGCCCACTAAAAAAAAACCAAAAAATCACGAACGTCGGACGATTGCTCCCACACTGAATGTGCCAGCCAGTCAAGCTCTTGCTGCTCCTCACCGGCCATTGGCAGCGCATCTACAGCACCACAGACATCGGGGCTCCGGTCTTTCCGTGACAAACAGGGCTTCGACGTTTACCACCAGCTGCACCTGGGCACCCACTCCAAAAAAACCCCGAAATATCACGAACGTCGGACGATTGCTCCCACACCGAAAGTGCCAGCCAGTCAAGCTCCTGCTGCTCCTCCCCAGCCATTGGCAGCGCATCTACAGCACCACAGACATCGGGGCTCCGGGCTTTCCCTGACGAACAGGGCTTCAACGTTTACCACCAGCTGCACCTGGGCGCCCACTGAAAAAAACCCAAAAAATCACGAATGTCGGACGATTGCTCCCACACCGAAAGTGCTAGCAACTCAAGCTCTTGCTGCTCCTCACCGGCCATTGGCAGCACATCTACAGCACCACAGACATCGGGGCTCCGGGCTTTCCCTGACGAACAGGGCTTCGACGTTTACCACCAGCTGCACCTGGGGGGCCCACTGAAAAAAACCCCGAAAAATCATGAACGTCGGACGATTGCTCCCACACAAAAAGTGACAGCCAGTCAAGCTCTTGCTGCTCCTCCCCGGCCACTGGCAGCGCATCTACAGCACCACAGACATTGAATCTCCAGGCTTTCCCTGACGAACAGGGCTTCGACGTTTACCACGACCTGCACCTGGGCGCCATTGGAAAAAAACCTTGAAAAATCACGAACGTTGGACGATTGCTCCCACACCAAAAGTGCCAGCAAACCAAGCTCTTGCTGCTCCTCCCTGGCCATTGGCAGCGCATCTACAGCACCAGAGACATCGGGGCTCCGGGCTTTCCCTGACGAACAGGGCTTCGACGTTTACCACCAGCTGCACCTGGGCGCCCATTGGAAAAAAACCCAAGAAAAATCACGAACGTTGGACGATTGCTCCCACACCGAAAGTGCTAGCAACTCAAGCTCTTGCTGCTCCTCACCGGCCATTGGCAGCGCATCTACAGCACCAGAGACATCGGGGCTCCGGGCATTCCCTGACCAACAGGGCTTCGACGTTTACCACCAGCTGCACCTGGGCGCCCACTCCAAAAAAACCCCGAAAAATCACGAACGTCGGACGATTACTCCCACACCGAAACTGCCAGCCAGTCAAGCTCTTGCTGCTCTTCTCCGGCCATTGGCAGCGCATCTACAGCACCACAGACATCGGGGCTCCGGGCTTTCCCTGACAAACAGGGCTTCGACGTTTACCACCAGCTGCGCCTGGGCGCCCACTGAAAAAAAACCCGAAAAATCACGAACGTCGGACGATTGCTCCCACACCGAAAGTACCAGCAACTCAAGCTCTTGCTGCTCCTCACCGGCCATTGGCAGTGCATCTACAGCACCACAGACATTGGGGCTCCGGGCTTTCCCTGACGAACAGGGCTTCGACGTTTACCACCAGCTGCACCTGGGCGCCCACTGAAAAAAACCCCGAAAAATCACGAACGTTGGACGATTGCTCCCACACCGAAAGTGCCAGCCAGTCAAGCTCTTGCTGCTCCTCACCGGCCATTGGCAGCGCATCTACAGCACCACAGACATCCGGGCTCCGGGCTTTCCCTGACGAACAGTGCTTCGACATTTACCACCAGCTGCACCTGGGCGCCCACTCCAAAAAAACCCCGAAAAATCACGAACATCGGACGATTGCTCCCACACCGAAAGTGCCAGCCAGTCAAGCTCTTGGTGCTGCTCCCCGGCCACAGGCAGCGAATCTACAGCACCACAGACATCGGGGCTCCGGGCTTTCCCTGACGAACAGGGCTTTGACGTTTACCACCAGCTGCACCTGGGCGCCCACTGAAAAAAACCCCAAAAAATCAGGAACGTCGGACGATTGCACCCACACCGAAAGTGCCAGCCAGTCAAGCTCCTGCTGCTCATCACCGGCCATTGGCAGCGCATCTACAGCACCACAGACATCGGGGCTCCGGTCTTTCCGTGACGAACAGGGCTTCGACGTTTACCACCAGCTGCACCTGGGCGCCCACTGAAAAAAACCCCAAAAAATCACGAACGTCGGACGATTGCTCCCACACCAAAAGTGCCAGCCAGTCAAGGTCTTGCTGCTCCTCACCGGCCATTGGCAGCGCATCTACAGCACCACAGACATCGGGGCTCCGGGCTTTCCCTGACGAAGAGGGCTTCGACATTTACCACCAGCTGCACCTGGGCGCCCACTCCAAAAAAACCCCGAAAAATCACGAACGTCGGACTATTGCTCCCACACCAAAAGTGCCAGCCAGTCAAGCTCTTGCTGCTCCTCCCCGGCCACTGGCAGCGCATCTACAGCACCACAGACATTGAATCTCCAGGCTTTCCCTGACGAACAGGGCTTCGACGTTTACCACGACCTGCACCTGGGCGCCATTGGAAAAAAACCCCGAAAAATCACGAACGTCGGACGATTGCTCCCACACCAAAAGTGCCAGCAAACCAAGCTCTTGCTGCTCCTCCCCGGCCATTGGCAGCGCATCTACAGCACCATAGACATCGGGGCTCCGGGCTTTCCCTGACGAACAGGGCTTCGACGTTTACCACCAGCTGCACCTGGGCGTCCACTAAAAAAAAAACCTGAGAATTTACGAACGTCGGACGATTGGTCCCACACCGAACGTGCCATCAACTCAAGCTCTTGCTGCTCCTCACCGGCCACTGGCAGCGCAGCTACAGCACCACAGACATGGGGGCTCCGGGCTTTCCCTGACGAACAGGGCTTCGACGTTTACCACCAGCTGCACCTGGGCGCCCACTCCAAAAAAAACCCGAAAAATCACGAACGTCGGACGATTGCTCCCACACAAAAAGTGCCAGCCAGTCAAGCTTTTGCTGCTCCTCACCGGCCATTGGCAGCGCATCTACAGCACCACAGACATCGGGGCTCCGGGCTTTCCCTGACGAACAGGGCTTCGACGTTTACCACCAGCTGCGCCTGGGAGTCCACTCCAAAAAAACCCAAAAAATCATGAACGTCGGATGATTGCTCCCACACCGAAAGTGCCAGCAACTCAAGCTCTTGCTGCTCCTCACCGGCCATTGGCAGCGCATCTACAGCACCACAGACATCGGGGCTCCGGGCTTGCCCTGACGAACAGCGCTTCGATGTTTACCACCAGCTGCACCTGGGCGCCCACTCCAAAAAAACCCCGAAAAATCATGAACGTCGGACGATTGCTCCCACACAAAAAGTGCCAGCCAGTCAAGCTCTTGCTGCTCCTCACCGGCCATTGGCAGCGCAACTACAGCACCACAGACATCGGAGCTCCGGGCTTTCCCTGACGAACAGGGCTTCAACGTTTATTACCAGGTGCGCCTTGGCGCCCACTAAAAAAAAAACCAAAAAATCACGAACGTCGGACGATTGCTCCCACACAAGAAGTGCCAGCCAGTCAAGCTCTTGCTGCTCCTCCCCGGCCATTGGCAGCGCATCTACAGCACCACAGACATCGGGGCTCCGGTCTTTCCGTGACGAACACGGCTTCGACGTTTACCACCAGCTGCACCTGGGCACCCACTCCAAAAAAACCCCGAAAAATCATGAACGTCGGACGATTGCTTCCACACCGAAAGTGCCAGCCAGTCAAGCTCTTGCTGCTCCTCCCCGGCCATTGGCAGCGCATCTACAGCACCACAGACATCGGGGCTCCGAGCTCTCCCTGACGAACAGGGCTTCGACCTTTACCACCACCTGCACCTGGGCGCCCACTGAAAAAAACCCAAAAAATCACGAACGTCGGACGATTGCTCCCACACCGAAATGTGCCAGCCAGTCAAGCTCTTGCTGCTCCTCACCGTCCATTGGCAGCGCAGCTACAGCACCACAGACATCGGGGCTCCGGGCTTTCCCTGACGAACAGGGCTTCGACGTTTACCACCACCTGCACCTGGGCGCCCATTGGAAAAAAACCCAAGAAAAATCACGAACGTTGGACGATTGCTCCCACACCGAAAGTGCTAGCAACTCAAGCTCTTGCTGCTCCTCACCGGCCCATGGCAGCACATCTACAGCACCACAGACATCGGGGCTCCGGGCTTTCCCTGACGAACAGGGCTTCGACGTTTACCACCAGCTGCACCTGGGGGGCCCACTGAAAAAAACCCCGAAAAATCATGAACGTCGGACGATTGCTCCCACACCGAAAGTGCCAGCCAGTCAAGCTCTTGCTGCTCCTCCCCGGCCATTGGCAGCGCATCTACAGCACCACAGACATCGGGGCTCCGGGCTTTCCCTGACGAACAGGGCTTCGACGTTTACCACCAGCTGCGCCTGGGAGTCCACTCCAAAAAAACCCGAAAAATCACGAACGTCGGACGATTGCTCCCACACCGAAAGTGCCAGCCAGTCAAGCTCTTGCTGCTCCTCACCGGCCATTGGCAGCGCATCTACAGAACCAGAGACATCGGGGCTCAGGGCTTTCCCTGACTAACAGGGCTTCGACGTTTACCACCACCTGCACCTGGGCGCCCACTGAAAAAAACCCCGAAAAATAACGAACGTTGGACGATTGCTCCCACACCGAAAGTGCCAGCTAGTCATGCTCTTGCTGCTCCTCACCGGCTATTGGCAGCGCATCTACAGCACCACAGACATCCGCGCTCCGGGCTTTCCCTGACGAACAGTGCTTCGACATTTACCACCAGCTGCACCTGGGCGCCCACTCCAAAAAAACCCCGAAAAATCATGAACGTCAGACGATTGCTCCCACACCAGAATTGCCAGCCAGTCAAGCTCTTGGTGCTGCTCCCCGGCCATTGGCAGCGAATCTACAGCACCACAGACATCGGGGCTCCACGCTTTCCCTGGCAAACAGGGCTTCGAAGTTTACCACCAGCTGCACCTGGGCGCCCACTGAAAAAAACCCCAAAAAATCAGGAACGTCGGACGATTGCAGCCACAGCGAAAGTGCCAGCCAGTCAAGCTCTTGCTGCTCCTCCCCGGCCATTGGCAGCGCATCTACAGCACCACAGACATCGGGGCTCCAGGCTTTCCCTGACGAACAGGGCTTCGACGTTTACCACCAGCTGCGCCTGGGAGTCCACTCCAAAAAAACCCGAAAAATCACGAACGTTGGACGATTGCTCCCACACCGTAAGTGCCAGCCAGTCAAGCTCTTGCTGCTCCTCACCGGCCATTGGCAGCGCATCTACAGCACCACAGACATCCGGGCTCCGGGCTTTCCCTGACGAACAGGGCTTCGACGTTTACCACCAGCTGCACCTGGGCGCCCACTGAAAAAAACCCCAAAAAATCAGGAACGTCGGACGATTGCACCCACACCGAAAGTGCCAGCCAGTCAATCTCTTGCTGCTCATCACCGGCCATTGGCAGCGCATCTACAGCACCACAGACATCGGGGCTCCGGGCTTTCCCTGACGAACAGGGCTTCGACCTTTACCACCAGCTGCGCCTGGGCTGCCCACTAAAAAAAACCCAAAAAATCACAAACGTCGGACAATTGCTCCCACACCGAAAGTGCCAGCCAGTCAAGCTCTTGCTGCTCTTCACCGGCCATTGGCAGCGCATCTACAGCACCACAGACATCGGGGCTCCGGGCTTTCCCTGACGAACAGGGATTTGAGGTTTACCACCAGCTGCACCTGGGCGCCCACTCCAAAAAAACCCGAAAATCACGAACGTCGGATGATTGCTCCCACACAAAAAGTGACAGCCAGTCAAGCTCTTGCTGCTCCTCCCCGGCCACTGGCAGCGCATCTACAGCACCACAGACATTGAATCTCCAGGCTTTCCCTGACGAACAGGGCTTCGACGTTTACCACGACCTGCACCTGGGCGCCATTGGAAAAAAACCTTGAAAAATCACGAACGTTGGACGATTGCTCCCACACCAAATGTGCCAGCAAACCAAGCTCTTGCTTCTCCTCCCCGGCCATTGGCAGCGCATCTACAGCACCATAGACATCGGGGCTCCGGGCTTTCCCTGACGAACAGGGCTTCGACGTTTACCACCAGCTGCACCTGGGCGTCCACTAAAAAAAAAACCTGAGAATTTACGAACGTCGGACGATTGGTCCCACACCGAACGTGCCATCAACTCAAGCTCTTGCTGCTCCTCACCGGCCACTGGCAGCGCAGCTACAGCACCACAGACATGGGGGCTCCGGGCTTTCCCTGACGAACAGGGCTTCGACGTTTACCACCAGCTGCACCTGGGGGGCCCACTTAAAAAAACCCCGAAAAATCATGAACGTTGGACGATTGCTTCCACACCGAAAGTGCCAGCCAGTCAAGCTCTTGCTGCTCCTCACCGGCCACTGGCAGCGCATCTACAGCACCACAGACATCGGGGCTCCGAGCTCTCCCTGACGAACAGGGCTTCGACGTTTACCACCAGCTGCACCTGGGCGCCCACTGAAAAAAACCCAAAAAATCACGAACGTCGGACGATTGCTCCCACACCGAAAGTGCCAGCCAGTCAAGCTCTTGCTGCTCCTCACCGGCCATTGGCAGCGCAGCTACAGCACCACAGACATCGGGGCTCCGGGCTTTCCCTGACGAACAGGGCTTCGACGTTTACCACCAGCTGCACCTGGGCGCCCATTGGAAAAAAACCCAAGAAAAATCACGAACGTTGGACGATTGCTCCCACACCGAAAGTGCTAGCAACTCAAGCTCTTGCTGCTCCTCACCGGCCATTGGCAGCACATCTACAGCACCACAGACATCGGGGCTCCGGGCTTTCCCTGACGAACAGGGCTTCGACGTTTACCACCAGCTGCACCTGGGGGGCCCACTGAAAAAAACCCCGAAAAATCATGAACGTCGGACGATTGCTCCCACAGTGAAAGTGCCAGCCAGTCAAGCTCTTGCTGCTCATCACCGGCCATTGGCAGCGCATCTACAGCACCAGAGACATCGGGGCTCCGGGCTTTCCCTGACGAACAGGGCTTCGACGTTTACCACCAGCTGTACCTGGGCGCCCATTGGAAAAAACCCAAGAAAAATCACGAACGTTGGACGATTGCTCCCACACCGAAAGTGCTAGCAACTCAAGCTCTTGCTGCTCCTCACCGGCCATTGGCAGCGCATCTACAGCACCAGAGACATCGGGGCTCCGGGCTTTCCCTGACGAACAGGGCTTCAACGTTTACCACCAACTGCACCTGGGGGGCCCACTTAAAAAAACCCCGAAAAATCGTGAACGTCAAACGATTGCTCCCACACCGAAAGTGCCAGCCAGTCAAGCTCTTGCTGCTCCTCCCCGGCCATTGGCAGCGCATCTACAGCACCACAGACATCGGGGCTCCGGGCTTTCCCTGACGAACAGGGCTTCGACGTTTACCACCAGCTGCGCCTGGGAGTCCACTCCAAAAAAACCAGAAAAATCACGAACGTCGGACGATTGCTCCCACACCGAAAGTGCCAGCCAGTCAAGCTCTTGCTGCTCCTCACCGGCCATTGGCAGCGCATCTACAGCACCAGAGACATCAGGGCTCAGGGCTTTCCCTGACTAACAGGGCTTCGACGTTTACCACCACCTGCACCTGGGCGCCCACTGAAAAAAACCCCGAAAAATCATGAACGTCGGACGATTGCTCCCACACCGAAAGTGCCAGCCAGTCAAGCTCTTGGTGCTGCTCCCCGGCCATTGGCAGCGAATCTACAGCACCACAGACATCGGGGCTCCGGGCTTTCCCTGGCGAACAGGGCTTCGAAGTTTACCACCAGCTGCACCTGGGCGCCCACTGAAAAAAACCCCAAAAAATCACGAACGTCGGACGATTGCACCCACACCGAAAGTGCCAGCCAGTCAAGCTCTTGCTGCTCATCACCGGCCATTGGCAGCGCATCTACAGCACCACAGACATTGGGGCTCCGGTCTTTCCGTGACGAACAGGGCTTCGACGTTTACCACCAGCTGCACCTGGGCGCCCACTCCAAAAAAACCCCGAAATATCACGAACGTCGGACGATTGCTACCACACCGAAAGTGCCAGCCAGTCAAGCTCCTGCTGCTCCTCCCCGGCCATTGGCAGCGCATCTACAGCACCACAGACATCGGGGCTCCGGGCTTTCCCTGACGAACAGGGCTTCGACGTTTACCACCAGCTGCACCTGGGCGCCCACTGAAAAAAACCCAAAAAATCACGAACGTCGGACGATTGCTCCCACACCGAAAGTGCCAGCCAGTCAAGCTCTTGCTGCTCCTCCCTGGCCATTGGCAGTGCATCTACAGCACCAGAGACATCGGGGCTCCGGGCTTTCCCTGACGAACAGGGCTTCGACTTTTACCACCAGCTGCACCTGGGCGCCCATTGGAAAAAAACCCAAGAAAAATCACGAACGTTGGACGATTGCTCCCACACCGAAAGTGCTAGCAACTCAAGCTCTTGCTGCTCCTCACCGGCCATTGGCAGCGCATCTACAGCACCAGAGACATCGGGGCTCCGGGCATTCCCTGACCAACAGGGCTTCGACGTTTACCACCACCTGCACCTGGGCGCCCACTCCAAAAAAACCCCGAAATATCACGAACGTCGGACGATTATTCCCACACCGAAACTGCCAGCCAGTAAAGCTCTTGCTGCTCTTCTCCGGCCATTGGCAGCGCATCTACAGCACCACAGACATCGGGGCTCCGGGCTTTCCCTGACAAACAGGGCTTCGACGTTTACCACCAGCTGCACCTGGGCGCCCACTCCAAAAAAACCCGAAAAATCACGAACGTCGGACGATTGCTCCCACACCGAAAGTACCAGCCAGTCAAGCTCTTGCTGCTCCTCACCGGCCATTGGCAGCGCATCTACAGCACCACAGACATCCGGGCTCCGGGCTTTCCCTGACGAACAGTGCTACGACATTTACGACCAGCTGCACCTGGGCGCCCACTCCAAAAAAACCCCGAAAAATCATGAACGTCGGACGATTGCTCCCACACCGAAAGTGCCAGCCAGTCAAGCTCTTGGTGCTGCTCCCCGGCCATAGGCAGCGAATCTACAGCACCACAGACATCGGGGCTCCGGGCTTTCCCTGACGAACAGGGCTTCGACGTTTACCACCAGCTGCACCTGGGCGCCCACTGAAAAAAACCCCAAAAAATCAGGAACGTCGGGCGATTGCACCCACACCGAAAGTGCCAGCCAGTCAAGCTCTTGCTGCTCATCACCGGCCATTGGCAGCGCATCTACAGCACCACAGACATCGGGGCTCCGGGCTTTCCGTGACGAACAGGGCTTCGACGTTTACCACCAGCTGCACCTGGGCGCCCACTGAAAAAAACCCCAAAAAATCACGAACGTCGGACGATTGCTCCCACACCAAAAGTGCCAGCCAGTCAAGGTCTTGCTGCTCCTCACCGGCCATTGGCAGCGCATCTACAGCACCACAGACATCGGGGCTCCGGGCTTTCCCTGACGAACAGGGCTTCGACCTTTACCACCAGCTGCACCTGGGCTGCCCACTAAAAAAAACCCAAAAAATCACAAACGTCGGACAATTGCTCCCACACCGAAAGTGCCAGCCAGTCAAGCTCTTGCTGCTCTTCACCGGCCATTGGCAGCGCATCTACAGCACCACAGACATCGGGGCTCCGGGCTTTCCCTGACGAAGAGGGCTTCGACATTTACCACCAGCTGCACCTGGGCGCCCACTCCAAAAAAACCCCGAAAAATCATGAACGTCGGACTATTGCTCCCACACCGAAAGTGCCAGCCAGTCAAGCTCTTGCTGCTCCTCCCCGGCCATTGGCAGCGCATCTACAGCACCGCAGACATCGGGGCTCCGGGCTTTCCCTGACGAACAGGGATTTGAGGTTTACCACCAGCTGCACCTGGGCGCCCACTCCAAATAAACCCGAAAATAACGAACGTCGGATGATTGCTCCCACACAAAAAGTGACAGCCAGTCAAGCTCTTGCTGCTCCTCCCCGGCCACTGGCAGCGCATCTACAGCACCACAGACATTGAATCTCCAGGCTTTCCCTGACGAACAGGGCTTCGACGTTTACCACGACCTGCACCTGGGCGCCATTGGAAAAAAACCCCGAAAAATCACGAACGTCGGACGATTGCTCCCACACCAAAAGTGCCAGCAAACCAAGCTCTTGCTGCTCCTCCCCGGCCATTGGCAGCGCATCTACAGCACCATAGACATCGGGGCTCCGGGCTTTCCCTGACAAACAGGGCTTCGACGTTTACCACCATCTGCACCTGGGCGTCCACTAAAAAAAAAACCTGAGAATTTACGAACGTCGGACGATTGGTCCCACACCGAACGTGCCATCAACTCAAGCTCTTGCTGCTCCTCACCGGCCACTGGCAGCGCAGCTACAGCACCACAGACATGGGGGCTCCGGGCTTTCCCTGACGAACAGGGCTTCGACGTTTACCACCAGCTGCACCTGGGCGCCCACTCCAAAAAAACCCCGAAAAATCACGAACGTCGGACGATTGCTCCCACACAAAAAGTGCCAGCCAGTCAAGCTTTTGCTGCTCCTCACCGGCCATTGGCAGCGCATCTACAGCACCACAGACATCGGGGCTCCGGGCTTTCCCTGACGAACAGGGCTTCGACGTTTATTACCAGCTGCGCCTTGGCGCCCACTAAAAAAAAACCCAAAAAATCACGAACGTTGGACGATTGCTCCCACACCGAAAGTGCCAGCCAGTCAAGCTCCTGCTGCTCCTCCCCGGCCATTGGCAGCGCATCTACAGCACCACAGACATCGGGGCTCCGGGCTTTCCCTGACGAACAGGGCTTCGACGTTTACCACCACCTGCACCTGGGCGCCCACTGAAAAATACCCCGAAAAATCACAAACGTCGGACGATTGCACCCACACCGAAATTGCCAGCAACTCAAGCTCTTTCGGCTCATCACCTGCCATTGGCAGCGCATCGACAGCACCACAGACATCGGGGCTCCGGGCTTTCCCTGACGAACAGGGCTTCGACGTTTACCACCAGCTGCGCCTGGGAGTCCACTCCAAAAAAACCCAAAAAATCATGAACGTCGGACGATTGCTCCCACACCGAAAGTGCCAGCAACTCAAGCTCTTGCTGCTCCTCACCGGCCATTGGCAGCGCATCTACAGCACCACAGACATCGGGGCTCCGGGCTTGCCCTGACGAACAGGGCTTCGACGTTTACCACCAGCTGCACCTGGGCGCCCACTCCAAAAAAACCCCGAAAAATCATGAACGTCGGACGATTGCTCCCACACAAAAAGTGCCAGCCAGTCAAGCTCTTGCTGGTCCTCACCGGCCATTGGCAGCGCAACTACAGCACCACAGACATCGGGGCTCCGGGCTTTCCCTGACGAACAGGGCTTCGACGTTTATTACCAGCTGCGCCTTGGCGCCCACTAAAAAAAAAACCAAAAAATCACGAACGTCGGACGATTGCTCCCACACCGGAAGTGCCAGCCAGTCAAGCTCTTGCTGCTCCTCACCGGCCATTGGCAGCGCATCTACAGCACCACAGACATCGGGGCTCTGTTCTTTCCGTGACGAACAGGGCTTCGACGTTTACCACCAGCTGCACCTGGGCGCCCACTCCAAAAAACCCCGAAATATCACGAACGTCGGACGATTGCTACCACACCGAAAGTGCCAGCCAGTCAAGCTCTTGCTGCTCCTCCCCGGCCATTGGCAGTGCATCTACAGCACCACAGACATCGGGGCTCCGGGCTTTCCCTGACAAACAGGGCTTCGACGTTTACCACCAGCTGCACCTGGGCGCCCACTCCAAAAAAACCCAAGAAAAATCACGAACGTTGGACGATTGCTCCCACACCGAAAGAGCCAGCAACTCAAGCTCTTGCTACTCTTCACCGGCCATTGGCAGCGCATCTACAGCACCACAGACATCGGGGCTCCGGGCTTTCCCTGTCGAACAGGGCTTCGACGTTTACGACCAGCTGCACCTGGGGGGCCCACTGAAAAAACCCCGAAAAATCATGAACGTCAGACGATTGCTCCCACACCGAAAGTGCCTGCCAGTCAAGCTCTTGCTGCTCCTCCCCGGCAATTGGCAGCGCATCTACAGCACCACAGACATCAGGGCTCCGGGCTTTCCCTGACGAACAGGGCTTCGACGTTTACCACCACCTGCACCTGGACGCCCATTGGAAAAAAACCCAAGAAAAATCACGAATGTCGGACGACTGCTCCCACACCGAAAGTGCCAGCCAGTCAAGCTCTTGCTGCTCCTCCCCGGCCATTGGCAGCGCATCTACAGCACCACAGACATCGGGGCTCCGGGCTTTCCCTGACGAACAGGGCTTCGACGTTTACCACCCGCTACACCTGGGTGCCCACTCCAAAAAAACCCCGAAAAATCATGAACGTCGGACGATTGCTCCCACACCGAAAGTGCCAGCCAGTCAAGCTCTTGCTGCTGCTCCCCGGCCATTGGCAGCGCATCTACAGCACCACAGACATCGGGGCTCCGGGCTTTTCCTGACGAACAGGGCTTCGACGTTTACCACCCGCTACACCTGGGTGCCCACTCCAAAAAAACCCCGAAAAATCACGAACATCGGACGATTGCTCCCACACCGAAGGTGCCAGCCAGTCAAGCTCTTGCTGCTGCTCCCCGGCCATTGGCAGCGCATCTACAACACCACAGACATCGGGGCTCCGGGCTTTCCGAGACGAACAGGGCGTCGACGTTTACCACCATCTGCACCTGGTCGCCCACGCCAAAAAAACACGAAATATCACGAACGTCGGACGATTGCTCCCACACAAAACGTGCCAGCCAGTCAAGCTCCTGCTGCTCCTCACCAGCCACTGGCAGTGCAACCACAGCAGGACAGACATCGGGGCTCCGGGCTTTCCCTGACGAACAGGGCTTCGACGTTTACCACCAGCTGCACCTGGGCGCCCATTGGAAAAAAACCCAAGAAAAATCACGAACGTTGGACGACTGCTCCCACACCGAAAGTGCCAGCCAGTCAAGCTCTTGCTGCTCCTCCCCGGCCGTTGGCAGCGCATCTACAGCACCACAGACATCGGGGCTCCGGGCTTTCCCTGACGAACAGGGCTTCGACGTTTACCACCAGCTGCACCTGGGCGCCCACTCCAAAAAAACCCAAAAAGTCACGAATGTCGGACGATTGCTCCCACACCGAAAGTGCCAGCCAGTCAAGCTCTTGCTGCTCCTCCCCGGCCATTGGCAGCGCATCTACAGCACCACAGACATCGGGGCTCCGGGCTTTCCCTGACGAACAGGGCTTCGACGTTTACCACCACCTGCACCTGGGCACCCATTGGAAAAAAACACAAGAAAAATCACGAATGTCGGACGATTGCTCCCACACCGAAAGTGCCAGCCAGTCAAGCTCTTGCTGCTCCTCACCGGCCATTGGCAGCCCATCTACAGCACCACAGACATCGGGGCTCCGGGCTTTCCCTGACGAACACGGCTTCGACGTTTACCACCAGCTGCACCTGGGCGCCCACTCCAAAAAAACCCCGAAAAATCACGAAGATCGGACGATTGCTCCCACACCGTAAGTGCCAGCCAGTCAAGCTCTTGCTGCTGCTCCCCGGCCATTGGCAGTGCATCTACAGCACCACAGACATCGGGGCTCCGGGCTTTCCCTGACAAACAGGGCTTCGACGTTTACCACCAGCTGCACCTGGGCGCCCACTCCAAAAAAACCCGAAAAATCACGAATGTCGGACGATTGCTCCCACACCGAAAGTGCCAGCCAGTCAAGCTCTTGCTGCTCCTCACCGGCCATTGGCAGCGCATCTACAGCACCACAGACATCGGGGCTCCGGGCTTTCCCTGACGAACAGGGCTTCGACGTTTACCACCACCTTCACCTGGGCGCCCATTGGAAAAAAAACCCCGAAAAATCACGAACGTTGGATGATTGCTCCCACACCGAAAGTGCCAGCAAATCAAGCTCCTGCTGCTCCTCCCCGGCCGTTGGCAGCGCATCTACAGCACCACAGACATCGGGGCTCCGGGCTTCCCCTGACGAACAGGGCTTCGACGTTTACCACCAGCTGCACCTGGGCGCCCACTCCAAAAAAACCCCGAAAAATCACGAACGTCGGACGATTGCTCCCACACCGTAAGTGCCAGCCAGTCAAGCTCTTGCTGCTGCTCCCCGGCCATTGGCAGTGCATCTACAGCACCACAGACATCGGGGCTCCGGGCTTTACCTGACGAACAGGGCTTCTACGTTTACCACCACCTGCACCCGGGCGCCCATTGGAAAAAAACCCAAGAAAAATCACGAACGTTGGACGATTGCTCCCACACCGAAAGAGCCAGCAAGTCAAGCTCTTGCTACTCCTCACCGGCCATTGGCAGCGCATCTACAGCACCACAGACATCGGGGCTCCGGGCTTTCCCTGACGAACAGGGCTTCGACGTTTACCACCAGCTGCACCTGGGGGGCCCACTGAAAAAACCCCGAAAAATCATGAACGTCAGACGATTGCTCCCACACCGAAAGTGCCTGCCAGTCAAGCTCTTGCTGCTCCTCCCCGGCAATTGGCAGCGCATCTACAGCACCACAGACATCGGGGCTCCGGGCTTTCCGAGACGAACAGGGCGTCGACGTTTACCACGAGCTGCACCTGGGCGCCCATTGGAAAAAAACCCAAGAAAAATCACGAACGTTGGACGATTGCTCCCACACCGAAAGTGCCAGCCAGTCAAGCTCTTGCTGCTCATCACCGGCCATTGGCAGCGCATCTACAGCACCACAGACATCGGGGCTCCGGTCTTTCCCTGACGAACAGGGCTTTGACGTTTACCACCATCTGCACCTGGTCGCCCACGCCAAAAAAACACGAAATATCACGAACGTCGGACGATTGCTCCCACACAAAACGTGCCAGCCAGTCAAGCTCCTGCTGCTCCTCACCAGCCACTGGCAGTGCAACCACAGCAGGACAGACATCGGGGCTCCGGGCTTTCCCTGTCGAACAGGGCTTCGACGTTTACCACCAGCTGCGCCTGGGCGCCCACTAAAAAAAACCCCAAAAAATCATGAACGTCGGACAATTGCTCCCACACAAAAAGTGCCAGCAACTCAAGCTCTTGCTGCTCCTCACCGGCCATTGGCAGCGCATCTACAGCACCACAGACATCGGGGCTCCGGGCTTTCCCTGACGAACAGGGCTTCGACGTTTACCACCATCTGCACCTGGTCGCCCACGCCAAAAAAACACGAAATATCACGAACGTCGGACGATTGCTCCCACACAAAACGTGCCAGCCAGTCAAGCTCCTGCTGCTCCTCACCAGCCACTGGCAGTGCAACCACAGCAGCACAGACATCGGCGCTCCGGGCTTTCCCTGTCGAACAGGGCTTCGACGTTTACCACCAGCTGCGCCTGGGCGCCCACTAAAAAAAAACCCGAAAAATCACGAACGTCGGACGATTGCTCCCACACAAAAAGTGCCAGCAACTCAAGCTCTTGCTGCTCCTGACCGGCCATTGGCAGCGCATCTACAGCACCACAGACATCGGGGCTCCGGGCTTTCCCTGACGAACAGGGCTTCGACGTTTACCACCAGCTGCACCTGGGGGGCCCACTGAAAAAAACCCCAAAAAATCATGAACGTCGGACGATTGCTCCCACACCGAAAGTGCCAGCCAGTCAAGCACTTGCTGCTCCTCCCCGGCCATTGGCAGCGCATCTACAGCACCACAGACATCGGGGCTCCGGGCTTTCCCTGACGAACAGGGCTTCGACGTTTACCACCAGCTGCACCTGGGGGGCCCACTGAAAAAAACCCCAAAAAATCATGAACGTCGGACGATTGCTCCCACACCGAAAGTGCCAGCCAGTCAAGCACTTGCTGCTCCTCCCCGGCCATTGGCAGCGCATCTACAGCACCACAGACATCGGGGCTCCGGGCTTTCCCTGACGAACAGGGCTTCGACGTTTACCACCAGCTGCACCTGGGCGCCCATTGGAAAAAAACACAAGAAAAATCACGAATGTCGGACGATTTCTCCCACACCGAAAGTGCCAGCCAGTCAAGCTCTTGCTGCTGCTCCCCGGCCATTTGCAGCGCATCTACAGCACCACAGACATCGGGGCTCCGGGCTTTCCCTGACGAACAGGGCTTCGACGTTTACCACCAGCTGCACCTGGGCGCCCACTAAAAAAAAACCCAAAAAATCACGAACGTCGGACGATTGCTCCCACACCGAAAGTGCCAGCAACTCAAGCTCTTGCTGCTCCTCACCGGCCATTGGCAGCGCATCTACAGCACCACAGACATCGGGGCTCCGGGCTTTCCCTGACGAACAGGGCTTCTACGTTTACCACCACCTGCACCTGGGCGCCCACTGGAAAAAAACCCAAGAAAAATCACGAACGTTGGACGATTGCTCCCACACCGAAAGTGCCAGCAACTCAAGCTCTTGCTACTCCTCACCGGCCATTGGCAGCGCATCTACAGCACCACAGACATCGGGGCTCCGGGCTTTCCCTGACGAACAGGGCTTCGACGTTTACCACCACCTTCACCTGGGCGCCCATTGGAAAAAAAACCCCGAAAAATCACGAACGTTGGATGATTGCTCCCACACCGAAAGTGCCAGCAAATCAAGCTCCTGCTGCTCCTCCCCGGCCGTTGGCAGCGCATCTACAGCACCACAGACATCGGGGTTCCGGGCTTCCCCTGACGAACAGGGCTTCGACGTTTACCACCAGCTGCACCTGGGTGCCCACTCCAAAAAAACCCCGAAAAATCACGAATGTCGGACGATTGCTCCCACACCGAAAGTGCCAGCCAGTCAAGCTCTTGCTGCTCCTCACCGGCCATTGGCAGCGCATCTACAGCACCACAGACATCGGGGCTCCGTGCTTTCCGAGACGAATAGGGCGTCGACGTTTACCACCACCTGCACCTGGGCGCCCATTGGAAAAAAACCCAAGAAAAATCACGAACGTTGGACGATTGCTCCCACACCGAAAGTGCCAGCAACTCAAGCTCTTGCTGCTCATCACCGGCCATTGGCAGCGCATCTACAGCACCACAGACATCGGGGCTCCGGGCTTTCCCTGACGAACAGGGCTTCGACGTTTACCACCATCTGCACCTGGTCGCCCACGCCAAAAAAACACGAAATATCACGAACGTCGGACGATTGCTCCCACACAAAACGTGCCAGCCAGTCAAGCTCCTGCTGCTCCTCACCAGCCACTGGCAGTGCAACCACAGCAGCACAGACATCGGCGCTCCGGGCTTTCCCTGACGAACAGGGCTTCGACGTTTACCACCAGCTGCACCTGGGCGCCCACTCCAAAAAAACCCTGAAAAATCACGAACGTCGGACGATTGCTCCCACACCAAAAGTGCCAGCCAGACAAGCTCTTGCTGCTCCTCACCGGCCATTGGCAGCGCATCTACAGCACCACAGACATCGGGGCTCCGGGCTTTCCCTGACGAACAGGGCTTCGACGTTTACCACCACCTGCACCTGGGCGCCCATTGGAAAAAAACCCAAGAAAAATCACGAACGTTGGACGATTGCTCCCACACCGAAAGTGCCAGCCAATCAAGCACTTGCTGCTCCTCCCCGGCCATTGGCAGCGCAGCTACAGCACCACAGACATCGGGGCTCCGGGCTTTCCCTGACGAACAGGGCTTCGACGTTTACCACCAGCTGCACCTGGGCGCCCACTCAAAAAAAGCCCCGAAAAATCACGAACGTCGGACGATTGCTCCCACACCGAAAGTGCCAGCCAGTCAAGCTCTTGCTGCTCCTCACCGGCCATTGGCAGTGCATCTACAGCACCACAGACATCGGGGCTCCAGGCTTTCTCTGACGAACAGGGCTTCGACGTTTACCACCAGCTGCACCTGGTCGGCCACTCCAGAAAAACCCGAAAAATCACGAACGTCAGACGATTGCTCCCACACAAAAAGTGCCAGCCAGTCAAGATCCTGCTGCTCCTCACCGGCCATTGGCAGCGCATCTACAGCACCACAAACATCGGGGCTCCGAACTTTCCCTGACGAACAGGGCTTCGATATTTACCACCTGCTGCAACTGGGCGCCCACTGGAAAAATCCCTGAAAAATCACGAACGTCGGACGATTGCTCCCACACCGAAAGTGCCAGCCAGTCAAGCTCTTGCTGCTCCTCCCCGGCCATTGGCAGCACATCTACAGCACCACAGACATCGGGGCTCCGGGCTTTCCCTGACGAACAGGGCTTCGACGTTTACCACCTGCTGCACCTGGGCGCCCACTCCAAAAAAGCCCCGAAAAATCACGAACGTCGGACGATTGCTCCCACACCGAAAGTGCAAGCCAGTCAAGCTCTTGCTGCTCCTCCCCGGCCATTGGCAGCGCATCTACAGCACCACAGACATCGGGGCTCCGGGCTTTCCCTGACGAACAGAGCTTTGACGTTTACCACCAGTTGCACCTGGGGGGCCCACTGAAAGAAACCCCGATAAATCATGAACGTCGGACGATTGCTCCCACACCGAAAGTGCCAGCCAGTCAAGCTCTTGCTGCTCCTCACCGGCCATTGGCAGCGCATCTACAGCACCACAGACATTGGGGCTCCCGGCTTTCCCTGACGAACAGGGCTTTGACGTTTACCACCAGCTGCACCTGGGGGGCCCACTGAAAAAAAAAAACGAAAAATCATGAACGTCGGACGATTGCTGCCACACCAAAAGTGCCAGGCAGTCAAGCTCTTGCTGCTCCTCACCGGCCATTGGCAGTGCATCTACAGCACCACAGACATCGGGGCTCCGGGCTTTCCCTGACGAACAGGGCTTCGACTTTTACCACCAGCTGCACCTGGGCGCCCACTCCAAAAAAACCCCGAAAAATCAAGAACGTCGGACGATTGCTCCCACACCGAAAGTGCCAGCAACTCAAGCTCTTGCTGCTCCTCACCGGCCATTGGCAGCGCATCTACAGCACCACAGACATCGGGGCTCCGGGCTTTCCCTGACGAACAGGGCTTTGACGTTTACCACCAGCTGCACCTTGGGGGCCCACTAAAAAAAAACCCCGATAAATCATGAACGTCGGACGATTGCTCCCAAACTGAAAGTGCCAGCCAGTCAAGCTCTTGCTGCTCCTCACCGGCCATTGGCAGCGCATCTACAGCACCACAGACATCTGGGCTCCGGGCTTTCCCTGACGAACAGGGCTTCGACCTTTACCATCACCTGCACCTCTGCCCCCATTGGAAAAAAACCCAAGAAAAATCACGAACGTTGGACGATTGCTCCCACACCGAAAGTGCCAGCAACTCAAGCTCTTGCTGCTCATCACCGGCCATTGGCAGCGCATCTACAGCACCACAGACATCGGGGCTCCGGGCTTTCCCTGACGAACAGGGCTTCGACGTTTACCAACAGCTGCACCTGGGGGGCCCACTGAAAAAAAACCCGATAAATCATGAACGTCGGACGATTGCTCCCACACTGAAAGTGCCAGCCAGTCAAGCTCTTGCTGCTCCTCACCGGCCATTGGCAGTGCATCTACAGCACCACAGACATCGGGGCTCCGGGCTTTCCCTGACGAACAGGACTGCGACGTTTGCCACCACCTGCGCCTGGGAGTCCACTCCAAAAAAACCCGAAAAATCACGAACGTCGGACGATTGCTCCCACACCGAAAGTGCCAGCCAGTCAAGCTCTTGCTGCTCCTCACCGGCCATTGGCAGCGCATCTACAGCACCACAGACATCGGGGCTCCTGGCTTTCCCTGACGAACAGGGCTTCGACTTTTACCACCAGCTGCACCTGGGCGCCCACTCCAAAAAAACCCTGAAAAATCACGAACGTCGGACGATTGCTCCCACACCAAAAGTGCCAGCCAGACAAGCTCTTGCTGCTCCTCACCGGCCATTGGCAGCGCATCTACAGCACCACAGACATCGGGGCTCCGGGCTTTCCCTGACGAACAGGGCTTCGACGTTTACCACCACCTGCACCTGGGCGCCCATTGGAAAAAAACCCAAGAAAAATCACGAACGTTGGACGATTGCTCCCACACCGAAAGTGCCAGCCAATCAAGCACTTGCTGCTCCTCCCCGGCCATTGGCAGCGCATCTACAGCACCACAGACATCGGGGCTCCGGGCTTTCCCTGACGAACAGGGCTTCGACGTTTACCACCAGCTGCACCTGGGCGCCCACTCCAAAAAAACCCGAAAAATCAAGAACGTCGGACGATTGCTCCCACACCGAAAGTGCCAGCCAGTCAAGCTCCTGCTGCTCCTCCCCGGCCATTGGCAGCGCATCTACAGCACCACAGACATCGGGGCTCCGGGCTTTCCCTGACGAACAGGGCTTCGACTTTTACCACCAGCTGCACCTGGGCGCCTACTCCAAAAAAACCCCGAAAAATCACGAACGTCGGACGATTGCTCCCACACCGAAAGTGCCAGCCAGTCAAGCTCTTGCTGCTCCTCACCGGCCATTGGCAGTGCATCTACAGCACCACAGACATCGGGGTTCCGGGCTTTCTCTGACGAACAGGGCTTCGACGTTTACCACCAACTGCACCTGGTCGGCCACTCCAGAAAAACCCGAAAAATCACGAACGTCAGACGATTGCTCCCACACAAAAAGTGCCAGCCAGTCAAGATCCTGCTGCTCCTCACCGGCCATTGGCAGCGCATCTACAGCACCACAAACATCGGGGCTCCGAGCTTTCCCTGACGAACAGGGCTTCGATATTTACCACCTGCTGCAACTGGGCGCCCACTGGAAAAATCCCTGAAAAATCACGAACGTCGGACGATTGCTCCCACACCGAAAGTGCCAGCCAGTCAAGCTCTTGCTGCTCCTCCCCGGCCATTGGCAGCGCATCTACAGCACCACAGACATCGGGGCTCCGGGCTTTCCCTGACGAACAGGGCTTGAACGTTTACCACCTGCTGCGCCTGGGCGCCCACTAAAAAAAAACCCCGAAAAATCACGAACGTCAGACGATTGCTCCCACACCGGAAGTGCCAGCAACTCAAGCTCTTGCTGCTCCTGACCGGCCATTGGCAGCGCATCTACAGCACCACAGACATCGGGGCTCCGGGCTTTCCCTGACGAACAGGGCTTCGACGTTTACCACCAGCTGCACCTGGGGGGCCCACTGAAAAAAACCCCAAAAAATCATGAACGTCGGACGATTGCTCCCACACCGAAAGTGCCAGCCAGTCAAGCACTTGCTGCTCCTCCCCGGCCATTGGCAGCGCATCTACAGCACCACAGACATCGGGGCTCCGGGCTTTCCCTGACGAACAGGGCTTCGACGTTTACCACCAGCTGCACCTGGGCGCCCACTCCAAAAAAACCCCGAAAAATCACGAACGTCGGACGATTGCTCCCACACCGAAAGTGCCAGCCAGTCAAGCACTTGCTGCTCCTCCCCGGCCATTGGCAGTGCATCTACAGCACCACAGACATCGGGCCTCCGGGCTTTACCTGACGAACAGGGCTTCTACGTTTACCACCACCTGCACCTGGGCGCCCATTGGAAAAAAACCCAAGAAAAATCACGAACGTTGGACGATTGCTCCCACACCGAAAGAGCCAGCAAGTCAAGCTCTTGCTACTCCTCACCGGCCATTGGCAGCGCATCTACAGCACCACAGACATCGGGGCTCCGGGCTTTCCCTGACGAACAGGGCTTCGACGTTTACCACCAGCTGCACCTGGGGGGCCCACTGAAAAAACCCCGAAAAATCATGAAGGTCGGAAGATTGCTCCCACACCGAAAGTGCCTGCCAGTCAAGCTCTTGCTGCTCCTCCCCGGCAATTGGCAGCGCATCTACAGCACCACAGACATCGGGGCTCCGGGCTTTCCCTGACGAACAGGGCTTCGACGTTTACCACCACCTGCACCTGGACGCCCATTGGAAAAAAACCCAAGAAAAATCACGAATGTCGGACGACTGCTCCCACACCGAAAGTGCCAGCCAGTCAAGCTCTTGCTGCTCCTCCCCGGCCATTGGCAGCGCATCTACAGCACCACAGACATCGGGGCTCCGGGCTTTCCCTGACGAACAGGGCTTCGACGTTTACCACCAGCTGCACCTGGGCGCCCACTCCAAAAAAACCCGAAAAATCACGAATGTCGGACGATTGCTCCCACACCGAAAGTGCCAGCCAGTCAAGCTCTTGCTGCTCCTCACCGGCCATTGGCAGCGCATCTACAGCACCACAGACATCGGGGCTCCGGGCTTTCCCTGACGAACAGGGCTTCGACGTTTACCACCCGCTACACCTGGGTGCCCACTCCAAAAAAACCCCGAAAAATCACGAATGTCGGACGATTGCTCCCACACCGAAAGTGCCAGCCAGTCAAGCTCTTGCTGCTCCTCACCGGCCATTGGCAGCGCATCTACAGCACCACAGACATCGGGGCTCCGGGCTTTCCGAGACGAATAGGGCGTCGACGTTTACCACCACCTGCACCTGGGCGCCCATTGGAAAAAAACCCAAGAAAAATCACGAACGTTGGACGATTGCTCCCACACCGAAAGTGCCAGCAACTCAAGCTCTTGCTGCTCATCACCGGCCATTGGCAGCGCATCTACAGCACCACAGACATCGGGGCTCCGGTCTTTCCCTGACGAACAGGGCTTCGACGTTTACCACCATCTGCACCTGGTCGCCCACGCCAAAAAAACACGAAATATCACGAACGTCGGACGATTGCTCCCACACAAAACGTGCCAGCCAGTCAAGCTCTTGCTGCTCCTCACCAGCCACTGGCAGTGCAACCACAGCAGCACAGACATCGGCGCTCCGGGCTTTCCCTGACGAACAGGGCTTCGACGTTTACCACCAGCTGCACCTGGGCGCCCACTCCAAAAAAACCCTGAAAAATCACGAACGTCGGACGATTGCTCCCACACCAAAAGTGCCAGCCAGACAAGCTCTTGCTGCTCCTCACCGGCCATTGGCAGCGCATCTACAGCACCACAGACATCGGGGCTCCGGGCTTTCCCTGACGAACAGGGCTTCGACGTTTACCACCACCTGCACCTGGGCGCCCATTGGAAAAAAACCCAAGAAAAATCACGAACGTTGGACGATTGCTCCCACACCGAAAGTGCCAGCCAATCAAGCACTTGCTGCTCCTCCCCGGCCATTGGCAGCGCAGCTACAGCACCACAGACATCGGGGCTCCGGGCTTTCCCTGACGAACAGGGCTTCGACGTTTACCACCAGCTGCACCTGGGCGCCCACTCAAAAAAAGCCCCGAAAAATCACGAACGTCGGACGATTGCTCCCACACCGAAAGTGCCAGCCAGTCAAGCTCCTGTTGCTCCTCCCCGGCCATTGGCAGCGCATCTACAGCACCACAGACATCGGGGCTCCGGGCTTTCCCTGACGAACAGGGCTTCGACTTTTACCACCAGCTGCACCTGGGCGCCTACTCCAAAAAAACCCCGAAAAATCACGAACGTCGGACGATTGCTCCCACACCGAAAGTGCCAGCCAGTCAAGCTCTTGCTGCTCCTCACCGGCCATTGGCAGTGCATCTACAGAACCACAGACATCGGGGCTCCAGGCTTTCTCTGACGAACAGGGCTTCGACGTTTACCACCAGCTGCACCTGGTAGGCCACTCCAGAAAAACCCGAAAAATCACGAACGTCAGACGATTGCTCCCACACAAAAAGTGCCAGCCAGTCAAGATCCTGCTGCTCCTCACCGGCCATTGGCAGCGCATCTACAGCACCACAAACATCGGGGCTCCGAACTTTCCCTGACGAACAGGGCTTCGATATTTACCACCTGCTGCAACTGGGCGCCCACTGGAAAAATCCCTGAAAAATCACGAACGTCGGACGATTGCTCCCACACCGAAAGTGCCAGCCAGTCAAGCTCTTGCTGCTCCTCCCCGGCCATTGGCAGCACATCTACAGCACCACAGACATCGGGGCTCCGGGCTTTCCCTGACGAACAGGGCTTCGACGTTTACCACCTGCTGCACCTGGGCGCCCACTCCAAAAAAGCCCCGAAAAATCACGAACGTCAAACGATTGCTCCCACACCGAAAGTGCAAGCCAGTCAAGCTCTTGCTGCTCCTCCCCGGCCATTGGCAGCGCATCTACAGCACCACAGATATCGGGGCTCCGGGCTTTCCCTGACGAACAGAGCTTTGACGTTTACCACCAGTTGCACCTGGGGGGCCCACTGAAAGAAACCCCGATAAATCATGAACGTCGGACGATTGCTCGCACACCGAAAGTGCCAGCCAGTCAAGCTCTTGCTGCTCCTCACCGGCCATTGGCAGCGCATCTACAGCACCACAGACATCGGGGCTCCCGGCTTTCCCTGACGAACAGGGCTTTGACGTTTACCACCAGCTGCACCTGGGGGGCCCACTGAAAAAAAAAACGAAAAATCATGAACGTCGGACGATTGCTGCCACACCAAAAGTGCCAGGCAGTCAAGCTCTTGCTGCTCCTCACCGGCCATTGGCAGTGCATCTACAGAACCACAGACATCGGGGCTCCGGGCTTTCCCTGACGAACAGGGCTTCGACTTTTACCACCAGCTGCACCTGGGCGCCCACTCCAAAAAAACCCCGAAAAATCAAAAACGTCGGACGATTGCTCCCACACCGAAAGTGCCAGCAACTCAAGCTCTTGCTGCTCCTCACCGGCCATTGGCAGCGCATCTACAGCACCACAGACATCGGGGCTCCGGGCTTTCCCTGACGAACAGGGCTTTGACGTTTACCACCAGCTGCACCTTGGGGGCCCACTAAAAAAAAACCCCGATAAATCATGAACGTCGGACGATTGCTCCCAAACTGAAAGTGCCAGCCAGTCAAGCTCTTGCTGCTCCTCACCGGCCATTGGCAGCGCATCTACAGCACCACAGACATCGGGGCTCCGGGCTTTCCCTGACGAACAGGGCTTCGACGTTTACCAACAGCTGCACCTGGGGGGCCCACTGAAAAAAAACCCGATAAATAATGAACGTCGGACGATTGCTCCCACACTGAAAGTGCCAGCCAGTCAAGCTCTTGCTGCTCCTCACCGGCCATTGGCAGTGCATCTACAGCACCACAGACATCGGGGCTCCGGGCTTTCCCTGACGAACAGGACTGCGACGTTTACCACCACCTGCGCCTGGGAGTCCACTCCAAAAAAACCCGAAAAATCACGAACGTCGGACGATTGCTCCCACACCGAAAGTGCCAGCCAGTCAAGCTCTTGCTGCTCCTCACCGGCCATTGGCAGCGCATCTACAGCACCACAGACATCGGGGCTCCTGGCTTTCCCTGACGAACAGGGCTTCGACTTTTACCACCAGCTGCACCTGGGCGCCCACTCCAAAAAAACCCTGAAAAATCACGAACGTCGGACGATTGCTCCCACACCAAAAGTGCCAGCCAGACAAGCTCTTGCTGCTCCTCACCGGCCATTGGCAGCGCATCTACAGCACCACAGACATCGGGGCTCCGGGCTTTCCCTGACGAACAGGGCTTCGACGTTTACCACCACCTGCACCTGGGCGCCCATTGGAAAAAAACCCAAGAAAAATCACGAACGTTGGACGATTGCTCCCACACCGAAAGTGCCAGCCAATCAAGCACTTGCTGCTCCTCCCCGGCCATTGGCAGCGCATCTACAGCACCACAGACATCGGGGCTCCGGGCTTTCCCTGACGAACAGGGCTTCGACGTTTACCACCAGCTGCACCTGGGCGCCCACTCCAAAAAAGCCCCGAAAAATCACGAACGTCGGACGATTGCTCCCACACCGAAAGTGCCAGCCAGTCAAGCTCCTGCTGCTCCTCCCCGGCCATTGGCAGCGCATCTACAGCACCACAGACATCGGGGCTCCGGGCTTTCCCTGACGAACAGGGCTTCGACTTTTACCACCAGCTGCACCTGGGCGCCTACTCCAAAAAAACCCCGAAAAATCACGAACGTCGGACGATTGCTCCCACACCGAAAGTGCCAGCCAGTCAAGCTCTTGCTGCTCCTCACCGGCCATTGGCAGTGCATCTACAGCACCACAGACATCGGGGTTCCGGGCTTTCTCTGACGAACAGGGCTTCGACGTTTACCACCAACTGCACCTGGTCGGCCACTCCAGAAAAACCCGAAAAATCACGAACGTCAGACGATTGCTCCCACACAAAAAGTGCCAGCCAGTCAAGATCCTGCTGCTCCTCACCGGCCATTGGCAGCGCATCTACAGCACCACAAACATCGGGGCTCCGAGCTTTCCCTGACGAACAGGGCTTCGATATTTACCACCTGCTGCAACTGGGCGCCCACTGGAAAAATCCCTGAAAAATCACGAACGTCGGACGATTGCTCCCACACCGAAAGTGCCAGCCAGTCAAGCTCTTGCTGCTCCTCCCCGGCCATTGGCAGCGCATCTACAGCACCACAGACATCGGGGCTCCGGGCTTTCCCTGACGAACAGGGCTTGAACGTTTACCACCTGCTGCGCCTGGGCGCCCACTAAAAAAAAACCCCGAAAAATCACGAACGTCAGACGATTGCTCCCACACCGGAAGTGCCAGCAACTCAAGCTCTTGCTGTTCCTCACCGGCCATTGGCAGCGCATCTACAGCACCACAGACTTCGGGGCTCCGGGCTTTCCCTGACGAACAGGGCTTCGACGTTTACCACCAGCTGCACCTGGGCGCCCACTCCAAAAAAGCCCCGAAAAATCACGAACGTCGGACGATTGCTCCCACACCGAAAGTGCAAGCCAGTCAAGCTCTTGCTGCTCCTCCCCGGCCATTGGCAGCGCATCTACAGCACCACAGACATCGGGGCTCCGGGCTTTCCCTGACGAACAGAGCTTTGACGTTTACCACCAGCTGCACCTGGGGGGCCCACTGAAAGAAACCCCGATAAATCATGAACGTCGGACGATTGCTCCCACACCGAAAGTGCCAGCCAGTCAAGCTCTTGCTGCTCCTCACCGGCCATTGGCAGCGCATCTACAGCACCACAGACATTGGGGCTCCCGGCTTTCCCTGACGAACAGGGCTTTGACGTTTACCACCAGCTGCACCTGGGGGGCCCACTGAAAAAAAAACCGAAAAATCATGAACGTCGGACGATTGCTGCCACACCAAAAGTGCCAGGCAGTCAAGCTCTTGCTGCTCCTCACCGGCCATTGGCAGCGCATCTACAGCACCAGAGACATCGGGGCTCCGGGCTTTCCCTGACGAACAGGGCTTCGACGTTTACCACCAGCTGCACCTGGGCGCCCACTCTAAAAAAACCCCGAAAAATCATGAACGTCGGACGATTGCTCCCACACCGAAAGTGCCAGCAACTCAAGCTCTTGCTGCTCCTCACCGGCCATTGGCAGCGCATCTACAGCACCACAGACATCGGGGCTCCGGGCTTTCCCTGACGAACAGGGCTTTGACGTTTACCACCAGCTGCACCTTGGGGGCCCACTAAAAAAAAACCCCGATAAATCATGAACGTCGGACGATTGCTCCCAAACTGAAAGTGCCAGCCAGTCAAGCTCTTGCTGCTCCTCACCGGCCATTGGCAGCGCATCTACAGCACCACAGACATCGGGGCTCCGGGCTTTCCCTGACGAACAGGGCTTCGACGTTTACCAACAGCTGCACCTGGGGGGCCCACTGAAAAAAAACCCGATAAATAATGAACGTCGGACGATTGCTCCCACACTGAAAGTGCCAGCCAGTCAAGCTCTTGCTGCTCCTCACCGGCCATTGGCAGTGCATCTACAGCACCACAGACATCGGGGCTCCGGGCTTTCCCTGACGAACAGGACTGCGACGTTTACCACCACCTGCGCCTGGGAGTCCACTCCAAAAAAACCCGAAAAATCACGAACGTCGGACGATTGCTCCCACACCGAAAGTGCCAGCCAGTCAAGCTCTTGCTGCTCCTCACCGGCCATTGGCAGCGCATCTACAGCACCACAGACATCGGGGCTCCTGGCTTTCCCTGACGAACAGGGCTTCGACTTTTACCACCAGCTGCACCTGGGCGCCCACTCCAAAAAAACCCTGAAAAATCACGAACGTCGGACGATTGCTCCCACACCAAAAGTGCCAGCCAGACAAGCTCTTGCTGCTCCTCACCGGCCATTGGCAGCGCATCTACAGCACCACAGACATCGGGGCTCCGGGCTTTCCCTGACGAACAGGGCTTCGACGTTTACCACCACCTGCACCTGGGCGCCCATTGGAAAAAAACCCAAGAAAAATCACGAACGTTGGACGATTGCTCCCACACCGAAAGTGCCAGCCAATCAAGCACTTGCTGCTCCTCCCCGGCCATTGGCAGCGCATCTACAGCACCACAGACATCGGGGCTCCGGGCTTTCCCTGACGAACAGGGCTTCGACGTTTACCACCAGCTGCACCTGGGCGCCCACTCCAAAAAAGCCCCGAAAAATCACGAACGTCGGACGATTGCTCCCACACCGAAAGTGCCAGCCAGTCAAGCTCCTGCTGCTCCTCCCCGGCCATTGGCAGCGCATCTACAGCACCACAGACATCGGGGCTCCGGGCTTTCCCTGACGAACAGGGCTTCGACTTTTACCACCAGCTGCACCTGGGCGCCTACTCCAAAAAAACCCCGAAAAATCACGAACGTCGGACGATTGCTCCCACACCGAAAGTGCCAGCCAGTCAAGCTCTTGCTGCTCCTCACCGGCCATTGGCAGTGCATCTACAGCACCACAGACATCGGGGTTCCGGGCTTTCTCTGACGAACAGGGCTTCGACGTTTACCACCAACTGCACCTGGTCGGCCACTCCAGAAAAACCCGAAAAATCACGAACGTCAGACGATTGCTCCCACACAAAAAGTGCCAGCCAGTCAAGATCCTG
This sequence comes from Chlamydotis macqueenii, assembly GCF_036417535.1. Lineage (NCBI taxonomy): Eukaryota > Metazoa > Chordata > Aves > Otidiformes > Otididae > Chlamydotis > Chlamydotis macqueenii. The sequence continues at coordinate 30,895,655 of NC_141592.1, read as the reverse complement.
CTGCTCCTCACCGGCCATTGGCAGCGCATCTACAGCACCACAAACATCGGGGCTCCGAGCTTTCCCTGACGAACAGGGCTTCGATATTTACCACCTGCTGCAACTGGGCGCCCACTGGAAAAATCCCTGAAAAATCACGAACGTCGGACGATTGCTCCCACACCGAAAGTGCCAGCCAGTCAAGCTCTTGCTGCTCCTCCCCGGCCATTGGCAGCGCATCTACAGCACCACAGACATCGGGGCTCCGGGCTTTCCCTGACGAACAGGGCTTGAACGTTTACCACCTGCTGCGCCTGGGCGCCCACTAAAAAAAAACCCCGAAAAATCACGAACGTCAGACGATTGCTCCCACACCGGAAGTGCCAGCAACTCAAGCTCTTGCTGTTCCTCACCGGCCATTGGCAGCGCATCTACAGCACCACAGACTTCGGGGCTCCGGGCTTTCCCTGACGAACAGGGCTTCGACGTTTACCACCAGCTGCACCTGGGCGCCCACTCCAAAAAAGCCCCGAAAAATCACGAACGTCGGACGATTGCTCCCACACCGAAAGTGCAAGCCAGTCAAGCTCTTGCTGCTCCTCCCCGGCCATTGGCAGCGCATCTACAGCACCACAGACATCGGGGCTCCGGGCTTTCCCTGACGAACAGAGCTTTGACGTTTACCACCAGCTGCACCTGGGGGGCCCACTGAAAGAAACCCCGATAAATCATGAACGTCGGACGATTGCTCCCACACCGAAAGTGCCAGCCAGTCAAGCTCTTGCTGCTCCTCACCGGCCATTGGCAGCGCATCTACAGCACCACAGACATCGGGGCTCCGGGCTTTCCCTGACGAACAGGGCTTCGACGTTTACCACCAGCTGCACCTGGGCGCCCATTGGAAAAAAACCCAAGAAAAATCACGAACGTTGGACGATTGCTCCCACACCAAAAGTTCCAGCCAGTCAAGCTCTTGCTGCTCCTCACCGGCCATTGGCAGCGCATCTACAGCACCACAGACATCGGGGCTCCGGGCTTTCCCTGACGAACAGGGCTTCGACGTTTACCACCACCTGCACCTGGGCGCCCACTCCAGAAAAACCCTAAAAATCACGAACGTCGGACGATTGCTCCCACACAAAAAGTGCCAGCCAGTCAAGCTCCTGCTGCTCCTCACCGGCCATTGGCAGCCCATCTACAGCACCACAGACATCGGGGCTCCGGGCTTTCCCTGACGAACAGGGCTTGAACGTTTATCACCAGCTGCACCTGGGGGGCCCACTGAAAGAAACCCCGAAAAATCGGGAACGTCGGATGATTACTCCCACACCGGAAGTACCAGCCAGTCAAGCTCTTGCTGCTCCTCACCGGCCATTGGCAGCGCATCTACAGCACCACAGACATCGGGGCTCCGGGCTTTCCCTGACGAACAGGGCTTCGACGTTTACCACCAGCTGCACCTGGGGGCCCGACTGAAAAAAACCCCGAAAAAGCATGAACTTCGGACGATTGCTCCCACACCGAAAGTGCCAGCCAGTCAAGCTCTTGCTGCTCCTCCCCGGCCATTGGCAGCACATCTACAGCACTACAGACATCGGGGCTCCGGGCTTTCCCTAACGAACAGGGCTTCGACGTTTACCACCAGCTGCACCTGGGCGCCCACCCCAAAAAAACCCGAAAAATCACGAACGTCGGACGATTGCTCCCACACCGAAAGTGCCAGCCAGTCCAGCTCTTGCTGCTCATCACCGGCCATTGGCAGCGCATCTACAGCACCACAGACATCAGGGCTTTGGGCTTTCCCTGACGAACAGGGCTTCGACGTTTACCACCAGCTGCACCTGGGGGGCCCACTGAAAGAAACCCCGAAAAATCGGGAACGTCGGATGATTACTCCCACACCAAAAGTGCCAGCCAGTCAAGCTCTTGCTGCTCCTCACCGGCCATTGGCAGCGCATCTTCAGCACCACAGACATCGGGGCTCCGGGCTTTCCCTGACGAACAGGGCTTCGACGTTTACCACCAGCTGCACCTGGTCGCCCACTCCAGAAGAACCCTAAAAATCACGAACGTCGGACGATTGCTCCCACACAAAAAGTGCCAGCCAGTCAAGCTCCTGCTGCTCCTCACCGGCCATTGGCAGCGCATCTACAGCACCACAGACATCGGGGCTCCGGGCTTTCCCTGACGAACAGGGCTTGAACGTTTATCACCAGCTGCACCTGGGGGGCCCACTGAAAGAAACCCCGAAAAATCGGGAACGTCGGATGATTACTCCCACACCGGAAGTGCCAGCCAGTCAAGCTCTTGCTGCTCCTCACCGGCCATTGGCAGCGCATCTACAGTACCACAGACATCGGGGCTCCGGGCTTTCCCTGACGAACAGGGCTTCGACGTTTACCACCAGCTGCACCTGGGCGCCCACTGAAAAAAACCCCGAAAAATCACGAACGTCAGACGATTGCTCCCACACCGAAAGTGCCAGCCAGTCCAGCTCTTGCTGCTCATCACCGGCCATTGGCAGCGCATCTACAGCACCACAGACATCGGGGCTCCGGGCTTTCCCTGACGAATAGGGCTTCGACGTTTACCACCACCTGCACCTGGGCGCCCACTCCAGAAAAACCCTAAAAATCACGAACGTCGGACGATTGCTCCCACACAAAAAGTGCCAGACAGTCAAGCTCCTGCTGCTCCTCACCGGCCATTGGCAGCGCATCTACAGCACCACAGACATCGGGGCTCCGGGCTTTCCCTGACGAACAGGGCTTCGACGCTTACCACCAGCTGCACCTGGGGGGCCCCCTGAAAGAAACCCCGAAAAATCGGGGACGTCAGACTATTGCTCCCACACCGAAACTGCCAGCCAGACAAGCTCTTGCTGCTCCTCACCGGCCATTGGCAGCGCATCTACAGCACCACAGACATCGGGGCTCCACGCTTTCCCTGACGAACAGGGCTTCGACGTTTACCACCAGCTGCACCTGAGCGCCCACGCCAAAAAAACCCGAAAAATCACGAACGTCGAACGATTGCTCCCACACAGAAAGTGCCAGCCAGTCCAGCTCTTGCTGCTCATCACCGGCCATTGGCAGCGCATCTACAGCACCACAGACATCAGGGCTTTGGGCTTTCCCTGACGAACAGGGCTTCGACGTTTACCACCAGCTGCACCTGGGGGTACACTGAAAGAAACCCCGAAAAATCGGGAACGTCGGATGATTACTCCCACACCAAAAGTGCCAGCCAGTCAAGCTCTTGCTGCTCCTCACTGGCCATTGGCAGCGCATCTACAGCACCACAGACATCGGGGCTCCGGGCTTTCCCTGACGAACAGGGCTTCGACGTTTACCACCAGCTGCACCTGGTCGCCCACTCCAGAAAAACCCTAAAAATCATGAACGTCGGACGATTGCTCCCACACAAAAAGTGCCAGCCAGTCAAGCTCCTGCTGCTCCTCACCGGCCATTGGCAGCGCATCTACAGCACCACAGACATCGGGGCTCCGGGCTTTCCCTGACGAACAGGGCTTCGACGTTTACCACCATCTGCACCTGTGGGGCCCACTGAAAAAAACCCCGAAAAATCATGAACGTTGGACGATTGCTCCCACACAAAAAGTTCCAGCCAGTCAAGCTCTTGCTGCTCCTCCCCGGCCATTGGCAGCGCATCTACAGCACCACAGACATCGGGGCTCCGGGCTTTCCCTGACGAACAGGGCTTCGACGTTTACCACCAGCTGCACCTGGGGGGCCCACTGAAAGAAACCCCGAAAAATCATGAACGTCGGACGATTGCTCCCACACAAAAACTGCCAGCCAGTCAAGCTCCTGCTGCTCCTCACCGGCCATTGGCAGAGCATCTACAGCACCACAGACATCGGGGCTCCGGGCTTTCCCTGACGAACAGGGCTTGAACGTTTATCACCAGCTGCACCTGGGGGGCCCACTGAAAGAAACCCCCAAAAATCGGGAACGTCGGATGATTACTCCCACACCGGAAGTGCCAGCCAGTCAAGCTCTTGCTGCTCCTCACCGGCCATTGGCAGCGCATCTACAGCACCACAGACATCGGGGCTCCGGGCTTTCCCTGACGAACAGGGCTTCGACGTTTACCACCAGCTGCACCTGGGCGCCCACGCCAAAAAAACCCGAAAAATCACAAACGTCGGACGATTGCTCCCACACCGAAAGTGCCAGCCAGTCCAGCTCTTGCTGCTCATCACCGGCCATTGGCAGCGCATCTACAGCACCACAGATATCAGGGCTTTGGGCTTTCCCTGACGAACAGGGCTTCGACGTTTACCACCAGCTGCACCTGGGGGGCCCACTGAAAGAAACCCCGAAAAATCGGGAACGTCGGATGATTAGTCCCACACCAAAAGTGCCAGCCAGTCAAGCTCTTGGTGCTCCTCACCGGCCATTGGCAGCGCATCTACAGCACCACAGACATCGGGGCTCCGGGCTTTCCCTGACGAACAGGGCTTCGACGTTTACCACCAGCTGCACCTGGGCGCCCATTGGAAAAAAACCCAAGAAAAATCACGAACGTTGGACGATTGCTCCCACACCAAAAGTTCCAGCCAGTCAAGCTCTTGCTGCTCCTCACCGGCCATTGGCAGCGCATCTACAGCACCACAGACATCGGGGCTCCGGGCTTTCCCTGACGAACAGGGCTTCGACGTTTACCACCACCTGCACCTGGGCGCCCACTCCAGAAAAACCCTAAAAATCACGAACGTCGGACGATTGCTCCCACACAAAAAGTGCCAGCCAGTCAAGCTCCTGCTGCTCCTCACCGTCCATTGGCAGCCCATCTACAGCACCACAGACATCGGGGCTCCGGGCTTTCCCTGACGAACAGGGCTTGAACGTTTATCACCAGCTGCACCTGGGGGGCCCACTGAAAGAAACCCCGAAAAATCGGGAACGTCGGATGATTACTCCCACACCGGAAGTACCAGCCAGTCAAGCTCTTGCTGCTCCTCACCGGCCATTGGCAGCGCATCTACAGCACCACAGACATCGGGGCTCCGGGCTTTCCCTGACGAACAGGGCTTCGACGTTTACCACCAGCTGCACCTGGGGGCCCGACTGAAAAAAACCCCGAAAAAGCATGAACTTCGGACGATTGCTCCCACACCGAAAGTGCCAGCCAGTCAAGCTCTTGCTGCTCCTCCCCGGCCATTGGCAGCACATCTACAGCACTACAGACATCGGGGCTCCGGGCTTTCCCTAACGAACAGGGCTTCGACGTTTACCACCAGCTGCACCTGGGGGGCCAACTGAAAAAAGCCCCGAAAAATCATGAACGTCGGACGATTGCTCCCACACCGAAACTGCCAGCCAGACAAGCTCTTGCTGCTCCTCACCGGCCATTGGCAGCGCATCTACAGCACCACAGACATCGGGGCTCCACGCTTTCCCTGACGAACAGGGCTTCGACGTTTACCACCAGCTGCACCTGGGCGCCCACGCCAAAAAAACCCGAAAAATCACGAACGTCGGACGATTGCTCCCACACCGAAAGTGCCAGCCAGTCCAGCTCTTGCTGCTCATCACCGGCCATTGGCAGCGCATCTACAGCACCACAGACATCAGGGCTTTGGGCTTTCCCTGACGAACAGGGCTTCGACGTTTACCACCAGCTGCACCTGGGGGACCCACTGAAAGAAACCCCGAAAAATCGGGAACGTCGGATGATTACTCCCACACCAAAAGTGCCAGCCAGTCAAGCTCTTGCTGCTCCTCACCGGCCATTGGCAGCGCATCTTCAGCACCACAGACATCGGGGCTCCGGGCTTTCCCTGACGAACAGGGCTTCGAAGTTTACCACCAGCTGCACCTGGTCGCCCACTCCAGAAAAACCCTAAATATCACGAACGTCGGACGATTGCTCCCACACAAAAAGTGCCAGCCAGTCAAGCTCCTGCTGCTCCTCACCGGCCATTGGCAGCGCATCTACAGCACCACAGACATCGGGGCTCCGGGCTTTCCCTGACGAACAGGGCTTGAACGTTTATCACCAGCTGCACCTGGGGGGCCCACTGAAAAAAACCCCGAAAAATCATGAACGTCGGACGATTGCTCCCACACAAAAAGTTCCAGCCAGTCAAGCTCTTGCTGCTCCTCCCCGGCCATTGGCAGCGCATCTACAGTACCACAGACATCGGGGCTCCGGGCTTTCCCTGACGAACAGGGCTTCGACGTTTACCACCAGCTGCACCTGGGCGCCCACTGAAAAAAACCCCGAAAAATCACGAACGTCAGACGATTGCTCCCACACCGAAAGTGCCAGCCAGTCCAGCTCTTGCTGCTCATCACCGGCCATTGGCAGCGCATCTACAGCACCACAGACATCGGGGCTCCGGGCTTTCCCTGACGAACAGGGCTTCGACGTTTACCACCACCTGCACCTGGGCGCCCACTCCAGAAAAACCCTAAAAATCACGAACGTCGGACGATTGCTCCCACACAAAAAGTGCCACCCAGTCAAGCTCCTGCTGCTCCTCACCGGCCATTGGCAGCGCATCTACAGCACCACAGACATCGGGGCTCCGGGCTTTCCCTGACGAACAGGGCTTCGACGCTTACCACCAGCTGCACCTGGGGGCCCCACTGAAAAAAACCCCGAAAAAGCATGAACGTCGGACGATTGCTCCCACACCAAAAGTGCCAGCCAGACAAGCTCTTGCTGCTAATCACCGGCCATTGGCAGCACATCTACAGCACCACAGACATCGGGGTTCCGGGCTTTCCCTGACGAACAGGGCTTTGACGCTTACCACCAGCTGCACCTGGGGGCCCCACTGAAAAAAACCCCGAAAAATCACGAACGTCAGACGATTGCTCCCACACCGAAAGTGCCAGCCAGTCCAGCTCTTGCTGCTCATCACCGGCCATTGGCAGCGCATCTACAGCACCACAGACATCGGGGCTCCGGGCTTTCCCTGATGAATAGGGCTTCGACGTTTACCACCACCTGCACCTGGGCGCCCACTCCAGAAAAACCCTAAAAATCACGAACGTCGGACGATTGCTCCCACACAAAAAGTGCCAGACAGTCAAGCTCCTGCTGCTCCTCACCGGCCATTGGCAGCGCATCTACAGCACCACAGACATCGGGGCTCCGGGCTTTCCCTGACGAACAGGGCTTCGACGCTTACCACCAGCTGCACCTGGGGGGCCCCCTGAAAGAAACCCCGAAAAATCGGGGACGTCAGACTATTGCTCCCACACCGAAACTGCCAGCCAGACAAGCTCTTGCTGCTCCTCACCGGCCATTGGCAGCGCATCTACAGCACCACAGACATCGGGGCTCCACGCTTTCCCTGACGAACAGGGCTTCGACGTTTACCACCAGCTGCACCTGAGCGCCCACGCCAAAAAAACCCGAAAAATCACGAACGTCGGACGATTGCTCCCACACAGAAAGTGCCAGCCAGTCCAGCTCTTGCTGCTCATCACCGGCCATTGGCAGCGCATCTACAGCACCACAGACATCAGGGCTTTGGGCTTTCCCTGACGAACAGGGCTTCGACGTTTACCACCAGCTGCACCTGGGGGTACACTGAAAGAAACCCCGAAAAATCGGGAACGTCGGATGATTACTCCCACACCAAAAGTGCCAGCCAGTCAAGCTCTTGCTGCTCCTCACTGGCCATTGGCAGCGCATCTACAGCACCACAGACATCGGGGCTCCGGGCTTTCCCTGACGAACAGGGCTTCGACGTTTACCACCAGCTGCACCTGGTCGCCCACTCCAGAAAAACCCTAAAAATCATGAACGTCGGACGATTGCTCCCACACAAAAAGTGCCAGCCAGTCAAGCTCCTGCTGCTCCTCACCGGCCATTGGCAGTGCATCTACAGCACCACAGACATCGGGGCTCCGGGCTTTCCCTGACGAACAGGGCTTCGACGTTTACCACCATCTGCACCTGTGGGGCCCACTGAAAAAAACCCCGAAAAATCATGAACGTTGGACGATTGCTCCCACACAAAAAGTTCCAGCCAGTCAAGCTCTTGCTGCTCCTCCCCGGCCATTGGCAGCGCATCTACAGCACCACAGACATCGGGGCTCCGGGCTTTCCCTGACGAACAGGGCTTCGACGTTTACCACCAGCTGCACCTGGGGGGCCCACTGAAAGAAACCCCGAAAAATCATGAACGTCGGACGATTGCTCCCACACAAAAACTGCCAGCCAGTCAAGCTCCTGCTGCTCCTCACCGGCCATTGGCAGAGCATCTACAGCACCACAGACATCGGGGCTCCGGGCTTTCCCTGACGAACAGGGCTTGAACGTTTATCACCAGCTGCACCTGGGGGGCCCCCTGAAAGAAACCCCCAAAAATCGGGAACGTCGGACGATTGCTCCCACACCGAAAGTGCCAGCCAGTCCAGCTCTTGCTGCTCATCACCGGCCATTGGCAGCGCATCTACAGCACCACAGATATCAGGGCTTTGGGCTTTCCCTGACGAACAGGGCTTCGACGTTTACCACCAGCTGCACCTGGGGGGCCCACTGAAAGAAACCCCGAAAAATCGGGAACGTCGGATGATTAGTCCCACACCAAAAGTGCCAGCCAGTCAAGCTCTTGGTGCTCCTCACCGGCCATTGGCAGCGCATCTACAGCACCACAGACATCGGGGCTCCGGGCTTTCCCTGACGAACAGGGCTTCGACGTTTACCACCAGCTGCACCTGGGCGCCCATTGGAAAAAAACCCAAGAAAAATCACGAACGTTGGACGATTGCTCCCACACCAAAAGTTCCAGCCAGTCAAGCTCTTGCTGCTCCTCACCGGCCATTGGCAGCGCATCTACAGCACCACAGACATCGGGGCTCCGGGCTTTCCCTGACGAACAGGGCTTCGACGTTTACCACCACCTGCACCTGGGCGCCCACTCCAGAAAAACCCTAAAAATCACGAACGTCGGACGATTGCTCCCACACAAAAAGTGCCAGCCAGTCAAGCTCCTGCTGCTCCTCACCGTCCATTGGCAGCCCATCTACAGCACCACAGACATCGGGGCTCCGGGCTTTCCCTGACGAACAGGGCTTGAACGTTTATCACCAGCTGCACCTGGGGGGCCCACTGAAAGAAACCCCGAAAAATCGGGAACGTCGGATGATTACTCCCACACCGGAAGTACCAGCCAGTCAAGCTCTTGCTGCTCCTCACCGGCCATTGGCAGCGCATCTACAGCACCACAGACATCGGGGCTCCGGGCTTTCCCTGACGAACAGGGCTTCGACGTTTACCACCAGCTGCACCTGGGGGCCCGACTGAAAAAAACCCCGAAAAAGCATGAACTTCGGACGATTGCTCCCACACCGAAAGTGCCAGCCAGTCAAGCTCTTGCTGCTCCTCCCCGGCCATTGGCAGCACATCTACAGCACTACAGACATCGGGGCTCCGGGCTTTCCCTAACGAACAGGGCTTCGACGTTTACCACCAGCTGCACCTGGGGGGCCAACTGAAAAAAGCCCCGAAAAATCATGAACGTCGGACGATTGCTCCCACACCGAAACTGCCAGCCAGACAAGCTCTTGCTGCTCCTCACCGGCCATTGGCAGCGCATCTACAGCACCACAGACATCGGGGCTCCGGGCTTTCCCTGACGAACAGGGCTTCGACGTTTACCACCAGCTGCACCTGGGCGCCCACGCCAAAAAAACCCGAAAAATCACGAACGTCGGACGATTGCTCCCACACCGAAAGTGCCAGCCAGTCCAGCTCTTGCTGCTCATCACCGGCCATTGGCAGCGCATCTACAGCACCACAGACATCAGGGCTTTGGGCTTTCCCTGACGAACAGGGCTTCGACGTTTACCACCAGCTGCACCTGGGGGACCCACTGAAAGAAACCCCGAAAAATCGGGAACGTCGGATGATTACTCCCACACCAAAAGTGCCAGCCAGTCAAGCTCTTGCTGCTCCTCACCGGCCATTGGCAGCGCATCTTCAGCACCACAGACATCGGGGCTCCGGGCTTTCCCTGACGAACAGGGCTTCGAAGTTTACCACCAGCTGCACCTGGTCGCCCACTCCAGAAAAACCCTAAATATCACGAACGTCGGACGATTGCTCCCACACAAAAAGTGCCAGCCAGTCAAGCTCCTGCTGCTCCTCACCGGCCATTGGCAGCGCATCTACAGCACCACAGACATCGGGGCTCCGGGCTTTCCCTGACGAACAGGGCTTGAACGTTTATCACCAGCTGCACCTGGGGGGCCCACTGAAAAAAACCCCGAAAAATCATGAACGTCGGACGATTGCTCCCACACAAAAAGTTCCAGCCAGTCAAGCTCTTGCTGCTCCTCCCCGGCCATTGGCAGCGCATCTACAGTACCACAGACATCGGGGCTCCGGGCTTTCCCTGACGAACAGGGCTTCGACGTTTACCACCAGCTGCACCTGGGCGCCCACTGAAAAAAACCCCGAAAAATCACGAACGTCAGACGATTGCTCCCACACCGAAAGTGCCAGCCAGTCCAGCTCTTGCTGCTCATCACCGGCCATTGGCAGCGCATCTACAGCACCACAGACATCGGGGCTCCGGGCTTTCCCTGACGAACAGGGCTTCGACGTTTACCACCACCTGCACCTGGGCGCCCACTCCAGAAAAACCCTAAAAATCACGAACGTCGGACGATTGCTCCCACACAAAAAGTGCCACCCAGTCAAGCTCCTGCTGCTCCTCACCGGCCATTGGCAGCGCATCTACAGCACCACAGACATCGGGGCTCCGGGCTTTCCCTGACGAACAGGGCTTCGACGCTTACCACCAGCTGCACCTGGGGGCCCCACTGAAAAAAACCCCGAAAAAGCATGAACGTCGGACGATTGCTCCCACACCAAAAGTGCCAGCCAGACAAGCTCTTGCTGCTAATCACCGGCCATTGGCAGCACATCTACAGCACCACAGACATCGGGGTTCCGGGCTTTCCCTGACGAACAGGGCTTTGACGCTTACCACCAGCTGCACCTGGGGGCCCCACTGAAAAAAACCCCGAAAAATCATGAACGTCGGACGATTGCTCCCACACCGAAACTGCCAGCCAGACAAGCTCTTGCTGCTCCTCCCCGGCCATTGGCAGCGCATCTACAGCACCACAGACATCGGGGCTCCACGCTTTCCCTGACGAATAGGGCTTCGACGTTTACCACCAGCTGCACCTGGGCGCCCACGCCAAAAAAACCCGAAAAATCACGAACGTCGGACGATTGCTCCCACACCGAAAGTGCCAGCCAGTCCAGCTCTTGCTGCTCATCACCGGCCATTGGCAGCGCATCTACAGCACCACAGACATCAGGGCTTTGGGCTTTCCCTGACGAACAGGGCTTCGACGTTTACCACCAGCTGCACCTGGGGGGCCCACTGAAAGAAACCCCGAAAAATCGGGAACGTCGGATGATTACTCCCACACCAAAAGTGCCAGCCAGTCAAGCTCTTGCTGCTCATCACCGGCCATTGGCAGCGCATCTACAGCACCACAGACATCGGGGCTCCGGGCTTTCCCTGACGAACAGGGCTTGAACGTTTATCACCAGCTGCACCTGGGGGGCCCACTGAAAGAAACCCCGAAAAATCGGGAACGTCGGATGATTACTCCCACACCGGAAGTACCAGCCAGTCAAGCTCTTGCTGCTCCTCACCGGCCATTGGCAGCGCATCTACAGCACCACAGACATCGGGGCTCCGGGCTTTCCCTGACGAACAGGGCTTCGACGTTTACCACCAGCTGCACCTGGGGGCCCGACTGAAAAAAACCCCGAAAAAGCATGAACTTCGGACGATTGCTCCCACACCGAAAGTGCCAGCCAGTCAAGCTCTTGCTGCTCCTCCCCGGCCATTGGCAGCACATCTACAGCACTACAGACATCGGGGCTCCGGGCTTTCCCTAACGAACAGGGCTTCGACGTTTACCACCAGCTGCACCTGGGCGCCCACCCCAAAAAAACCCGAAAAATCACGAACGTCGGACGATTGCTCCCACACCGAAAGTGCCAGCCAGTCCAGCTCTTGCTGCTCATCACCGGCCATTGGCAGCGCATCTACAGCACCACAGACATCAGGGCTTTGGGCTTTCCCTGACGAACAGGGCTTCGACGTTTACCACCAGCTGCACCTGGGGGGCCCACTGAAAGAAACCCCGAAAAATCGGGAACGTCGGATGATTACTCCCACACCAAAAGTGCCAGCCAGTCAAGCTCTTGCTGCTCCTCACCGGCCATTGGCAGCGCATCTTCAGCACCACAGACATCGGGTCTCCGGGCTTTCCCTGACGAACAGGGCTTCGACGTTTACCACCAGCTGCACCTGGTCGCCCACTCCAGAAAAACCCTAAAAATCACGAACGTCGGACGATTGCTCCCACACAAAAAGTGCCAGCCAGTCAAGCTCCTGCTGCTCCTCACCGGCCATTGGCAGCGCATCTACAGCACCACAGACATCGGGGCTCCGGGCTTTCCCTGACGAACAGGGCTTGAACGTTTATCACCAGCTGCACCTGGGGGGCCCACTGAAAGAAACCCCGAAAAATCGGGAACGTCGGATGATTACTCCCACACCGGAAGTGCCAGCCAGTCAAGCTCTTGCTGCTCCTCACCGGCCATTGGCAGCGCATCTACAGTACCACAGACATCGGGGCTCCGGGCTTTCCCTGACGAACAGGGCTTCGACGTTTACCACCAGCTGCACCTGGGCGCCCACTGAAAAAAACCCCGAAAAATCACGAACGTCAGATGATTGCTCCCACACCGAAAGTGCCAGCCAGTCCAGCTCTTGCTGCTCATCACCGGCCATTGGCAGCGCATCTACAGCACCACAGACATCGGGGCTCCGGGCTTTCCCTGACGAATAGGGCTTCGACGTTTACCACCACCTGCACCTGGGCGCCCACTCCAGAAAAACCCTAAAAATCACGAACGTCGGACGATTGCTCCCACACAAAAAGTGCCAGACAGTCAAGCTCCTGCTGCTCCTCACCGGCCATTGGCAGCGCATCTACAGCACCACAGACATCGGGGCTCCGGGCTTTCCCTGACGAACAGGGCTTCGACGCTTACCACCAGCTGCACCTGGGGGGCCCCCTGAAAGAAACCCCGAAAAATCGGGGACGTCAGACTATTGCTCCCACACCGAAACTGCCAGCCAGACAAGCTCTTGCTGCTCCTCACCGGCCATTGGCAGCGCATCTACAGCACCACAGACATCGGGGCTCCACGCTTTCCCTGACGAACAGGGCTTCGACGTTTACCACCAGCTGCACCTGAGCGCCCACGCCAAAAAAACCCGAAAAATCACGAACGTCGGACGATTGCTCCCACACAGAAAGTGCCAGCCAGTCCAGCTCTTGCTGCTCATCACCGGCCATTGGCAGCGCATCTACAGCACCACAGACATCAGGGCTTTGGGCTTTCCCTGACGAACAGGGCTTCGACGTTTACCACCAGCTGCACCTGGGGGTACACTGAAAGAAACCCCGAAAAATCGGGAACGTCGGATGATTACTCCCACACCAAAAGTGCCAGCCAGTCAAGCTCTTGCTGCTCCTCACTGGCCATTGGCAGCGCATCTACAGCACCACAGACATCGGGGCTCCGGGCTTTCCCTGACGAACAGGGCTTCGACGTTTACCACCAGCTGCACCTGGTCGCCCACTCCAGAAAAACCCTAAAAATCATGAACGTTGGACGATTGCTCCCACACAAAAAGTGCCAGCCAGTCAAGCTCCTGCTGCTCCTCACCGGCCATTGGCAGCGCATCTACAGCACCACAGACATCGGGGCTCCGGGCTTTCCCTGACGAACAGGGCTTCGACGTTTACCACCATCTGCACCTGTGGGGCCCACTGAAAAAAACCCCGAAAAATCATGAACGTTGGACGATTGCTCCCACACAAAAAGTTCCAGCCAGTCAAGCTCTTGCTGCTCCTCCCCGGCCATTGGCAGCGCATCTACAGCACCACAGACATCGGGGCTCCGGGCTTTCCCTGACGAACAGGGCTTCGACGTTTACCACCAGCTGCACCTGGGGGGCCCACTGAAAGAAACCCCGAAAAATCATGAACGTCGGACGATTGCTCCCACACAAAAACTGCCAGCCAGTCAAGCTCCAGCTGCTCCTCACCGGCCATTGGCAGAGCATCTACAGCACCACAGACATCGGGGCTCCGGGCTTTCCCTGACGAACAGGGCTTGAACGTTTATCACCAGCTGCACCTGGGGGGCCCACTGAAAGAAACCCCCAAAAATCGGGAACGTCGGATGATTACTCCCACACCGGAAGTGCCAGCCAGTCAAGCTCTTGCTGCTCCTCACCGGCCATTGGCAGCGCATCTACAGCACCACAGACATCGGGGCTCCGGGCTTTCCCTGACGAACAGGGCTTCGACGTTTACCACCAGCTGCACCTGGGCGCCCACGCCAAAAAAACCCGAAAAATCACAAACGTCGGACGATTGCTCCCACACAAAAAGTGCCAGCCAGTCCAGCTCTTGCTGCTCATCACCGGCCATTGGCAGCGCATCTACAGCACCACAGATATCAGGGCTTTGGGCTTTCCCTGACGAACAGGGCTTCGACGTTTACCACCAGCTGCACCTGGGGGGCCCACTGAAAGAAACCCCGAAAAATCGGGAACGTCGGATGATTAGTCCCACACCAAAAGTGCCAGCCAGTCAAGCTCTTGGTGCTCCTCACCGGCCATTGGCAGCGCATCTACAGCACCACAGACATCGGGGCTCCGGGCTTTCCCTGACGAACAGGGCTTCGACGTTTACCACCAGCTGCACCTGGGCGCCCATTGGAAAAAAACCCAAGAAAAATCACGAACGTTGGACGATTGCTCCCACACCAAAAGTTCCAGCCAGTCAAGCTCTTGCTGCTCCTCACCGGCCATTGGCAGCGCATCTACAGCACCACAGACATCGGGGCTCCGGGCTTTCCCTGACGAACAGGGCTTCGACGTTTACCACCACCTGCACCTGGGCGCCCACTCCAGAAAAACCCTAAAAATCACGAACGTCGGACGATTGCTCCCACACAAAAAGTGCCAGCCAGTCAAGCTCCTGCTGCTCCTCACCGTCCATTGGCAGCCCATCTACAGCACCACAGACATCGGGGCTCCGGGCTTTCCCTGACGAACAGGGCTTGAACGTTTATCACCAGCTGCACCTGGGGGGCCAACTGAAAGAAACCCCGAAAAATCGGGAACGTCGGATGATTACTCCCACACCGGAAGTACCAGCCAGTCAAGCTCTTGCTGCTCCTCACCGGCCATTGGCAGCGCATCTACAGCACCACAGACATCGGGGCTCCGGGCTTTCCCTGACGAACAGGGCTTCGACGTTTACCACCAGCTGCACCTGGGGGCCCGACTGAAAAAAACCCCGAAAAAGCATGAACTTCGGACGATTGCTCCCACACCGAAAGTGCCAGCCAGTCAAGCTCTTGCTGCTCCTCCCCGGCCATTGGCAGCACATCTACAGCACTACAGACATCGGGGCTCCGGGCTTTCCCTAACGAACAGGGCTTCGACGTTTACCACCAGCTGCACCTGGGGGGCCAACTGAAAAAAGCCCCGAAAAATCATGAACGTCGGACGATTGCTCCCACACCGAAACTGCCAGCCAGACAAGCTCTTGCTGCTCCTCACCGGCCATTGGCAGCGCATCTACAGCACCACAGACATCGGGGCTCCACGCTTTCCCTGACGAACAGGGCTTCGACGTTTACCACCAGCTGCACCTGGGCGCCCACGCCAAAAAAACCCGAAAAATCACGAACGTCGGACGATTGCTCCCACACCGAAAGTGCCAGCCAGTCCAGCTCTTGCTGCTCATCACCGGCCATTGGTAGCGCATCTACAGCACCACAGACATCAGGGCTTTGGGCTTTCCCTGACGAACAGGGCTTCGACGTTTACCACCAGCTGCACCTGGGGGACCCACTGAAAGAAACCCCGAAAAATCGGGAACGTCGGATGATTACTCCCACACCAAAAGTGCCAGCCAGTCAAGCTCTTGCTGCTCCTCACCGGCCATTGGCAGCGCATCTTCAGCACCACAGACATCGGGGCTCCGGGCTTTCCCTGACGAACAGGGCTTCGAAGTTTACCACCAGCTGCACCTGGTCGCCCACTCCAGAAAAACCCTAAATATCACGAACGTCGGACGATTGCTCCCACACAAAAAGTGCCAGCCAGTCAAGCTCCTGCTGCTCCTCACCGGCCATTGGCAGCGCATCTACAGCACCACAGACATCGGGGCTCCGGGCTTTCCCTGACGAACAGGGCTTGAACGTTTATCACCAGCTGCACCTGGGGGGCCCACTGAAAAAAACCCCGAAAAATCATGAACGTCGGACGATTGCTCCCACACAAAAAGTTCCAGCCAGTCAAGCTCTTGCTGCTCCTCCCCGGCCATTGGCTGCGCATCTACAGTACCACAGACATCGGGGCTCCGGGCTTTCCCTGACGAACAGGGCTTCGACGTTTACCACCAGCTGCACCTGGGCGCCCACTGAAAAAAACCCCGAAAAATCACGAACGTCAGACGATTGCTCCCACACCGAAAGTGCCAGCCAGTCCAGCTCTTGCTGCTCATCACCGGCCATTGGCAGCGCATCTACAGCACCACAGACATCGGGGCTCAGGGCTTTCCCTGACGAACAGGGCTTCGACGTTTACCACCACCTGCACCTGGGCGCCCACTCCAGAAAAACCCTAAAAATCACGAACGTCGGACGATTGCTCCCACACAAAAAGTGCCACCCAGTCAAGCTCCTGCTGCTCCTCACCGGCCATTGGCAGCGCATCTACAGCACCACAGACATCGGGGCTCCGGGCTTTCCCTGACGAACAGGGCTTCGACGCTTACCACCAGCTGCACCTGGGGGCCCCACTGAAAAAAACCCGAAAAAGCATGAACGTCGGACGATTGCTCCCACACCAAAAGTGCCAGCCAGACAAGCTCTTGCTGCTAATCACCGGCCATTGGCAGCACATCTACAGCACCACAGACATCGGGGTTCCGGGCTTTCCCTGACGAACAGGGCTTCGACGCTTACCACCAGCTGCACCTGGGGGCCCCACTGAAAAAAACCCCGAAAAATCATGAACGTCGGACGATTGCTCCCACACCGAAACTGCCAGCCAGACAAGCTCTTGCTGCTCCTCCCCGGCCATTGGCAGCGCATCTACAGCACCACAGACATCGGGGCTCCACGCTTTCCCTGACGAATAGGGCTTCGACGTTTACCACCAGCTGCACCTGGGCGCCCACGCCAAAAAAACCCGAAAAATCACGAACGTCGGACGATTGCTCCCACACCGAAAGTGCCAGCCAGTCCAGCTCTTGCTGCTCATCACCGGCCATTGGCAGCGCATCTACAGCACCACAGACATCAGGGCTTTGGGCTTTCCCTGACGAACAGGGCTTCGACGTTTACCACCAGCTGCACCTGGGGGGCCCACTGAAAGAAACCCCGAAAAATCGGGAACGTCGGATGATTACTCCCACACCAAAAGTGCCAGCCAGTCAAGCTCTTGCTGCTCATCACCGGCCATTGGCAGCGCATCTACAGCACCACAGACATCGGGGCTCCGGGCTTTCCCTGACGAACAGGGCTTGAACGTTTATCACCAGCTGCACCTGGGGGGCCCACTGAAAGAAACCCCGAAAAATCGGGAACGTCGGATGATTACTCCCACACCGGAAGTACCAGCCAGTCAAGCTCTTGCTGCTCCTCACCGGCCATTGGCAGCGCATCTACAGCACCACAGACATCGGGGCTCCGGGCTTTCCCTGACGAACAGGGCTTCGAAGTTTACCACCAGCTTCACCTGGGCCCTCACTCCAGAAAAACCCGAAAAATCACGAACGTCAGACGATTGCTCCCACACAAAAAGTGCCAGCCAGTCAAGCTCTTGCTTCTCCTCCCCGGCCATTGGCAGCACATCTACAGCACTACAGACATCGGAGCTCCGGGCTTTCCCTAACGAACAGGGCTTCGACGTTTACCACCAGCTGCACCTGGGGGGCCAACTGAAAAAAGCCCTGAAAAATCATGAACGTCGGACGATTGCTCCCACACCGAAAGTGCCAGCCAGACAAGCTCTTGCTGCTCCTCACCGGCCATTGGCAGCGCATCTACAGCACCACAGACATCGGGGCTCCGGGCTTTCCCTGACGAACAGGGCTTCGACGTTTACCACCACCTGCACCTGGGCGCCCACTCCAGAAAAACCCTAAAAATCACGAACGTCGGACGATTGCTCCCACACAAAAAGTGCCAGCCAGTCAAGCTCCTGCTGCTCATCACCGGCCATTGGCAGCGCATCTACAGCACCACAGACATCGGGGCTCCGGGCTTTCCCTGACGAACAGGGCTTCGACGCTTACCACCAGCTGCACCTGGGGGGCCCACTGAAAGAAACCCCGAAAAATCGGGAACGTCGGATGATTGCTCCCACACCGAAAGTGCCAGCCAGTCAAGCTCTTGCTGCTCCTCACCGGCCATTGGCAGCGCATCTACAGCACCACAGACATCGGGGCTCCGGGCTTTCCCTGACGAACAGGGCTTCGACGCTTACCACCAGCTGCACCTGGGCGCCCATTGGAAAAAAACCCAAGAAAAGTCACGAACGTTGGACGATTGCTCCCACACCAAAAGTGCCAGCCAGTCAAGCTCTTGCTGCTCCTCCCCGGCCATTGGCAGCGCATCTACAGCACCACAGACATCGGGGCTCCGGGCTTTCCCTGACGAACAGGGCTTCGACGTTTACCACCAGCTGCACCTGGGGGCCCCACTGAAAAAAACCCCGAAAAAGCATGAACGTCGGACGATTGCTCCCACACCGAAAGTGCCAGCCAGACAAGCTCTTGCTGCTAATCACCGGCCATTGGCAGCACATCTACAGCACCACAGACATCGGGGTTCCGGGCTTTCCCTGACGAACAGGGCTTCGACGTTTACCACCACCTGTGCCTGGGAGTCCACTCCAAAAAAACCCGAAAAATCACAAACGTCGGACGATTGCTCCCACACCGAAAGTGCCAGCCAGTCAAGCTCTTGCTGCTCCTCACCGGCCATTGGCAGCGCATCTACAGCACCACAGACATCGGGGCTCCGAGCTTTCCCTGACGAACCGGGCTTCGACGTTTACCACCAGCTGCACCTGGGGGCCCCACTGAAAAAAACCCCGAAAAAGCATGAACGTCGGACGATTGCTCCCACACCGAAAGTGCCAGCCAGACAAGCTCTTGCTGCTCCTCACCGGCCATTGGCAGCACATCTACAGCACCACAGACATCGGGGCTCCGGGCTTTCCCTGACGAACAGGGCTTCGACGTTTACCACCACCTGCGCCTGGGAGTCCACTCCAAAAAAACCTGAAAAATCACAAACGTCGGACAATTGCTCCCACACCGAAAGTGCCAGCCAGTCAAGCTCTTGCTGCTCCTCCCCGGCCATTGGCAGCGCATCTACAGCACCACAGACATCGGGGCTCCGGGCTTTCCCTGACGAACAGGGCTTCGATGTTTACCACCAGCTGCACCTGGGGGGCCCACTGAAAAAAACCCCGAAAAATCATGAACGTCGGACGATTGCTCCCACACAAAAAGTTCCAGCCAGTCAAGCTCTTGCTGCTCCTCCCCGGCCATTGGCAGCGCATCTACAGCACCACAGACATCGGGGCTCCGGGCTTTCCCTGACGAACAGGGCTTCGACGTTTACCACAAGCTGCACCTGGGGGCCCCACTGAAAAAAACCCCGAAAAATCATGAACGTCGGACGATTGCTCCCACACCGAAACTGCCAGCCAGACAAGCTCTTGCTGCTCCTCACCGGCCATTGGCAGCGCATCTACAGCACCACAGACATCGGGGCTCCGGGCTTTCCCTGACGAACAGTGCTTCGACGTTTACCACCAGCTGCACCTGGGGGGCCCACTGAAAAAAACCCCGAAAAAGCATGAACGTCGGACGATTGCTCCCACACAAAAAGTTCCAGCCAGTCAAGCTCTTGCTGCTCCTCCCCGGCCATTGGCAGCGCATCTACAGCACCACAGACATCGGGGCTCCGGGCTTTCCCTGACGAACAGGGCTTCGACGTTTACCACAAGCTGCACCTGGGGGGCCCACTGAAAAAAACCCGAAAAATCACGAACGTCGGACGATTGCTCCCACACCGAAAGTGCCAGCCAGTCCAGCTCTTGCTGCTCATCACCGGCCATTGGCAGCGCATCTACAGCACCACAGACATCAGGGCTTTGGGCTTTCCCTGACGAACAGGGCTTTGACGTTTACCACCAGCTGCACCTGGGGGGCCCACTGAAAGAAACCCCGAAAAATCGGGAACGTCGGATGATTACTCCCACACCAAAAGTGCCAGCCAGTCAAGCTCTTGCTACTCCTCACTGGCCATTGGCAGCGCATCTACAGCACCACAGACATCGGGGCTCCGGGCTTTCCCTGACGAACAGGGCTTCGACGTTTACCACCAGCTGCACCTGGTCGCCCACTCCAGAAAAACCCTAAAAATCACGAACGTCGGACGATTGCTCCCACACAAAAAGTGCCAGCCAGTCAAGCTCCTGCTGCTCCTCACCGGCCATTGACAGCGCATCTACAGCACCACAGACATCGGGGCTCCGGGCTTTCCCTGACGAACAGGGCTTCGACGTTTACCACCACCTGTGCCTGGGAGTCCACTCCAAAAAAAACCGAAAAATCACAAACGTCGGACGATTGCTCCCACACCGAAAGTGCCAGCCAGTCAAGCTCTTGCTGCTCCTCACCGGCCATTGGCAGCCCATCTACAGCACCACAGACATCGGGGCTCCGGGCTTTCCCTGACGAACAGGGCTTCGACGTTTACCACCACCTGCACCTGGGCGCCCACTCCAGAAAAACCCTAAAAATCACGAACGTCGGACGATTGCTCCCACACAAAAAGTGCCAGCCAGTCAAGCTCCTGCTGCTCCTCACCGTCCATTGGCAGCCCATCTACAGCACCACAGACATCAGGGCTCCGGGCTTTCCCTGACGAACAGGGCTTGAACGTTTATCACCAGCTGCACCTGGGGGGCCCACTGAAAGAAACCCCGAAAAATCGGGAACGTCGGATGATTACTCCCACACCGGAAGTACCAGCCAGTCAAGCTCTTGCTGCTCCTCACCGGCCATTGGCAGCGCATCTACAGCACCACAGACATCGGGGCTCCGGGCTTTCCCTAACGAACAGGGCTTCGACGTTTACCACCAGCTGCACCTGGGGGGCCAACTGAAAAAAGCCCCGAAAAATCATGAACGTCGGACGATTGCTCCCACACCGAAACTGCCAGCCAGACAAGCTCTTGCTGCTCCTCACCGGCCATTGGCAGCGCATCTACAGCACCACAGACATCGGGGCTCCACGCTTTCCCTGACGAACAGGGCTTCGACGTTTACCACCAGCTGCACCTGGGCGCCCACGCCAAAAAACCCCGAAAAATCACGAACGTCGGACGATTGCTCCCACACCGAAAGTGCCAGCCAGTCCAGCTCTTGCTGCTCATCACCGGCCATTGGCAGCGCATCTACAGCACCACAGACATCAGGGCTTTGGGCTTTCCCTGACGAACAGGGCTTCGACGTTTACCACCAGCTGCACCTGGGGGACCCACTGAAAGAAACCCCGAAAAATCGGGAACGTCGGATGATTACTCCCACACCAAAAGTGCCAGCCAGTCAAGCTCTTGCTGCTCCTCACCGGCCATTGGCAGCGCATCTTCAGCACCACAGACATCGGGGCTCCGGGCTTTCCCTGACGAACAGGGCTTCGAAGTTTACCACCAGCTGCACCTGGTCGCCCACTCCAGAAAAACCCTAAATATCACGAACGTCGGACGATTGCTCCCACACAAAAAGTGCCAGCCAGTCAAGCTCCTGCTGCTCCTCACCGGCCATTGGCAGCGCATCTACAGCACCACAGACATCGGGGCTCCGGGCTTTCCCTGACGAACAGGGCTTGAACGTTTATCACCAGCTGCACCTGGGGGGCCCACTGAAAAAAACCCCGAAAAATCATGAACGTCGGACGATTGCTCCCACACAAAAAGTTCCAGCCAGTCAAGCTCTTGCTGCTCCTCCCCGGCCATTGGCAGCGCATCTACAGTACCACAGACATCGGGGCTCCGGGCTTTCCCTGACGAACAGGGCTTCGACGTTTACCACCACCTGCACCTGGGCGCCCACTGAAAAAAACCCCGAAAAATCACGAACGTCAGACGATTGCTCCCACACCGAAAGTGCCAGCCAGTCCAGCTCTTGCTGCTCATCACCGGCCATTGGCAGCGCATCTACAGCACCACAGACATCGGGGCTCCGGGCTTTCCCTGACGAACAGGGCTTCGACGTTTACCACCACCTGCACCTGGGCGCCCACTCCAGAAAAACCCTAAAAATCACGAACGTCGGACGATTGCTCCCACACAAAAAGTGCCACCCAGTCAAGCTCCTGCTGCTCCTCACCGGCCATTGGCAGCGCATCTACAGCACCACAGACATCGGGGCTCCGGGCTTTCCCTGACGAACAGGGCTTCGACGCTTACCACCAGCTGCACCTGGGGGCCCCACTGAAAAAAACCCCGAAAAAGCATGAACGTCGGACGATTGCTCCCACACCAAAAGTGCCAGCCAGACAAGCTCTTGCTGCTAATCACCGGCCATTGGCAGCACATCTACAGCACCACAGACATCGGGGTTCCGGGCTTTCCCTGACGAACAGGGCTTCGACGTTTACCACCACCTGCGCCTGGGAGTCCACTCCAAAAAAACCCGAAAAATCACAAACGTCGGACGATTGCTCCCACACCGAAAGTGCCAGCCAGTCAAGCTCTTGGTGCTCCTCACCGGCCATTGGCAGCGCATCTACAGCACCACAGACATCGGGGCTCCGAGCTTTCCCTGACGAACAGGGCTTCGACGTTTACCACCAGCTGCACCTGGGCGCCCACTGAAAAAAACCCCGAAAAATCACGAACGTTGGACGATTGCTCCCACACCGAAAGTGCCAGCCAGTCAAGCTCTTGCTGCTCATCACCGGCCATTGGCAGCATATCTACAGCACCACAGACATCGGGGCTCCGGGCTTTCCCTGATGAACAGGGCTTCGACGTTTACCACCAGCTGCACCTGGGGGGCCCACTGAAAAAAACCCCGAAAAATCATGAACGTCGGACGATTGCTCCCACACCGAAACTGCCAGCCAGACAAGCTCTTGCTGCTCCTCACCGGCCATTGGCAGCGCATCTACAGCACCACAGACATCGGGGCTCCGGGCTTTCCCTGACGAACAGGGCTTCGACGTTTACCACCAGCTGCACCTGGGGGGCCCACTGAAAAAAACCCCGAAAAATCATGAACGTCGGACGATTGCTCCCACACCGAAACTGCCAGCCAGACAAGCTCTTGCTGCTCCTCACCGGCCATTGGCAGCGCATCTACAGCACCACAGACATCGGGGTTCCGGGCTTTCCCTGACGAACAGGGCTTCGACGCTTACCACCAGCTGCACCTGGGCGCCCATTGGAAAAAAACCCAAGAAAAATCACGAACGTTGGACGATTGCTCCCACACAAAAACTGCCAGCCAGTCAAGCTCTTGCTGCTCATCACCGGCCATTGGCAGCGCATCTACAGCACCACAGACATCGGGGCTCCGGGCTTTCCCTGACGAACAGGGCTTCGACGTTTACCACCAGCTGCACCTGGGGGCCCCACTGAAAAAAACCCCGAAAAATCATGAACGTCGGACGATTGCTCCCACACCGAAACTGCCAGCCAGACAAGCTCTTGCTGCTCCTCCCCGGCCATTGGCAGCGCATCTACAGCACCACAGACATCGGGGCTCCACGCTTTCCCTGACGAATAGGGCTTCGACGTTTACCACCAGCTGCACCTGGGCGCCCACGCCAAAAAAACCCGAAAAATCACGAACGTCGGACGATTGCTCCCACACCGAAAGTGCCAGCCAGTCCAGCTCTTGCTGCTCATCACCGGCCATTGGCAGCGCATCTACAGCACCACAGACATCAGGGCTTTGGGCTTTCCCTGACGAACAGGGCTTCGACGTTTACCACCAGCTGCACCTGGGGGGCCCACTGAAAGAAACCCCGAAAAATCGGGAACGTCGGATGATTACTCCCACACCAAAAGTGCCAGCCAGTCAAGCTCTTGCTGCTCCTCACCGGCCATTGGCAGCGCATCTACAGCACCACAGACATCGGGGCTCCGGGCTTTCCCTGACGAACAGGGCTTCGAAGTTTACCACCAGCTTCACCTGGGCCCCCACTCCAGAAAAACCCGAAAAATCACGAACGTCAGACGATTGCTCCCACACAAAAAGTGCCAGCCAGTCAAGCTCTTGCTTCTCCTCCCCGGCCATTGGCAGCACATCTACAGCACTACAGACATCGGAGCTCCGGGCTTTCCCTAACGAACAGGGCTTCGACGTTTACCACCAGCTGCACCTGGGGGGCCAACTGAAAAAAGCCCTGAAAAATCATGAACGTCGGACGATTGCTCCCACACCGAAAGTGCCAGCCAGACAAGCTCTTGCTGCTCCTCACCGGCCATTGGCAGCGCATCTACAGCACCACAGACATCGGGGCTCCGGGCTTTCCCTGACGAACAGGGCTTCGACGTTTACCACCACCTGCACCTGGGCGCCCACTCCAAAAAAACCCGAAAAATCACGAACGTCGGACGATTGCTCCCACACAAAAAGTGCCAGCCAGTCAAGCTCCTGCTGCTCATCACCGGCCATTGGCAGCGCATCTACAGCACCACAGACATCGGGGCTCCGGGCTTTCCCTGACGAACAGGGCTTCGACGCTTACCACCAGCTGCACCTGGGGGGCCCACTGAAAGAAACCCCGAAAAATCGGGAACGTCGGATGATTGCTCCCACACCGAAAGTGCCAGCCAGTCAAGCTCTTGCTGCTCCTCACCGGCCATTGGCAGCGCATCTACAGCACCACAGACATCGGGGCTCCGGGCTTTCCCTGACGAACAGGGCTTCGACGCTTACCACCAGCTGCACCTGGGCGCCCATTGGAAAAAAACCCAAGAAAAATCACGAACGTTGGACGATTGCTCCCACACCAAAAGTGCCAGCCAGTCAAGCTCTTGCTGCTAATCACCGGCCATTGGCAGCACATCTACAGCACCACAGACATCGGGGTTCCGGGCTTTCCCTGACGAACAGGGCTTCGACGTTTACCACCACCTGTGCCTGGGAGTCCACTCCAAAAAAACCCTAAAAATCACAAACGTCGGACGATTGCTCCCACACCGAAAGTGCCAGCCAGTCAAGCTCTTGCTGCTCCTCACCGGCCATTGGCAGCGCATCTACAGCACCACAGACATCGGGGCTCCGAGCTTTCCCTGACGAACCGGGCTTCGACGTTTACCACCAGCTGCACCTGGGGGCCCCACTGAAAAAAACCCCGAAAAAGCATGAACGTCGGACGATTGCTCCCACACCGAAAGTGCCAGCCAGACAAGCTCTTGCTGCTCCTCACCGGCCATTGGCAGCACATCTACAGCACCACAGACATCGGGTCTCCGGGCTTTCCCTGACGAACAGGGCTTCGACGTTTACCACCACCTGCGCCTGGGAGTCCACTCCAAAAAAACCTGAAAAATCACAAACGTCGGACGATTGCTCCCACACCGAAAGTGCCAGCCAGTCAAGCTCTTGCTGCTCCTCACCGGCCATTGGCAGCGCATCTACAGCACCACAGACATCGGGGCTCCGGGCTTTCCCTGACGAACCGGGCTTTGACGTTTACCACCAGCTGCACCTGGGGGCCCCACTGAAAAAAACCCCGAAAAAGCATGAACGTCGGACGATTGCTCCCACACCGAAAGTGCCAGCCAGTCAAGCTCTTGCTGCTCCTCACCGGCCATTGGCAGCGCATCTACAGCACCACAGACATCGGGGCTCCGGGCTTTCCCTGACGAACAGGGCTTCGATGTTTACCACCAGCTGCACCTGGGGGGCCCACTGAAAAAAACCCCGAAAAAGCATGAACGTCGGACGATTGCTCCCACACAAAAAGTTCCAGCCAGTCAAGCTCTTGCTGCTCCTCCCCGGCCATTGGCAGCGCATCTACAGCACGACAGACATCGGGGCTCCGGGCTTTCCCTCACGAACAGGGCTTCGACGTTTACCACCAGCTGCACCTGGGGGGCCCACTGAAAAAAACCCGAAAAATCACGAACGTCGGACGATTGCTCCCACCCCGAAAGTGCCAGCCAGTCCAGCTCTTGCTGCTCATCACCGGCCATTGGCAGCGCATCTACAGCACCACAGACATCAGGGCTTTGGGCTTTCCCTGACGAACAGGGCTTTGACGTTTACCACCAGCTGCACCTGGGGGGCCCACTGAAAGAAACCCCGAAAAATCGGGAACGTCGGATGATTACTCCCACACCAAAAGTGCCAGCCAGTCAAGCTCTTGCTACTCCTCACTGGCCATTGGCAGCGCATCTACAGCACCACAGACATCGGGGCTCCGGGCTTTCCCTGACGAACAGGGCTTCGACGTTTACCACCACCTGTGCCTGGGAGTCCACTCCAAAAAAAACCGAAAAATCACAAACGTCGGACGATTGCTCCCACACCGAAAGTGCCAGCCAGTCAAGCTCTTGCTGCTCCTCACCGGCCATTGGCAGCGCATCTACAGCACCACAGACATCGGGGCTCCGGGCTTTCCCTGACGAACAGGGCTTCGACGTTTACCACCACCTGCACCTGGGCGCCCACTCCAGAAAAACCCTAAAAATCACGAACGTCGGACGATTGCTCCCACACAAAAAGTGCCAGCCAGTCAAGCTCCTGCTGCTCCTCACCGTCCATTGGCAGCCCATCTACAGCACCACAGACATCGGGGCTCCGGGCTTTCCCTGACGAACAGGGCTTGAACGTTTATCACCAGCTGCACCTGGGGGGCCCACTGAAAGAAACCCCGAAAAATCGGGAACGTCGGATGATTACTCCCACACCGGAAGTACCAGCCAGTCAAGCTCTTGCTGCTCCTCACCGGCCATTGGCAGCGCATCTACAGCACCACAGACATCGGGGCTCCGGGCTTTCCCTGACGAACAGGGCTTCGACGTTTACCACCAGCTGCACCTGGGGGCCCGACTGAAAAAAACCCCGAAAAAGCATGAACTTCGGACGATTGCTCCCACACCGAAAGTGCCAGCCAGTCAAGCTCTTGCTGCTCCTCCCCGGCCATTGGCAGCACATCTACAGCACTACAGACATCGGGGCTCCGGGCTTTCCCTAACGAACAGGGCTTCGACGTTTACCACCAGCTGCACCTGGGGGGCCAACTGAAAAAAGCCCCAAAAAATCATGAACGTCGGACGATTGCTCCCACACCGAAACTGCCAGCCAGACAAGCTCTTGCTGCTCCTCACCGGCCATTGGCAGCGCATCTACAGCACCACAGACATCGGGGCTCCACGCTTTCCCTGACGAACAGGGCTTCGACGTTTACCACCAGCTGCACCTGGGCGCCCACGCCAAAAAAACCCGAAAAATCACGAACGTCGGACGATTGCTCCCACACCGAAAGTGCCAGCCAGTCCAGCTCTTGCTGCTCATCACCGGCCATTGGCAGCGCATCTACAGCACCACAGACATCAGGGCTTTGGGCTTTCCCTGACGAACAGGGCTTCGACGTTTACCACCAGCTGCACCTGGGGGACCCACTGAAAGAAACCCCGAAAAATCGGGAACGTCGGATGATTACTCCCACACCAAAAGTGCCAGCCAGTCAAGCTCTTGCTGCTCCTCACCGGCCATTGGCAGCGCATCTTCAGCACCACAGACATCGGGGCTCCGGGCTTTCCCTGACGAACAGGGCTTCGAAGTTGACCACCAGCTGCACCTGGTCGCCCACTCCAGAAAAACCCTAAATATCACGAACGTCGGACGATTGCTCCCACACCGAAAGTGCCAGCCAGTCAAGCTCCTGCTGCTCCTCACCGGCCATTGGCAGCGCATCTACAGCACCACAGACATCGGGGCTCCGGGCTTTCCCTGACGAACAGGGCTTGAACGTTTATCACCAGCTGCACCTGGGGGGCCCACTGAAAAAAACCCCGAAAAATCATGAACGTCGGACGATTGCTCCCACACAAAAAGTTCCAGCCAGTCAAGCTCTTGCTGCTCCTCCCCGGCCATTGGCAGCGCATCTACAGTACCACAGACATCGGGGCTCCGGGCTTTCCCTGACGAACAGGGCTTCGACGTTTACCACCAGCTGCACCTGGGCGCCCACTGAAAAAAACCCCGAAAAATCACGAACGTCAGACGATTGCTCCCACACCGAAAGTGCCAGCCAGTCCAGCTCTTGCTGCTCATCACCGGCCATTGGCAGCGCATCTACAGCACCACAGACATCGGGGCTCCGGGCTTTCCCTGACGAACAGGGCTTCGACGTTTACCACCACCTGCACCTGGGCGCCCACTCCAGAAAAACCCTAAAAATCACGAACGTCGGACGATTGCTCCCACACAAAAAGTGCCACCCAGTCAAGCTCCTGCTGCTCCTCACCGGCCATTGGCAGCGCATCTACAGCACCACAGACATCGGGGCTCCGGGCTTTCCCTGACGAACAGGGCTTCGACGCTTACCACCAGCTGCACCTGGGGGCCCCACTGAAAAAAACCCCGAAAAAGCATGAACGTCGGACGATTGCTCCCACACCAAAAGTGCCAGCCAGACAAGCTCTTGCTGCTAATCACCGGCCATTGGCAGCACATCTACAGCACCACAGACATCGGGGTTCCGGGCTTTCCCTGACGAACAGGGCTTCGACGTTTACCACCACCTGCGCCTGGGAGTCCACTCCAAAAAAACCCGAAAAATCACAAACGTCGGACGATTGCTCCCACACCGAAAGTGCCAGCCAGTCAAGCTCTTGCTGCTCCTCACCGGCCATTGGCAGCGCATCTACAGCACCACAGACATCGGGGCTCCGAGCTTTCCCTGACGACAGGGCTTCGACGTTTACCACCAGCTGCACCTGGGCGCCCACTGAAAAAAACCCCGAAAAATCACGAACGTTGGACGATTGCTCCCACACCGAAAGTGCCAGCCAGTCAAGCTCTTGCTGCTCATCACCGGCCATTGGCAGCATATCTACAGCACCACAGACATCGGGGCTCCGGGCTTTCCCTGACGAACAGGGCTTCGACGTTTACCACCAGCTGCACCTGGGGGGCCCACTGAAAAAAACCCCGAAAAATCATGAACGTCGGACGATTGCTCCCACACCGAAACTGCCAGCCAGACAAGCTCTTGCTGCTCCTCACCGGCCATTGGCAGCGCATCTACAGCACCACAGACATCGGGGCTCCGGGCTTTCCCTGACGAACAGGGCTTCGACGTTTACCACCAGCTGCACCTGGGGGGCCCACTGAAAAAAACCCCGAAAAATCATGAACGTCGGACGATTGCTCCCACACCGAAACTGCCAGCCAGACAAGCTCTTGCTGCTCCTCACCGGCCATTGGCAGCGCATCTACAGCACCACAGACATCGGGGTTCCGGGCTTTCCCTGACGAACAGGGCTTCGACGCTTACCACCATCTGCACCTGGGCGCCCATTGGAAAAAAACCCAAGAAAAATCACGAACGTTGGACGATTGCTCCCACACAAAAACTGCCAGCCAGTCAAGCTCTTGCTGCTCATCACCGGCCATTGGCAGCGCATCTACAGCACCACAGACATCGGGGCTCCGGGCTTTCCCTGACGAACAGGGCTTCGACGTTTACCACCAGCTGCACCTGGGGGCCCCACTGAAAAAAACCCCGAAAAATCATGAACGTCGGACGATTGCTCCCACACCGAAACTGCCAGCCAGACAAGCTCTTGCTGCTCCTCCCCGGCCATTGGCAGCGCATCTACAGCACCACAGACAACGGGGCTCCACGCTTTCCCTGACGAATAGGGCTTCGACGTTTACCACCAGCTGCACCTGGGCGCCCACGCCAAAAAAACCCGAAAAATCACGAACGTCGGACGATTGCTCCCACACCGAAAGTGCCAGCCAGTCCAGCTCTTGCTGCTCATCACCGGCCATTGGCAGCACATCTACAGCACCACAGACATCAGGGCTTTGGGCTTTCCCTGACGAACAGGGCTTCGACGTTTACCACCAGCTGCACCTGGGGGGCCCACTGAAAGAAACCCCGAAAAATCGGGAACGTCGGATGATTACTCCCACACCGGAAGTACCAGCCAGTCAAGCTCTTGCTGCTCCTCACCGGCCATTGGCAGCGCATCTACAGCACCACAGACATCGGGGCTCCGGGCTTTCCCTGACGAACAGGGCTTCGAAGTTTACCACCAGCTTCACCTGGGCCCCCACTCCAGAAAAACCCGAAAAATCACGAACGTCAGACGATTGCTCCCACACAAAAAGTGCCAGCCAGTCAAGCTCTTGCTTCTCCTCCCCGGCCATTGGCAGCACATCTACAGCACTACAGACATCGGAGCTCCGGGCTTTCCCTAACGAACAGGGCTTCGACGTTTACCACCAGCTGCACCTGGGGGGCCAACTGAAAAAAGCCCTGAAAAATCATGAACGTCGGACGATTGCTCCCACACCGAAAGTGCCAGCCAGACAAGCTCTTGCTGCTCCTCACCGGCCATTGGCAGCGCATCTACAGCACCACAGACATCGGGGCTCCGGGCTTTCCCTGACGAACAGGGCTTCGACGTTTACCACCACCTGCACCTGGGCGCCCACTCCAGAAAAACCCTAAAAATCACGAACGTCGGACGATTGCTCCCACACAAAAAGTGCCAGCCAGTCAAGCTCCTGCTGCTCATCACCGGCCATTGGCAGCGCATCTACAGCACCACAGACATCGGGGCTCCGGGCTTTCCCTGACGAACAGGGCTTCGACGCTTACCACCAGCTGCACCTGGGGGGCCCACTGAAAGAAACCCCGAAAAATCGGGAACGTCGGATGATTGCTCCCACACCGAAAGTGCCAGCCAGTCAAGCTCTTGCTGCTCCTCACCGGCCATTGGCAGCGCATCTACAGCACCACAGACATCGGGGCTCCGGGCTTTCCCTGACGAACAGGGCTTCGACGCTTACCACCAGCTGCACCTGGGCGCCCATTGGAAAAAAACCCAAGAAAAATCACGAACGTTGGACGATTGCTCCCACACCAAAAGTGCCAGCCAGTCAAGCTCTTGCTGCTCCTCCCCGGCCATTGGCAGCGCATCTACAGCACCACAGACATCGGGGCTCCGGGCTTTCCCTGACGAACAGGGCTTCGACGTTTACCACCAGCTGCACCTGGGGGCCCCACTGAAAAAAACCCCGAAAAAGCATGAACG
The DNA here is from genome assembly GCF_036417535.1 of Chlamydotis macqueenii. NCBI lineage: Eukaryota > Metazoa > Chordata > Aves > Otidiformes > Otididae > Chlamydotis > Chlamydotis macqueenii. The sequence continues at coordinate 30,864,250 of NC_141592.1, read as the reverse complement.
TCGGACGATTGCTCCCACACCGAAAGTGCCAGCCAGACAAGCTCTTGCTGCTAATCACCGGCCATTGGCAGCACATCTACAGCACCACAGACATCGGGGTTCCGGGCTTTCCCTGACGAACAGGGCTTCGACGTTTACCACCACCTGTGCCTGGGAGTCCACTCCAAAAAAACCCTAAAAATCACAAACGTCGGACGATTGCTCCCACACCGAAAGTGCCAGCCAGTCAAGCTCTTGCTGCTCCTCACCGGCCATTGGCAGCGCATCTACAGCACCACAGACATCGGGGCTCCGAGCTTTCCCTGACGAACCGGGCTTCGACGTTTACCACCAGCTGCACCTGGGGGCCCCACTGAAAAAAACCCCGAAAAAGCATGAACGTCGGACGATTGCTCCCACACCGAAAGTGCCAGCCAGACAAGCTCTTGCTGCTCCTCACCGGCCATTGGCAGCACATCTACAGCACCACAGACATCGGGGCTCCGGGCTTTCCCTGACGAACAGGGCTTCGACGTTTACCACCACCTGCGCCTGGGAGTCCACTCCAAAAAAACCTGAAAAATCACAAACGTCGGACAATTGCTCCCACACCGAAAGTGCCAGCCAGTCAAGCTCTTGCTGCTCCTCCCCGGCCATTGGCAGCGCATCTACAGCACCACAGACATCGGGGCTCCGGGCTTTCCCTGACGAACAGGGCTTCGATGTTTACCACCAGCTGCACCTGGGGGGCCCACTGAAAAAAACCCCGAAAAATCATGAACGTCGGACGATTGCTCCCACACAAAAAGTTCCAGCCAGTCAAGCTCTTGCTGCTCCTCCCCGGCCATTGGCAGCGCATCTACAGCACCACAGACATCGGGGCTCCGGGCTTTCCCTGACGAACAGGGCTTCGACGTTTACCACAAGCTGCACCTGGGGGGCCCACTGAAAAAAACCCCGAAAAATCATGAACGTCGGACGATTGCTCCCACACCGAAACTGCCAGCCAGACAAGCTCTTGCTGCTCCTCACCGGCCATTGGCAGCGCATCTACAGCACCACAGACATCGGGGCTCCACGCTTTCCCTGACGAACAGGGCTTCGACGTTTACCACCAGCTGCACCTGAGCGCCCACGCCAAAAAAACCCGAAAAATCACGAACGTCGGACGATTGCTCCCACACCGAAAGTGCCAGCCAGTCCAGCTCTTGCTGCTCATCACCGGCCATTGGCAGCGCATCTACAGCACCACAGACATCAGGGCTTTGGGCTTTCCCTGACGAACAGGGCTTCGACGTTTACCACCAGCTGCACCTGGGGGGCCCACTGAAAGAAACCCCGAAAAATCGGGAACGTCGGATGATTACTCCCACACCAAAAGTGCCAGCCAGTCAAGCTCTTGCTGCTCCTCACCGGCCATTGGCAGCGCATCTACAGCACCACAGACATCGGGGCTCCGGGCTTTCCCTGACGAACAGGGCTTCGACGCTTACCACCAGCTGCACCTGGGCGCCCATTGGAAAAAAACCCAAGAAAAATCACGAACGTTGGACGATTGCTCCCACACCAAAAGTGCCAGCCAGTCAAGCTCTTGCTGCTCCTCCCCGGCCATTGGCAGCGCATCTACAGCACCACAGACATCGGGGCTCCGGGCTTTCCCTGACGAACAGGGCTTCGACGTTTACCACCAGCTGCACCTGGGGGCCCCACTGAAAAAAACCCCGAAAAAGCATGAACGTCGGACGATTGCTCCCACACCGAAAGTGCCAGCCAGACAAGCTCTTGCTGCTAATCACCGGCCATTGGCAGCACATCTACAGCACCACAGACATCGGGGTTCCGGGCTTTCCCTGACGAACAGGGCTTCGACGTTTACCACCACCTGTGCCTGGGAGTCCACTCCAAAAAAACCCGAAAAATCACAAACGTCGGACGATTGCTCCCACACCGAAAGTGCCAGCCAGTCAAGCTCTTGCTGCTCCTCACCGGCCATTGGCAGCGCATCTACAGCACCACAGACATCGGGGCTCCGGGCTTTCCCTGACGAACCGGGCTTTGACGTTTACCACCAGCTGCACCTGGGGGCCCCACTGAAAAAAACCCCGAAAAAGCATGAACGTCGGACGATTGCTCCCACACCGAAAGTGCCAGCCAGTCAAGCTCTTGCTGCTCCTCACCGGCCATTGGCAGCGCATCTACAGCACCACAGACATCGGGGCTCCGGGCTTTCCCTGACGAACAGGGCTTCGATGTTTACCACCAGCTGCACCTGGGGGGCCCACTGAAAAAAACCCCGAAAAAGCATGAACGTCGGACGATTGCTCCCACACAAAAAGTTCCAGCCAGTCAAGCTCTTGCTGCTCCTCCCCGGCCATTGGCAGCGCATCTACAGCACCACAGACATCGGGGCTCCGGGCTTTCCCTCACGAACAGGGCTTCGACGTTTACCACCAGCTGCACCTGGGGGGCCCACTGAAAAAAACCCGAAAAATCACGAACGTCGGACGATTGCTCCCACACCGAAAGTGCCAGCCAGTCCAGCTCTTGCTGCTCATCACCGGCCATTGGCAGCGCATCTACAGCACCACAGACATCAGGGCTTTGGGCTTTCCCTGACGAACAGGGCTTTGACGTTTACCACCAGCTGCACCTGGGGGGCCCACTGAAAGAAACCCCGAAAAATCGGGAACGTCGGATGATTACTCCCACACCAAAAGTGCCAGCCAGTCAAGCTCTTGCTACTCCTCACTGGCCATTGGCAGCGCATCTACAGCACCACAGACATCGGGGCTCTGGGCTTTCCCTGACGAACAGGGCTTCGACGTTTACCACCAGCTGCACCTGGTCGCCCACTCCAGAAAAACCCTAAAAATCACGAACGTCGGACGATTGCTCCCACACAAAAAGTGCCAGCCAGTCAAGCTCCTGCTGCTCCTCACCGGCCATTGGCAGCGCATCTACAGCACCACAGACATCGGGGCTCCGGGCTTTCCCTGACGAACAGGGCTTCGACGTTTACCACCACCTGTGCCTGGGAGTCCACTCCAAAAAAAACCGAAAAATCACAAACGTCGGACGATTGCTCCCACACCGAAAGTGCCAGCCAGTCAAGCTCTTGCTGCTCCTCACCGGCCATTGGCAGCGCATCTACAGCACCACAGACATCGGGGCTCCGGGCTTTCCCTGACGAACAGGGCTTCGACGTTTACCACCATCTGCACCTGTGGGGCCCACTGAAAAAAACCCCGAAAAATCATGAACGTTGGACGATTGCTCCCACACAAAAAGTTCCAGCCAGTCAAGCTCTTGCTGCTCCTCCCCGGCCATTGGCAGCGCATCTACAGCACCACAGACATCGGGGCTCCGGGCTTTCCCTGACGAACAGGGCTTCGACGTTTACCACCAGCTGCACCTGGGGGGCCCACTGAAAGAAACCCCGAAAAATCATGAACGTCGGACGATTGCTCCCACACAAAAACTGCCAGCCAGTCAAGCTGCTGCTGCTCCTCACCGGCCATTGGCAGCGCATCTACAGCACCACAGACATCGGGGCTCCGGGCTTTCCCTGACGAACAGGGCTTCGACGCTTACCACCAGCTGCACCTGGGCGCCCATTGGAAAAAAACCCAAGAAAAATCACGAACGTTGGACGATTGCTCCCACACCAAAAGTGCCAGCCAGTCAAGCTCTTGCTGCTCATCACCGGCCATTGGCAGCGCATCTACAGCACCACAGACATCGGGGCTCCGGGCTTTCCCTGACGAACAGGGCTTCGACGTTTACCACCAGCTGCACCTGGGGGCCCCACTGAAAAAAACCCCGAAAAAGCATGAACGTCGGACGATTGCTCCCACACCGAAGCTGCCAGCCAGACAAGCTCTTGCTGCTCCTCACCGGCCATTGGCAGCGCATCTACAGCACCACAGACATCGGGGCTCCACACTTTCCCTGACGAACAGGGCTTCGACGTTTACCACCAGCTGCACCTGGGCGCCCACGCCAAAAAAACCCGAAAAATCACGAACGTCGGACGATTGCTCCCACACCGAAAGTGCCAGCCAGTCCAGCTCTTGCTGCTCATCACCGGCCATTGGCAGCGCATCTACAGCACCACAGACATCAGGGCTTTGGGCTTTCCCTGACGAACAGGGCTTCGACGTTTACCACCAGCTGCACCTGGGCGCCCATTGGAAAAAAACCCAAGAAAAATCACGAACGTTGGACGATTGCTCCCACACCAAAAGTGCCAGCCAGTCAAGCTCTTGCTGCTCATCACCGGCCATTGGCAGCGCATCTACAGCACCACAGACATCGGGGCTCCGGGCTTTCCCTGACGAACAGGGCTTCGACGTTTACCACCACCTGCACCTGGGCGCCCACTCCAGAAAAACCCTAGAAATCACGAACGTCGGACGATTGCTCCCACACAAAAAGTGCCAGCCAGTCAAGCTCCTGCTGCTCCTCACCGGCCATTGGCAGCCCATCTACAGCACCACAGACATCGGGGCTCCGGGCTTTCCCTGACGAACAGGGCTTGAACGTTTATCACCAGCTGCACCTGGGGGGCCCACTGAAAGAAACCCCGAAAAATCGGGAACGTCGGATGATTACTCCCACACCGGAAGTACCAGCCAGTCAAGCTCTTGCTGCTCCTCACCGGCCATTGGCAGCGCATCTACAGCACCACAGACATCGGGGCTCCGGGCTTTCCCTGACGAACAGGGCTTCGACGTTTACCACCAGCTGCACCTGGGGGCCCCACTGAAAAAAACCCCGAAAAAGCATGAACTTCGGACGATTGCTCCCACACCGAAAGTGCCAGCCAGTCAAGCTCTTGCTGCTCCTCACCGGCCATTGGCAGGACATCTACAGCACCACAGACATCGGGGCTCCGGGCTTTCCCTAACGAACAGGGCTTCGACGTTTACCACCAGCTGCACCTGGGGGGCCAACTGAAAAAAGCCCCGAAAAATCATGAACGTCGGACGATTGCTCCCACACCGAAACTGCCAGCCAGACAAGCTCTTGCTGCTCCTCACCGGCCATTGGCAGCGCATCTACAGCACCACAGACATCGGGGCTCCACGCTTTCCCTGACGAACAGGGCTTCGACGTTTACCACCACCTGCACCTGGGCGCCCACTCCAGAAAAACCCTAAAAATCACGAACGTCGGACGATTGCTCCCACACAAAAAGTGCCAGCCAGTCCAGCTCTTGCTGCTCATCACCGGCCATTGGCAGCGCATCTACAGCACCACAGACATCAGGGCTTTGGGCTTTCCCTGACGAACAGGGCTTCGACGTTTACCACCATCTGCACCTGGGGGGCCCACTGAAAGAAACCCCGAAAAATCGGGAACGTCGGATGATTACTCCCACACCGAAAGTGCCAGCCAGTCAAGCTCTTGCTGCTCCTCACCGGCCATTGGCAGCGCATCTACAGCACCACAGACATCGGGGCTCCGGGCTTTCCCTGACGAACAGGGCTTCGACGTTTACCACCACCTGCACCTGGGCGCCCACTCCAGAAAAACCCTAAAAATCACGAACGTCGGACGATTGCTCCCACACAAAAAGTGCCAGCCAGTCACGCTCCTGCTGCTCCTCACCGGCCATTGGCAGCGCATCTACAGCACCACAGACATCGGGGCTCCGGGCTTTCCCTGACGAACAGGGCTTCGACGTTTACCACCAGCTGCACCTGGGGGGCCCACTGAAAGAAACCCTGAAAAATCGGGAACGTCGGATGATTACTCCCACACCAAAAGTGCCAGCCAGTCAAGCTCCTGCTGCTCCTCACCGGCCATTGGCAGCGCATCTACAGCACCACAGACATCGGGGCTCCCGGCTTTCCCTGACGAACAGGGCTTCGACGCTTGCCACCAGCTGCACCTGGGCGCCCATTGGAAAAAAACCCAAGAAAAATCACGAACGTTGGACGATTGCTCCCACACCAAAAGTGCCAGCCAGTCAAGCTCTTACTGCTCATCACCGGCCATTGGCAGCGCATCTACAGCACCACAGACATCGGGGCTCCGGGCTTTCCCTGACGAACAGGGCTTCGACGTTTACCACCAGCTGCACCTGGGGGCCCCACTGAAAAAAACCCCGAAAAAGCATGAACGTCGTACGATTGCTCCCACACCGAAAGTGCCAGCCAGACAAGCTCTTGCTGCTCCTCACCGGCCATTGGCAGCGCATCTACAGCACCACAGACATTGGGGCTCCGGGCTTTCCCTGACGAACAGGGCTTCGACGTTTACCACCACCTGCACCTGGGCGCCCACTCCAGAAAAACCCTAAAAATCACGAACGTCGGACGATTGCTCCCACACAAAAAGTGCCAGCCAGTCAAGCTCCTGCTGCTCCTCACCGGCCATTGGCAGCGCATCTACAGCACCACAGACATCGGGGCTCCGGGCTTTCCCTGACGAACAGGGCTTGAACGTTTATCACCAGCTGCACCTGGGGGGCCCACTGAAAGAAACCCCGAAAAATCGGGAACGTCGGGTGATTACTCCCACACCGGAAGTGCCAGCCAGTCAAGCTCTTGCTGCTCCTCACCGGCCATTGGCAGCGCATCTACAGCACCACAGACATCGGGGCTCCGGGCTTTCCCTGACGAACAGGGCTTCGACGTTTACCACCACCTGCACCTGGGGGGCCCACTGAAAAAAACCCCGAAAAATCATGAACGTCGGACGATTGCTCCCACACCGAAACTGCCAGCCAGTCAAGCTCTTGCTGCTCCTCCCCGGCCATTGGCAGCGCATCTACAGCACCACAGACATCGGGGCTCCGGGCTTTCCCTGACGAACAGGGCTTCGACGTTTACCACCAGCTGCACCTGGGCGCCCACTGAAAAAAACCCCGAAAAATCACGAACGTTGGACGATTGCTCCCACACCGAAAGTGCCAGCCAGTCAAGCTCTTGCTGCTCCTCACCGGCCATTGGCAGCGCATCTACAGCACCACAGACATTGGGGCTCCGGGCTTTCCCTGACGAACCGGGCTTCGACGTTTACCACCAGCTTCACCCGGGCGCCCACTCCAGAAAAACCCGAAAAATCACGAACGTCAGACGATTGCTCCCACACAAAAAGTGCCAGCCAGTCAAGCTCCTGCTGCTCCTCACCGGCCATTGGCAGCGCATCTACAGCACCACAGACATCGGGGCTCCGGGCTTTCCCTGACGAACAGGGCTTCGACGTTTACCACCACCTGCACCTGGGCGCCCACTCCAGAAAAACCCTAAAAATCACGAACGTCGGACGATTGCTCCCACACAAAAAGTGCCAGCCAGTCAAGCTCCTGCTGCTCCTCACCGGCCATTGGCAGCGCATCTACAGCACCACAGACATCGGGGCTCCGGGCTTTCCCTGACGAACAGGGCTTCGACGCTTACCACCAGCTGCACCTGGGGGGCCCACTGAAAGAAACCCCGAAAAATCGGGAATGTCGGATGATTACTCCCACACCGAAAGTGCCAGCCAGTCAAGCTCTTGCTGCTCCTCACCGGCCATTGGCAGCGCATCTACAGCACCACAGACATCGGGGCTCCGGGCTTTCCCTGACGAACAGGGCTTCGATGTTTACCACCACCTCCACCTGGGCGCCCATTGGAAAAAAACCCAAGAAAAATCACGAACGTTGGACGATTGCTCCCACACCAAAAGTGCCAGCCAGTCCAGCTCTTGCTGCTCCTCCCCGGCCATTGGCAGCGCATCTACAGCACCACAGACATCGGGGCTCCGGGCTTTCCCTGACGAACAGGGCTTCGACGTTTACCACCAGCTGCACCTGGGGGGCCAACTGAAAAAAACCCAAGAAAAATCACGAACGTTGGACGATTGCTCCCACACCGAAAGTGCCAGCCAGTCAAGCTCTTGCTGCTCCTCACCGGCCATTGGCAGCGCATCTACAGCACCAAAGACATCGGGGCTCCGGGCTTTCCCTGACGAACAGGGCTTCGACATTTACCACCAGCTGCACCTGGGGGGCCCACTGAAAAAAACCCCGAAAAATCATGAACGTCGGACGATTGCTCCCACACAAAAAGTTCCAGCCAGTCAAACTCTTGCTGCTCCTCCCCGGCCATTGGCAGCGCATCTACAGCACCACAGACATCGGGGCTCCGGGCTTTCCCTGACGAACAGGGCTTCGACGTTTACCACCAGCTGCACCTGGGGGGCCCACTGAAAAAAACCCTGAAAAATCATGAACGTCGGACGATTGCTCCCACACAAAAAGTTCCAGCCAGTCAAGCTCTTGCTGCTCCTCCCCGGCCATTGGCAGCACATCTACAGCACCACAGACATCGGGGCTCCGGGCTTTCCCTGACGAACAGGGCTTCGACATTTACCACCAGCTGCACCTGGGGGGCCCACTGAAAGAAACCCCGAAAAATCGGGAATGTCGGATGATTACTCCCACACCGAAAGTGCCAGCCAGTCAAGCTCTTGCTGCTCCTCACCGGCCATTGGCAGCGCATCTACAGCACCACAGACATCGGGGCTCCGGGCTTTCCCTGACGAACAGGGCTTCGACGCTTACCACCAGCTGCACCTGGGCGCCCATTAGAAAAAAAACCCAAGAAAAATCACGAACGTTGGACGATTGCTCCCACACCAAAAGTGCCAGCCAGTCCAGCTCTTGCTGCTCCTCCCCGGCCATTGGCAGCGCATCTACAGCACCACAGACATCGGGGCTCCGGGCTTTCCCTGACGAACAGGGCTTCGACGTTTACCACCAGCTGCACCTGGGGGCCCCACTGAAAAAAAACCCGAAAAAGCATGAACGTCGGACGATTGCTCCCACACCGAAAGTGCCAGCCAGACAAGCTCTTGCTGCTAATCACCGGCCATTGGCAGCACATCTACAGCACCACAGACATCGGGGTTCCGGGCTTTCCCTGACTAACAGGGCTTCGACGTTTACCACCACCTGTGCCTGGGAGTCCACTCCAAAAAAACCCGAAAAATCACAAACTTCGGACGATTGCTCCCACACCGAAAGTGCCAGCCAGTCAAGCTCTTGCTGCTCCTCACCGGCCATTGGCAGCGCATCTACAGCACCACAGACATCGGGGCTCCGGGCTTTCCCTGACGAACAGGGCTTCGACGTTTACCACCAGCTGCACCTGGGCGCCCACTGAAAAAAACCCCGAAAAATCACGAACGTTGGACGATTGCTCCCACACAAAAAGTGCCAGCCAGTCAAGCTCTTGCTGCTCATCACCGGCCATTGGCAGCGCATCTACAGCACCACAGACATCGGGGCTCCGGGCTTTCCCTGACGAACCGGGCTTCGACGTTTACCACCAGCTGCACCTGGTCGCCCACTCCAGAAAAACCCGAAAAATCACGAACGTCAGACGATTGCTCCCACACAAAAAGTGCCAGCCAGTCAAGCTCCTGCTGCTCCTCACTGGCCATTGGCAGCGCATTTACAGCACCACAGACATCGGGGGTCCGGGCTTTCCCTGACGAACAGGGCTTCGATATTTACCACCACCTGCACCTGGGGCCCCCACTGAAAAAATCCCCGAAAAAGCATGAACTTCGGACGATTGCTCCCACACCGAAAGTGCCAGCCAGTCAAGCTCTTGCTGCTCTTCCCCGGCCATTGGCAGCACATCTACAGCACCACAGACATCGGGGCTCCGGGCTTTCCCTAACGAACAGGGCTTCGACGTTTACCACCAGCTGCACCTGGGGGGCCAACTGAAAAAAACCCAAGAAAAATCACGAACGTTGGACGATTGCTCCCACACCGAAAGTGCCAGCCAGTCAAGCTCTTGCTGCTCCTCACCGGCCATTGGCAGCGCATCTACAGCACCACAGACATCGGGGCTCCGGGCTTTCCCTGACGAACAGGGCTTCGACGTTTACCACCAGCTGCACCTGGGGGGCCCACTGAAAAAAACCCCGAAAAATCATGAACGTCGGACGATTGCTCCCACACAGAAAGTTCCAGCCAGTCAAACTCTTGCTGCTCCTCCCCGGCCATTGGCAGCGCATCTACAGCACCACAGACATCGGGGCTCCGGGCTTTCCCTGACGAACAGGGCTTCGACGTTTACCACCAGCTGCACCTGGGGGGCCCACTGAAAAAAACCCTGAAAAATCATGAACGTCGGACGATTGCTCCCACACAAAAAGTTCCAGCCAGTCAAGCTCTTGCTGCTCCTCCCCGGCCATTGGCAGCACATCTACAGCACTACAGACATCAGGGCTCCGGGCTTTCCCTAACGAACAGGGCTTCGACGTTTACCACCAGCTGCACCTGGGGGGCCAACTGAAAAAAGCCCCGAAAAATCATGAACGTCGTACGATTGCTCCCACACCGAAAGTGCCAGCCAGACAAGCTCTTGCTGCTCCTCACCGGCCATTGGCAGCGCATCTACAGCACCACAGACATCGGGGCTCCGGGCTTTCCCTGACGAACAGGGCTTCGACGTTTACCACCATCTGCACCTGGGGGGCCCACTGAAAAAAACCCCGAAAAATCATGAACGTCGGACGATTGCTCCCACACAAAAAGTTCCAGCCAGTCAAACTCTTGCTGCTCCTCACCGGCCATTGGCAGCGCATCTACAGCACCACAGACATCGGGGCTCCGGGCTTTCCCTGACGAACAGGGCTTCGACGTTTACCACCACCTGCACCTGGGCGCCCACTCCAGAAAAACCCTAAAAATCACGAACGTCGGACGATTGCTCCCACACCGAAAGTGCCAGCCAGTCAAGCTCTTGCTGCTCCTCCCCGGCCATTGGCAGCACATCTACAGCACTACAGACATCAGGGCTCCGGGCTTTCCCTAACGAACAGGGCTTCGACGTTTACCACCAGCTGCACCTGGGGGGCCAACTGAAATAAGCCCCGAAAAATCATGAACGTCGTACGATTGCTCCCACACCGAAAGTGCCAGCCAGACAAGCTCTTGCTGCTCCTCACCGGCCATTGGCAGCGCATCTACAGCACCACAGACATCGGGGCTCCGGGCTTTCCCTGACGAACAGGGCTTCGACGTTTACCACCACCTGCACCTGGGCGCCCACTCCAGAAAAACCCTAAAAATCACGAACGTCGGACGATTGCTCCCACACAAAAAGTGCCAGCCAGTCAAGCTCCTGCTGCTCCTCACCGGCCATTGGCAGCGCATCTACAGCACCACAGACATCGGGGCTCCGGGCTTTCCCTGACGAACAGGGCTTCGACGCTTACCACCAGCTGCACCTGGGGGGCCCACTGAAAGAAACCCCGAAAAATCGGGAATGTCGGATGATTACTCCCACACCGAAAGTGCCAGCCAGTCAAGCTCTTGCTGCTCCTCACCGGCCATTGGCAGCGCATCTACAGCACCACAGACATCGGGGCTCCACGCTTTCCCTGACGAACAGGGCTTCGACGTTTACCACCAGCTGCACCTGGGCGCCCACGCCAAAAAAACCCGAAAAATCACGAACGTCGGACGATTGCTCCCACACCGAAAGTGCCAGCCAGTCCAGCTCTTGCTGCTCATCACCGGCCATTGGCAGCGCATCTACAGCACCACAGACATCAGGGCTTTGGGCTTTCCCTGACGAACAGGGCTTCGACGTTTACCACCAGCTGCACCTGGGGGACCCACTGAAAGAAAACCCGAAAAATCGGGAACGTCGGATGATTACTCCCACACCAAAAGTGCCAGTCAGTCAAGCTCTTGCTGCTCCTCACCAGCCATTGGCAGCGCATCTTCAGCACCACAGACATCGGGGCTCCGGGCTTTCCCTGACGAACAGGGCTTCGACGTTTACCACCATCTGCACCTGGGGGGCCCACTGAAAGAAACCCCGAAAAATCGGGAACGTCGGATGATTACTCCCACACCGAAAGTGCCAGCCAGTCAAGCTCTTGCTGCTCCTCACCGGCCATTGGCAGCGCATCTACAGCACCACAGACATCGGGGCTCCGGGCTTTCCCTGACGAACAGGGCTTCGACGTTTACCACCACCTGCACCTGGGCGCCCACTCCAGAAAAACCCTAAAAATCACGAACGTCGGACGATTGCTCCCACACAAAAAGTGCCAGCCAGTCAAGCTCCTGCTGCTCATCACCGGCCATTGGCAGCGCATCTACAGCACCACAGACATCGGGGCTCCGGGCTTTCCCTGACGAACAGGGCTTCGACGTTTACCACCAGCTGCACCTGGGGGGCCCACTGAAAGAAACCCTGAAAAATCGGGAACGTCGGATGATTACTCCCACACCAAAAGTGCCAGCCAGTCAAGCTCCTGCTGCTCCTCACCGGCCATTGGCAGCGCATCTACAGCACCACAGACATCGGGGCTCCCGGCTTTCCCTGACGAACAGGGCTTCGACGCTTGCCACCAGCTGCACCTGGGCGCCCATTGGAAAAAAACCCAAGAAAAATCACGAACGTTGGACGATTGCTCCCACACCAAAAGTGCCAGCCAGTCAAGCTCTTACTGCTCATCACCGGCCATTGGCAGCGCATCTACAGCACCACAGACATCGGGGCTCCGGGCTTTCCCTGACGAACAGGGCTTCGACGTTTACCACCACCTGCACCTGGGGGCCCCACTGAAAAAAACCCCGAAAAAGCATGAACGTCGTACGATTGCTCCCACACCGAAAGTGCCAGCCAGACAAGCTCTTGCTGCTCCTCACCGGCCATTGGCAGCGCATCTACAGCACCACAGACATTGGGGCTCCGGGCTTTCCCTGACGAACAGGGCTTCGACGTTTACCACCACCTGCACCTGGGCGCCCACTCCAGAAAAACCCTAAAAATCACGAACGTCGGACGATTGCTCCCACACAAAAAGTGCCAGCCAGTCAAGCTCCTGCTGCTCCTCACCGGCCATTGGCAGCGCATCTACAGCACCACAGACATCGGGGCTCCGGGCTTTCCCTGACGAACAGGGCTTGAACGTTTATCACCAGCTGCACCTGGGGGGCCCACTGAAAGAAACCCCGAAAAATCGGGAACGTCGGGTGATTACTCCCACACCGGAAGTGCCAGCCAGTCAAGCTCTTGCTGCTCCTCACCGGCCATTGGCAGCGCATCTACAGCACCACAGACATCGGGGCTCCGGGCTTTCCCTGACGAACAGGGCTTCGACGTTTACCACCACCTGCACCTGGGGGGCCCACTGAAAAAAACCCCGAAAAATCATGAACGTCGGACGATTGCTCCCACACCGAAACTGCCAGCCAGTCAAGCTCTTGCTGCTCCTCCCTGGCCATTGGCAGCGCATCTACAGCACCACAGACATCGGGGCTCCGGGCTTTCCCTGACGAACAGGGCTTCGACGTTTACCACCAGCTGCACCTGGGCGCCCACTGAAAAAAACCCCGAAAAATCACGAACGTTGGACGATTGCTCCCACACCGAAAGTGCCAGCCAGTGAAGCTCTTGCTGCTCATCACCGGCCATTGGCAGCGCATCTACAGCACCACAGACATCGGGGCTCCGGGCTTTCCCTGACGAACCGGGCTTCGACGTTTACCACCAGCTTCACCCGGGCGCCCACTCCAGAAAAACCCGAAAAATCACGAACGTCAGACGATTGCTCCCACACAAAAAGTGCCAGCCAGTCAAGCTCCTGCTGCTCCTCACCGGCCATTGGCAGCGCATCTACAGCACCACAGACATCGGGGCTCCGGGCTTTCCCTGACGAACAGGGCTTCGACGTTTACCACCACCTGCACCTGGGCGCCCACTCCAGAAAAACCCTAAAAATCACGAACGTCGGACGATTGCTCCCACACAAAAAGTGCCAGCCAGTCAAGCTCCTGCTGCTCCTCACCGGCCATTGGCAGCGCATCTACAGCACCACAGACATCGGGGCTCCGGGCTTTCCCTGACGAACAGGGCTTCGACGCTTACCACCAGCTGCACCTGGGGGGCCCACTGAAAGAAACCCCGAAAAATCGGGAATGTCGGATGATTACTCCCACACCGAAAGTGCCAGCCAGTCAAGCTCTTGCTGCTCCTCACCGGCCATTGGCAGCGCATCTACAGCACCACAGACATCGGGGCTCCGGGCTTTCCCTGACGAACAGGGCTTCGATGTTTACCACCACCTCCACCTGGGCGCCCATTGGAAAAAAACCCAAGAAAAATCACGAACGTTGGACGATTGCTCCCACACCAAAAGTGCCAGCCAGTCCAGCTCTTGCTGCTCCTCCCCGGCCATTGGCAGCGCATCTACAGCACCACAGACATCGGGGCTCCGGGCTTTCCCTAACGAACAGGGCTTCGACGTTTACCACCAGCTGCACCTGGGGGGCCAACTGAAAAAAACCCAAGAAAAATCACGAACGTTGGACGATTGCTCCCACACCGAAAGTGCCAGCCAGTCAAGCTCTTGCTGCTCCTCACCGGCCATTGGCAGCGCATTTACAGCACCACAGACATCGGGGCTCCGGGCTTTCCCTGACGAACAGGGCTTCGACGTTTACCACCAGCTGCACCTGGGCGCCCACTGAAAAAAACCCCGAAAAATCACGAACGTTGGACGATTGCTCCCACACAAAAAGTGCCAGCCAGTCAAGCTCTTGCTGCTCATCACCGGCCATTGGCAGCGCATCTACAGCACCACAGACATCGGGGCTCCGGGCTTTCCCTGACGAACCGGGCTTCGACGTTTACCACCAGCTGCACCTGGTCGCCCACTCCAGAAAAACCCGAAAAATCACGAACGTCAGACGATTGCTCCCACACAAAAAGTGCCAGCCAGTCAAGCTCCTGCTGCTCCTCACTGGCCATTGGCAGCGCATTTACAGCACCACAGACATCGGGGCTCCGGGCTTTCCCTGACGAACAGGGCTTCGATATTTACCACCACCTGCACCTGGGGCCCCCACTGAAAAAATCCCCGAAAAAGCATGAACTTCGGACGATTGCTCCCACACCGAAAGTGCCAGCCAGTCAAGCTCTTGCTGCTCTTCCCCGGCCATTGGCAGCACATCTACAGCACCACAGACATCGGGGCTCCGGGCTTTCCCTAACGAACAGGGCTTCGACGTTTACCACCAGCTGCACCTGGGGGGCCAACTGAAAAAAACCCAAGAAAAATCACGAACGTTGGACGATTGCTCCCACACCGAAAGTGCAAGCCAGTCAAGCTCTTGCTGCTCCTCACCGGCCATTGGCAGCGCATCTACAGCACCACAGACATCGGGGCTCCGGGCTTTCCCTGACGAACAGGGTTTCGACGTTTACCACCAGCTGCACCTGGGCGCCCACTGAAAAAAACCCCGAAAAATCACGAACGTTGGACGATTGCTCCCACACAAAAAGTGCCAGCCAGTCAAGCTCTTGCTGCTCATCACCGGCCATTGGCAGCGCATCTACAGCACCACAGACATCGGGGCTCCGGGCTTTCCCTGACGAACCGGGCTTCGACGTTTACCACCAGCTGCACCTGTTCGCCCACTCCAGAAAAACCCGAAAAATCACGAACGTCAGACGATTGCTCCCACACAAAAAGTGCCAGCCAGTCAAGCTCCTGCTGCTCCTCACTGGCCATTGGCAGCGCATTTACAGCACCACAGACATCGGGGCTCCGGGCTTTCCCTGACGAACAGGGCTTCGATATTTACCACCACCTGCACCTGGGGCCCCCACTGAAAAAATCCCCGAAAAAGCATGAACTTCGGACGATTGCTCCCACACCGAAAGTGCCAGCCAGTCAAGCTCTTGCTGCTCTTCCCCGGCCATTGGCAGCACATCTACAGCACCACAGACATCGGGGCTCCGGGCTTTCCCTAACGAACAGGGCTTCGACGTTTACCACCAGCTGCACCTGGGGGGCCAACTGAAAAAAACCCAAGAAAAATCACGAACGTTGGACGATTGCTCCCACACCGAAAGTGCCAGCCAGTCAAGCTCTTGCTGCTCCTCACCGGCCATTGGCAGCGCATCTACAGCACCACAGACATCGGGGCTCCGGGCTTTCCCTGACGAACAGGGCTTCGACGTTTACCACCAGCTGCACCTGGGGGGCCCACTGAAAAAAACCCGAAAAATCATGAACGTCGGACGATTGCTCCCACACAAAAAGTGCCAGCCAGTCAAACTCTTGCTGCTCCTCCCCGGCCATTGGCAGCGCATCTACAGCACCACAGACATCGGGGCTCCGGGCTTTCCCTGACGAACAGGGCTTCGACGTTTACCACCAGCTGCACCTGGGGGGCCCACTGAAAAAAACCCTGAAAAATCATGAACGTCGGACGATTGCTCCCACACAAAAAGTTCCAGCCAGTCAAGCTCTTGCTGCTCCTCCCCGGCCATTGGCAGCACATCTACAGCACTACAGACATCAGGGCTCCGGGCTTTCCCTAACGAACAGGGCTTCGACGTTTACCACCAGCTGCACCTGGGGGGCCAACTGAAAAAAGCCCCGAAAAATCATGAACGTCGTACGATTGCTCCCACACCGAAAGTGCCAGCCAGACAAGCTCTTGCTGCTCCTCACCGGCCATTGGCAGCGCATCTACAGCACCACAGACATCGGGGCTCCGGGCTTTCCCTGACGAACAGGGCTTCGACGTTTACCACCATCTGCACCTGGGGGGCCCACTGAAAAAAACCCCGAAAAATCATGAACGTCGGACGATTGCTCCCACACAAAAAGTTCCAGCCAGTCAAACTCTTGCTGCTCCTCACCGGCCATTGGCAGCGCATCTACAGCACCACAGACATCGGGGCTCCGGGCTTTCCCTGACGAACAGGGCTTCGACGTTTACCACCACCTGCACCTGGGCGCCCACTCCAGAAAAACCCTAAAAATCACGAACGTCGGACGATTGCTCCCACACAAAAAGTTCCAGCCAGTCAAGCTCTTGCTGCTCCTCCCCGGCCATTGGCAGCACATCTACAGCACTACAGACATCAGGGCTCCGGGCTTTCCCTAACGAACAGGGCTTCGACGTTTACCAACAGCTGCACCTGGGGGGCCAACTGAAAAAAGCCCCGAAAAATCATGAACGTCGTACGATTGCTCCCACACCGAAAGTGCCAGCCAGACAAGCTCTTGCTGCTCCTCACCGGCCATTGGCAGCGCATCTACAGCACCACAGACATCGGGGCTCCGGGCTTTCCCTGACGAACAGGGCTTCGACGTTTACCACCACCTGCACCTGGGCGCCCACTCCAGAAAAACCCTAAAAATCACGAACGTCGGACGATTGCTCCCACACAAAAAGTGCCAGCCAGTCAAGCTCCTGCTGCTCCTCACCGGCCATTGGCAGCGCATCTACAGCACCACAGACATCGGGGCTCCGGGCTTTCCCTGACGAACAGGGCTTCGACGCTTACCACCAGCTGCACCTGGGGGGCCCACTGAAAGAAACCCCGAAAAATCGGGAATGTCGGATGATTACTCCCACACCGAAAGTGCCAGCCAGTCAAGCTCTTGCTGCTCCTCACCGGCCATTGGCAGCGCATCTACAGCACCACAGACATCGGGGCTCCGGGCTTTCCCTGACGAACAGGGCTTCGACGCTTACCACCAGCTGCACCTGGGCGCCCATTAGAAAAAAAACCCAAGAAAAATCACGAACGTTGGACGATTGCTCCCACACCAAAAGTGCCAGCCAGTCAAGCTCTTGCTGCTCCTCCCCGGCCATTGGCAGCGCATCTACAGCACCACAGACATCGGGGCTCCGGGCTTTCCCTGACGAACAGGGCTTCGACGTTTACCACCAGCTGCACCTGGGGGCCCCACTGAAAAAAAACCCGAAAAAGCATGAACGTCGGACGATTGCTCCCACACCGAAAGTGCCAGCCAGACAAGCTCTTGCTGCTAATCACCGGCCATTGGCAGCACATCTACAGCACCACAGACATCGGGGTTCCGGGCTTTCCCTGACTAACAGGGCTTCGACGTTTACCACCACCTGTGCCTGGGAGTCCACTCCAAAAAAACCCGAAAAATCACAAACTTCGGACGATTGCTCCCACACCGAAAGTGCCATCCAGTCAAGCTCTTGCTGCTCCTCACCGGCCATTGGCAGCGCATCTACAGCACCACAGACATCGGGGCTCCGGGCTTTCCCTGACGAACAGGGCTTCGACGTTTACCACCAGCTGCACCTGGGCGCCCACTGAAAAAAATCCCGAAAAATCTCGAACGTTGGACGATTGCTCCCACACCGAAAGTGCCAGCCAGTCAAGCTCTTGCTGCTCATCACCGGCCATTGGCAGCGCATCTACAGCACCACAGACATCGGGGCTCCGGGCTTTCCCTGACGAACCGGGCTTCGACGTTTACCACCAGCTGCACCTGGTCGCCCACTCCAGAAAAACCCGAAAAATCACGAACGTCAGACGATTGCTCCCACACAAAAAGTGCCAGCCAGTCAAGCTCCTGCTGCTCCTCACTGGCCATTGGCAGCGCATTTACAGCACCACAGACATCGGGGCTCCGGGCTTTCCCTGACGAACAGGGCTTCGATATTTACCACCACCTGCACCTGGGGCCCCCACTGAAAAAATCCCCGAAAAAGCATGAACTTCGGACGATTGCTCCCACACCGAAAGTGCCAGCCAGTCAAGCTCTTGCTGCTCTTCCCCGGCCATTGGCAGCACATCTACAGCACCACAGACATCGGGGCTCCGGGCTTTCCCTAACGAACAGGGCTTCGACGTTTACCACCAGCTGCACCTGGGGGGCCAACTAAAAAAAGCCCCGAAAAATCACGAACGTCGGACGATTGCTCCCACACAAAAAGTGCCAGCCAGTCAAGCTCCTGCTGCTCCTCACCGGCCATTGGCAGCGCATCTACAGCACCACAGACATCGGGGCTCTGAGCTTTCCCTGACGAACAGGGCTTCGATATTTACCACCTGCTGCACCTGGGCGCCCACTGGAAAAATCCCCGAAAAATCACGAACGTCGGACGATTGCTCCCACACCGAAAGTGCCAGCCAGTCCAGCTCTTGCTGCTCCTCCCCGGCCATTGGCAGCGCATCTACAGCACCACAGACATCGGGGCTCCGGGCTTTCCCTAACGAACAGGGCTTCGACGTTTACCACCAGCTGCACCTGGGGGGCCAACTGAAAAAAACCCAAGAAAAATCACGAACGTTGGACGATTGCTCCCACACCGAAAGTGCCAGCCAGTCAAGCTCTTGCTGCTCCTCACCGGCCATTGGCAGCGCATCTACAGCACCACAGACATCGGGGCTCCGGGCTTTCCCTGACGAACAGGGCTTCGACGTTTACCACCAGCTGCACCTGGGGGGCCCACTGAAAAAAACCCCGAAAAATCATGAACGTCGGACGATTGCTCCCACACAAAAAGTTCCAGCCAGTCAAACTCTTGCTGCTCCTCCCCGGCCATTGGCAGCGCATCTACAGCACCACAGACATCGGGGCTCCGGGCTTTCCCTGACGAACAGGGCTTCGACGTTTACCACCAGCTGCACCTGGGGGGCCCACTGAAAAAAACCCTGAAAAATCATGAACGTCAGACGATTGCTCCCACACAAAAAGTTCCAGCCAGTCAAGCTCTTGCTGCTCCTCCCCGGCCATTGGCAGCACATCTACAGCACTACAGACATCAGGGCTCCGGGCTTTCCCTAACGAACAGGGCTTCGACGTTTACCACCAGCTGCACCTGGGGGGCCAACTGAAAAAAGCCCCGAAAAATCATGAACGTCGTACGATTGCTCCCACACCGAAAGTGCCAGCCAGACAAGCTCTTGCTGCTCCTCACCGGCCATTGGCAGCGCATCTACAGCACCACAGACATCGGGGCTCCGGGCTTTCCCTGACGAACAGGGCTTCGACGTTTACCACCAGCTGCACCTGGGGGGCCCACTGAAAAAAACCCCGAAAAATCATGAACGTCGGACGATTGCTCCCACACAAAAAGTTCCAGCCAGTCAAACTCTTGCTGATCCTCCCCGGCCATTGGCAGCGCATCTACAGCACCACAGACATCGGGGCTCCGGGCTTTCCCTGACGAACAGGGCTTCGACGTTTACCACCAGCTGCACCTGGGGGGCCCACTGAAAAAAACCCTGAAAAATCATGAACGTCAGACGATTGCTCCCACACAAAAAGTTCCAGCCAGTCAAGCTCTTGCTGCTCCTCCCCGGCCATTGGCAGCACATCTACAGCACTACAGACATCAGGGCTCCGGGCTTTCCCTAACGAACAGGGCTTCGACGTTTACCACCAGCTGCACCTGGGGGGCCAACTGAAAAAAGCCCCGAAAAATCATGAACGTCGTACGATTGCTCCCACACCGAAAGTGCCAGCCAGACAAGCTCTTGCTGCTCCTCACCGGCCATTGGCACCGCATCTACATCACCACAGACATCGGGGCTCCGGGCTTTCCCTGACGAACAGGGCTTCGACGTTTACCACCAGCTGCACCTGGTCGCCCACTCCAGAAAAACCCTAAAAATCACGAACGTCGGACGATTGCTCCCACACAAAAAGTGCCAGCCAGTCAAGCTCCTGCTGCTCCTCACCGGCCATTGGCAGCGCATCTACAGCACCACAGACATCGGGGCTCCGGGCTTTCCCTGACGAACAGGGCTTCGACGCTTACCACCAGCTGCACCTGGGGGGCCCACTGAAAGAAACCCCGAAAAATCGGGAATGTCGGATGATTACTCCCACACCGAAAGTGCCAGCCAGTCAAGCTCTTGCTGCTCCTCACCGGCCATTGGCAGCGCATCTACAGCACCACAGACATCGGGGCTCCGGGCTTTCCCTGACGAACAGGGCTTCGACGCTTACCACCAGCTGCACCTGGGCGCCCATTAGAAAAAAAACCCAAGAAAAATCACGAACGTTGGACGATTGCTCCCACACCAAAAGTGCCAGCCAGTCAAGCTCTTGCTGCTCCTCCCCGGCCATTGGCAGCGCATCTACAGCACCACAGACATCGGGGCTCCGGGCTTTCCCTGACGAACAGGGCTTCGACGTTTACCACCAGCTGCACCTGGGGGCCCCACTGAAAAAAAACCCGAAAAAGCATGAACGTCGGACGATTGCTCCCACACCGAAAGTGCCAGCCAGACAAGCTCTTGCTGCTAATCACCGGCCATTGGCAGCACATCTACAGCACCACAGACATCGGGGTTCCGGGCTTTCCCTGACTAACAGGGCTTCGACGTTTACCACCACCTGTGCCTGGGAGTCCACTCCAAAAAAACCCGAAAAATCACAAACTTCGGACGATTGCTCCCACACCGAAAGTGCCAGCCAGTCAAGCTCTTGCTGCTCCTCACCGGCCATTGGCAGCGCATCTACAGCACCACAGACATCGGGGCTCCGGGCTTTCCCTGACGAACAGGGCTTCGACGTTTACCACCAGCTGCACCTGGGCGCCCACTGAAAAAAACCCCGAAAAATCACGAACGTTGGACGATTGCTCCCACACCGAAAGTGCCAGCCAGTCAAGCTCTTGCTGCTCATCACCGGCCATTGGCAGCGCATCTACAGCACCACAGACATCGGGGCTCCGGGCTTTCCCTGACGAACCGGGCTTCGACGTTTACCACCAGCTGCACCTGGTCGCCCACTC
The DNA here is from genome assembly GCF_036417535.1 of Chlamydotis macqueenii. Lineage (NCBI taxonomy): Eukaryota > Metazoa > Chordata > Aves > Otidiformes > Otididae > Chlamydotis > Chlamydotis macqueenii. Next base: position 30,842,715 of record NC_141592.1, on the reverse strand, counting down.
CAGAAAAACCCGAAAAATCACGAACGTCAGACGATTGCTCCCACACAAAAAGTGCCAGCCAGTCAAGCTCCTGCTGCTCCTCACTGGCCATTGGCAGCGCATTTACAGCACCACAGACATCGGGGCTCCGGGCTTTCCCTGACGAACAGGGCTTCGATATTTACCACCACCTGCACCTGGGGCCCCCACTGAAAAAATCCCCGAAAAAGCATGAACTTCGGACGATTGCTCCCACACCGAAAGTGCCAGCCAGTCAATCTCTTGCTGCTCTTCCCCGGCCATTGGCAGCACATCTACAGCACCACAGACATCGGGGCTCCGGGCTTTCCCTAACGAACAGGGCTTCGACGTTTACCACCAGCTGCACCTGGGGGGCCAACTAAAAAAAGCCCCGAAAAATCACGAACGTCGGACGATTGCTCCCACACAAAAAGTGCCAGCCAGTCAAGCTCCTGCTGCTCCTCACCGGCCATTGGCAGCGCATCTACAGCACCACAGACATCGGGGCTCCGGGCTTTCCCTAACGAACAGGGCTTCGACGTTTACCACCAGCTGCACCTGGGGGGCCAACTGAAAAAAACCCAAGAAAAATCACGAACGTTGGACGATTGCTCCCACACCGAAAGTGCCAGCCAGTCAAGATCTTGCTGCTCCTCACCGGCCATTGGCAGCGCATCTACAGCACCACAGACATCGGGGCTCCGGGCTTTCCCTGACGAACAGGGCTTCGACGTTTACCACCAGCTGCACCTGGGGGGCCCACTGAAAAAAACCCCGAAAAATCATGAACGTCGGACGATTGCTCCCACACAAAAAGTTCCAGCCAGTCAAACTCTTGCTGCTCCTCCCCGGCCATTGGCAGCGCATCTACAGCACCACAGACATCGGGGCTCCGGGCTTTCCCTGACGAACAGGGCTTCGACGTTTACCACCAGCTGCACCTGGGGGGCCCACTGAAAAAAACCCTGAAAAATCATGAACGTCGGACGATTGCTCCCACACAAAAAGTTCCAGCCAGTCAAGCTCTTGCTGCTCCTCCCCGGCCATTGGCAGCACATCTACAGCACTACAGACATCAGGGCTCCGGGCTTTCCCTAACGAACAGGGCTTCGACGTTTACCACCAGCTGCACCTGGGGGGCCAACTGAAAAAAGCCCCGAAAAATCATGAACGTCGTACGATTGCTCCCACACCGAAAGTGCCAGCCAGACAAGCTCTTGCTGCTCCTCACCGGCCATTGGCAGCGCATCTACAGCACCACAGACATCGGGGCTCCGGGCTTTCCCTGACGAACAGGGCTTCGACGTTTACCACCATCTGCACCTGGGGGGCCCACTGAAAAAAACCCCGAAAAATCATGAACGTCGGACGATTGCTCCCACGCAAAAAGTTCCAGCCAGTCAAACTCTTGCTGCTCCTCCCCGGCCATTGGCAGCGCATCTACAGCACCACAGACATCGGGGCTCCGGGCTTTCCCTGACGAACAGGGCTTCGACGTTTACCACCACCAGCACCTGGGCGCCCACTGAAAAAAACCCCGAAAAATCACGAACGTTGGACGATTGCTCCCACACCGAAAGTGCCAGCCAGTCAAGCTCTTGCTGCTCATCACCGGCCATTGGCAGCGCATCTACAGCACCACAGACATCGGGGCTCCGGGCTTTCCCTGACGAACCGGGCTTCGACGTTTACCACCAGCTTCACCCGGGCGCCCACTCCAGAAAAACCCGAAAAATCACGAACGTCAGACGATTGCTCCCACACAAAAAGTGCCAGCCAGTCAAGCTCCTGCTGCTCCTTACCGGCCGTTGGCAGCGCATCTACAGCACCACAGACATCGGGGCTCCGGGCTTTCCCTGACGAACAGGGCTTCGACGCTTACCACCAGCTGCACCTGGGGGGCCCACTGAAAGAAACCCCGAAAAATCGGGAACGTCGGATGATTACTCCCACACCGAAAGTGCCAGCCAGTCAAGCTCTTGCTGCTCCTCACCGGCCATTGGCAGCGCATCTACAGCACCACAGACATCGGGGCTCCGGGCTTTCCCTGACGAACAGGGCTTCGACATTTACCACCAGCTGCACCTGGGCGCCCATTAGAAAAAAAACCCAAGAAAAATCACGAACGTTGGACGATTGCTCCCACACCAAAAGTGCCAGCCAGTCAAGCTCTTGCTGCTCCTCCCCGGCCATTGGCAGCGCATCTACAGCACCACAGACATCGGGGCTCCGGGCTTTCCCTGACGAACAGGGCTTCGACATTTACCACCAGCTGCACCTGGTCGCCCACTCCAGAAAAACCCGAAAAATCACGAACGTCAGACGATTGCTCCCACACAAAAAGTGCCAGCCAGTCAAGCTCTTGCTGCTCCTCACTGGCCATTGGCAGCGCATTTACAGCACCACAGACATCGGGGCTCCGGGCTTTCCCTGACGAACAGGGCTTCGATATTTACCACCAGCTGCACCTGGGGCCCCCACTGAAAAAAACCCCGAAAAATCACGAACGTTGGACGATTGCTCCCACACCGAAAGTGCCAGCCAGTCAAGCTCTTGCTGCTCATCACCGGCCATTGGCAGCGCATCTACAGCACCACAGACATCGGGGCTCCGGGCTTTCCCTGACGAACAGGGCTTCGACGTTTACCACCAGCTGCACCTGGGGGGCCCACTGAAAAAAACCCCGAAAAATCACGAACGTCAGACGATTGCTCCCACACAAAAAGTGCCAGCCAGTCAAGCTCCTGCTGCTCCTCACTGGCCATTGGCAGCGCATCTACAGCACCACAGACATCGGGGCTCCGGGCTTTCCCTGACGAACAGGGCTTCGACGTTTACCACCAGCTGCACCTGGGGGGCCCACTGAAAAAAACCCCGAAAAATCATGAACGTCGTACGATTGCTCCCACACCAAAAGTTCCAGCCAGTCAAGCTCTTGCTGCTCCTCGCCGGCCATTGGCAGCACATCTACAGCACTACAGACATCAGGGCTCCGGGCTTTCCCTGACGAACAGGGCTTCGACGTTTACCACCAGCTGCACCTGGGGGGCCAACTGAAAAAAGCCCCGAAAAATCATGAACGTCGTACGATTGCTCCCACACCGGAAGTGCCAGCCAGACAAGCTCTTGCTGCTCCTCACCGGCCATTGGCAGCGCATCTACAGCACCACAGACATCGGGGCTCCGGGCTTTCCCTGACGAACAGGGCTTCGACGTTTACCACCACCAGCACCTGGGCGCCCACTGAAAAAAACCCCGAAAAATCACGAACGTTGGACGATTGCTCCCACACCGAAAGTGCCAGCCAGTCAAGCTCTTGCTGCTCCTCCCCGGCCATTGGCAGCGCATCTACAGCACCACAGACATCGGGGCTCCGGGCTTTCCCTGACGAACCGGGCTTCGACGTTTACCACCAGCTTCACTTGGGCGCCCACTCCAGAAAAACCCGAAAAATCACGAACGTTGGACGATTGCTCCCACACAAAAAGTGCCAGCCAGTCAAGCTCCTGCTGCTCCTCACCGGCCATTGGCAGCGCATCTACAGCACCACAGACATCGGGGCTCCGGGCTTTCCCTGACGAACAGGGCTTCGACGTTTACCACCACCTGCACCTGGGCGCCCACTCCAGAAAAACCCGAAAAATCACGAACGTTGGACGATTGCTCCCACACAAAAAGTGCCAGCCAGTCAAGCTCCTGCTGCTCCTCACTGGCCATTGGCAGCGCATCTACAGCACCACAGACATCGGGGCTCCGGGCTTTCCCTGACGAACAGGGCTTCGACGCTTACCACCAGCTGCACCTGGGGGGCCCACTGAAAGAAACCCCGAAAAATCGGGAACGTCGGATGATTACTCCCACACCGAAAGTGCCAGCCAGTCAAGCTCTTGCTGCTCCTCACCGGCCATTGGCAGCGCATCTACAGCACCACAGACATCGGGGCTCCGGGCTTTCCCTGACGAACAGGGCTTCGACGCTTACCACCAGCTGCACCTGGGCGCCCATTAGAAAAAAAACCCAAGAAAAATCACGAACGTTGGACGATTGCTCCCACACCAAAAGTGCCAGCCAGTCAAGCTCTTGCTGCTCCTCACCGGCCATTGGCAGCGCATCGACAGCACCACAGACATCGGGGCTCCGGGCTTTCCCTGACGAACAGGGCTTCGACGTTTACCACCAGCTGCACCTGGGGGCCCCACTGAAAAAAAACCCGAAAAAGCATGAACGTCGGACGATTGCTCTCACACCGAAAGTGCCAGCCAGACAAGCTCTTGCTGCTAATCACCGGCCATTGGCAGCGCATCTACAGCACCACAGACATCGGGGCTCCGGGCTTTCCCTGACGAACAGGGCTTCGACGTTTACCACCAGCTGCACCTGGGCGCCCACTCCAGAAAAACCCGAAAAATCACGAACGTCAGACGATTGCTCCCACACAAAAAGTGCCAGCCAGTCAAGCTCCTGCTGCTCCTCACTGGCCATTGGCAGCGCTTTTACAGCACCACAGACATCGGGGCTCCGGGCTTTCCCTGACGAACAGGGCTTCGATATTTACCACCAGCTGCACCTGGGGCCCCCACTGAAAAAATCCCCGAAAAAGCATGAACTTCGGACGATTGCTCCCACACCGAAAGTGCCAGCCAGTCAAGCTCTTGCTGCTCCTCCACTGCCATTGGCAGCACATCTACAGCACCACAGACATCGGGGCTCCGGGCTTTCCCTAACGAACAGGGCTTCGACGTTTACCACCAGCTGCACCTGGGGGGCCCACTGAAAGAAACACTGAAAAATCGGGAACGTCGGATGATTACTCCCACACCAAAAGTGCCAGCCAGACAAGCTCTTGCTGCTCCTCACCGGCCATTGGCAGCGCATCTACAGCACCACAGACATCGGGGCTCCGGGCTTTCCCTGACGAACAGGGCTTCGACGCTTACCACCAGCTGCACCTGGGCGCCCATTGGAAAAAAAACCAAGAAAAATCACGAACGTTGGACGATTGCTCCCACACCAAAAGTGCCAGCCAGTCAAGCTCTTGCTGCTCTTCCCCGGCCATTGGCAGCACATCTACAGCACCACAGACATCGGGGCTCCGGGCTTTCCCTAACGAACAGGGCTTCGACGTTTACCACCAGCTGCACCTGGGGGGCCAACTAAAAAAAGCCCCGAAAAATCACGAACGTCGGACGATTGCTCCCACACAAAAAGTGCCAGCCAGTCAAGCTCCTGCTGCTCCTCACCGGCCATTGGCAGCGCATCTACAGCACCACAGACATCGGGGCTCTGAGCTTTCCCTGACGAACAGGGCTTCGATATTTACCACCTGCTGCACCTGGGCGCCCACTGGAAAAATCCCCGAAAAATCACGAACGTCGGACGATTGCTCCCACACCGAAAGTGCCAGCCAGTCCAGCTCTTGCTGCTCCTCCCCGGCCATTGGCAGCGCATCTACAGCACCACAGACATCGGGGCTCCGGGCTTTCCCTAACGAACAGGGCTTCGACGTTTACCACCAGCTGCACCTGGGGGGCCAACTGAAAAAAACCCAAGAAAAATCACGAACGTTGGACGATTGCTCCCACACCGAAAGTGCCAGCCAGTCAAGCTCTTGCTGCTCCTCACCGGCCATTGGCAGCGCATCTACAGCACCACAGACATCGGGGCTCCGGGCTTTCCCTGACGAACAGGGCTTCGACGTTTACCACCAGCTGCACCTGGGGGGCCCACTGAAAAAAACCCCGAAAAATCATGAACGTCGGACGATTGCTCCCACACAAAAAGTTCCAGCCAGTCAAACTCTTGCTGATCCTCCCCGGCCATTGGCAGCGCATCTACAGCACCACAGACATCGGGGCTCCGGGCTTTCCCTGACGAACAGGGCTTCGACGTTTACCACCAGCTGCACCTGGGGGGCCCACTGAAAAAAACCCTGAAAAATCATGAACGTCAGACGATTGCTCCCACACAAAAAGTTCCAGCCAGTCAAGCTCTTGCTGCTCCTCCCCGGCCATTGGCAGCACATCTACAGCACTACAGAAATCAGGGCTCCGGGCTTTCCCTAACGAACAGGGCTTCGACGTTTACCACCAGCTGCACCTGGGGGGCCCACTGAAAAAAGCCCCGAAAAATCATGAACGTCGTACGATTGCTCCCACACCGAAAGTGCCAGCCAGACAAGCTCTTGCTGCTCCTCACCGGCCATTGGCAGCGCATCTACAGCACCACAGACATCGGGGCTCCGGGCTTTCCCTGACGAACAGGGCTTCGACGTTTACCACCACCTGCACCTGGGCGCCCACTCCAGAAAAACCCTAAAAATCACGAACGTCGGACGATTGCTCCCACACAAAAAGTGCCAGCCAGTCAAGCTCCTGCTGCTCCTCACCGGCCATTGGCAGCGCATCTACAGCACCACAGACATCGGGGCTCCGGGCTTTCCCTGACGAACAGGGCTTCGACGCTTACCACCAGCTGCACCTGGGGGGCCCACTGAAAGAAACCCCGAAAAATCGGGAATGTCGGATGATTACTCCCACACCGAAAGTGCCAGCCAGTCAAGCTCTTGCTGCTCCTCACCGGCCATTGGCAGCGCATCTACAGCACCACAGACATCGGGGCTCCGGGCTTTCCCTGACGAACAGGGCTTCGACGCTTACCACCAGCTGCACCTGGGCGCCCATTAGAAAAAAAACCCAAGAAAAATCACGAACGTTGGACGATTGCTCCCACACCAAAAGTGCCAGCCAGTCAAGCTCTTGCTGCTCCTCCCCGGCCATTGGCAGCGCATCTACAGCACCACAGACATCGGGGCTCCGGGCTTTCCCTGACGAACAGGGCTTCGACGTTTACCACCAGCTGCACCTGGGGGCCCCACTGAAAAAAAACCCGAAAAAGCATGAACGTCGGACGATTGCTCCCACACCGAAAGTGCCAGCCAGACAAGCTCTTGCTGCTAATCACCGGCCATTGGCAGCACATCTACAGCACCACAGACATCGGGGTTCCGGGCTTTCCCTGACTAACAGGGCTTCGACGTTTACCACCACCTGTGCCTGGGAGTCCACTCCAAAAAAACCCGAAAAATCACAAACTTCGGACGATTGCTCCCACACCGAAAGTGCCAGCCAGTCAAGCTCTTGCTGCTCCTCACCGGCCATTGGCAGCGCATCTACAGCACCACAGACATCGGGGCTCCGGGCTTTCCCTGACGAACAGGGCTTCGACGTTTACCACCAGCTGCACCTGGGCGCCCACTGAAAAAAACCCCGAAAAATCACGAACGTTGGACGATTGCTCCCACACCGAAAGTGCCAGCCAGTCAAGCTCTTGCTGCTCATCACCGGCCATTGGCAGCGCATCTACAGCACCACAGACATCGGGGCTCCGGGCTTTCCCTGACGAACCGGGCTTCGACGTTTACCACCAGCTGCACCTGGTCGCCCACTCCAGAAAAACCCGAAAAATCACGAACGTCAGACGATTGCTCCCACACAAAAAGTGCCAGCCAGTCAAGCTCCTGCTGCTCCTCACTGGCCATTGGCAGCGCATTTACAGCACCACAGACATCGGGGCTCCGGGCTTTCCCTGACGAACAGGGCTTCGATATTTACCACCACCTGCACCTGGGGCCCCCACTGAAAAAATCCCCGAAAAAGCATGAACTTCGGACGATTGCTCCCACACCGAAAGTGCCAGCCAGTCAATCTCTTGCTGCTCTTCCCCGGCCATTGGCAGCACATCTACAGCACCACAGACATCGGGGCTCCGGGCTTTCCCTAACGAACAGGGCTTCGACGTTTACCACCAGCTGCACCTGGGGGGCCAACTAAAAAAAGCCCCGAAAAATCACGAACGTCGGACGATTGCTCCCACACAAAAAGTGCCAGCCAGTCAAGCTCCTGCTGCTCCTCACCGGCCATTGGCAGCGCATCTACAGCACCACAGACATCGGTGCTCTGAGCTTTCCCTGACGAACAGGGCTTCGATATTTACCACCTGCTGCACCTGGGCGCCCACTGGAAAAATCCCCAAAAAATCACGAACGTCGGACGATTGCTCCCACACCGAAAGTGCCAGCCAGTCCAGCTCTTGCTGCTCCTCCCCGGCCATTGGCAGCGCATCTACAGCACCACAGACATCGGGGCTCCGGGCTTTCCCTAACGAACAGGGCTTCGACGTTTACCACCAGCTGCACCTGGGGGGCCAACTGAAAAAAACCCAAGAAAAATCACGAACGTTGGACGATTGCTCCCACACCGAAAGTGCCAGCCAGTCAAGATCTTGCTGCTCCTCACCGGCCATTGGCAGCGCATCTACAGCACCACAGACATCGGGGCTCCGGGCTTTCCCTGACGAACAGGGCTTCGACGTTTACCACCAGCTGCACCTGGGGGGCCCACTGAAAAAAACCCCGAAAAATCATGAACGTCGGACGATTGCTCCCACACAAAAAGTTCCAGCCAGTCAAACTCTTGCTGCTCCTCCCCGGCCATTGGCAGCGCATCTACAGCACCACAGACATCGGGGCTCCGGGCTTTCCCTGACGAACAGGGCTTCGACGTTTACCACCAGCTGCACCTGGGGGGCCCACTGAAAAAAACCCTGAAAAATCATGAACGTCGGACGATTGCTCCCACACAAAAAGTTCCAGCCAGTCAAGCTCTTGCTGCTCCTCCCCGGCCATTGGCAGCACATCTACAGCACTACAGACATCAGGGCTCCGGGCTTTCCCTAACGAACAGGGCTTCGACGTTTACCACCAGCTGCACCTGGGGGGCCAACTGAAAAAAGCCCCGAAAAATCATGAACGTCGGACGATTGCTCCCACACAAAAAGTGCCAGCCAGACAAGCTCTTGCTGCTCCTCACCGGCCATTGGCAGCGCATCTACAGCACCACAGACATCGGGGCTCCGGGCTTTCCCTGACGAACAGGGCTTCGACGTTTACCACCATCTGCACCTGGGGGGCCCACTGAAAAAAACCCCGAAAAATCATGAACGTCGGACGATTGCTCCCACGCAAAAAGTTCCAGCCAGTCAAACTCTTGCTGCTCCTCCCCGGCCATTGGCAGCGCATCTACAGCACCACAGACATCGGGGCTCCGGGCTTTCCCTGACGAACTGGGCTTCGACGTTTACCACCACCAGCACCTGGGCGCCCACTGAAAAAAACCCCGAAAAATCACGAACGTTGGACGATTGCTCCCACACCGAAAGTGCCAGCCAGTCAAGCTCTTGCTGCTCATCACCGGCCATTGGCAGCGCATCTACAGCACCACAGACATCGGGGCTCCGGGCTTTCCCTGACGAACCGGGCTTCGACGTTTACCACCAGCTTCACCCGGGCGCCCACTCCAGAAAAACCCGAAAAATCACGAACGTCAGACGATTGCTCCCACACAAAAAGTGCCAGCCAGTCAAGCTCCTGCTGCTCCTTACCGGCCGTTGGCAGCGCATCTACAGCACCACAGACATCGGGTCTCCGGGCTTTCCCTGACGAACAGGGCTTCGACGTTTACCACCACCTGCACCTGGGCGCCCACTCCAGAAAAACCCTAAAAATCACGAACGTCGGACGATTGCTCCCACACAAAAAGTGCCAGCCAGTCAAGCTCCTGCTGCTCCTCACCGGCCATTGGCAGCGCATCTACAGCACCACAGACATCGGGGCTCCGGGCTTTCCCTGACGAACAGGGCTTCGACGCTTACCACCAGCTGCACCTGGGGGGCCCACTGAAAGAAACCCCGAAAAATCGGGAACGTCGGATGATTACTCCCACACCGAAAGTGCCAGCCAGTCAAGCTCTTGCTGCTCCTCACCGGCCATTGGCAGCGCATCTACAGCACCACAGACATCGGGGCTCCGGGCTTTCCCTGACGAACAGGGCTTCGACATTTACCACCAGCTGCACCTGGGCGCCCATTAGAAAAAAAACCCAAGAAAAATCACGAACGTTGGACGATTGCTCCCACACCAAAAGTGCCAGCCAGTCAAGCTCTTGCTGCTCCTCCCCGGCCATTGGCAGCGCATCTACAGCACCACAGACATCGGGGCTCCGGGCTTTCCCTGACGAACAGGGCTTCGATGTTTACCACCAGCTGCACCTGGGGGCCCCACTGAAAAAAAACCCGAAAAAGCATGAACGTCGGACGATTGCTCCCACACCGAAAGTGCCAGCCAGACAAGCTCTTGCTGCTAATCACCGGCCATTGGCAGCGCATCTACAGCACCACAGACATCGGGGCTCCGGGCTTTCCCTGACGAACAGGGCTTCGACGTTTACCACCAGCTGCACCTGGGCGCCCACTGAAAAAAACCCCGAAAAATCACGAACGTTGGACGATTGCTCCCACACCGAAAGTGCCAGCCAGTCAAGCTCTTGCTGCTCCTCACCGGCCATTGGCAGCGCATCTACAGCACCACAGACATCGGGGCTCCGGGCTTTCCCTGACGAACAGGGCTTCGACATTTACCACCAGCTGCACCTGGTCGCCCACTCCAGAAAAACCCGAAAAATCACGAACGTCAGACGATTGCTCCCACACAAAAAGTGCCAGCCAGTCAAGCTCTTGCTGCTCCTCACCGGCCATTGGCAGCGCATTTACAGCACCACAGACATCGGGGCTCCGGGCTTTCCCTGACGAACAGGGCTTCGATATTTACCACCAGCTGCACCTGGGGCCCCCACTGAAAAAAACCCCGAAAAATCACGAACGTTGGACGATTGCTCCCACACCGAAAGTGCCAGCCAGTCAAGCTCTTGCTGCTCATCACCGGCCATTGGCAGCGCATCTACAGCACCACAGACATCGGGGCTCCGGGCTTTCCCTGACGAACAGGGCTTCGACGTTTACCACCAGCTGCACCTGGGGGGCCCACTGAAAAAAACCCCGAAAAATCACGAACGTCAGACGATTGCTCCCACACAAAAAGTGCCAGCCAGTCAAGCTCCTGCTGCTCCTCACTGGCCATTGGCAGCGCATCTACAGCACCACAGACATCGGGGCTCCGGGCTTTCCCTGACGAACAGGGCTTCGACGTTTACCACCAGCTGCACCTGGGGGGCCCACTGAAAAAAACCCTGAAAAATCATGAACGTCGGACGATTGCTCCCACACCAAAAGTTCCAGCCAGTCAAGCTCTTGCTGCTCCTCCCCGGCCATTGGCAGCACATCTACAGCACTACAGACATCAGGGCTCCGGGCTTTCCCTGACGAACAGGGCTTCGACGTTTACCACCAGCTGCACCTGGGGGGCCAACTGAAAAAAGCCCCGAAAAATCATGAACGTCGTACGATTGCTCCCACACCGGAAGTGCCAGCCAGACAAGCTCTTGCTGCTCCTCACCGGCCATTGGCAGCGCATCTACAGCACCACAGACATCGGGGCTCCGGGCTTTCCCTGACGAACAGGGCTTCGACGTTTACCACCACCAGCACCTGGGCGCCCACTGAAAAAAACCCCGAAAAATCACGAACGTTGGACGATTGCTCCCACACCGAAAGTGCCAGCCAGTCAAGCTCTTGCTGCTCCTCCCCGGCCATTGGCAGCGCATCTACAGCACCACAGACATCGGGGCTCCGGGCTTTCCCTGACGAACCGGGCTTCGACGTTTACCACCAGCTTCACTTGGGCGCCCACTCCAGAAAAACCCGAAAAATCACGAACGTTGGACGATTGCTCCCACACAAAAAGTGCCAGCCAGTCAAGCTCCTGCTGCTCCTCACTGGCCATTGGCAGCGCTTTTACAGCACCACAGACATCGGGGCTCCGGGCTTTCCCTGACGAACAGGGCTTCGATATTTACCACCAGCTGCACCTGGGGCCCCCACTGAAAAAATCCCCGAAAAAGCATGAACTTCGGACGATTGCTCCCACACCGAAAGTGCCAGCCAGTCAAGCTCTTGCTGCTCCTCCACTGCCATTGGCAGCACATCTACAGCACCACAGACATCGGGGCTCCGGGCTTTCCCTAACGAACAGGGCTTCGACGTTTACCACCAGCTGCACCTGGGGGGCCCACTGAAAGAAACACTGAAAAATCGGGAACGTCGGATGATTACTCCCACACCAAAAGTGCCAGCCAGACAAGCTCTTGCTGCTCCTCACCGGCCATTGGCAGCGCATCTACAGCACCACAGACATCGGGGCTCCGGGCTTTCCCTGACGAACAGGGCTTCGACGCTTACCACCAGCTGCACCTGGGCGCCCATTGGAAAAAAAACCAAGAAAAATCACGAACGTTGGACGATTGCTCCCACACCAAAAGTGCCAGCCAGTCAAGCTCCTGCTGCTCATCACCGGCCATTGGCAGCGCATCTACAGCACCACAGACATCGGGGCTCCGGGCTTTCCCTGACGAACAGGGCTTCGACGTTTACCACCAGCTGCACCTGGGGGCCCCACTGAAAAAAACCCCGAAAAAGCATGAACGTCGGACGATTGCTCCCACACCGAAAGTGCCAGCCAGACAAGCTCTTGCTGCTCCTCACCGGCCATTGGCAGCGCATCTACAGCACCACAGACATCGGGGTTCCGGGCTTTCCCTGACGAACAGGGCTTCGACGTTTACCACCACCTGTGCCTGGGAGTCCACTCCAAAAAAACCCGAAAAATCACAAACGTCGGACAATTGCTCCCACACAAAAAGTGCCAGCCAGTCAAGCTCTTGCTGCTCCTCACCGGCCATTGGCAGCGCATCTACAGCACCACAGACATCGGGGCTCCGGGCTTTCCCTGACGAACAGGGCTTCGACGTTTACCACCATCTGCACCTGGGGGGCCCACTGAAAAAAACCCTGAAAAATCATGAACGTCGGACGATTGCTCCCACACAAAAAGTGCCAGCCAGTCAAGCTCTTGCTGCTCCTCCCCGGCCATTGGCAGCGCATCTACAGCACCACAGACATCGGGGCTCCGGGCTTTCCCTGACGAACAGGGCTTCGACGTTTACCACCAGCTGCACCTGGGCGCCCACTGAAAAAAACCCCGAAAAATCACGAACGTTGGACGATTGCTCCTACACAAAAAGTGCCAGCCAGTCAAGCTCTTGCTGCTCATCACCGGCCATTGGCAGCGCATCTACAGCACCACAGACATCGGGGCTCCGGGCTTTCCCTGACGAACCGGGCTTCGAAGTTTACCACCAACTTCACCTGGGCGCCCACTCCAGAAAAACCCGAAAAATCACGAACGTCAGACGATTGCTCCCACACAAAAAGTGCCAGCCACTCAAGCTCTTGCTGCTCCTCCCCGGCCATTGGCAGCGCATCTACAGCACCACAGACATCGGGGCTCCGGGCTTTCCCTGACGAACCGGGCTTCGAAGTTTACCACCAGCTGCACCTGGTCGCCCACTCCAGAAAAACCCAAAAAATCACGAACGTCAGACGATTGCTCCCACACAAAAAGTGCCAGCCAGTCAAGCTCCTGCTGCTCCTCACTGGCCATTGGCAGCGCATTTACAGCACCACAGACATCGGGGCTCCGGGCTTTCCCTGACGAACAGGGCTTCGATATTTACCACCAGCTGCACCTGGGGCCCCCACTGAAAAAATCCCCGAAAAAGCATGAACTTCGGACGATTGCTCCCACACCGAAAGTGCCAGCCAGTCAAGCTCTTGCTGCTCCTCCCCGGCCATTGGCAGCACATCTACAGCACCACAGACATCGGGGCTCCGGGCTTTCCCTAACTAACAGGGCTTCGACGTTTACCACCAGCTGCACCTGGGGGGCCAACTAAAAAAAGCCCCGAAAAATCACGAACGTCGGACGATTGCTCCCACACAAAAAGTGCCAGCCAGTCAAGCTCCTGCTGCTCCTCACCGGCTATTGGCAGCGCATCTACAGCACCACAGACATCGGGGCTCTGAGCTTTCCCTGACGAACAGGGCTTCGATATTTACCACCTGCTGCACCTGGGCGCCCACTGGAAAAATCCCCGAAAAATCACGAACGTCGGACGATTGCTCCCACACCGAAAGTGCCAGCCAGTCAAGCTCTTGCTGCTCCTCACCGGCCATTGGCAGCGCATCTACAGCACCACAGACATCGGGGCTCCGGGCTTTCCCTGACGAACAGGGCTTCGACGCTTACCACCAGCTGCACCTGGGCGCCCATTGGAAAAAAAACCAAGAAAAATCACGAACGTTGGACGATTGCTCCCACACCAAAAGTGCCAGCCAGTCCAGCTCTTGCTGCTCATCACCGGCCATTGGCAGCGCATCTACAGCACCACAGACATCGGGGCTCCGGGCTTTCCCTGACGAACAGGGCTTCGACGTTTACCACCAGCTGCACCTGGGCGCCCATTGGAAAAAAACCCAAGAAAAATCACGAACGTTGGACAATTGCTCCCACACCGAAAGTGCCAGCCAGTCAAGCTCTTGCTGCTCCTCACCGGCAATTGGCAGCGCATCTACAGCACCACAGACATCGGGGCTCCGGGCTTTCCCTGACGAACAGGGCTTCGACGTTTACCACCAGCTGCACCAGGGCGGCCCAATGAAAAAAACCCCGAAAAAGCATGAACGTCGGACGATTGCTCCGGCACCGAAAGTGCCAGCCAGTCAAGCTCTTGCTGCTCCTCACCGGCCATTGGCAGCACATCTACAGCACCACAGACATCGGGGCTCCGGGCTTTCCCTGACGAACAGGGCTTCGACGTTTACCATTACCTGTGCCTGGGAGTCCACTCCAAAAAAACCCGAAAAATCACAAACGTCAGACGATTGCTCCCACACCGAAAGTGCCAGCCAGTCAAGCTCTTGCTGCTCATCACCGGCCATTGGCAGCGCATCTACAGCACCACAGACATCGGGGCTCCGGGCTTTCCCTGACGAACAGGGCTTCGACGTTTACCACCAGCTGCACCTGGGGGGCCCACTGAAAAAAACCCCGAAAAATCACGAACGTCAGACGATTGCTCCCACACAAAAAGTGCCAGCCAGTCAAGCTCCTGCTGCTCCTCACTGGCCATTGGCAGCGCATCTACAGCACCACAGACATCGGGGCTCCGGGCTTTCCCTGACGAACAGGGCTTCGACGTTTACCACCAGCTGCACCTGGGGGGCCCACTGAAAAAAACCCTGAAAAATCATGAACGTCGGACGATTGCTCCCACACCAAAAGTTCCAGCCAGTCAAGCTCTTGCTGCTCCTCCCCGGCCATTGGCAGCACATCTACAGCACTACAGACATCAGGGCTCCGGGCTTTCCCTGACGAACAGGGCTTCGACGTTTACCACCAGCTGCACCTGGGGGGCCAACTGAAAAAAGCCCCGAAAAATCATGAACGTCGTACGATTGCTCCCACACCGGAAGTGCCAGCCAGACAAGCTCTTGCTGCTCCTCACCGGCCATTGGCAGCGCATCTACAGCACCACAGACATCGGGGCTCCGGGCTTTCCCTGACGAACAGGGCTTCGACGTTTACCACCACCAGCACCTGGGCGCCCACTGAAAAAAACCCCGAAAAATCACGAACGTTGGACGATTGCTCCCACACCGAAAGTGCCAGCCAGTCAAGCTCTTGCTGCTCCTCCCCGGCCATTGGCAGCGCATCTACAGCACGACAGACATCGGGGCTCCGGGCTTTCCCTGACGAACCGGGCTTCGACGTTTACCACCAGCTTCACTTGGGCGCCCACTCCAGAAAAACCCGAAAAATCACGAACGTTGGACGATTGCTCCCACACAAAAAGTGCCAGCCAGTCAAGCTCCTGCTGCTCCTCACTGGCCATTGGCAGCGCTTTTACAGCACCACAGACATCGGGGCTCCGGGCTTTCCCTGACGAACAGGGCTTCGATATTTACCACCAGCTGCACCTGGGGCCCCCACTGAAAAAATCCCCGAAAAAGCATGAACTTCGGACGATTGCTCCCACACCGAAAGTGCCAGCCAGTCAAGCTCTTGCTGCTCCTCCACTGCCATTGGCAGCACATCTACAGCACCACAGACATCGGGGCTCCGGGCTTTCCCTAACGAACAGGGCTTCGACGTTTACCACCAGCTGCACCTGGGGGGCCCACTGAAAGAAACACTGAAAAATCGGGAACGTCGGATGATTACTCCCACACCAAAAGTGCCAGCCAGACAAGCTCTTGCTGCTCCTCACCGGCCATTGGCAGCGCATCTACAGCACCACAGACATCGGGGCTCCGGGCTTTCCCTGACGAACAGGGCTTCGACGCTTACCACCAGCTGCACCTGGGCGCCCATTGGAAAAAAAACCAAGAAAAATCACGAACGTTGGACGATTGCTCCCACACCAAAAGTGCCAGCCAGTCAAGCTCCTGCTGCTCATCACCGGCCATTGGCAGCGCATCTACAGCACCACAGACATCGGGGCTCCGGGCTTTCCCTGACGAACAGGGCTTCGACGTTTACCACCAGCTGCACCTGGGGGCCCCACTGAAAAAAACCCCGAAAAAGCATGAACGTCGGACGATTGCTCCCACACCGAAAGTGCCAGCCAGACAAGCTCTTGCTGCTCCTCACCGGCCATTGGCAGCGCATCTACAGCACCACAGACATCGGGGTTCCGGGCTTTCCCTGACGAACAGGGCTTCGACGTTTACCACCACCTGTGCCTGGGAGTCCACTCCAAAAAAACCCGAAAAATCACAAACGTCGGACAATTGCTCCCACACAAAAAGTGCCAGCCAGTCAAGCTCTTGCTGCTCCTCACCGGCCATTGGCAGCGCATCTACAGCACCACAGACATCGGGGCTCCGGGCTTTCCCTGACGAACAGGGCTTCGACGTTTACCACCATCTGCACCTGGGGGGCCCACTGAAAAAAACCCTGAAAAATCATGAACGTCGGACGATTGCTCCCACACAAAAAGTGCCAGCCAGTCAAGCTCTTGCTGCTCCTCCCCGGCCATTGGCAGCGCATCTACAGCACCACAGACATCGGGGCTCCGGGCTTTCCCTGACGAACAGGGCTTCGACGTTTACCACCAGCTGCACCTGGGCGCCCACTGAAAAAAACCCCGAAAAATCACGAACGTTGGACGATTGCTCCTACACAAAAAGTGCCAGCCAGTCAAGCTCTTGCTGCTCATCACCGGCCATTGGCAGCGCATCTACAGCACCACAGACATCGGGGCTCCGGGCTTTCCCTGACGAACCGGGCTTCGAAGTTTACCACCAACTTCACCTGGGCGCCCACTCCAGAAAAACCCGAAAAATCACGAACGTCAGACGATTGCTCCCACACAAAAAGTGCCAGCCACTCAAGCTCTTGCTGCTCCTCCCCGGCCATTGGCAGCGCATCTACAGCACCACAGACATCGGGGCTCCGGGCTTTCCCTGACGAACCGGGCTTCGAAGTTTACCACCAGCTGCACCTGGTCGCCCACTCCAGAAAAACCCAAAAAATCACGAACGTCAGACGATTGCTCCCACACAAAAAGTGCCAGCCAGTCAAGCTCCTGCTGCTCCTCACTGGCCATTGGCAGCGCATTTACAGCACCACAGACATCGGGGCTCCGGGCTTTCCCTGACGAACAGGGCTTCGATATTTACCACCAGCTGCACCTGGGGCCCCCACTGAAAAAATCCCCGAAAAAGCATGAACTTCGGACGATTGCTCCCACACCGAAAGTGCCAGCCAGTCAAGCTCTTGCTGCTCCTCCCCGGCCATTGGCAGCACATCTACAGCACCACAGACATCGGGGCTCCGGGCTTTCCCTAACTAACAGGGCTTCGACGTTTACCACCAGCTGCACCTGGGGGGCCAACTAAAAAAAGCCCCGAAAAATCACGAACGTCGGACGATTGCTCCCACACAAAAAGTGCCAGCCAGTCAAGCTCCTGCTGCTCCTCACCGGCTATTGGCAGCGCATCTACAGCACCACAGACATCGGGGCTCTGAGCTTTCCCTGACGAACAGGGCTTCGATATTTACCACCTGCTGCACCTGGGCGCCCACTGGAAAAATCCCCGAAAAATCACGAACGTCGGACGATTGCTCCCACACCGAAAGTGCCAGCCAGTCAAGCTCTTGCTGCTCCTCACCGGCCATTGGCAGCGCATCTACAGCACCACAGACATCGGGGCTCCGGGCTTTCCCTGACGAACAGGGCTTCGACGCTTACCACCAGCTGCACCTGGGCGCCCATTGGAAAAAAAACCAAGAAAAATCACGAACGTTGGACGATTGCTCCCACACCAAAAGTGCCAGCCAGTCCAGCTCTTGCTGCTCATCACCGGCCATTGGCAGCGCATCTACAGCACCACAGACATCGGGGCTCCGGGCTTTCCCTGACGAACAGGGCTTCGACGTTTACCACCAGCTGCACCTGGGCGCCCATTGGAAAAAAACCCAAGAAAAATCACGAACGTTGGACAATTGCTCCCACACCGAAAGTGCCAGCCAGTCAAGCTCTTGCTGCTCCTCACCGGCAATTGGCAGCGCATCTACAGCACCACAGACATCGGGGCTCCGGGCTTTCCCTGACGAACAGGGCTTCGACGTTTACCACCAGCTGCACCAGGGCGGCCCAATGAAAAAAACCCCGAAAAAGCATGAACGTCGGACGATTGCTCCGGCACCGAAAGTGCCAGCCAGTCAAGCTCTTGCTGCTCCTCACCGGCCATTGGCAGCACATCTACAGCACCACAGACATCGGGGCTCCGGGCTTTCCCTGACGAACAGGGCTTCGACGTTTACCATTACCTGTGCCTGGGAGTCCACTCCAAAAAAACCCGAAAAATCACAAACGTCAGACGATTGCTCCCACACCGAAAGTGCCAGCCAGTCAAGCTCTTGCTGCTCCTCACCGGCCATTGGCAGCGCATCGACAGCACCACAGACATCGGGGCTCCGGGCTTTCCCTGACGAACAGGGCTTCCACGTTTACCACCAGCTGCACCTGGGCGCCCACTGAAAAAAACCCCGAAAAATCGGGAACGTCGGATGATTACTCCCACACCGAAAGTGCCAGCCAGTCAAGCTCTTGCTGCTCCTCACCGGCCATTGGCAGCGCATCTACAGCACCACAGACATCGGGGCTCCGGGCTTTCCCTGACGAACAGGGCTTCGATATTTACCACCAGCTGCACCTGGGGGCCCCACTGAAAAAATCCCCGAAAAAGCATGAACTTCGGACGATTGCTCCCACACCGAAAGTGCCAGCCAGTCAAGCTCTTGCTGCTCCTCCCCGGCCATTGGCAGCACATCTACAGCACTACAGACATCGGGGCTCCGGGCTTTCCCTAACGAACAGGGCTTCGACGTTTACCACCAGCTGCACCTGGGGGGCCCACTGAAAGAAACCCTGAAAAATCGGGAACGTCGGATGATTACTCCCACACCAAAAGTGCCAGCCAGTCAAGCTCTTGCTGCTCCTCACCGGCCATTGGCAGCGCATCTACAGCACCACAGACATCGGGGCTCCGGGCTTTCCCTGACGAACAGGGCTTCGACGCTTACCACCAGCTGCACCTGGGGGGCCCACTGAAAGAAACCCCGAAAAATCGGGAACGTCGGATGATTACTCCCACACAAAAAGTGCCAGCCAGTCGAGCTCCTGCTGCTCCTCACCGGCCATTGGCAGCGCATCTACAGCACCACAGACATCGGGGCTCTGAGCTTTCCCTGACGAACAGGGCTTCGATATTTAATACCTGCTGCACCTGGGCGCCCACTGGAAAAATCCCCGAAAAATCACGAACGTCGGACGATTGCTCCCACACCGAAAGTGCCAGCCAGTCAAGCTCTTGCTGCTCCTCACCGGCCATTGGCAGCGCATCTACAGCACCACAGACATCGGGGCTCCGGGCTTTCCCTGACGAACAGGGCTTCGACGCTTACCACCAGCTGCACCTGGGCGCCCATTGGAAAAAAAACCAAGAAAAATCACGAACGTTGGACGATTGCTCCCACACCAAAAGTGCCAGCCAGTCCAGCTCTTGCTGCTCATCACCGGCCATTGGCAGCGCATCTACAGCACCACAGACATCGGGGCACTGGGCTTTCCCTGACGAACAGGGCTTCGACGTTTACCACCAGCTGCACCTGGGCGCCCATTGGAAAAAAACCCAAGAAAAATCACGAATGTTGGACAATTGCTCCCACACCGAAAGTGCCAGCCAGTCAAGCTCTTGCTGCTCATCACCGGCCATCGGCAGCGCATCTACAGCACCACAGACATCGGGGCTCCGGGCTTTCCCTGACGAACAGGGCTTCGACGTTTACCACCAGCTGCACCTGGGCGGCCCAATGAAAAAAACCCCGAAAAAGCATGAACGTCGGACGATTGCTCCGGCACCGAAAGTGCCAGCCAGTCAAGCTCTTGCTGCTCCTCACCGGCCATTGGCAGCACATCTACAGCACCACAGACATCGGGGTTCCGGGCTTTCCCTGACGAACAGGGCTTCGACGTTTACCATTACCTGTGCCTGGGAGTCCACTCCAAAAAAACCCGAAAAATCACAAACGTCAGACGATTGCTCCCACACCGAAAGTGCCAGCCAGTCAAGCTCTTGCTGCTCCTCACCGGCCATTGGCAGCGCATCTACAGCACCACAGACATCGGGGCTCCGGGCTTTCCCTGACGAACAGGGCTTCGACGTTTACCACCACCTGCACCTGGGCGCCCATTGGAAAAAAACCCAAGAAAAATCACGAACGTTGGACGATTGCTCCCACACAAAAAGTGCCAGCCAGTCAAGCTCTTGCTGCTCCTCCCCGGCCATTGGCAGCGCATCTACAGCACCACAGACATCGGGGCTCCGGGCTTTCCCTGACGAACAGGGCTTCCACGTTTACCACCACCTGCACCTGGGCGCCCACTGAAAAAAACCCCGAAAAATCGGGAACGTCGGATGATTACTCCCACACCGAAAGTGCCAGCCAGTCAAGCTCCTGCTGCTCCTCACCGGCCATTGGCATCGCATCTACAGCACCACAGACATCGGGGCTCCGGGCTTTCCCTGACGAACAGGGCTTCGACGCTTACCACCAGCTGCACCTGGGCGCCCATTGGAAAAAAACCCAAGAAAAATCACGAACGTTGGACGATTGCTCCCACACCGAAATTGCCAGCCAGTCAAGCTCTTGCTGCTCCTCACCGGCCATTGGCAGCGCATCTACAGCACCACAGACATCGGGGCTCCGGGCTTTCCCTGACGAACAGGGCTTCGATGTTTACCACCAGCTGCACCTGGGGGCCCCACTGAAAAAATCCCCGAAAAAGCATGAACTTCGGACGATTGCTCCCACACCGAAAGTGCCAGCCAGTCAAGCTCTTGCTGCTCCTCCCCGGCCATTGGCAGCACATCTACAGCACTACAGACATCGGGGTTCCGGGCTTTCCCTGACGAACAGGGCTTCGACGTTTACCACCAGCTGCACCTGGGGGGCCCACTGAAAGAAACCCTGAAAAATCGGGAACGTCGGATGATTACTCCCACACCAAAAGTGCCAGCCAGTCAAGCTCTTGCTGCTCCTCACCGGCCATTGGCAGCGCATCTACAGCACCACAGACATCGGGGCTCCGGGCTTTCCCTGACGAACAGGGCTTCGACGCTTACCACCAGCTGCACCTGGGCGCCCATTGGAAAAAAACCCAAGAAAAATCACGAACGTTGGACGATTGCTCCCACACAAAAAGTGCCAGCCAGTCAAGCTCTTGCTGCTCATCACCGGCCATTGGCAGCGCATCTACAGCACCACAGACATCGGGGCTCCGGGCTTTCCCTGACGAACAGGGCTTCGACGTTTACCACCAGCTGCACCTGGGGGCCCCACTGAAAAAAACCCCGAAAAAGCATGAACGTCGTACGATTGCTTCCACACCGAAAGTGCCAGCCAGACAAGCTCTTGCTGCTCCTCACCGGCCATTGGCAGCGCATCTACAGCACCACAGACATCGGGGTTCCGGGCTTTCCCTGACGAACAGGGCTTCGACGTTTACCACCACCTGCACCTGGGCGCCCACTCCAGAAAAACCCTAAAAATCACGAACGTCGGACGATTGCTCCCACACCGAAAGTGCCAGCCAGTCAAGCTCTTGCTGCTCCTCACCGGCCATTGGCAGCGCATCTACAGCACCACAGACATCGGGGCTCCGGGCTTTCCCTGACGAACAGGGCTTCGACGTTTACCACCACCTGCACCTGGGCGCCCACTGAAAAAAACCCCGAAAAATCACGAACGTTGGACGATTGCTCCCACACCGAAAGTGCCAGCCAGTCAAGCTCTTGCTGCTCCTCCCCGGCCATTGGCAGCGCATCTACAGCACCACAGACATCGGGGCTCCGGGCTTTCCCTGACGAACCGGGCTTCGACGTTTACCACCAGCTTCACCCGGGCGCCCACTCCAGAAAAACCCTAAAAATCACGAACGTCAGACGATTGCTCCCACACAAAAACTGCCAGCCAGTCAAGCTCCTGCTGCTCCTCACCGGCCATTGGCAGCGCATCTACAGCACCACAGACATCGGGGCTCCGGGCTTTCCCTGACGAACAGGGCTTCGACGTTTACCACCACCTGCACCTGGGCGCCCACTCCAGAAAAACCCTAAAAATCACGAACGTCGGACGATTGCTCCCACACAAAAAGTGCCAGCCAGTCAAGCTCCTGCTGCTCCTCACCGGCCATTGGCAGCGCATCTACAGCACCACAGACATCGGGGCTCCGGGCTTTCCCTGACGAACAGGGCTTCGACGCTTACCACCAGATGCACCTGGGGGGCCCACTGAAAGAAACCCCGAAAAATCGGGAACGTCGGATGATTACTCCCACACCGAAAGTGCCAGCCAGTCAAGCTCTTGCTGCTCCTCACCGGCCATTGGCAGCGCATCTACAGCACCACAGACATCGGGGCTCCGGGCTTTCCCTGACGAACAGGGCTTCGACGCTTACCACCAGCTGCACCTGGGCGCCCATTGGAAAAAAACCCAAGAAAAATCACGAACGTTGGACGATTGCTCCCACACCAAAAGTGCCAGCCAGTCAAGCTCTTGCTGCTCATCACCGGCCATTGGCAGCGCATCTACAGCACCACAGACATCGGGGCTCCGGGCTTTCCCTGACGAACAGGGCTTCGACGTTTACCACCACCTGTGCCTGGGAGTCCACTCCAAAAAAACCCGAAAAATCACAAACTTCGGACGATTGCTCCCACACCGAAAGTGCCAGCCAGTCAAGCTCTTGCTGCTCCTCACCGGCCATTGGCAGCGCATCTACAGCACCACAGACATCGGGGCTCCGGGCTTTCCCTGACGAACAGGGCTTCGACGTTTACCACCAGCTGCACCTGGGCGCCCACTGAAAAAAACCCCGAAAAATCACGAACGTTGGACGATTGCTCCCACACCGAAAGTGCCAGCCAGTCAAGCTCTTGCTGCTCCTCACCGGCCATTGGCAGCGCATCTACAGCACCACAGACATCGGGGCTCAGGGCTTTCCCTGACGAACCGGGCTTCGACGTTTACCACCAGCTGCACCTGGTCGCCCACTCCAGAAAAACCCGAAAAATCACGAACGTCAGACGATTGCTCCCACACAAAAAGTGCCAGCCAGTCAAGCTCCTGCTGCTCCTCACTGGCCATTGGCAGCGCATCTACAGCACCACAGACATCGGGGCTCCGGGCTTTCCCTGACGAACAGGGCTTCGATATTTACCACCACCTGCACCTGGGGCCCCCACTGAAAAAATCCCCGAAAAAGCATGAACTTCGGACGATTGCTCCCACACCGAAAGTGCCAGCCAGTCAAGCTCTTGCTGCTCCTCCCCGGCCATTGGCAGCACATCTACAGCACCACAGACATCGGGGCTCCGGGCTTTCCCTAACTAACAGGGCTTCGACGTTTACCACCAGCTGCACCTGGGGGGCCAACTAAAAAAAGCCCCGAAAAATCACGAACGTCGGACGATTGCTCCCACACCAAAAGTGCCAGCCAGTCAAGCTCCTGCTGCTCCTCACCGGCCATTGGCAGCGCATCTACAGCACCACAGACATCGGGGCTCTGAGCTTTCCCTGACGAACAGGGCTTCGATATTTACCACCTGCTGCACCTGGGCGCCCACTGGAAAAATCCCCGAAAAATCACGAACGTCGGACGATTGCTCCCACACCGAAAGTGCCAGCCAGTCAAGCTCTTGCTGCTCCTCACCGGCCATTGGCAGCGCATCTACAGCACCACAGACATCGGGGCTCCGGGCTTTCCCTGACGAACAGGGCTTCGACGCTTACCACCAGCTGCACCTGGGCGCCCATTGGAAAAAAAACCAAGAAAAATCACGAACGTTGGACGATTGCTCCCACACCAAAAGTGCCAGCCAGTCCAGCTCTTGCTGCTCATCACCGGCCATTGGCAGCGCATCTACAGCACGACAGACATCGGGGCTCCGGGCTTTCCCTGACGAACAGGGCTTCGACGTTTACCACCAGCTGCACCTGGGCGCCCATTGGAAAAAAACCCAAGAAAAATCACGAATGTTGGA
This sequence comes from Chlamydotis macqueenii, assembly GCF_036417535.1. Taxonomy (NCBI): domain Eukaryota; kingdom Metazoa; phylum Chordata; class Aves; order Otidiformes; family Otididae; genus Chlamydotis; species Chlamydotis macqueenii. The sequence continues at coordinate 30,818,256 of NC_141592.1, read as the reverse complement.
CAATTGCTCCCACTCCGAAAGTGCCAGCCAGTCAAGCTCTTGCTGCTCCTCCCCGGCCATTGGCAGCACATCTACAGCACTACAGACATCGGGGCTCCGGGCTTTCCCTAACGAACAGGGCTTCGACGTTTACCACCAGCTGCACCTGGGGGGCCCACTGAAAGAAACCCTGAAAAATCGGGAACGTCGGATGATTACTCCCACACCAAAAGTGCCAGCCAGTCAAGCTCTTGCTGCTCCTCACCGGCCATTGGCAGCGCATCTACAGCACCACAGACATCGGGGCTCCGGGCTTTCCCTGACGAACAGGGCTTCGACGCTTACCACCAGCTGCACCTGGGCGCCCATTGGAAAAAAACCCAAGAAAAATCACGAACGTTGGACGATTGCTCCCACACAAAAAGTGCCAGCCAGTCAAGCTCTTGCTGCTCATCACCGGCCATTGGCAGCGCATCTACAGCACCACAGACATCGGGGCTCCGGGCTTTCCCTGACGAACAGGGCTTCCACGTTTACCACCAGCTGCACCTGGGGGCCCACTGAGAAAAACCCCGAAAAAGCATGAACGTCGGACGATTGCTCCCACACCGAAAGTGCCAGCCAGACAAGCTCTTGCTGCTCCTCACCGGCCATTGGCAGCGCATCTACAGCACCACAGACATCGGGGTTCCGGGCTTTCCCTGACGAACAGGGCTTCGACGTTTACCACCACCTGCACCTGGGCGCCCACTCCAGAAAAACCCTAAAAATCACGAACGTCGGACGATTGCTCCCACACCGAAAGTGCCAGCCAGTCAAGCTCTTGCTGCTCCTCACCGGCCATTGGCAGCGCATCTACAGCACCACAGACATCGGGGCTCCGGGCTTTCCCTGACGAACAGGGCTTCGACGTTTACCACCACCTGCACCTGGGCGCCCACTGAAAAAAACCCCGAAAAATCACGAACGTTGGACGATTGCTCCCACACCGAAAGTGCCAGCCAGTCAAGCTCTTGCTGCTCATCACCGGCCATTGGCAGCGCATCTACAGCACCACAGACATCGGGGCTCCGGGCTCTCCCTGACGAACCGGGCTTCGACGTTTACCACCAGCTTCACCCGGGCGCCCACTCCAGAAAAACCCTAAAAATCACGAACGTCAGACGATTGCTCCCACACAAAAAGTGCCAGCCAGTCAAGCTCCTGCTGCTCCTCACCGGCCATTGGCAGCGCATCTACAGCACCACAGACATCGGGGCTCCGGGCTTTCCCTGACGAACAGGGCTTCGACGTTTACCACCACCTGCACCTGGGCGCCCACTCCAGAAAAACCCTAAAAATCACGAACGTCGGACGATTGCTCCCACACAAAAAGTGCCAGCCAGTCAAGCTCCTGCTGCTCCTCACCGGCCATTGACAGCGCATCTACAGCACCACAGACATCGGGGCTCCGGGCTTTCCCTGACGAACAGGGCTTCGACGCTTACCACCAGCTGCACCTGGGGGGCCCACTGAAAGAAACCCCGAAAAATCGGGAACGTCGGATGATTACTCCCACACCGAAAGTGCCAGCCAGTCAAGCTCTTGCTGCTCCTCCCCGGCCATTGGCAGCGCATCTACAGCACCACAGACATCGGGGCTCCGGGCTTTCCCTGACGAACAGGGCTTCGACGTTTACCACCACCTGTGCCTGGGAGTCCACTCCAAAAAAACCCGAAAAATCACAAACTTCGGACGATTGCTCCCACACCGAAAGTGCCAGCCAGTCAAGCTCTTGCTGCTCCTCACCGCCCATTGGCAGCGCATCTACAGCACCACAGACATCGGGGCTCCGGGCTTTCCCTGACGAACAGGGCTTCGACGTTTACCACCAGCTGCACCTGGGCGCCCACTGAAAAAAACCCCGAAAAATCACGAACGTTGGACGATTGCTCCCACACCGAAAGTGCCAGCCAGTCAAGCTCTTGCTGCTCCTCACCGGCCATTGGCAGCGCATCTACAGCACCACAGACATCGGGGCTCAGGGCTTTCCCTGACGAACCGGGCTTCGACGTTTACCACCAGCTGCACCTGGTCGCCCACTCCAGAAAAACCCGAAAAATCACGAACGTCAGACGATTGCTCCCACACAAAAAGTGCCAGCCAGTCAACTCCTGCTGCTCCTCACTGGCCATTGGCAGCGCATCTACAGCACCACAGACATCGGGGCTCCGGGCTTTCCCTGACGAACAGGGCTTCGATATTTACCACCAGCTGCACCTGGGGCCCCCACTGAAAAAATCCCCGAAAAAGCATGAACTTCGGACGATTGCTCCCACACCGAAAGTGCCAGCCAGTCAAGCTCTTGCTGCTCCTCCCCGGCCATTGGCAGCACATCTACAGCACCACAGACATCGGGGCTCCGGGCTTTCCCTAACTAACAGGGCTTCGACGTTTACCACCAGCTGCACCTGGGGGGCCAACTAAAAAAAGCCCCGAAAAATCACGAACGTCGGACGATTGCTCCCACACAAAAAGTGCCAGCCAGTCAAGCTCCTGCTGCTCCTCACCGGCCATTGGCAGCGCATCTACAGCACCACAGACATCGGGGCTCTGAGCTTTCCCTGACGAACAGGGCTTCGATATTTACCACCTGCTGCACCTGGGCGCCCACTGGAAAAATCCCCGAAAAATCACGAACGTCGGACGATTGCTCCCACACCGAAAGTGCCAGCCAGTCAAGCTCTTGCTGCTCCTCACCGGCCATTGGCAGCGCATCTACAGCACCACAGACATCGGGGCTCCGGGCTTTCCCTGACGAACAGGGCTTCGACGCTTACCACCAGCTGCACCTGGGCGCCCATTGGAAAAAAAACCAAGAAAAATCACGAACGTTGGACGATTGCTCCCACACCAAAAGTGCCAGCCAGTCCAGCTCTTGCTGCTCATCACCGGCCATTGGCAGCGCATCTACAGCACCACAGACATCGGGGCTCCGGGCTTTCCCTGACGAACAGGGCTTCGACGTTTACCACCAGCTGCACCTGGGCGCCCATTGGAAAAAAACCCAAGAAAAATCACGAATGTTGGACAATTGCTCCCACTCCGAAAGTGCCAGCCAGTCAAGCTCTTGCTGCTCATCACCGGCCATCGGCAGCGCATCTACAGCACCACAGACATCGGGGCTCCGGGCTTTCCCTGACGAACAGGGCTTCGACGTTTACCACCAGCTGCACCTGGGGGGCCCACTGAAAGAAACCCTGAAAAATCGGGAACGTCGGATGATTACTCCCACACCAAAAGTGCCAGCCAGTCAAGCTCTTGCTGCTCCTCACCGGCCATTGGCAGCGCATCTACAGCACCACAGACATCGGGGCTCCGGGCTTTCCCTGACGAACAGGGCTTCGACGCTTACCACCAGCTGCACCTGGGGGGCCCACTGAAAGAAACCCCGAAAAATCGGGAACGTCGGATGATTACTCCCACACAAAAAGTGCCAGCCAGTCAAGCTCCTGCTGCTCCTCACCGGCCATTGGCAGCGCATCTACAGCACCACAGACATCGGGGCTCTGAGCTTTCCCTGACGAACAGGGCTTCGATATTTAATACCTGCTGCACCTGGGCGCCCACTGGAAAAATCCCCGAAAAATCACGAACGTCGGACGATTGCTCCCACACCGAAAGTGCCAGCCAGTCAAGCTCTTGCTGCTCCTCACCGGCCATTGGTAGCACATCTACAGCACCACAGACATCGGGGTTCCGGGCTTTCCCTGACGAACAGGGCTTCGACGTTTACCATTACCTGTGCCTGGGAGTCCACTCCAAAAAAACCCGAAAAATCACAAACGTCAGACGATTGCTCCCACACCGAAAGTGCCAGCCAGTCAAGCTCTTGCTGCTCCTCACCGGCCATTGGCAGCGCATCTACAGCACCACAGACATCGGGGCTCCGGGCTTTCCCTGACGAACAGGGCTTCGACGTTTACCACCACCTGCACCTGGGCGCCCATTGGAAAAAAACCCAAGAAAAATCACGAACGTTGGACGATTGCTCCCACACAAAAAGTGCCAGCCAGTCAAGCTCTTGCTGCTCCTCCCCGGCCATTGGCAGCGCATCTACAGCACCACAGACATCGGGGCTCCGGGCTTTCCCTGACGAACAGGGCTTCCACGTTTACCACCACCTGCACCTGGGCGCCCACTGAAAAAAACCCCGAAAAATCGGGAACGTCGGATGATTACTCCCACACCGAAAGTGCCAGCCAGTCAAGCTCTTGCTGCTCCTCACCGGCCATTGGCATCGCATCTACAGCACCACAGACATCGGGGCTCCGGGCTTTCCCTGACGAACAGGGCTTCGACGCTTACCACCAGCTGCACCTGGGCGCCCATTGGAAAAAAACCCAAGAAAAATCACGAACGTTGGACGATTGCTCCCACACCGAAATTGCCAGCCAGTCAAGCTCTTGCTGCTCCTCACCGGCCATTGGCAGCGCATCTACAGCACCACAGACATCGGGGCTCCGGGCTTTCCCTGACGAACAGGGCTTCGATGTTTACCACCAGCTGCACCTGGGGGCCCCACTGAAAAAATCCCCGAAAAAGCATGAACTTCGGACGATTGCTCCCACACCGAAAGTGCCAGCCAGTCAAGCTCTTGCTGCTCCTCCCCGGCCATTGGCAGCACATCTACAGCACTACAGACATCGGGGCTCCGGGCTTTCCCTAACGAACAGGGCTTCGACGTTTACCACCAGCTGCACCTGGGGGGCCCACTGAAAGAAACCCTGAAAAATCGGGAACGTCGGATGATTACTCCCACACCAAAAGTGCCAGCCAGTCAAGCTCTTGCTGCTCCTCACCGGCCATTGGCAGCGCATCTACAGCACCACAGACATCGGGGCTCCGGGCTTTCCCTGACGAACAGGGCTTCGACGCTTACCACCAGCTGCACCTGGGCGCCCATTGGAAAAAAACCCAAGAAAAATCACGAACGTTGGACGATTGCTCCCACACAAAAAGTGCCAGCCAGTCAAGCTCTTGCTGCTCATCACCGGCCATTGGCAGCGCATCTACAGCACCACAGACATCGGGGCTCCGGGCTTTCCCTGACGAACAGGGCTTCGACGTTTACCACCAGCTGCACCTGGGGGCCCCACTGAAAAAAACCCCGAAAAAGCATGAACGTCGTACGATTGCTTCCACACCGAAAGTGCCAGCCAGACAAGCTCTTGCTGCTCCTCACCGGCCATTGGCAGCGCATCTACAGCACCACAGACATCGGGGTTCCGGGCTTTCCCTGACGAACAGGGCTTCGACGTTTACCACCACCTGCACCTGGGCGCCCACTCCAGAAAAACCCTAAAAATCACGAACGTCGGACGATTGCTCCCACACCGAAAGTGCCAGCCAGTCAAGCTCTTGCTGCTCCTCACCGGCCATTGGCAGCGCATCTACAGCACCACAGACATCGGGGCTCCGGGCTTTCCCTGACGAACAGGGCTTCGACGTTTACCACCACCTGCACCTGGGCGCCCACTGAAAAAAACCCCGAAAAATCACGAACGTTGGACGATTGCTCCCACACCGAAAGTGCCAGCCAGTCAAGCTCTTGCTGCTCCTCCCCGGCCATTGGCAGCGCATCTACAGCACCACAGACATCGGGGCTCCGGGCTTTCCCTGACGAACCGGGCTTCGACGTTTACCACCAGCTTCACCCGGGCGCCCACTCCAGAAAAACCCTAAAAATCACGAACGTCAGACGATTGCTCCCACACAAAAACTGCCAGCCAGTCAAGCTCCTGCTGCTCCTCACCGGCCATTGGCAGCGCATCTACAGCACCACAGACATCGGGGCTCCGGGCTTTCCCTGACGAACAGGGCTTCGACGTTTACCACCACCTGCACCTGGGCGCCCACTCCAGAAAAACCCTAAAAATCACGAACGTCGGACGATTGCTCCCACACAAAAAGTGCCAGCCAGTCAAGCTCCTGCTGCTCCTCACCGGCCATTGGCAGCGCATCTACAGCACCACAGACATCGGGGCTCCGGGCTTTCCCTGACGAACAGGGCTTCGACGCTTACCACCAGATGCACCTGGGGGGCCCACTGAAAGAAACCCCGAAAAATCGGGAACGTCGGATGATTACTCCCACACCGAAAGTGCCAGCCAGTCAAGCTCTTGCTGCTCCTCACCGGCCATTGGCAGCGCATCTACAGCACCACAGACATCGGGGCTCCGGGCTTTCCCTGACGAACAGGGCTTCGACGCTTACCACCAGCTGCACCTGGGCGCCCATTGGAAAAAAACCCAAGAAAAATCACGAACGTTGGACGATTGCTCCCACACCAAAAGTGCCAGCCAGTCAAGCTCTTGCTGCTCATCACCGGCCATTGGCAGCGCATCTACAGCACCACAGACATCGGGGCTCCGGGCTTTCCCTGACGAACAGGGCTTCGACGTTTACCACCACCTGTGCCTGGGAGTCCACTCCAAAAAAACCCGAAAAATCACAAACTTCGGACGATTGCTCCCACACCGAAAGTGCCAGCCAGTCAAGCTCTTGCTGCTCCTCACCGGCCATTGGCAGCGCATCTACAGCACCACAGACATCGGGGCTCCGGGCTTTCCCTGACGAACAGGGCTTCGACGTTTACCACCAGCTGCACCTGGGCGCCCACTGAAAAAAACCCCGAAAAATCACGAACGTTGGACGATTGCTCCCACACCGAAAGTGCCAGCCAGTCAAGCTCTTGCTGCTCCTCACCGGCCATTGGCAGCGCATCTACAGCACCACAGACATCGGGGCTCAGGGCTTTCCCTGACGAACCGGGCTTCGACGTTTACCACCAGCTGCACCTGGTCGCCCACTCCAGAAAAACCCGAAAAATCACGAACGTCAGACGATTGCTCCCACACAAAAAGTGCCAGCCAGTCAAGCTCCTGCTGCTCCTCACTGGCCATTGGCAGCGCATCTACAGCACCACAGACATCGGGGCTCCGGGCTTTCCCTGACGAACAGGGCTTCGATATTTACCACCAGCTGCACCTGGGGCCCCCACTGAAAAAATCCCCGAAAAAGCATGAACTTCGTACGATTGCTCCCACACCGAAAGTGCCAGCCAGTCAAGCTCTTGCTGCTCCTCCCCGGCCATTGGCAGCACATCTACAGCACCACAGACATCGGGGCTCCGGGCTTTCCCTAACTAACAGGGCTTCGACGTTTACCACCAGCTGCACCTGGGGGGCCAACTAAAAAAAGCCCCGAAAAATCACGAACGTCGGACGATTGCTCCCACACCAAAAGTGCCAGCCAGTCAAGCTCCTGCTGCTCCTCACCGGCCATTGGCAGCGCATCTACAGCACCACAGACATCGGGGCTCTGAGCTTTCCCTGACGAACAGGGCTTCGATATTTACCACCTGCTGCACCTGGGCGCCCACTGGAAAAATCCCCGAAAAATCACGAACGTCGGACGATTGCTCCCACACCGAAAGTGCCAGCCAGTCAAGCTCTTGCTGCTCCTCACCGGCCATTGGCAGCGCATCTACAGCACCACAGACATCGGGGCTCCGGGCTTTCCCTGACGAACAGGGCTTCGACGCTTACCACCAGCTGCACCTGGGCGCCCATTGGAAAAAAAACCAAGAAAAATCACGAACGTTGGACGATTGCTCCCACACCAAAAGTGCCAGCCAGTCCAGCTCTTGCTGCTCATCACCGGCCATTGGCAGCGCATCTACAGCACGACAGACATCGGGGCTCCGGGCTTTCCCTGACGAACAGGGCTTCGACGTTTACCACCAGCTGCACCTGGGCGCCCATTGGAAAAAAACCCAAGAAAAATCACGAATGTTGGACAATTGCTCCCACTCCGAAAGTGCCAGCCAGTCAAGCTCTTGCTGCTCCTCCCCGGCCATTGGCAGCACATCTACAGCACTACAGACATCGGGGCTCCGGGCTTTCCCTAACGAACAGGGCTTCGACGTTTACCACCAGCTGCACCTGGGGGGCCCACTGAAAGAAACCCTGAAAAATCGGGAACGTCGGATGATTACTCCCACACCAAAAGTGCCAGCCAGTCCAGCTCTTGCTGCTCCTCACCGGCCATTGGCAGCGCATCTACAGCACCACAGACATCGGGGCTCCGGGCTTTCCCTGACGAACAGGGCTTCGACGCTTACCACCAGCTGCACCTGGGCGCCCATTGGAAAAAAACCCAAGAAAAATCACGAACGTTGGACGATTGCTCCCACACAAAAAGTGCCAGCCAGTCAAGCTCTTGCTGCTCATCACCGGCCATTGGCAGCGCATCTACAGCACCACAGACATCGGGGCTCCGGGCTTTCCCTGACGAACAGGGCTTCCACGTTTACCACCAGCTGCACCTGGGGGCCCCACTGAGAAAAACCCCGAAAAAGCATGAACGTCGGACGATTGCTCCCACACCGAAAGTGCCAGCCAGACAAGCTCTTGCTGCTCCTCACCGGCCATTGGCAGCGCATCTACAGCACCACAGACATCGGGGTTCCGGGCTTTCCCTGACGAACAGGGCTTCGACGTTTACCACCACCTGCACCTGGGCGCCCACTCCAGAAAAACCCTAAAAATCACGAACGTCGGACGATTGCTCCCACACCGAAAGTGCCAGCCAGTCAAGCTCTTGCTGCTCCTCACCGGCCATTGGCAGCGCATCTACAGCACCACAGACATCGGGGCTCCGGGCTTTCCCTGACGAACAGGGCTTCGACGTTTACCACCACCTGCACCTGGGCGCCCACTGAAAAAAACCCCGAAAAATCACGAACGTTGGACGATTGCTCCCACACCGAAAGTGCCAGCCAGTCAAGCTCTTGCTGCTCATCACCGGCCATTGGCAGCGCATCTACAGCACCACAGACATCGGGGCTCCGGGCTTTCCCTGACGAACCGGGCTTCGACGTTTACCACCAGCTTCACCCGGGCGCCCACTCCAGAAAAACCCTAAAAATCACGAACGTCAGACGATTGCTCCCACACAAAAAGTGCCAGCCAGTCAAGCTCCTGCTGCTCCTCACCGGCCATTGGCAGCGCATCTACAGCACCACAGACATCGGGGCTCCGGGCTTTCCCTGACGAACAGGGCTTCGACGTTTACCACCACCTGCACCTGGGCGCCCACTCCAGAAAAACCCTAAAAATCACGAACGTCGGACGATTGCTCCCACACAAAAAGTGCCAGCCAGTCAAGCTCCTGCTGCTCCTCACCGGCCATTGACAGCGCATCTACAGCACCACAGACATCGGGGCTCCGGGCTTTCCCTGACGAACAGGGCTTCGACGCTTACCACCAGCTGCACCTGGGGGGCCCACTGAAAGAAACCCCGAAAAATCGCGAACGTCGGATGATTACTCCCACACCGAAAGTGCCAGCCAGTCAAGCTCTTGCTGCTCCTCCCCGGCCATTGGCAGCGCATCTACAGCACCACAGACATCGGGGCTCCGGGCTTTCCCTGACGAACAGGGCTTCGACGTTTACCACCACCTGTGCCTGGGAGTCCACTCCAAAAAAACCCGAAAAATCACAAACTTCGGACGATTGCTCCCACACCGAAAGTGCCAGCCAGTCAAGCTCTTGCTGCTCCTCACCGGCCATTGGCAGCGCATCTACAGCACCACAGACATCGGGGCTCCGGGCTTTCCCTGACGAACAGGGCTTCGACGTTTACCACCAGCTGCACCTGGGCGCCCACTGAAAAAAACCCCGAAAAATCACGAACGTTGGACGATTGCTCCCACACCGAAAGTGCCAGCCAGTCAAGCTCTTGCTGCTCCTCACCGGCCATTGGCAGCGCATCTACAGCACCACAGACATCGGGGCTCAGGGCTTTCCCTGACGAACCGGGCTTCGACGTTTACCACCAGCTGCACCTGGTCGCCCACTCCAGAAAAACCCGAAAAATCACGAACGTCAGACGATTGCTCCCACACAAAAAGTGCCAGCCAGTCAACTCCTGCTGCTCCTCACTGGCCATTGGCAGCGCATCTACAGCACCACAGACATCGGGGCTCCGGGCTTTCCCTGACGAACAGGGCTTCGACGTTTACCACCAGCTGCACCTGGGCGCCCATTGGAAAAAAACCCAAGAAAAATCACGAATGTTGGACAATTGCTCCCACTCCGAAAGTGCCAGCCAGTCAAGCTCTTGCTGCTCATCACCGGCCATCGGCAGCGCATCTACAGCACCACAGACATCGGGGCTCCGGGCTTTCCCTGACGAACAGGGCTTCGACGTTTACCACCAGCTGCACCTGGGGGGCCCAATGAAAAAAACCCCGAAAAAGCATGAACGTCGGACGATTGCTCCGACACCGAAAGTGCCAGCCAGTCAAACTCTTGCTGCTCCTCACCGGCCATTGGCAGCGCATCTACAGCACCACAGACATCGGGGCTCCGGGCTTTCCCTGACGAACCGGGCTTCGACGTTTACCACCAGCTTCACCCGGGCGCCCACTCCAGAAAAACCCTAAAAATCACGAACGTCAGACGATTGCTCCCACACAAAAAGTGCCAGCCAGTCAAGCTCCTGCTGCTCCTCACCGGCCATTGGCAGCGCATCTACAGCACCACAGACATCGGGGCTCAGGGCTTTCCCTGACGAACAGGGCTTCGACGTTTACCACCAGCTGCACCTGGTCGCCCACTCCAGAAAAACCCGAAAAATCACGAACGTCAGACGATTGCTCCCACACAAAAAGTGCCAGCCAGTCAAGCTCCTGCTGCTCCTCACTGGCCATTGGCAGCGCATTTACAGCACCACAGACATCGGGGCTCCGGGCTTTCCCTGACGAACAGGGCTTCGATATTTACCACCAGCTGCACCTGGGGCCCCCACTGAAAAAATCCCCGAAAAAGCATGAACTTCGGACGATTGCTCCCACACCGAAAGTGCCAGCCAGTCAAGCTCTTGCTGCTCCTCCCCGGCCATTGGCAGCACATCTACAGCACCACAGACATCGGGGCTCCGGGCTTTCCCTAACTAACAGGGCTTCGACGTTTACCACCAGCTGCACCTGGGGGGCCAACTAAAAAAAGCCCCGAAAAATCACGAACGTCGGACGATTGCTCCCACACAAAAAGTGCCAGCCAGTCAAGCTCCTGCTGCTCCTCACCGGCCATTGGCAGCGCATCTACAGCACCACAGACATCGGGGCTCTGAGCTTTCCCTGACGAACAGGGCTTCGATATTTACCACCTGCTGCACCTGGGCGCGCACTGGAAAAATCCCCGAAAAATCACGAATGTCGGACGATTGCTCCCACACCGAAAGTGCCAGCCAGTCAAGCTCTTGCTGCTCCTCACCGGCCATTGGCAGCGCATCTACAGCACCACAGACATCAGGGCTTTGGGCTTTCCCTGACGAACAGGGCTTCGACGTTTACCACCAGCTGCACCTGGGGGGCCCACTGAAAGAAACCCTGAAAAATCGGGAACGTCGGATGATTACTCCCACACCAAAAGTGCCAGCCAGTCAAGCTCTTGCTGCTCCTCACCGGCCATTGGCAGCGCATCTACAGCACCACAGACATCGGGGCTCCGGGCTTTCCCTGACGAACAGGGCTTCGACGCTTACCACCAGCTGCACCTGGGCGCCCATTGGAAAAAAACCCAAGAAAAATCACGAACGTTGGACGATTGCTCCCACACAAAAAGTGCCAGCCAGTCAAGCTCTTGCTGCTCATCACCGGCCATTGGCAGCGCATCTACAGCACCACAGACATCGGGGCTCCGGGCTTTCCCTGACGAACAGGGCTTCCACGTTTACCACCAGCTGCACCTGGGGGCCCCACTGAGAAAAACCCCGAAAAAGCATGAACGTCGGACGATTGCTCCCACACCGAAAGTGCCAGCCAGACAAGCTCTTGCTGCTCCTCACCGGCCATTGGCAGCGCATCTACAGCACCACAGACATCGGGGTTCCGGGCTTTCCCTGACGAACAGGGCTTCGACGTTTACCACCACCTGCACAGGGGCGCCCACTCCAGAAAAACCCTAAAAATCACGAACGTCGGACGATTGCTCCCACACCGAAAGTGCCAGCCAGTCAAGCTCTTGCTGCTCCTCACCGGCCATTGGCAGCGCATCTACAGCACCACAGACATCGGGGCTCCGGGCTTTCCCTGACGAACAGGGCTTCGACGTTTACCACCACCTGCACCTGGGCGCCCACTGAAAAAACCCCCGAAAAATCACGAACGTTGGACGATTGCTCCCACAACGAAAGTGCCAGCCAGTCAAGCTCTTGCTGCTCATCACCGGCCATTGGCAGCGCATCTACAGCACCACAGACATCGGGGCTCCGGGCTTTCCCAGACGAACCGGGCTTCGACGTTTACCACCAGCTTCACCCGGGCGCCCACTCCAGAAAAACCCTAAAAATCACGAACGTCAGACGATTGCTCCCACACAAAAAGTGCCAGCCAGTCAAGCTCCTGCTGCTCCTCACCGGCCATTGGCAGCGCATCTACAGCACCACAGACATCGGGGCTCCGGGCTTTCCCTGACGAACAGGGCTTCGACGTTTACCACCACCTGCACCTGGGCGCCCACTCCAGAAAAACCCTAAAAATCACGAACGTCGGACGATTGCTCCCACACAAAAAGTGCCAGCCAGTCAAGCTCCTGCTGCTCCTCACCGGCCATTGACAGCGCATCTACAGCACCACAGACATCGGGGCTCCGGGCTTTCCCTGACGAACAGGGCTTCGACGCTTACCACCAGCTGCACCTGGGGGGCCCACTGAAAGAAACCCCGAAAAATCGGGAACGTCGGATGATTACTCCCACACCGAAAGTGCCAGCCAGTCAAGCTCTTGCTGCTCCTCCCCGGCCATTGGCAGCGCATCTACAGCACCACAGACATCGGGGCTCCGGGCTTTCCCTGACGAACAGGGCTTCGACGTTTACCACCACCTGTGCCTGGGAGTCCACTCCAAAAAAACCCGAAAAATCACAAACTTCGGACGATTGCTCCCACACCGAAAGTGCCAGCCAGTCAAGCTCTTGCTGCTCCTCACCGGCCATTGGCAGCGCATCTACAGCACCACAGACATCGGGGCTCCGGGCTTTCCCTGACGAACAGGGCTTCGACGTTTACCACCAGCTGCACCTGGGCGCCCACTGAAAAAAACCCCGAAAAATCACGAACGTTGGACGATTGCTCCCACACCGAAAGTGCCAGCCAGTCAAGCTCTTGCTGCTCCTCACCGGCCATTGGCAGCGCATCTACAGCACCACAGACATCGGGGCTCAGGGCTTTCCCTGACGAACCGGGCTTCGACGTTTACCACCAGCTGCACCTGGTCGCCCACTCCAGAAAAACCCGAAAAATCACGAACGTCAGACGATTGCTCCCACACAAAAAGTGCCAGCCAGTCAACTCCTGCTGCTCCTCACTGGCCATTGGCAGCGCATCTACAGCACCACAGACATCGGGGCTCCGGGCTTTCCCTGACGAACAGGGCTTCGATATTTACCACCAGCTGCACCTGGGGCCCCCACTGAAAAAATCCCCGAAAAAGCATGAACTTCGGACGATTGCTCCCACACCGAAAGTGCCAGCCAGTCAAGCTCTTGCTGCTCCTCCCCGGCCATTGGCAGCACATCTACAGCACCACAGACATCGGGGCTCCGGGCTTTCCCTAACTAACAGGGCTTCGACGTTTACCACCAGCTGCACCTGGGGGGCCAACTAAAAAAAGCCCCGAAAAATCACGAACGTCGGACGATTGCTCCCACACAAAAAGTGCCAGCCAGTCAAGCTCCTGCTGCTCCTCACCGGCCATTGGCAGCGCATCTACAGCACCACAGACATCGGGGCTCTGAGCTTTCCCTGACGAACAGGGCTTCGATATTTACCACCTGCTGCACCTGGGCGCCCACTGGAAAAATCCCCGAAAAATCACGAACGTCGGACGATTGCTCCCACACCGAAAGTGCCAGCCAGTCAAGCTCTTGCTGCTCCTCACCGGCCATTGGCAGCGCATCTACAGCACCACAGACATCGGGGCTCCGGGCTTTCCCTGACGAACAGGGCTTCGACGCTTACCACCAGCTGCACCTGGGCGCCCATTGGAAAAAAAACCAAGAAAAATCACGAACGTTGGACGATTGCTCCCACACCAAAAGTGCCAGCCAGTCCAGCTCTTGCTGCTCATCACCGGCCATTGGCAGCGCATCTACAGCACCACAGACATCGGGGCTCCGGGCTTTCCCTGACGAACAGGGCTTCGACGTTTACCACCAGCTGCACCTGGGCGCCCATTGGAAAAAAACCCAAGAAAAATCACGAATGTTGGACAATTGCTCCCACTCCGAAAGTGCCAGCCAGTCAAGCTCTTGCTGCTCATCACCGGCCATCGGCAGCGCATCTACAGCACCACAGACATCGGGGCTCCGGGCTTTCCCTGACGAACAGGGCTTCGACGTTTACCACCAGCTGCACCTGGGGGGCCCAATGAAAAAAACCCCGAAAAAGCATGAACGTCGGACGATTGCTCCGACACCGAAAGTGCCAGCCAGTCAAACTCTTGCTGCTCCTCACCGGCCATTGGCAGCGCATCTACAGCACCACAGACATCGGGGCTCCGGGCTTTCCCTGACGAACCGGGCTTCGACGTTTACCACCAGCTTCACCCGGGCGCCCACTCCAGAAAAACCCTAAAAATCACGAACGTCAGACGATTGCTCCCACACAAAAAGTGCCAGCCAGTCAAGCTCCTGCTGCTCCTCACCGGCCATTGGCAGCGCATCTACAGCACCACAGACATCGGGGCTCAGGGCTTTCCCTGACGAACAGGGCTTCGACGTTTACCACCAGCTGCACCTGGTCGCCCACTCCAGAAAAACCCGAAAAATCACGAACGTCAGACGATTGCTCCCACACAAAAAGTGCCAGCCAGTCAAGCTCCTGCTGCTCCTCACTGGCCATTGGCAGCGCATTTACAGCACCACAGACATCGGGGCTCCGGGCTTTCCCTGACGAACAGGGCTTCGATATTTACCACCAGCTGCACCTGGGGCCCCCACTGAAAAAATCCCCGAAAAAGCATGAACTTCGGACGATTGCTCCCACACCGAAAGTGCCAGCCAGTCAAGCTCTTGCTGCTCCTCCCCGGCCATTGGCAGCACATCTACAGCACCACAGACATCGGGGCTCCGGGCTTTCCCTAACTAACAGGGCTTCGACGTTTACCACCAGCTGCACCTGGGGGGCCAACTAAAAAAAGCCCCGAAAAATCACGAACGTCGGACGATTGCTCCCACACAAAAAGTGCCAGCCAGTCAAGCTCCTGCTGCTCCTCACCGGCCATTGGCAGCGCATCTACAGCACCACAGACATCGGGGCTCTGAGCTTTCCCTGACGAACAGGGCTTCGATATTTACCACCTGCTGCACCTGGGCGCGCACTGGAAAAATCCCCGAAAAATCACGAATGTCGGACGATTGCTCCCACACCGAAAGTGCCAGCCAGTCAAGCTCTTGCTGCTCCTCACCGGCCATTGGCAGCGCATCTACAGCACCACAGACATCAGGGCTTTGGGCTTTCCCTGACGAACAGGGCTTCGACGTTTACCACCAGCTGCACCTGGGGGGCCCACAGAAAGAAACCCCGAAAAATCGGGAACGTCGGATGATTACTCCCACACCGAAAGTGCCAGCCAGTCAAGCTCTTGCTGCTCCTCACCGGCCATTGGCAGCACATCTACAGCACCACAGACATCGGGGCTCCGGGCTTTCCCTGACGAACAGGGCTTCGACGTTTACCATTACCTGTGCCTGGGAGTCCACTCCAAAAAAACCCGAAAAATCACAAACGTCAGACGATTGCTCCCACACCGAAAGTGCCAGCCAGTCAAGCTCTTGCTGCTCCTCACCGGCCATTGGCAGCGCATCTACAGCACCACAGACATCGGGGCTCCGGGCTTTCCCTGACGAACAGGGCTTCGACTTTTACCACCAGCTGCACCTGGGCGCCCACTGAAAAAAACCCCGAAAAATCGGGAACGTCGGATGATTACTCCCACACCGAAAGTGCCAGCCAGTCAAGCTCTTGCTGCTCCTCCCCGGCCATTGGCAGCGCATCTACAGCACCACAGACATCGGGGCTCCGGGCTTTCCCTGACGAACAGGGCTTCGACGCTTACCACCAGCTGCACCTGGGCGCCCATTGGAAAAAAACCCAAGAAAAATCACGAACGTTGGACGATTGCTCCCACACCGAAAGTGCCAGCCAGTCAAGCTCTTGCTGCTCCTCACCGGCCATTGGCAGCGCATCTACAGCACCACAGACATCGGGGCTCCGGGCTTTCCCTGACGAACAGGGCTTCGACGTTTACCACCAGCTGCACCTGGGAGTCCACTCCAAAAAAACCCGAAAAATCACAAACGTCGGACGATTGCTCCCACACAAAAAGTGCCAGCCAGTCAAGCTCTTGCTGCTCCTCCCCGGCCATTGGCAGCGCATCTACAGCACCACAGACATCGGGGCTCCGGGCTTTCCCTGACGAACAGGGCTTCGACATTTACCACCAGCTGCACCTGGGGGCCCACTGAAAAAAAACCCGAAAAATCATGAACGTCGGACGATTGCTCCCACACAAACAGTTCCAGCAACTCAAGCTCTTGCTGCTCCTCCCCGGCCATTGGCAGCGCATCTACAGCACCACAGACATCGGGGCTCCGGGCTTTCCCTGACGAACAGGGCTTCGACGTTTACCATTACCTGTGCCTGTGAGTCCACTCCAAAAAAACCCGAAAAATCACAAACGTCAGACGATTGCTCCCACACCGAAAGTGCCAGCCAGTCAAGCTCTTGCTGCTCCTCACCGGCCATTGGCAGCGCATCTACAGCACCACAGACATCGGGGCTCCGGGCTTTCCCTGACGAACAGGGCTTCGACGTTTACCACCACCTGCACCTGGGCGCCCATTGGAAAAAAACCCAAGAAAAATCAAGAACGTTGAACGATTGCTCCCACACAAAAAGTGCCAGCCAGTCAAGCTCTTGCTGCTCCTCCCCGGCCATTGGCAGCACATCTACAGCACCACAGACATCGGGGCTCCGGGCTTTCCCTGACGAACAGGGATTCGACGTTTACCACCAGCTGCACCTGGGGGGCCCACTGAAAAAAACCCCGAAAAGTCACGAACGTCGGACGATTGCTCCCACACAAGAAGTTCCAGCCAGTCAAGTTCTTGCTGCTTCTCCCCGGCCATTGGCAGCGCATCTACAGCACCACAGACATCGGGGCTCCGGGCTTTCCCTGACGAACAGGGCTTCGACCTTTACCACCACCTGCACCTGGGCGCCCATTGGAAAAAAACCCAAGAAAAATCACGAACGTTGGACGATTGCTTCCACACCGAAAGTGCCAGCCAGTCAAGCTCTTGCTGCTCATCACCGGCCATTGGCAGCGCATCTACAGCACCACAGACATCGGGGCTCCGGGCTTTCCCTGACGAACAGGGCTTCGACGTTTACCACCAGCTGCACCTGGGGGGCCAACTGAAAAAAACCCCGAAAAATCACGAACGTCGGACGATTGCTCCCACACAAAAAGTGCCAGCCAGTCAAGCTCCTGCTGCTCCTCACCGGCCATTGGCAGCGCATCTACAGCACCACAGACATCGGGGCTCTGAGCTTTCCCTGACGAACAGGGCTTCGATATTTACCACCTGCTGCACCTGGGTGCCCACTGGAAAAAACCCCGAAAAATCACGAACGTCGGACGATTGCTCCCACACCGAAAGTGCCAGCCAGTGTAGCTCCTGCTGCTCCTAAGCGGCCATTGGCAGCGCATCTACAGCACCACAGACATCGGGGCTCCGGGCTTTCCCTGACGAACAGGGCTTCGACGTTTACCACCAGCTGCACCTGGGCGCCCACTGAAAAAAACCCCGAAAAATCACGAACGTCGGACGATTGCTCCCACACCAAAAGTGCCAGCCAGTCAAGCTCTTGCTGCTCCTCCCCGGCCATTGGCAGCACATCTACAGCACCACAGACATCGGGGTTCCGGGCTTTCCCTGACGAACAGGGCTTCGACGTTTACCATTACCTGTGCCTGGGAGTCCACTCAAAAAAAACCCGAAAAATCACAAACGTCAGACGATTGCTCCCACACCGAAAGTGCCAGCCAGTCAAGCTCTTGCTGCTCCTCACCGGCCATTGGCAGCGCATCTACAGCACCACAGACATCGGGGCTCCGGTCTTTCTGTGACGAACAGGGCTTCGACCTTTACCACCACCTGAACCTGGGCGCCCATTGGAAAAAAACCCAAGAAAAATCACGAACGTCGGACGATTCCTCCCACACAAAAAGTGCCAGCCAGTCAAGCTCCTGCTGCTCCTCACCGGCCATCAGCAGCGCATCTACAGCACCACAGGTATCAGGGCTCCGGGCTTTCCCTGATGAACAGGGCTTCGACGTTTACCACCAGGGGCACCTGGGCACCCACTGGAAAAAAACCCCGAAAAATCACGAACGTCGGACGATTGCTCCCACACCGAAAGTGCCAGCCAGACAAGCTCTTGCTGCTCCTCACCGGCCATTGGCAGCGCATCTACAGCACCACAGACATCGGTGCTCCGGGCTTTCCCTGACGAACAGGGCTTCGACGTTTACCACCACCAGCACCTGGGCGCCCATTGGAAAAAAACCCAAGAAAAATCACGAACGTTGGACGATTCCCCCCACACCGAAAGTGCCAGCAACTCAAGCTCTTGCTGCTCCTCCCCGGCCATTGGCAGCGCATCTACAGCACCACAGACATCGGTGCTCCGGGCTTTCCCTGACGAACAGGGCTTCGACGTTTTCCACCACCTGCACCTGGGCGCCCATTGGAAAAAAACCCAAGAAAAATCACGAACGTTGGACGATTACTCCCGCACCGAAATTGCCAGCCAGTCAAGCTCTTGCTGCTCCTCACCGGCCATTGGCAGCGCATCTACAGCACCACAGACATCGGGGCTCCGGGCTTTCCCTGACGAACAGGGCTTCGACGTTTACCACCACCTGCACCTGGGGGGCCCACTGAAAAAAACCCCAAAAAATCATGAACGTCGGACGATTGCTCCCACACCGAATGTGCCATCCAGTCAAGCTATTGCTGCTCCTCACCGGCCATTGGCCGCGCATCTACAGCACCACAGACATCGGGGCTCCGGGCTTTCCCTGATGAACAGGGCTTCGACGTTTACCACCACCTGCACCTGGGCGCCCATTGGAAATAAACCCGAAATATCACGAACGTCGGACGATTCCTCCCACACAAAAATTGCCAGCCAGTCAAGCTCCTGCTACTCCTCACCGGCCATCAGCAGCGCATCTACAGCACCACAGACATCGGGGTTCCGGGCTTTCCCTGACGAACAGGGCTTCGACCTTTACCACCAGCTGCACCTGGGGGGCCCACTGAAAAAAACCCCGAAAAATCATGAACGTCGGACGATTGCTCCCACACCGAATGTGCCAGCCAGTCAAGCTTCTGCTGCTCATCACCGGCCATTGGCAGCGCATCTACAGCACCACAGACATCGGGGCTCCGGGCTTTCCCTGATGAACAGGGCTTCGACGTTTACCACCACCTGCACCTGGGCGCCCATTGGAAATAAACCCGAAAAATCACGAACGTCGGACGATTGCTCCCACACTGAATGTGCCAGCCAGTCAAGCTTCTGCTGCTCCTCACCGGCCATCAGCAGCGCATCTACAGCACCACAGATATCAGGGCTCCGGGCTTTCCCTGACGAACAGGGCTTCGACGTTTACCACCAGCTGCACCTGGGCACCCACTGGAAAAAAACCCCGAAAAATCACGAACGTCGGACGATTGCTCCCACACCGAAAGTGCCAGCCAGACAAGCTCTTGCTGCTCCTCACCGGCCATTGGCAGCACATCTACAGCACCACAGACATCGGGGTTCCGGGCTTTCCCTGACGAACAGGGCTTCGACGTTTACCATTACCTGTGCCTGGGAGTCCACTCAAAAAAAACCCGAAAAATCACAAACGTCAGACGATTGCTCCCACACCGAAAGTGCCAGCCAGTCAAGCTCTTGCTGCTCCTCACCGGCCATTGGCAGCGCATCTACAGCACCACAGACATCGGGGCTCCGGGCTTTCCCTGACGAACAGGGCTTCGACGTTTACCACCACCTGCACCTGGGCGCCCATTGGAAAAAAACCCAAGAAAAATCACGAACGTTGGACGATTGCTCCCACACAAAAAGTGCCAGCCAGTCAAGCTCTTGCTGCTCCTCACCGGCCATTGGCAGCGCATCTACAGCACCACAGACATCGGGGCTCCGGGCTTTCCCTGACGAACAGGGCTTCGACGTTTACCACCAGCTGCACCTGGGCGCCCATTGGAAAAAAACCCAAGAAAAATCACGAACGTCGGACGATTGCTCCCACACCAAAAGTGCCAGCCAGTCAAGCTCTTGCTCCTCCTCACCGGCCATTGGCAGCGCATCTACAGCACCACAGACATCGGGGCTCCGGGCTTTCCCTGACGAACAGGGCTTCGACGTTTACCACCAGCTGCACCTGGGAGTCCACTCCAAAAAAACCCAAAAAATCACGAACGTCGGACGATTGCTCCCACACAAAAAGTGCCAGCCAGTCAAGGTCTTGCTGCTCCTCCCCGGCCATTGGCAGCGCATCTACAGCACCACAGACATCGGGGCTCCGGGCTTTCCCTGACGAACAGGGCTTCGACGTTTACCACCAGCTGCACCTGGGGGGCCCACTGAAAAAAACCCCGAAAAATCATGAACGTCGGACGATTGATCCCACACAAAAAGTTCCAGCCAGTCAAGCTCTTGCTGCTCCTCCCCGGCCATTGGCAGCGCAACTACAGCACCACAGACATCGGGGCTCCGGGCTTTCCCTGACGAACAGGGCTTCGACGTTTACCACCAGCTGCACCTGGGGGGCCCACTGAAAAAAACCCCGAAAAATCATGAACGTCGGACGATTGCTCCCACACCGAAAGTGCCAGCCAGTCAAGCTCTTGCCGCTCCTCACCGGCCATTGGCAGCGCATCTACAGCACCACAGACATCGGGGCTCCGGTCTTTCTGTGACGAACAGGGCTTCGACCTTTACCACCACCTGCACCTGGGCGCCCATTGGAAAAAAACCCAAGAAAAATCACGAACGTCGGACGATTCCTCCCACACAAAAAGTGCCAGCCAGTCAAGCTCCTGCTGCTCCTCACCGGCCATCAGCAGCGCATCTACAGCACCACAGGTATCAGGGCTCCGGGCTTTCCCTGATGAACAGGGCTTCGACGTTTACCACCAGGGGCACCTGGGCACCCACTGGAAAAAAACCCCGAAAAATCACGAACGTCGGACGATTGCTCCCACACCGAAAGTGCCAGCCAGACAAGCTCTTGCTGCTCCTCACCGGCCATTGGCAGCGCATCTACAGCACCACAGACATCGGGGCTCCGGGCTTTCCCTGACGAACAGGGCTTCGACGTTTTCCACCAGCTGCACCTGGGAGTCCACTCCAAAAAAACCCAAAAAATCACAAACGTCAGACGATTGCTCCCACACCGAAAGTGCCAGCCAGTCAAGCTCTTGCTGCTCCTCACCGGCCATTGGCAGCGCATCTACAGCACCACAGACATCGGTGCTCCGGGCTTTCCCTGACGAACAGGGCTTCGACGTTTACCACCACCAGCACCTGGGCGCCCATTGGAAAAAAACCCAAGAAAAATCACAAACGTTGGACGATTCCTCCCACACCGAAAGTGCCAGCAACTCAAGCTCTTGCTGCTCCTCCCCGGCCATTGGCAGCGCATCTACAGCACCACAGACATCGGTGCTCCGGGCTTTCCCTGACGAACAGGGCTTCGACGTTTTCCACCACCTGCACCTGGGCGCCCATTGGAAAAAAACCCAAGAAAAATCACGAACGTTGGACGATTACTCCCGCACCGAAATTGCCAGCCAGTCAAGCTCTTGCTGCTCCTCACCGGCCATTGGCAGCGCATCTACAGCACCACAGACATCGGGGCTCCGGGCTTTCCCTGACGAACAGGGCTTCGACGTTTACCACCACCTGCACCTGGGGGGCCCACTGAAAAAAACCCCAAAAAATCATGAACGTCGGACGATTGCTCCCACACCGAATGTGCCATCCAGTCAAGCTATTGCTGCTCCTCACCGGCCATTGGCAGCGCATCTACAGCACCACAGACATCGGGGCTCCGGGCTTTCCCTGATGAACAGGGCTTCGACGTTTACCACCACCTGCACCTGGGCGCCCATTGGAAATAAACCCGAAATATCACGAACGTCGGACGATTCCTCCCACACAAAAATTGCCAGCCAGTCAAGCTCCTGCTACTCCTCACCGGCCATCAGCAGCGCATCTACAGCACCACAGACATACGGGCTCCGGGCTTTCCCTGACGAACAGGGCTTCGACCTTTACCACCAGCTGCACCTGGGGGGCCCACTGAAAAAAACTCCGAAAAATCATGAACGTCGGACGATTGCTCCCACACCGAATGTGCCAGCCAGTCAAGCTTCTGCTGCTCATCACCGGCCATTGGCAGCGCATCTACAGCACCACAGACATCCGGGCTCCGGGCTTTCCCTGACGAACAGGGCTTCGACGTTTACCACCAGCTGCACCTGGGGGCCCCACTGAAAAAAACCCCGAAAAAGCATGAACGTCGGACGATTGCTCCCACACCGAAAGTGCCAGCCAGTCAAGCTCTTGCTGCTCCTCCACTGCCATTGGCAGCACATCTACAGCACCACAGACATCGGTGCTCCGGGCTTTCCCTGACGAACAGGGCTTCGACGTTTTCCACCACCTGCACCTGGGCGCCCATTGGAAAAAAACCCAAGAAAAATCACGAACGTTGGACGATTACTCCCGCACCGAAATTGCCAGCCAGTCAAGCTCTTGCTGCTCCTCACCGGCCATTGGCAGCGCATCTACAGCACCACAGACATCGGGGCTCCGGGCTTTCCCTGACGAACAGGGCTTCGACGTTTACCACCACCTGCACCTGGGGGGCCCACTGAAAAAAACCCCAAAAAATCATGAACGTCGGACGATTGCTCCCACACCGAATGTGCCATCCAGTCAAGCTATTGCTGCTCCTCACCGGCCATTGGCAGCGCATCTACAGCACCACAGACATCGGGGCTCCGGGCTTTCCCTGATGAACAGGGCTTCGACGTTTACCACCACCTGCACCTGGGCGCCCATTGGAAATAAACCCGAAATATCACGAACGTCGGACGATTCCTCCCACACAAAAATTGCCAGCCAGTCAAGCTCCTGCTACTCCTCACCGGCCATCAGCAGCGCATCTACAGCACCACAGACATACGGGCTCCGGGCTTTCCCTGACGAACAGGGCTTCGACCTTTACCACCAGCTGCACCTGGGGGGCCCACTGAAAAAAACTCCGAAAAATCATGAACGTCGGACGATTGCTCCCACACCGAATGTGCCAGCCAGTCAAGCTTCTGCTGCTCATCACCGGCCATTGGCAGCGCATCTACAGCACCACAGACATCCGGGCTCCGGGCTTTCCCTGACGAACAGGGCTTCGACGTTTACCACCAGCTGCACCTGGGGGCCCCACTGAAAAAAACCCCGAAAAAGCATGAACGTCGGACGATTGCTCCCACACCGAAAGTGCCAGCCAGTCAAGCTCTTGCTGCTCCTCCACTGCCATTGGCAGCACATCTACAGCACCACAGACAGCGGGGCTCCGGGCTTTCCCTGACGAACAGGGCTTCGACTTTTACCACCACCTGCGCCTGGGAGTCCACTCCAAAAAAACCCAAAAAATCACAAACGTCGGACGATTGCTCCCACACCGAAAGTGCCAGCCAGTCAAGCTCTTGCTGCTCCTCACCGGCCATTGGCAGCGCATGTACAGCACCACAGACATCGGGGCTTCGGGCATTCCCTGACAAACAGGGCTTCGACGTTTTCCACCACCTGCACCTGGGCGCCCATTGGAAAAAAACCCAAGAAAAATCACGAACGTTGGACGATTACTCCCACACCGAAATTGCCAGCCAGTCAAGCTCTTGCTGCTCATCACCGGCCATTGGCAGCGCATCTACAGCACCACAGACATCGGGGCTCCGGGCTTTCCCTGACGAACAGGGCTTCGACGTTTACCACCAGCTGCACCTGGGGGGCCCACTGAAAAAAACCCTGAAAAATCATGAACGTCGGACGATTGCTCCCACACCGAAAGTGCCAGCCAGTCAAGCTCTTGCTGCTCCTCACCGGCCATTGGCAGCGCATCTACAGCACCACAGACATCGGGGCTGCGGTCTTTCCCTGACGAACAGGGTTCGACATTTACCACCAGCTGCGCCTGGGCGCCACTTAAAAAATCCCAAAAAATCACGAATGTCGGACGATTGCTCCCACACCGAAAGTGCCAACAACTCAAGCTCTTGCTGCTCCTCACCGGCCATTGGCAGCGCATCTACAGCACCACAGACATCGGGGCTCCGGTCTTTCTGTGACGAACAGGGCTTCGACCTTTACCACCAGCTGCACCTGGTCGCCCACTCCAAAAAAACCCAAAAAACATGAACGTCGGACGATTGCTCCCACACCGAAATTGCCAGCTAGTCAAGCTCTTGCTGCTCATCACCGGCCATTGGCAGCGCATCTACAGCACCACAGACATCGGGGCTCCGGGCTATCCCTGACGAACAGGGCTTCGACGTTTACCACCAGCTGCACCTGGGGGGCCCACTGAAAAAAACCCCGAAAAATCATGAACGTCGGACGATTGCTCCCACACAAAAAGTTCCAGCCAGTCAAGCTCTTGCTGCTCCTCCCCGGCCATTGGCAGCGCATCTACAGCACCACAGACATCGGGGCTCCGGGCTTTCCCTGACGAACAGGGCTTCGACGTTTACCACCAGCTGCACCTGGCGGCCCCACTGAAAAAAAACCCGAAAAAGCATGAACGTCGGACGATTGCTCCCACACCGAAAGTGCCAGCCAGTCAAGCTCTTGCTGCTCCTCACCGGCCATTGGCAGCGCATCTACAGCACCACAGACATCGGGGCTTCGGGCATTCCCTGACAAACAGGGCTTCGACGTTTTCCACCACCTGCACCTGGGCGCCCATTGGAAAAAAACCCAAGAAAAATCACGAACATTGGACGATTGCTCCCACACCGAAAGTGCCAGCCAGTCAAGCTCTTGCTGCTCATCACCGGCCATTGGCAGCGCATCTACAGCACCACAGACATCGGGGCTCCGGGCTTTCCCTGACGAACAGGGCTTCGACGTTTACCACCAGCTGCACCTGGCGGCCCCACTGAAAAAAAACCCGAAAAAGCATGAACGTCGGACGATTGCTCCCACACCGAAAGTGCCAGCCAGTCAAGCTCTTGCTGCTCCTCACCGGCCATTGGCAGCGCATCTACAGCACCACAGACATCGGGGCTCCGGTCTTTCCCTGACGAACAGGGTTCGACGTTTACCACCAGCTGCGCCTGGGCGCCACATAAAAAATCCCAAAAAATCACGAATGTCGGACGATTGCTCCCACACGGAAAGTGCCAACAACTCAAGCTCTTGCTGCTCCTCACCGGCCATTGGCAGCGCATCTACAGCACCACAGACATCGGGGCTCCGGGCTTTCCCTGACGAACAGGGCTTCGATGTTTACCACCAGCTGCACCTGGGCATTCATTGGAAAAAATCCCAAAAAATCACGAATGTCGGACGATTGCTCCCACACCGAAAGTGCCAACAACTCAAGCTCTTGCTGCTCCTCACCGGCCATTGGCAGCGCATCTACAGCACCACAGACATCGGGGCTCCGGGCTTTCCCTGACGAACAGGGCTTCTACGTTTACCACCAGCTGCACCTGAGCGCTCACTCCAAAAAAAACACCGAAAAATCACGAACGTCGGACGATTGCTCCCACACCGAAAGTGCCAGCCAGTCAAGCTCCTGCTGCTCCTCACCGGCCATTGGCAGCGCATCTACAGCACCACAGACATCGGGGCTCCGGGCTTTCCCTGACGAACAGGGCTTCGACGTTTACCACCAGCTGCGCCTAGACGCCCACTCCAAATAAACCCAAAAAATCACGAACGTCGGACGATTGCTCCCACACCGAAAGTGCCAGCCAGTCAAGCTCTTGCTGCTCCTCACCGGCCATTGGCAGCGCATCTACAGCACCACAGACATCGGGGCTCCGGGCTTTCCCTGACGAACAGGGCTTCGAAGTTTACCACCACCTGCACCTGGGCGCTCATTGAAAAAAACCCAAGAAAAATCACGAACGTTGGACGATTGCTCCCACACCGAAAGTGCCAGCAACTCAAGCTCTTGCTGCTCCTCACCAGCCATTGGCAGCGCATCTACAGCACCACAGACATCGGGGCTCCGGGATTTCCCTGATGAACAGGGCTTCGACGTTTACCACCACCTGCACCTGGGCGCCCATTGGAAATAAACCCGAAAAATCACGAACGTCGGACGATTGCTCCCACACAAAAAGTGCCAGCCAGTCAAGCTCCTGCTGCTCCTCACCGGCCATTGGCAGCGCATCTACAGCACCACAGACATCAGGGCTCCGGGCTTTCCCTGACGAACAGGGCTTCGACGTTTACCACCAGGGGCACCTGGGCACCCACTGGAAAAAAACCCCGAAAAATCACGAACGTCGGACGATTGCTCCCACACCGAAAGTGCCAGCCAGCCAAGCTCTTGCTGCTCCTCACCGGCCACTGGCAGCACATCTACAGCACCACAGACATCGTGGCTCCGGGCTTTCCCTGACGAACAGGGCTTCGACGTTTACCACCAGCTGCACCTGGGGGGCCCACTGAAAAAAACCCCGAAAAATCATGTACGTCGGACGATTGCTCCCACACCAAAAGTGCCAGCCAGTCAAGCTCTTGCTGCTCCTCCACTGCCATTGGCAGCACATCTACAGCACCACAGACATTGGGGCTCCGGGCTTTCCCTGACGAACAGGGCTTCGACTTTTACCACCACCTGCGCCTGGGAGTCCACTCCAAAAAAACCCAAAAAATCACAAACGTCGGACGATTGCTCCCACACCGAAAGTGCCAGCCAGTCAAGCTCTTGCTGCTCCTCACCGGCCATTTGCAGCGCATCTACAGCACCACAGACATCGGGGCTCCGGGCTTTCCCTGACGAACAGGGCTTCGACCTTTACCACGACCTGCACTTGGGCGCCCATTGGAAAAAAACCCAAGAAAAATCACGAACGTCAGACGATTGCTCCCACACCAAAAGTGCCAGCCAGTCAAGCTCTTGCTGCTCCTCCCCGGCCATTGGCAGCGCATCTACAGCACCACAGACATCGGGGCTCCGGGCTTTCCCTGACGAACAGGGCTTCGACGTTTACCACCAGCTGCACCTGGGGGGCCCACTGAAAAAAACCCCAATAAATCATGAACGTCGGACGATTGGTCCCACACCGAAAGTGCCAGCCAGACAAGCTCTTGCTGCTCCTCACCGGCCATTTGCAGCGCATCTACAGCACCACAGACATCGGGGCTCCGGTCTTTCTGTGACGAACAGGGCTTCGACCTTTACCACCACCTGCACCTGGGCGCCCGTTGGAAAAAAACCCAAGAAAAATCACGAACGTTGGACGATTGCTCCCACACCGGAAGTGCCAGCCAGCCAAGCTCTTGCTGCTCCTCACCGGCCACTGGCAGCGCATCTACAGCACCACAGACATCGGGGCTCCGGGCTTTCCCTGACGAACAGGGCTTCGACGTTTACCACCAGCTGCACCTGGTCGCCCACTCCAAAAAAACCCAAAAATCATGAACGTCGGACGATTGCTCCCACACCGAAATTGCCAGCTAGTCAAGCTCTTGCTGCTCATCACCGGCCATTGGCAGCCCATCTACAGCACCACAGACATCGGGGCTCCGGGCTATCCCTGACGAACAGGGCTTCGACGTTTACCACCAGCTGCACCTGGGGGGCCCACTGAAAAAAAGCTCGAAAAATCATGAATGTCGGACGATTGCTCCCACACAAAAAGTTCCAGCCAGTCAAGCTCTTGCTGCTCCTCCCCGGCCATTGGCAGCGCATCTACAGCACCACAGACATCGGGGCTCCGGCTTTCCCTGACGAACAGGGCTTCGACGTTTACCACCAGCTGCACCTGGCGGCCCCACTGAAAAAAAAACCCGAAAAAGCATGAACGTCGGACGATTGCTCCCACACCGAAAGTGCCAGCAACTCAAGCTCTTGCTGCTCATCACCGGCCATTGGCAGCGCATCTACAGCACCACAGACATCGGGGCTTCGGGCATTCCCTGACAAAGAGGGCTTCGACTTTTTCCACCACCTGCACCTGGGCGCCCATTGGAAAAAAACCCAAGAAAAATCACGAACGTTGGACGATTGCTCCCACACCGAAAGTGCCAGCCAGTCAAGCTCTTGCTGCTCATCACCGGCCATTGGCAGCGCATCTACAGCACCACAGACATCGGGGCTCCGGGCTTTCCCTGACAAACAGGGCTTCGACGTTTACCACCAGCTGCACCTGGGGGGCCCACTGAAAAAAACCCCAAAAAATCATGAACGTCGGACGATTGCTCCCACACCGAATGTGCCAGCCAGTCAAGCTTCTGCTGCTCCTCACCGGCCATTGGCAGCGCATCTACAGCACCACAGACATCGGGGCTCCGGGCTTTCCCTGACGAACAGGGCTTCGACGTTTACCACCAGCTGCGCCTGGGCGCCCACTAAAAAAAAACCCAAAAAATCACGAACGTCGGACGATTGCTCCCACACCGAAAGTGCCAGCCAGTCAAGCTCTTGCTGCTCCTCACCGGCCATTGGCAGCGCATCTACAGCACCACAGACATCGGGGCTCCGGGCTTTCCCTGACGAACAGGGCTTCGACGTTTACCACCAGCTGCACCTGGGGGGCCCACTGAAAAAAACCCCAATAAATCATGAACGTCGGACGATTGCTCCCACACCGAAAGTGCCAGCCAGTCAAGCTCTTGCTGCTCCTCACCGGCCATTGGCAGCGCATCTACAGCACCACAGACATCGGGGCTCCGGGCTTTCCCTGACGAACAGGGCTTCTACGTTTACCACCAGCTGCACCTGAGCGCTCACTCCAAAAAAAACATCGAAAAATCACGAACGTCGGACGATTGCTCCCACACCAAAAGTGCCAGCAACTCAAGCTCCTGCTGCTCCTCAGCGGCCATTGGCAGCGCATCTACAGCACCACAGACATTGGGGCTCCGGACTTTCCCTGATGAACAGGGCTTCGACGTTTACCACCAGCTGCGCCTAGACGCCCACTCTAAATAAACCCAAAAAATCACGAACGTCGGACGATTGCTCCCACACCGAAAGTGCCAGCCAGTCAAGCTCTTGCTGCTCCTCCCCAGCCATTGGCAGCGCATCTACAGCACCACAGACATCGGGGCTCCGGGCTTTCCCTGACGAACAGGGCTTCGACGTTTACCACCACCTGCACCTGGGCGCTCATTGAAAAAAACCCAAGAAAAATCACGAACGTTGGACGATTGCTCCCACACCGAAAGTGCCAGCAACTCAAGCTCTTGCTGCTCCTCACCGGCCATTGGCAGCGCATCTACAGCACCACAGACATCGGGGCTCCGGGCTTTCCCTGATGAACAGGGCTTCGACGTTTACCACCACCTGCACCTGGGCGCCCATTGGAAATAAACCCGAAAAATCACGAACGTCGGACGATTGCTCCCACACAAAAAGTGCCAGCCAGTCAAGCTCCTGCTGCTCCTCACCGGCCATTGGCAGCGCATCTACAGCACCACAGACATTGGGGCTCCGGACTTTCCCTGACGAACAGGGCTTCGACTTTTACCACCACCTGCGCCTGGGAGTCCACTCCAAAAAAACCCAAAAAATCACAAACGTCGGACGATTCCTCCCACACCGAAAGTGCCAGCAACTCAAGCTCTTGCTGCTCATCACCGGCCATTGGCAGCGCATCTACAGCACCACAGACATCGGGGCTCCGGGCTTTCCTTGACGAACAGGGCTTCGACGTTTACCACCAGCTGCACCTGGGGGGCCCACTGAAAAAAACCCCAATAAATCATGAACGTCGGACGATTGGTCCCACACCGAAAGTGCCAGCCAGACAAGCTCTTGCTGCTCCTCACCGGCCATTGGCAGCGCATCTACAGCACCACAGACATCGGGGCTCCGGGCTTTCTGTGACGAACAGGGCTTCGAACTTTACCACCACCTGCACCTGGGCGCCCATTGGAAAAAAACCCAAGAAAAATCATGAACGTTGGACGATTGCTCCCACACCAAAAGTGCCAGCCAGTCAAGCTCTTGCTGCTCCTCACCGGCCATTGGCAGCGCATCTACAGCACCACAGACATCGGGGCTCCGGGCTTTCCCTGACGAACAGGGCTTCGACGTTTACCACCACCTGCACCTGGGCGCCCATTGGAAATAAACCCGAAAAATCACGAACGTCGGACGATTGCTCCCACACAAAAAGTGCCAGCCAGTCAAGCTCCTGCTGCTCCTCACCGGCCATTGGCAGCGCATCTACAGCACCACAGACATCGGGGCTCCGGGCTTTCTCTGACGAACAGGGTTCGACATTTACCACCAGCTGCGCCTGGGCGCCACTTAAAAAATCCCAAAAAATCACGAATGTCGGACGATTGCTCCCACACCGAAAGTGCCAACAACTCAAGCTCTTGCTGCTCATCACCGGCCATTGGCAGCGCATCTACAGCACCACAGACATCGGGGCTCCGGGCTTTCCTTGACGAACAGGGCTTCGACGTTTACCACCAGCTGCACCTGGGGGGCCCACTGAAAAAAACCCCAAAAAATCATGAACGTCGGACGATTGCTCCCACACCGAATGTGCCAGCCAGTCAAGCTTCTGCTGCTCCTCACCGGCCATTGGCAGCGCATCTACAGCACCACAGACATCGGGGCTCCGGGCTTTCCCTGACGAACAGGGCTTCGACGTTTACCACCAGCTGCGCCTGGGCGCCCACTAAAAAAAAACCCAAAAAATCACGAACGTTGGACGATTGCTCCCACACCGAAAGTGCCAGCCAGTCAAGCTCTTGCTGCTCCTCACCGGCCATTGGCAGCGCATCTACAGCACCACAGACATCGGGGCTCCGGGCTTTCCCTGACGAACAGGGCTTCGACGTTTTCCACCACCTGCACCTGGGCGCCCATTGGAAAAAAACCCAAGAAAAATCACGAACATTGGACGATTGCTCCCACACCGAAAGTGCCAGCCAGTCAAGCTCTTGCTGCTCATCACCGGCCATTGGCAGCGCATCTACAGCACCACAGACATCGGGGCTCCGGGCTTTCCCTGACAAACAGGGCTTCGACGTTTACCACCAGCTGCACCTGGGGGGCCCACTGAAAAAAACCCCAAAAAATCATGAACGTCGGACGATTGCTCCCACACCGAAAGTGTCATCCAGTCAAGCTCTTGCTGCTCCTCACCGGCCATTGGCAGCGCATCTACAGCACCACAGACATCGGGGCTCCGGGCTTTCCCTGACGAACAGGGCTTCGACGTTTACCACCAGCTGCGCCTGGGCGCCACATAAAAAATCCCAAAAAATCACGAATGTCGGACGATTGCTCCCACACGGAAAGTGCCAACAACTCAAGCTCTTGCTGCTCCTCACCGGCCATTGGCAGCGCATCTACAGCACCACAGACATCGGGGCTCCGGGCTTTCCCTGACGAACAGGGCTTCGATGTTTACCACCAGCTGCACCTGGGCATTCATTGGAAAAAATCCCAAAAAATCACGAATGTCGGACGATTGCTCCCACACCGAAAGTGCCAACAACTCAAGCTCTTGCTGCTCCTCCCCGGCCATTGGCAGCGCATCTACAGCACCACAGACATCGGGGCTCCGGGCTTTCCCTGACGAACAGGGCTTCGACGTTTACCACCAGCTGCACCTGGGGGGCCCACTGAAAAAAACCCCAATAAATCATGAACGTTGGACGATTGCTCCCACACCGAAAGTGCCAGCCAGTCAAGCTCTTCCTGCTCCTCACCGGCCATTGGCAGCGCATCTACAGCACCACAGACATCGGGGCTCCGGGCTTTCCCTGACGAACAGGGCTTCTACGTTTACCACCAGCTGCACCTGAGCGCTCACTCCAAAAAAAACACCGAAAAATCACGAACGTCGGACGATTGCTCCCACACCGAAAGTGCCAGCAACTCAAGCTCCTGCTGCTCCTCAGCCGCCATTGGCAGCGCATCTACAGCACCACAGACATCGGGGCTCCGGGCTTTCCCTGACGAACAGGGCTTCGACGTTTACCACCAGCTGCGCCTAGACGCCCACTCCAAATAAACCCAAAAAATCACGAACGTCGGACGATTGCTCCCACACCGAAAGTGCCAGCCAGTCAAGCTCTTGCTGCTCCTCACCGGCCATTGGCAGCGCATCTACAGCACCACAGACATCGGGGCTCCGGGCTTTCCCTGACGAACAGGACTTCGACGTTTACCACCACCTGCGCCTGGGAGTCCACGCCAAAAAAACCCAAAAAATCACAAACGTCGGACGATTGCTCCCACACCGAAAGTGCCAGCCAGTCAAGCTCTTGCTGCTCCTCACCGGCCATTTGCAGCGCATCTACAGCACCACAGACATCGGGGCTCCGGGCTTTCCCTGACGAACAGGGCTTCGACGTTTACCACCACCTGCACCTGGGCGCTCATTGATAAAAACCCAAGAAAAATCACGAACGTCGGACGATTGCTCCCACACCGAAAGTGCCAGCAACTCAAGCTCTTGCTGCTCCTCACCGGCCATTGGCAGCGCATCTACAGCACCACAGACATCGGGGCTCCGGGCTTTCCCTGATGAACAGGGCTTCGACGTTTACCACCACCTGCACCTGGGCGCCCATTGGAAATAAACCCGAAAAATCACGAACGTCGGACGATTGCTCCCACACAAAAAGTGCCAGCCAGTCAAGCTCCTGCTGCTCCTCACCGGCCATTGGCAGCGCATCTACAGCACCACAGACATCAGGGCTCCGGGCTTTCCCTGACGAACAGGGCTTCGACGTTTACCACCAGGGGCACCTGGGCACCCACTGGAAAAAAACCCCGAAAAATCACGAACGTCGGACGATTGCTCCCACACCGAAAGTGCCAGCCAGCCAAGCTCTTGCTGCTCCTCACCGGCCACTGGCAGCACATCTACAGCACCACAGACATCGTGGCTCCGGGCTTTCCCTGACGAACAGGGCTTCGACGTTTACCACCAGCTGCACCTGGGGGGCCCACTGAAAAAAACCCCGAAAAATCATGAACGTCGGACGATTGCTCCCACACCAAAAGTGCCAGCCAGTCAAGCTCTTGCTGCTCCTCCACTGCCATTGGCAGCACATCTACAGCACCACAGACATTGGGGCTCCGGGCTTTCCCTGACGAACAGGGCTTCGACTTTTACCACCACCTGCGCCTGGGAGTCCACTCCAAAAAAACCCAAAAAATCACAAACGTCGGACGATTGCTCCCACACCGAAAGTGCCAGCCAGTCAAGCTCTTGCTGCTCCTCACCGGCCATTTGCAGCGCATCTACAGCACCACAGACATCGGGGCTCCGGGCTTTCCCTGACGAACAGGGCTTCGACCTTTACCACGACCTGCACCTGGGCGCCCATTGGAAAAAAACCCAAGAAAAATCACGAACGTCAGACGATTGCTCCCACACCAAAAGTGCCAGCCAGTCAAGCTCTTGCTGCTCCTCCCCGGCCATTGGCAGCGCATCTACAGCACCACAGACATCGGGGCTCCGGGCTTTCCCTGACGAACAGGGCTTCGACCTTTACCACCACCTGCACCTGTGGGGCCCACTGAAAAAAACCCCAAAAAATCATGAACGTCGGACGATTGCTCCCACACCGAAAGTGCCAGCCAGTCAAGCTCTTGCTGCTCCTCACCGGCCATTGGCAGCGCATCTACAGCACCACAGACATCGGGGCTCCGGGCTTTCCCTGACGAACAGGGCTTCGACGTTTACCACCACCTGCACCTGGAAGCCCACTAAAAAAAAACCCAAGAAAAATCACGAACGTTGGACAATTGCTCCCACACCAAAAGTGCCAGCAACTCAAGCTCTTACTGCTCATCACCGGCCATTGGCAGCGCATCTACAGCACCACAGACATCGGGGCTCCGGGCTTTCCCTGACGAACAGGGCTTCGACGTTTACCACCAGCTGCACCTGGGGGGCCCACTGAAAATACATCGAAAAATCATGAACGTCGGACGATTGCTCCCACACCGAAATTGCCAGCTAGTCAAGCTCTTGCTGCTCCTCCCCGGCCATTGGCAGCGCAACTACAGCACCACAGACATCGGGGCTCCGGGCTTTCCCTGATGAACAGGGCTTCGACGTTTACCACCACCTGCACCTGGGCGCCCATTGGAAATAAACCCGAAAAATCACGAACGTCGGACGATTGCTCCCACACAAAAAGTGCCAGCCAGTCAAGCTCCTGCTGCTCCTCACCGGCCATTGGCAGCGCATCTACAGCACCACAGACATCGGGGCTCCGGGCTTTCTCTGACGAACAGGGTTCGACATTTACCACCAGCTGCGCCTGGGCGCCACTTAAAAAATCCCAAAAAATCACGAATGTCGGACGATTGCTCCCACACCGAAAGTGCCAACAACTCAAGCTCTTGCTGCTCATCACCGGCCATTGGCAGCGCATCTACAGCACCACAGACATCGGGGCTCCGGGCTTTCCTTGACGAACAGGGCTTCGACGTTTACCACCAGCTGCACCTGGGGGGCCCACTGAAAAAAACCCCAATAAATCATGAACGTCGGACGATTGGTCCCACACCGAAAGT
Organism: Chlamydotis macqueenii; assembly: GCF_036417535.1. Lineage (NCBI taxonomy): Eukaryota > Metazoa > Chordata > Aves > Otidiformes > Otididae > Chlamydotis > Chlamydotis macqueenii. The sequence continues at coordinate 30,783,343 of NC_141592.1, read as the reverse complement.
GCCAGCCAGACAAGCTTTTGCTGCTCCTCACCGGCCATTTGCAGCGCATCTACAGCACCACAGACATCGGGGCTCCGGTCTTTCTGTGACGAACAGGGCTTCGACCTTTACCACCACCTGCACCTGGGCGCCCGTTGGAAAAAAACCCAAGAAAAATCACGAACGTCGGACGATTGCTCCCACACCGAAAGTGCCAGCCAGCCAAGCTCTTGCTGCTCCTCACCGGCCACTGGCAGCGCATCTACAGCACCACAGACATCGGGGCTCCGGGCTTTCCCTGACGAACAGGGCTTCGACGTTTACCACCAGCTGCACCTGGTCGCCCACTCCAAAAAAACCCAAAAATCATGAACGTCGGACGATTGCTCCCACACCGAAATTGCCAGCTAGTCAAGCTCTTGCTGCTCATCACCGGCCATTGGCAGCCCATCTACAGCACCACAGACATCGGGGCTCCGGGCTATCCCTGACGAACAGGGCTTCGACGTTTACCACCAGCTGCACCTGGGGGGCCCACTGAAAAAAACCTCGAAAAATCATGAATGTCGGACGATTGCTCCCACACAAAAAGTTCCAGCCAGTCAAGCTCTTGCTGCTCCTCCCCGGCCATTGGCAGCGCATCTACAGCACCACAGACATCGGGGCTCCGGCTTTCCCTGACGAACAGGGCTTCGACGTTTACCACCAGCTGCACCTGGCGGCCCCACTGAAAAAAAACCCGAAAAAGCATGAACGTCGGACGATTGCTCCCACACCGAAAGTGCCAGCAACTCAAGCTCTTGCTGCTCATCACCGGCCATTGGCAGCGCATCTACAGCACCACAGACATCGGGGCTTCGGGCATTCCCTGACAAAGAGGGCTTCGACTTTTTCCACCACCTGCACCTGGGCGCCCATTGGAAAAAAACCCAAGAAAAATCACGAACGTTGGACGATTGCTCCCACACCGAAAGTGCCAGCCAGTCAAGCTCTTGCTGCTCATCACCGGCCATTGGCAGCGCATCTACAGCACCACAGACATCGGGGCTCCGGGCTTTCCCTGACAAACAGGGCTTCGACGTTTACCACCAGCTGCACCTGGGGGGCCCACTGAAAAAAACCCCAAAAAATCATGAACGTCGGACGATTGCTCCCACACCGAATGTGCCAGCCAGTCAAGCTTCTGCTGCTCCTCACCGGCCATTGGCAGCGCATCTACAGCACCACAGACATCGGGGCTCCGGGCTTTCCCTGACGAACAGGGCTTCGACGTTTACCACCAGCTGCGCCTGGGCGCCCACTAAAAAAAAACCCAAAAAATCACGAACGTCGGACGATTGCTCCCACACCGAAAGTGCCAGCCAGTCAAGCTCTTGCTGCTCCTCACCGGCCATTGGCAGCGCATCTACAGCACCACAGACATCGGGGCTCCGGGCTTTCCCTGACGAACAGGGCTTCGACGTTTACCACCAGCTGCACCTGGGGGGCCCACTGAAAAAAACCCCAATAAATCATGAACGTCGGACGATTGCTCCCACACCGAAAGTGCCAGCCAGTCAAGGTCTTCCTGCTCCTCACCGGCCATTGGCAGCGCATCTACAGCACCACAGACATCGGGGCTCCGGGCTTTCCCTGACGAACAGGGCTTCTACATTTACCACCAGCTGCACCTGAGCGCTCACTCCAAAAAAAACATCGAAAAATCACGAACGTCGGACGATTGCTCCCACACCAAAAGTGCCAGCAACTCAAGCTCCTGCTGCTCCTCAGCGGCCATTGGCAGCGCATCTACAGCACCACAGACATTGGGGCTCCGGGCTTTCCCTGATGAACAGGGCTTCGACGTTTACCACCAGCTGCGCCTAGACGCCCACTCTAAATAAACCCAAAAAATCACGAACGTCGGACGATTGCTCCCACACCGAAAGTGCCAGCCAGTCAAGCTCTTGCTGCTCCTCACCGGCCATTGGCAGCGCATCTACAGCACCACAGACATCGGGGCTCCGGGCTTTCCCTGACGAACAGGGCTTCGACGTTTACCACCACCTGCACCTGGGCGCTCATTGAAAAAAACCCAAGAAAAATCACGAACGTTGGACGATTGCTCCCACACCGAAAGTGCCAGCAACTCAAGCTCTTGCTGCTCCTCACCGGCCATTGGCAGCGCATCTACAGCACCACAGACATCGGGGCTCCGGGCTTTCCCTGATGAACAGGGCTTCGACGTTTACCACCACCTGCACCTGGGCGCCCATTGGAAATAAACCCGAAAAATCACGAACGTCGGACGATTGCTCCCACACAAAAAGTGCCAGCCAGTCAAGCTCCTGCTGCTCCTCACCGGCCATTGGCAGCGCATCTACAGCACCACAGACATTGGGGCTCCGGGCTTTCCCTGACGAACAGGGCTTCGACTTTTACCACCACCTGCGCCTGGGAGTCCACTCCAAAAAAACCCGAAAAATCACAAACGTCGGACGATTGCTCCCACACCGAAAGTGCCAGCAACTCAAGCTCTTGCTGCTCATCACCGGCCATTGGCAGCGCATCTACAGCACCACAGACATCGGGGCTCCGGGCTTTCCTTGACGAACAGGGCTTCGACGTTTACCACCAGCTGCACCTGGGGGGCCCACTGAAAAAAACCCCAATAAATCATGAACGTCGGACGATTGGTCCCACACCGAAAGTGCCAGCCAGACAAGCTCTTGCTGCTCCTCACCGGCCATTGGCAGCGCATCTACAGCACCACAGACATCGGGGCTCCGGTCTTTCTGTGACGAACAGGGCTTCGAACTTTACCACCACCTGCACCTGGGCGCCCATTGGAAAAAAACCCAAGAAAAATCACGAACGTTGGACGATTGCTCCCACACCAAAAGTGCCAGCCAGTCAAGCTCTTGCTGCTCCTCACCGGCCATTGGCAGCGCATCTACAGCACCACAGACATCGGGGCTCCGGGCTTTCCCTGACGAACAGGGCTTCGACGTTTACCACCACCTGCACCTGGGCGCCCATTGGAAATAAACCCGAAAAATCACGAACGTCGGACGATTGCTCCCACACAAAAAGTGCCAGCCAGTCAAGCTCCTGCTGCTCCTCACCGGCCATTGGCAGCGCATCTACAGCACCACAGACATCGGGGCTCCGGGCTTTCTCTGACGAACAGGGTTCGACATTTACCATCAGCTGCGCCTGGGCGCCACTTAAAAAATCCCAAAAAATCACGAATGTCGGACGATTGCTCCCACACCGAAAGTGCCAACAACTCAAGCTCTTGCTGCTCATCACCGGCCATTGGCAGCGCATCTACAGCACCACAGACATCGGGGCTCCGGGCTTTCCTTGACGAACAGGGCTTCGACGTTTACCACCAGCTGCACCTGGGGGGCCCACTGAAAAAAACCCCAATAAATCATGAACGTCGGACGATTGGTCCCACACCGAAAGTGCCAGCCAGACAAGCTCTTGCTGCTCCTCACCTATTTGCAGCGCATCTACAGCACCACAGACATCGGGGCTCCGGTCTTTCTGTGACGAACAGGGCTTCGACCTTTACCACCACCTGCACCTGGGCGCCCGTTGGAAAAAAACCCAAGAAAAATCACGAACGTCGGACGATTGCTCCCACACCGAAAGTGCCAGCCAGCCAAGCTCTTGCTGCTCCTCACCGGCCACTGGCAGCGCATCTACAGCACCACAGACATCGGGGCTCCGGGCTTTCCCTGACGAACAGGGCTTCGACGTTTACCACCAGCTGCACCTGGGCGCCCACTCCAAAAAAACCCAAAAATCATGAACGTCGGACGATTGCTCCCACACCGAAATTGCCAGCTAGTCAAGCTCTTGCTGCTCATCACCGGCCATCGGCAGCCCATCTACAGCACCACAGACATCGGGGCTCCGGGCTATCCCTGACGAACAGGGCTTCGACGTTTACCACCAGCTGCACCTGGGGGGCCCACTGAAAAAAACCTCGAAAAATCATGAATGTCGGACGATTGCTCCCACACAAAAAGTTCCAGCCAGTCAAGCTCTTGCTGCTCCTCCCCGGCCATTGGCAGCGCATCTACAGCACCACAGACATCGGGGCTCCGGCTTTCCCTGACGAACAGGGCTTCGACGTTTACCACCAGCTGCACCTGGCGGCCCCACTGAAAAAAAACCCGAAAAAGCATGAACGTCGGACGATTGCTCCCACACCGAAAGTGCCAGCAACTCAAGCTCTTGCTGCTCATCACCGGCCATTGGCAGCGCATCTACAGCACCACAGACATCGGGGCTTCGGGCATTCCCTGACAAAGAGGGCTTCGACTTTTTCCACCACCTGCACCTGGGCGCCCATTGGAAAAAAACCCAAGAAAAATCACGAACGTTGGACGATTGCTCCCACACCGAAAGTGCCAGCCAGTCAAGCTCTTGCTGCTCATCACCGGCCATTGGCAGCGCATCTACAGCACCACAGACATCGGGGCTCCGGGCTTTCCCTGACAAACAGGGCTTCGACGTTTACCACCAGCTGCACCTGGGGGGCCCACTGAAAAAAACCCCAAAAAATCATGAACGTCGGACGATTGCTCCCACACCGAATGTGCCAGCCAGTCAAGCTTCTGCTGCTCCTCACCGGCCATTGGCAGCGCATCTACAGCACCACAGACATCGGGGCTCCGGGCTTTCCCTGACGAACAGGGCTTCGACGTTTACCACCAGCTGCGCCTGGGCGCCCACTAAAAAAAAACCCAAAAAATCACGAACGTCGGACGATTGCTCCCACACCGAAAGTGCCAGCCAGTCAAGCTCTTGCTGCTCCTCACCGGCCATTGGCAGCGCATCTACAGCACCACAGACATCGGGGCTCCGGGCTTTCCCTGACGAACAGGGCTTCGACGTTTACCACCAGCTGCACCTGGGGGGCCCACTGAAAAAAACCCCAATAAATCATGAACGTCGGACGATTGCTCCCACACCGAAAGTGCCAGCCAGTCAAGGTCTTCCTGCTCCTCACCGGCCATTGGCAGCGCATCTACAGCACCACAGACATCGGGGCTCCGGGCTTTCCCTGACGAACAGGGCTTCTACGTTTACCACCAGCTGCACCTGAGCGCTCACTCCAAAAAAAACATCGAAAAATCACGAACGTCGGACGATTGCTCCCACACCAAAAGTGCCAGCAACTCAAGCTCCTGCTGCTCCTCAGCGGCCATTGGCAGCGCATCTACAGCACCACAGACATTGGGGCTCCGGGCTTTCCCTGATGAACAGGGCTTCGACGTTTACCACCAGCTGCGCCTAGACGCCCACTCTAAATAAACCCAAAAAATCACGAACGTCGGACGATTGCTCCCACACCGAAAGTGCCAGCCAGTCAAGCTCTTGCTGCTCCTCACCGGCCATTGGCAGCGCATCTACAGCACCACAGACATCGGGGCTCCGGGCTTTCCCTGACGAACAGGGCTTCGACGTTTACCACCACCTGCACCTGGTCGCTCATTGAAAAAAACCTAAGAAAAATCACGAACGTTGGACGATTGCTCCCACACCGAAAGTGCCAGCAACTCAAGCTCTTGCTGCTCCTCACCGGCCATTGGCAGCGCATCTACAGCACCACAGACATCGGGGCTCCGGGCTTTCCCTGATGAACAGGGCTTCGACGTTTACCACCACCTGCACCTGGGCGCCCATTGGAAATAAACCCGAAAAATCACGAACGTCGGACGATTGCTCCCACACAAAAAGTGCCAGCCAGTCAAGCTCCTGCTGCTCCTCACCGGCCATTGGCAGCGCATCTACAGCACCACAGACATTGGGGCTCCGGGCTTTCCCTGACGAACAGGGCTTCGACTTTTACCACCACCTGCGCCTGGGAGTCCACTCCAAAAGAACCCAAAAAATCACAAACGTCGGACGATTGCTCCCACACCAAAAGTGCCAGCAACTCAAGCTCTTGCTGCTCATCACCGGCCATTGGCAGCGCATCTACAGCACCACAGACATCGGGGCTCCGGGCTTTCCTTGACGAACAGGGCTTCGACGTTTACCACCAGCTGCACCTGGGGGGCCCACTGAAAAAAACCCCAATAAATCATGAACGTCGGACGATTGGTCCCACACCGAAAGTGCCAGCCAGACAAGCTCTTGCTGCTCCTCACCGGCCATTGGCAGCGCATCTACAGCACCACAGACATCGGGGCTCCGGTCTTTCTGTGACGAACAGGGCTTCGACCTTTACCACCACCTGCACCTGGGCGCCCATTGGAAAAAAACCCAAGAAAAATCACGAACGTTGGACGATTGCTCCCACACCAAAAGTGCCAGCCAGTCAAGCTCTTGCTGCTCCTCACCGGCCATTGGCAGCGCATCTACAGCACCACAGACATCGGGGCTCCGGGCTTTCCCTGACGAACAGGGCTTCGACGTTTACCACCAGCTGCACCTGGGCGCTCATTGGAAAAAAACCCTGAAAAATCACGAACGTCGGACGATTGCTCCCACACCGAAAGTGCCAGCCAGCCAAGCTCTTGCTGCTCCTCACCGGCCACTGACAGCACATCTACAGCACCACAGACATCGGGGCTCCGGGCTTTCCCTGACGAACAGGGCTTCGACGTTTACCACCAGCTGCACCTGGTCGCCCACTCCAAAAAAACCGAAAAATCATGAACGTCGGACGATTGCTCCCACACCGAAATTGCCAGCTAGTCAAGCTCTTGCTGCTCATCACCGGCCATTGGCAGTGCATCTACAGCACCACAGACATCGGGGCTCCGGGCTTTCCCTGACGAACAGGGCTTCGACGTTTACCACCAGCTGCACCTGGGGGGCCCACTGAAAAAAACCCCGAAAAATCATGAACGTCGGACGATTGCTCCCACACCGAAAGTGCCAGCCAGTCAAGCTATTGCTGCTCATCACCGGCCATTGGCAGCGCATCTACAGCACCACAGACACTGGGGCTCCGGGCTTTCCCTGACGAACAGGGCTTCGACGTTTACCACCAGCTGCACCTGGGGGGCCCACTCCAAAAAAACCCGAAAAATCACGAACGTTGGACGATTGCTCCCACACCGAAAGTGCCAGCCAGTCAAGCTCTTGCTGCTCCTCCCCGGCCATTGGCAGCGCATCTACAGCACCACAGACATCGGGGCTCCGGGCTTTCCCTGACGAACAGGGCTTCGACGTTTACCACCAGCTGCACCTGGGCGCCCATTGGAAAGAAACCCAAGAAAATCACGAACGTTGGACGATTGCTCCCACACCGAAAGTGCCAGCAACTCAAGCTCTTGCTCCTCATCACCGGCCACTGGCAGCGCATCTACAGCACCACAGACATCGGGGCTCCGGGCTTTCCCTGACGAACAGGACTTCGACGTTTACCACCAGCTGCACCTGGGCACCCACTCCAAAAAAAACCCGAAAAATCACGAACGTCGGACGATTGCTCCCACACCGAAAGTGCCAGCCAGTCAAGCTCTTGCTGCTGCTCCCCGGCCATTGGCAGCGCATCTACAGCACCACAGACATCGGGGCTCCGGGCTTTCCCTGACGAACAGGGCTTCGACGTTTACCACCAGCTGCACCTGGGCGCCCATTGGAAAGAAACCCAAGAAAATCACGAACGTTGGACGATTGCTCCCACACCGAAAGTGCCAGCAACTCAAGCTCTTGCTCCTCATCACCGGCCACTGGCAGCGCATCTACAGCACCACAGACACTGGGGCTCCGGGCTTTCCCTGACGAACAGGACTTCGACGTTTACCACCAGCTGCACCTGGTCGCCCATTCCAAAAAAACCCGAAAAATCACGAACATCGGTCGATTGCTCCCACTCCGAAAGTGCCAGCCAGTCAAGCTCCTGCTGCTCCTCACCGGCCATTGGCAGTGCATTTACAGCACCACAGACATCGGGGCTCCGGGCTTTCCCTGACGAACAGGGCTTCGACGTTTACCACCAGCTGCACCTGGGCGCCCACTCCAAAAAAACCCGAAAAATCACGAACGTCGAACGATTGCTCCCACACAAAAAGTGCCAGCCAGTCAAGCTCCTGCTACTCCTCAGCGGCCATTGGCAGCGCATCCACAGCACCACAGACATCGGGGCTCCGGGCTTTCCCTGACGAACAGGGCTTCGACGTTTACCACCAGCTGCACCTGGGCGCCCACTCCAAAAAAACCCCGAAAAATCACGAAGATCGGACGATTGCTCCCACACCGAAAGTGCCAGCCAGTCAAGCTCTTGCTGCTGCTCCCCGGCCATTGGCAGTGCATCTACAGCACCACAGACATCGGGGCTCCGGGCTTTCCCTGACGAACAGGGCTTCGACGTTTATCACGACCTGCACCTGGGCGCCCATTGGAAAAAAACCCAAGAAAAATCACGAACGTTGGACGATTGCTCCCACACCGAAAGTGCCAGCCAGTCAAGCTCTTGCTACTCCTCACCGGCCATTGGCAGCGCATCTACAGCACCACAGGCATCGGGGCTCCGGGCTTTCCCTGACGAACAGGGCTTCGACGTTTACCACCATCTGCACCTGGTCGCCCACGCCAAAAAAACCCGAAAAATCACGAACGTCGGACGATTGCTCCCACAAAAAAAGTGCCAGCCAGTCAAGCTCCTGCTGCTCCTCACCGGCCATTGGCAGCGCATCTACAGCACCACAGACATCGGGGCTCCGGGCTTTTCCTGACGAACAGGGCTTCGACGTTTACCACCAGCTGCACCTGGGCACCCACTCCAAAAAAACCCGAAAAATCACGAACGTTGGACGATTGCTCCCAGACCGAAAATGCCAGCCAGTCAAGCTCTTGCTGCTCCTCCCCGGCCATTGGCAGCGCATCTACAGCGCCACAGACATCGGGGCTCTGGGCTTTCCCTGACGAACAGTGCTTCGACATTTACCACCAGCTGCGCCTGAGCGCTCACTAAAAAAAAACCCGAAAAATCACGAACGTCGTAGGATTGATCCCACATAAAAAGTGCCAGCCAGTCAAGCTCCTGCTGCTCCTCACCGGCCATTGGCAGCGCATCTACAGCACCACAGACATCGGGGCTCCGGGCTTTCCCTGACGAACAGGGCTTCGACATTTACCACCAGCTGCACCTGGGCGCCCATTGGAAAAAAACCCAAGAAAAATCACGAACGTTGGATGATTGCTCCCACACCGAAAGTGCCAGCAACTCAAGTTCTTGCTACTCCTCACCGGCCATTGGCAGCGCATCTACAGCACCACAGACATCGGGGCTCCGGGCTTTCCCTGACGAACAGGGCTTCGACGTTTACCACCAGCTGCACCTGGTCGCCCACTCCAAAAAAACCCCGAAAAATCACGAACGTCGGTCGATTGCTCCCACTCCGAAAGTGCAAGCGAGTCCAGCTTTTTCTGCTCCTCCCCGGACGTTGGCAGCGCATCTACAGCACCACAGACATCGGGGCTCCGGGCTTTCCCTGACGAACAGGGCTTCGATATTTACCACCAGCTGCACCTGGGCGCCCACTCCAAAAAAACCCGAAAAATCACGAACGTCGGACGATTGCTCCCACACAAAAAGTGCCAGCCAGTCAAGCTCCTGCTGCTCCTCACCGGCCATTGGCAGCGCATCTACAGCACCACAGACATCGGGGCTCCGGGCTTTCCCTGACGAACAGGGCTTCGACGTTTACCACCAGCTGCACCTGGGCGCCCATTGGAAAAAAACCCAAGAAAAATCACAAACGTTGGACGATTGCTCCCACACCGAAAGTGCCAGCAACTCAAGCTCTTGCTGCTCATCACCTGCCATTGCCAGCGCAACTACAGCACCACAGACACTGGGGCTCCGGGCTTTCCCTGACGAACAGGGTTTCGACGTTTACCACCACCTGCACCTGGGCGCCCACTCCAAAAAAACCCGAAAAATCACGAACGTCGGACCATTGCTCCCACACTGAAAGTGCCAGCCAGTCAAGCTCCTGCTGCTCCTCAGCGGCCATTGGCAGCGCATCTACAGCACCACAGACATCGGGGCTCCGGGCTTTCCCTGACGAACAGGGCTTCGACGTTTACCACCAGCTGCGCCTGGGCGCCCACTAAAAAAAACCCCGAAAAATCACGAACGTCGGACGATTGCTCCCACACCGAAAGTGCCAGCCAGTCAAGCTCTTGCTGCTCCTCACCGGTCATTGGCAGCGCATCTACAGCACCACAGACATCGGGGCTCCGGGCTTTCCCTGATGAACAGGGCTTCGACGTTTACTACCAGCTGCACCTGGGCACCCACTCCAAAAAAACCCGAAAAATCACGAATGTTGGACGATTGATGCCACACCGAAATTGCCAGCCAGTCAAGCTCTTGCTGCTCCTCCCCGGCCATTGGCAGCGCATCTACAGCACCACAGACATCGGGGCTCCGGGCTTTCCCTGACGAACAGGGCTTCGACGTTTACCACCAGCTGCACCTGGGCGCCCATTGGAAAGAAACCCAAGAAAATCACGAACGTTGGACGATTGCTCCCACACCGAAAGTGCCAGCAACTCAAGCTCTTGCTCCTCATCACCGGCCACTGGCAGCGCATCTACAGCACCACAGACACTGGGGCTCCGGGCTTTCCCTGACGAACAGGACTTCGACGTTTACCACCAGCTGCACCTGGTCGCCCACTCCAAAAAATCCCGAAAAATCACGAACATCGGTCGATTGCTCCCACTCCGAAAGTGCCAGCCAGTCAAGCTCCTGCTGCTCCTCACCGGCCATTGGCAGTGCATTTACAGCACCACAGACACTGGGGCTCCGGGCTTTCCCTGACGAACAGGGCTTCGACGTTTACCACCAGCTGCACCTGGGCGCCCACTCCAAAAAAACCCGAAAAATCACGAACGTCGAACGATTGCTCCCACACAAAAAGTGCCAGCCAGTCAAGCTCCTGCTGCTCCTCAGCGGCCATTGGCAGCGCATCTACAGCACCACAGACATCGGGGCTCCGGGCTTTCCCTGACGAACAGGGCTTCGACGTTTACCACCAGCTGCACCTGGGCGCCCACTCCAAAAAAACCCCGAAAAATCACGAAGATCGGACGATTGCTCCCACACCGAAAGTGCCAGCCAGTCAAGCTCTTGCTGCTGCTCCCCGGCCATTGGCAGTGCATCTACAGCACCACAGACATCGGGGCTCCGGGCTTTCCCTGACGAACAGGGCTTCGACGTTTATCACCACCTGCACCTGGGCGCCCATTGGAAAAAAACCCAAGAAAAATCACGAACGTTAGACGATTGCTCCCACACCGAAAGTGCCAGCCAGTCAAGCTCTTGCTACTCCTCACCGGCCATTGGCAGCGCATCTACAGCACCACAGGCATCGGGGCTCCGGGCTTTCCCTGACGAACAGGGCTTCGACGTTTACCACCATCTGTACCTGGTCGCCCACTAAAAAAAAACCCGAAAAATCACGAACGTCGGACGATTGCTCCCACAAAAAAAGTGCCAGCCAGTCAAGCTCCTGCTGCTCCTCACCGGCCATTGGCAGCGCATCTACAGCACCACAGACATCGGGGCTCCGGGCTTTCCCTGACGAACAGGGCTTCGACGTTTACCACCAGCTGCGTCTGGGCACCCACTCCAAAAAAAACCGAAAAATCACGAACGTTGGACGATTGCTCCCAGACCGAAAATGCCAGCCAGTCAAGCTCTTGCTGCTCCTCCCCGGCCATTGGCAGCGCATCTACAGCGCCACAGACATCGGGGCTCTGGGCTTTCCCTGACGAACAGGGCTTCGACATTTACCACCAGCTGCACCTGGGCGCCCATTGGATAAAAACCCAAGAAAAATCACGAACGTTGGACGATTGCTCCCACACCGAAAGTGCCAGCAACTCAAGCTCTTGCTACTCCTCACCGGCCATTGGCAGCGCATCTACAGCACCACAGACATCGGGGCTCCGGGCTTTCCCTGACGAACAGGGCTTCGACGTTTACCACCAGCTGCACCTGGTCGCCCACTCCAAAAAAACCCCGAAAAATCACGAACGTCGGTCGATTGCTCCCACTCCGAAAGTGCAAGCCAGTCCAGCTTTTTCTGCTCCTCCCCGGACGTTGGCAGCGCATCTACAGCACCACAGACATCGGGGCTCCGGGCTTTCCCTGACGAACAGGGCTTCGATATTTACCACCAGCTGCACCTGGGCGCCCACTCCAAAAAAACCCGAAAAATCACGAACGTCGGACGATTGCTCCCACACAAAAAGTGCCAGCCAGTCAAGCTCCTGCTGCTCCTCACCGGCCATTGGCAGCGCATCTACAGCACCACAGACATCGGGGCTCCGGGCTTTCCCTGACGAACAGGGCTTCGACGTTTACCACCAGCTGCACCTGGGCGCCCATTGGAAAAAAACCCAAGAAAAATCACGAACGTTGGACGATTGCTCCCACACCGAAAGTGCCAGCAACTCAAGCTCTTCCTGCTCATCACCGGCCATTGGCAACGCAACTACAGCACCACAGACACTGGGGCTCCGGGCTTTCCCTGACGAACAGGGTTTCGACGTTTACCACCACCTGCACCTGGGCACCCACTCCAAAAAAACCCGAAAAATCACGAACGTCGGACCATTGCTCCCACACTGAAAGTGCCAGCCAGTCAAGCTCCTGCTGCTCCTCATCGGCCATTGGCAGCGCATCTACAGCACCACAGACATCGGGGCTCCGGGCTTTCCCTGACGAACAGGGCTTCGACATTTACCACCAGCTGCGCATGAGCGCTCACTAAAAAAAAACCCGAAAAATCACGAACGTCGTACGATTGCTCCCACATAAAAAGTGCCAGCCAGTCAAGCTCCTGCTGCTCCTCAGCGGCCATTGGCAGCGCATCTACAGCACCACAGACATCGGGGCTCCGGGCTTTCCCTCACGAACAGGGCTTCGACGTTTACCACCAGCTGCACCTGGGGGACCCACTGAAAAAAACCCCGAAAAATCACGAACGTCGGACGATTGCTCCCACACAAGAAGTGCCAGCCAGTCAAGCTCTTGCTGCTCCTCACCGACCATTGGCAGCGCATCTACAGCACCACAGACATCGGGGCTCCGGGCTTTCCCTGACGAACAGGGCTTCGACGTTTACCACCATCTGCACCTGGTCGCCCACCCCAAAAAAACCCGAAAAATCACGAACGTTGGACGATTGCTCCCACACCGAAAGTGCCAGCCAGTCAAGCTCCTGCTGCTCCTCACCGGCCATTGGCAGCGCATCTACAGCACCACAGACATCGGGGCTCCGGGCTTTCCCTGACGAACAGGGCTTCGACGTTTACCACCAGCTGCGTCTGGGCGCCCACTAAAAAAAAACCCCAAAAAATCACGAATGTCGGACGATTGCTCCCACACAAAAAGTGCCAGCCAGTCAAGCTCTTGCTGCTCTTCACCGGCCATTGGCAGCGCATCTACAGCACCACAGACATCGGGGCTCCGGGCTTTCCCTCACGAACAGGGCTTCGACGTTTACCACCAGCTGCACCTGGGGGGCCCACTGAAAAAAACCCCGAAAAATCATGAACGTCGGACGATTGCTCCCACACCGAAAGTGCCAGCAACTCAAGCTCTTGCTGCTCATCACCGGCCATTGGCAGCGCATCTACAGCACCACAGACACTGGGGCTCCGGGCTTTCCCTGACGAACAGGGCTTCGACGTTTACCACCAGCTGCACCTGGGCACCCACTCCAAAAAAACCCGAAAAATCACGAACGTTGGACGATTGCTCCCACACCGAAAGTGCCAGCCAGTCAAGCTCTTGCTGCTCCTCCCCGGCCATTGGCAGTGCATCTACAGCACCACAGACATCGGGGCTCCGGGCTTTCCCTGACGAACAGGGCTTCGACGTTTACCACCAGCTGCACCTGGGCGCCCATTGGAAAGAAACCCAAGAAAATCACGAACGTTGGACGATTGCTCCCACACCGAAAGTGCCAGCAACTCAAGCTCTTGCTCCTCATCACCGGCCACTGGCAGCGCATCTACAGCACCACAGACATCGGGGCTCCGGGCTTTCCCTGACGAACAGGACTTCGACGTTTACCACCAGCTGCACCTGGGCGCCCACTCCAAAAAAACCCCGAAAAATCACGAATGTCGGACGATTGCTCCCACACCGAACGTGCCAGCCAGTCAAGCTCTTGCTGCTGCTCCCCGGCCATTGGCAGCGCATCTACAGCACCACAGACATCGGGGCACTGGGCTTTCCCTGACGAACAGTGCTTCGACATTTACCACCAGCTGCGCCTGAGCGCTCACTAAAAAAAAACCCGAAAAATCACGAACGTTGGACGATTGCTCCCACACCGAAAGTGCCAGCCAGTCAAGCACTTGCTGCTCATCACCGGCCATTGGCAGCGCATCTACAGCACCACAGACATCGGGGCTCCGGGCTTTCCCTGACGAACAGGGCTTCGACGTTTACCACCAGCTGCACCTGGTCGCCCACTCCAAAAAATCCCGAAAAATCACGAACGTCGGTCGATTGCTCCCACTCCAAAAGTGCAAGCCAGTCAAACTCCTGCTGCTCCTCACCGGCCGTTGGCAGCGCATCTACAGCACCACAGACATCGGGGCTCCGGGCTTTCCCAGACGAACAGGGCTTCGACGTTTACCACCAGCTGCACCTGGGCGCCCACTCCAAAAAAACCCGAAAAATCACGAACGTCGAACGATTGCTCCCACACAAAAAGTGCCAGCCAGTCAAGCTCCTGCTGCTCCTCACCGGCCGTTGGCAGCGCATCTACAGCACCACAGACATCGGGGCTCCGGGCTTTCCCTGACGAACAGGGCTTCGACGTTTACCACCAGCTGCACCTGGGCGCCCACTCCAAAAAAACCCCGAAAAATCACGAAGATCGGACGATTGCTCCCACACCGAAAGTGCCAGCCAGTCAAGCTCTTGCTGCTGCTCCCCGGCCATTGGCAGTGCATCTACAGCACCACAGACATCGGGGCTCCGGGCTTTCCCTGACGAACAGGGCTTCGACGTTTACCACCACCTGCACCTGGGCGCCCATTGGAAAAAAACCCAAGAAAAACCACGAACGTTGGACGATTGCTCCCACACAAAAAGTGCCAGCCAGTCAAGCTCTTGCTACTCCTCACCGGCCATTGGCAGCGCATCTACAGCACCACAGACATCGGGGCTCCGGGCTTTCCCTGACGAACAGGGCTTCGACGTTTACCACCATCTGCACCTGGTCGCCCACGCCAAAAAAACCCGAAAAATCACGAATGTCGGACGATTGCTCCCACAAAAAAAGTGCCAGCCATTCAAGCTCCTGCTGCTCCTCACCGGCCATTGGCAGCGCATCTACAGCACCACAGACATCGGGGCTCCCGGCTTTCCCTGACGAACAGGGCTTCGACGTTTACCACCAGCTGCACCTGGGCGCCCATTGGAAAAAAACCCAAGAAAATCACGAACGTTGGACGATTGCTCCCACACCGAAAGTGCCAGCAACTCAAGCTCTTGCTGCTCATCACCGGCCATTGGCAGCGCATCTACAGCACCACAGACACTGGGGCTCCGGGCTTTCCCTGACGAACAGGGCTTCGACGTTTACCACCAGCTGCGCCTGGGTGCCCACTAAAAATAACCCCGAAAAATCACGAACGTCGGACGATTGCTCCCACACCGAAAGTGCCAGCCAGTCAAGCTCTTGCTGTACCTCACCGGCCATTGGCAGCGCATCTACAGCACCACAGACATCGGGGCTCCGGGATTTCCCTGACGAACAGGGCTTTGACGTTTACCACCAGCTGCACCCGGGCACCCACTCCAAAAAAACCCGAAAAATCACGAACGTCGTACGATTGCTCCCACATAAAAAGTGCCAGCCAGTCAAGCTCTTGCTGCTCATCACCGGCCATTGGCAGCGCATCTACAGCACCACAGACATCGGGGCTCCGGGCTTTCCCTCACGAACACGGCTTCGACGTTTACCACCAGCTGCACCTGTGGGGCCCACTGAAAAAAACCCCGAAAAATCATGAACGTCGGACGATTGCTCCCACACCGAAAGTGCCAGCCAGTCAAGCTCTTGCTGCTCCTCACCGGCCATTGGCAGCGCATCTACAGCACCACAGACATCGGGGCTCCGGGCTTTCCCTGACGAACAGGGCTTCGACGTTTACCACCAGCTGCACCTGGGCGCCCATTGGAAAAAAAAACAAGAAAATCACGAACGTTGGACGATTGCTCCCACACCGAAAGTGCCAGCAACTCAAGATCTTGCTCCTCATCACCGGCCACTAGCAGCGCATCTACAGCACCACAGACACTGGGGCTCCGGGCTTTCCCTGACGAACAGGACTTCGACGTTTACCACCAGCTGCACCTGGGCACCCACTCCAAAAAAACCCGAAAAATCACGAATGTCGGACGATTGCTCCCACACCGAACGTGCCAGCCAGTCAAGCTCTTGCTGCTGCTCCCCGGCCACTGGCAGCGCATCTACAGCACCACAGACATCAGGGCTCCAGGCTTTCCCTGACGAACAGGGCTTTGACATTTACCACCAGCTGCACCTGGGCACCCACTCCAAAAAAACCCGAAAAATCACGAACGTCGGACGATTGCTCCCACACCGAAAATGCCAGCCAGTCAAGCTCTTGCTGCTCCTCCCCGGCCATTGGCAGCGCATCTACAGCGCCACAGACATCGGGGCTCCGGGCTTTCCCTGACGAACAGGGCTTCGACGTTTACCACCACCTGCACCTGGGCGCCCATTGGAAAAAAACCCAAGAAAAACCACGAACGTTGGACGATTGCTCCCACACAAAAAGTGCCAGCCAGTCAAGCTCTTGCTACTCCTCACCGGCCATTGGCAGCGCATCTACAGCACCACAGACATCGGGGCTCCGGGCTTTCCCTGACGAACAGGGCTTCGACGTTTACCACCATCTGCACCTGGTCGCCCACGCCAAAAAAACCCGAAAAATCACGAATGTCGGACGATTGCTCCCACAAAAAAAGTGCCAGCCATTCAAGCTCCTGCTGCTCCTCACCGGCCATTGGCAGCGCATCTACAGCACCACAGACATCGGGGCTCCCGGCTTTCCCTGACGAACAGGGCTTCGACGTTTACCACCAGCTGCACCTGGGCGCCCATTGGAAAAAAACCCAAGAAAATCACGAACGTTGGACGATTGCTCCCACACCGAAAGTGCCAGCAACTCAAGCTCTTGCTGCTCATCACCGGCCATTGGCAGCGCATCTACAGCACCACAGACACTGGGGCTCCGGGCTTTCCCTGACGAACAGGGCTTCGACGTTTACCACCAGCTGCGCCTGGGTGCCCACTAAAAATAACCCCGAAAAATCACGAACGTCGGACGATTGCTCCCACACCGAAAGTGCCAGCCAGTCAAGCTCTTGCTGTACCTCACCGGCCATTGGCAGCGCATCTACAGCACCACAGACATCGGGGCTCCGGGATTTCCCTGACGAACAGGGCTTTGACGTTTACCACCAGCTGCACCCGGGCACCCACTCCAAAAAAACCCGAAAAATCACGAACGTCGTACGATTGCTCCCACATAAAAAGTGCCAGCCAGTCAAGCTCTTGCTGCTCATCACCGGCCATTGGCAGCGCATCTACAGCACCACAGACATCGGGGCTCCGGGCTTTCCCTCACGAACACGGCTTCGACGTTTACCACCAGCTGCACCTGTGGGGCCCACTGAAAAAAACCCCGAAAAATCATGAACGTCGGACGATTGCTCCCACACCGAAAGTGCCAGCCAGTCAAGCTCCTGCTGCTCCTCAGCGGCCATTGGCAGCGCATCTACAGCACCACAGACATCGGGGCTCCGGGCTTTCCCTGACGAACAGGGCTTCGACGTTTACCACCAGCTGCACCTGGGCGCCCACTCCAAAAAAACCCCGAAAAATCACGAAGATCGGACGATTGCTCCCACACCGAAAGTGCCAGCCAGTCAAGCTCTTGCTGCTGCTCCCCGGCCATTGGCAGTGCATCTACAGCACCACAGACATCGGGGCTCCGGGCTTTCCCTGACGAACAGGGCTTCGACGTTTATCACCACCTGCACCTGGGCGCCCATTGGAAAAAAACCCAAGAAAAATCACGAACGTTAGACGATTGCTCCCACACCGAAAGTGCCAGCCAGTCAAGCTCTTGCTACTCCTCACCGGCCATTGGCAGCGCATCTACAGCACCACAGGCATCGGGGCTCCGGGCTTTCCCTGACGAACAGGGCTTCGACGTTTACCACCATCTGTACCTGGTCGCCCACTAAAAAAAAACCCGAAAAATCACGAACGTCGGACGATTGCTCCCACAAAAAAAGTGCCAGCCAGTCAAGCTCCTGCTGCTCCTCACCGGCCATTGGCAGCGCATCTACAGCACCACAGACATCGGGGCTCCGGGCTTTCCCTGACGAACAGGGCTTCGACGTTTACCACCAGCTGCGTCTGGGCACCCACTCCAAAAAAAACCGAAAAATCACGAACGTTGGACGATTGCTCCCAGACCGAAAATGCCAGCCAGTCAAGCTCTTGCTGCTCCTCCCCGGCCATTGGCAGCGCATCTACAGCGCCACAGACATCGGGGCTCTGGGCTTTCCCTGACGAACAGGGCTTCGACATTTACCACCAGCTGCACCTGGGCGCCCATTGGATAAAAACCCAAGAAAAATCACGAACGTTGGACGATTGCTCCCACACCGAAAGTGCCAGCAACTCAAGCTCTTGCTACTCCTCACCGGCCATTGGCAGCGCATCTACAGCACCACAGACATCGGGGCTCCGGGCTTTCCCTGACGAACAGGGCTTCGACGTTTACCACCAGCTGCACCTGGTCGCCCACTCCAAAAAAACCCCGAAAAATCACGAACGTCGGTCGATTGCTCCCACTCCGAAAGTGCAAGCCAGTCCAGCTTTTTCTGCTCCTCCCCGGACGTTGGCAGCGCATCTACAGCACCACAGACATCGGGGCTCCGGGCTTTCCCTGACGAACAGGGCTTCGATATTTACCACCAGCTGCACCTGGGCGCCCACTCCAAAAAAACCCGAAAAATCACGAACGTCGGACGATTGCTCCCACACAAAAAGTGCCAGCCAGTCAAGCTCCTGCTGCTCCTCACCGGCCATTGGCAGCGCATCTACAGCACCACAGACATCGGGGCTCCGGGCTTTCCCTGACGAACAGGGCTTCGACGTTTACCACCAGCTGCACCTGGGCGCCCATTGGAAAAAAACCCAAGAAAAATCACGAACGTTGGACGATTGCTCCCACACCGAAAGTGCCAGCAACTCAAGCTCTTCCTGCTCATCACCGGCCATTGGCAACGCAACTACAGCACCACAGACACTGGGGCTCCGGGCTTTCCCTGACGAACAGGGTTTCGACGTTTACCACCACCTGCACCTGGGCACCCACTCCAAAAAAACCCGAAAAATCACGAACGTCGGACCATTGCTCCCACACTGAAAGTGCCAGCCAGTCAAGCTCCTGCTGCTCCTCATCGGCCATTGGCAGCGCATCTACAGCACCACAGACATCGGGGCTCCGGGCTTTCCCTGACGAACAGGGCTTCGACATTTACCACCAGCTGCGCATGAGCGCTCACTAAAAAAAAACCCGAAAAATCACGAACGTCGTACGATTGCTCCCACATAAAAAGTGCCAGCCAGTCAAGCTCCTGCTGCTCCTCAGCGGCCATTGGCAGCGCATCTACAGCACCACAGACATCGGGGCTCCGGGCTTTCCCTCACGAACAGGGCTTCGACGTTTACCACCAGCTGCACCTGGGGGACCCACTGAAAAAAACCCCGAAAAATCACGAACGTCGGACGATTGCTCCCACACAAGAAGTGCCAGCCAGTCAAGCTCTTGCTGCTCCTCACCGACCATTGGCAGCGCATCTACAGCACCACAGACATCGGGGCTCCGGGCTTTCCCTGACGAACAGGGCTTCGACGTTTACCACCATCTGCACCTGGTCGCCCACCCCAAAAAAACCCGAAAAATCACGAACGTTGGACGATTGCTCCCACACCGAAAGTGCCAGCCAGTCAAGCTCCTGCTGCTCCTCACCGGCCATTGGCAGCGCATCTACAGCACCACAGACATCGGGGCTCCGGGCTTTCCCTGACGAACAGGGCTTCGACGTTTACCACCAGCTGCGTCTGGGCGCCCACTAAAAAAAAACCCCAAAAAATCACGAATGTCGGACGATTGCTCCCACACAAAAAGTGCCAGCCAGTCAAGCTCTTGCTGCTCTTCACCGGCCATTGGCAGCGCATCTACAGCACCACAGACATCGGGGCTCCGGGCTTTCCCTCACGAACAGGGCTTCGACGTTTACCACCAGCTGCACCTGGGGGGCCCACTGAAAAAAACCCCGAAAAATCATGAACGTCGGACGATTGCTCCCACACCGAAAGTGCCAGCAACTCAAGCTCTTGCTGCTCATCACCGGCCATTGGCAGCGCATCTACAGCACCACAGACACTGGGGCTCCGGGCTTTCCCTGACGAACAGGGCTTCGACGTTTACCACCAGCTGCACCTGGGCACCCACTCCAAAAAAACCCGAAAAATCACGAACGTTGGACGATTGCTCCCACACCGAAAGTGCCAGCCAGTCAAGCTCTTGCTGCTCCTCCCCGGCCATTGGCAGTGCATCTACAGCACCACAGACATCGGGGCTCCGGGCTTTCCCTGACGAACAGGGCTTCGACGTTTACCACCAGCTGCACCTGGGCGCCCATTGGAAAGAAACCCAAGAAAATCACGAACGTTGGACGATTGCTCCCACACCGAAAGTGCCAGCAACTCAAGCTCTTGCTCCTCATCACCGGCCACTGGCAGCGCATCTACAGCACCACAGACATCGGGGCTCCGGGCTTTCCCTGACGAACAGGACTTCGACGTTTACCACCAGCTGCACCTGGGCGCCCACTCCAAAAAAACCCCGAAAAATCACGAATGTCGGACGATTGCTCCCACACCGAACGTGCCAGCCAGTCAAGCTCTTGCTGCTGCTCCCCGGCCATTGGCAGCGCATCTACAGCACCACAGACATCGGGGCACTGGGCTTTCCCTGACGAACAGTGCTTCGACATTTACCACCAGCTGCGCCTGAGCGCTCACTAAAAAAAAACCCGAAAAATCACGAACGTTGGACGATTGCTCCCACACCGAAAGTGCCAGCCAGTCAAGCACTTGCTGCTCATCACCGGCCATTGGCAGCGCATCTACAGCACCACAGACATCGGGGCTCCGGGCTTTCCCTGACGAACAGGGCTTCGACGTTTACCACCAGCTGCACCTGGTCGCCCACTCCAAAAAATCCCGAAAAATCACGAACGTCGGTCGATTGCTCCCACTCCAAAAGTGCAAGCCAGTCAAACTCCTGCTGCTCCTCACCGGCCGTTGGCAGCGCATCTACAGCACCACAGACATCGGGGCTCCGGGCTTTCCCAGACGAACAGGGCTTCGACGTTTACCACCAGCTGCACCTGGGCGCCCACTCCAAAAAAACCCGAAAAATCACGAACGTCGAACGATTGCTCCCACACAAAAAGTGCCAGCCAGTCAAGCTCCTGCTGCTCCTCACCGGCCGTTGGCAGCGCATCTACAGCACCACAGACATCGGGGCTCCGGGCTTTCCCTGACGAACAGGGCTTCGACGTTTACCACCAGCTGCACCTGGGCGCCCACTCCAAAAAAACCCCGAAAAATCACGAAGATCGGACGATTGCTCCCACACCGAAAGTGCCAGCCAGTCAAGCTCTTGCTGCTGCTCCCCGGCCATTGGCAGTGCATCTACAGCACCACAGACATCGGGGCTCCGGGCTTTCCCTGACGAACAGGGCTTCGACGTTTACCACCACCTGCACCTGGGCGCCCATTGGAAAAAAACCCAAGAAAAACCACGAACGTTGGACGATTGCTCCCACACAAAAAGTGCCAGCCAGTCAAGCTCTTGCTACTCCTCACCGGCCATTGGCAGCGCATCTACAGCACCACAGACATCGGGGCTCCGGGCTTTCCCTGACGAACAGGGCTTCGACGTTTACCACCATCTGCACCTGGTCGCCCACGCCAAAAAAACCCGAAAAATCACGAATGTCGGACGATTGCTCCCACAAAAAAAGTGCCAGCCATTCAAGCTCCTGCTGCTCCTCACCGGCCATTGGCAGCGCATCTACAGCACCACAGACATCGGGGCTCCCGGCTTTCCCTGACGAACAGGGCTTCGACGTTTACCACCAGCTGCACCTGGGCGCCCATTGGAAAAAAACCCAAGAAAATCACGAACGTTGGACGATTGCTCCCACACCGAAAGTGCCAGCAACTCAAGCTCTTGCTGCTCATCACCGGCCATTGGCAGCGCATCTACAGCACCACAGACACTGGGGCTCCGGGCTTTCCCTGACGAACAGGGCTTCGACGTTTACCACCAGCTGCGCCTGGGTGCCCACTAAAAATAACCCCGAAAAATCACGAACGTCGGACGATTGCTCCCACACCGAAAGTGCCAGCCAGTCAAGCTCTTGCTGTACCTCACCGGCCATTGGCAGCGCATCTACAGCACCACAGACATCGGGGCTCCGGGATTTCCCTGACGAACAGGGCTTTGACGTTTACCACCAGCTGCACCCGGGCACCCACTCCAAAAAAACCCGAAAAATCACGAACGTCGTACGATTGCTCCCACATAAAAAGTGCCAGCCAGTCAAGCTCTTGCTGCTCATCACCGGCCATTGGCAGCGCATCTACAGCACCACAGACATCGGGGCTCCGGGCTTTCCCTCACGAACACGGCTTCGACGTTTACCACCAGCTGCACCTGTGGGGCCCACTGAAAAAAACCCCGAAAAATCATGAACGTCGGACGATTGCTCCCACACCGAAAGTGCCAGCCAGTCAAGCTCTTGCTGCTCCTCACCGGCCATTGGCAGCGCATCTACAGCACCACAGACATCGGGGCTCCGGGCTTTCCCTGACGAACAGGGCTTCGACGTTTACCACCAGCTGCACCTGGGCGCCCATTGGAAAAAAAAACAAGAAAATCACGAACGTTGGACGATTGCTCCCACACCGAAAGTGCCAGCAACTCAAGATCTTGCTCCTCATCACCGGCCACTAGCAGCGCATCTACAGCACCACAGACACTGGGGCTCCGGGCTTTCCCTGACGAACAGGACTTCGACGTTTACCACCAGCTGCACCTGGGCACCCACTCCAAAAAAACCCGAAAAATCACGAATGTCGGACGATTGCTCCCACACCGAACGTGCCAGCCAGTCAAGCTCTTGCTGCTGCTCCCCGGCCACTGGCAGCGCATCTACAGCACCACAGACATCAGGGCTCCAGGCTTTCCCTGACGAACAGGGCTTTGACATTTACCACCAGCTGCACCTGGGCACCCACTCCAAAAAAACCCGAAAAATCACGAACGTCGGACGATTGCTCCCACACCGAAAATGCCAGCCAGTCAAGCTCTTGCTGCTCCTCCCCGGCCATTGGCAGCGCATCTACAGCGCCACAGACATCGGGGCTCCGGGCTTTCCCTGACGAACAGGGCTTCGACGTTTACCACCACCTGCACCTGGGCGCCCATTGGAAAAAAACCCAAGAAAAACCACGAACGTTGGACGATTGCTCCCACACAAAAAGTGCCAGCCAGTCAAGCTCTTGCTACTCCTCACCGGCCATTGGCAGCGCATCTACAGCACCACAGACATCGGGGCTCCGGGCTTTCCCTGACGAACAGGGCTTCGACGTTTACCACCATCTGCACCTGGTCGCCCACGCCAAAAAAACCCGAAAAATCACGAACGTCGGACGATTGCTCCCACAAAAAAAGTGCCAGCCATTCAAGCTCCTGCTGCTCCTCACCGGCCATTGGCAGCGCATCTACAGCACCACAGACATCGGGGCTCCCGGCTTTCCCTGACGAACAGGGCTTCGACGTTTACCACCAGCTGCACCTGGGCGCCCATTGGAAAAAAACCCAAGAAAATCACGAACGTTGGACGATTGCTCCCACACCGAAAGTGCCAGCAACTCAAGCTCTTGCTGCTCATCACCGGCCATTGGCAGCGCATCTACAGCACCACAGACACTGGGGCTCCGGGCTTTCCCTGACGAACAGGGCTTCGACGTTTACCACCAGCTGCGCCTGGGTGCCCACTAAAAATAACCCCGAAAAATCACGAACGTCGGACGATTGCTCCCACACCGAAAGTGCCAGCCAGTCAAGCTCTTGCTGTACCTCACCGGCCATTGGCAGCGCATCTACAGCACCACAGACATCGGGGCTCCGGGATTTCCCTGACGAACAGGGCTTTGACGTTTACCACCAGCTGCACCCGGGCACCCACTCCAAAAAAACCCGAAAAATCACGAACGTCGTACGATTGCTCCCACATAAAAAGTGCCAGCCAGTCAAGCTCTTGCTGCTCATCACCGGCCATTGGCAGCGCATCTACAGCACCACAGACATCGGGGCTCCGGGCTTTCCCTCACGAACACGGCTTCGACGTTTACCACCAGCTGCACCTGTGGGGCCCACTGAAAAAAACCCCGAAAAATCATGAACGTCGGACGATTGCTCCCACACCGAAAGTGCCAGCCAGTCAAGCTCTTGCTGCTCCTCACCGGCCATTGGCAGCGCATCTACAGCACCACAGACATCGGGGCTCCGGGCTTTCCCTGACGAACAGGGCTTCGACGTTTACCACCAGCTGCACCTGGGCGCCCATTGGAAAAAAAAACAAGAAAATCACGAACGTTGGACGATTGCTCCCACACCGAAAGTGCCAGCAACTCAAGATCTTGCTCCTCATCACCGGCCACTAGCAGCGCATCTACAGCACCACAGACACTGGGGCTCCGGGCTTTCCCTGACGAACAGGACTTCGACGTTTACCACCAGCTGCACCTGGGCACCCACTCCAAAAAAACCCGAAAAATCACGAATGTCGGACGATTGCTCCCACACCGAACGTGCCAGCCAGTCAAGCTCTTGCTGCTGCTCCCCGGCCACTGGCAGCGCATCTACAGCACCACAGACATCAGGGCTCCAGGCTTTCCCTGACGAACAGGGCTTTGACATTTACCACCAGCTGCACCTGGGCACCCACTCCAAAAAAACCCGAAAAATCACGAACGTCGGACGATTGCTCCCACACCGAAAATGCCAGCCAGTCAAGCTCTTGCTGCTCCTCCCCGGCCATTGGCAGCGCATCTACAGCGCCACAGACATCGGGGCACTGGGCTTTCCCTGACGAACAGTGCTTCGACATTTACCACCAGCTGCGCCTGAGCGCTCACTAAAAAAAAACCCGAAAAATCACGAACGTCGGACGATTGCTCCCACTCCAAAAGTGCCAGCCAGTCAAGCTCCTGCTGCTCCTCCCTGGCCATTGGCAGCGCATCTACAGCACCACAGACATCGGGGCTCCGGGCTTTCCCTGACGAACAGGACTTCGACGTTTACCACCAGCTGAGCCTGAGCGCTCACTAAAAAAAAACCCGAAAAATCACGAATGTTGGACGATTGCTCCCACACCGAAAGTGCCAGCAACTCAAGCTCTTGCTGCTCATCACCGGCCATTGGCAGCGCATCTACAGCACCACAGACATCGGGGCTCCGGGCTTTCCCTGACGAACAGGGCTTCGACGTTTACCACCAGCTGCACCTGGTCGCCCACTCCAAAAAATCCCGAAAAATCACGAACGTCGGTCGATTGCTCCCACTCCAAAAGTGCCAGCCAGTCAAACTCCTGCTGCTCCTCACCGGCCGTTGGCAGCGCATCTACAGCACCACAGACATCGGGGCTCCGGGCTTTCCCTGACGAACAGGGCTTCGACGTTTACCACCACCTGCACCTGGGCGCCCACTCCAAAAAAACCCGAAAAATCACGAACGTCGAACGATTGCTCCCACACAAAAAGTGCCAGCCAGTCAAGCTCCTGCTGCTCCTCACCGGCCGTTGGCAGCGCATCTACAGCACCACAGACATCGGGGCTCCGGGCTTTCCCTGACGAACAGGGCTTCGACGTTTACCACCAGCTGCACCTGGGCGCCCACTCCAAAAAAACCCGAAAATTCACGAACGTCAAACGATTGCTCCCACACAAAAAGTGCCAGCCAGTCAAGCTCCTGCTGCTCCTCAGCGGCCATTGGCAGCGCATCTACAGCACCACAGACATCGGGGCTCCGGGCTTTCCCTGACGAACAGGGCTTCGACGTTTACCACCAGCTGCACCTGGGCGCCCACTCCAAAAAAACCCCGAAAAATCACGAAGATCGGACGATTGCTCCCACACCGGAAGTGCCAGCCAGTCAAGCTCTTGCTGCTGCTCCCCGGCCATTGGCAGTGCATCTACAGCACCACAGACATCGGGGCTCCGGGCTTTCCCTGACGAACAGGGCTTCGACGTTTACCACCATCTGCACCTGGTCGCCCACGCCAAAAAAACCCGAAAAATCACGAACGTCGGACGATTGCTCCCACAAAAAAAGTGCCAGCCAGTCAAGCTCCTGCTGCTCCTCACCGGCCATTGGCAGCGCATCTACAGCACCACAGACATCGGGGCTCCAGGCTTTCCCTGACGAACAGGGCTTCGACGTTTACCACCAGCTGCACCTGGGCGCCCATTGGAAAAAAACCCAAGAAAATCACGAACGTTGGACGATTGCTCCCACACCGAAAGTGCCAGAAACTCAAGCTCTTGCTGCTCATCACCGGCCATTGGCAGCGCATCTACAGCACCACAGACACTGGGGCTCCGGGCTTTCCCTGACGAATAATGTTTCGACGTTTACCACCAGCTGCACCTGGGCGCCCACTCCAAAAAAACCCGAAAAATCACGAACGTCGGATGATTGCTCCCACACCGAAAGTGCCAGCCAGTCAAGCTCTTGCTGCTCCTCATCGGCCATTGGCAGCGCATCTACAGCACCACAGACATCGGGGCTCCCGGCTTTCCCTGACGAACAGGGCTTTGACGTTTACCACCAGCTGCGCCTGGGTGCCCACTAAAAATAACCCCGAAAAATCACGAACGTCGGACGATTGCTCCCACACCGAAAGTGCCAGCCAGGCAAGCTCTTGCTGTACCTCACCGGCCATTGGCAGCGCATCTACAGCACCACAGACATCGGGGCTTTGGGCTTTCCCTGACGAACAGGGCTTTGACATTTACCACCAGCTGCACCTGGGCACCCACTCCAAAAAAACCCGAGAAATCACGAACGTCGGACGATTGCTCCCACTCCAAAAGTGCCAGCCAGTCAAGCTCCTGCTGCTCCTCCCCGGCCATTGGCAGCGCATCTACAGCGCCACAGACATCGGGGCTCTGGGCTTTCCCTGACGAACAGTGCTTCGACATTTACCACCAGCTGTGCCTGAGCGCTCACTAAAAAAAAACCCGAAAAATCACGAACGTCGTACGATTGCTCCCACATAAAAAGTGCCAGCAACTCAAGCTCTTGCTGCTCATCACCGGCCATTGGCAGCGCATCTACAGCACCACAGACATCGGGGCTCCGGGCTTTCCCTCACGAACACGGCTTCGACGTTTACCACCAGCTGCACCTGGGGGGCCCACTGAAAAAAACCCCGAAAAATCATGAACGTCGGACGATTGCTCCCACACCGAAAGTGCCAGCCAGTCAAGCTCTTGCTGCTCCTCACCGGCCATTGGCAGCGCATCTACAGCACCACAGACATCGGGGCTCCGGGCTTTCCCTGACGAACAGGGCTTCGACGTTTACCACCAGCTGCACCTGGGCGCCCATTGGAAAAAAAACCAAGAAAATCACGAACGTTGGACGATTGCTCCCACACCGAAAGTGCCAGCAACTCAAGATCTTGCTCCTCATCACCGGCCACTGGCAGCGCATCTACAGCACCACAGACACTGGGGCTCCGGGCTTTCCCTGACGAACAGGACTTCGACGTTTACCACCAGCTGCACCTGGGCACCCACTCCAAAAAAACCCGAAAAATCACGAATGTCGGACGATTGCTCCCACACCGAAAGTGCCAGCCAGTCAAGCTCTTGCTGCTGCTCCCCGGCCATTGGCAGCCCATCTACAGCACCACAGACATCAGGGCTCCAGGCTTTCCCTGACGAACAGGGCTTTGACATTTACCACCAGCTGCACCTGGGCACCCACTCCAAAAAAACCCGAAAAATCACGAACGTCGGACGATTGCTCCCACACCGAAAATGCCAGCCAGTCAAGCTCTTGCTGCTCCTCCCCGGCCATTGGCAGCGCATCTACAGCGCCACAGACATCGGGGCACTGGGCTTTCCCTGACGAACAGTGCTTCGACATTTACCACCAGCTGCACCTGAGCGCTCACTAAAAAAAAACCCGAAAAATCACGAACGTCGGACGATTGCTCCCACTCCAAAAGTGCCAGCCAGTCAAGCTCCTGCTGCTCCTCCCCGGCCATTGGCAGCGCATCTACAGCACCACAGACATCGGGGCTCCCGGCTTTCCCTGACGAACAGGGCTTCGACGTTTACCACCAGCTGCACCTGGTCGCCCACTCCAAAAAAAGCTGAAAAATCACGAACGTCGGTCGATTGCTCCCACTCCAAAAGTGCCAGCCAGTCAAGCTCCTGCTGCTCCTCCCCGGCCACTGGCAGCGCATCTACAGCACCACAGACATCGGGGCTCCGGGCTTTCCCTGACGAACAGGGCTTCGACGTTTACCACCACCTGCACCTGGGCGCCCATTGGAAAAAAACCCAAGAAAAATCACGAACGTTGGACGATTGCTCCCACACCGAAAATGCCAGCAACTCAAGCTCTTGCTGCTCCTCACCGGCCATTGGCAGCGCATCTACAGCACCACAGACATCGGGGCTCCGGGCTTTCCCTGACGAACAGGGCTTCGACATTTACCACCACCTGCACCTGGGAGCCCACTCCAAAAAAACCCAAGAAAAATCACGAACGTCGGACGATTGCTCCCACACCGAAAATGCCAGCCAGTCAAGCTCTTGCTGCTCCTCACCGGCCATTGGCAGCGCATCTACAGCACCACAGACATCGGGGCTCCGGGCTTTCCCTGACGAACAGGGCTTCGACGTTTACCACCAACTGCACCTGGGCGCCCATTGGAAAAAAACCCAAGAAAAATCACGAACGTTGGATGATTGCTCCCACACCGAAAGTGCCAGCCAGTCAAGCTCTTGCTGCTCCTCACCGGCCATTGGCAGCGCATCTACAGCACCACAGACATCGGGGCTCCGGGCTTTCCCTGACGAACAGGGCTTCGACATTTACCACCAGCTGCACCTGGGCGCCCACTCCAAAAAAACCCGAAAAATCACGAACGTCGGACGATTGCTCCCACACAAGAAGTGCCAGCCAGTCAAGCTCCTGCTGCTCCTCAGCGGCCATTGGCAGCGCATCTACAGCACCACAGACATCGGGGCTCCGGGCTTTCCCTGACGAACAGGGCTTCGACGTTTACCACCAGCTGCGCCTGTGCGCCCACTGGAAAAAAACCCCGAAAAATCACGAACGTAGGACGATTCCTCCCACACCGAAAGTGCCAGCCAGTCAAGCTCTTGCTGCTCCTCCCCAGCCATTGGCAGCGCATCTACAGCACCACAGACATCGGGGCTCCGGGCATTCCCTGACGAACAGGGCTTCGACGTTTACCACCAGCTGCACCTGAACACGCACTAAAAAAAACAGCAAAAAAATCACGAACGTCGGACGATTGCTCCCACACCGAAAGTGCCAGCCAGTCAAGCTCCTGCTGCTCCTCCCCGGCCACTGGCAGCGCATCTACAGCACCACAGACATCGGGGCTCCGGGCTTTCCCTGCAAACAGGGCTTCGACGTTTACCACCAGCTGCACCTGGGGGGCCCACTGAAAAAACCCCGAAAAATCATGAAGGTCGGACGATTGCTCCCACACCGAAAGTGACAGCCAGACAAGCTCTTGCTGCTCCTCCCCGGCCATTGGCAGCGCATCTACAGCACCACAGACATCGGGGCTCCGGGCTTTCCCTGACGAACAGGGCTTCGACCTTTACCACCACCTGCACCTGGGCGCCCATTGGAAAAAAACCCAAGAAAAATCACGAACATCGGACGATTGCTCCCACACCAAAAGTGCCAGCAACTCAAGCTCTTGCTGCTCATCACCGGCCATTGGCAGCGCATCTACAGCACCACAGACATCGGGGCTCCGGGCTTTCCCTGACGAACAGGGCTTCGACGTTTACCACCAGCTGCACCTGGGGGGCCCACTGAAAAAAGCCCCGAAAAATCATGAACATCGGACGATTGCTCCCACACCGAATGTGCCAGCCAGTCAAGCTTCTGCTGCTCCTCACCGGCCATTGGCAGCGCATCTACAGCACCACAGACATCGGGGCTCCGGGCTTTCCCTGACGAACAGGGCTTCGACGTTTACCACCACATGCACCTGGGCGCCCATTGGAAAAAAACCCAAGAAAAATCACGAACGTTGGACGATTGCTCCCACACCAAAAGTGCCAGCAACTCAAGCTCTTGCTGCTCATCACCGGCCACTGGCAGCCCATCTACAGCACCACAGACATCGGGGCTCCGGGCTTTCCCTGACGAACAGGGCTTCGACGTTTACCACCAGCTGCACCTGGGGGGCCCACTGAAAAAAACCCCTAAAAATCACGACCGTCGGACGATTGCTCCCACACCGAAAGTGCCAGCCAGTCAAGCTCTTGCTGCTCCTCCCCGGCCATTGGCAGCGCATCTACAGCACCACAGACATGGGGGCTCCGGGCTTTCCCTGACGAACAGGGCTTCGACGTTTACCACCAGCTGCACCTGGGCGCCCACTGAAAAAAAACCCCGAAAAATCACGAACGTCGGACGATTGCTCCCACACCGAAAGTGCCAGCCAGTCAAGCTCTTGCTGCTCCTCACCGGCCATTGGCAGTGCATCTACAGCACCACAGACATCGGGGCTCCGGGCTTTCCCTGACGAACAGGGCTTCGACGTTTACCACCACCTGCACCTCTGCCCCCATTGGAAAAAAACCCCGAAAAATCACGAACGTCGGACGATTGCTCCCACACCGAAAGTGCCAGCCAGTCAAGCTCTTGCTGCTCCTCACCGGCCATTGGCAGCGCATCTACAGCACCACAGACATCGGGGCTCCGGGCTTTCCCTGACGAACAGGGCTTCGACGTTTACCACCACCTGCACCTGGGCGCCCACTCCAAAAAAACCCAAGAAAAATCACGAACGTCGGACGATTGCTCCCACACCGAAAATGCCAGCCAGTCAAGCTCTTCCTGCTCCTCACCGGCCATTGGCAGCGCATCTACAGCACCACAGACATCGGGGCTCCGGGCTTTCCCTGACGAACAGGGCTTCGACGTTTACCACCAACTGCACCTGGGCGCCCATTGGAAAAAAACCCAAGAAAAATCACGAACGTTGGATGATTGCTCCCACACCAAAAGTGCCAGCCAGTCAAGCTCTTGCTGCTCCTCACCGGCCATTGGCAGCGCATCTACAGCACCACAGACATCGGGGCTCCGGGCTTTCCCTGACGAACAGGGCTTCGACATTTACCACCAGCTGCACCTGGGCGCCCACTCCAAAAAAACCCGAAAAATCACGAACGTCGGACGATTGCTCCCACACAAGAAGTGCCAGCCAGTCAAGCTCCTGCTGCTCCTCAGCGGCCATTGGCAGCGCATCTACAGCACCACAGACATCGGGGCTCCGGGCATTCCCTGACGAACAGGGCTTCGACGTTTACCACCAGCTGCGCCTGTGCGCCCACTGGAAAAAAACCCCGAAAAATCACGAACGTAGGACGATTCCTCCCACACCGAAAGTGCCAGCCAGTCAAGCTCTTGCTGCTCCTCCCCAGCCATTGGCAGCGCATCTACAGCACCACAGACATCGGGGCTCCGGGCATTCCCTGACGAACAGGGCTTCGACGTTTACCACCAGCTGCACCTGAACACGCACTAAAAAAAACAGCAAAAAAATCACGAACGTCGGACGATTGCTCCCACACCGAAAGTGCCAGCCAGTCAAGCTCCTGCTGCTCCTCCCCGGCCACTGGCAGCGCATCTACAGCACCACAGACATCGGGGCTCCGGGCTTTCCCTGACGAACAGGGCTTCGACGTTTACCACCAGCTGCACCTGGGGGGCCCACTGAAAAAAACCCCGAAAAATCACGAACGTCGGACGATTGCTCCCACACCGAAAGTGCCAGCCAGTCAAGCTCTTGCTGCTCATCACCGGCCATTAGCAGCGCATCTACAGCACCACAGACATCGGGGCTCCGGGCTTTCCCTGACGAACAGGGCTTCGACGTTTACCACCAGCTGCACCTGGTCGCCCACTCCAGAAAAACCCTAAAAATCATGAACGTCGGACGATTGCTCCCACACAAAAAGTGCCAGCCAGTCAAGCTCCCGCTGCTCCTCACCGGCCATTGGCAGCGCATCTACAGCACCACAGACATCGGGGCTCCCGGCTTTCCCTGACGAACAGGGCTTTGACGTTTACCACCAGCTGCACCTGGGCACGCACTAAAAAAAAACACAAAAAATCACGAACGTGGGACGATTGCTCCCACACCGAAAGTGCCAGCCAGTCAAGCTCTTGCTGCTCCTCCCCGGCCATTGGCAGCGCATCTACAGCACCACAGACATCGGGGCTCCGGGCTTTCCCTGCAAACAGGGCTTCGACGTTTACCACCAGCTGCACCTGGGGGGCCCACTGAAAAAACCCCGAAAAATCATGAAGGTCGGACGATTGCTCCCACACCGAAAGTGTCATCCAGTCAAGCTCTTGCTGCTCCTCACCGGCCATTGGCAGCGCATCTACAGCACCACAGACATCGGGGCTCCGGGCTTTCCCTGATGAACAGGGCTTCGACGTTTACCACCAGCTGCGCCTGGGCGCCCACTTAAAAAATCCCAAAAAATCACGAATGTCAGACGATTGCTCCCACACCGAAAGTGCCAGCCAGACAAGCTCTTGCTGCTCCTCCCCGGCCATTGGCAGCGCATCTACAGCACCACAGACATCGGGGCTCCGGGCTTTCCCTGACGAACAGGGCTTCGACCTTTACCACCACCTGCACCTGGGCGCCCATTGGAAAAAAACCCAAGAAAAATCACGAACGTCGGACGATTGCTCCCACACCAAAAGTGCCAGCAACTCAAGCTCTTGCTGCTCATCACCGGCCATTGGCAGCGCATCTACAGCACCACAGACATCGGGGCTCCGGGCTTTCCCTGACGAACAGGGCTTCGACGTTTACCACCAGCTGCACCTGGGGGGCCCACTGAAAAAAGCCCCGAAAAATCATGAACGTCGGACGATTGCTCCCACACCGAATGTGCCAGCCAGTCAAGCTTCTGCTGCTCCTCACCGGCCATTGGCAGCGCATCTACAGCACCACAGACATCGGGGCTCCGGGCTTTCCCTGACGAACAGGGCTTCGACGTTTACCACCACATGCACCTGGGCGCCCATTGGAAAAAAACCCAAGAAAAATCATGAACGTTGGACGATTGCTCCCACACCAAAAGTGCCAGCAACTCAAGCTCTTGCTGCTCATCACCGGCCACTGGCAGCCCATCTACAGCACCACAGACATCGGGGCTCCGGGCTTTCCCTGACGAACAGGGCTTCGACGTTTACCACCAGCTGCACCTGGGGGGCCCACTGAAAAAAACCCCTAAAAATCACGACCGTCGGACGATTGCTCCCACACCGAAAGTGCCAGCCAGTCAAGCTCTTGCTGCTCCTCCCCGGCCATTGGCAGCGCATCTACAGCACCACAGACATGGGGGCTCCGGGCTTTCCCTGACGAACAGGGCTTCGACGTTTACCACCACCTGCACCTGGGCGCCCACTGAAAAAAAACCCCGAAAAATCACGAACGTCGGACGATTGCTCCCACACCGAAAGTGACAGCCAGTCAAGCTCTTGCTGCTCCTCACCGGCCATTGGCAGTGCATCTACAGCACCACAGACATCGGGGCTCCGGGCTTTCCCTGACGAACAGGGCTTCGACGTTTACCACCACCTGCACCTCTGCCCCCATTGGAAAAAAACCCCGAAAAATCACGAACGTCGGACGATTGCTCCCACACCAAAAGTGCCAGCCAGTCAAGCTCCTGCTGCTCCTCCCCGGCCACTGGCAGCGCATCTACTGCACCACAGACATCGGGGCTCCGGGCTTTCCCTGACGAACAGGGCTTCGACGTTTACCACCACCTGCACCTGGGCGCCCACTCCAAAAAAAACCCGAAAAACCACGAACGTCGGACGATTGCTCCCACACAAAAAGTTCCAGCCAGTCAAGCTCTTGCTGCTCCTCCTCGGCCATTGGCAGCGCATCTACAGCACCACAGACATCGGGGCTCCGGGCTTTCCCTGACGAACAGGGCTTCGACGTTTACCACCAGCTGCACCTGGGGGGCCCACTGAAAAAAACCCCGAAAAATCATGAACGTCGGACGATTGCTCCCACACTGAATGTGCCAGCCAGTCAAGCTTCTGCTGCTCCTCACCGGCCATTGGCAGCGCATCTACAGCACCACAGACATCGGGGCTCCGGGCTTTCCCTGACGAACAGGGCTTTGACGTTTACCACCAGCTGCACCTGGGGGGCCCACTGAAAAAAACCCCGAAAAATCATGAACGTCGGACGATTGCTCCCACACTGAAAGTGCCAGCCAGTCAAGCTCTTGCTGCTCCTCCCAAGCCATTGGCAGCGCATCTACAGCACCACAGACATCGGGGCTCCGGGCATTCCCTGACGAACCGGGCTTCGACGTTTACCACCAGCTGCACCTGGGGGGCCCACTGAAAAAAACCCCGAAAAATCACGAACGTCGGACGATTGCTCCCACACAAAAAGTTTCAGCCAGTCAAGCTCTTGCTGCTCCTCACCGGCCATTGGCAGCGCATCTACAGCACCACAGACATCGGGGCTCCGGGCTTTCCCTGACAAACAGGGCTTCGACGTTTACCGGCAGCTGCGCCTGGGCGCCCACTAAAAAAAAACCCAAAAAATCACGAACATCGGACCATTGCTCCCACACCGAAAGTGCCAGCCAGTCAAGCTCTTGCTGCTCCTCCCCGGCCATTGGCAGCGCATCTACAGCACCACAGACATCGGGGCTCCGGGCTTTCCCTGACGAACAGGGCTTCGACGTTTACCACCAGCTGCGCCTGTGCGCCCACTGGAAAAAAACCCCGAAAAATCACGAACGTCGGACGATTCCTCCCACATTGAAAGTGCCAGCCAGTCAAGCTCTTGCTGCTCCTCCCCAGCCATTGGCAGCGCATCTACAGCACCACAGACATCGGGGCTCCGGGCATTCCCTGACGAACAGGGCTTCGACGTTTACCACCAGCTGCACCTGAGCACGCACTAAAAAAAACAGCAAAAAAATCACGAACGTCTGACGATTGCTCCCACACCGAAAGTGCCAGACAGTCAAGCTCCTGCTGCTCCTCCCCGGCCACTGGCAGCGCATCTACAGCACCACAGACATCGGGGCTCCGGGCTTTCCCTGACGAACAGGGCTTCGACGTTTACCACCAGCTGCACCTGGTCGCCCACTCCAGAAAAACCCTAAAAATCTCGAACGTCGGACGATTGCTCCCACACAAAAAGTGCCAGCCAGTCAAGCTCCCGCTGCTCCTCAGCGGCCATTGGCAGCGCATCTACAGCACCACAGACATCGGGGCTCCCGGCTTTCCCTGACGAACAGGGCTTCGACGTTTACCACCAGCTGCACCTGGGCGCCCACTCCAAAAAAACCTGAAAAATCACGAACGTCTGACGATTGCTGCCACACAAAAAGTGTCAGCCAGTCAAGCTCCTGCTGCTCCTCCCCGGCCACTGGCAGCGCATCTACAGCACCACAGACATCGGGGCTCCGGGCTTTCCCTGACGAACAGGACTTCGACATTTACCACCAGCTGCACCTGGGCGCCCACTCCAAAAAAACCCCGAAAAATCACGAAGATCGGACGATTGCTCCCACACCGAAAGTGCCAGGCAGTCAAGCTCTTGCTGCTCCTCCCAAGCCATTGGCAGCGCATCTACAGCACCACAGACATCGGGGCTCCGGGCATTCCCTGACGAACAGGGCTTCGACGTTTACCACCAGCTGCACCTGGGGGGCCCACTGAAAAAAACCCCGAAAAATCATGAACGTCGGACGATTGCTCCCACACCGAAATTGCCAGCCAGTCAAGCTCTTGCTGCTCCTCACCGGCCATTGGCAGCGCATCTACAGCACCACAGACATCGGGGCTCCGGGCTTTCCCTGACGAACAGGGCTTCGACGTTTACCACCAGCTGCGCCTGGGCGCCCACTCCAAAAAAAACCCGAAAAATCACGAACGTCGGACGATTGCTCCCACACAAAAAGTTTCAGTCAGTCAAGCTCTTGCTGCTCCTCACCGGCCATTGGCAGCGCATCTACAGCACCACAGACATCGGGGCTCCGGGCTTTCCCTGACAAACAGGGCTTCGACGTTTACCGCCAGCTGCGCCTGGGCGCCCACTAAAAAAAAACCCAAAAAATCACGAACATCGGACCATTGCTCCCACACCGAAAGTGCCAGCCAGTCAAGCTCTTGCTGCTCCTCCCCGGCCATTGGCAGCGCATCTACAGCACCACAGACATCGGGGTTCCGGGCTTTCCCTGACGAACAGGGCTTCGACGTTTACCACCAGCTGCACCTGGGGGGCCCACTGAAAAAAAACCCCAAAAAATCACGAACGTCGGACGATTGCTCCCACACCGAAAGTGCTAGCCAGTCAAGCTCCTGCTGCTCCTCCCCGGCCACTGGCAGCGCATCTACAGCACCACAGACATTGGGGCTCCGGGCTTTCCCTGACGAACAGGGCTTCGACGTTTACCACCAGCTGCACCTGGGGGGCCCACTGAAAAAAACCCCGAAAAATCACGAACGTCGGACGATTGCTCCCACACCGAAAGTGCCAGCCAGTCAAGCTCTTGCTGCTCATCACCGGCCATTAGCAGCCCATCTACAGCACCACAGACATCGGGGCTCCGGGCTTTCCCTGACGAACAGGGCTTCGACGTTTACCACCAGCTGCACCTGGGCGCCCACTGAAAAAAAACCCCGAAAAATCACGAACGTCGGACGATTGCTCCCACACCGAAAGTGCCAGCCAGTCAAGCTCCTGCTGCTCCTCAGCGGCCATTGGCAGCGCATCTACAGCACCACAGACATCGGGGCTCCGGGCTTTCCCTGACGAACAGGGCTTCGACGTTTACCACCACCTGCACCTGGGGGGCCCACTGAAAAAAACCCCGAAAAATCATGAACGTCGGACGATTGCTCCCACACCGAAAGTGCCAGCCAGTCAAGCTCTTGCTGCTCCTCACCGGCCATTGGCAGCGCATCTACAGCACCACAGACATCGGGGCTCCAGGCTTTCCCTGACGAACAGGGCTTCGACGTTTACCACCAGCTGCGCCTGGGCGCCCACTAAAAAAAAACCCAAAAAATCACGAACGTCGGACCATTGCTCCCACACCGAAATTGCCAGCCAGTCAAGCTCTTGCTGGTCCTCACCGGCCATTGGCAGCGCATCTACAGCACCACAGACATCGGGGCTCCGGGCTTTCCCTGACGAACAGGGCTTCGACGTTTACCACCAGCTGCACCTGGGCGCCGACTGAAAAAATCCCAAAAAATCACGCACGTTGGACGCTTGCTCCCACACCGAAAGTGCCAGCCAGTCAAGCTCTTGCTGCTCCTCACCGGCCATTGGCAGCGCATCTACAGCACCACAGACATCGGGGCTCTGGGCTTTCCCTGACGAACAGGGCTTCGATGTTTACCACCAGCTGCGCCTGGGCGCCCACTAAAAAAAAACGCAAAAAATCACGAACGTCGGACCATAGCTCCCACACCGAAAGTGCCAGCAACTCAAGCTCTTGCTGCTCCTCAGCGGCCATTGGCAGCGCATCTACAGCACCACAGACATCGGGGCTCCGGGCTTTCCCTGACGAACAGAGCTTCGATGTTTACCACCAGCTGCACCTGGGCATTCATTGGAAAAAATCCCAAAAAAATCACGAATGTCGGACGATTGCTCCCACACCGAAAGTGCCAGCCAGTCAAGCTCTTGCTGCTCTTCACCGGCCATTGGCAGCGCATCTACAGCACCACAGACATCGGGGCTCCGGGCTTTCCCTGACGAACAGGGCTTCGACGTTTACCACCAGCTGCACCTGGGCACGCACTAAAAAAAAAAGCAAAAAAATCACGAACGTCGGACGATTGCTCCCACACCGAAAGTGCCAGCCAGTCAAGCTCCTGCTGCTCCTCCCCGGCCATTGGCAGCGCATCTACAGCACCACAGACATCGGGGCTCCGGGCTTTCCCTGACGAACAGGGCTTCGACGTTTACCACCACCTGCACCTGGGGGGCTTACCGAAAAAAACCCACGAAAAATCACGAACGTTGGACGATTGCTCCCACACCGAAATTGCCAGCCAGTCAAGCTCTTGCTGCTCCTCACCGCCCATTGGTAGCGCATCTACAGCACCACAGACATCGGGGCTCCGGGCTTTCCCTGACGAACAGGGCTTCGACCTTTACCACCACCTGCACCTGGGGGGCCCACTGAAAAAAACCCGAAAAATCACGAATGTTGAACGATTGCTCCCACACCGAAAGTGCCAGCCAGTCAAGCTCCTGCTGCTCCTCCCCGGCCATTGGCAGCGCATCTACAGCACCACAGACATCGGGGCTCCGGGCTTTCCCTGACGAACAGGGCTTCGACGTTTACCACCACCTGCACCTGGGGGGCCCACCGAAAAAAACCCAAGAAAAATCACGAACGTTGGACGATTGCTCCCACACCGAAAGTGCCAGCCAGTCAAGCTCTTGCTGCTCCTCACCGCCCATTGGCAGCGCATCTACAGCACCACAGACATCGGGGCTCCGGGCTTTCCCTGACGAACAGAGCTTCGATGTTTGCCACCAGCTGCACCTGGGCATTCATTGGAAAAAATCCCAAAAAAATCACGAATGTCGGACGATTGCTCCCACACCGAAAGTGCCAGGAACTCAAGCTCTTGCTGCTCCTCAGCGGCCATTGGCAGCGCATCTACAGCACCACAGACATCGGGGCTCCGGGCTTTCCCTGACGAACAGGGCTTCGACGTTTACCACCAGCTGCACCTGGGCACGCACTAAAAAAAAAAGCAAAAAAATCACGAACGTCGGACGATTGCTCCCACACCGAAAGTGCCAGCCAGTCAAGCTCCTGCTGCTCCTCCCCGGCCATTGGCAGCGCATCTACAGCACCACAGACATCGGGGCTCCGGGCTTTCCCTGACGAACAGGGCTTCGACGTTTACCACCACCTGCACCTGGGGGGCCCACCGAAAAAAACCCAAGAAAAATCACGAACGTTGGACGATTGCTCCCACACCGAAAGTGCCAGCCAGTCAAGCTCTTGCTGCTCCTCAGCGGCCATTGGCAGCGCATCTACAGCACCACAGACATCGGGGCTCCGGGCTTTCCCTGACGAACAGGGCTTCGACCTTTACCACCACCTGCACCTGGGGGGCCCACTGAAAAAAACCCGAAAAATCACGAATGTTGAACGATTGCTCCCACACCGAAAGTGCCAGCCAGTCAAGCTCCTGCTGCTCCTCCCCGGCCATTGGCAGCGCATCTACAGCACCACAGACATCGGGGCTCCGGGCTTTCCCTGACGAACAGGGCTTCGACGTTTACCACCACCTGCACCTGGGGGGCCCACCGAAAAAAACCCAAGAAAAATCACGAACGTTGGACGATTGCTCCTACACAAAAAGTGCCAGCCAGTCAAGCTCTTGCTGCTCCTCACCGGCCATTGGCAGCGCATCTACAGCACCACAGACATCGGGGCTCCGGGCTTTCCCTGACGAACAGGGCTTCGACGTTTACCACCAGCTGCGCCTGGGCGCCCACTGGAAAAAAACCCCGAAAAATCATGAACGTCGGACGATTGCTCCCACACCAAAAGTGCCAGCCAGTCAAGCTCCTGCTGCTCCTCCCCAGCCATTGGCAGCGCATCTACAGCACCACAGACATCGGGGCTCCGGGCATTCCCTGACGAACAGGGCTTCGACGTTTACCACCAGCTGCACCTGGGCACGCACTAAAAAAAAAACGCAAAAAATCACGAACGTCGGACGATTGCTCCCACACCGAAAGTGCCAGCCAGTCAAGCTCCTGCTGCTCCTCCCCGGCCACTGGCAGCGCATCTACAGCACCACAGACATCGGGGCTCCGGGCTTTCCCTGACGAACAGGGCTTCGACGTTTACCACCACCTGCACCTGGGCGCCCACTCCAAAAAAACCTCGAAGAAACACGAACGTCGGACGATTGCTCTCACACAAAAAGTTCCAGCCAGTCAAGCTCTTGCTGCTCCTCCCCGGCCATTGGCAGCGCATCTACAGCACCACAGACATCGGGGCTCCAGGCTTTCCCTGATGAACAGGGCTTCGACGTTTACCACCAGCTGCACCTGTGGGGCCCACTGAAAAAAACCCCGAAAAATCACGAACGTCAGACGATTTCTCCCACACAAAAAGTGCCAGCCAGTCAAGCTCCTGCTGCTCCTCACCGGCCATTGGCAGCGCATCTACAGCACCACAGACATCGGGGCTCTGGGCTTTCCCTGACGAACAGGGCTTCGACGTTTACCACCAGCTGCACCTGGGGGCCCCACTGAAATAATCCCCGAAAAAGCATGAACGTCGGACGATTGCTCCCACACCGAACGTGCCAGCCACTCAAGCTCTTGCTGCTCCTCCCCGGCCATTGGCAGCACATCTACAGCACCACAGACATCGGGGCTCCGGGCTTTCCCTGACGAAAAGGGCTTCGACCTTTACCACCAGCTGCACCTGGGCGCCCACTCCAAAAAAACCCGGAAAATCACGAACGTCGGACGATTGCTCCCACACCGAAAGTTCCAGCCAGTCAAGCTCTTGCTGCCCCTCACCGGCCATTGGCAGCGCATCTACAGCACCACAGACATCGGGGCTCCGGGCTTTCCCTGACGAACAGGGCTTCGACGCTTACCACCAGCTGCACCTGGGCGCCCATTGGAAAAAAACCCAAGAAAAATCACGAACGTTGGACGATTGCTCCCACACCAAAAGTGCCAGCCAGTCAAGCTCTTGCTGCTCCTCCCCGGCCATTGGCAGCGCATCTACAGCACCACAGACATCGGGGCTCCGGGCTTTCCCTGACGAACCGGGCTTCGACGTTTACCACCAGCTTCACTTGGGCGCCCACTCCAGAAAAACCCGAAAAATCACGAACGTCAGACGATTGCTCCCACACAAAAAGTGCCAGCCAGTCAAGCTCTTGCTGCACCGCCCCGGCCATTGGCAGCGCATCTACAGCACCACAGACATCGGGGTTCCGGGCTTTCCCTGACGAACAGGGCTTCGACGTTTACCACCACCTGCGCCTGGGAGTCCACTCCAAAAAAACCCGAAAAATCACAAACGTCGGACGATTGCTCCCACACCGAAAGTGCCAGCCAGTCAAGCTCTTGCTGCTCCTCACCGGCCATTGGCAGCGCATCTACAGCACCACAGACATCGGGGCTCCGGGCTTTCCCTGACGAACAGTGCTTCGACGTTTACCACCAGCTGCACCTGGGCGCCCATTGGAATAAAACCCAAGAAAAATCACGAACGTGGGACGATTGCTCCCACACCGAAAGTGCCAGCCAGTCAAGCTCCTGCTGCTCCTCACCGGCCATTGGCAGCGCATCTACAGCACCACAGACATCGGGGCTCCGGGCTTTCCCTGACGAAAAGGGCTTCGACTTTTACCACCAGCTGCACCTGGGCGCCCACTCCAAAAAAACCCCGAAAAATCACGAACGTCGGACGATTGCTCCCACACTGAAAGTTCCAGCCAGTCAAGCTCTTGCTGCTCCTCACCGGCCATTGGCAGCGCATCTACAGCACCACAGACATCGGGGCTCCGGGCTTTCCCTGATGAACAGGGCTTCGACCTTTACCACCACCTGCACCTCTGCCCCCATTGGAAAAAAACCCAAGAAAAATCACGAACGTTGGACGATTGCTCCCACACCGAAAGTGCCAGCCAGTCAAGCTCTTGCTGCTCATCACCGGCCATTGGCAGCGCATCTACAGCACCACAGACATCGGGGCTCCGGGCTTTCCCTAACGAACAGGGCTTCGACGTTTACCACCAGCTGCACCTGGGGGGCCAACTGAAAAAAGCCCCGAAAAATCACGAACGTTGGACGATTGCTCCCACACCGAAAGTGCCAGCCAGTCAAGCTCTTGCTGCTCCTCACCGGCCATTGGCAGCGCATCTACAGCACCACAGACATCGGTGCTCCGGGCTTTCCCTGACGAACCGGGCTTCGACGTTTACCACCAGCTGCACCTGGGCGCCCACTTCAAAAAAACCCGGAAAATCACGAACGTCGGACGATTGCTCCCACACCGAAAGTGCCAGCCAGTCAAGCTCCTGCTGCTCCTCACCGGCCATTGGCAGCGCATCTACAGCACCACAGACATCGGGGCTCCGGGCTTTCCCTGACGAACAGGGCTTCGACCTTTACCACCACCTGCACCTGGGGGGCCCACTGAAAAAAACCCGAAAAATCACGAACGTCGGACGATTGCTCCCACACCGAAAGTGCCAGCCAGTCAAGCTCCTGCTGCTCCTCCCCGGCCATTGGCAGCGCATCTACAGCACCACAGACATCGGGGCTCCGGGCTTTCCCTGACGAACAGGGCTTCGACGTTTACCACCACCTGCACCTGGGGGGCCCACCGAAAAAAACCCAAGAAAAATCACGAACGTTGGACGATTGCTCCCACACCGAAAGTGCCAGCCAGTCAAGCTCTTGCTGCTCCTCACCGGCCATTGGCAGCGCATCTACAGCACCACAGACATCGGGGCTCCGGGCTTTCCCTGACGAACAGGGCTTCGACCTTTACCACCACCTGCACCTGGGGGGCCCACTGAAAAAAACCCGAAAAATCACGAATGTTGGACGATTGCTCCCACACCGAAAGTGCCAGCCAGTCAAGCTCTTGCTGCTCCTCACCGGCCATTGGCAGCGCATCTACAGCACCACAGACATCGGGGCTCCGGGCTTTCCCTGATGAACAGGGCTTTGACGTTTACCACCAGCTGCGCCTGGGCGCCCACTGGAAAAAAACCCCGAAAAAGCATGAACGTCGGACGATTGCTCCCACACGAAAAGTGCCAGCCAGTCAAGCTCCTGCTGCTCCTCCCCAGCCATTGGCAGCGCATCTACAGCACCACAGACATCGGGGCTCCGGGCATTCCCTGACGAACAGGGCTTCGACGTTTACCACCAGCTGCACCTGGGCACGCACTAAAAAAAAAACGCAAAAAATCACGAACGTCGGACGATTGCTCCCACACCGAAAGTGCCAGCCAGTCAAGCTCCTGCTGCTCCTCCCCGGCCACTGGCAGCGCATCTACAGCACCACAGACATCGGGGCTCCGGGCTTTCCCTGACGAACAGGGCTTCGACGTTTACCACCACCTGCACTTGGG
This sequence comes from Chlamydotis macqueenii, assembly GCF_036417535.1. Lineage (NCBI taxonomy): Eukaryota > Metazoa > Chordata > Aves > Otidiformes > Otididae > Chlamydotis > Chlamydotis macqueenii. The sequence continues at coordinate 30,739,741 of NC_141592.1, read as the reverse complement.
CGCCCACTCCAAAAAAACCTCGAAGAAACACGAACGTCGGACGATTGCTCTCACACAAAAAGTTCCAGCCAGTCAAGCTCTTGCTGCTCCTCCCCGGCCATTGGCAGCGCATCTACAGCACCACAGACATCGGGGCTCCGGGCTTTCCCTGACGAACAGGGCTTCGACGTTTACCACCAGCTGCACCTGTGGGGCCCACTGAAAAAAACCCCGAAAAATCACGAACGTCAGACGATTTCTCCCACACAAAAAGTGCCAGCCAGTCAAGCTCCTGCTGCTCCTCACTGGCCATTGGCAGCACATCTACAGCACCACAGACATCGGGGCTCCGGGCTTTCCCTGACGAAAAGGGCTTCGACCTTTACCACCAGCTGCACCTGGGCGCCCACTCCAAAAAAACCCGGAAAATCATGAACGTCGGACGATTGCTCCCACACCGAAAGTGCCAGCCAGTCAAGCTCCTGCTGCTCCTCACCGGCCATTGGCAGCGCATCTACAGCACCACAGACATCGGGGCTCCGGGCTTTCCCTGACGAACAGGGCTTCAACGTTTACCACCAGCTGCACCTGGGGGCCCCACTGAAAAAAACCCCGAAAAATCACGAACGTCAGACGATTTCTCCCACACAAAAAGTGCCAGCCAGTCAAGCTCCTGCTGCTCCTCACTGGCCATTGGCAGCACATCTACAGCACCACAGACATCGGGGCTCCGGGCTTTCCCTGACGAAAAGGGCTTCGACCTTTACCACCAGCTGCACCTGGGCGCCCACTCCAAAAAAACCCGGAAAATCATGAACGTCGGACGATTGCTCCCACACCGAAAGTGCCAGCCAGTCAAGCTCCTGCTGCTCCTCACCGGCCATTGGCAGCGCATCTACAGCACCACAGACATCGGGGCTCTGAGCTTTCCCTGACGAACAGGGCTTCGACGTTTACCACCTGCTGCACCTGGGCGCCCACTGGAATAATCCCCGAAAAATCACGAACGTTGGACGATTGCTCCCACACCGAAAGTGCCAGCCAGTGAAGCTCCTGCTGCTCCTCCCCGGCCATTGGCAGCGCATCTACAGCACCACAGACATCGGGGCTCCGGGCTTTCCCTGACGAACAGGGCTTCGACGTTTACCACCACCTGCACCTGGGGGGCTTACCGAAAAAAACCCACGAAAAATCACGAACGTTGGACGATTGCTCCCACACCGAAATTGCCAGCCAGTCAAGCTCTTGCTGCTCCTCACCGCCCATTGGTAGCGCATCTACAGCACCACAGACATCGGGGCTCCGGGCTTTCCCTGACGAACAGGGCTTCGACCTTTACCACCACCTGCACCTGGGGGGCCCACTGAAAAAAACCCGAAAAATCACGAATGTTGAACGATTGCTCCCACACCGAAAGTGCCAGCCAGTCAAGCTCCTGCTGCTCCTCCCCGGCCATTGGCAGCGCATCTACAGCACCACAGACATCGGGGCTCCGGGCTTTCCCTGACGAACAGGGCTTCGACGTTTACCACCACCTGCACCTGGGGGGCCCACCGAAAAAAACCCAAGAAAAATCACGAACGTTGGACGATTGCTCCCACACCGAAAGTGCCAGCCAGTCAAGCTCTTGCTGCTCCTCACCGCCCATTGGCAGCGCATCTACAGCACCACAGACATCGGGGCTCCGGGCTTTCCCTGACGAACAGAGCTTCGATGTTTGCCACCAGCTGCACCTGGGCATTCATTGGAAAAAATCCCAAAAAAATCACGAATGTCGGACGATTGCTCCCACACCGAAAGTGCCAGGAACTCAAGCTCTTGCTGCTCCTCAGCGGCCATTGGCAGCGCATCTACAGCACCACAGACATCGGGGCTCCGGGCTTTCCCTGACGAACAGGGCTTCGACGTTTACCACCAGCTGCACCTGGGCACGCACTAAAAAAAAAAGCAAAAAAATCACGAACGTCGGACGATTGCTCCCACACCGAAAGTGCCAGCCAGTCAAGCTCCTGCTGCTCCTCCCCGGCCATTGGCAGCGCATCTACAGCACCACAGACATCGGGGCTCCGGGCTTTCCCTGACGAACAGGGCTTCGACGTTTACCACCACCTGCACCTGGGGGGCCCACCGAAAAAAACCCAAGAAAAATCACGAACGTTGGACGATTGCTCCTACACCGAAAGTGCCAGCCAGTCAAGCTCTTGCTGCTCCTCACCGGCCATTGGCAGCGCATCTACAGCACCACAGACATCGGGGCTCCGGGCTTTCCCTGACGAACAGGGCTTCGACGTTTACCACCAGCTGCGCCTGGGCGCCCACTGGAAAAAAACCCCGAAAAATCATGAACGTCGGACGATTGCTCCCACACCAAAAGTGCCAGCCAGTCAAGCTCCTGCTGCTCCTCCCCAGCCATTGGCAGCGCATCTACAGCACCACAGACATCGGGGCTCCGGGCATTCCCTGACGAACAGGGCTTCGACGTTTACCACCAGCTGCACCTGGGCACGCACTAAAAAAAAAACGCAAAAAATCACGAACGTCGGACGATTGCTCCCACACCGAAAGTGCCAGCCAGTCAAGCTCCTGCTGCTCCTCCCCGGCCACTGGCAGCGCATCTACAGCACCACAGACATCGGGGCTCCGGGCTTTCCCTGACGAACAGGGCTTCGACGTTTACCACCACCTGCACCTGGGCGCCCACTCCAAAAAAACCTCGAAGAAACACGAACGTCGGACGATTGCTCTCACACAAAAAGTTCCAGCCAGTCAAGCTCTTGCTGCTCCTCCCCGGCCATTGGCAGCGCATCTACAGCACCACAGACATCGGGGCTCCAGGCTTTCCCTGATGAACAGGGCTTCGACGTTTACCACCAGCTGCACCTGTGGGGCCCACTGAAAAAAACCCCGAAAAATCACGAACGTCAGACGATTTCTCCCACACAAAAAGTGCCAGCCAGTCAAGCTCCTGCTGCTCCTCACCGGCCATTGGCAGCGCATCTACAGCACCACAGACATCGGGGCTCTGGGCTTTCCCTGACGAACAGGGCTTCGACGTTTACCACCAGCTGCACCTGGGGGCCCCACTGAAATAATCCCCGAAAAAGCATGAACGTCGGACGATTGCTCCCACACCGAACGTGCCAGCCACTCAAGCTCTTGCTGCTCCTCCCCGGCCATTGGCAGCACATCTACAGCACCACAGACATCGGGGCTCCGGGCTTTCCCTGACGAAAAGGGCTTCGACCTTTACCACCAGCTGCACCTGGGCGCCCACTCCAAAAAAACCCGGAAAATCACGAACGTCGGACGATTGCTCCCACACCGAAAGTTCCAGCCAGTCAAGCTCTTGCTGCCCCTCACCGGCCATTGGCAGCGCATCTACAGCACCACAGACATCGGGGCTCCGGGCTTTCCCTGACGAACAGGGCTTCGACGCTTACCACCAGCTGCACCTGGGCGCCCATTGGAAAAAAACCCAAGAAAAATCACGAACGTTGGACGATTGCTCCCACACCAAAAGTGCCAGCCAGTCAAGCTCTTGCTGCTCCTCCCCGGCCATTGGCAGCGCATCTACAGCACCACAGACATCGGGGCTCCGGGCTTTCCCTGACGAACCGGGCTTCGACGTTTACCACCAGCTTCACTTGGGCGCCCACTCCAGAAAAACCCGAAAAATCACGAACGTCAGACGATTGCTCCCACACAAAAAGTGCCAGCCAGTCAAGCTCTTGCTGCACCGCCCCGGCCATTGGCAGCGCATCTACAGCACCACAGACATCGGGGTTCCGGGCTTTCCCTGACGAACAGGGCTTCGACGTTTACCACCACCTGCGCCTGGGAGTCCACTCCAAAAAAACCCGAAAAATCACAAACGTCGGACGATTGCTCCCACACCGAAAGTGCCAGCCAGTCAAGCTCTTGCTGCTCCTCACCGGCCATTGGCAGCGCATCTACAGCACCACAGACATCGGGGCTCCGGGCTTTCCCTGACGAACAGTGCTTCGACGTTTACCACCAGCTGCACCTGGGCGCCCATTGGAATAAAACCCAAGAAAAATCACGAACGTGGGACGATTGCTCCCACACCGAAAGTGCCAGCCAGTCAAGCTCCTGCTGCTCCTCACCGGCCATTGGCAGCGCATCTACAGCACCACAGACATCGGGGCTCCGGGCTTTCCCTGACGAAAAGGGCTTCGACTTTTACCACCAGCTGCACCTGGGCGCCCACTCCAAAAAAACCCCGAAAAATCACGAACGTCGGACGATTGCTCCCACACTGAAAGTTCCAGCCAGTCAAGCTCTTGCTGCTCCTCACCGGCCATTGGCAGCGCATCTACAGCACCACAGACATCGGGGCTCCGGGCTTTCCCTGATGAACAGGGCTTCGACCTTTACCACCACCTGCACCTCTGCCCCCATTGGAAAAAAACCCAAGAAAAATCACGAACGTTGGACGATTGCTCCCACACCGAAAGTGCCAGCCAGTCAAGCTCTTGCTGCTCATCACCGGCCATTGGCAGCGCATCTACAGCACCACAGACATCGGGGCTCCGGGCTTTCCCTGAAGAACAGGGCTTCGACGTTTACCACCAGCTGCACCTGGGGGGCCAACTGAAAAAAGCCCCGAAAAATCACGAACGTTGGACGATTGCTCCCACACCGAAAGTGCCAGCCAGTCAAGCTCTTGCTGCTCCTCACCGGCCATTGGCAGCGCATCTACAGCACCACAGACATCGGTGCTCCGGGCTTTCCCTGACGAACCGGGCTTCGACGTTTACCACCAGCTGCACCTGGGCGCCCACTTCAAAAAAACCCGGAAAATCACGAACGTCGGACGATTGCTCCCACACCGAAAGTGCCAGCCAGTCAAGCTCCTGCTGCTCCTCACCGGCCATTGGCAGCGCATCTACAGCACCACAGACATCGGGGCTCCGGGCTTTCCCTGACGAACAGGGCTTCGACCTTTACCACCACCTGCACCTGGGGGGCCCACTGAAAAAAACCCGAAAAATCACGAACGTCGGACGATTGCTCCCACACCGAAAGTGCCAGCCAGTCAAGCTCCTGCTGCTCCTCCCCGGCCATTGGCAGCGCATCTACAGCACCACAGACATCGGGGCTCCGGGCTTTCCCTGACGAACAGGGCTTCGACGTTTACCACCACCTGCACCTGGGGGGCCCACCGAAAAAAACCCAAGAAAAATCACGAACGTTGGACGATTGCTCCCACACCGAAAGTGCCAGCCAGTCAAGCTCTTGCTGCTCCTCACCGGCCATTGGCAGCGCATCTACAGCACCACAGACATCGGGGCTCCGGGCTTTCCCTGACGAACAGGGCTTCGACCTTTACCACCACCTGCACCTGGGGGGCCCACTGAAAAAAACCCGAAAAATCACGAATGTTGGACGATTGCTCCCACACCGAAAGTGCCAGCCAGTCAAGCTCTTGCTGCTCCTCACCGGCCATTGGCAGCGCATCTACAGCACCACAGACATCGGGGCTCCGGGCTTTCCCTGATGAACAGGGCTTTGACGTTTACCACCAGCTGCGCCTGGGCGCCCACTGGAAAAAAACCCCGAAAAAGCATGAACGTCGGACGATTGCTCCCACACGAAAAGTGCCAGCCAGTCAAGCTCCTGCTGCTCCTCCCCGGCCACTGGCAGCGCATCTACAGCACCACAGACATCGGGGCTCCGGGCTTTCCCTGACGAACAGGGCTTCGACGTTTACCACCACCTGCACTTGGGCGCCCACTCCAAAAAAACCTCGAAGAAACACGAACGTCGGACGATTGCTCTCACACAAAAAGTTCCAGCCAGTCAAGCACTTGCTGCTCCTCACCGGCCATTGGCAGCGCATCTACAGCACCACAGACATCGGGGCTCCGGGCTTTCCCTGATGAACAGGGCTTCGACGTTTACCACCAGCTGCACCTGTGGGGCCCACTGAAAAAAACCCCGAAAAATCACGAACGTCAGACGATTTCTCCCACACAAAAAGTGCCAGCCAGTCAAGCTCCTGCTGCTCCTCACTGGCCATTGGCAGCACATCTACAGCACCACAGACATCGGGGCTCCGGGCTTTCCCTGACGAAAAGGGCTTCGACCTTTACCACCAGCTGCACCTGGGCGCCCACTCCAAAAAAACCCGGAAAATCATGAACGTCGGACGATTGCTCCCACACCGAAAGTGCCAGCCAGTCAAGCTCCTGCTGCTCCTCACCGGCCATTGGCAGCGCATCTACAGCACCACAGACATCGGGGCTCCGGGCTTTCCCTGACGAACAGGGCTTCAACGTTTACCACCAGCTGCACCTGGGGGCCCCACTGAAAAAAACCCCGAAAAATCACGAACGTCAGACGATTTCTCCCACACAAAAAGTGCCAGCCAGTCAAGCTCCTGCTGCTCCTCACTGGCCATTGGCAGCACATCTACAGCACCACAGACATCGGGGCTCCGGGCTTTCCCTGACGAAAAGGGCTTCGACCTTTACCACCAGCTGCACCTGGGCGCCCACTCCAAAAAAACCCGGAAAATCATGAACGTCGGACGATTGCTCCCACACCGAAAGTGCCAGCCAGTCAAGCTCCTGCTGCTCCTCACCGGCCATTGGCAGCGCATCTACAGCACCACAGACATCGGGGCTCTGAGCTTTCCCTGACGAACAGGGCTTCGACGTTTACCACCTGCTGCACCTGGGCGCCCACTGGAATAATCCCCGAAAAATCACGAACGTTGGACGATTGCTCCCACACCGAAAGTGCCAGCCAGTGAAGCTCCTGCTGCTCCTCAGCGGCCATTGGCAGCGCATCTACAGCACCACAGACATCGGGGCTCTGGGGTTTCCCTGACGAACAGGGCTTCGACGTTTACCACCAGCTGCACCTGGGGGCCCCACTGAAATAATCCCCGAAAAAGCATGAACGTCGGACGATTGCTCCCACACCGAACGTGCCAGCCACTCAAGCTCTTGCTGCTCCTCCCCGGCCACTGGCAGCACATCTACAGCACCACAGACATCGGGGCTCCGGGCTTTCCCTGACGAAAAGGGCTTCGACCTTTACCACCAGCTGCACCTGGGCGCCCACCTTAAAAAAACCCGGAAAATCACGAACGTCGGACGATTGCTCCCACACCGAAAGTTCCAGCCAGTCAAGCTCTTGCTGCCCCTCACCGGCCATTGGCAGCGCATCTACAGCACCACAGACATCGGGGCTCCGGGCTTTCCCTGACGAACAGGGCTTCGACGCTTACCACCAGCTGCACCTGGGCGCCCATTGGAAAAAAACCCAAGAAAAATCACGAACGTTGGACGATTGCTCCCACACCAAAAGTGCCAGCCAGTCAAGCTCTTGCTGCTCCTCCCCGGCCATTGGCAGCGCATCTACAGCACCACAGACATCGGGGCTCCGGGCTTTCCCTGACGAACCGGGCTTCGACGTTTACCACCAGCTTCACTTGGGCGCCCACTCCAGAAAAACCCGAAAAATCACGAACGTCAGACGATTGCTCCCACACAAAAAGTGCCAGCCAGTCAAGCTCTTGCTGCTCCTCCCCGGCCATTGGCAGCGCATCTACAGCACCACACACATCGGGGTTCCGGGCTTTCCCTGACGAACAGGGCTTCGACGTTTACCACCACCTGCGCCTGGGAGTCCACTCCAAAAAAACCCGAAAAATCACAAACGTCGGACGATTGCTCCCACACCGAAAGTGCCAGCCAGTCAAGCTCTTGCTGCTCCTCACCGGCTATTGGCAGCGCATCTACAGCACCACAGACATCGGGGCTCCGGGCTTTCCCTGACGAACAGTGCTTCGACGTTTACCACCAGCTGCACCTGGGCGCCCATTGGAAAAAAACCCAAGAAAAATCACGAACGTGGGACGATTGCTCCCACACCGAAAGTGCCAGCCAGTCAAGCTCCTGCTGCTTCTCACCGGCCATTGGCAGCGCATCTACAGCACCACAGACATCGGGGCTCCGGGCTTTCCCTGACGAAAAGGGCTTCGACTTTTACCACCAGCTGCACCTGGGCGCCCACTCCAAAAAAACCCCGAAAAATCACGAACGTCGGACGATTGCTCCCACACTGAAAGTTCCAGCCAGTCAAGCTCTTGCTGCTCCTCACCGGCCATTGGCAGCGCATCTACAGCACCACAGACATCGGGGCTCCGGGCTTTCCCTGATGAACAGGGCTTCGACCTTTACCACCACCTGCACCTCTGCCCCCATTGGAAAAAAACCCAAGAAAAATCACGAACGTTGGACGATTGCTCCCACACCGAAAGTGCCAGCCAGTCAAGCTCTTGCTGCTCATCACCGGCCATTGGCAGCGCATCTACAGCACCACAGACATCGGGGCTCCGGGCTTTCCCTAACGAACAGGGCTTCGACGTTTACCACCAGCTGCACCTGGGGGGCCCACTGAAAAAAGCCCCGAAAAATCACGAACGTTGGATGATTGCTCCCACACCGAAAGTGCCAGCCAGTCAAGCTCTTGCTGCTCATCACCGGCCATTGGCAGCGCATCTACAGCACCACAGACATCGGGGCTCCGGGCTTTCCCTGACGAAAAGGGCTTCGACCTTTACCACCAGCTGGACCTGGGCGCCCACTTCAAAAAAACCCGGAAAATCACGAACGTCGGACGATTGCTCCCACACCGAAAGTGCCAGCCAGTCAAGCTCCTGCTGCTCCTCCCCGGCCATTGGCAGCGCATCTACAGCACCACAGACATCGGGGCTCCGGGCTTTCCCTGACGAACAGGGCTTCAACGTTTACCACCAGCTGCACCTGGGGGCCCCACTGAAAAAAACCCCGAAAAAGCATGAACGTCGGACGATTGCTCCCACACCGAAAGTGCCAGCCAGTCAAGCTCTTGCTGCACCTCACCGGCCATTGGCAGCGCATCTACAGCACCACAGACATCGGGGCTCCGGGCTTTCCCTGACGAACAGGGCTTCGACGTTTACCACCAGCTGCACCTGGGGGGCCCACTGAAAAAAACCCCGAAAAATCATGAACGTCGGACGATTGCTCCCACACAAAAAGTTCCAGCCAGTCAAGCTCTTGCTGCTCCTCCCCGGCCTTTGGCAGCGCATCTACAGCACCACAGACATCGGGGCTCCGGGCTTTCCCTGACGAACAGGGCTTCGACGTTTACCACCAGCTGCACCTGGGCGCCCACTGAAAAAAACCCCGAAAAATCACGAACGTTGGACGATTGCTCCCACACCGAAAGTGCCAGCCAGTCAAGCTCTTGCTGCTCCTCACCGGCCATTGGCAGCGCATCTACAGCACCACAGACATCGGGGTTCCGGGCTTTCCCTGAAGAACAGGGCTTCGACGTTTACCACCACCTGCGCCTGGGAGTCCACTCCAAAAAAACCCGAAAAATCACAAACGTCGGACGATTGCTCCCACACCGAAAGTGCCAGCCAGTCAAGCTCTTGCTGCTCCTCACCGGCCATTGGCAGCGCATCTACAGCACCACAGACATCGAGGCTCCGGGCTTTCCCTGACGAACAGTGCTTCGACGTTTACCACCAGCTGCACCTGGGCGCCCATTGGAAAAAAACCCAAGAAAAATCACGAACGTGGGACGATTGCTCCCACACCGGAAGTGCCAGCCAGTCAAGCTCCTGCTGCTCCTCACCGGCCATTGGCAGCGCATCTACAGCACCACAGACATCGGGGCTCCGGGCTTTCCCTGACGAAAAGGGCTTCGACTTTTACCACCAGCTGCACCTGGGCGCCCACTCCAAAAAAACCCCGAAAAATCACGAACGTCGGACGATTGCTCCCACACGGAATGTGCCAGCCAGTCAAGCTCTTGCTGCTCCTCACCGGGCATTGGCAGCGCATCTACAGCACCAGAGACATCGGGGCTCCGGGCTTTCCCTGACGAACAGTGCTTCGACGTTTACCACCAGCTGCACCTGGGCGCCCATTGGAATAAAACCCAAGAAAAATCACGAACGTGGGACGATTGCTCCCACACCGAAAGTGCCAGCCAGTCAAGCTCCTGCTGCTCCTCACCGGCCATTGGCAGCGCATCTACAGCACCACAGACATCGGGGCTCCGGGCTTTCCCTGACGAAAAGGGCTTCGACTTTTACCACCAGCTGCACCTGGGCGCCCACTCCAAAAAAACCCCGAAAAATCACGAACGTCGGACGATTGCTCCCACACTGAAAGTTCCAGCCAGTCAAGCTCTTGCTGCTCCTCACCGGCCATTGGCAGCGCATCTACAGCACCACAGACATCGGGGCTCCGGGCTTTCCCTGATGAACAGGGCTTCGACCTTTACCACCACCTGCACCTCTGCCCCCATTGGAAAAAAACCCAAGAAAAATCACGAACGTTGGACGATTGCTCCCACACCGAAAGTGCCAGCCAGTCAAGCTCTTGCTGCTCATCACCGGCCATTGGCAGCGCATCTACAGCACCACAGACATCGGGGCTCCGGGCTTTCCCTGACGAACAGGGCTTCGACGTTTACCACCAGCTGCACCTGGGGGGCCAACTGAAAAAAGCCCCGAAAAATCACGAACGTTGGACGATTGCTCCCACACCGAAAGTGCCAGCCAGTCAAGCTCTTGCTGCTCATCACCGGCCATTGGCAGCGCATCTACAGCACCACAGACATCGGGGCTCCGGGCTTTCCCTGACGAAAAGGGCTTCGACGTTTACCACCAGCTGCACCTGGTCGCCCACTCCAGAAAAACCCGAAAAATCACGAACGTCAGACGATTTCTCCCACACAAAAAGTGCCAGCCAGTCAAGCTCTTGCTGCTCCTCACCGGCCATTGGCAGCACATCTACAGCACCACAGACATCGGGGCTCCGGGCTTTCCCTGACGAAAAGGGCTTCGACCTTTACCACCAGCTGCACCTGGGCGCCCACTTCAAAAAAACCCTGAAAATTACGAACGTCGGACGATTGCTCCCACACCGAAAGTGCCAGCCAGTCAAGCTCCTGCTGCTCCTCAGCGGCCATTGGCAGCGCATCTACAGCACCACAGACATCGGGGCTCCGGGCTTTCCCTGACGAACAGGGCTTCGACGTTTACCACCACCTGCACCTGGGGGGCCCACCGAAAAAAACCCAAGAAAAATCACGAACGTTGGACGATTGCTCCCACACCGAAAGTGCCAGCCAGTCAAGCTCTTGCTGCTCCTCACCGCCCATTGGCAGCGCATCTACAGCACCACAGACATCGGGGCTCCGGGCTTTCCCTGATGAACAGGGCTTCGACCTTTACCACCACCTGCACCTGGGGGGCCCACTGAAAAAAACCCGAAAAATCACGAATGTTGGACGATTGCTCCCACACCGAAAGTGCCAGCCAGTCAAGCTCTTGCTGCTCCTCACCGGCCATTGGCAGCGCATCTACAGCACCACAGACATCGGGGCTCCGGGCTTTCCCTGATGAACAGGGCTTCGACGTTTACCACCAGCTGCGCCTGGGCGCCCACTGGAAAAAAACCCCGAAAAATCATGAACGTCGGACGATTGCTCCCACACCAAAAGTGCCAGCCAGTCAAGCTCCTGCTGCTCCTCCCCAGCCATTGGCAGCGCATCTACAGCACCACAGACATCGGGGCTCCGGGCATTCCCTGACGAACAGGGCTTCGACGTTTACCACCAGCTGCACCTGGGCACGCACTAAAAAAAAAAACGCAAAAAATCACGAACGTCGGACGATTGCTCCCACACCGAAAGTGCCAGCCAGTCAAGCTCCTGCTGCTCCTCCCCGGCCACTGGCAGCGCATCTACAGCACCACAGACATCGGGGCTCCGGGCTTTCCCTGACGAACAGGGCTTCGACGTTTACCACCACCTGCACCTGGGCGCCCACTCCAAAAAAAACCCGAAAAATCACGAACGTCGGACCATTGCTCCCACACCGAAAGTGCCAGCCAGTCAAGCTCCTGCTGCTCCTCCCCGGCCACTGGCAGCGCATCTACAGCACCACAGACATCGGGGCTCCGGGCTTTCCCTGACGAACAGGGCTTCGACGTTTACCACCAGCTTCGCCTGGGCGCCCACTAAAAAAAAACCCCAAAAATCACGACCGTCGGACCATTGCTCCCACACCAAAAGTGCCAGCCAGTCAAGCTCTTGCTGCTCCTCCCCGGCCATTGGCAGCGCATCTACAGCACCACAGACATCGGGGCTCCGGGCTTTCCCTGACGAACAGGGCTTCGACGTTTACCACCACCTGCACCTCTGCCCCCATTGGAAAAAAACCCCGAAAAATAACGAACGTCGGACGATTGCTCCCACACCGAAAGTGCCAGCCAGTCAAGCTCCTGCGGCTCCTCCCCGGCCACTGGCAGCGCATCTACAGCACCACAGACATCGGGGCTCCGGGCTTTCCCTGACGAACAGGGCTTCGACGTTTACCACCACCTGCACCTGGGCGCCCACTCCAAAAAAAACCCGAAAAAACACGAACGTCGGACGATTGCTCCCACACCGAAAGTGCCAGCCAGTCAAGCTCTTGCTGCTCCTACTCGGCCATTGGCAGCGCATCTACAGCACCACAGACATCGGGGCTCCGGGCTTTCCCTGACGAACAGGGCTTCGACGTTTACCACCAGCTGCACCTGGGGGGCCCACTGAAAAAAACCCCAAGAAATCATGAACGTCGGTCGATTGCTCCCACACTGAATGTGCCAGCCAGTCAAGCTTCTGCTGCTCCTCACCGGCCATTGGCAGCGCATCTACAGCACCACAGACATCGGGGCTCCGGGCTTTCCCTGACGAACAGGGCTTCGACGTTTACCACCACCTGCACCTCTGCCCCCATTGGAAAAAAACCCCGAAAAAACACGAACGTCGGACGATTGCTCCCACACAAAAAGTTCCAGCCAGTCAAGCTCTTGCTGCTCCTACTCGGCCATTGGCAGCGCATCTACAGCACCACAGACATCGGGGCTCCGGGCTTTCCCTGACGAACAGGGCTTCGACGTTTACCACCAGCTGCACCTGGGGGGCCCACTGAAAAAAACCCCAAAAAATCACGACCGTCGGACGATTGCTCCCACACCGAAAGTGCCAGCCAGTCAAGCTCTTGCTGCTCCTCCCCGGCCATTGGCAGCGCATCTACAGCACCACAGACATGGGGGCTCCGGGCTTTCCCTGACGAACAGGGCTTCGACGTTTACCACCAGCTGCACCTGGGCGACCACTCCAAAAAAACCCCGAAAAATCACGAACGTCGGACGATTGCTCCCACACCGAAAGTGCCAGCAACTCAAGCTCTTGCTGCTCCTCACCGGCCATTGGCAGCGCATCTACAGCACCACAGACATCGGGGCTCCGGGCTTTCCCTGACGAACAGGGCTTCGACGTTTACCACCAGCTGCACCTCTGCCCCCATTGGAAAAAAACCCCGAAAAATCACGAACGTCGGACGATTGCTCCCACACCGAAAGTGCCAGCCAGTCAAGCTCCTGCTGCTCCTCCCCGGCCACTGGCAGCGCATCTACAGCACCACAGACATCGGGGCTCCGGGCTTTCCCTGACGAACAGGGCTTCGACGTTTACCACCACCTGCACCTGGGCGCCCACTCCAAAAAAAACCCGAAAAAATCACGAACGTCGGACGATTGCTCCCACACAAAAAGTTCCAGCTAGTCAAGCTCTTGCTGCTCCTCCCCGGCCATTGGCAGCGCATCTACAGCACCACAGACATCGGGGCTCCGGGCTTTCCCTGATGAACAGGGCTTCGACGTTTACCACCAGCTGCGCCTGGGCGCCCACTAAAAAAAAACCCAAAAAATCACGACCTTCGGACCATTGCTCCCACACCAAAAGTGCCAGCCAGTCAAGCTCTTGCTGCTCCTCCCCGGCCATTGGCAGCGCATCTACAGCACCACAGACATCGGGGCTCCGGGCTTTCCCTGACGAACAGGGCTTCGACGTTTACCACCACCTGCACCTCTGCCCCCATTGGAAAAAAACCCCGAAAAAACACGAACGTCGGACGATTGCTCCCACACCGAAAGTGCCAGCCAGTCAAGCTCTTGCTGCTCCTACTCGGCCACTGGCAGCGCATCTACAGCACCACAGACATCGGGGCTCCGGGCTTTCCCTGACGAACAGGGCTTCGACGTTTACCACCAGCTGCACCTGGGGGGCCCACTGAAAAAAACCCCAAGAAATCATGAACGTCGGACGATTGCTCCCACACTGAATGTGCCAGCCAGTCAAGCTTCTGCTGCTCCTCACCGGCCATTGGCAGCGCATCTACAGCACCACAGACATCGGGGCTCCGGGCTTTCCCTGACGAACAGGGCTTCAACGTTTACCACCAGCTGCACCTGGGGGCCCCACTGAAAAAAACCCCGAAAAAGCATGAACGTCGGACGATTGCTCCCACACCGAAAGTGCCAGCCAGTCAAGCTCTTGCTGCTCCTCACCGGCCATTGGCAGCGCATCTACAGCACCACAGACATCGGGGCTCCGGGCTTTCCCTGACGAACAGGGCTTCGACGTTTACCACCAGCTGCACCTGGGGGGCCCACTGAAAAAAACCCCGAAAAATCATGAACGTCGGACGATTGCTCCCACACAAAAAGTTCCAGCCAGTCAAGCTCTTGCTGCTCCTCCCCGGCCTTTGGCAGCGCATCTACAGCACCACAGACATCGGGGCTCCGGGCTTTCCCTGACGAACAGGGCTTCGACGTTTACCACCAGCTGCACCTGGGCGCCCACTGAAAAAAACCCCGAAAAATCACGAACGTTGGACGATTGCTCCCACACCGAAAGTGCCAGCCAGTCAAGCTCTTGCTGCTCCTCACCGGCCATTGGCAGCGCATCTACAGCACCACAGACATCGGGGTTCCGGGCTTTCCCTGAAGAACAGGGCTTCGACGTTTACCACCACCTGCGCCTGGGAGTCCACTCCAAAAAAACCCGAAAAATCACAAACGTCGGACGATTGCTCCCACACCGAAAGTGCCAGCCAGTCAAGCTCTTGCTGCTCCTCACCGGCCATTGGCAGCGCATCTACAGCACCACAGACATCGAGGCTCCGGGCTTTCCCTGACGAACAGTGCTTCGATGTTTACCACCAGCTGCACCTGGGCGCCCATTGGAAAAAAAGCCAAGAAAAATCACGAACGTGGGACGATTGCTCCCACACCGGAAGTGCCAGCCAGTCAAGCTCCTGCTGCTCCTCACCGGCCATTGGCAGCGCATCTACAGCACCACAGACATCGGGGCTCCGGGCTTTCCCTGACGAAAAGGGCTTCGACTTTTACCACCAGCTGCACCTGGGCGCCCACTCCAAAAAAACCCCGAAAAATCATGAACGTCGGACGATTGCTCCCACACTGAAAGTTCCAGCCAGTCAAGCTCTTGCTGCTCCTCACCGGCCATTGGCAGCGCATCTACAGCACCACAGACATCGGGGCTCCGGGCTTTCCCTGATGAACAGGGCTTCGACCTTTACCACCACCTGCACCTCTGCCCCCATTGGAAAAAAACCCAAGAAAAATCACGAACGTTGGACGATTGCTCCCACACCGAAAGTGCCAGCCAGTCAAGCTCTTGCTGCTCCTCACCGGCCATTGGCAGCGCATCTACAGCACCACAGACATCGGGGCTCCGGGATTTCCCTGACGAAAAGGGCTTCGACGTTTACCACCAGCTGCACCTGGTCGCCCACTCCAGAAAAACCCGAAAAATCACGAACGTCAGACGATTTCTCCCACACAAAAAGTGCCAGCCAGTCAAGCTCTTGCTGCTCCTCACCGGCCATTGGCAGCACATCTACAGCACCACAGACATCGGGGCTCCGGGCTTTCCCTGACGAAAAGGGCTTCGACCTTTACCACCAGCTGCACCTGGGCGCCCACTTCAAAAAAACCCTGAAAATCACGAACGTCGGACGATTGCTCCCACACCGAAAGTGCCAGCCAGTCAAGCTCCTGCTGCTCCTCACCGGCCATTGGCAGCGCATCTACAGCACCACAGACATCGGGGCTCCGGGCTTTCCCTGACGAACAGGGCTTCGACGTTTACCACCACCTGCACCTGGGGGTCCCACCGAAAAAAACCCAAGAAAAATCACGAACGTTGGACGATTGCTCCCACACCGAAAGTGCCAGCCAGACAAGCTCTTGCTGCTCCTCACCGGCCATTGGCAGCACATCTACAGCACCACAGACATCGGGGCTCCGGGCTTTCCCTGACGAACAGGGCTTCGACCTTTACCACCACCTGCACCTGGGGGGCCCACTGAAAAAAACCCGAAAAATCACGAATGTTGGACGATTGCTCCCACACCGAAAGTGCCAGCCAGTCAAGCTCTTGCTGCTCCTCACCGGCCATTGGCAGCGCATCTACAGCACCACAGACATCGGGGCTCCGGGCTTTCCCTGATGAACAGGGCTTCGACGTTTACCACCAGCTGCGCCTGGGCGCCCACTGGAAAAAAACCCCGAAAAATCATGAACGTCGGACGATTGCTCCCACACCAAAAGTGCCAGCCAGTCAAGCTCCTGCTGCTCCTCCCCAGCCATTGGCAGCGCATCTACAGCACCACAGACATCGGGGCTCCGGGCATTCCCTGACGAACAGGGCTTCGACGTTTACCACCAGCTGCACCTGGGCACGCACTAAAAAAAAAAACGCAAAAAATCACGAATGTCGGACGATTGCTCCCACACCGAAAGTGCCAGCCAGTCAAGCTCCTGCTGCTCCTCCCCGGCCACTGGCAGCGCATCTACAGCACCACAGACATCGGGGCTCCGGGCTTTCCCTGACGAACAGGGCTTCGACGTTTACCACCACCTGCACCTGGGCGCCCACTCCAAAAAAAACCCGAAAAATCACGAACGTCGGACCATTGCTCCCACACCGAAAGTGCCAGCCAGTCAAGCTCCTGCTGCTCCTCCCCACCACTGGCAGCGCATCTACAGCACCACAGACATCGGGGCTCCGGGCTTTCCCTGACGAACAGGGCTTCGACGTTTACCACCACCTGCACCTGGGCGCCCACTGCAAAAAAAACCCGAAAAAATCACGAACGTCGGACGATTGCTCCCACACAAAAAGTTCCAGCTAGTCAAGCTCTTGCTGCTCCTCCCCGGCCATTGGCAGCGCATCTACAGCACCACAGACATCGGGGCTCCGGGCTTTCCCTGATGAACAGGGCTTCGACGTTTACCACCAGCTTCGCCTGAGCGCCCACTAAAAAAAAACCCAAAAAATCACGACCGTCGGACCATTGCTCCCACACCAAAAGTGCCAGCCAGTCAAGCTCTTGCTGCTCCTCCCCGGCCATTGGCAGCGCATCTACAGCACCACAGACATCGGGGCTCCGGGCTTTCCCTGACGAACAGGGCTTCGACGTTTACCACCACCTGCACCTCTGCCCCCATTGGAAAAAAACCCCGAAAAATAACGAACGTCGGACGATTGCTCCCACACCGAAAGTGCCAGCCAGTCAAGCTCCTGCGGCTCCTCCCCGGCCACTGGCAGCGCATCTACAGCACAACAGACATCGGGGCTCCGGGCTTTCCCTGACGAACAGGGCTTCGACGTTTACCACCACCTGCACCTGGGCGCCCACTCCAAAAAAAACCCGAAAAAACACGAACGTCGGACGATTGCTCCCACACCGAAAGTGCCAGCCAGTCAAGCTCTTGCTGCTCCTACTCGGCCATTGGCAGCGCATCTACAGCACCACAGACATCGGGGCTCCGGGCTTTCCCTGACGAACAGGGCTTCGACGTTTACCACCAGCTGCACCTGGGGGGCCCACTGAAAAAAACCCCAAGAAATCATGAACGTCGGACGATTGCTCCCACACTGAATGTGCCAGCCAGTCAAGCTTCTGCTGCTCCTCACCGGCCATTGGCAGCGCATCTACAGCACCACAGACATCGGGGCTCCGGGCTTTCCCTGACGAACAGGGCTTCGACGTTTACCACCACCTGCACCTCTGCCCCCATTGGAAAAAAACCCCGAAAAAACACGAACGTCGGACGATTGCTCCCACACAAAAAGTTCCAGCCAGTCAAGCTCTTGCTGCTCCTACTCGGCCATTGGCAGCGCATCTACAGCACCACAGACATCGGGGCTCCGGGCTTTCCCTGACGAACAGGGCTTCGACGTTTACCACCAGCTGCACCTGGGGGGCCCACTGAAAAAAACCCCAAAAAATCACGACCGTCGGACGATTGCTCCCACACCGAAAGTGCCAGCCAGTCAAGCTCTTGCTGCTCCTCCCCGGCCATTGGCAGCGCATCTACAGCACCACAGACATGGGGGCTCCGGGCTTTCCCTGACGAACAGGGCTTCGACGTTTACCACCAGCTGCACCTGGGCGCCCACTGAAAAAAAACCCCGAAAAATCACGAACGTCGGACGATTGCTCCCACACCGAAAGTGCCAGCAACTCAAGCTCTTGCTGCTCCTCACCGGCCATTGGCAGCGCATCTACAGCACCACAGACATCGGGGCTCCGGGCTTTCCCTGACGAACAGGGCTTCGACGTTTACCACCACCTGCACCTCTGCCCCCATTGGAAAAAAACCCCGAAAAATCACGAACGTCGGACGATTGCTCCCACACCGAAAGTGCCAGCCAGTCAAGCTCCTGCTGCTCCTCCCCGGCCACTGGCAGCGCATCTACAGCACCACAGACATCGGGGCTCCGGGCTTTCCCTGACGAACAGGGCTTCGACGTTTACCACCACCTGCACCTGGGCGCCCACTCCAAAAAAAACCCGAAAAAATCACGAACGTCGGACGATTGCTCCCACACAAAAAGTTCCAGCTAGTCAAGCTCTTGCTGCTCCTCCCCGGCCATTGGCAGCGCATCTACAGCACCACAGACATCGGGGCTCCGGGCTTTCCCTGATGAACAGGGCTTCGACGTTTACCACCAGCTGCGCCTGGGCGCCCACTAAAAAAAAACCCAAAAAATCACGACCGTCGGACCATTGCTCCCACACCAAAAGTGCCAGCCAGTCAAGCTCTTGCTGCTCCTCCCCGGCCATTGGCAGCGCATCTACAGCACCACAGACATCGGGGCTCCGGGCTTTCCCTGACGAACAGGGCTTCGACGTTTACCACCAGCTGCACCTGGGGGGCCCACTGAAAAAAACCCCAAGAAATCATGAACGTCGGACGATTGCTCCCACACTGAATGTGCCAGCCAGTCAAGCTTCTGCTGCTCCTCACCGGCCATTGGCAGCGCATCTACAGCACCACAGACATCGGGGCTCCGGGCTTTCCCTGACGAACAGGGCTTCAACGTTTACCACCAGCTGCACCTGGGGGCCCCACTGAAAAAAACCCCGAAAAAGCATGAACGTCGGACGATTGCTCCCACACCGAAAGTGCCAGCCAGTCAAGCTCTTGCTGCTCCTCACCGGCCATTGGCAGCGCATCTACAGCACCACAGACATCGGGGCTCCGGGCTTTCCCTGACGAACAGGGCTTCGACGTTTACCACCAGCTGCACCTGGGGGGCCCACTGAAAAAAACCCCGAAAAATCATGAACGTCGGACGATTGCTCCCACACAAAAAGTTCCAGCCAGTCAAGCTCTTGCTGCTCCTCCCCGGCCTTTGGCAGCGCATCTACAGCACCACAGACATCGGGGCTCCGGGCTTTCCCTGACGAACAGGGCTTCGACGTTTACCACCAGCTGCACCTGGGCGCCCACTGAAAAAAACCCCGAAAAATCACGAACGTTGGACGATTGCTCCCACACCGAAAGTGCCAGCCAGTCAAGCTCTTGCTGCTCCTCACCGGCCATTGGCAGCGCATCTACAGCACCACAAACATCGGGGTTCCGGGCTTTCCCTGAAGAACAGGGCTTCGACGTTTACCACCACCTGCGCCTGGGAGTCCACTCCAAAAAAACCCGAAAAATCACAAACGTCGGACGATTGCTCCCACACCGAAAGTGCCAGCCAGTCAAGCTCTTGCTGCTCCTCACCGGCCATTGGCAGCCCATCTACAGCACCACAGACATCGAGGCTCCGGGCTTTCCCTGACGAACAGTGCTTCGACGTTTACCACCAGCTGCACCTGGGCGCCCATTGGAAAAAAACCCAAGAAAAATCACGAACGTGGGACGATTGCTCCCACACCGGAAGTGCCAGCCAGTCAAGCTCCTGCTGCTCCTCACCGGCCATTGGCAGCGCATCTACAGCACCACAGACATCGGGGCTCCGGGCTTTCCCTGACGAAAAGGGCTTCGACTTTTACCACCAGCTGCACCTGGGCGCCCACTCCAAAAAAACCCCGAAAAATCACGAACGTCGGACGATTGCTCCCACACGGAATGTGCCAGCCAGTCAAGCTCTTGCTGCTCCTCACCGGCCATTGGCAGCGCATCTACAGCACCACAGACATCGGGGCTCTGAGCTTTCCCTGACGAACAGGGCTTCGACGTTTACCACCTGCTGCACCTGGGCGCCCACTGGAATAATCCCCGAAAAATCACGAACGTTGGACGATTGCTCCCACACCGAAAGTGCCAGCCAGTGAAGCTCCTGCTGCTCCTCAGCGGCCATTGGCAGCGCATCTACAGCACCACAGACATCGGGGCTCTGGGCTTTCCCTGACGAACAGGGCTTCGACGTTTACCACCAGCTGCACCTGGGGGCCCCACTGAAATAATCCTCGAAAAAGCATGAACGTCGGACGATTGCTCCCACACCGAACGTGCCAGCCACTCAAGCTCTTGCTGCTCCTCCCCGGCCATTGGCAGCACATCTACAGCACCACAGACATCGGGGCTCCGGGCTTTCCCTGACGAAAAGGGCTTCGACCTTTACCACCACCTGCACCTGGGCGCCCACTCCAAAAAAACCCGAAAAATCACGAACGTCGGACGATTGCTCCCACACCGAAAGTTCCAGCCAGTCAAGCTCTTGCTGCCCCTCACCGGCCATTGGCAGCGCATCTACAGCACCACAGACATCGGGGCTCCGGGCTTTCCCTGACGAACAGGGCTTCGACGCTTACCACCAGCTGCACCTGGGCGCCCATTGGAAAAAAACCCAAGAAAAATCACGAACGTTGGACGATTGCTCCCACACCAAAAGTGCCAGCCAGTCAAGCTCTTGCTGCTCCTCCCCGGCCATTGGCAGCGCATCTATAGCACCACAGACATCGGGGCTCCGGGCTTTCCCTAACGAACAGGGCTTCGACGTTTACCACCAGCTGCACCTGGGGGGCCAACTGAAAAAAGCCCCGAAAAATCACGAACGTTGGACGATTGCTCCCACACCGAAAGTGCCAGCCAGTCAAGCTCTTGCTGCTCATCACCGGCCATTGGCAGCGCATCTACAGCACCACAGACATCGGGGCTCCGGGCTTTCCCTGACGAAAAGGGCTTCGACGTTTACCACCAGCTGCACCTGGGCGCCCACTCCAAAAAAACCCGAAAAATCACAAACGTCGGACGATTGCTCCCACACCGAAAGTGCCAGCCAGTCAAGCTCTTGCTGCTCCTCACCGGCCATTGGCAGCGCATCTACAGCACCACAGACATCGGGGCTCCGGGCTTTCCCTGATGAACAGGGCTTCGACCTTTACCACCACCTGCACCTCTGCCCCCATTGGAAAAAAACCCAAGAAAAATCACGAACGTTGGACGATTGCTCCCACACCGAAAGTGCCAGCCAGTCAAGCTCTTGCTGCTCATCACCGGCCATTGGCAGCGCATCTACAGCACCACAGACATCGGGGCTCCGGGCTTTCCCTAACGAACAGGGCTTCGACGTTTACCACCAGCTGCACCTGGGGGGCCAACTGAAAAAAGCCCCGAAAAATCACGAACGTTGGACGATTGCTCCCACACCGAAAGTGCCAGCCAGTCAAGCTCTTGCTGCTCATCACCGGCCATTGGCAGCGCATCTACAGCACCACAGACATCGGGGCTCCGGGCTTTCCCTGACGAAAAGGGCTTCGACGTTTACCACCAGCTGCACCTGGTCGCCCACTCCAGAAAAACCCGAAAAATCACGAACGTCAGACGATTTCTCCCACACAAAAAGTGCCAGCCAGTCAAGCTCCTGCTGCTCCTCACCGGCCATTGGCAGCACATCTACAGCACCACAGACATCGGGGCTCCGGGCTTTCCCTGACGAAAAGGGCTTCGACCTTTACCACCAGCTGCACCTGGGCGCCCACTTCAAAAAAACCCGGAAAATCACGAACGTCGGACGATTGCTCCCACACCGAAAGTGCCAGCCAGTCAAGCTCCTGCTGCTCCTCACCGGCCATTGGCAGCGCATCTACAGCACCACAGACATCGGGGCTCCGGGCTTTCCCTGACGAACAGGGCTTCGACGTTTACCACCACCTGCACCTGGGGGGCCCACCGAAAAAAACCCAAGAAAAATCACGAACGTTGGACGATTGCTCCCACACCGAAAGTGCCAGCCAGTCAAGCTCTTGCTGCTCCTCACCGCCCATTGGCAGCGCATCTACAGCACCACAGACATCGGGGCTCCGGGCTTTCCCTGACGAACAGGGCTTCGACCTTTACCACCACCTGCACCTGGGGGGCCCACTGAAAAAAACCCGAAAAATCACGAATGTTGGACGATTGCTCCCACACCGAAAGTGCCAGCCAGTCAAGCTCTTGCTGCTCCTCACCGGCCATTGGCAGCGCATCTACAGCACCACAGACATCGGGGCTCCGGGCTTTCCCTGATGAACAGGGCTTCGACGTTTACCACCAGCTGCGCCTGGGCGCCCACTGAAAAAAACCCCGAAAAATCATGAACGTCGGACGATTGCTCCCACACCAAAAGTGCCAGCCAGTCAAGCTCCTGCTGCTCCTCCCCAGCCATTGGCAGCGCATCTACAGCACCACAGACATCGGGGCTCCGGGCATTCCCTGACGAACAGGGCTTCGACGTTTACCACCAGCTGCACCTGGGCACGCACTAAAAAAAAAAACGCAAAAAATCACGAACGTCGGACGATTGCTCCCACACCGAAAGTGCCAGCCAGTCAAGCTCCTGCTGCTCCTCCCCGGCCACTGGCAGCGCATCTACAGCACCACAGACATCGGGGCTCCGGGCTTTCCCTGACGAACAGGGCTTCGACGTTTACCACCACCTGCACCTGGGCGCCCACTCCAAAAAAACCTCGAAGAAACACGAACGTCGGACGATTGCTCTCACACAAAAAGTTCCAGCCAGTCAAGCTCTTGCTGCTCCTCCCCGGCCATTGGCAGCGCATCTACAGCACCACAGACATCGGGGCTCCGGGCTTTCCCTGATGAACAGGGCTTCGACGTTTACCACCAGCTGCACCTGTGGGGCCCACTGAAAAAAACCCCGAAAAATCACGAACGTCAGACGATTTCTCCCACACAAAAAGTGCCAGCCAGTCAAGCTCCTGCTGCTCCTCACCGGCCATTGGCAGCGCATCTACAGCACCACAGACATCGGGGCTCCGGGCTTTCCCTGACGAACAGGGCTTCGACGTTTACCACCAGCTGCACCTGGGGGCCCCACTGAAAAAAACCCCGAAAAAGCATGAACGTCGGACGATTGCTCCCACACCGAAAGTGCCAGCCAGTCAAGCTCTTGCTGCACCTCACCGGCCATTGGCAGCGCATCTACAGCACCACAGACATCGGGGCTCCGGGCTTTCCCTGACGAACAGGGCTTCGACGCTTACCACCAGCTGCACCTGGGGGGCCCACTGAAAAAAACCCCGAAAAAGCATGAACGTCGGACGATTGCTCCCACACCGAAAGTGCCAGCCAGTCAAGCTCTTGCTGCTCCTCCCCGGCCATTGGCAGCGCATCTACAGCACCACAGACATCGGGGCTCCGGGCTTTCCCTGACGAACAGGGCTTCAACGTTTACCACCAGCTGCACCTGGGGGCCCCACTGAAAAAAACCCCGAAAAAGCATGAACGTCGGACGATTGCTCCCACACCGAAAGTGCCAGCCAGTCAAGCTCTTGCTGCTCCTCACCGGCCATTGGCAGCGCATCTACAGCACCACAGACATCGGGGCTCCGGGCTTTCCCTGACGAACAGGGCTTCGACGTTTATCACCAGCTGCACCTGGGGGGCCCACTGAAAAAAACCCCGAAAAATCATGAACGTCGGACGATTGCTCCCACACAAAAAGTTCCAGCCAGTCAAGCTCTTGCTGCTCATCACCGGCCATTGGCAGCGCATCTACAGCACCACAGACATCGGGGCTCCGGGCTTTCCCTGACGAACAGGGCTTCGACGTTTACCACCAGCTGCACCTGGGCGCCCACTGAAAAAAACCCCGAAAAATCACGAACGTTGGACGATTGCTCCCACACCGAAATTGCCAGCCAGTCAAGCTCTTGCTGCTCCTCACCGGCCATTGGCAGCGCATCTACAGCACCACAGACATCGGGGTTCCGGGCTTTCCCTGAAGAACAGGGCTTCGACGTTTACCACCACCTGCGCCTGGGAGTCCACTCCAAAAAAACCCGAAAAATCACAAACGTCGGACGATTGCTCCCACACCGAAAGTGCCAGCCAGTCAAGCTCTTGCTGCTCCTCACCGGCCATTGGCAGCGCATCTACAGCACCACAGACATCGAGGCTCCGGGCTTTCCCTGACGAACAGTGCTTCGACGTTTACCACCAGCTGCACCTGGGCGCCCATTGGAAAAAAACCCAAGAAAAATCACGAACGTGGGACGATTGCTCCCACACCGGAAGTGCCAGCCAGTCAAGCTCCTGCTGCTCCTCACCGGCCATTGGCAGCGCATCTACAGCACCACAGACATCGGGGCTCCGGGCTTTCCCTGACGAAAAGGGCTTCGACTTTTACCACCAGCTGCACCTGGGCGCCCACTCCAAAAAAACCCCGAAAAATCACGAACGTCGGACGATTGCTCCCACACCGAAAGTTCCAGCCAGTCAAGCTCTTGCTGCTCCTCACCGGCCATTGGCAGCGCATCTACAGCACCACAGACATCGGGGCTCTGAGCTTTCCCTGACGAACAGGGCTTCGACGTTTACCACCTGCTGCACCTGGGCGCCCACTGGAATAATCCCCGAAAAATCACGAACGTTGGACGATTGCTCCCACACCGAAAGTGCCAGCCAGTGAAGCTCCTGCTGCTCCTCAGCGGCCATTGGCAGCGCATCTACAGCACCACAGACATCGGGGCTCTGGGCTTTCCCTGACGAACAGGGCTTCGACGTTTACCACCAGCTGCACCTGGGGGCCCCACTGAAATAATCCCCGAAAAAGCATGAACGTCGGACGATTGCTCCCACACCGAACGTGCCAGCCACTCAAGCTCTTGCTGCTCCTCCCCGGCCATTGGCAGCACATCTACAGCACCACAGACATCGTGGCTCCGGGCTTTCCCTGACGAAAAGGGCTTCGACCTTTACCACCAGCTGCACCTGGGCGCCCACTCCAAAAAAACCCGGAAAATCACGAACGTCGGACGATTGCTCCCACACCGAAAGTTTCAGCCAGTCAAGCTCTTGCTGCTCCTCACCGGCCATTGGCAGCGCATCTACAGCACCACAGACATCGGGGCTCTGGGCTTTCCCTGACGAACAGGGTTTCGACGTTTACCACCACCTGCGCCTGGGAGTCCACTCCAAAAAAACCCGAAAAATCACAAACGTCGGACGATTGCTCCCACACCGAAAGTGCCAGCCAGACAAGCTCTTGCTGCTCCTCACCGGCCATTGGCAGCGCATCTACAGCACCACAGACATCGGGGCTCCGGGCTTTCCCTGACGAACAGTGCTTCGACGTTTACCACCAGCTGCACCTGGGCGCCCATTGGAATAAAACCCAAGAAAAATCACGAACGTGGGACGATTGCTCCCACACCGAAAGTGCCAGCCAGTCAAGCTCCTGCTGCTCCTCACCGGCCATTGGCAGCGCATCTACAGCACCACAGACATCGGGGCTCCGGGCTTTCCCTGACGAAAAGGGCTTTGACGTTTACCACCAGCTGCACCTGGGCGCCCACTCCAAAAAAACCCCGAAAAATCACGAACGTCGGACGATTGCTCCCACACTGAAAGTTCCAGCCAGTCAAGCTCTTGCTGCTCCTCCCCGGCCATTGGCAGCGCATCTACAGCACCACAGACATCGGGGCTCCGGGCTTTCCCTGATGAACAGGGCTTCGACGTTTACCACCAGCTGCACCTGTGGGGCCCACTGAAAAAAACCCCGAAAAATCACGAACGTCAGACGATTTCTCCCACACAAAAAGTGCCAGCCAGTCAAGCTCCTGCTGCTCCTCAGCGGCCATTGGCAGCGCATCTACAGCACCACAGACATCGGGGCTCCGGGCTTTCCCTGACGAACAGGGCTTCGACGTTTACCACCAGCTGCACCTGGGGGCCCCACTGAAAAAAACCCCGAAAAAGCATGAACGTCGGACGATTGCTCCCACACCGAAAGTGCCAGCCAGTCAAGCTCTTGCTGCACCTCACCGGCCATTGGCAGCGCATCTACAGCACCACAGACATCGGGGCTCCGGGCTTTCCCTGACGAACAGGGCTTCGACGCTTACCACCAGCTGCACCTGGGGGCCCCACTGAAAAAAACCCCGAAAAAGCATGAACGTCGGACGATTGCTCCCACACCGAAAGTGCCAGCCAGTCAAGCTCTTGCTGCTCCTCCCCGGCCATTGGCAGCGCATCTACAGCACCACAGACATCGGGGCTCCGGGCTTTCCCTGACGAACAGGGCTTCAACGTTTACCACCAGCTGCACCTGGGGGCCCCACTGAAAAAAACCCCGAAAAAGCATGAACGTCGGACGATTGCTCCCACACAAAAAGTTCCAGCCAGTCAAGCTCTTGCTGCTCATCACCGGCCATTGGCAGCGCATCTACAGCACCACAGACATCGGGGCTCCGGGCTTTCCCTGACGAACAGGGCTTCGACGTTTACCACCAGCTGCACCAGGGCGCCCACTGAAAAAAACCCCGAAAAATCACGAACGTTGGACGATTGCTCCCACACCGAAAGTGCCAGCCAGTCAAGCTCTTGCTGCTCCTCACCGGCCATTGGCAGCGCATCTACAGCACCACAGACATCGGGGTTCCGGGCTTTCCCTGAAGAACAGGGCTTCGACGTTTACCACCACCTGCGCCTGGGAGTCCACTCCAAAAAAACCCGAAAAATCACAAACGTCGGACGATTGCTCCCACACCGAAAGTGCCAGCCAATCAAGCTCTTGCTGCTCCTCACCGGCCATTGGCAGCGCATCTACAGCACCACAGACATCGAGGCTCCGGGCTTTCCCTGACGAACAGTGCTTCGACGTTTACCACCAGCTGCACCTGGGCGCCCATTGGAAAAAAACCCAAGAAAAATCACGAACGTGGGACGATTGCTCCCACACCGGAAGTGCCAGCCAGTCAAGCTCCTGCTGCTCCTCACCGGCCATTGGCAGCGCATCTACAGCACCACAGACATCGGGGCTCCGGGCTTTCCCTGACGAAAAGGGCTTCGACTTTTACCACCAGCTGCACCTGGGCGCCCACTCCAAAAAAACCCCGAAAAATCACGAACGTCGGACGATTGCTCCCACACCGAAAGTTCCAGCCAGTCAAGCTCTTGCTGCTCCTCACCGGCCATTGGCAGCGCATCTACAGCACCACAGACATCGGGGCTCTGAGCTTTCCCTGACGAACAGGGCTTCGACGTTTACCACCTGCTGCACCTGGGCGCCCACTGGAATAATCCCCGAAAAATCACGAACGTTGGACGATTGCTCCCACACCGAAAGTGCCAGCCAGTGAAGCTCCTGCTGCTCCTCAGCGGCCATTGGCAGCGCATCTACAGCACCACAGACATCGGGGCTCTGGGCTTTCCCTGACGAACAGGGCTTCGACGTTTACCACCAGCTGCACCTGGGGGCCCCACTGAAATAATCCCCGAAAAAGCATGAACGTCGGACGATTGCTCCCACACCGAACGTGCCAGCCACTCAAGCTCTTGCTGCTCCTCCCCGGCCATTGGCAGCACATCTACAGCACCACAGACATCGGGGCTCCGGGCTTTCCCTGACGAAAAGGGCTTCGACCTTTACCACCAGCTGCACCTGGGCGCCCACTCCAAAAAAACCCGGAAAATCACGAACGTCGGACGATTGCTCCCACACCGAAAGTTCCAGCCAGTCAAGCTCTTGCTGCTCCTCACCGGCCATTGGCAGCGCATCTACAGCACCACAGACATCGGGGCTCTGGGCTTTCCCTGACGAACAGGGCTTCGACGTTTACCACCACCTGCGCCTGGGAGTCCACTCCAAAAAAACCCGAAAAATAACAAACGTCGGACGATTGCTCCCACACCGAAAGTGCCAGCCAGACAAGCTCTTGCTGCTCCTCACCGGCCATTGGCAGCGCATCTACAGCACCACAGACATCGGGGCTCCGGGCTTTCCCTGACGAACAGTGCTTCGACGTTTACCACCAGCTGCACCTGGGCGCCCATTGGAATAAAACCCAAGAAAAATCACGAACGTGGGACGATTGCTCCCACACCGAAAGTGCCAGCCAGTCAAGCTCCTGCTGCTCCTCACCGGCCATTGGCAGCGCATCTACAGCACCACAGACATCGGGGCTCCGGGCTTTCCCTGACGAACAGGGCTTCGACCTTTACCACCACCTGCACCTGGGGGGCCCACTGAAAAAAACCCGAAAAATCATGAATGTTGGACGATTGCTCCCACACCGAAAGTGCCAGCCAGTCAAGCTCCTGCTGCTCCTCACCGGCCATTGGCAGCGCATCTACAGCACCACAGACATCGGGGCTCCGGGCTTTCCCTGATGAACAGGGCTTCGACGTTTACCACCAGCTGCGCCTGGGCGCCCACTGGAAAAAAACCCCGAAAAATCATGAACGTCGGACGATTGCTCCCACACCAAAAGTGCCAGCCAGTCAAGCTCCTGCTGCTCCTCCCCAGCCATTGGCAGCGCATCTACAGCACCACAGACATCGGGGCTCCGGGCATTCCCTGACGAACAGGGCTTCGACGTTTACCACCAGCTGCACCTGGGCACGCACTAAAAAAAAAACGCAAAAAATCACGAACGTCGGACGATTGCTCCCACACCGAAAGTGCCAGCCAGTCAAGCTCCTGCTGCTCCTCTCCGGCCACTGGCAGCGCATCTACAGCACCACAGACATCGGGGCTCCGGGCTTTCCGTGACGAACAGGGCTTCGACGTTTACCACCACCTGCACCTGGGCGCCCACTCCAAAAAAACCTCGAAGAAACACGAACGTCGGACGATTGCTCTCACACAAAAAGTTCCAGCCAGTCAAGCTCTTGCTGCTCCTCCCCGGCCATTGGCAGCGCATCTACAGCACCACAGACATCGGGGCTCCGGGCTTTCCCTGATGAACAGGGCTTCGACGTTTACCACCAGCTGCACCTGTGGGGCCCACTGAAAAAAACCCCGAAAAATCACGAACGTCAGACGATTTCTCCCACACAAAAAGTGCCAGCCAGTCAAGCTCCTGCTGCTCCTCACTGGCCATTGGCAGCACATCTACAGCACCACAGACATCGGGGCTCCGGGCTTTCCCTGACGAAAAGGGCTTCGACCTTTACCACCAGCTGCACCTGGGCGCCCACTCCAAAAAAACCCGGAAAATCATGAACGTCGGACGATTGCTCCCACACCGAAAGTGCCAGCCAGTCAAGCTCCTGCTGCTCCTCACCGGCCATTGGCAGCGCATCTACAGCACCACAGACATCGGGGCTCCGGGCTTTCCCTGACGAACAGGGCTTCAACGTTTACCACCAGCTGCACCTGGGGGCCCCACTGAAAAAAACCCCGAAAAAGCATGAACGTCGGACGATTGCTCCCACACCGAATGTGCCAGCCAGTCAAGCTCTTGCTGCTCCTCACCGGTTATTGGCAGTGCATCTACAGCACCACAGACATCGGGGCTCTGAGCTTTCCCTGACGAACAGGGCTTCGACGTTTACCACCTGCTGCACCTGGGCGCCCACTGGAATAATCCCCGA
Source organism: Chlamydotis macqueenii (assembly GCF_036417535.1). Taxonomy (NCBI): domain Eukaryota; kingdom Metazoa; phylum Chordata; class Aves; order Otidiformes; family Otididae; genus Chlamydotis; species Chlamydotis macqueenii. Next base: position 30,709,754 of record NC_141592.1, on the reverse strand, counting down.
AAAATCACGAACGTTGGACGATTGCTCCCACACCGAAAGTGCCAGCCAGTGAAGCTCCTGCTGCTCCTCACCGGCCATTGGCAGCGCATCTACAGCACCACAGACATCGGGGCTCTGGGCTTTCCCTGACGAACAGGGCTTCGACGTTTACCACCAGCTGCACCTGGGGGCCCCACTGAAATAATCCCCGAAAAAGCATGAACGTCGGACGATTGCTCCCACACCGAACGTGCCAGCCACTCAAGCTCTTGCTGCTCCTCCCCGGCCATTGGCAGCACATCTACAGCACCGCAGACATCGGGGCTCTGAGCTTTCCCTGACGAAAAGGTCTTCGACCTTTACCACCAGCTGCACCTGGGCGCCCACTCCAAAAAAACCCGGAAAATCACGAACGTTGGACGATTGCTCCCACACCGAAAGTTCCAGCCAGTCAAGCTCTTGCTGCCCCTCACCGGCCATTGGCAGCGCATCTACAGCACCACAGACATCGGGGCTCCGGGCTTTCCCTGACGAACAGGGCTTCGACGCTTACCACCAGCTGCACCTGGGCGCCCATTGGAAAAAAACCCAAGAAAAATCACGAACGTTGGACGATTGCTCCCACACCAAAAGTGCCAGCCAGTCAAGCTCTTGCTGCTCCTCCCCGGCCATTGGCAGCGCATCTACAGCACCACAGACATCGGGGCTCCGGGCTTTCCCTGATGAACAGGGCTTCGACCTTTACCAGCACCTGCACCTCTGCCCCCATTGGAAAAAAACCCAAGAAAAATCACGAACGTTGGACGATTGCTCCCACACCGAAAGTGCCAGCCAGTCAAGCTCTTGCTGCTCATCACCGGCCATTGGCAGCGCATCTACAGCACCACAGACATCGGGGCTCCGGGCTTTCCCTAACGAACAGGGCTTCGACGTTTACCACCAGCTGCACCTGGGGGGCCAACTGAAAAAAGCCCCGAAAAATCACGAACGTTGGACGATTGCTCCCACACCGAAAGTGCCAGCCAGTCAAGCTCTTGCGGCTCCTCACCGGCCATTGGCAGCGCATCTACAGCACCACAGACATCGGGGCTCCGGGCTTTCCCTGACGAACCGGGCTTCGACGTTTACCACCAGCTGCACCTGGTCGCCCACTCCAGAAAAACCCGAAAAATCACGAACGTCAGACGATTTCTCCCACACAAAAAGTGCCAGCCAGTCAAGCTCCTGCTGCTCCTCACTGGCCATTGGCAGCACATCTACAGCACCACAGACATCGGGGCTCTGGGCTTTCCCTGACGAAAAGGGCTTCGACCTTTACCACCAGCTGCACCTGGGGGCCCCACTGAAAAAAACCCCGAAAAAGCATGAACGTCGGACGATTGCTCCCACACCGAAAGTGCCAGCCAGTCAAGCTCTTGCTGCTCCTCACCGGCCATTGGCAGCGCATCTACAGCACCACAGACATCGGGGCTCTGAGCTTTCCCTGACGAACAGGGCTTCGACGTTTACCACCAGCTGCACCTGGGCGCCCATTGGAAAAAAACCCAAGAAAAATCACGAACGTTGTAAGATTGCTCCCACACCAAAAGTGCCAGCCAGTCAAGCTCTTGCTGCTCCTCCCCGGCCATTGGCAGCGCATCTACAGCACCACAGACATCGGGGCTCCGGGCTTTCCCTGACGAACAGGGCTTCGACGTTTACCACCAGCTGCACCTGGGCGCCCACTGAAAAAAACCCCGAAAAATCACGAACGTCGGACGATTGCTCCCACACCGAAAGTGCCAGCCAGTCAAGCTCTTGCTGCTCCTCACCGGCCATTGGCAGCGCATCTACAGCACCACAGACATCGGGGCTCCGGGCTTTCCCTGACGAACCGGGCTTCGATGTTTACCACCAGCTGCACCTGGGGGCCCCACTGAAAAAAACCCCGAAAAAGCATGAACGTCAAACGATTGCTCCCACACCGAAAGTGCCAGCCAGACAAGCTCTTGCTGCTCCTCACCGGCCATTGGCAGCACATCTACAGCACCACAGACATCGGGGTTCCGGGCTTTCCCTGACGAACAGGGCTTCGACGTTTACCACCACCTGCGCCTGGGAGTCCACTCCAAAAAAACCCGAAAAATCACAAACGTCGGACGATTGCTCCCACACCAAAAGTGCCAGCCAGTCAAGCTCTTGCTGCTCCTCCCCGGCCATTGGCAGCGCATCTACAGCACCACAGACATCGGGGCTCCGGGCTTTCCCTGACGAACAGGGCTTCGACGTTTACCACCAGCTGCACCTGGGGGGCCCACTGAAAAAAACCCTGAAAAATCATGAACGTCGGACGATTGCTCCCACACCGAAAGTGCCAGCCAGTCCAGCTCTTGCTGCTCATCACCGGCCATTGGCAGCGCATCTACAGCACCACAGACATCAGGGCTTTGGGCTTTCCCTGACGAACAGGGCTTCGACGTTTACCACCAGCTGCACCTGGGGGGCCCACTGAAAGAAACCCCGAAAAATCGGGAACGTCGGATGATTAGTCCCACACCAAAAGTGCCAGCCAGTCAAGCTCTTGGTGCTCCTCACCGGCCATTGGCAGCGCATCTACAGCACCACAGACATCGGGGCTCCGGGCTTTCCCTGACGAACAGGGCTTCGACGTTTACCACCAGCTGCACCTGGGCGCCCATTGGAAAAAAACCCAAGAAAAATCACGAACGTTGGACGATTGCTCCCACACCAAAAGTTCCAGCCAGTCAAGCTCTTGCTGCTCCTCACCGGCCATTGGCAGCGCATCTACAGCACCACAGACATCGGGGCTCCGGGCTTTCCCTGACGAACAGGGCTTCGACGTTTACCACCACCTGCACCTGGGCGCCCACTCCAGAAAAACCCTAAAAATCACGAACGTCGGACGATTGCTCCCACACAAAAAGTGCCAGCCAGTCAAGCTCCTGCTGCTCCTCACCGGCCATTGGCAGCCCATCTACAGCACCACAGACATCGGGGCTCCGGGCTTTCCCTGACGAACAGGGCTTGAACGTTTATCACCAGCTGCACCTGGGGGGCCCACTGAAAGAAACCCCGAAAAATCGGGAACGTCGGATGATTACTCCCACACCGGAAGTACCAGCCAGTCAAGCTCTTGCTGCTCCTCACCGGCCATTGGCAGCGCATCTACAGCACCACAGACATCGGGGCTCCGGGCTTTCCCTGACGAACAGGGCTTCGACGTTTACCACCAGCTGCACCTGGGGGCCCGACTGAAAAAAACCCCGAAAAAGCATGAACTTCGGACGATTGCTCCCACACCGAAAGTGCCAGCCAGTCAAGCTCTTGCTGCTCCTCCCCGGCCATTGGCAGCACATCTACAGCACTACAGACATCGGGGCTCCGGGCTTTCCCTAACGAACAGGGCTTCGACGTTTACCACCAGCTGCACCTGGGCGCCCACCCCAAAAAAACCCGAAAAATCACGAACGTCGGACGATTGCTCCCACACCGAAAGTGCCAGCCAGTCCAGCTCTTGCTGCTCATCACCGGCCATTGGCAGCGCATCTACAGCACCACAGACATCAGGGCTTTGGGCTTTCCCTGACGAACAGGGCTTCGACGTTTACCACCAGCTGCACCTGGGGGGCCCACTGAAAGAAACCCCGAAAAATCGGGAACGTCGGATGATTACTCCCACACCAAAAGTGCCAGCCAGTCAAGCTCTTGCTGCTCCTCACCGGCCATTGGCAGCGCATCGTCAGCACCACAGACATCGGGGCTCCGGGCTTTCCCTGACGAACAGGGCTTCGACGTTTACCACCAGCTGCACCTGGTCGCCCACTCCAGAAAAACCCTAAAAATCACGAACGTCGGACGATTGCTCCCACACAAAAAGTGCCAGCCAGTCAAGCTCCTGCTGCTCCTCACCGGCCATTGGCAGCGCATCTACAGCACCACAGACATCGGGGCTCCGGGCTTTCCCTGACGAACAGGGCTTGAACGTTTATCACCAGCTGCACCTGGGGGGCCCACTGAAAGAAACCCCGAAAAATCGGGAACGTCGGATGATTACTCCCACACCGGAAGTGCCAGCCAGTCAAGCTCTTGCTGCTCCTCACCGGCCATTGGCAGCGCATCTACAGCACCACAGACATCGGGGCTCCGGGCTTTCCCTGACGAACAGGGCTTCGACGTTTACCACCAGCTGCACCTGGGCGCCCACTGAAAAAAACCCCGAAAAATCACGAACGTCAGACGATTGCTCCCACACCGAAAGTGCCAGCCAGTCCAGCTCTTGCTGCTCATCACCGGCCATTGGCAGCGCATCTACAGCACCACAGACATCGGGGCTCCGGGCTTTCCCTGACGAATAGGGCTTCGACGTTTACCACCACCTGCACCTGGGCGCCCACTCCAGAAAAACCCTAAAAATCACGAACGTCGGACGATTGCTCCCACACAAAAAGTGCCAGACAGTCAAGCTCCTGCTGCTCCTCACCGGCCATTGGCAGCGCATCTACAGCACCACAGACATCGGGGCTCCGGGCTTTCCCTGACGAACAGGGCTTCGACGCTTACCACCAGCTGCACCTGGGGGGCCCCCTGAAAGAAACCCCGAAAAATCGGGGACGTCAGACTATTGCTCCCACACCGAAACTGCCAGCCAGACAAGCTCTTGCTGCTCCTCACCGGCCATTGGCAGCGCATCTACAGCACCACAGACATCGGGGCTCCGGGCTTTCCCTGACGAACAGGGCTTCGACCTTTACCACCACCTGCACCTGGGGGGCCCACTGAAAAAAACCCGAAAAATCACGAATGTTGGACGATTGCTCCCACACCGAAAGTGCCAGCCAGTCAAGCTCCTGCTGCTCCTCACCGGCCATTGGCAGCGCATCTACAGCACCACAGACATCGGGGCTCCGGGCTTTCCCTGATGAACAGGGCTTCGACGTTTACCACCAGCTGCGCCTGGGCGCCCACTGGAAAAAAACCCCGAAAAATCATGAACGTCGGACGATTGCTCCCACACCAAAAGTGCCAGCCAGTCAAGCTCCTGCTGCTCCTCCCCAGCCATTGGCAGCGCATCTACAGCACCACAGACATCGGGGCTCCGGGCATTCCCTGACGAACAGGGCTTCGACGTTTACCACCAGCTGCACCTGGGCACGCACTAAAAAAAAAACGCAAAAAATCACGAACGTCGGACGATTGCTCCCACACCGAAAGTGCCAGCCAGTCAAGCTCCTGCTGCTCCTCTCCGGCCACTGGCAGCGCATCTACAGCACCACAGACATCGGGGCTCCGGGCTTTCCGTGACGAACAGGGCTTCGACGTTTACCACCACCTGCACCTGGGCGCCCACTCCAAAAAAACCTCGAAGAAACACGAACGTCGGACGATTGCTCTCACACAAAAAGTTCCAGCCAGTCAAGCTCTTGCTGCTCCTCCCCGGCCATTGGCAGCGCATCTACAGCACCACAGACATCGGGGCTCCGGGCTTTCCCTGATGAACAGGGCTTCGACGTTTACCACCAGCTGCACCTGTGGGGCCCACTGAAAAAAACCCCGAAAAATCACGAACGTCAGACGATTTCTCCCACACAAAAAGTGCCAGCCAGTCAAGCTCCTGCTGCTCCTCACTGGCCATTGGCAGCACATCTACAGCACCACAGACATCGGGGCTCCGGGCTTTCCCTGACGAAAAGGGCTTCGACCTTTACCACCAGCTGCACCTGGGCGCCCACTCCAAAAAAACCCGGAAAATCATGAACGTCGGACGATTGCTCCCACACCGAAAGTGCCAGCCAGTCAAGCTCCTGCTGCTCCTCACCGGCCATTGGCAGCGCATCTACAGCACCACAGACATCGGGGCTCCGGGCTTTCCCTGACGAACAGGGCTTCAACGTTTACCACCAGCTGCACCTGGGGGCCCCACTGAAAAAAACCCCGAAAAAGCATGAACGTCGGACGATTGCTCCCACACCGAATGTGCCAGCCAGTCAAGCTCTTGCTGCTCCTCACCGGTTATTGGCAGTGCATCTACAGCACCACAGACATCGGGGCTCTGAGCTTTCCCTGACGAACAGGGCTTCGACGTTTACCACCTGCTGCACCTGGGCGCCCACTGGAATAATCCCCGAAAAATCACGAACGTTGGACGATTGCTCCCACACCGAAAGTGCCAGCCAGTGAAGCTCCTGCTGCTCCTCACCGGCCATTGGCAGCGCATCTACAGCACCACAGACATCGGGGCTCTGGGCTTTCCCTGACGAACAGGGCTTCGACGTTTACCACCAGCTGCACCTGGGGGCCCCACTGAAATAATCCCCGAAAAAGCATGAACGTCGGACGATTGCTCCCACACCGAACGTGCCAGCCACTCAAGCTCTTGCTGCTCCTCCCCGGCCATTGGCAGCACATCTACAGCACCGCAGACATCGGGGCTCTGAGCTTTCCCTGACGAAAAGGTCTTCGACCTTTACCACCAGCTGCACCTGGGCGCCCACTCCAAAAAAACCCGGAAAATCACGAACGTCGGACGATTGCTCCCACACCGAAAGTTCCAGCCAGTCAAGCTCTTGCTGCCCCTCACCGGCCATTGGCAGCGCATCTACAGCACCACAGACATCGGGGCTCCGGGCTTTCCCTGACGAACAGGGCTTCGACGCTTACCACCAGCTGCACCTGGGCGCCCATTGGAAAAAAACCCAAGAAAAATCACGAACGTTGGACGATTGCTCCCACACCAAAAGTGCCAGCCAGTCAAGCTCTTGCTGCTCCTCCCCGGCCATTGGCAGCGCATCTACAGCACCACAGACATCGGGGCTCCGGGCTTTCCCTGATGAACAGGGCTTCGACCTTTACCAGCACCTGCACCTCTGCCCCCATTGGAAAAAAACCCAAGAAAAATCACGAACGTTGGACGATTGCTCCCACACCGAAAGTGCCAGCCAGTCAAGCTCTTGCTGCTCATCACCGGCCATTGGCAGCGCATCTACAGCACCACAGACATCGGGGCTCCGGGCTTTCCCTAACGAACAGGGCTTCGACGTTTACCACCAGCTGCACCTGGGGGGCCAACTGAAAAAAGCCCCGAAAAATCACGAACGTTGGACGATTGCTCCCACACCGAAAGTGCCAGCCAGTCAAGCTCTTGCTGCTCCTCACCGGCCATTGGCAGCGCATCTACAGCACCACAGACATCGGGGCTCCGGGCTTTCCCTGACGAACCGGGCTTCGACGTTTACCACCAGCTGCACCTGGTCGCCCACTCCAGAAAAACCCGAAAAATCACGAACGTCAGACGATTTCTCCCACACAAAAAGTGCCAGCCAGTCAAGCTCCTGCTGCTCCTCACTGGCCATTGGCAGCACATCTACAGCACCACAGACATCGGGGCTCTGGGCTTTCCCTGACGAAAAGGGCTTCGACCTTTACCACCAGCTGCACCTGGGGGCCCCACTGAAAAAAACCCCGAAAAAGCATGAACGTCGGACGATTGCTCCCACACCGAAAGTGCCAGCCAGTCAAGCTCTTGCTGCTCCTCACCGGCCATTGGCAGCGCATCTACAGCACCACAGACATCGGGGCTCTGAGCTTTCCCTGACGAACAGGGCTTCGACGTTTACCACCAGCTGCACCTGGGCGCCCATTGGAAAAAAACCCAAGAAAAATCACGAACGTTGTAAGATTGCTCCCACACCAAAAGTGCCAGCCAGTCAAGCTCTTGCTGCTCCTCCCCGGCCATTGGCAGCGCATCTACAGCACCACAGACATCGGGGCTCCGGGCTTTCCCTGACGAACAGGGCTTCGACGTTTACCACCAGCTGCACCTGGGCGCCCACTGAAAAAAACCCCGAAAAATCACGAACGTCGGACGATTGCTCCCACACCGAAAGTGCCAGCCAGTCAAGCTCTTGCTGCTCCTCACCGGCCATTGGCAGCGCATCTACAGCACCACAGACATCGGGGCTCCGGGCTTTCCCTGACGAACCGGGCTTCGATGTTTACCACCAGCTGCACCTGGGGGCCCCACTGAAAAAAACCCCGAAAAAGCATGAACGTCAAACGATTGCTCCCACACCGAAAGTGCCAGCCAGACAAGCTCTTGCTGCTCCTCACCGGCCATTGGCAGCACATCTACAGCACCACAGACATCGGGGTTCCGGGCTTTCCCTGACGAACAGGGCTTCGACGTTTACCACCACCTGCGCCTGGGAGTCCACTCCAAAAAAACCCGAAAAATCACAAACGTCGGACGATTGCTCCCACACCAAAAGTGCCAGCCAGTCAAGCTCTTGCTGCTCCTCCCCGGCCATTGGCAGCGCATCTACAGCACCACAGACATCGGGGCTCCGGGCTTTCCCTGACGAACAGGGCTTCGACGTTTACCACCAGCTGCACCTGGGGGGCCCACTGAAAAAAACCCTGAAAAATCATGAACGTCGGACGATTGCTCCCACACCGAAAGTGCCAGCCAGTCCAGCTCTTGCTGCTCATCACCGGCCATTGGCAGCGCATCTACAGCACCACAGACATCAGGGCTTTGGGCTTTCCCTGACGAACAGGGCTTCGACGTTTACCACCAGCTGCACCTGGGGGGCCCACTGAAAGAAACCCCGAAAAATCGGGAACGTCGGATGATTAGTCCCACACCGAAAGTGCCAGCCAGTCAAGCTCTTGGTGCTCCTCACCGGCCATTGGCAGCGCATCTACAGCACCACAGACATCGGGGCTCCGGGCTTTCCCTGACGAACAGGGCTTCGACGTTTACCACCAGCTGCACCTGGGCGCCCATTGGAAAAAAACCCAAGAAAAATCACGAACGTTGGACGATTGCTCCCACACCAAAAGTTCCAGCCAGTCAAGCTCTTGCTGCTCCTCACCGGCCATTGGCAGCGCATCTACAGCACCACAGACATCGGGGCTCCGGGCTTTCCCTGACGAACAGGGCTTCGACGTTTACCACCACCTGCACCTGGGCGCCCACTCCAGAAAAACCCTAAAAATCACGAACGTCGGACGATTGCTCCCACACAAAAAGTGCCAGCCAGTCAAGCTCCTGCTGCTCCTCACCGGCCATTGGCAGCCCATCTACAGCACCACAGACATCGGGGCTCCGGGCTTTCCCTGACGAACAGGGCTTGAACGTTTATCACCAGCTGCACCTGGGGGGCCCACTGAAAGAAACCCCGAAAAATCGGGAACGTCGGATGATTACTCCCACACCGGAAGTACCAGCCAGTCAAGCTCTTGCTGCTCCTCACCGGCCATTGGCAGCGCATCTACAGCACCACAGACATCGGGGCTCCGGGCTTTCCCTGACGAACAGGGCTTCGACGTTTACCACCAGCTGCACCTGGGGGCCCGACTGAAAAAAACCCCGAAAAAGCATGAACTTCGGACGATTGCTCCCACACCGAAAGTGCCAGCCAGTCAAGCTCTTGCTGCTCCTCCCCGGCCATTGGCAGCACATCTACAGCACTACAGACATCGGGGCTCCGGGCTTTCCCTAACGAACAGGGCTTCGACGTTTACCACCAGCTGCACCTGGGCGCCCACCCCAAAAAAACCCGAAAAATCACGAACGTCGGACGATTGCTCCCACACCGAAAGTGCCAGCCAGTCCAGCTCTTGCTGCTCATCACCGGCCATTGGCAGCGCATCTACAGCACCACAGACATCAGGGCTTTGGGCTTTCCCTGACGAACAGGGCTTCGACGTTTACCACCAGCTGCACCTGGGGGGCCCACTGAAAGAAACCCCGAAAAATCGGGAACGTCGGATGATTACTCCCACACCAAAAGTGCCAGCCAGTCAAGCTCTTGCTGCTCCTCACCGGCCATTGGCAGCGCATCTTCAGCACCACAGACATCGGGGCTCCGGGCTTTCCCTGACGAACAGGGCTTCGACGTTTACCACCAGCTGCACCTGGTCGCCCACTCCAGAAAAACCCTAAAAATCACGAACGTCGGACGATTGCTCCCACACAAAAAGTGCCAGCCAGTCAAGCTCCTGCTGCTCCTCACCGGCCATTGGCAGCGCATCTACAGCACCACAGACATCGGGGCTCCGGGCTTTCCCTGACGAACAGGGCTTGAACGTTTATCACCAGCTGCACCTGGGGGGCCCACTGAAAGAAACCCCGAAAAATCGGGAACGTCGGATGATTACTCCCACACCGGAAGTGCCAGCCAGTCAAGCTCTTGCTGCTCCTCACCGGCCATTGGCAGCGCATCTACAGTACCACAGACATCGGGGCTCCGGGCTTTCCCTGACGAACAGGGCTTCGACGTTTACCACCAGCTGCACCTGGGCGCCCACTGAAAAAAACCCCGAAAAATCACGAACGTCAGACGATTGCTCCCACACCGAAAGTGCCAGCCAGTCCAGCTCTTGCTGCTCATCACCGGCCATTGGCAGCGCATCTACAGCACCACAGACATCGGGGCTCCGGGCTTTCCCTGACGAATAGGGCTTCGACGTTTACCACCACCTGCACCTGGGCGCCCACTCCAGAAAAACCCTAAAAATCACGAACGTCGGACGATTGCTCCCACACAAAAAGTGCCAGACAGTCAAGCTCCTGCTGCTCCTCACCGGCCATTGGCAGCGCATCTACAGCACCACAGACATCGGGGCTCCGGGCTTTCCCTGACGAACAGGGCTTCGACGCTTACCACCAGCTGCACCTGGGGGGCCCCCTGAAAGAAACCCCGAAAAATCGGGGACGTCAGACTATTGCTCCCACACCGAAACTGCCAGCCAGACAAGCTCTTGCTGCTCCTCACCGGCCATTGGCAGCGCATCTACAGCACCACAGACATCGGGGCTCCACGCTTTCCCTGACGAACAGGGCTTCGACGTTTACCACCAGCTGCACCTGAGCGCCCACGCCAAAAAAACCCGAAAAATCACGAACGTCGGACGATTGCTCCCACACAGAAAGTGCCAGCCAGTCCAGCTCTTGCTGCTCATCACCGGCCATTGGCAGCGCATCTACAGCACCACAGACATCAGGGCTTTGGGCTTTCCCTGACGAACAGGGCTTCGACGTTTACCACCAGCTGCACCTGGGGGTACACTGAAAGAAACCCCGAAAAATCGGGAACGTCGGATGATTACTCCCACACCAAAAGTGCCAGCCAGTCAAGCTCTTGCTGCTCCTCACTGGCCATTGGCAGCGCATCTACAGCACCACAGACATCGGGGCTCCGGGCTTTCCCTGACGAACAGGGCTTCGACGTTTACCACCAGCTGCACCTGGTCGCCCACTCCAGAAAAACCCTAAAAATCATGAACGTCGGACGATTGCTCCCACACAAAAAGTGCCAGCCAGTCAAGCTCCTGCTGCTCCTCACCGGCCATTGGCAGCGCATCTACAGCACCACAGACATCGGGGCTCCGGGCTTTCCCTGACGAACAGGGCTTCGACGTTTACCACCATCTGCACCTGTGGGGCCCACTGAAAAAAACCCCGAAAAATCATGAACGTTGGACGATTGCTCCCACACAAAAAGTTCCAGCCAGTCAAGCTCTTGCTGCTCCTCCCCGGCCATTGGCAGCGCATCTACAGCACCACAGACATCGGGGCTCCGGGCTTTCCCTGACGAACAGGGCTTCGACGTTTACCACCAGCTGCACCTGGGGGGCCCACTGAAAGAAACCCCGAAAAATCATGAACGTCGGACGATTGCTCCCACACAAAAACTGCCAGCCAGTCAAGCTCCTGCTGCTCCTCACCGGCCATTGGCAGAGCATCTACAGCACCACAGACATCGGGGCTCCGGGCTTTCCCTGACGAACAGGGCTTCGACGTTTACCACCAGCTGCACCTGGGCGCCCACGCCAAAAAAACCCGAAAAATCACAAACGTCGGACGATTGCTCCCACACCGAAAGTGCCAGCCAGTCCAGCTCTTGCTGCTCATCACCGGCCATTGGCAGCGCATCTACAGCACCACAGATATCAGGGCTTTGGGCTTTCCCTGACGAACAGGGCTTCGACGTTTACCACCAGCTGCACCTGGGGGGCCCACTGAAAGAAACCCCGAAAAATCGGGAACGTCGGATGATTAGTCCCACACCAAAAGTGCCAGCCAGTCAAGCTCTTGGTGCTCCTCACCGGCCATTGGCAGCGCATCTACAGCACCACAGACATCGGGGCTCCGGGCTTTCCCTGACGAACAGGGCTTCGACGTTTACCACCAGCTGCACCTGGGCGCCCATTGGAAAAAAACCCAAGAAAAATCACGAACGTTGGACGATTGCTCCCACACCAAAAGTTCCAGCCAGTCAAGCTCTTGCTGCTCCTCACCGGCCATTGGCAGCGCATCTACAGCACCACAGACATCGGGGCTCCGGGCTTTCCCTGACGAACAGGGCTTCGACGTTTACCACCACCTGCACCTGGGCGCCCACTCCAGAAAAACCCTAAAAATCACGAACGTCGGACGATTGCTCCCACACAAAAAGTGCCAGCCAGTCAAGCTCCTGCTGCTCCTCACCGTCCATTGGCAGCCCATCTACAGCACCACAGACATCGGGGCTCCGGGCTTTCCCTGACGAACAGGGCTTGAACGTTTATCACCAGCTGCACCTGGGGGGCCCACTGAAAGAAACCCCGAAAAATCGGGAACGTCGGATGATTACTCCCACACCGGAAGTACCAGCCAGTCAAGCTCTTGCTGCTCCTCACCGGCCATTGGCAGCGCATCTACAGCACCACAGACATCGGGGCTCCGGGCTTTCCCTGACGAACAGGGCTTCGACGTTTACAACAAGCTGCACCTGGGGGCCCGACTGAAAAAAACCCCGAAAAAGCATGAACTTCGGACGATTGCTCCCACACCGAAAGTGCCAGCCAGTCAAGCTCTTGCTGCTCCTCCCCGGCCATTGGCAGCACATCTACAGCACTACAGACATCGGGGCTCCGGGCTTTCCCTAACGAACAGGGCTTCGACGTTTACCACCAGCTGCACCTGGGGGGCCAACTGAAAAAAGCCCCGAAAAATCATGAACGTCGGACGATTGCTCCCACACCGAAACTGCCAGCCAGACAAGCTCTTGCTGCTCCTCACCGGCCATTGGCAGCGCATCTACAGCACCACAGACATCGGGGCTCCACGCTTTCCCTGACGAACAGGGCTTCGACGTTTACCACCAGCTGCACCTGGGCGCCCACGCCAAAAAAACCCGAAAAATCACGAACGTCGGACGATTGCTCCCACACCGAAAGTGCCAGCCAGTCCAGCTCTTGCTGCTCATCACCGGCCATTGGCAGCGCATCTACAGCACCACAGACATCAGGGCTTTGGGCTTTCCCTGACGAACAGGGCTTCGACGTTTACCACCAGCTGCACCTGGGGGACCCACTGAAAGAAACCCCGAAAAATCGGGAACGTCGGATGATTACTCCCACACCAAAAGTGCCAGCCAGTCAAGCTCTTGCTGCTCCTCACCGGCCATTGGCAGCGCATCTTCAGCACCACAGACATCGGGGCTCCGGGCTTTCCCTGACGAACAGGGCTTCGAAGTTTACCACCAGCTGCACCTGGTCGCCCACTCCAGAAAAACCCTAAATATCACGAACGTCGGACGATTGCTCCCACACAAAAAGTGCCAGCCAGTCAAGCTCCTGCTGCTCCTCACCGGCCATTGGCAGCGCATCTACAGCACCACAGACATCGGGGCTCCGGGCTTTCCCTGACGAACAGGGCTTGAACGTTTATCACCAGCTGCACCTGGGGGGCCCACTGAAAAAAACCCCGAAAAATCATGAACGTCGGACGATTGCTCCCACACAAAAAGTTCCAGCCAGTCAAGCTCTTGCTGCTCCTCCCCGGCCATTGGCAGCGCATCTACAGTACCACAGACATCGGGGCTCCGGGCTTTCCCTGACGAACAGGGCTTCGACGTTTACCACCAGCTGCACCTGGGGGGCCCACTGAAAAAAACCCCGAAAAATCACGAACGTCAGACGATTGCTCCCACACCGAAAGTGCCAGCCAGTCCAGCTCTTGCTGCTCATCACCGGCCATTGGCAGCGCATCTACAGCACCACAGACATCGGGGCTCCGGGCTTTCCCTGACGAACAGGGCTTCGACGTTTACCACCAGCTGCACCTGGGGGCCCGACTGAAAAAAACCCCGAAAAAGCATGAACTTCGGACGATTGCTCCCACACCGAAAGTGCCAGCCAGTCAAGCTCTTGCTGCTCCTCCCCGGCCATTGGCAGCACATCTACAGCACTACAGACATCGGGGCTCCGGGCTTTCCCTAACGAACAGGGCTTCGACGTTTACCACCAGCTGCACCTGGGCGCCCACCCCAAAAAAACCCGAAAAATCACGAACGTCGGACGATTGCTCCCACACCGAAAGTGCCAGCCAGTCCAGCTCTTGCTGCTCATCACCGGCCATTGGCAGCGCATCTACAGCACCACAGACATCAGGGCTTTGGGCTTTCCCTGACGAACAGGGCTTCGACGTTTACCACCAGCTGCACCTGGGGGGCCCACTGAAAGAAACCCCGAAAAATCGGGAACGTCGGATGATTACTCCCACACCAAAAGTGCCAGCCAGTCAAGCTCTTGCTGCTCCTCACCGGCCATTGGCAGCGCATCTTCAGCACCACAGACATCGGGGCTCCGGGCTTTCCCTGACGAACAGGGCTTCGACGTTTACCACCAGCTGCACCTGGTCGCCCACTCCAGAAAAACCCTAAAAATCACGAACGTCGGACGATTGCTCCCACACAAAAAGTGCCAGCCAGTCAAGCTCCTGCTGCTCCTCACCGGCCATTGGCAGCGCATCTACAGCACCACAGACATCGGGGCTCCGGGCTTTCCCTGACGAACAGGGCTTGAACGTTTATCACCAGCTGCACCTGGGGGGCCCACTGAAAGAAACCCCGAAAAATCGGGAACGTCGGATGATTACTCCCACACCGGAAGTGCCAGCCAGTCAAGCTCTTGCTGCTCCTCACCGGCCATTGGCAGCGCATCTACAGTACCACAGACATCGGGGCTCCGGGCTTTCCCTGACGAACAGGGCTTCGACGTTTACCACCAGCTGCACCTGGGCGCCCACTGAAAAAAACCCCGAAAAATCACCAACGTCAGACGATTGCTCCCACACCGAAAGTGCCAGCCAGTCCAGCTCTTGCTGCTCATCACCGGCCATTGGCAGCGCATCTACAGCACCACAGACATCGGGGCTCCGGGCTTTCCCTGACGAATAGGGCTTCGACGTTTACCACCACCTGCACCTGGGCGCCCACTCCAGAAAAACCCTAAAAATCACGAACGTCGGACGATTGCTCCCACACAAAAAGTGCCAGCCAGTCAAGCTCCTGCTGCTCCTCACCGGCCATTGGCAGCGCATCTACAGCACCACAGACATCGGGGCTCCGGGCTTTCCCTGACGAACAGGGCTTCGACGCTTACCACCAGCTGCACCTGGGGGGCCCCCTGAAAGAAACCCCGAAAAATCGGGGACGTCAGACTATTGCTCCCACACCGAAACTGCCAGCCAGACAAGCTCTTGCTGCTCCTCACCGGCCATTGGCAGCGCATCTACAGCACCACAGACATCGGGGCTCCACGCTTTCCCTGACGAACAGGGCTTCGACGTTTACCACCAGCTGCACCTGAGCGCCCACTCCAGAAAAACCCGAAAAATCACGAACGTCGGACGATTGCTCCCACACAGAAAGTGCCAGCCAGTCCAGCTCTTGCTGCTCATCACCGGCCATTGGCAGCGCATCTACAGCACCACAGACATCAGGGCTTTGGGCTTTCCCTGACGAACAGGGCTTCGACGTTTACCACCAGCTGCACCTGGGGGTACACTGAAAGAAACCCCGAAAAATCGGGAACGTCGGATGATTACTCCCACACCAAAAGTGCCAGCCAGTCAAGCTCTTGCTGCTCCTCACTGGCCATTGGCAGCGCATCTACAGCACCACAGACATCGGGGCTCCGGGCTTTCCCTGACGAACAGGGCTTCGACGTTTACCACCAGCTGCACCTGGGCGCCCATTGGAAAAAAACCCAAGAAAAATCACGAACGTTGGACGATTGCTCCCACACCAAAAGTGCCAGCCAGTCAAGCTCTTGCTGCTCCTCACCGGCCATTGGCAGCGCATCTACAGCACCACAGACATCGGGGCTCCGGGCTTTCCCTGACGAACAGGGCTTCGACGTTTACCACCAGCTGCACCTGGGGGCCCCACTGAAAAAAACCCCGAAAAAGCATGAACGTCGGACGATTGCTCCCACACCGAAAGTGTCATCCAGTCAAGCTCTTGCTGCTCCTCCCCGGCCATTGGCAGCGCATCTACAGCACCACAGACATCGGGGCTCCGGGCTTTCCCTGACGAACAGGGCTTCGACGTTTACCATTAGCTGCACCTGGGGGGCCCACTGAAAAAAACCCCGAAAAATCATGAACGTCGGACGATTGCTCCCACACCGAAAGTGTCATCCAGTCAAGCTCTTGCTGCTCCTCCCCGGCCTTTGGCAGCGCATCTACAGCACCACAGACATCGGGGCTCCGGGCTTTCCCTGACGAACAGGGCTTCGACGTTTACCACCAGCTGCACCTGGGCGCCCACTGAAAAAAACCCCGAAAAATCACGAACGTTGGATGATTGCTCCCACACCGAAAGTGCCAGCCAGTCAAGCTCTTGCTGCTCCTCACCGGCCATTGGCAGCGCATCTACAGCACCACAGACATCGGGGCTCCGGGCTTTCCCTGACGAACAGGGCTTCAACGTTTATCACCAGCTGCACCTGGGGGGCCCACTGAAAGAAACCCCGAAAAATCGGGAACGTCGGATGATTACTCCCACACCGAAAGTGCCAGCCAGTCAAGCTCTTGCTGCTCATCACCGGCCATTGGCAGCGCATCTACAGCACCACAGACATCGGGGCTCCGGGCTTTCCCTAACGAACAGGGCTTCGACGTTTACCACCAGCTGCACCTGGGGGGCCAACTGAAAAAAGCCCCGAAAAATCACGAACGTCGGACGATTGCTCCCACACCGAAAGTGCCAGCCAGTCAAGCTCCTGCTGCTCCTCACCGGCCATTGGCAGCGCATCTACAGCACCACAGACATCGGGGCTCCGGGCTTTCCCTGACGAACAGGGCTTCGACGTTTACCACCAGCTGCACCTGGGAGTCCACTCCAAAAAAACCCGAAAAATCACAAACGTTGGACGATTGCTCCCACACAAAAAGTGCCAGCCAGTCAAGCTCTTGCTGCTCCTCACCGGCCATTGGCAGCGCATCTACAGCACCACAGACATCGGGGCTCCGGGCTTTCCCTGACGAACAGGGCTTCGACGTTTACCACCACCTGCACCTGCGCGCCCATTGGAAAAAAACCCAAGAAAAATCACGAACGTTGGATGATTGCTCCCACACCAAAAGTACCAGCAACTCAAGCTCTTGCTGCTCATCACCGGCCATTGGCAGCGCATCTACAGCACCACAGACATCGGGGCTCCGGGCTTTCCCTGACGAACAGGGCTTCGACGTTTACCACCAGCTGCACCTGGGGGGCCCACTGAAAAAAACCCCGAAAAATCATGAACGTCGGACGATTGCTCCCACACAAAAAGTTCCAGCCAGTCAAGCTCTTGCTGCTCCTCCCCGGCCATTGGCAGCGCATCTACAGCACTACAGACATCGGGGCTCCGGGCTTTCCCTGACGAACAGGGCTTCGACGTTTACCACCAGCTGCACCTGGGGGGCCCACTGAAAAAAACCCCGAAAAATCATGAACGTCGGACGATTGCTCCCACACCGAAACTGCCAGCCAGACAAGCTCTTGCTGCTCCTCACCGGCCATTGGCAGCGCATCTACAGCACCACAGACATCGGGGCTCCACGCTTTCCCTGACGAACAGGGCTTCGACATTTACCACCAGCTGCACCTGGGCGCCCACGCCAAAAAAACCCGAAAAATCACGAACGTCGGACGATTGCTCCCACACCGAAAGTGCCAGCCAGTCCAGCTCTTGCTGCTCCTCACCGGCCATTGGCAGCGCATCTACAGCACCACAGACATCAGGGCTTTGGGCTTTCCCTGACGAACAGGGCTTCGACGTTTACCACCAGCTGCACCTGGGGGACCCACTGAAAGAAACCCCGAAAAATCGGGAACGTCGGATGATTACTCCCACACAAAAAGTGCCAGCCAGTCAAGCTCTTGCTGCTCCTCACCGGCCATTGGCAGCGCATCTTCAGCACCACAGACATCGGGGCTCCGGGCTTTCCCTGACGAACAGGGCTTCGACGTTTACCACCAGCTGCACCTGGTCGCCCACTCCAGAAAAACCCTAAAAATCACGAAGGTCGGACGATTGCTCCCACACAAAAAGTGCCAGCCAGTCAAGCTCCTGCTGCTCCTCACCGGCCATTGGCAGCGCATCTACAGCACCACAGA
Organism: Chlamydotis macqueenii; assembly: GCF_036417535.1. NCBI lineage: Eukaryota > Metazoa > Chordata > Aves > Otidiformes > Otididae > Chlamydotis > Chlamydotis macqueenii. Next base: position 30,691,341 of record NC_141592.1, on the reverse strand, counting down.
CATCGGGGCTCCGGGCTTTCCCTGACGAACAGGGCTTCGACGTTTACCACCAACTGTGCCTGGGAGTCCACTCCAAAAAAAACCGAAAAATCATGAACGTCGGACGATTGCTCCCACACAAAAAGTTCCAGCCAGTCAAGCTCTTGCTGCTCCTCCCCGGCCATTGGCAGCGCATCTACAGCACCACAGACATCGGGGCTCCGGGCTTTCCCTGACGAACAGGGCTTCGACGTTTACCACCAGCTGCACCTGGGCGCCCACTGAAAAAAACCCCGAAAAATCACGAACGTTGGACGATTGCTCCCACACCGAAAGTGCCAGCCAGTCAAGCTCTTGCTGCTCATCACCGGCCATTGGCAGCGCATCTACAGCACCACAGACATCGGGGCTCCGGGCTTTCCCTGACGAACAGGGCTTCGACGTTTACCACCAGCTTCACCTGGGCGCCCACTCCAGAAAAACCTGAAAAATCACGAACGTCAGACGATTGCTCCCACACAAAAAGTGCCAGCCAGTCAAGCTCTTGCTGCTCCTCCCCGGCCATTGGCAGCACATCTACAGCACTACAGACATCGGGGCTCCGGGCTTTCCCTAACGAACAGGGCTTCGACGTTTACCACCAGCTGCACCTGGGGGGCCAACTGAAAAAAGCCCCGAAAAATCATGAACGTCGGACGATTGCTCCCACACCCAAAGTGCCAGCCAGACAAGCTCTTGCTGCTCCTCCCCGGCCATTGGCAGCGCATCTACAGCACCACAGACATCGGGGCTCCGGGCTTTCCCTGACGAACAGGGCTTCGACGTTTACCACCACCTGCACCTGGGAGTCCACTCCAACAAACCCGAAAAATCACAAACTTCGGACGATTGCTCCCACACCGAAAGTGCCAGCCAGTCAAGCTCTTGCTGCTCCTCACCGGCCATTGGCAGCGCATCTACAGCACCACAGACATCGGGGCTCCGGGCTTTCCCTGACGAACAGGGCTTCGATGTTTACCACCACCTGCACCTGGGCGCCCATTGGAAAAAAACCCAAGAAAAATCACGAACGTTGGACGATTGCTCCCACACAAAAAGTGCCAGCCAGTCAAGCTCTTGCTGCTCCTCACTGGCCATTGGCAGCGCATCTACAGCACCACAGACATCGGGGCTCCGGGCTTTCCCTGACGAACAGGGCTTCGATATTTACCACCAGCTGCACCTGGGCGCCCACTCCAAAAAAACCTCGAAGAAACACGAACGTCGGACGATTGCTCTCACACAAAAAGTTCCAGCCAGTCAAGCTCTTGCTGCTCCTCCCCGGCCATTGGCAGCGCATCTACAGCACCACAGACATCGGGGCTCCGGGCTTTCCCTGATGAACAGGGCTTCGACGTTTACCACCAGCTGCACCTGTGGGGCCCACTGAAAAAAACCCCGAAAAATCACGAACGTCAGACGATTTCTCCCACACAAAAAGTGCCAGCCAGTCAAGCTCCTGCTGCTCCTCACTGGCCATTGGCAGCACATCTACAGCACCACAGACATCGGGGCTCCGGGCTTTCCCTGACGAAAAGGGCTTCGACCTTTACCACCAGCTGCACCTGGGCGCCCACTCCAAAAAAACCCGGAAAATCATGAACGTCGGACGATTGCTCCCACACCGAAAGTGCCAGCCAGTCAAGCTCCTGCTGCTCCTCACCGGCCATTGGCAGCGCATCTACAGCACCACAGACATCGGGGCTCCGGGCTTTCCCTGACGAACAGGGCTTCAACGTTTACCACCAGCTGCACCTGGGGGCCCCACTGAAAAAAACCCCGAAAAAGCATGAACGTCGGACGATTGCTCCCACACCGAATGTGCCAGCCAGTCAAGCTCTTGCTGCTCCTCACCGGTTATTGGCAGTGCATCTACAGCACCACAGACATCGGGGCTCTGAGCTTTCCCTGACGAACAGGGCTTCGACGTTTACCACCTGCTGCACCTGGGCGCCCACTGGAATAATCCCCGAAAAATCACGAACGTTGGACGATTGCTCCCACACCGAAAGTGCCAGCCAGTGAAGCTCCTGCTGCTCCTCACCGGCCATTGGCAGCGCATCTACAGCACCACAGACATCGGGGCTCTGGGCTTTCCCTGACGAATAGGGCTTCGACGTTTACCACCAGCTGCACCTGGGGGCCCCACTGAAATAATCCCCGAAAAAGCATGAACGTCGGACGATTGCTCCCACACCGAACGTGCCAGCCACTCAAGCTCTTGCTGCTCCTCCCCGGCCATTGGCAGCACATCTACAGCACCGCAGACATCGGGGCTCTGAGCTTTCCCTGACGAAAAGGTCTTCGACCTTTACCACCAGCTGCACCTGGGCGCCCACTCCAAAAAAACCCGGAAAATCACGAACGTCGGACGATTGCTCCCACACCGAAAGTTCCAGCCAGTCAAGCTCTTGCTGCCCCTCACCGGCCATTGGCAGCGCATCTACAGCACCACAGACATCGGGGCTCCGGGCTTTCCCTGACGAACAGGGCTTCGACGCTTACCACCAGCTGCACCTGGGCGCCCATTGGAAAAAAACCCAAGAAAAATCACGAACGTTGGACGATTGCTCCCACACCAAAAGTGCCAGCCAGTCAAGCTCTTGCTGCTCCTCCCCGGCCATTGGCAGCGCATCTACAGCACCACAGACATCGGGGCTCCGGGCTTTCCCTGATGAACAGGGCTTCGACGCTTACCACCAGCTGCACCTGGGCGCCCATTGGAAAAAAACCCAAGAAAAATCACGAACGTTGGACGATTGCTCCCACACCAAAAGTGCCAGCCAGTCAAGCTCTTGCTGCTCCTCCCCGGCCATTGGCAGCGCATCTACAGCACCACAGACATCGGGGCTCCGGGCTTTCCCTGATGAACAGGGCTTCGACCTTTACCAGCACCTGCACCTCTGCCCCCATTGGAAAAAAACCCAAGAAAAATCACGAACGTCGGACGATTGCTCCCACACCGAAAGTGCCAGCCAGTCAAGCTCTTGCTGCTCCTCCCCGGCCATTGGCAGTGCATCTACAGCACCACAGACATCGGGGCTCCGGGCTTTCCCTGACGAACAGGGTTTCGACGTTTACCACCAGCTGCACCTGGGAACGCACTAAAAAAAAACGCAAAAAATCACGAACGTCGGACGATTGCTCCCACACCGAAAGTGCCAGCCAGTCAAGCTCTTGCTGCTCCTCCCCGGCCACTGGCAGCGCATCTACAGCACCACAGACATCGGGGCTCCGGGCTTTCCGTGATGAACAGGGCTTCCACGTTTACCACCAGCTTCACCTGGTCGCCCACTCCAAAAAAAACCCAAAAAATCACGAACGTCGGACGATTGCTCCCACACCAAAAGTGCAAGCCAGTCAAGCTCTTGCTGCTCCTCACCGGCCATTGGCAGCGCATCTACAGCACCACAGACATCGGTGCTCCGGGCTTTCCCTGACGAACAGGGCTTCGACGTTTACCACCAGCTGCACCTGGGCGCCCACTGGAAAAAAACCCCGAAAAATCATGAACGTCGGACGATTGCTCCCACACCGAAAGTGCCAGCCAGTCAAGCTCTTGCTGCTCCTCCCCAGCCATTGGCAGCGTATCTACAGCACCACAGACATCGGGGCTCCGGGCTTTCCCTGACGAACAGGGCTTCGACGTTTACCACCAGCTGCACCTGGGGGGCCCACTGAAAAAAACCCCAAAAAATCACGAACGTCGGACGATTGCTCCCACACCCAAAGTGCCAGCCAGTCAAGCTCCTGCTGCTCCTCACCGGCCATTGGCAGCGCATCTACAGCACCACAGACATCGGGGCTCCGGGTTTTCCCTGACGAACAGGGCTTCGACGTTTACCACCAGCTGCACCTGGTCGCCCACTCAAAAAAGCCCCGAAAAATCACGAACGTCGGACGATTGCTCCCACACAAAAAGTGCCAGCCAGTCAAGCTCTTGCTGCTCCTCCCCGGCCATTGGCAGCGCATCTACAGCACCACAGACATCAAGGCTCCGGGCTTTCCCTGATGAACAGGGCTTCGACGTTTACCACCAGCTGCACCTGGGGGGCCCACTCCAAAAAAACCCTAAAAATCACGAACGTCGGACAATTGCTCCCATACAAAAAGTGCCAGCCAGTCAAGCTCCTGCTGCTCCTCAGCGGCCATTGGCAGCGCATCTACAGCACCACAGACATCGGGGCTCCGGGCTTTCCCTGACGAAAAGGGCTTCGACTTTTACCAGCAGCTGCACCTGGGCGCCCACTCCAAAAAAACCCCGAAAAATCACGAACGTCGGACGATTGCTCCCACACCGAAAGTTCCAGCCAGTCAAGCTCTTGCTGCTCCTCACCGGCCATTGGCAGCGCATCTACAGCACCACAGACATCGGGGCTCCGGGCTTTCCCTGACGAACAGGGCTTCGACCTTTACCACCAGCTGCACCTGGGGGGCCAACTGAAAAAAGCCCCGAAAAATCACGAACGTTGGACGATTGCTCCCACACCGAAAGTGCCAGCCAGTCCAGCTCTTGCTGCTCATCACCGGCCATTGGCAGCGCATCTACAGCACCACAGACATCGGGGCTCCGGGCTTTCCCTGACGAACAGGGCTTCGACGTTTACCACCAGCTGCACCTGGGGGCCCCACTGAAATAATCCCCGAAAAAGCATGAACGTCGGACGATTGCTCCCACACCGAATGTGCCAGCCACTCAAGCTCTTGCTGCTCCTCCCCGGCCATTGGCAGCACATCTACAGCACCACAGACATCGGGGCTCCGGGCTTTCCCTGACGAAAAGGGCTTCGACCTTTACCACCAGCTGCACCTGGGCGCCCACTCCAAAAAAACCCGAAAAATCATGAACGTCGGATGATTGCTCCCACACCGAAAGTTCCAGCCAGTCAAGCTCTTACTGCTCCTCACCGGCCATTGGCAGCGCATCTACAGCACCACAGACATCGGGGCTCCGGGCTTTCCCTGACGAACAGGGCTTCGACGTTTACCACCAGCTGCACCTGGGCGCCCATTGGAAAAAAACCCAAGAAAAATCACGAACGTTGGACGATTGCTCCCACACCAAAAGTGCCAGCCAGTCAAGCTCTTGCTGCTCCTCCCCGGCCATTGGCAGCGCATCTACAGCACCACAGACATCGGGGCTCCGGGCTTTCCCTGACGAACAGGGCTTCGACGTTTACCACCAGCTGCACATGGGACCCCACTGAAAAAAACCCCGAAAAAGCATGAACGTCGGACGATTGCTCCCACACCGAAAGTGCCAGCAAGTCAAGCTCTTGCTGCTCCTCCCCGGCCATTGGCAGCGCATCTACAGCACCACAGACATCGGGGCTCCGGGCTTTCCCTGACGAACAGGGCTTCAACGTTTACCACCAGCTGCACCTGGGGGCCCCACTGAAAAAAACCCCGAAAAAGCATGAACGTCGGACGATTGCTCCCACACCGAAAGTGCCAGCCAGTCAAGCTCTTGCTGCTCCTCACCGGCCATTGGCAGCTCATCTACAGCACCACAGACATCGGGGCTCCGGGCTTTCCCTGACGAACAGGGCTTCGACGTTTACCACCAGCTGCACCTGTGGGGCCCACTGAAAAAAACCCCGAAAAATCATGAACGTCGGACGATTGCTCCCACACAAGAAGTTCCAGCCAGTCAAGCTCTTGCTGCTCCTCCCCGGCCTTTGGCAGCGCATCTACAGCACCACAGACATCGGGGCTCCGGGCTTTCCCTGACGAACAGGGCTTCGACGTTTACCACCAGCTTCACCTGGGCGCCCACTCCAGAAAAACCCGAAAAATCACGAACGTCAGACAATTGCTCCCACACAAAAAGTGCCAGCCAGTCAAGCTCTTGCTGCTCCTCCCCAGCCATTGGCAGCGCATCTACAGCACCACAGACATCGGGGTTCCGGGCTTTCCCTGACGAACAGGGCTTCGACGTTTACCACCACCTGCGCCTGGGAGTCCACTCCAAAAAAACCCGAAAAATCACAAACGTCGGACGATTGCTCCCACACCGAAAGTGCCAGCCAGTCAAGCTCTTGCTGCTCCTCACCGGCCATTGGCAGCGCATCTACAGCACCACAGACATCGGGGCTCCGGGCTTTCCCTGACGAACAGTGCTTCGACCTTTACCACCAGCTGCACCTGGGCGCCCATTGGAAAAAAACCCAAGAAAAATCACGAACTTGGGACGATTGCTCCCACACGGAAAGTGCCAGCCAGTCAAGCTCCTGCTGCTCCTCACCGGCCATTGGCAGCGCATCTACAGCACCACAGACATCGGGGCTCCAGGCTTTCCCTGACGAAAAGGACTTCGACTTTTACCACCAGCTGTACCTGGGCGCCCACTCCAAAAAAACCCCGAAAAATCACGAACGTCGGACGATTGCTCCCACACCGAAAGTTCCAGCCAGTCAAGCTCTTGCTGCTCCTCACCGGCCATTGGCAGCGCATCTACAGCACCACAGACATCGGGGCTCCGGGCTTTCCCTGACGAACAAGGCTTCGACCTTTACCACCACCTGCACCTCTGCCCCCATTGGAAAAAAACCCAAGAAAAATCTCGAACGTTGGACGATTGCTCCCACACCAAAAGTGCCAGCCAGTCAAGCTCTTGCTGCTCATCACCGGCCATTGGCAGCGCATCTACAGCACCACAGACATCGGGGCTCCGGGCTTTCCCTAACGAACAGGGCTTCGACGTTTACCACCAGCTGCACCTGGGGGGCCAACTGAAAAAAGCCCCGAAAAATCACGAGTGTTGGACGATTGCTCCCACACCGAAAGTGCCAGCCAGTCAAGCTCTTGCTGCTCATCACAGGCCATTGGCAGCGCATCTACAGCACCACAGACATCAGGGCTCCGGGCTTTCCCTGACGAACCGGGCTTCGACGTTTACCACCAGCTGCACCTGGTCGCCCACTCCAGAAAAACCCGAAAAATCACGAACGTCAGACGATTTCTCCCACACAAAAAGTGCCAGCCAGTCAAGCTCCTGCTGCTTCTCACTGGCCATTGGCAGCGCATCTACAGCACCACAGACATCGGGGCTCCGGGCTTTCCCTGACGAACAGGGCTTCGATATTTACCACTAGCTGCACCTGGGGGCCCTACTGAAATAATCCCAGAAAAAGCATGAACGTCGGACGATTGCTCCCACACCGAACGTGCCAGCCACTCAAGCTCTTGCTGCTCCTCCCCGGCCATTGGCAGCACATATACAGCACCACAGACATCGGGGCTCCGGGCTTTCCCTGACGAAAAGGGCTTCGACCTTTACCACCAGCTGCACCTGGGCGCCCACTCCAAAAAAACCCGGAAAATCACGAACGTCGGACGATTGCTCCCACACCGAAAGTTCCAGCCAGTCAAGCTCTTGCTGCTCCTCACCGGCCATTGGCAGCGCATCTACAGCACCACAGACATCGGGGCTCCGGGCTTTCCCTGACGAACAGGGCTTCGACGTTTACCACCAGCTGCACCTGGGCGCCCATTGGAAAAAAACCCAAGAAAAATCACGAACGTTGGACGATTGCTCCCACACCAAAAGTGCCAGCCAGTCAAGCTCTTGCTGCTCCTCACCGGCCATTGGCAGCGCATCTACAGCACCACAGACATCGGGGCTCCGGGCTTTCCCTGACGAACAGGGCTTCGACGTTTACCACCAGCTGCACCTGGGGGCCCCACTGAAAAAAACCCCGAAAAAGCATGAACGTCGGACGATTGCTCCCACACCGAAAGTGTCATCCAGTCAAGCTCTTGCTGCTCCTCCCCGGCCATTGGCAGCGCATCTACAGCACCACAGACATCGGGGCTCCGGGCTTTCCCTGACGAACAGGGCTTCGACGTTTACCATTAGCTGCACCTGGGGGGCCCACTGAAAAAAACCCCGAAAAATCATGAACGTCGGACGATTGCTCCCACACCGAAAGTGTCATCCAGTCAAGCTCTTGCTGCTCCTCCCCGGCCTTTGGCAGCGCATCTACAGCACCACAGACATCGGGGCTCCGGGCTTTCCCTGACGAACAGGGCTTCGACGTTTACCACCAGCTGCACCTGGGCGCCCACTGAAAAAAACCCCGAAAAATCACGAACGTTGGATGATTGCTCCCACACCGAAAGTGCCAGCCAGTCAAGCTCTTGCTGCTCCTCACCGGCCATTGGCAGCGCATCTACAGCACCACAGACATCGGGGCTCCGGGCTTTCCCTGACGAACAGGGCTTCAACGTTTATCACCAGCTGCACCTGGGGGGCCCACTGAAAGAAACCCCGAAAAATCGGGAACGTCGGATGATTACTCCCACACCGAAAGTGCCAGCCAGTCAAGCTCTTGCTGCTCATCACCGGCCATTGGCAGCGCATCTACAGCACCACAGACATCGGGGCTCCGGGCTTTCCCTAACGAACAGGGCTTCGACGTTTACCACCAGCTGCACCTGGGGGGCCAACTGAAAAAAGCCCCGAAAAATCACGAACGTCGGACGATTGCTCCCACACCGAAAGTGCCAGCCAGTCAAGCTCCTGCTGCTCCTCACCGGCCATTGGCAGCGCATCTACAGCACCACAGACATCGGGGCTCCGGGCTTTCCCTGACGAACAGGGCTTCGACGTTTACCACCAGCTGCACCTGGGAGTCCACTCCAAAAAAACCCGAAAAATCACAAACGTTGGACGATTGCTCCCACACAAAAAGTGCCAGCCAGTCAAGCTCTTGCTGCTCCTCACCGGCCATTGGCAGCGCATCTACAGCACCACAGACATCGGGGCTCCGGGCTTTCCCTGACGAACAGGGCTTCGACGTTTACCACCACCTGCACCTGCGCGCCCATTGGAAAAAAACCCAAGAAAAATCACGAACGTTGGATGATTGCTCCCACACCAAAAGTACCAGCAACTCAAGCTCTTGCTGCTCATCACCGGCCATTGGCAGCGCATCTACAGCACCACAGACATCGGGGCTCCGGGCTTTCCCTGACGAACAGGGCTTCGACGTTTACCACCAGCTGCACCTGGGGGGCCCACTGAAAAAAACCCCGAAAAATCATGAACGTCGGACGATTGCTCCCACACAAAAAGTTCCAGCCAGTCAAGCTCTTGCTGCTCCTCCCCGGCCATTGGCAGCGCATCTACAGCACTACAGACATCGGGGCTCCGGGCTTTCCCTGACGAACAGGGCTTCGACGTTTACCACCAGCTGCACCTGGGGGGCCCACTGAAAAAAACCCCGAAAAATCATGAACGTCGGACGATTGCTCCCACACCGAAACTGCCAGCCAGACAAGCTCTTGCTGCTCCTCACCGGCCATTGGCAGCGCATCTACAGCACCACAGACATCGGGGCTCCACGCTTTCCCTGACGAACAGGGCTTCGACATTTACCACCAGCTGCACCTGGGCGCCCACGCCAAAAAAACCCGAAAAATCACGAACGTCGGACGATTGCTCCCACACCGAAAGTGCCAGCCAGTCCAGCTCTTGCTGCTCCTCACCGGCCATTGGCAGCGCATCTACAGCACCACAGACATCAGGGCTTTGGGCTTTCCCTGACGAACAGGGCTTCGACGTTTACCACCAGCTGCACCTGGGGGACCCACTGAAAGAAACCCCGAAAAATCGGGAACGTCGGATGATTACTCCCACACAAAAAGTGCCAGCCAGTCAAGCTCTTGCTGCTCCTCACCGGCCATTGGCAGCGCATCTTCAGCACCACAGACATCGGGGCTCCGGGCTTTCCCTGACGAACAGGGCTTCGACGTTTACCACCAGCTGCACCTGGTCGCCCACTCCAGAAAAACCCTAAAAATCACGAAGGTCGGACGATTGCTCCCACACAAAAAGTGCCAGCCAGTCAAGCTCCTGCTGCTCCTCACCGGCCATTGGCAGCGCATCTACAGCACCACAGACATCGGGGCTCCGGGCTTTCCCTGACGAACAGGGCTTCGACGTTTACCACCAACTGTGCCTGGGAGTCCACTCCAAAAAAAACCGAAAAATCATGAACGTCGGACGATTGCTCCCACACAAAAAGTTCCAGCCAGTCAAGCTCTTGCTGCTCCTCCCCGGCCATTGGCAGCGCATCTACAGCACCACAGACATCGGGGCTCCGGGCTTTCCCTGACGAACAGGGCTTCGACGTTTACCACCAGCTGCACCTGGGCGCCCACTGAAAAAAACCCCGAAAAATCACGAACGTTGGACGATTGCTCCCACACCGAAAGTGCCAGCCAGTCAAGCTCTTGCTGCTCATCACCGGCCATTGGCAGCGCATCTACAGCACCACAGACATCGGGGCTCCGGGCTTTCCCTGACGAACAGGGCTTCGACGTTTACCACCAGCTTCACCTGGGCGCCCACTCCAGAAAAACCTGAAAAATCACGAACGTCAGACGATTGCTCCCACACAAAAAGTGCCAGCCAGTCAAGCTCTTGCTGCTCCTCCCCGGCCATTGGCAGCACATCTACAGCACTACAGACATCGGGGCTCCGGGCTTTCCCTAACGAACAGGGCTTCGACGTTTACCACCAGCTGCACCTGGGGGGCCAACTGAAAAAAGCCCCGAAAAATCATGAACGTCGGACGATTGCTCCCACACCCAAAGTGCCAGCCAGACAAGCTCTTGCTGCTCCTCCCCGGCCATTGGCAGCGCATCTACAGCACCACAGACATCGGGGCTCCGGGCTTTCCCTGACGAACAGGGCTTCGACGTTTACCACCACCTGCACCTGGGAGTCCACTCCAACAAACCCGAAAAATCACAAACTTCGGACGATTGCTCCCACACCGAAAGTGCCAGCCAGTCAAGCTCTTGCTGCTCCTCACCGGCCATTGGCAGCGCATCTACAGCACCACAGACATCGGGGCTCCGGGCTTTCCCTGACGAACAGGGCTTCGATGTTTACCACCACCTGCACCTGGGCGCCCATTGGAAAAAAACCCAAGAAAAATCACGAACGTTGGACGATTGCTCCCACACAAAAAGTGCCAGCCAGTCAAGCTCTTGCTGCTCCTCACTGGCCATTGGCAGCGCATCTACAGCACCACAGACATCGGGGCTCCGGGCTTTCCCTGACGAACAGGGCTTCGATATTTACCACCAGCTGCACCTGGGGCCCCAACTGAAAAAATCCCCGAAAAAGCATGAACTTCGGACGATTGCTCCCACACCGAAAGTGCCAGCCAGTCAAGCTCTTGCTGCTCCTCCCCGGCCATTGGCAGCACATCTACAGCACCACAGACATCGGGGCTCCGGGCTTTCCCTAACGAACAGGGCTTCGACGTTTACCACCAGCTGCACCTGGGGGGCCAACTAAAAAAAGCCCCGAAAAATCACGAACGTCGGACGATTGCTCCCACACAAAAAGTGCCAGCCAGTCAAGCTCCTGCTGCTCCTCACCGGCCATTGGCAGCGCATCTACAGCACCACAGACATCGGGGCTCTGAGCTTTCCCTGACGAACAGGGCTTCGATATTTACCACCTGCTGCACCTGGGCGCCCACTGGAAAAATCCCCGAAAAATCACGAACGTCAGACGATTGCTCCCACACCGAAAGTGCCAGCCAGTCAAGCTCTTACTGCTCCTCACCGGCCATTGGCAGCGCATCTACAGCACCACAGACATCAGGGCTTTGGGCTTTCCCTGACGAACAGGGCTTCGACGTTTACCACCAGCTGCACCTGGGGGGCCCACTGGAAAAAAACCCGAAAAATCACGAACGTTGCACGATTTCTCCCACACAAAAAGTTCCAGCCAGTCAAGCTCTTGCTGCTCCTCCCCGGCCATTGGCAGCGCATCTACAGCACCACAGACATCGGGGCTCCGGGCTTTCCCTGACGAACAGGGCTTCGACGTTTACCACCAGCTGCACCTGGGGGGCCCACTGAAAAAAACCCCGAAAAATCATGAACGTCGGACGATTGCTCCCACACCGAAAGTGCCAGGCAGTCAAGCTCTTGCTGCTCCTCACCGGCCATTGGCAGCGCATCTACAGCACCACAGACATCGGGGCTCCGGGCTTTCCCTGACGAACAGTGCTTCGTCGTTTACCACCACCTGCACCTGGGCGCCCATTGGAAAAAAACCCAAGAAAAATCACGAACGTCAGACGATTGCTCCCACACAAAAAGTGCCAGCCAGTCAAGCTCCTGCTGCTCCTCACCGGCCATTGGCAGCGCATCTACAGCACCACAGACATCGGTGCTCCAGGCTTTCCCTGTCGAACAGGGCTTCGACGTTTACCACCAGCTGCACCTGGGCGCCCACTCCAAAAAAGCCCCCAAAAATCATGAACGTTGGACGATTGCTCCCACAACGAAAGTGCCAGCCAGTCAAGCTCCTGCTGCTCCTCCCCGGCCATTGGCAGCGCATCTACAGCACCACAGACATCGGGGTCCGGGCTTTCCCTGATGAACAGGACTTCGACATTTACCACCACCTGCGCCTAGGAGTCCATTCCAAAAAAACCCGAAAAATCACGAACGTTGGACGATTGCTCCCACACCGAAAGTGCCAGCCAGTCAAGCTCTTGCTGCTCCTCACCGGCCATTGGCAGGGCATCCACAGCACCACAGACATCGGGGCTCCGGGCTTTCCCTGACGAACAGGGCTTGAACGTTTACCACCAGCTGCACCTGGGGGGCCCACTGAAAAAAACCCCAAAAAATCACGACCGTCGGACGATTGCTCCCACACCGAAAGTGCCATCCAGTCAAGCTCTTGCTGCTCATCACCGGCCATTGGCAGCGCATCTACAGCACCACAGACATCGGGGCTCCGGGCTTTCCCTGACGAACAGGGCTTCGACGTTTACCACCAGCTGCACATGGGGGGCCCACTGAAAAAAACCCCAAAAAATCACAAACGTCGGACGATTGCTCCCACACCGAAAGTGCCATCCACTCAAGCTCTTGCTGCTCCTCACCGGCCATTGGCAGCGCATCTACAGCACCACAGACATCGGGGCTCCGGGCTTTCCCTGACGAAAAGGGCTTCGACTTTTACCACCAGCTGCACCTGGGCGCCCACTCCAAAAAAAACCCAAGAACAATCACCAACGTTGGACGATTGCTCCCACACCGAAAGTGCCAGCCAGTCAAGCTCTTGCTGCTCCTCACCGGCCATTGGCAGCGCATCTACAGCACCACAGACATCGGGGCTCCGGGCTTTCCCTGACGAACAGGGCTTCGACGTTTACCACCAGCTGCACCTGGGGGGCCCACTGAAAAAAACCCCGAAAAATCATGAACGTCGGATGATTGCTCCCACACAAAAAGTTCCATCCAGTCAAGCTCTTGCTGCTCCTCCCCGGCCATTGGCAGCGCATCTACAGCACCACAGACATCGGGGCTCCGGGCTTTCCCTGACGAACAGGGCTTCGACGTTTACCACCAGCTGCACCTGGGGGGCCCACTGAAAAAAACCCCGAAAAATCATGAACGTCGGACGATTGCTCCCACACCGAAAATGCCAGGCAATCAAGCTCTTGCTGCTCCTCACCGGCCATTGGCAGCGCATCTACAGCATCACAGACATCGGGGCTCCGGGCTTTCCCTGACGAACAGTGCTTCATCGTTTACCACCACCTGCACCTGGGCGCCCATTGGAAAAAAACCCAAGAAAAATCACGAACGTCAGACGATTGCTCCCACACAAAAAGTGCCAGCCAGTCAAGTTCCTGCTGCCCCTCACCGGCCATTGGCAGCGCATCTACAGCACCACAGACATCGGTGCTCCAGGCTTTCCCTGTCGAACAGGGCTTCGACGTTTACCACCAGCTGCACCTGGGCGCCCACGCCAAAAAAGCCCCCAAAAATCATGAACGTTGGACGATTGCTCCCACACCGAAAGTGCCAGCCAGTCAAGCTCTTGCTGCTCCTCCCCGGCCATTGGCAGCGCATCTACAGCACCACAGACATCGGGGTCCGGGCTTTCCCTGACGAACAGGACTTCGACGTTTACCACCACCTGCGCCTGGGGGGCCAACTGAAAAAAGCCCCAAAAAATCATGAACGTCGGACGATTGCTCCCACACCGAAACTGCCAGCCAGACAAGCTCTTGATGCTCCTCACCGGCCATTGGCAGCGCATCTACAGCACCACAGACATCGGGGCTCCACGCTTTCCCTGACGAACAGGGCTTCGACGTTTACCACCAGCTGCACCTGGGCACCCACGCCAAAAAAACCCGAAAAATCACGAACGTCGGACGATTGCTCCCACACCGAAAGTGCCAGCCAGTCCAGCTCTTGCTGCTCCTCACCGGCCATTGGCAGCGCATCTACAGCACCACAGACATCAGGGCTTTGGGCTTTCCCTGACGAACAGGGCTTCGACGTTTACCACCAGCTGCACCTGGGGGACCCACTGAAAGAAACCCCGAAAAATCGGGAACGTCGGATGATTACTCCCACACCAAAAGTGCCAGCCAGTCAAGCTCTTGCTGCTCCTCACCGGCCATTGGCAGCGCATCTTCAGCACCACAGACATCGGGGCTCCACGCTTTCCCTGACGAACAGGGGTTCGACGTTTACCACCAGCTGCACCTGGTCGCCCACTCCAGAAAAACCCTAAAAATCACGAAGGTCGGACGATTGCTCCCACACAAAAAGTGCCAGCCAGTCAAGCTCCTGCTGCTCCTCACCGGCCATTGGCAGCGCATCTACAGCACCACAGACATCGGGGCTCCGGGCTTTCCCTGACGAACAGGGCTTCGACGTTTACCACCACCTGTGCCTGGGAGTCCACTCCAAAAAAAACCGAAAAATCATGAACGTCGGACGATTGCTCCCACACAAAAAGTTCCAGCCAGTCAAGCTCTTGCTGCTCCTCCCCGGCCATTGGCAGCGCATCTACAGCACCACAGACATCGGGGCTCCGGGCTTTCCCTGACGAACAGGGCTTCGACGTTTACCACCAGCTGCACCTGGGCGCCCACTGAAAAAAACCCCGAAAAATCACGAACGTTGGACGATTGCTCCCACACCGAAAGTGCCAGCCAGTCAAGCTCTTGCTGCTCATCACCGGCCATTGGCAGCGCATCTACAGCACCACAGACATCGGGGCTCCGGGCTTTCCCTGACGAACAGGGCTTCGACGTTTACCACCAGCTTCACCTGGGCGCCCACTCCAGAAAAACCTGAAAAATCACGAACGTCAGACGATTGCTCCCACACAAAAAGTGCCAGCCAGTCAAGCTCTTGCTGCTCCTCCCCGGCCATTGGCAGCACATCTACAGCACTACAGACATCGGGGCTCCGGGCTTTCCCTAACGAACAGGGCTTCGACGTTTACCACCAGCTGCACCTGGGGGGCCAACTGAAAAAAGCCCCGAAAAATCATGAACGTCGGACGATTGCTCCCACACCCAAAGTGCCAGCCAGACAAGCTCTTGCTGCTCCTCCCCGGCCATTGGCAGCGCATTTACAGCACCACAGACATCGGGGCTCCGGGCTTTCCCTGACGAACAGGGCTTCGACGTTTACCACCACCTGCACCTGGGAGTCCACTCCAACAAACCCGAAAAATCACAAACTTCGGACGATTGCTCCCACACCGAAAGTGCCAGCCAGTCAAGCTCTTGCTGCTCCTCACCGGCCATTGGCAGCGCATCTACAGCACCACAGACATCGGGGCTCCGGGCTTTCCCTGACGAACAGGGCTTCGATATTTACCACCAGCTGCACCTGGGGCCCCAACTGAAAAAATCCCCGAAAAAGCATGAACTTCGGACGATTGCTCCCACACCGAAAGTGCCAGCCAGTCAAGCTCTTGCTGCTCCTCCCCGGCCATTGGCAGCACATCTACAGCACCACAGACATCGGGGCTCCGGGCTTTCCCTAACGAACAGGGCTTCGACGTTTACCACCAGCTGCACCTGGGGGACCAACTAAAAAAAGCCCCGAAAAATCACGAACGTCGGACGATTGCTCCCACACAAAAAGTGCCAGCCAGTCAAGCTCCTGCTGCTCCTCACCGGCCATTGGCAGCGCATCTACAGCACCACAGACATCGGGGCTCTGAGCTTTCCCTGACGAACAGGGCTTCGATATTTACCACCTGCTGCACCTGGGCGCCCACTGGAAAAATCCCCGAAAAATCACGAACGTCAGACGATTGCTCCCACACCGAAAGTGCCAGCCAGTCAAGCTCTTACTGCTCCTCAGCGGCCATTGGCAGCGCATCTACAGCACCACAGACATCAGGGCTTTGGGCTTTCCCTGACGAACAGGGCTTCGACGTTTACCACCAGCTGCACCTGTGCGCCCACTGGAAAAAACCCCGAAAAATCACGAACGTTGCACGATTTCTCCCACACAAAAAGTTCCAGCCAGTCAAGCTCTTGCTGCTCCTCCCCGGCCATTGGCAGCGCATCTACAGCACCACAGACATCGGGGCTCCGGGCTTTCCCTGACGAACAGGGCTTCGACGTTTACCACCAGCTGCACCTGGGGGGCCCACTGAAAAAAACCCCGAAAAATCATGAACGTCGGACGATTGCTCCCACACCGAAAGTGCCAGGCAGTCAAGCTCTTGCTGCTCCTCACCGGCCATTGGCAGCGCATCTACAGCACCACAGACATCGGGGCTCCGGGCTTTCCCTGACGAACAGTGCTTCGTCGTTTACCACCACCTGCACCTGGGCGCCCATTGGAAAAAAACCCAAGAAAAATCACGAACGTCAGACGATTGCTCCCACACAAAAAGTGCCAGCCAGTCAAGCTCCTGCTGCTCCTCACCGGCCATTGGCAGCGCATCTACAGCACCACAGACATCGGTGCTCCAGGCTTTCCCTGTCGAACAGGGCTTCGACGTTTACCACCAGCTGCACCTGGGCGCCCACTCCAAAAAAGCCCCCAAAAATCATGAACGTTGGACGATTGCTCCCACAACGAAAGTGCCAGCCAGTCAAGCTCCTGCTGCTCCTCCCCGGCCATTGGCAGCGCATCTACAGCACCACAGACATCGGGGTCCGGGCTTTCCCTGACGAACAGGACTTCGACGTTTACCACCACCTGCGCCTAGGAGTCCATTCCAAAAAAACCCGAAAAATCACGAACGTTGGACGATTGCTCCCACACCGAAAGGGCCAGCCAGTCAAGCTCTTGCTGCTCCTCACCGGCCATTGGCAGGGCATCCACAGCACCACAGACATCGGGGCTCCGGGCTTTCCCTGACGAACAGGGCTTCGACGTTTACCACCACCTGCACCTGGGCGCCCATTGGAAAAAAACCGAAGAGAAATCACGAACGTTGGACGATTGCTCCCACACCGAAAGTGCCAGCAACTCAAGCTCCTGCTGCTCCTCACCGGCCATTGGCAGGGCATCCACAGCACCACAGACATCGGGGCTCCGGGCTTTCCCTGACGAACAGGGCTTCGACGTTTACCACCAGCTGCACCTGGGCGCCCACTGGAAAAAAACCCCGAAAAATCACGAACGTCGGACGATTGCTCCCACACCAAAAGTGCCAGCCAGTCAAGCTCTTGCTGCTCCTCACCGGCCATTGGCAGCACATCTGCAGCACCACAGACATCGGGGCTCCGGGCTTTCCCTGACGAACGGGCCTTCGACATTTACCACCCGCTGCACATCGGCGCCCACTGGAAAAATCCCTGAAAAATCATGAACGTCAAACGATTGCTCCCACACCGAACGTGCCAGCCAGTCAAGCTCTTGCTGCTCCTCACCGGCCATTGGCAGCGCATCTACAGCACCACAGACATTGGGGCTCCGAGCTTTCCCTGACGAACAGGGCTTCGATATTTACCACCTGCTGCACCTGGGCGCCCACTGGAAAAATCCCCGAAAAATCAGGAACGTCTGACGATTGCTCCCACACCAAAAGTGCCAGCCAGTCAAGCTCTTGCTGCTCATCACCGGCCATTGGCAGCACATCTACAGCACCACAGACATCGGGGCTCCGGGCTTTCCCTGACGAACAGGGCTTGAACGTTTACCACCAGCTGCACCTGGGGGGCCCACTGAAAAAAACCCCAAAAAATCACGACCGTCGGACGATTGCTCCCACACCGAAAGTGCCATCCAGTCAAGCTCTTGCTGCTCATCACCGGCCATTGGCAGCGCATCTACAGCACCACAGACATCGGGGCTCCGGGCTTTCCCTGACGAACAGGGCTTCGACGTTTACCACCAGCTGCACATGGGGGGCCCACTGAAAAAAACCCCAAAAAATCACAAACGTCGGACGATTGCTCCCACACCGAAAGTGCCATCCACTCAAGCTCTTGCTGCTCCTCACCGGCCATTGGCAGCGCATCTACAGCACCACAGACATCGGGGCTCCGGGCTTTCCCTGACGAAAAGGGCTTCGACTTTTACCACCAGCTGCACCTGGGCGCCCACTCCAAAAAAAACCCAAGAACAATCACCAACGTTGGACGATTGCTCCCACACCGAAAGTGCCAGCCAGTCAAGCTCTTGCTGCTCCTCACCGGCCATTGGCAGCGCATCTACAGCACCACAGACATCGGGGCTCCGGGCTTTCCCTGACGAACAGGGCTTCGACGTTTACCACCAGCTGCACCTGGGGGGCCCACTGAAAAAAACCCCGAAAAATCATGAACGTCGGACGATTGCTCCCACACAAAAAGTTCCATCCAGTCAAGCTCTTGCTGCTCCTCCCCGGCCATTGGCAGCGCATCTACAGCACCACAGACATCGGGGCTCCGGGCTTTCCCTGACGAACAGGGCTTCGACCTTTACCACCAGCTGCACCTGGGGGGCCCACTGAAAAAAACCCCGAAAAATCATGAACGTCGGACGATTGCTCCCACACCGAAAATGCCAGGCAGTCAAGCTCTTGCTGCTCCTCACCGGCCATTGGCAGCGCATCTACAGCACCACAGACATCGGGGCTCCGGGCTTTCCCTGACGAACAGTGCTTCATCGTTTACCACCACCTGCACCTGGGCGCCCATTGGAAAAAAACCCAAGAAAAATCACGAACGTCAGACGATTGCTCCCACACAAAAAGTGCCAGCCAGTCAAGTTCCTGCTGCCCCTCACCGGCCATTGGCAGCGCATCTACAGCACCACAGACATCGGTGCTCCAGGCTTTCCCTGTCGAACAGGGCTTCGACGTTTACCACCAGCTGCACCTGGGCGCCCACGCCAAAAAAGCCCCCAAAAATCACGAACGTTGGACGATTGCTCCCACACCGAAAGTGCCAGCCAGTCAAGCTCTTGCTGCTCCTCCCCGGCCATTGGCAGCGCATCTACAGCACCACAGACATCGGGGTCCGGGCTTTCCCTGACGAACAGGACTTCGACGTTTACCACCACCTGCGCCTGGGAGTCCATTCCAAAAAAACCCGAAAAATCACGAACGTCGGACGATTGCTCCCACACCGAAAGTGCCAGCCAGTCAAGCTCTTGCTGCTCCTCACCGGCCATTGGCAGCGCATCTACAGCACCACAGACATCGGGGCTCCGGGCTTTCCCTGACGAAAAGGGCTTCGACTTTTACCACCAGCTGCACCTGGGCGCCCACTCAAAAAAAACCCCGAAAAAGCATGAACGTCGGACGATTGCTCCCACACCGAAAGTGCCAGCCGGTCAAGCTCTTGCTGCTCCTCACCTGCCATTGGCAGCGCATCTACAGCACCACAGACATCGGGGCTCCGGGCTTTCCCTGACGAACAGGGCTTCGACGTTTACCACCAGCTGCACCTGGGCGCCCATTGGAAAAAAACCCAAGAAAAATCACGAACATTGGACGATTGCTCCCACACCAAAAGTACCAGCCAGTCAAGCTCTTGCTGCTCATCACCGGCCATTGGCAGCGCATCTACAGCACCACAGACATCGGGGCTCCGGGCTTTCCCTGACGAACAGGGCTTCGACTTTTACCACCAGCTGCACCTGGGCGCCCATTGGAAAAAAACCCAAGAAAAATCACGAACGTCGGACGATTGCTCCCACACCGAAAGTGCCAGCCAGTCAAGCTCTTGCTGCTCCTCACCGGCCATTGGCAGCGCATCTACAGCACCACAGACATCGGGGCTCCGGGCTTTCCCTGACGAACAGGGCTTCGACGTTTACCACCAGCTGCACCTGGGGGGCCCACTGAAAGAAACCCCGAAAAATCGGGGACGTCGGATGATTACTCCCACACCGAAAGTGCCAGCCAGTCAAGCTCTTGCTGCTCCTCACCGGCCATTGGCAGCGCATCTACAGCACCACAGACATTGGGGCTCCGGGCTTTCCCTGACGAACAGGGGTTCGACGTTTACCACCAGTTGCACCTGGGCCCCCATTGGAAAAAAACACAAGAAAAATAACGAATGTTGGACGATTGCTCCCACACCAAAAGTGCCAGCCAGTCAAGCTCTTGCTGCTCCTCACCGGCCATTGGCAGCGCATCTACAGCACCACAGACATCGGGGCTCCGGGCTTTCCCTGACGAACAGGGCTTCGACGTTTACCACCAACTGCACCTGGGGGGCCCACTGAAAAAAACCCCGAAAAATCATGAACGTCGGACGATTGCTCCCACACAAAAAGTTCCAGCCAGTCAAGCTCTTGCTGCTTCTCCCCTGACATTGGCAGCGCATCTACAGCACCACAGACATCGGGGCTCCGGGCTTTCCCTGACGAACAGGGCTTCGACGTTTACCACCAGCTGCACCTGGGGGGCCCACTGAAAAAAACCCCGAAAAATCATGAACGTCGGACGATTGCTCCCACACAAAAAGTGCCAGCCAGTCAAGCTCTTGCTGCTCCTCACCGGCCATTGGCAGCGCATCTACAGCACCACAGACATCGGGGCTCCGGGCATTCCCTGACGAACAGGGCTTCGACGTTTACCACCAGCTGCACCTGGGCGCCCATTGGAAAAAAACCCAAGAAAAATCACGAACGTCGGACGATTGCTCCCACACAAAAAGTGCCAGCCAGTCAAGCTCCTGCTGCTCCTCACCGGCCATTGGCAGCGCATCTACAGCACCACAGACATCGGGGCTCCGGGCTTTCCCTGACGAACAGGGCTTCGACGTTTACCACCAGCTGCACCTGGGCGCCCATTGGAAAAAAACCCCGAAAAATCATGAACGTCGGACGATTGCTCCCACACCGAAAGTGTCATCCAGTCAAGCTCTTGCTGCTCCTCACCGGCCATTGGCAGCGCATCTACAGCACCACAGACATCGGGGCTCTGGGCTTTCCCTGACGAACAGGGCTTTGACGTTTACAACCATCTGCACCTGGTCGCCCACGCCAAAAAAACCCGAAAAATCACGAACGTCGGACGATTGCTCCCACACAAAAAGTGCCAGCCAGTCAAGCTCTTGCTGCTCCTCACCGGCCATTGGCAGCGCATCTACAGCACCACAGACATCGGGGCTCCACGCTTTCCCTGACGAACAGGGCTTCGACGTTTACCACCAGCTGCACCTGGGGGGCCCACTGAAAGAAACCCTGAAAAATCGGGAACGTCGGATGATTACTCCCACACCAAAAGTGCCAGCCAGTCAAGCTCTTGCTGCTCCTCACCTGCCATTGGCAGCGCATCTACAGCACCACAGACATCGGGGCTCCGGGCTTTCCCTGACGAAAAGGGCTTCGACTTTTACCACCAGCTGCACCTGGGCGCCCACTCCAAAAAAAACCCAAGAACAATCACCAACGTTGGACGATTGCTCCCACACCGAAAGTGCCAGCCAGTCAAGCTCTTGCTGCTCCTCACCGGCCATTGGCAGCGCATCTACAGCACCACAGACATCGGGTCTCCGGGCTTTCCCTGACGAACAGGGCTTCGACGTTTACCACCAGCTGCACCTGGGGGGCCCACTGAAAAAAAACCCCGAAAAATCATGAACGTCGGACGATTACTCCCACACAAAAAGTTCCATCCAGTCAAGCTCTTGCTGCTCCTCCCCGGCCATTGGCAGCGCATCTACAGCACCACAGACATCGGGGCTCCGGGCTTTCCCTGACGAACAGGGCTTCGACGTTTACCACCAGCTGCACCTGGGGGGCCCACTGAAAAAAACCCCGAAAAATCATGAACGTCGGACGATTGCTCCCACACCGAAAGTGCCAGGCAGTCAAGCTCTTGCTGCTCCTCACCGGCCATTGGCAGCGCATCTACAGCACCACAGACATCGGGGCTCCGGGCTTTCCCTGACGAACAGTGCTTCATCGTTTACCACCACCTGCACCTGGGCGCCCATTGGAAAAAAAACCAAGAAAAATCACGAACGTCAGACGATTGCTCCCACACAAAAAGTGCCAGCCAGTCAAGCTCCTGCTGCCCCTCACCGGCCATTGGCAGCGCATCTACAGCACCACAGACATCGGTGCTCCAGGCTTTCCCTGTCGAACAGGGCTTCGACGTTTACCACCACCTGCACCTGGGCGCCCACTCCAAAAAAGCCCCCAAAAATCATGAACGTTGGACGATTGCTCCCACACAGAAAGTGCCAGCCAGTCAAGCTCTTGCCGCTCCTCCCCGGCCATTGGCAGCGCATCTACAGCACCACAGACATCGGGGTCCGGGCTTTCCCTGACGAACAGGACTTCGACGTTTACCACCACCTGCGCCTGGGAGTCCATTCCAAAAAAACCCGAAAAATCACGAACGTCGGACGATTGCTCCCACACCGAAAGTGCCAGCCAGTCAAGCTCTTGCTGCTCCTCACCGGCCATTGGCAGCGCATCTACAGCACCACAGACATCGGGTCTCCGGGCTTTCCCTGACGAACAGGGGTTCGACGTTTACCACCAGCTGCACCTGGGCGCCCATTGGAAAAAAACCCAAGAAAAATCACGAACGTTGGACGATTGCTCCCACACCAAAAGTGCCAGCCAGTCAAGCCCTTGCTGCTCCTCACCGGCCATTGGCAGCGCATCTACAGCACCACAGACATCGGGGCTCCGGGCTTTCCCTGACGAACAGTGCTTCGTCGTTTACCACCACCTGCACCTGCGCGCCCATTGGAAAAAAACCCAAGAAAAATCACGAACGTCGGACGATTGCTCCCACACAAGAAGTGCTAGCCAGTCAAGCTCCTGCTGTTCCTCACCGGCCATTGGCAGCGCATCTACAGCGCCACAGACATCGGGGCTCTTGGCTTTCCCTGACGAACAGGGCTTTGACGTTTACAACCATCTGCACCTGGTCGCCCACGCCAAAAAAAAACCGAAAAATCACGAACGTTGGACGATTGCTCCCACACAAAAAGTGCCAGCCAGTCAAGCTCTTGCTGCTCCTCACCGGCCATTGGCAGCGCATCTACAGCACCACAGACATCGGGGCTCCGGGCTTTCCCTGACGAACAGGGCTTCGACGTTTACCACCAGCTGCACCTGGGGGGCCCACTGAAAAAAACCCCGAAAAATCATGAACGTCGGACGATTGCTCCCACACAAAAAGTTCCATCCAGTCAAGCTCTTGCTGCTCCTCCCCGGCCATTGGCAGCGCATCTACAGCACCACAGACATCGGGGCTCCGGGCTTTCCCTGACGAACAGGGCTTCGACGTTTACCACCAGCTGCACCTGGGGGGCCCCCTGAAAGAAACCCCGAAAAATCATGAACGTCGGACGATTGCTCCCACACCGAAAATGCCAGGCAGTCAAGCTCTTGCTGCTCCTCACCGGCCATTGGCAGCGCATCTACAGCACCACAGACATCGGGGCTCCGGGCTTTCCCTGACGAACAGTGCTTCATCGTTTACCACCACCTGCACCTGGGCGCCCATTGGAAAAAAACCCAAGAAAAATCACGAACGTCAGACGATTGCTCCCACACAAAAAGTGCCAGCCAGTCAAGTTCCTGCTGCCCCTCACCGGCCATTGGCAGCGCATCTACAGCACCACAGACATCGGTGCTCCAGGCTTTCCCTGTCGAACAGGGCTTCGACGTTTACCACCAGCTGCACCTGGGCGCCCACGCCAAAAAAGCCCCCAAAAATCACGAACGTTGGACGATTGCTCCCACACCGAAAGTGCCAGCCAGTCAAGCTCTTGCTGCTCCTCCCCGGCCATTGGCAGCGCATCTACAGCACCACAGACATCGGGGTCCGGGCTTTCCCTGACGAACAGGACTTCGACGTTTACCACCACCTGCGCCTGGGAGTCCATTCCAAAAAAACCCGAAAAATCACGAACGTCGGACGATTGCTCCCACACCGAAAGTGCCAGCCAGTCAAGCTCTTGCTGCTCCTCACCGGCCATTGGCAGCGCATCTACAGCACCACAGACATCGGGGCTCCGGGCTTTCCCTGACGAAAAGGGCTTCGACTTTTACCACCAGCTGCACCTGGGCGCCCACTCAAAAAAAACTCCGAAAAAGCATGAACGTCGGACGATTGCTCCCACACCGAAAGTGCCAGCCGGTCAAGCTCTTGCTGCTCATCACCGGCCATTGGCAGCGCATCTACAGCACCACAGACATCGGGGCTCCGGGCTTTCCCTGACGAACAGGGCTTCGACGTTTACCACCAGCTGCACCTGGGCGCCCATTGGAAAAAAACCCAAGAAAAATCACGAACGTCGGACGATTGCTCCCACACCGAAAGTGCCAGCCAGTCAAGCTCTTGCTGCTCCTCACCGGCCATTGGCAGCGCATCTACAGCACCACAGACATCGGGGCTCCGGGCTTTCCCTGACGAACAGGGCTTCGACGTTTACCACCAACTGCACCTGGGGGGCCCACTGAAAAAAACCCCGAAAAATCATGAACGTCGGACGATTGCTCCCACACAAAAAGTTCCAGCCAGTCAAGCTCTTGCTGCTTCTCCCCTGACATTGGCAGCGCATCTACAGCACCACAGACATTGGGGCTCCGGGCTTTCCCTGACGAACAGGGCTTCGACGTTTACCACCAGCTGCACCTGGGGGGCCCACTGAAAAAAACCCCGAAAAATCATGAACGTCGGACGATTGCTCCCACACAAAAAGTGCCAGCCAGTCAAGCTCTTGCTGCTCCTCACCGGCCATTGGCAGCGCATCTACAGCACCACAGACATCGGGGCTCCGGGCATTCCCTGACGAACAGGGCTTCGACGTTTACCACCAGCTGCACCTGGGCGCCCATTGGAAAAAAACCCAAGAAAAATCACGAACGTCGGACGATTGCTCCCACACAAAAAGTGCCAGCCAGTCAAGCTCCTGCTGCTCCTCACCGGCCATTGGCAGCGCATCTACAGCACCACAGACATCGGGGCTCCGGGCTTTCCCTGACGAACAGGGCTTCGACGTTTACCACCAGCTGCACCTGGGCGCCCATTGGAAAAAAACCCCGAAAAATCATGAACGTCGGACGATTGCTCCCACACCGAAAGTGTCATCCAGTCAAGCTCTTGCTGCTCCTCACCGGCCATTGGCAGCGCATCTACAGCACCACAGACATCGGGGCTCTGGGCTTTCCCTGACGAACAGGGCTTTGACGTTTACAACCATCTGCACCTGGTCGCCCACGCCAAAAAAACCCGAAAAATCACGAACGTCGGACGATTGCTCCCACACAAAAAGTGCCAGCCAGTCAAGCTCTTGCTGCTCCTCACCGGCCATTGGCAGCGCATCTACAGCACCACAGACATCGGGGCTCCACGCTTTCCCTGACGAACAGGGCTTCGACGTTTACCACCAGCTGCACCTGGGGGGCCCACTGAAAGAAACCCTGAAAAATCGGGAACGTCGGATGATTACTCCCACACCAAAAGTGCCAGCCAGTCAAGCTCTTGCTGCTCCTCCCCGGCCATTGGCAGCGCATCTACAGCACCACAGACATCGGGGCTCCGGGCTTTCCCTGACGAAAAGGGCTTCGACTTTTACCACCAGCTGCACCTGGGCGCCCACTCCAAAAAAAACCCAAGAACAATCACCAACGTTGGACGATTGCTCCCACACCGAAAGTGCCAGCCAGTCAAGCTCTTGCTGCTCCTCCCCGGCCATTGGCAGCGCATCTACAGCACCACAGACATCGGGTCTCCGGGCTTTCCCTGACGAACAGGGCTTCGACGTTTACCACCAGCTGCACCTGGGGGGCCCACTGAAAAAAAACCCCGAAAAATCATGAACGTCGGACGATTGCTCCCACACCGAAAGTGCCAGGCAGTCAAGCTCTTGCTGCTCCTCACCGGCCATTGGCAGCGCATCTACAGCACCACAGACATCGGGGCTCCGGGCTTTCCCTGACGAACAGTGCTTCATCGTTTACCACCACCTGCACCTGGGCGCCCATTGGAAAAAAAACCAAGAAAAATCACGAACGTCAGACGATTGCTCCCACACAAAAAGTGCCAGCCAGTCAAGCTCCTGCTGCCCCTCACCGGCCATTGGCAGCGCATCTACAGCACCACAGACATCGGTGCTCCAGGCTTTCCCTGTCGAACAGGGCTTCGACGTTTACCACCAGCTGCACCTGGGCGCCCACTCTAAAAAAGCCCCCAAAAATCATGAACGTTGGACGATTGCTCCCACACAGAAAGTGCCAGCCAGTCAAGCTCTTGCTGCTCCTCCCCGGCCATTGGCAGCGCATCTACAGCACCACAGACATCGGGGTCCGGGCTTTCCCTGACGAACAGGACTTCGACGTTTACCACCACCTGCGCCTGGGAGTCCATTCCAAAAAAACCCGAAAAATCACGAACGTCGGACGATTGCTCCCACACCGAAAGTGCCAGCCAGTCAAGCTCTTGCTGCTCCTCACCGGCCATTGGCAGCGCATCTACAGCACCACAGACATCGGGTCTCCGGGCTTTCCCTGACGAACAGGGGTTTGACGTTTACCACCAGCTGCACCTGGGCGCCCATTGGAAAAAAACCCAAGAAAAATCACGAACGTTGGACGATTGCTCCCACACCAAAAGTGCCAGCCAGTCAAGCTCTTGCTGCTCCTCACCGGCCATTGGCAGCGCATCTACAGCACCACAGACATCGGGGCTCCGGGCTTTCCCTGACGAACAGTGCTTCGTCGTTTACCACCACCTGCACCTGCGCGCCCATTGGAAAAAAACCCAAGAAAAATCACGAACGTCGGACGATTGCTCCCACACAAGAAGTGCTAGCCAGTCAAGCTCCTGCTGTTCCTCACCGGCCATTGGCAGCGCATCTACAGCGCCACAGACATCGGGGCTCTTGGCTTTCCCTGACGAACAGGGCTTTGACGTTTACAACCATCTGCACCTGGTCGCCCACGCCAAAAAAAAACGAAAAATCACGAACGTTGGACGATTGCTCCCACACAAAAAGTGCCAGCCAGTCAAGCTCTTGCTGCTCCTCACCGGCCATTGGCAGCGCATCT
The DNA here is from genome assembly GCF_036417535.1 of Chlamydotis macqueenii. Lineage (NCBI taxonomy): Eukaryota > Metazoa > Chordata > Aves > Otidiformes > Otididae > Chlamydotis > Chlamydotis macqueenii. The sequence goes on along the minus strand of NC_141592.1, from coordinate 30,664,056 downwards.
ACAGCACCACAGACATCGGTGCTCCGGGCTTTCCCTGACGAACAGGGCTTCGACGTTTACCACCAGCTGCACCTGGGCACCCACTCCAAAAAAACACGGAAAAATCAGGAACGTTGGACGATTGCTCCGACACCGAAAGCGCCATCAACTCAAGCTCTTGCTGCTCCTCACCGGCCATTGGCAGCGCATCTACAGCACCACAGACATTGGGTCTCCGGGCTTTCCCTGACGAACAGGGCTTCGACGTTTACCACCAGCTGCACCTGGGGGGCCCACTGAAAAAAACCCCGAAAAATCACGAACGTCGGACGATTGCTCCCACACAAAAAGTGCCAGCCAGTCAAGCTCTTGCTACTCCTCACCGGCCACCGGCAGTGCATCTACAGCATCACAGACATCGGGGTTCCGGGCATTCCCTGACGAACAGGGCTTCGACGTATACCACCAGCTGCGCCTGGGCGCCCGCTGCAGATTAACCCCGAAAAATCACGAACGTCGGACGATTGCTCCCACACCGAAAGTGCCAGCAAATCAAGCTCTTGCTGCTCCTAACCAGCCCTTAACAGCGCATCTACAGCACCACAGACATCGGGGCTCCGGGCTTTCCCTGACGAACAGGGCTTCGACGCTTACCACCAGCTGCACCTGGGCGCCCATTGGAAAAAAACCAAGAAAAATCACGAACGTTGGACGATTGCTCCCACACCAAAAGTGCCAGAAACTCAAGCTCTTGCTGCTCATCACCGGCCATTGGCAGCACATCTACAGCACCACAGACATCGGGGTTCCGCGCTTTCCCTGACGAACCGGGCTTCGACGTTTACCACCACCTGCGCCTGGGAGTCCACTCCAAAAAAACCCGAGAAATCACAAACGTCGGACGATTGCTCCCACACAAAAAATGCCAGCCAGTCAAGCTCTTGCTGCTCCTCACCGGCCATTGGCAGCGCATCTACAGCACCACAGACATCGGGGCTCCGGGCTTTCCCTGACGAACAGGGCTTCGACGCTTACCACCAGCTGCACCTGGGCGCCCATTGGAAAAAAACCCAAGAAAAATCACGAACGTTGGTCGATTGCTCCCACACCAAAAGTGCCAGCCAGTCAAGCTCTTGCTGCTCCTCACCGGCCATTGGCAGCGCATCTACAGCACCACAGACATCGGGGCTCTGGGCTTTCCCTGACGAACAGGGCTTCGACGTTTACCACCAGCTGCACCTGGGGGCCCCACTGAAAAAAACCCCGAAAAAGCATGAACGTCGGACGATTGCTACGACACCGAAAGTGCCAGCCAGTCAAGCTCTTGCTGCTCCTCCCCGGCCATTGGCAGCACATCTACAGCACCACAGACATCGGGGTTCCGGGCTTTCCCTGACGAACAGGGCTTCGACGTTTACCACCACCTGCGCCTGGGAGTCCACTCCAAAAAAACCCGAAAAATCACCAACGTTGGACGATTGCTCCCACACCGAAAGTGCCAGCCAGTCAAGCTCTTGCTGCTCCTCACCGGCCATTGGCAGCGCATCTACAGCACCACAGACATCGGGGCTCCGGGCTTTCCCTGACGAACAGGGCTTCGACGTTTACCACCAGCTGCACCTGGGCCCCCATTGGAAAAAACCCCGAAAAATCACGAACGTTGGACGATTGCTCCCACACAAAACGTGCCAGCCAGTCAAGCTCTTGCTGCTCCTCCCCGGCCATTGGCAGCGCATCTACAGCACCACAGACATCGGGGCTCCGGGCTTTCCCTGACGAACAGGGCTTCGACGTTTACCACCAGCTGCACCTGGGCGCCCATTGGAAAAAAACCCAAGAAAAATCACGAACGTTGGACAATTGCTCCCACACCGAAAGTGCCAGCCAGTGAAGCTGTTGCTGCTCCTCACCGGCCATTGGCAGCGCATCTACAGCACCACAGACATTGGGGCTCCGGGCTTTCCCTGACGAACAGGGCTTCGACCTTTACCATCAGCTGCACCTGGGCGCCCACTCCAAAAAAACACGAAAAATCACGAACGTCGGACGATTGCTCCCACACAAAAAGTGCCAGCCAGTCAAGCTCTTGCTGCTCCTCACCGGCCATTGGCAGCGCATCTACAGCACCACAGACATCGGGGCTCCGGGCTTTCCCTGACGAACAGGGCTTCGACGTTTACCACCAGCTGCACCTGGGCGCCCACTGAAAAAAACCCCGAAAAATCACGAATGTTGGACGATTGCTCCCACACCGAAAGTGCCAGCAACTCAAGCTCTTGCTGCTCCTCACTGGCCATTGGCAGCGCATCTACAGCACCACAGACATCGGGGTTCCGGGCTTTCCCTGACGACCCGGGCTTCGACGTTTACCACCAGCTGCACCTGGTCGCCCACTCCAAAAAAACCCGAAAAATCACGAACGTCACACGATTGCTCCCACACAAAAAGTGCCAGCCAGTCAAGCTCCTGCTGCTCCTCACTGGCCACTGGCAGCGCATCTACAGCACCACAGACATCGGGGCTTCGAGCTTTCCCTGACGAACAGGGCTTCGACGTTTACCACCAGCTGCACCTGGGGGCCCCACTGAAAAAATCCCCGAAAAAGCATGAACGTCGGACGATTGCTCCCACACCGAAAGTGCCAGCCAGTCAAGCTCTTGCTGCTCCTCACCGGCCATTGGCAGCGCATCTACAGCACCACAGACATCGGGGCTCCGGGCTTTCCCTGACGAACAGGGCTTCGACGTTTACCACCACCTGCACCTGGGCGCCCATTGGAAAAAACCCAAGAAAAATCACGAACGTTGGACGATTGCTCCCACACGGAAAGTGCCAGCAACTCAAGCTCTTGCTGCTCATCACCGGCCATTGGCAGCGCATCTACAGCACCACAGACATCAGGGCTCCGGGCTTTCCCTGACGAACAGGGCTTCGACGTTTACCACCAGCTGCACCTGGGGGGCCCACTGAAAGAAACCCCGAAAAATCGGGAACGTCGGATGATTACACCCACACCGAAAGTGCCAGCCAGTCAAGCTCTTGCTGCTCCTCACCGGCCATTGGCAGCGCATCTACAGCACCACAGACATCGGGGCTCCGGGCTTTCCCTGACGATTAGGGCTTCGACGCTTAACACCAGCTGCACCTGGGCGCCCATTGGAAAAAAACCCAAGAAAAATCACGAACGTCGGACGATTGCTCCCACAGAAAAAGTGCCAGGCAGTGAAGCTCCTGCTGCTCCTCAGCGGCCATTGGCAGCGCATCTACAGCACCACAGACATCGGGGCTCCGGGCTTTCCCTGACGAACAGGGCTTCGACGTTTACCACCAGCTGCACCTGGGCGCCCATTGGAAAAAAACCCAAGAAAAATCACGAACGTTGGACAATTGCTCCCACACCGAAAGTGCCAGCAACTCAAGCTGTTGCTGCTCCTCACCGGCCATTGGCAGCGCATCTACAGCACCACAGACATCGGGGCTCCGGGCTTTCCCTGACAAACAGGGCTTCGACGTTTACCACCAGCTGGACCTGGGAGCCCACTCCAAAAAAACCCAAGAAAAATCACGAACGTCACATGATTGCTCCCACACAAAAAGTGCCAGCAAGTCAAGCTCCTGCTGCTCCTCACTGGCCATTGGCAGCACATCTACAGCACCACAAACATCGGGGCTTCGAGCTTTCCCTGACGAACAGGGCTTCGATATTTACCACCAGCTGCACCTGGGGGCCCCACTGAAAAAATCCCCGAAAAAGCATGAACGTCGGACGATTGCTCCCACACCGAAAGTGCCAGCCAGTCAAGCTCTTGCTGCTCCTCACCGGCCATTGGCAGCGCATCTACAGCACCACAGACAACGGGGCTCCGGGCTTTCCCTGACGAACAGGGCTTCGACGTTTACCACCACCTGCACCTGGGCGCCCATTGGAAAAAAGCCCAAGAAAAATCACGAACGTTGGACGATTGCTCCCACACCAAAAGTGCCAGCAACTCAAGCTCTTGCTGCTCCTCACCGGCCATTGGCAGCGCATCTACAGCACCACAGACATCGGGGCTCCGGGCTTTCCCTGACGAACAGGGCTTCGACGTTTACCACCACCTGCACCTGGGGGGCCCACTGAAAGAAACCCCGAAAAATCGGGAACGTCGGATGATTACTCCCACACCGAAAGTGCCAGCCAGTCAAGCTCTTGCTGCTCCTCACCGGCCATTGGCAGCGCATCTACAGCACCACAGACATCGGGGCTCCGGGCTTTCCCTGACGAATAGGGCTTCGACGCTTACCACCAGCTGCACCTGGGCGCCCATTGGAAAAAAACCCAAGAAAAATCACGAACGTCGGACGATTGCTCCCACACAAAAATTGCCAGCCAGTGAAGCTCCTGCTGCTCCTCAGCGGCCATTGGCAGCGCATCTACAGCACCACAGACATCGGGGCTCCGGGCTTTCCCTGACGAACAGGGCTTCGACGTTTACCACCAGCTGCACCTGGGCGCCCACTGAAAAAAACCCGAAAAATCACAAACGTCGGACGATTGCTCCCACACCGAAAGTGCCAGCCAGTCAAGCTCCTGCTGCTCCTCACCGGCCATTGGCAGCGCATCTACAGCACCACAGACATCGGGGCTCCGGGCTTTCCCTGACGAACAGGGCTTCGACGTTTACCACCACCTGCACCTGGGCGCCCATTGCAAAAAAACCCAAGAAAAATCACGAACGTCGGACGATTGCTCGCACACCGAAAGTGCCAGCAACTGAAGCTCTTGCTGCTCCTCACCGGCCATTGCAGCGCATCTACAGCACCACAGACATCGGGGCTCCGGGCTTTCCCTGACGAACAGGGCTTCGACGTTTACCACCAGCTGCACCTGGGGGGCCCACTGAAAAAAACCCCGAAAAATCATGAACGTCGGACGATTGCTCCCACACAAAAAGTTCCAGCCAGTCAAGCTCTTGCTGCTCATCACCGGCCATTGGCAGCGCATCTACAGCACCACAGACATCGGGGCTCCACGCTTTCCCTGACGAACAGGGCTTTGACGCTTACCACTAGCTGCGCCTGGGGGGCCCACTGAAAGAAACCCCGAAAAATCGGGGACGTCGGATGATTACTCCCACACCGAAAGTGCCAGCCAGTCAAGCTCTTGCTGCTCCTCACCTGCCATTGGCAGCGCATCTACAGCACCACAGACATCGGGGCTCCGGGCTTTCCCTGACGAACAGGGCTTCGAGGTTTACCACCAGCTGCACCTGGGGGGCCCACTGAAAAAAACCCCGAAAAATCATGAACGTCGGACGATTGCTCCCACACAAAAAGTGCCAGCCAGTCAAGCTCCTGCTGCTCCTCACCGGCCATTGGCAGCGCATCTACAGCACCACAGACATCGGGGCTCCAGGCTTTCCCTGACGAACAGGGCTTCGACGTTTACCACCAGCTGCACCTGGGCGCCCACTCCAAAAAAACACGAAAAATCACGAACGTCGGACGATTACTCCCACACCAAAAGTGCCAGCCAGTCAAGCTCTTGCTGCTCCTCACCGGCCATTGGCAGCGCATCTACAGCACCACAGACATCGGGGCTCCGGGCTTTCCCTGATGAACAGGGCTTCGACGTTTACCACCAGCTGCACCTGGTCGCCCACTCCAGAAAAACCCGAAAAATCACGAACGTCAGACGATTGCTCCCACACAAAAAGTGCCAGCCAGTCAAGCTCCTGCTGCTCCTCACTGGCCATTGGCAGTGCATCTACAGCACCACAAACATCGGGGCTCCGAGCTTTCCCTGACGAACAGGGCTTCGATATTTACCACCAGCTGCAACTGGGCGCCCACTGGAAAAATCCCTGAAAAATCACGAACGTCGGACGATTGCTCCCACTCCGAAAGTGCCAGCCAGTCAAGCTCTTGCTGCTCCTCACCGGCCATTGGCAGCGCATCTACAGCACCACAGACATTGGGGCTCCGGGCTTTCCCTGACGAAGAGGGCTTGAACCTTTACCTCCAGCTGCACCTGGGGGGCACACTGAAAGAAACCCCAAAAATCGGGAACGTCGGATGATTACTCCCACACCGAAAGTGCCAGCCAGTCAAGCTCTTGCTGCTCCTCACCGGCCATTGGCAGCGCATCTACAGCACCACAGACATCGGGGCTCCGGGCTTTCCCTGACGAACAGTGCTTTGACGTTTACCACCACCTGCACCTGGGCGCCCATTGGAAAAAAACCCAAGAAAAATCACGAACGTTGGACGATTGCTCCCACACCGAAAGTGCCAGCCAGTCAAGCTCTTGCTGCTCCTCACCGGCCATTGGCAGCGCATCTACAGCACCACAGACATCGGGGCTCCGGGCTTTCCCTGACGAACAGGGCTTCGACGTTTACCACCACCTGCACCTGGGCGCCCATTGGCAAAAAACCCAAGAAAAATCACAAATGTCGGACGATTGCTCCCACACCGAAAGTGCCAGCCAGTCAAGCTCTTGCTGCTCACCACCGGCCATTGGCAGCGCATCTACAGCACCACAGACATCGGGGCTCCGGGCTTTCCCTGACAAACAGGGCTTCGACGTTTACCACCAGCTGCGCCTGGGCGCCCACTCCAAAAAACCCAGAAAAATCACGAACGTCGGACGATTGCTCCCACACCGAAAGTGCCAGCCAGTCAAGCTCTTGCTGCTCCTCACCGGCCATTGGCAGCGCATCTACAGCACCACAGACATCGGGGCTCCGGGCTTTCCCTGACGAACAGGGCTTTGACGTTTACCACCAGCTGCACCTGGGAGCCCACTGAAAAAAACCCCGAAAAATCATGAACGTCAGACGATTGCTCCCACACCGAAAGTGCCAGCCAGTCAAGCTCTTGCTGCTCCTCACCGGCCATTGGCAGCGCATCTACAGCACCACAGATATCGGGGCTCCGGGCTTTCCCTAACGAACAGGGCTTCGACGTTTACCACCAGCTGCACCTGGGGAGCCAACTGAAAAAAGCCCCGAAAAATCATGAACGTCGGACGATTGCTCCCACACCGAAATTGCCAGCCAGACAAGCTCTTGCTGCTCCTCACCAGCCATTGGCAGCGCATCTACAGCACCACAGACATCGGGTCTCCGGGCTTTCCCTGACGAACAGGGCTTCGACTTTTACCACCACCTGCGCCTCGGAGTCCACTCCAAAAAAACCCAAAAAATCACAAACGTCGGATGATTGCTCCCACACCGAAAGTGCCAGCCAGTCAAGCACTTGCTGCTCCTCACCGGCCATTGGCAGCGCATCTACAGCACCACAGACATCGGGGCTCCGGGCTTTCCCTGACGAACAGGGCTTCGACGTTTACCACCACCTGCACCTGGGCGCCCATTGGCAAAAAACCCAAGAAAAATCACAAATGTCGGACGATTGCTCCCACACCGAAAGTGCCAGCCAGTCAAGCTCTTGCTGCTCACCACCGGCCATTGGCAGCGCATCTACAGCACCACAGACATCGGGGCTCCGGGCTTTCCCTGACAAACAGGGCTTCGACGTTTACCACCAGCTGCGCCTGGGCGCCCACTCCAAAAAACCCAGAAAAATCACGAACGTCGGACGATTGCTCCCACACCGAAAGTGCCAGCCAGTCAAGCTCCTGCTGCTCCTCACCGGCCATTGGCAGCGCATCTACAGCACCACAGACATCGGGGCTCCGGGCTTTCCCTGACGAACAGGGCTTTGACGTTTACCACCAGCTGCACCTGGGGGGCCCACTGAAAAAAACCCCGAAAAATCATGAACGTCAGACGATTGCTCCCACACCGAAAGTGCCAGCCAGTCAAGCTCTTGCTGCTCCTCACCGGCCATTGGCAGCGCATCTACAGCACCACAGATATCGGGGCTCCGGGCTTTCCCTAACGAACAGGGCTTCGACGTTTACCACCAGCTGCACCTGGGGAGCCAACTGAAAAAAGCCCCGAAAAATCATGAACGTCGGAATTGCTCCCACACCGAAATTGCCAGCCAGACAAGCTCTTGCTGCTCCTCACCGGCCATTGGCAGCGCATCTACAGCACCACAGACATCGGGTCTCCGGGCTTTCCCTGACGAACAGGGCTTCGACTTTTACCACCACCTGCGCCTCGGAGTCCACTCCAAAAAAACCCAAAAAATCACAAACGTCGGATGATTGCTCCCACACCGAAAGTGCCAGCCAGTCAAGCACTTGCTGCTCCTCACCGGCCATTGGCAGCGCATCTACAGCACCACAGACATCGGGGCTCCGGGCTTTCCTTGACGAACAGGGCTTCGATGTTTACCACCACCTGCACCTGGGCGCCCATTGGCAAAAAACCCAAGAAAAATCACAAATGTCGGACGATTGCTCCCACACCGAAAGTGCCAGCCAGTCAAGCTCTTGCTGCTCACCACCGGCCATTGGCAGCGCATCTACAGCACCACAGACATCGGGGCTCCGGGCTTTCCCTGACAAACAGGGCTTCGACGTTTACCACCAGCTGCGCCTGGGCGCCCACTCAAAAAACCCCGAAAAATCACGAACGTCGGACGATTGCTCCCACACCGAAAGTGCCAGCAACTCAAGCTCTTGCTGTTCCTCACCGGCCATTGGCAGCGCATCTACAGCACCACAGACATCGGGGCTCCGGGCTTTCCCTGACGAACAGGGCTTGAACGTTTACCACCAGCTGCACCTGGGGGCCCCACTGAAATAATCCCCGAAAAAGCATGAACGTCGGACGATTGCTCCGACACCGAAAGTCCCAGCCAGTCAAGCTCTTGCTGCTCCTCCCCGGCCATTGGCAGCACATCTACAGCACCACAGACATCGGGGCTCCGGGCTTTCCCTGACGAACAGGGCTTCGACGTTTACCACCAGCTGCACCTGGGGGGCCCACTGAAAAAAATCCCGAAAAAGCATGAATGTCGGACGATTGCTCCGACACCGAAAGTGCCAGCCAGTCAAGCTCTTGCTGCTCCTCACCGGCCATTGGCAGCGCATCTACAGCACCACAGACATCGGGGCTCCGGGCTTTCCCTGACGAACAGTGCTTTGACGTTTACCACCACCTGCACCTGGGCGCCCATTGGAAAAAAACCCAAGAAAAATCACGAACGTCGGACGATTGCTCCCACACCGAAAGTGCCAGCCAGTCAAGCACTTGCTGCTCCTCACCGGCCATTGGCAGCGCATCTACAGCACCACAGACATCGGGGCTCCGGGCTTTCCCTGACGAACAGGGCTTCGACGTTTACCACCACCTGCAGCTGGGCACGCATTGGCAAAAAACCCAAGAAAAATCACAAATGTCGGACGATTGCTCCCACACCGAAAGTGCCAGCCAGTCAAGCTCTTGCTGCTCACCACCGGCCATTGGCAGCGCATCTACAGCACCACAGACATCGGGGCTCCGGGCTTTCCCTGACAAACAGGGCTTCGACGTTTACCACCAGCTGCGCCTGGGCGCCCACTCCAAAAAACCCCGAAAAATCACGAACGTCGGACGATTGCTCCCACACCGAAAGTGCCAGCAACGCAAGCTCTTGCTGTTCCTCACCGGCCATTGGCAGCGCATCTACAGCACCACAGACATCGGGGCTCCGGGCTTTCCCTGACGAACAGGGCTTCGACGTTTACCACCAGCTGCACCTGGGGGGCCCACTGAAAAAAACCCCGAAAAAGCATGAACGTCGGACGATTGCTCCGACACCGAAAGTCCCAGCCAGTCAAGCTCTTGCTGCTCCTCCCCGGCCATTGGCAGCACATCTACAGCACCACAGACATCGGGGCTCCGGGCTTTCCCTGATGAACAGGGCTTCGACCTTTACCACCACCTGCACCTGGTCGCCCACTCCAGAAAAACCCGAAAAATCACGAACGTCAGATGATTGCTCCCGCACAAAAAGTGCCAGCCAGTCAAGCTCCTGCTACTCCTCACCGGCCATTGGCAGCGCATCTACAGCACCACAGACGTAGGGGCTCCACGCTTTCCCTGACAAACAGGGCTTCGACGTTTACCACCAGCTGCACCTGGTCGCCCACGCCAAAAAAACCCGAAAAATCATGAACGTCGGACGATTGTTCCCACACAAAAAGTGCCAGCCAGTCAAGCTCCTGCTGCTCCTCACCGGCCATTGGCAGCACATCTACAGCACCACAGACATCGGGGCTCCGGGCTTTCCCTGACGAACAGGGCTTCGACTTTTACCACCACCTGCGCCTCGGAGTCCACTCCAAAAAAACCCAAAAAATCACAAACGTCGGACGATTGCTCCCACACCGAAAGTGCCAGCCAGTCAAGCTCTTGCTGCTCCTCACCAGCCATTGGCAGCGCATCTACAGCACCACAGACATCGGGGCTCCGGGCTTTCCCTGACGAACAGGGCTTCGACGTTTACCACCACCTGCACCTGGGCGCCCATTGGAAAAAAACTAAAGAAAAATCACGAACGTCGGACGATTGCTCGCACACCGAAAGTGCCAGCAACTCAAGCTCTTGCTGCTCCTCACCGGCCATTGGCAGCGCATCTACAGCACCACAGACATCGGGGCTCCGGGCTTTCCCTGACGAACAGGGCTTCGACGTTTACCACCAGCTGCACCTGGGGGGCCCACTGAAAAAAACCCCGAAAAATCATGAACGTCGGACGATTGCTCCCACACAAAAAGTTCCAGCCAGTCAAGCTCTTGCTGCTCATCACCGGCCATTGGCAGCGCATCTACAGCACCACAGACATCGGGGCTCCGGGCTTTCCCTGACGAACAGGGCTTTGACGCTTACCACTAGCTGCGCCTGGGGGGCCCACTGAAAGAAACCCCGAAAAATCGGGGACGTCGGATGATTACTCCCACACCGAAAGTGCCAGCCAGTCAAGCTCCTGCTGCTCCTCAGCGGCCATTGGCAGCGCATCTACAGCACCACAGACATCGGGGCTCCGGGCTTTCCCTGACGAACAGGGCTTCGACGTTTACCACCAGCTGCACCTGGGAGTCCACTCCAAAAAAACCCGAAAAATCACAAACGTCGGACGATTGCTCCCACACAAAAAGTGCCAGCCAGTCAAGCTCCTGCTGCTCCTCACCGGCCATTGGCAGCGCATCTACAGCACCACAGACATCGGGGCTCCAGGCTTTCCCTGACGAACAGGGCTTCGACGTTTACCACCAGCTGCACCTGGTCGCCCACTCCAAAAAAACACGAAAAATCACGAACGTCGGACGATTACTCCCACACAAAAAGTGCCAGCCAGTGAAGCTCTTGCTGCTCCTCACCGGCCATTGGCAGCGCATCTACAGCACCACAGACATCGGGGCTCCGGGCTTTCCCTGATGAACAGGGCTTCGACGTTTACCACCAGCTGCACCTGGTCGCCCACTCCAGAAAAACCCGAAAAATCACGAACGTTGGACGATTGCTCCCACACAAAAAGTGCCAGCCAGTCAAGCTCCTGCTGCTCCTCACTGGCCATTGGCAGTGCATCTACAGCACCACAAACATCGGGGCTCCGAGCTTTCCCTGACGAACAGGGCTTCGATATTTACCACCAGCTGCACCTGGGCGCCCACTGGAAAAATCCCTGAAAAATCACGAACGTCGGACGATTGCTCCCACACCTAAAGTGCCAGCCAGTCAAGCTGTTGCTGCTCCTCAGCGGCCATTGGCAGCGCATCTACAGCACCACAGACATCGGGGCTCCGGGCTTTCCCTGACGAACAGGGCTTCGACGTTTACCACCAGCTGCACCTGGGGGGCCCACTGAAAAAACCCCGAAAAAGCATGAACGTCGGACGATTGCTCCCACACCGAAAGCGCCAGCCAGTCAAGCTCTTGCTGCTCCTCCCCGGCCATTGGCAGCACATCTACAGCACCACAGACATCGGGGCTCCGGGCTTTCCCTGACGAACAGGGCTTCGACGTTTACCACCAGCTGCGCCTGGGAGTCCACTCCAAAAAACCCAAAAAATCACAAACGTCGGACGATTGCTCCCACACCGAAAGTGCCAGCCAGACAAGCTCTTGCTGCTCCTCACCGGCCATTGGCAGCGCATCTACAGCACCACAGACATCGGGGCTCCGGGCTTTCCCTGACGAACAGGGCTTGAACCTTTACCACCAGCTGCACCTGGGGGGCCCACTGAAAGAAACCCCGAAAAATCGGGAACATCGGAGGATTACTCCCACACCGAAAGTGCCAGCCAGTCAAGCTCTTGCTGCTCATCACCGGCCATTGGCAGCGCATCTACAGCACCACAGACATCGGGGCTCCGGGCTTTCCCTGACGAACAGGGGTTCGACGTTTACCACCAGCTGCACCTGGGCGCCCATTGGAAAAAAACCCAAGAAAAATCACGAACGTGGGACGATTGCTTCCACACCAAAAGTGCCAGCCAGTCAAGCTCTTGCTGCTCCTCAGCGGCCATTGGCAGCGCATCTACAGCACCACAGACATCGGGGCTCCGGGCTTTCCCTGACGAACAGGGCTTCGACGTTTACCACCAGCTGCACCTGGGGGGCCCACTGAAAAAAATCCCGAAAAAGCATGAATGTCGGACGATTGCTCCGACACCGAAAGTGCCCGCCAGTCAAGCTCTTGCTGCTCCTCACCGGCCATTGGCAGCGCATCTACAGCACCACAGACATCGGGGCTCCGGGCTTTCCCTGACGAACAGTGCTTTGACGTTTACCACCACCTGCACCTGGGCGCCCATTGGAAAAAAACCCAAGAAAAATCACGAACGTCGGACGATTGCTCCCACACCGAAAGTGCCAGCCAGTCAAGCACTTGCTGCTCCTCACCGGCCATTGGCAGCGCATCTAAAGCACCACAGACATCGGGGCTCCGGGCTTTCCCTGACGAACAGGGCTTCGACGTTTACCACCACCTGCAGCTGGGCACGCATTGGCAAAAAACCCAAGAAAAATCACAAATGTCGGACGATTGCTCCCACACCGAAAGTGCCAGCCAGACATGCTCTTGCTGCTCATCACCGGCCATTGGCAGCGCATCTACAGCACCACAGACATCGGGGCTCCGGGCTTTCCCTGACGAACAGGGCTTCGACGTTTACCACCAGCTGCACCTGGTCGCCCACTCCAGAAAAACCCTAAAAATCACGAATGTCGGACGATTGCTCCCACACAAAAAGTGCCAGCCAGTCAAGCTCTTGCTGCTCCTCACCGGCCATTGGCAGCGCATCTACAGCACCACAGACATCGGGGCTCCGGGCTTTCCCTGACGAACAGGGCTTCGACGCTTACCACCAGCTGCACCTGGGCGCCCATTGGAAAAAAACCAAGAAAAATCACGAACGTTGGACGATTGCTCCCACACCAAAAGTGCCAGAAACTCAAGCTCTTGCTGCTCATCACCGGCCATTGGCAGCACATCTACAGCACCACAGACATCGGGGTTCCGCGCTTTCCCTGACGAACAGGGCTTCGACGTTTACCACCACCTGCGCCTGGGAGTCCACTCCAAAAAAACCCGAGAAATCACAAACGTCGGACGATTGCTCCCACACAAAAAATGCCAGCCAGTCAAGCTCTTGCTGCTCCTCACCGGCCATTGGCAGCGCATCTACAGCACCACAGACATCGGGGCTCTGGGCTTTCCCTGACGAACAGGGCTTCGACGTTTACCACCAGCTGCACCTGGGGGCCCCACTGAAAAAACCCCGAAAAAGCATGAACGTCGGACGATTGCTACGACACCGAAAGTGCCAGCCAGTCAAGCTCTTGCTGCTCCTCCCCGGCCATTGGCAGCACATCTACAGCACCACAGACATCGGGGTTCCGGGCTTTCCCTGACGAACAGGGCTTCGACGTTTACCACCACCTGCGCCTGGGAGTCCACTCCAAAAAAACCCGAAAAATCACCAACGTTGGACGATTGCTCCCACACCGAAAGTGCCAGCCAGTCAAGCTCTTGCTGCTCCTCACCGGCCATTGGCAGCGCATCTACAGCACCACAGACATCGGGGCTCCGGGCTTTCCCTGACGAACAGGGCTTCGACGTTTACCACCAGCTGCACCTGGGCCCCCATTGGAAAAAACCCCGAAAAATCACGAACGTTGGACGATTGCTCCCACACAAAAAGTGCCAGCCAGTCAAGCTCTTGCTGCTCCTCCCCGGCCATTGGCAGCGCATCTACAGCACCACAGACATCGGGGCTCCGGGCTTTCCCTGACGAACAGGGCTTCGACGTTTACCACCAGCTGCACCTGGGCGCCCATTGGAAAAAAACCCAAGAAAAATCACGAACGTTGGACAATTGCTCCCACACCGAAAGTGCCAGCCAGTGAAGCTGTTGCTGCTCCTCACCGGCCATTGGCAGCGCATCTACAGCACCACAGACATTGGGGCTCCGGGCTTTCCCTGACGAACAGGGCTTCGACCTTTACCATCAGCTGCACCTGGGCGCCCACTCCAAAAAAACACGAAAAATCACGAACGTCGGACGATTGCTCCCACACAAAATGTGCCAGCCAGTCAAGCTCTTGCTGCTCCTCACCGGCCATTGGCACCGCATCTACAGCACCACAGACATCGGGGCTCCGGGCTTTCCCTGACGAACAGGGCTTCGACGTTTACCACCAGCTGCACCTGGGCGCCCACTGAAAAAAACCCCGAAAAATCACGAATGTTGGACGATTGCTCCCACACCGAAAGTGCCAGCAACTCAAGCTCTTGCTGCTCCTCACTGGCCATTGGCAGCGCATCTACAGCACCACAGACATCGGGGTTCCGGGCTTTCCCTGACGACCCGGGCTTCGACGTTTACCACCAGCTGCACCTGGTCGCCCACTCCAAAAAAACCCGAAAAATCACGAACGTCACACGATTGCTCCCACACAAAAAGTGCCAGCCAGTCAAGCTCCTGCTGCTCCTCACTGGCCACTGGCAGCGCATCTACAGCACCACAGACATCGGGGCTTCGAGCTTTCCCTGTCGAACAGGGCTTCGACGTTTACCACCAGCTGCACCTGGGGGCCCCACTGAAAAAATCCCCGAAAAATCAGGAACGTCGGACGATTGCTCCCACACCGAAAGTGCCAGCCAGTCAAGCTCTTGCTGCTCCTCACCGGCCATTGGCAGCGCATCTACAGCACCACAGACATCGGGGCTCCGGGCTTTCCCTGATGAACAGGGCTTCGACGTTTACCACCACCTGCACCTGGGCGCCCATTGGAAAAAACCCAAGAAAAATCACGAACGTTGGACGATTGCTCCCACACGGAAAGTGCCAGCAACTCAAGCTCTTGCTGCTCATCACCGGCCATTGGCAGCGCATCTACAGCACCACAGACATCAGGGCTCCGGGCTTTCCCTGACGAACAGGGCTTCGACGTTTACCACCAGCTGCACCTGGGGGGCCCACTGAAAGAAACCCCGAAAAATCGGGAACGTCGGATGATTACACCCACACCGAAAGTGCCAGCCAGTCAAGCTCTTGCTGCTCCTCACCGGCCATTGGCAGCGCATCTACAGCACCACAGACATCGGGGCTCCGGGCTTTCCCTGACGATTAGGGCTTCGACGCTTAACACCAGCTGCACCTGGGCGCCCATTGGAAAAAAACCCAAGAAAAATCACGAACGTCGGACGATTGCTCCCACAGAAAAAGTGCCAGGCAGTGAAGCTCCTGCTGCTCCTCAGCGGCCATTGGCAGCGCATCTACAGCACCACAGACATCGGGGCTCCGGGCTTTCCCTGACGAACAGGGCTTCGACGTTTACCACCAGCTGCACCTGGACGCCCATTGGAAAAAAACCCAAGAAAAATCACGAATGTTGGACAATTGCTCCCACACCGAAAGTGCCAGCAACTCAAGCTGTTGCTGCTCCTCACCGGCCATTGGCAGCGTATCTACAGCACCACAGACATCGGGGCTCCGGGCTTTCCCTGACAAACAGGGCTTCGACGTTTACCACCAGCTGGACCTGGGAGCCCACTCCAAAAAAACCCAAGAAAAATCACGAACGTCACATGATTGCTCCCACACAAAAAGTGCCAGCAAGTCAAGCTCCTGCTGCTCCTCACTGGCCATTGGCAGCACATCTACAGCACCACAAACATCGGGGCTTCGAGCTTTCCCTGACGAACAGGGCTTCGATATTTACCACCAGCTGCACCTGGGGGCCCCACTGAAAAAATCCCCGAAAAAGCATGAACGTCGGACGATTGCTCCCACACCGAAAGTGCCAGCCAGTCAAGCTCTTGCTGCTCCTCACCGGCCATTGGCAGCGCATCTACAGCACCACAGACATCGGGGCTCCGGGCTTTCCCTGACGAACAGGGCTTCGACGTTTACCACCACCTGCACCTGGGCGCCCATTGGAAAAAAGCCCAAGAAAAATCACGAACGTTGGACGATTGCTCCCACACCAAAAGTGCCAGCCAGTCAAGCTCCTGCTGCTCCTCACCGGCCATTGGCAGCGCATCTACAGCACCACAGACATCGGGGCTCCGGGCTTTCCCTGACGAACAGGGCTTCGACGTTTACCACCACCTGCACCTGGGGGGCCCACTGAAAGAAACCCCGAAAAATCGGGAACGTCGGATGATTACTCCCACACCAAAAGTGCCAGCCAGTCAAGCTCTTGCTGCTCCTCACCGGCCATTGGCAGCGCATCTACAGCACCACAGACATCGGGGCTCCGGGCTTTCCCTGACGAATAGGGCTTCGACGCTTACCACCAGCTGCACCTGGGCGCCCATTGGAAAAAAACCCAAGAAAAATCACGAACGTCGGACGATTTCTCCCACACAAAAATTGCCAGCCAGTGAAGCTCCTGCTGCTCCTCAGCGGCCATTGGCAGCGCATCTACAGCACCACAGACATCGGGGCTCCGGGCTTTCCCTGACGAACAGGGCTTCGACGTTTACCACCAGCTGCACCTGGGCGCCCACTGAAAAAAAACCCGAAAAATCAACAACGTCGGACGATTGCTCCCACACCGAAAGTGCCAGCCAGTCAAGCTCCTGCTGCTCCTCACCGGCCATTGGCAGCGCATCTACAGCACCACAGACATCGGGGCTCCGGGCTTTCCCTGACGAACAGGGCTTCGACGTTTACCACCACCTGCACCTGGGCGCCCATTGGAAAAAAACCCAAGAAAAATCACGAACGTCGGACGATTGCTCGCACACCGAAAGTGCCAGCAACTGAAGCTCTTGCTGCTCCTCACCGGCCATTGGCAGCGCATCTACAGCACCACAGACATCGGGGCTCCGGGCTTTCCCTGACGAACAGGGCTTCGACGTTTACCACCAGCTGCACCTGGGGGGCCCACTGAAAAAAACCCCGAAAAATCATGAACGTCGGACGATTGCTCCCACACAAAAAGTTCCAGCCAGTCAAGCTCTTGCTGCTCATCACCGGCCATTGGCAGCGCATCTACAGCACCACAGACATCGGGGCTCCACGCTTTCCCTGACGAACAGGGCTTTGACGCTTACCACTAGCTGCGCCTGGGGGGCCCACTGAAAGAAACCCCGAAAAATCGGGGACGTCGGATGATTACTCCCACACCGAAAGTGCCAGCCAGTCAAGCTCTTGCTGCTCCTCACCTGCCATTGGCAGCGCATCTACAGCACCACAGACATCGGGGCTCCGGGCTTTCCCTGACGAACAGGGCTTCGAGGTTTACCACCAGCTGCACCTGGGGGGCCCACTGAAAAAAACCCCGAAAAATCATGAACGTCGGACGATTGCTCCCACACAAAAAGTGCCAGCCAGTCAAGCTCCTGCTGCTCCTCACCGGCCATTGGCAGCGCATCTACAGCACCACAGACATCGGGGCTCCAGGCTTTCCCTGACGAACAGGGCTTCGACGTTTACCACCAGCTGCACCTGGGCGCCCACTCCAAAAAAACACGAAAAATCACGAACGTCGGACGATTACTCCCACACCAAAAGTGCCAGCCAGTCAAGCTCTTGCTGCTCCTCACCGGCCATTGGCAGCGCATCTACAGCACCACAGACATCGGGGCTCCGGGCTTTCCCTGATGAACAGGGCTTCGACGTTTACCACCAGCTGCACCTGGTCGCCCACTCCAGAAAAACCCGAAAAATCACGAACGTCAGACGATTGCTCCCACACAAAAAGTGCCAGCCAGTCAAGCTCCTGCTGCTCCTCACTGGCCATTGGCAGTGCATCTACAGCACCACAAACATCGGGGCTCCGAGCTTTCCCTGACGAACAGGGCTTCGATATTTACCACCAGCTGCAACTGGGCGCCCACTGGAAAAATCCCTGAAAAATCACGAACGTCGGACGATTGCTCCCACTCCGAAAGTGCCAGCCAGTCAAGCTGTTGCTGCTCCTCACCGGCCATTGGCAGCGCATCTACAGCACCACAGACATCGGGGCTCCGGGCTTTCCCTGACGAACAGGGCTTCGACTTTTACCACCACCTGCGCCTGGGAGTCCACTCCAAAAAAACCCAAAAAATCACAAACGTCGGACGATTGCTCCCACACCGAAAGTGCCAGCCAGACAAGCTCTTGCTGCTCCTCACCGGCCATTGGCAGCGCATCTACAGCACCACAGACATCGGGGCTCCGGGCTTTCCCTGACGAACAGGGCTTCGACGTTTACCACCAGCTGCACCTGGGCGCCCATTGGAAAAAAACCCAAGAAAAATCACGAACGTGGGACGATTGCTTCCACACCAAAAGTGCCAGCCAGTCAAGCTCTTGCTGCTCCTCAGCGGCCATTGGCAGCGCATCTACAGCACCACAGACATCGGGGCTCCGGGCTTTCCCTGACGAACAGGGCTTCGACGTTTACCACCAGCTGCACCTGGGGGGCCCACTGAAAAAAATCCCGAAAAAGCATGAATGTCGGACGATTGCTCCGACACCGAAAGTGCCAGCCAGTCAAGCTCTTGCTGCTCCTCACCGGCCATTGGCAGCGCATCTACAGCACCACAGACATCGGGGCTCCGGGCTTTCCCTGACGAACAGTGCTTTGACGTTTACCACCACCTGCACCTGGGCGCCCATTGGAAAAAAACCCAAGAAAAATCACGAACGTTGGACGATTGCTCCCACACCGAAAGTGCCAGCCAGTCAAGCTCTTGCTGCTCCTCACCGGCCATTGGCAGCGCATCTACAGCACCACAGACATCGGGGCTCCGGGCTTTCCCTGACGAACAGGGCTTTGACGTTTACCACCAGCTGCACCTGGGGGGCCCACTGAAAAAAACCCCGAAAAATCATGAACGTCAGACGATTGCTCCCACACCGAAAGTGCCAGCCAGTCAAGCTCTTGCTGCTCATCACCGGCCATTGGCAGCGCATCTACAGCACCACAGATATCGGGGCTCCGGGCTTTCCCTAACGAACAGGGCTTCGACGTTTACCACCAGCTGCACCTGGGGAGCCAACTGAAAAAAGCCCCGAAAAATCATGAACGTCGGACGATTGCTCCCACACCGAAATTGCCAGCCAGACAAGCTCTTGCTGCTCCTCACCGGCCATTGGCAGCGCATCTACAGCACCACAGACATCGGGTCTCCGGGCTTTCCCTGACGAACAGGGCTTCGACTTTTACCACCACCTGCGCCTCGGAGTCCACTCCAAAAAAACCCAAAAAATCACAAACGTCGGATGATTGCTCCCACACCGAAAGTGCCAGCCAGTCAAGCACTTGCTGCTCCTCACCGGCCATTGGCAGCGCATCTACAGCACCACAGACATCGGGGCTCCGGGCTTTCCCTGACAAACAGGGCTTCGACGTTTACCACCACCTGCACCTGGGCGCCCATTGGCAAAAAACCCAAGAAAAATCACAAATGTCGGACGATTGCTCCCACACCGAAAGTGCCAGCCAGTCAAGCTCTTGCTGCTCACCACCGGCCATTGGCAGCGCATCTACAGCACCACAGACATCGGGGCTCCGGGCTTTCCCTGACAAACAGGGCTTCGACGTTTACCACCAGCTGCGCCTGGGCGCCCACTCCAAAAAACCCAGAAAAATCACGAACGTCGGACGATTGCTCCCACACCGAAAGTGCCAGGCAGTCAAGCTCTTGCTGCTCCTCACCGGCCATTGGCAGCGCATCTACAGCACCACAGACATCGGGGCTCCGGGCTTTCCCTGACAAACAGGGCTTCGACGTTTACCACCAGCTGCGCCTGGGCGCCCACTCCAAAAAACCCAGAAAAATCACGAACGTCGGACGATTGCTCCGACACCGAAAGCGCCAGCCAGTCAAGCTCTTGCTGCTCCTCCCCGGCCATTGGCAGCACATCTACAGCACCACAGACATCGGGGCTCCGGGCTTTCCCTGACGAACAGGGCTTCGACTTTTACCACCACCTGCGCCTGGGAGTCCACTCCAAAAAAACCCAAAAAATCACAAACGTCGGACGATTGCTCCCACACCGAAAGTGCCAGCCAGACAAGCTCTTGCTGCTCCTCACCGGCCATTGGCAGCGCATCTACAGCACCACAGACATCGGGGCTCCGGGCTTTCCCTGACGAACAGGGCTTCGACGTTTACCACCAGCTGCACCTGGGCGCCCATTGGAAAAAAACCCAAGAAAAATCACGAACGTGGGACGATTGCTCCCACACCGAAAGTGCCAGCCAGTCAAGCTCTTGCTGCTCCTCACCGGCCATTGGCAGCGCATCTACAGCACCACAGACATCGGGGCTCCGGGCTTTCCCTGACGAACAGGGCTTTGACGTTTACCACCAGCTGCACCTGGGGGGCCCACTGAAAAAAACCCCGAAAAATCATGAACGTCAGACGATTGCTCCCACACCGAAAGTGCCAGCCAGTCAAGCTCTTGCTGCTCATCACCGGCCATTGGCAGCGCATCTACAGCACCACAGATATCGGGGCTCCGGGCTTTCCCTAACGAACAGGGCTTCGACGTTTACCACCAGCTGCACCTGGGGAGCCAACTGAAAAAAGCCCCGAAAAATCATGAACGTCGGACGATTGCTCCCACACCGAAATTGCCAGCCAGACAAGCTCTTGCTGCTCCTCACCGGCCATTGGCAGCGCATCTACAGCACCACAGACATCGGGTCTCCGGGCTTTCCCTGACGAACAGGGCTTCGACTTTTACCACCACCTGCGCCTCGGAGTCCACTCCAAAAAAACCCAAAAAATCACAAACGTCGGATGATTGCTCCCACACCGAAAGTGCCAGCCAGTCAAGCACTTGCTGCTCCTCACCGGCCATTGGCAGCGCATCTACAGCACCACAGACATCGGGGCTCCGGGCTTTCCCTGACAAACAGGGCTTCGACGTTTACCACCACCTGCACCTGGGCGCCCATTGGCAAAAAACCCAAGAAAAATCACAAATGTCGGACGATTGCTCCCACACCGAAAGTGCCAGCCAGTCAAGCTCTTGCTGCTCACCACCGGCCATTGGCAGCGCATCTACAGCACCACAGACATCGGGGCTCCGGGCTTTCCCTGACAAACAGGGCTTCGACGTTTACCACCAGCTGCGCCTGGGCGCCCACTCCAAAAAACCCAGAAAAATCACGAACGTCGGACGATTGCTCCCACACCGAAAGTGCCAGGCAGTCAAGCTCTTGCTGCTCCTCACCGGCCATTGGCAGCGCATCTACAGCACCACAGACATCGGGGCTCCGGGCTTTCCCTGACGAACAGGGCTTTGACGTTTACCACCAGCTGCACCTGGGGGGCCCACTGAAAAAAACCCCGAAAAATCATGAACGTCAGACGATTGCTCCCACACCGAAAGTGCCAGCCAGTCAAGCTCTTGCTGCTCCTCACCGGCCATTGGCAGCGCATCTACAGCACCACAGATATCGGGGCTCCGGGCTTTCCCTAACGAACAGGGCTTCGACGTTTACCACCAGCTGCACCTGGGGAGCCAACTGAAAAAAGCCCCGAAAAATCATGAACGTCGGACGATTGCTCCCACACCGAAATTGCCAGCCAGACAAGCTCTTGCTGCTCCTCACCGGCCATTGGCAGCGCATCTACAGCACCACAGACATCGGGTCTCCGGGCTTTCCCTGACGAACAGGGCTTCGACTTTTACCACCACCTGCGCCTCGGAGTCCACTCCAAAAAAACCCAAAAAATCACAAACGTCGGATGATTGCTCCCACACCGAAAGTGCCAGCCAGTCAAGCACTTGCTGCTCCTCACCGGCCATTGGCAGCGCATCTACAGCACCACAGACATCGGGGCTCCGGGCTTTCCTTGACGAACAGGGCTTCGATGTTTACCACCACCTGCACCTGGGCGCCCATTGGCAAAAAACCCAAGAAAAATCACAAATGTCGGACGATTGCTCCCACACCGAAAGTGCCAGCCAGTCAAGCTCTTGCTGCTCACCACCGGCCATTGGCAGCGCATCTACAGCACCACAGACATCGGGGCTCCGGGCTTTCCCTGACAAACAGGGCTTCGACGTTTACCACCAGCTGCGCCTGGGCGCCCACTCCAAAAAACCCCGAAAAATCACGAACGTCGGACGATTGCTCCCACACCGAAAGTGCCAGCAACTCAAGCTCTTGCTGTTCCTCACCGGCCATTGGCAGCGCATCTACAGCACCACAGACATCGGGGCTCCGGGCTTTCCCTGACGAACAGGGCTTGAACGTTTACCACCAGCTGCACCTGGGGGCCCCACTGAAATAATCCCCGAAAAAGCATGAACGTCGGACGATTGCTCCGACACCGAAAGTCCCAGCCAGTCAAGCTCTTGCTGCTCCTCCCCGGCCATTGGCAGCACATCTACAGCACCACAGACATCGGGGCTCCGGGCTTTCCCTGACGAACAGGGCTTCGACGTTTACCACCAGCTGCACCTGGGGGGCCCACTGAAAAAAATCCCGAAAAAGCATGAATGTCGGACGATTGCTCCGACACCGAAAGTGCCAGCCAGTCAAGCTCTTGCTGCTCCTCACCGGCCATTGGCAGCGCATCTACAGCACCACAGACATCGGGGCTCCGGGCTTTCCCTGACGAACAGTGCTTTGACGTTTACCACCACCTGCACCTGGGCGCCCATTGGAAAAAAACCCAAGAAAAATCACGAACGTCGGACGATTGCTCCCACACCGAAAGTGCCAGCCAGTCAAGCACTTGCTGCTCCTCACCGGCCATTGGCAGCGCATCTACAGCACCACAGACATCGGGGCTCCGGGCTTTCCCTGACGAACAGGGCTTCGACGTTTACCACCAGCTGCAGCTGGGCACGCATTGGCAAAAAACCCAAGAAAAATCACAAATGTCGGACGATTGCTCCCACACCGAAAGTGCCAGCCAGTCAAGCTCTTGCTGCTCACCACCGGCCATTGGCAGCGCATCTACAGCACCACAGACATCGGGGCTCCGGGCTTTCCCTGACAAACAGGGCTTCGACGTTTACCACCAGCTGCGCCTGGGCGCCCACTCCAAAAAACCCCGAAAAATCACGAACGTCGGACGATTGCTCCCACACCGAAAGTGCCAGCAACGCAAGCTCTTGCTGTTCCTCACCGGCCATTGGCAGCGCATCTACAGCACCACAGACATCGGGGCTCCGGGCTTTCCCTGACGAACAGGGCTTCGACGTTTACCACCAGCTGCACCTGGGGGGCCCACTGAAAAAAACCCCGAAAAAGCATGAACGTCGGACGATTGCTCCGACACCGAAAGTCCCAGCCAGTCAAGCTCTTGCTGCTCCTCACCGGCCATTGGCAGCGCATCTACAGCACCACAGACATCGGGGCTCCGGGCTTTCCCTGACGAACAGGGCTTCGACGCTTACCACCAGCTGCACCTGGGCGCCCATTGGAAAAAAACCAAGAAAAATCACGAACGTTGGACGATTGCTCCCACACCAAAAGTGCCAGAAACTCAAGCTCTTGCTGCTCATCACCGGCCATTGGCAGCACATCTACAGCACCACAGACATCGGGGTTCCGCGCTTTCCCTGACGAACAGGGCTTCGACGTTTACCACCACCTGCGCCTGGGAGTCCACTCCAAAAAAACCCGAGAAATCACAAACGTCGGACGATTGCTCCCACACAAAAAATGCCAGCCAGTCAAGCTCTTGCTGCTCCTCACCGGCCATTGGCAGCGCATCTACAGCACCACAGACATCGGGGCTCTGGGCTTTCCCTGACGAACAGGGCTTCGACGTTTACCACCAGCTGCACCTGGGGGCCCCACTGAAAAAAACCCCGAAAAAGCATGAACGTCGGACGATTGCTACGACACCGAAAGTGCCAGCCAGTCAAGCTCTTGCTGCTCCTCCCCGGCCATTGGCAGCACATCTACAGCACCACAGACATCGGGGTTCCGGGCTTTCCCTGACGAACAGGGCTTCGACGTTTACCACCACCTGCGCCTGGGAGTCCACTCCAAAAAAACCCGAAAAATCACCAACGTTGGACGATTGCTCCCACACCGAAAGTGCCAGCCAGTCAAGCTCTTGCTGCTCCTCACCGGCCATTGGCAGCGCATCTACAGCACCACAGACATCGGGGCTCCGGGCTTTCCCTGACGAACAGGGCTTCGACGTTTACCACCAGCTGCACCTGGGCCCCCATTGGAAAAAACCCCGAAAAATCACGAACGTTGGACGATTGCTCCCACACAAAAAGTGCCAGCCAGTCAAGCTCTTGCTGCTCCTCCCCGGCCATTGGCAGCGCATCTACAGCACCACAGACATCGGGGCTCCGGGCTTTCCCTGACGAACAGGGCTTCGACGTTTACCACCAGCTGCACCTGGGCGCCCATTGGAAAAAAACCCAAGAAAAATCACGAACGTTGGACAATTGCTCCCACACCGAAAGTGCCAGCCAGTGAAGCTGTTGCTGCTCCTCACCGGCCATTGGCAGCGCATCTACAGCACCACAGACATTGGGGCTCCGGGCTTTCCCTGACGAACAGGGCTTCGACCTTTACCATCAGCTGCACCTGGGCGCCCACTCCAAAAAAACACGAAAAATCACGAACGTCGGACGATTGCTCCCACACAAAAAGTGCCAGCCAGTCAAGCTCTTGCTGCTCCTCACCGGCCATTGGCAGCGCATCTACAGCACCACAGACATCGGGGCTCCGGGCTTTCCCTGACGAACAGGGCTTCGACGTTTACCACCAGCTGCACCTGGGCGCCCACTGAAAAAAACCCCGAAAAATCACGAATGTTGGACGATTGCTCCCACACCGAAAGTGCCAGCAACTCAAGCTCTTGCTGCTCCTCACTGGCCATTGGCAGCGCATCTACAGCACCACAGACATCGGGGTTCCGGGCTTTCCCTGACGACCCGGGCTTCGACGTTTACCACCAGCTGCACCTGGTCGCCCACTCCAAAAAAACCCGAAAAATCACGAACGTCACACGATTGCTCCCACACAAAAAGTGCCAGCCAGTCAAGCTCCTGCTGCTCCTCACTGGCCATTGGCAGCGCATCTACAGCACCACAGACATCGGGGCTTCGAGCTTTCCCTGACGAACAGGGCTTCGACGTTTACCACCAGCTGCACCTGGGGGCCCCACTGAAAAAATCCCCGAAAAAGCATGAACGTCGGACGATTGCTCCCACACCGAAAGTGCCAGCCAGTCAAGCTCTTGCTGCTCCTCACCGGCCATTGGCAGCGCATCTACAGCACCACAGACATCGGGGCTCCGGGCTTTCCCTGACGAACAGGGCTTCGACGTTTACCACCACCTGCACCTGGGCGCCCATTGGAAAAAACCCAAGAAAAATCACGAACGTTGGACGATTGCTCCCACACGGAAAGTGCCAGCAACTCAAGCTCTTGCTGCTCATCACCGGCCATTGGCAGCGCATCTACAGCACCACAGACATCAGGGCTCCGGGCTTTCCCTGACGAACAGGGCTTCGACGTTTACCACCAGCTGCACCTGGGGGGCCCACTGAAAGAAACCCCGAAAAATCGGGAACGTCGGATGATTACACCCACACCGAAAGTGCCAGCCAGTCAAGCTCTTGCTGCTCACCACCGGCCATTGGCAGCGCATCTACAGCACCACAGACATCGGGGCTCCGGGCTTTCCCTGACGATTAGGGCTTCGACGCTTAACACCAGCTGCACCTGGGCGCCCATTGGAAAAAAACCCAAGAAAAATCACGAACGTTGGACAATTGCTCCCACACCGAAAGTGCCAGCAACTCAAGCTGTTGCTGCTCCTCACCGGCCATTGGCAGCGCATCTACAGCACCACAGACATCGGGGCTCCGGGCTTTCCCTGACAAACAGGGCTTCGACGTTTACCACCAGCTGGACCTGGGAGCCCACTCCAAAAAAACCCAAGAAAAATCACGAACGTCACATGATTGCTCCCACACAAAAAGTGCCAGCAAGTCAAGCTCCTGCTGCTCCTCACTGGCCATTGGCAGCACATCTACAGCAGCACAAACATCGGGGCTTCGAGCTTTCCCTGACGAACAGGGCTTCGATATTTACCACCAGCTGCACCTGGGGGCCCCACTGAAAAAATCCCCGAAAAAGCATGAACGTCGGACGATTGCTCCCACACCGAAAGTGCCAGCCAGTCAAGCTCTTGCTGCTCCTCACCGGCCATTGGCAGCGCATCTACAGCACCACAGACATCGGGGCTCCGGGCTTTCCCTGACGAACAGGGCTTCGACGTTTACCACCACCTGCACCTGGGCGCCCATTGGAAAAAAGCCCAAGAAAAATCACGAACGTTGGACGATTGCTCCCACACCAAAAGTGCCAGCAACTCAAGCTCTTGCTGCTCCTCACCGGCCATTGGCAGCGCATCTACAGCACCACAGACATCGGGGCTCCGGGCTTTCCCTGACGAACAGGGCTTCGAGGTTTACCACCAGCTGCACCTGGGGGGCCCACTGAAAAAAACCCCGAAAAATCATGAACGTCGGACGATTGCTCCCACACAAAAAGTGCCAGCCAGTCAAGCTCCTGCTGCTCCTCACCGGCCATTGGCAGCGCATCTACAGCACCACAGACATCGGGGCTCCAGGCTTTCCCTGACGAACAGGGCTTCGACGTTTACCACCAGCTGCACCTGGGCGCCCACTCCAAAAAAACACGAAAAATCACGAACGTCGGACGATTACTCCCACACCAAAAGTGCCAGCCAGTCAAGCTCTTGCTGCTCCTCACCGGCCATTGGCAGCGCATCTACAGCACCACAGACATCGGGGCTCCGGGCTTTCCCTGATGAACAGGGCTTCGACGTTTACCACCAGCTGCACCTGGTCGCCCACTCCAGAAAAACCCGAAAAATCACGAACGTCAGACGATTGCTCCCACACAAAAAGTGCCAGCCAGTCAAGCTCCTGCTGCTCCTCACTGGCCATTGGCAGTGCATCTACAGCACCACAAACATCGGGGCTCCGAGCTTTCCCTGACGAACAGGGCTTCGATATTTACCACCAGCTGCAACTGGGCGCCCACTGGAAAAATCCCTGAAAAATCACGAACGTCGGACGATTGCTCCCACTCCGAAAGTGCCAGCCAGTCAAGCTGTTGCTGCTCCTCACCGGCCATTGGCAGCGCATCTACAGCACCACAGACATCGGGGCTCCGGGCTTTCCCTGACGAACAGGGCTTCGACGTTTACCACCAGCTGCACCTGGGGGCCCCACTGAAAAAACCCCGAAAAAGCATGAACGTCGGACGATTGCTCCGACACCGAAAGCGCCAGCCAGTCAAGCTCTTGCTGCTCCTCCCCGGCCATTGGCAGCACATCTACAGCACCACAGACATCGGGGCTCCGGGCTTTCCCTGACGAACAGGGCTTCGACTTTTACCACCACCTGCGCCTGGGAGTCCACTCCAAAAAAACCCAAAAAATCACAAACGTCGGACGATTGCTCCCACACCGAAAGTGCCAGCCAGTCAAGCTCTTGCTGCTCCTCCCCGGCCATTGGCAGCGCATCTACAGCACCACAGACATCGGGGCTCCGGGCTTTCCCTGACGAACAGGGGTTCGACGTTTACCACCAGCTGCACCTGGGCGCCCATTGGAAAAAAACCCAAGAAAAATCACGAACGTGGGACGATTGCTTCCACACCAAAAGTGCCAGCCAGTCAAGCTCTTGCTGCTCCTCAGCGGCCATTGGCAGCGCATCTACAGCACCACAGACATCGGGGCTCCGGGCTTTCCCTGACGAACAGGGCTTCGACGTTTACCACCAGCTGCACCTGGGGGGCCCACTGAAAAAAATCCCGAAAAAGCATGAATGTCGGACGATTGCTCCGACACCGAAAGTGCCAGCCAGTCAAGCTCTTGCTGCTCCTCACCGGCCATTGGCAGCGCATCTACAGCACCACAGACATCGGGGCTCCGGGCTTTCCCTGACGAACAGTGCTTTGACGTTTACCACCACCTGCACCTGGGCGCCCATTGGAAAAAAACCCAAGAAAAATCACGAACGTTGGACGATTGCTCCCACACCGAAAGTGCCAGCCAGTCAAGCTCTTGCTGCTCCTCACCGGCCATTGGCAGCGCATCTACAGCACCACAGACATCGGGGCTCCGGGCTTTCCCTGACGAACAGGGCTTTGACGTTTACCACCAGCTGCACCTGGGGGGCCCACTGAAAAAAACCCCGAAAAATCATGAACGTCAGACGATTGCTCCCACACCGAAAGTGCCAGCCAGTCAAGCTCTTGCTGCTCATCACCGGCCATTGGCAGCGCATCTACAGCACCACAGATATCGGGGCTCCGGGCTTTCCCTAACGAACAGGGCTTCGACGTTTACCACCAGCTGCACCTGGGGAGCCAACTGAAAAAAGCCCCGAAAAATCATGAACGTCGGACGATTGCTCCCACACCGAAATTGCCAGCCAGACAAGCTCTTGCTGATCCTCACCGGCCATTGGCAGCGCATCTACAGCACCACAGACATCGGGTCTCCGGGCTTTCCCTGACGAACAGGGCTTCGACTTTTACCACCACCTGCGCCTCGGAGTCCACTCCAAAAAAACCCAAAAAATCACAAACGTCGGATGATTGCTCCCACACCGAAAGTGCCAGCCAGTCAAGCACTTGCTGCTCCTCACCGGCCATTGGCAGCGCATCTACAGCACCACAGACATCGGGGCTCCGGGCTTTCCCTGACGAACAGGGCTTCGACGTTTACCACCACCTGCACCTGGGCGCCCATTGGCAAAAAACCCAAGAAAAATCACGAACGTCGGACGATTGCTCCCACACCGAAAGTGCCAGCCAGTCAAGCTCTTGCTGCTCCTCACCGGCCATTGGCAGCGCATCTACAGCACCACAGACATCGGGGCTCCGGGCTTTCCCTGACAAACAGGGCTTCGACGTTTACCACCAGCTGGACCTGGGAGCCCACTCCAAAAAAACCCAAGAAAAATCACGAACGTCACATGATTGCTCCCACACAAAAAGTGCCAGCAAGTCAAGCTCCTGCTGCTCCTCACTGGCCATTGGCAGCACATCTACAGCACCACAAACATCGGGGCTTCGAGCTTTCCCTGACGAACAGGGCTTCGATATTTACCACCAGCTGCACCTGGGGGCCCCACTGAAAAAATCCCCGAAAAAGCATGAACGTCGGACGATTGCTCCCACACCGAAAGTGCCAGCCAGTCAAGCTCTTGCTGCTCCTCACCGGCCATTGGCAGCGCATCTACAGCACCACAGACATCGGGGCTCCGGTCTTTCCCTGACGAACAGGGCTTCGACGTTTACCACCACCTGCACCTGGGCGCCCATTGGAAAAAAGCCCAAGAAAAATCACGAACGTTGGACGATTGCTCCCACACCAAAAGTGCCAGCAACTCAAGCTCTTGCTGCTCCTCACCGGCCATTGGCAGCGCATCTACAGCACCACAGACATCGGGGCTCCGGGCTTTCCCTGACGAACAGGGCTTCGACGTTTACCACCACCTGCACCTGGGGGGCCCACTGAAAGAAACCCCGAAAAATCGGGAACGTCGGATGATTACTCCCACACCAAAAGTGCCAGCCAGTCAAGCTCTTGCTGCTCCTCACCGGCCATTGGCAGCGCATCTACAGCACCACAGACATCGGGGCTCCGGGCTTTCCCTGACGAATAGGGCTTCGACGCTTACCACCAGCTGCACCTGGGCGCCCATTGGAAAAAAACCCAAGAAAAATCACGAACGTCGGACGATTGCTCCCACACAAAAATTGCCAGCCAGTGAAGCTCCTGCTGCTCCTCAGCGGCCATTGGCAGCGCATCTACAGCACCACAGACATCGGGGCTCCGGGCTTTCCCTGACGAACAGGGCTTCGACGTTTACCACCAGCTGCACCTGGGCGCCCACTGAAAAAAACCCGAAAAATCACAAACGTCGGACGATTGCTCCCACACCGAAAGTGCCAGCCAGTCAAGCTCCTGCTGCTCCTCACCGGCCATTGGCAGCGCATCTACAGCACCACAGACATCGGGGCTCCGGGCTTTCCCTGACGAACAGGGCTTCGACGTTTACCACCACCTGCACCTGGGCGCCCATTGGAAAAAAACCCAAGAAAAATCACGAACGTCGGACGATTGCTCGCACACCGAAAGTGCCAGCAACTGAATCTCTTGCTGCTCCTCACCGGCCATTGGCAGCGCATCTACAGCACCACAGACATCGGGGCTCCGGGCTTTCCCTGACGAACAGGGCTTCGACGTTTACCACCAGCTGCACCTGGGGGGCCCACTGAAAAAAACCCCGAAAAATCATGAACGTCGGACGATTGCTCCCACACAAAAAGTTCCAGCCAGTCAAGCTCTTGCTGCTCATCACCGGCCATTGGCAGCGCATCTACAGCACCACAGACATCGGGGCTCCACGCTTTCCCTGACGAACAGGGCTTTGACGCTTACCACTAGCTGCGCCTGGGGGGCCCACTGAAAGAAACCCCGAAAAATCGGGGACGTCGGATGATTACTCCCACACCGAAAGTGCCAGCCAGTCAAGCTCTTGCTGCTCCTCACCTGCCATTGGCAGCGCATCTACAGCACCACAGACATCGGGGCTCCGGGCTTTCCCTGACGAACAGGGCTTCGAGGTTTACCACCAGCTGCACCTGGGGGGCCCACTGAAAAAAACCCCGAAAAATCATGAACGTCGGACGATTGCTCCCACACAAAAAGTGCCAGCCAGTCAAGCTCCTGCTGCTCCTCACCGGCCATTGGCAGCGCATCTACAGCACCACAGACATCGGGGCTCCAGGCTTTCCCTGACGAACAGGGCTTCGACGTTTACCACCAGCTGCACCTGGGCGCCCACTCCAAAAAAACACGAAAAATCACGAACGTCGGACGATTACTCCCACACCAAAAGTGCCAGCCAGTCAAGCTCTTGCTGCTCCTCACCGGCCATTGGCAGCGCATCTACAGCACCACAGACATCGGGGCTCCGGGCTTTCCCTGATGAACAGGGCTTCGACGTTTACCACCAGCTGCACCTGGTCGCCCACTCCAGAAAAACCCGAAAAATCACGAACGTCAGACGATTGCTCCCACACAAAAAGTGCCAGCCAGTCAAGCTCCTGCTGCTCCTCACTGGCCATTGGCAGTGCATCTACAGCACCACAAACATCGGGGCTCCGAGCTTTCCCTGACGAACAGGGCTTCGATATTTACCACCAGCTGCAACTGGGCGCCCACTGGAAAAATCCCTGAAAAATCACGAACGTCGGACGATTGCTCCCACTCCGAAAGTGCCAGCCAGTCAAGCTGTTGCTGCTCCTCACCGGCCATTGGCAGCGCATCTACAGCACCACAGACATCGGGGCTCCGGGCTTTCCCTGACGAACAGGGCTTCGACGTTTACCACCAGCTGCACCTGGGGGCCCCACTGAAAAAACCCCGAAAAAGCATGAACGTCGGACGATTGCTCCGACACCGAAAGCGCCAGCCAGTCAAGCTCTTGCTGCTCCTCCCCGGCCATTGGCAGCACATCTACAGCACCACAGACATCGGGGCTCCGGGCTTTCCCTGACGAACAGGGCTTCGACTTTTACCACCACCTGCGCCTGGGAGTCCACTCCAAAAAAACCCAAAAAATCACAAACGTCGGACGATTGCTCCCACACCGAAAGTGCCAGCCAGTCAAGCTCTTGCTGCTCCTCACCGGCCATTGGCAGCGCATCTACAGCACCACAGACATCGGGGCTCCGGGCTTTCCCTGACGAACAGGGCTTCGACGTTTACCACCAGCTGCACCTGGGGGGCCCACTGAAAAAAATCCCGAAAAAGCATGAATGTCGGACGATTGCTCCGACACCGTAAGTGCCAGCCAGTCAAGCTCTTGCTGCTCCTCACCGGCCATTGGCAGCGCATCTACAGCACCACAGACATCGGGGCTCCGGGCTTTCCCTGACGAACAGTGCTTTGACGTTTACCACCACCTGCACCTGGGCGCCCATTGGAAAAAAACCCAAGAAAAATCACGAACGTTGGACGATTGCTCCCACACCGAAAGTGCCAGCCAGTCAAGCTCTTGCTGCTCCTCACCGGCCATTGGCAGCGCATCTACAGCACCACAGACATCGGGGCTCCGGGCTTTCCCTGACGAACAGGGCTTTGACGTTTACCACCAGCTGCACCTGGGGGGCCCACTGAAAAAAACCCCGAAAAATCATGAACGTCAGACGATTGCTCCCACACCGAAAGTGCCAGCCAGTCAAGCTCTTGCTGCTCATCACCGGCCATTGGCAGCGCATCTACAGCACCACAGATATCGGGGCTCCGGGCTTTCCCTAACGAACAGGGCTTCGACGTTTACCACCAGCTGCACCTGGGGAGCCAACTGAAAAAAGCCCCGAAAAATCATGAACGTCGGACGATTGCTCCCACACCGAAATTGCCAGCCAGACAAGCTCTTGCTGCTCCTCACCGGCCATTGGCAGCGCATCTACAGCACCACAGACATCGGGTCTCCGGGCTTTCCCTGACGAACAGGGCTTCGACTTTTACCACCACCTGCGCCTCGGAGTCCACTCCAAAAAAACCCAAAAAATCACAAATGTCGGATGATTGCTCCCACACCGAAAGTGCCAGCCAGTCAAGCACTTGCTGCTCCTCACCGGCCATTGGCAGCGCATCTACAGCACCACAGACATCGGGGCTCCGGGCTTTCCCTGACGAACAGGGCTTCGACGTTTACCACCACCTGCACCTGGGCGCCCATTGGCAAAAAACCCAAGAAAAATCACAAATGTCGGACGATTGCTCCCACACCGAAAGTGCCAGCCAGTCAAGCTCTTGCTGCTCACCACCGGCCATTGGCAGCGCATCTACAGCACCACAGACATCGGGGCTCCGGGCTTTCCCTGACAAACAGGGCTTCGACGTTTACCACCAGCTGCGCCTGGGCGCCCACTCCAAAAAACCCAGAAAAATCACGAACGTCGGACGATTGCTCCCACACCGAAAGTGCCAGCCAGTCAAGCTCTTGCTGCTCCTCACCGGCCATTGGCAGCGCATCTACAGCACCACAGACATCGGGGCTCCGGGCTTTCCCTGACGAACAGGGCTTTGACGTTTACCACCAGCTGCACCTGGGGGGCCCACTGAAAAAAACCCCGAAAAATCATGAACGTCAGACGATTGCTCCCACACCGAAAGTGCCAGCCAGTCAAGCTCTTGCTGCTCCTCACCGGCCATTGGCAGCGCATCTACAGCACCACAGATATCGGGGCTCCGGGCTTTCCCTAACGAACAGGGCTTCGACGTTTACCACCAGCTGCACCTGGGGAGCCAACTGAAAAAAGCCCCGAAAAATCATGAACGTCGGACGATTGCTCCCACACCGAAATTGCCAGCCAGACAAGCTCTTGCTGCTCCTCACCGGCCATTGGCAGCGCATCTACAGCACCACAGACATCGGGTCTCCGGGCTTTCCCTGACGAACAGGGCTTCGACTTTTACCACCACCTGCGCCTCGGAGTCCACTCCAAAAAAACCCAAAAAATCACAAACGTCGGATGATTGCTCCCACACCGAAAGTGCCAGCCAGTCAAGCACTTGCTGCTCCTCACCGGCCATTGGCAGCGCATCTACAGCACCACAGACATCGGGGCTCCGGGCTTTCCTTGACGAACAGGGCTTCGATGTTTACCACCACCTGCACCTGGGCGCCCATTGGCAAAAAACCCAAGAAAAATCACAAATGTCGGACGATTGCTCCCACACCGAAAGTGCCAGCCAGTCAAGCTCTTGCTGCTCACCACCGGCCATTGGCAGCGCATCTACAGCACCACAGACATCGGGGCTCCGGGCTTTCCCTGACGAACAGGGCTTGAACGTTTACCACCAGCTGCACCTGGGGGCCCCACTGAAATAATCCCCGAAAAAGCATGAACGTCGGACGATTGCTCCGACACCGAAAGTCCCAGCCAGTCAAGCTCTTGCTGCTCCTCCCCGGCCATTGGCAGCACATCTACAGCACCACAGACATCGGGGCTCCGGGCTTTCCCTGACGAACAGGGCTTCGACGTTTACCACCAGCTGCACCTGGGGGGCCCACTGAAAAAAATCCCGAAAAAGCATGAATGTCGGACGATTGCTCCGACACCGAAAGTGCCAGCCAGTCAAGCTCTTGCTGCTCCTCACCGGCCATTGGCAGCGCATCTACAGCACCACAGACATCGGGGCTCCGGGCTTTCCCTGACGAACAGTGCTTTGACGTTTACCACCACCTGCACCTGGGCGCCCATTGGAAAAAAACCCAAGAAAAATCACGAACGTCGGACGATTGCTCCCACACCGAAAGTGCCAGCCAGTCAAGCACTTGCTGCTCCTCACCGGCCATTGGCAGCGCATCTACAGCACCACAGACATCGGGGCTCCGGGCTTTCCCTGACGAACAGGGCTTCGACGTTTACCACCACCTGCAGCTGGGCACGCATTGGCAAAAAACCCAAGAAAAATCACAAATGTCGGACGATTGTTCCCACACCGAAAGTGCCAGCCAGTCAAGCTCTTGCTGCTCACCACCGGCCATTGGCAGCGCATCTACAGCACCACAGACATCGGGGCTCCGGGCTTTCCCTGACAAACAGGGCTTCGACGTTTACCACCAGCTGCGCCTGGGCGCCCACTCCAAAAAACCCCGAAAAATCACGAACGTCGGACGATTGCTCCCACACCGAAAGTGCCAGCAACGCAAGCTCTTGCTGTTCCTCACCGGCCATTGGCAGCGCATCTACAGCACCACAGACATCGGGGCTCCGGGCTTTCCCTGACGAACAGGGCTTCGACGTTTACCACCAGCTGCACCTGGGGGGCCCACTGAAAAAAACCCCGAAAAAGCATGAACGTCGGACGATTGCTCCGACACCGAAAGTCCCAGCCAGTCAAGCTCTTGCTGCTCCTCCCCGGCCATTGGCAGCACATCTACAGCACCACAGACATCGGGGCTCCGGGCTTTCCCTGATGAACAGGGCTTCGACCTTTACCACCACCTGCACCTGGTCGCCCACTCCAGAAAAACCCGAAAAATCACGAACGTCAGATGATTGCTCCCGCACAAAAAGTGCCAGCCACTCAAGCTCCTGCTACTCCTCACCGGCCATTGGCAGCGCATCTACAGCACCACAGACGTAGGGGCTCCACGCTTTCCCTGACAAACAGGGCTGCGACGTTTACCACCAGCTGCACCTGGTCGCCCACGCCAAAAAAACCCGAAAAATCATGAACGTCGGACGATTGTTCCCACACAAAAAGTGCCAGCCAGTCAAGCTCCTGCTGCTCCTCACCGGCCATTGGCAGCACATCTACAGCACCACAGACATCGGGGCTCCGGGCTTTCCCTGACGAACAGGGCTTCGACTTTTACCACCACCTGCGCCTCGGAGTCCACTCCAAAAAAACCCAAAAAATCACAAACGTCGGACGATTGCTCCCACACCGAAAGTGCCAGCCAGTCAAGCTCTTGCTGCTCCTCACCAGCCATTGGCAGCGCATCTACAGCACCACAGACATCGGGGCTCCGGGCTTTCCCTGACGAACAGGGCTTCGACGTTTACCACCACCTGCACCTGGGCGCCCATTGGAAAAAAACTAAAGAAAAATCACGAACGTCGGACGATTGCTCGCACACCGAAAGTGCCAGCAACTCAAGCTCTTGCTGCTCCTCACCGGCCATTGGCAGCGCATCTACAGCACCACAGACATCGGGGCTCCGGGCTTTCCCTGACGAACAGGGCTTCGACGTTTACCACCAGCTGCACCTGGGGGGCCCACTGAAAAAAACCCCGAAAAATCATGAACGTCGGACGATTGCTCCCACACAAAAAGTTCCAGCCAGTCAAGCTCTTGCTGCTCATCACCGGCCATTGGCAGCGCATCTACAGCACCACAGACATCGGGGCTCCACGCTTTCCCTGACGAACAGGGCTTTGACGCTTACCACTAGCTGCGCCTGGGGGGCCCACTGAAAGAAACCCCGAAAAATCGGGGACGTCGGATGATTACTCCCACACCGAAAGTGCCAGCCAGTCAAGCTCCTGCTGCTCCTCAGCGGCCATTGGCAGCGCATCTACAGCACCACAGACATCGGGGCTCCGAGCTTTCCCTGACGAACAGGGCTTCGACGTTTACCACCAGCTGCACCTGGGAGTCCACTCCAAAAAAACCCGAAAAATCACAAACGTCGGACGATTGCTCCCACACAAAAAGTGCCAGCCAGTCAAGCTCCTGCTGCTCCTCACCGGCCATTGGCAGCGCATCTACAGCACCACAGACATCGGGGCTCCAGGCTTTCCCTGACGAACAGGGCTTCGACGTTTACCACCAGCTGCACCTGGTCGCCCACTCCAAAAAAACACGAAAAATCACGAACGTCGGACGATTACTCCCACACAAAAAGTGCCAGCCAGTGAAGCTCTTGCTGCTCCTCACCGGCCATTGGCAGCGCATCTACAGCACCACAGACATCGGGGCTCCGGGCTTTCCCTGATGAACAGGGCTTCGACGTTTACCACCAGCTGCACCTGGTCGCCCACTCCAGAAAAACCCAGAAAAATCACGAACGTTGGACGATTGCTCCCACACAAAAAGTGCCAGCCAGTCAAGCTCCTGCTGCTCCTCACTGGCCATTGGCAGTGCATCTATAGCACCACAAACATCGGGGCTCCGAGCTTTCCCTGACGAACAGGGCTTCGATATTTACCACCAGCTGCACCTGGGCGCCCACTGGAAAAATCCCTGAAAAATCACGAACGTCGGACGATTGCTCCCACACCTAAAGTGCCAGCCAGTCAAGCTGTTGCTGCTCCTCACCGGCCATTGGCAGCGCATCTACAGCACCACAGACATCGGGGCTCCGGGCTTTCCCTGACGAACAGGGCTTCGACGTTTACCACCAGCTGCACCTGGGGGCCCCACTGAAAAAACCCCGAAAAAGCATGAACGTCGGACGATTGCTCCCGCACCGAAAGCGCCAGCCAGTCAAGCTCTTGCTGCTCCTCCCCGGCCATTGGCAGCACATCTACAGCACCACAGACATCGGGGCTCCGGGCTTTCCCTGACGAACAGGGCTTCGACGTTTACCACCAGCTGCGCCTGGGAGTCCACTCCAAAAAACCCAAAAAATCACAAACGTCGGACGATTGCTCCCACACCGAAAGTGCCAGCCAGACAAGCTCTTGCTGCTCCTCACCGGCCATTGGCAGCGCATCTACAGCACCACAGACATCGGGGCTCCGGGCTTTCCCTGACGAACAGGGCTTGAACCTTTACCACCAGCTGCACCTGGGGGGCCCACTGAAAGAAACCCCGAAAAATCGGGAACATCGGATGATTACTCCCACACCGAAAGTGCCAGCCAGTCAAGCTCTTGCTGCTCCTCACCGGCCATTGGCAGCGCATCTACAGCACCACAGACATCGGGGCTCCGGGCTTTCCCTGACGAACAGGGGTTCGACGTTTACCACCAGCTGCACCTGGGCGCCCATTGGAAAAAAACCCAAGAAAAATCACGAACGTGGGACGATTGCTTCCACACCAAAAGTGCCAGCCAGTCAAGCTCTTGCTGCTCCTCAGCGGCCATTGGCAGCGCATCTACAGCACCACAGACATCGGGGCTCCGGGCTTTCCCTGACGAACAGGGCTTCGACGTTTACCACCAGCTGCACCTGGGGGGCCCACTGAAAAAAATCCCGAAAAAGCATGAATGTCGGACGATTGCTCCGACACCGAAAGTGCCAGCCAGTCAAGCTCTTGCTGCTCCTCACCGGCCATTGGCAGCGCATCTACAGCACCACAGACATCGGGGCTCCGGGCTTTCCCTGACGAACAGGGCTTCGACGTTTACCACCACCTGCAGCTGGGCGCGCATTGGCAAAAAACCCAAGAAAAATCACAAATGTCGGACGATTGCTCCCACACCGAAAGTGCCAGCCAGTCAAGCTCTTGCTGCTCACCACCGGCCATTGGCAGCGCATCTACAGCACCACAGACATCGGGGCTCCGGGCTTTCCCTGACAAACAGGGCTTCGACGTATACCAACAGCTGCACCTGGGCGCCCACTCCAAAAAACCCCGAAAAATCACGAACGTCGTTCGATTGCTCCCACACCGAAAGTGCCAGCAACGCAAGCTCTTGCTGTTCCTCACCGGCCATTGGCAGCGCATCTACAGCACCACAGACATCGGGGCTCCGGGCTTTCCCTGACGAACAGGGCTTCGACGTTTACCACCAGCTGCACCTGGGGGGCCCACTGAAAAAAACCCCGAAAAAGCATGAACGTCGGACGATTGCTCCGACACCGAAAGTCCCAGCCAGTCAAACTCTTGCTGCTCCTCCCAGGCCATTGGCAGCACATCTACAGCACCACAGACATCGGGGCTCCGGGCTTTCCCTGATGAACAGGGCTTCGACCTTTACCACCACCTGCACCTGGTCGCCCACTCCAGAAAAACCCGAAAAATCACGAACGTCAGATGATTGCTCCCGCACAAAAAGTGCCAGCCAGTCAAGCTCCTGCTGCTCCTCACCGGCCATTGGCAGCACATCTACAGCACCACAGACATCGGGGCTCCGGGCTTTCCCTGACGAACAGGGCTTCGACTTTTACCACCACCTGCGCCTCGGAGTCCACTCCAAAAAAACCCAAAAAATCACAAACGTCGGACGATTGCTCCCACACCGAAAATGCCAGCCAGTCAAGCTCTTGCTGCTCCTCACCGGCCATTGGCAGCGCATCTACAGCACCACAGACATCGGGGCTCCGGGCTTTCCCTGACGAACAGGGCTTCGACGTTTACCACCACCTGCACCTGGGCGCCCATTGGAAAAAAACCCAAGAAAAATCACAAATGTCGGACGATTGCTCCCACACCGAAAGTGCCAGCCAGTCAAGCTCTTGCTGCTCCTCACCGGCCATTGGCAGCGCATCTACAGCACCACAGACATCGGGGCTCCGGGCTTTCCCTGACGAACAGGGCTTCGACCTTTACCACCAGCTGCACCTGGTCGCACACTCCAAAAAACCCCGAAAAATCACGAACGTCGGACGATTGCTGCCACACCGAAAGTGCCAGCCAGTCAAGCTCTTGCTGCTCACCACCGGCCATTGGCAGCGCATGTACAGCACCACAGACATCGGGGTTCCGGGCTTTCCCTGACGAACAGGGCTTCGACGTTTACCACCAACTGCACCTGGTCGCCCACTCCAGAAAAACCCGAAAAATCACGAACGTCGGACGATTGCTCCCACACCGAATGTGCCAGCCAGTCAAGCTCTTGCTGCTCCTCCCCGGCCATTGGCAGCGCATCTACAGCACCACAGACATCGGGGCTCCGGGCTTTCCCTGACGAACAGGGCTTCGATATTTACCACCTGCTGCACCTGGGCGCCTACTGGAAAAATCCCTGAAAAATCACGAACGTCGGACGATTGCTCCCACACCGAATGTGCCAGCCAGTCAAGCTCTTGCTGCTCCTCACCGGCCATTGGCAGCGCATCTACAGCACCACAGACATCGGGGCTCCGGGCTTTCCCTGACGAACAGGGCTTTGACGTTTACCACCAGCTGCACCTGGGGGGCCCACTGAAAAAAACCCCGAAAAATCATGAACGTCGGACGATTGCTCCCACACAAAAAGTTCCAGCCAGTCAAGCTCTTGCTGCTCCTCACCGGCCATTGGCAGCGCATCTACAGCACCACAGACATCGGGGCTCCGGGCTTTCCCTGACAAACAGGGCTTCGACCTTTACCACCAGCTGCACCTGGGCGCCCATTGGAAAAAAACCCAAGAAAAATCACGAACGTCGGACGATTGCTGCCACACCGAAAGTGCCAGCCAGTCAAGCTCTTGCTGCTCCTCACCAGCCATTGGCAGCGCATCTACAGCACCACAGACATCGGAGCTCCGGGCTTTCCCTGACGAACAGGGCTTCGACGTTTACCACCAACTGCACCTGGTCGCCCACTCCAGAAAAACCCGAAAAATCACGAACGTCACACGATTGCTCCCACACAAAAAGTGCCAGCCAGTCAAGCTCCTACTGCTCCTCACCGGCCATTGGCAGCGCATCTACAGCACCACAAACATCGGGGCTCCGTACTTTCCTTGACGAACAGGGCTTCGATATTTACCACCTGCTGCACCTGGGCGCCCACTGGAAAAATCCATGAAAAATCACGAACGTCGGACGATTGCTCCCACACCGAATGTGCCAGCCAGTCAAGCTCTTGCTGTTCCTCACCGGCCATTGGCAGCGCATCTACAGCACCACAGACATCGGGGCTCCGGGCTTTCCCTGACGAACAGGGCTTCGACGTTTACCACCAGCTGCACCTGGGCGCCCACTGAAAAAAAGCCCCGAAAAAGCATGAACGTCGGACGATTGCTCCGACACCGAAAGTGCCAGCCAGTCAAGCTCTTGCTGCTCCTCACCGGCCATTGGCAGCGCATCTACAGCACCACAGACATCGGGGCTCCGGGCTTTCCCTGACGAACAGGGCTTCGACGTTTACCACCAGCTGCACCTTGTCACGCACTAAAAAAAAAACGCAAAAAATCACGAACGTCGGACGATTGCTCCCACACCGAAAGTGCCAGCCAGTCAAACTCTTGCTGCTCCTCCCCGGCCATTGGCACCGCATCTACAGCAGCACAGACATCGGGGCTCCGGGCTTTCCCTGACGAACAGGGCTTCGACGTTTACCACCAGCTGCACCTGGGCGCCCACTCCAGAAAAACCCGAAAAATCACGAACGTCGGACGATTCCTCCCACACAAAAAGTGCCAGCCAGTCAAGCTCCTGCTGCTCATCACCGGCCATTGGCAGCGCATCTACAGCACCACAGACATCAGGGCTCCGGGCTTTCCCTGACGAACAGGGCTTGAACGTTTACCACCAGCTGCACCTGGGGGGCCCACTGAAAGAAACCCCGAAAAATCAGGAACGTCGGATGATTACTCCCACACAAAAAGTTCCAGCCAGTCAAGCTCTTGCTGCTCCTCACCGGCCATTGGCAGCGCATCTACAGCACCACAGACATCGGGGCTCCGGGCTTTCCCTGACGAACAGGAGTTCGATGTTTACCACCAGCTG
The DNA here is from genome assembly GCF_036417535.1 of Chlamydotis macqueenii. Lineage (NCBI taxonomy): Eukaryota > Metazoa > Chordata > Aves > Otidiformes > Otididae > Chlamydotis > Chlamydotis macqueenii. Next base: position 30,622,582 of record NC_141592.1, on the reverse strand, counting down.
CACCTGGGCGCCCATTGGAAAAAAACCCAAGAAAAATCACAAACGTTGGACGATTGCTCCCACACCAAATGTGCCAGCCAGTCACGCTCTTGCTGCTCATCACCAGCCATTGGCAGCGCATCTACAGCACCACAGACATCGGGGCTCTGGGCTTTCCCTGACGAACAGGGCTTCGACGTTTACCACCACCTGCACCTGGGGGGCCCACTGAAAAAAACCCCGAAAAAGCATGAACGTCTGACGATTGCTCCCACTCCGAAAGTGCAAGACAGTCAAGCTCTTGCTGCTCATCACCGGCCATTGGCAGCACATCTACAGCACCACAGACATCGGGGCTCCGGGCTTTCCCTGACGAACAGGGCTTCGACGTTTACCACCAGCTGCACCTGGGCGCCCACTCCAAAAAAACCCAAAAAATCTCAAACGTCGGACGATTGCTCCCACACCGAAAGTGCCAGCCTGTCAAGCTCTTGCTGCTCCTTACCGGCCATTGGCAGCGCATCTACAGCACCACAGACATCGGGGCTCCGGGCTTTCCCTGACGAACAGGGCTTCGACGTTTACCACCAGCTGCACCTGGGGGGCCCACTGAAAAAAATCCCGAAAAATCATGAACGTCGGACGATTGCTCCCACACAAAAAGTTCCAGCCAGTCAAGCTCTTGCTGCTCCTCCCCGGCCATTGGCAGCGCATCTACAGCACCACAGACATCGGGGCTCCGGGCTTTCCCTGACGAACAGGGCTTCGACGTTTACCACCAGCTGCACCTGGGGGGCCCACTGAAAGAAACCCCGAAAAATCATGAACGTCGGACAATTGCTCCCACACAAAAAGTGCCAGCCAGTCAAGCTCCTGCTGCTCCTCACCGGCCATTGGCAGCGCATCTACAGCACCACAGACATCAAGGCTCTGAGCTTTCCCTGACGAACAGGGCTTCGATATTTACCACCTGCTGCACCTGGGTGCCCACTGGAAAAAACCCCGAAAAATCACGAACGTCGGACGATTGCTCCCACACCGAAAGTGCCAGCCAGTGAAGCTCCTGCTGCTCCTCAGCGGCCATTGGCAGCGCATCTACAGCACCACAGACATCGGGGCTCCGGGCTTTCCCTGACGAACAGGGCTTCGACGTTTATCACCAGCTGCACCTGGGCGCCCACTGAAAAAAACCCCGAAAAATCACGAACGTCGGACGATTGCTCCCACACCGAAAGTGCCAGCCAGTCAAGCTCTTGCTGCTCCTCCCCGGCCATTGGCAGCACATCTACAGCACCACAGACATCGGGGCTCTGAGCTTTCCCTGACGAACAGGGCTTCGATATTTACCACCTGCTGCACCTGGGCGCCCACTGAAAAAAACCCCGAAAAATCAAGAACGTCGGACGATTGCTCCCACACCAAAAGTGTCAGCCAGACAAGCCCTTGCTGCTGCTCCCCGGCCATTGGCAGCGCATCTACAGCACCACAGACATCAAGGCTCCGGGCTTTCCCTGACGAACAGGGCTTCGACGTTTACCACCAGCTGCACCTGGTCGCCCACTCCAGAAAAACCCTAAAAATCACGAACGTCGGACGATTGCTCCCACACAAAAAGTGCCAGCCAGTCAAGCTCCTGCTGCTCCTCACCGGCCATTGGCAGCGCATATACAGCACCACAGACATCGGGGCTCCGGGCTTTCCCTGACGAACAGGGCTTGAACGTTTACCACCAGCTGCACCTGGTCGCCCACTCCAAAAAAACACGAAAAATCGGGAACGTCGGATGATTACTCCCACACCGAAAGTGCCAGCCAGTCAAGCTCTTGCTGCTCCTCACCGGCCATTGGCAGCGCATCTACAGCACCACAGACATCGGGGCTCCGAGCTTTCCCTGACGAACAGGGCTTCGACGTTTACCACCAGCTGCACCTGGGAGTCCACTCCAAAAAAACCCGAAAAATCACAAACGTCGGACGATTGCTCCCACACAAAAAGTGCCAGCCAGTCAAGCTCCTGCTGCTCCTCACCGGCCATTGGCAGTGCATCTACAGCACCACAAACATCGGGGCTCCGAGCTTTCCCTGACGAACAGGGCTTCGATATTTACCACCAGCTGCACCTGGGCGCCCACTGGAAAAAATCCCGAAAAATCATGAACGTCGGACGATTGCTCCCACACAAAAAGTTCCAGCCAGTCAAGCTCTTGCTGCTCCTCCCCGGCCATTGGCAGCGCATCTACAGCACCACAGACATCGGGGCTCCGGGCTTTCCCTGACGAACAGGGCTTCGACGTTTACCACCAGCTGCACCTGGGGGGCCCACTGAAAGAAACCCCGAAAAATCATGAACGTCGGACAATTGCTCCCACACAAAAAGTGCCAGCCAGTCAAGCTCCTGCTGCTCCTCACCGGCCATTGGCAGCGCATCTACAGCACCACAGACATCAAGGCTCTGAGCTTTCCCTGACGAACAGGGCTTCGATATTTACCACCTGCTGCACCTGGGTGCCCACTGGAAAAAACCCCGAAAAATCACGAACGTCGGACGATTGCTCCCACACCGAAAGTGCCAGCCAGTGAAGCTCCTGCTGCTCCTCAGCGGCCATTGGCAGCGCATCTACAGCACCACAGACATCGGGGCTCCGGGCTTTCCCTGACGAACAGGGCTTCGACGTTTATCACCAGCTGCACCTGGGCGCCCACTGAAAAAAACCCCGAAAAATCACGAACGTCGGACGATTGCTCCCACACCGAAAGTGCCAGCCAGTCAAGCTCTTGCTGCTCCTCCCCGGCCATTGGCAGCACATCTACAGCACCACAGACATCGGGGCTCTGAGCTTTCCCTGACGAACAGGGCTTCGATATTTACCACCTGCTGCACCTGGGCGCCCACTGAAAAAAACCCCGAAAAATCAAGAACGTCGGACGATTGCTCCCACACCAAAAGTGTCAGCCAGACAAGCCCTTGCTGCTGCTCCCCGGCCATTGGCAGCGCATCTACAGCACCACAGACATCAAGGCTCCGGGCTTTCCCTGAGGAACAGGGCTTCGACGTTTACCACCAGCTGCACCTGGTCGCCCACTCCAGAAAAACCCTAAAAATCACGAACGTCGGACGATTGCTCCCACACAAAAAGTGCCAGCCAGTCAAGCTCCTGCTGCTCCTCACCGGCCATTGGCAGCGCATATACAGCACCACAGACATCGGGGCTCCGGGCTTTCCCTGACGAACAGGGCTTGAACGTTTACCACCAGCTGCACCTGGTCGCCCACTCCAAAAAAACACGAAAAATCGGGAACGTCGGATGATTACTCCCACACCGAAAGTGCCAGCCAGTCAAGCTCTTGCTGCTCCTCACCGGCCATTGGCAGCGCATCTACAGCACCACAGACATCGGGGCTCCGAGCTTTCCCTGACGAACAGGGCTTCGACGTTTACCACCAGCTGCACCTGGGAGTCCACTCCAAAAAAACCCGAAAAATCACAAACGTCGGACGATTGCTCCCACACAAAAAGTGCCAGCCAGTCAAGCTCCTGCTGCTCCTCACCGGCCATTGGCAGTGCATCTACAGCACCACAAACATCGGGGCTCCGAGCTTTCCCTGACGAACAGGGCTTCGATATTTACCACCAGCTGCACCTGGGCGCCCACTGGAAAAATCCCTGAAAAATCACGAACGTCGGACGATTGCTCCCACACCGAAAGTGCCAGCCAGTCCAGCTGTTGCTGCTCCTCACCGGCCATTGGCAGCGCATCTACAGCACCACAGACATCGGGGCTCCGGGCTTTCCCTGACGAACAGGGCTTCGACGTTTACCACCAGCTGCACCTGGGGGCCCCACTGAAAAAACCCCGAAAAAGCATGAACGTCGGACGATTGCTCCCACACCGAAAGCGCCAGCCAGTCAAGCTCTTGCTGCTCCTCCCCGGCCATTGGCAGCACATCTACAGCACCACAGACATCGGGGCTCCGGGCTTTCCCTGACGAACAGGGCTTCGACTTTTACCACCACCTGCGCCTGGGAGTCCACTCCAAAAAACCCAAAAAATCACAAACGTCGGACGATTGCTCCCACACCGAAAGTGCCAGCCAGACAAGCTCTTGCTGCTCCTCACCGGCCATTGGCAGCGCATCTACAGCACCACAGACATCGGGGCTCCGGGCTTTCCCTGACGAACAGGGCTTGAACCTTTACCACCAGCTGCACCTGGGGGGCCCACTGAAAGAAACCCCGAAAAATCGGGAACATCGGATGATTACTCCCACACCGAAAGTGCCAGCCAGTCAAGCTCTTGCTGCTCCTCACCGGCCATTGGCAGCGCATCTACAGCACCACAGACATCGGGGCTCCGGGCTTTCCCTGACGAACAGGGGTTCGACGTTTACCACCAGCTGCACCTGGGCGCCCATTGGAAAAAAACCCAAGAAAAATCACGAACGTGGGACGATTGCTTCCACACCAAAAGTGCCAGCCAGTCAAGCTCTTGCTGCTCCTCAGCGGCCATTGGCAGCGCATCTACAGCACCACAGACATCGGGGCTCCGGGCTTTCCCTGACGAACAGGGCTTCGACGTTTACCACCAGCTGCACCTGGGGGGCCCACTGAAAAAAATCCCGAAAAAGCATGAATGTCGGACGATTGCTCCGACACCGAAAGTGCCAGCCAGTCAAGCTCTTGCTGCTCCTCACCGGCCATTGGCAGCGCATCTACAGCACCACAGACATCGGGGCTCCGGGCTTTCCCTGACGAACAGGGCTTCGACGTTTACCACCACCTGCAGCTGGGCACGCATTGGCAAAAAACCCAAGAAAAATCACAAATGTCGGACGATTGCTCCCACACCGAAAGTGCCAGCCAGTCAAGCTCTTGCTGCTCACCACCGGCCATTGGCAGCGCATCTACAGCACCACAGACATCGGGGCTCCGGGCTTTCCCTGACAAACAGGGCTTCGACGTTTACCACCATCTGCACCTGGGCGCCCACTCCAAAAAACCCCGAAAAATCACGAACGTCGGACGATTGCTCCCACACCGAAAGTGCCAGCAACGCAAGCTCTTGCTGTTCCTCACCGGCCATTGGCAGCGCATCTACAGCACCACAGACATCGGGGCTCCGGGCTTTCCCTGACGAACAGGGCTTCGACGTTTACCACCAGCTGCACCTGGGGGGCCCACTGAAAAAAACCCCGAAAAAGCATGAACGTCGGACGATTGCTCCCACACCGAAAGTCCCAGCCAGTCAAGCTCTTGCTGCTCCTCCCCGGCCATTGGCAGCACATCTACAGCACCACAGACATCGGGGCTCCGGGCTTTCCCTGATGAACAGGGCTTCGACCTTTACCACCACCTGAACCTGGTCGCCCACTCCAGAAAAACCCGAAAAATCACGAACGTCAGATGATTGCTCCCGCACAAAAAGTGCCAGCCAGTCAAGCTCCTGCTGCTCCTCACCGGCCATTGGCAGCACATCTACAGCACCACAGACATCGGGGCTCCGGGCTTTCCCTGACGAACAGGGCTTCGACGTTTACCACCACCTGCACCTGGGCGCCCATTGGAAAAAAACCCAAGAAAAATCACAAATGTCGGACGATTGCTCCCACACCGAAAGTGCCAGCCAGTCAAGCTCTTGCTGCTCCTCACCAGCCATTGGCAGCGCATCTACAGCACCACAGACATCGGGGCTCCGGGCTTTCCCTGACGAACAGGGCTTCGACGTTTACCACCACCTGCACCTGGGCGCCCATTGGAAAAAAACCCAAGAAAAATCACAAATGTCGGACGATTGCTCCCACACCGAAAGTGCCAGCCAGTCAAGCTCTTGCTGCTCCTCACCCGCCATTGGCAGCGCATCTACAGCACCACAGATATCGGGGCTCCGGGCTTTCCCTGACGAACAGGGCTTCGACTTTTACCACCACCTGCGCCTGGGAGTCCACTCCAAAAAACCCAAAAAATCACAAACGTCGGACGATTGCTCCCACACCGAAAGTGCCAGCCAGACAAGCTCTTGCTGCTCCTCACCGGCCATTGGCAGCGCATCTACAGCACCACAGACATCGGGGCTCCGGGCTTTCCCTGACGAACAGGGCTTGAACCTTTACCACCAGCTGCACCTGGGGGGCCCACTGAAAGAAACCCCGAAAAATCGGGAACATCGGATGATTACTCCCACACCGAAAGTGCCAGCCAGTCAAGCTCTTGCTGCTCCTCACCGGCCATTGGCAGCGCATCTACAGCACCACAGACATCGGGGCTCCGGGCTTTCCCTGACGAACAGGGCTTCGACGTTTACCACCAGCTGCACCTGGGCGCCCATTGGAAAAAAACCCAAGAAAAATCACAAACGTGGGACGATTGCTTCCACACCAAAAGTGCCAGCCAGTCAAGCTCTTGCTGCTCCTCAGCGGCCATTGGCAGCGCATCTACAGCACCACAGACATCGGGGCTCCGGGCTTTCCCTGACGAACAGGGCTTCGACGTTTACCACCAGCTGCACCTGGGGGGCCCACTGAAAAAAATCCCGAAAAAGCATGAATGTCGGACGATTGCTCCGACACCGAAAGTGCCAGCCAGTCAAGCTCTTGCTGCTCCTCACCGGCCATTGGCAGCGCATCTACAGCACCACAGACATCGGGGCTCCGGGCTTTCCCTGACGAACAGGGCTTCGACGTTTACCACCACCTGCACCTGGGCACGCATTGGCAAAAAACCCAAGAAAAATCACAAATGTCGGACGATTGCTCCCACACCGAAAGTGCCAGCCAGTCAAGCTCTTGCTGCTCACCACCGGCCATTGGCAGCGCATCTACAGCACCACAGACATCGGGGCTCCGGGCTTTCCCTGACAAACAGGGCTTCGACGTTTACCACCACCTGCACCTGGGCGCCCACTCCAAAAAACCCCGAAAAATCACGAACGTCGGACGATTGCTCCCACACCGAAAGTGCCAGCAACGCAAGCTCTTGCTGTTCCTCACCGGCCATTGGCAGCGCATCTACAGCACCACAGACATCGGGGCTCCGGGCTTTCCCTGACGAACAGGGTTTCGACGTTTACCACCAGCTGCACCTGGGGGGCCCACTGAAAAAAACCCCGAAAAAGCATGAACGTCGGACGATTGCTCCGACACCGAAAGTCCCAGCCAGTCAAGCTCTTGCTGCTCCTCCCCGGCCATTGGCAGCACATCTACAGCACCACAGACATCGGGGCTCCGGGCTTTCCCTGATGAACAGGGCTTCGACCTTTACCACCACCTGAACCTGGTCGCCCACTCCAGAAAAACCCGAAAAATCACGAACGTCAGATGATTGCTCCCGCACAAAAAGTGCCAGCCAGTCAAGCTCCTGCTACTCCTCACCGGCCATTGGCAGCGCATCTACAGCACCACAGACGTAGGGGCTCCACGCTTTCCCTGACAAACAGGGCTTCGAGGTTTACCACCAGCTGCACCTGGTCGCCCACGCCAAAAAAACCCGAAAAATCACGAACGTCGGACGATTGTTCCCACACAAAAAGTGCCAGCCAGTCAAGTTCCTGCTGCTCCTCACCGGCCATTGGCAGCACATCTACAGCACCACAGACATCGGGGCTCCGGGCTTTCCCTGACGAACAGGGCTTCGACGTTTACCACCACCTGCACCTGGGCGCCCATTGGAAAAAAACCCAAGAAAAATCACAAATGTCGGACGATTGCTCCCACACCGAAAGTGCCAGCCAGTCAAGCTCTTGCTGCTCCTCCCCGGCCATTGGCAGCGCATCTACAGCACCACAGACATCGGGGCTCCGGGCTTTCCCTGACGAACAGGGCTTCGATATTTACCACCAGCTGCACCTGGGCGCCTACTGGAAAAATCCCTGAAAAATCACGAACGTCGGACGATTGCTCCCACACCGAATGTGCCAGCCAGTCAAGCTCTTGCTGCTCCTCACCGGCCATTGGCAGCGCATCTACAGCACCACAGACATCGGGGCTCCGGGCTTTCCCTGACGAACAGGGCTTCGACGTTTACCACCACCTGCACCTGGGCACGCATTGGCAAAAAACCCAAGAAAAATCACAAATGTCGGACGATTGCTCCCACACCGAAAGTGCCAGCCAGTCAAGCTCTTGCTGCTCACCACCGGCCATTGGCAGCGCATCTACAGCACCACAGACATCGGGGCTCCGGGCTTTCCCTGACAAACAGGGCTTCGACGTTTACCACCAGCTGCGCCTGGGCGCCCACTCCAAAAAACCCCGAAAAATCACGAACGTCGGACGATTGCTCCCACACCGAAAGTGCCAGCAACGCAAGCTCTTGCTGTTCCTCACCGGCCATTGGCAGCGCATCTACAGCACCACAGACATCGGGGCTCCGGGCTTTCCCTGACGAACAGGGCTTCGACGTTTACCACCAGCTGCACCTGGGGGGCCCACTGAAAAAAACCCCGAAAAATCATGAAGGTCGGACGATTGCTCCGACACCGAAATTCCCAGCCAGTCAAGCTCTTGCTGCTCCTCCCCGGCCATTGGCAGCACATCTACAGCACCACAGACATCGGGGCTCCGGGCTTTCCCTGATGAACAGGGCTTCGACCTTTACCACCACCTGAACCTGGTCGCCCACTCCAGAAAAACCCGAAAAATCACGAACGTCACATGATTGCTCCCGCACAAAAAGTGCCAGCCAGTCAAGCTCCTGCTACTCCTCACCGGCCATTGGCAGCGCATCTACAGCACCACAGACGTAGGGGCTCCACGCTTTCCCTGACAAACAGGGCTTCGACGTTTACCACCAGCTGCACCTGGTCGCCCACGCCAAAAAAACCCGAAAAATCACGAACGTCGGACGATTGTTCCCACACAAAAAGTGCCAGCCAGTCAAGTTCCTGCTGCTCCTCACCGGCCATTGGCAGCACATCTACAGCACCACAGACATCGGGGCTCCGGGCTTTCCCTGACGAACAGGGTTTCGACTTTTACCACCACCTGCGCCTCGGAGTCCACTCCAAAAAAACCCAAAAAATCACAAACGTCGGACGATTGCTCCCACACCGAAAGTGCCAGCCAGTCAAGCTCTTGCTGCTCCTCACCAGCCATTGGCAGCGCATCTACAGTACCACAGACATCGGGGCTCCGGGCTTTCCCTGACGAACAGGGCTTCGACGTTTACCACCACCTGCACCTGGGCGCCCATTGGAAAAAAACCCAAGAAAAATCACAAATGTCGGACGATTGCTCCCACACCGAAAGTGCCAGCCAGTCAAGCTCTTGCTGCTCCTCACCCGCCATTGGCAGCGCATCTACAGCACCACAGACATCGGGGCTCCGGGCTTTCCCTGACGAACAGGGCTTCGACCTTTACCACCAGCTGCACCTGGTCGCACACTCCAAAAAACCCCGAAAAATCAAGAACGTCGGACGATTGCTGCCACACCGAAAGTGCCAGCCAGTCAAGCTCTTGCTGCTCACCACCGGCCATTGGCAGCGCATGTACAGCACCACAGACATCGGGGCTCCGGGCTTTCCCTGACGAACAGGGCTTCGACGTTTACCACCAACTGCACCTGGTCGCCCACTCCAGAAAAACCCGAAAAATCACGAACGTCGGACGATTGCTCCCACACCGAATGTGCCAGCCAGTCAAGCTCTTGCTGCTCCTCCCCGGCCATTGGCAGTGCATCTACAGCACCACAGACATCGGGGCTCCGGGCTTTCCCTGACGAACAGGGCTTCGATATTTACCACCTGCTGCACCTGGGCGCCTACTGGAAAAATCCCTGAAAAATCACGAACGTCGGACGATTGCTCCCACACCGAATGTGCCAGCCAGTCAAGCTCTTGCTGCTCACCACCGGCCATTGGCAGCGCATCTACAGCACCACAGACATCGGGGCTCCGGGCTTTCCCTGACAAACAGGGCTTCGACGTTTACCACCAGCTGCGCCTGGGCGCCCACTCCAAAAAACCCCGAAAAATCACGAACGTCGGACGATTGCTCCCACACCGAAAGTGCCAGCAACGCAAGCTCTTGCTGTTCCTCACCGGCCATTGGCAGCGCATCTACAGCACCACAGACATCGGGGCTCCGGGCTTTCCCTGACGAACAGGGTTTCGACGTTTACCACCAGCTGCACCTGGGGGGCCCACTGAAAAAAACCCCGAAAAAGCATGAACGTCGGACGATTGCTCCGACACCGAAAGTCCCAGCCAGTCAAGCTCTTGCTGCTCCTCCCCGGCCATTGGCAGCACATCTACAGCACCACAGACATCGGGGCTCCGGGCTTTCCCTGATGAACAGGGCTTCGACCTTTACCACCACCTGAACCTGGTCGCCCACTCCAGAAAAACCCGAAAAATCACGAACGTCAGATGATTGCTCCCGCACAAAAAGTGCCAGCCAGTCAAGCTCCTGCTACTCCTCACCGGCCATTGGCAGCGCATCTACAGCACCACAGACGTAGGGGCTCCACGCTTTCCCTGACAAACAGGGCTTCGAGGTTTACCACCAGCTGCACCTGGTCGCCCACGCCAAAAAAACCCGAAAAATCACGAACGTCGGACGATTGTTCCCACACAAAAAGTGCCAGCCAGTCAAGTTCCTGCTGCTCCTCACCGGCCATTGGCAGCACATCTACAGCACCACAGACATCGGGGCTCCGGGCTTTCCCTGACGAACAGGGCTTCGACGTTTACCACCACCTGCACCTGGGCGCCCATTGGAAAAAAACCCAAGAAAAATCACAAATGTCGGACGATTGCTCCCACACCGAAAGTGCCAGCCAGTCAAGCTCTTGCTGCTCCTCACCCGCCATTGGCAGCGCATCTACAGCACCACAGACATCGGGGCTCCGGGCTTTCCCTGACGAACAGGGCTTCGAACTTTACCACCAGCTGCACCTGGTCGCACACTCCAAAAAACCCCGAAAAATCACGAACGTCGGACGATTGCTCCCACACCGAAAGTGCCAGCCAGTCAAGCTCTTGCTGCTCACCACCGGCCATTGGCAGCGCATGTACAGCACCACAGACATCGGGGCTCCGGGCTTTCCCTGACGAACAGGGCTTCGACGTTTACCACCAACTGCACCTGGTCGCCCACTCCAGAAAAACCCGAAAAATCACGAACGTCGGACGATTGCTCCCACACCGAATGTGCCAGCCAGTCAAGCTCTTGCTGCTCCTCCCCGGCCATTGGCAGCGCATCTACAGCACCACAGACATCGGGGCTCCGGGCTTTCCCTGACGAACAGGGCTTCGATATTTACCACCTGCTGCACCTGGGCGCCTACTGGAAAAATCCCTGAAAAATCACGAACGTCGGACGATTGCTCCCACACCGAATGTGCCAGCCAGTCAAGCTCTTGCTGCTCCTCACCGGCCATTGGCAGCGCATCTACAGCACCACAGACATCGGGGCTCCGGGCTTTCCCTGACGAACAGGGCTTCGACGTTTACCACCACCTGCACCTGGGCACGCATTGGCAAAAAACCCAAGAAAAATCACAAATGTCGGACGATTGCTCCCACACCGAAAGTGCCAGCCAGTCAAGCTCTTGCTGCTCACCACCGGCCATTGGCAGCGCATCTACAGCACCACAGACATCGGGGCTCCGGGCTTTCCCTGACAAACAGGGCTTCGACGTTTACCACCAGCTGCGCCTGGGCGCCCACTCCAAAAAACCCCGAAAAATCACGAACGTCGGACGATTGCTCCCACACCGAAAGTGCCAGCAACGCAAGCTCTTGCTGTTCCTCACCGGCCATTGGCAGCGCATCTACAGCACCACAGACATCGGGGCTCCGGGCTTTCCCTGACGAACAGGGCTTCGACGTTTACCACCAGCTGCACCTGGGGGGCCCACTGAAAAAAACCCCGAAAAATCATGAAGGTCGGACGATTGCTCCGACACCGAAATTCCCAGCCAGTCAAGCTCTTGCTGCTCCTCCCCGGCCATTGGCAGCACATCTACAGCACCACAGACATCGGGGCTCCGGGCTTTCCCTGATGAACAGGGCTTCGACGTTTACCACCACCTGAACCTGGTCGCCCACTCCAGAAAAACCCGAAAAATCACGAACGTCACATGATTGCTCCCGCACAAAAAGTGCCAGCCAGTCAAGCTCCTGCTACTCCTCACCGGCCATTGGCAGCGCATCTACAGCACCACAGACGTAGGGGCTCCACGCTTTCCCTGACAAACAGGGCTTCGACGTTTACCACCAGCTGCACCTGGTCGCCCACGCCAAAAAAACCCGAAAAATCACGAACGTCGGACGATTGTTCCCACACAAAAAGTGCCAGCCAGTCAAGTTCCTGCTGCTCCTCACCGGCCATTGGCAGCACATCTACAGCACCACAGACATCGGGGCTCCGGGCTTTCCCTGACGAACAGGGTTTCGACTTTTACCACCACCTGCGCCTCGGAGTCCACTCCAAAAAAACCCAAAAAATCACAAACGTCGGACGATTGCTCCCACACCGAAAGTGCCAGCCAGTCAAGCTCTTGCTGCTCCTCACCAGCCATTGGCAGCGCATCTACAGCACCACAGACATCGGGGCTCCGGGCTTTCCCTGACGAACAGGGCTTCGACGTTTACCACCACCTGCACCTGGGCGCCCATTGGAAAAAAACCCAAGAAAAATCACAAATGTCGGACGATTGCTCCCACACCGAAAGTGCCAGCCAGTCAAGCTCTTGCTGCTCCTCACCCGCCATTGGCAGCGCATCTACAGCACCACAGACATCGGGGCTCCGGGCTTTCCCTGACGAACAGGGCTTCGACCTTTACCACCAGCTGCACCTGGTCGCACACTCCAAAAAACCCCGAAAAATCAAGAACGTCGGACGATTGCTGCCACACCGAAAGTGCCAGCCAGTCAAGCTCTTGCTGCTCACCACCGGCCATTGGCAGCGCATGTACAGCACCACAGACATCGGGGCTCCGGGCTTTCCCTGACGAACAGGGCTTCGACGTTTACCACCAACTGCACCTGGTCGCCCACTCCAGAAAAACCCGAAAAATCACGAACGTCGGACGATTGCTCCCACACCGAATGTGCCAGCCAGTCAAGCTCTTGCTGCTCCTCCCCGGCCATTGGCAGCGCATCTACAGCACCACAGACATCGGGGCTCCGGGCTTTCCCTGACGAACAGGGCTTCGATATTTACCACCTGCTGCACCTGGGCGCCTACTGGAAAAATCCCTGAAAAATCACGAACGTCGGACGATTGCTCCCACACCGAATGTGCCAGCCAGTCAAGCTCTTGCTGCTCCTCACCGGCCATTGGCAGCGCATCTACAGCACCCCAGACATCGGGGCTCCGGGCTTTCCCTGACGAACAGGGCTTTGACGTTTACCACCAGCTGCACCTGGGGGGCCCACTGAAAAAAAAACCCGAAAAATCATGAACGTCGGACGATTGCTCCCACACAAAAAGTTCCAGCCAGTCAAGCTCTTGCTGCTCCTCACCGGCCATTGGCAGCGCATCTACAGCACCACAGACATCGGGGCTCCGGGCTTTCCCTGACGAACAGGGCTTCGACGTTTACCACCAGCTGCACCTGGGCGCCCATTGGAAAAAAACCCAAGAAAAATCACGAACGTTGGACGATTGCTGCCACACCGAAAGTGCCAGCCAGTCAAGCTCTTGCTGCTCCTCACCGGCCATTGGCATCGCATCTACAGCACCACAGACATCGGAGCTCCGGGCTTTCCCTGACGAACAGGGCTTCGACGTTTACCACCAACTGCACCTGGTCGCCCACTCCAGAAAAACCCGAAAAATCACGAACGTCACACGATTGCTCCCACACAAAAAGTGCCAGCCAGTCAAGCTCCTACTGCTCCTCACCGGCCATTGGCAGCGCATCTACAGCACCACAGACATCGGGGCTCCGGGCTTTCCCTGACGAACAGGGCTTCGACGTTTACCACCAGCTGCACCTGGGCGCCAAATGAAAAAAAGCCCCGAAAAAGCATGAACGTCGGACGATTGCTCCGACACCGAAAGTGCCAGCCAGTCAAGCTCTTCCTGCTCCTCACCGGCCATTGGCAGCACATCTACAGCACCACAGACATCGGGGTTCCGGGCTTTCCCTGACGAACAGGGCTTCGACGTTTACCACCACCTGCGCCTGGGAGTCCACTCCAAAAAAACCCGAAAAATCACAAACGTCGGACGATTGCTCCCACACCGAAAGTGCCAGCCAGTCAAGCTCTTGCTGCTCCTCACCGGCCATTGGCAGCGCATCTACAGCACCACAGACATCGGGGCTCCGGGCATTCCCTGACGAACAGGGCTTCGACGTTTACCACCAGCTGCACCTTGTCACGCACTAAAAAAAAAACGCAAAAAATCACGAACGTCGGACGATTGCTCCCACACCGAAAGTGCCAGCCAGTCAATCTCTTGCTGCTCCTCCCCGGCCATTGGCACCGCATCTACAGCAGCACAGACATCGGGGCTCCGGGCTTTCCCTGACGAACAGGGCTTCGACGTTTACCACCAGCTGCACCTGGGCGCCCACTGAAAAAAAACCCCGAAAAATCACGAACGTCGGACGATTGCTCCCACACCGAAAGTGCCAGCCAGTCAAGCTCTTGCTGCTCCTCACCGGCCATTGGCAGCGCATCTACAGCACCACAGACATCGGGGTTCCGGGCTTTCCCTGACGAACAGAGCTTCGACGTTTACCACCAGCTGCACCTGGGGGGCCCACTGAAAAAAACCCCGAAAAAGCATGAACGTCAAACGATTGCTCCGACACCGAAAGTGCCAGCCAGTCAAGCTCTTGCTGCTCCTCACCGGCCATTGGCAGCGCATCTACAGCACCACAGACATCGGGGCTCCAGGCTTTCCCTGACGAACAGGGCTTCGACGTTTACCACCAGCTGCACCTGGGGGGCCCACCGAAAAAAACCCCGAAAAATCACGAACGTCGGACGATTGCTCCCACACAAAAAGTTCCAGCCAGTCAAGCTCTTGCTGCTCCTCCCCGGCCATTGGCAGCGCATCTACAGCACCACAGACATCGGGGCTCCGGGCTTTCCCTGACGAACAGGGCTTCGACGTTTACCACCAGCTGCACCTGGGCGCACATTGGAAAAAAACCCAAGAAAAATCACGAACGTCGGACGATTGCTCCCACACCAAAAGTGCCAGCCAGTCAAGCTCTTGCTGCTCCTCACCGGCCATTGGCAGCGCATCTACAGCACCACAGACATCGGGGCTCCGGGCTTTCCCTGACGAACAGGGCTTCGACGTTTACCACCAGCTGCACCTGGGAGTCCACTCCAAAAAAACCCGAAAAATCACAAACGTCGGACGATTGCTCCCACACAAAAAGTGCCAGCCAGTCAAGCTCTTGCTGCTCCTCACCGGCCATTGGCAGCGCATCTACAGCACCACAGACATCGGGGCTCCGGGCTTTCCCTGACGAACAGGGCTTCGACCTTTACCACCACCTGCACCTGGGCGCCCATTGGAAAAAAACCCAAGAAAAATCACGAACGTTGGACGATTGCTCCCACACCGAAAGTGCCAGCCAGTCAAGCTCTTGCTGCTCATCACCGGCCATTGGCAGCGCATCTACAGCACCACAGACATCGGGGCTCCGGGCTTTCCCTGACGAACAGGGCTTCGACGTTTACCACCAGCTGCACCTGGGGGTCAACTGAAAAAAGCCCCGAAAAATCACGAACGTCGGACGATTGCTCCCACACAAAAAGTGCGAGCCAGTCAAGCTCCTGCTGCTCCTCACCGGCCATTGGCAGCGCATCTACAGCACCACAGACATCGGGGCTCTGAGCTTTCCCTGACGAACAGGGCTTCGATATTTACCACCTGCTGCACCTGGGTGCCCACTGGAAAAAACCCCGAAAAATCACGAACGTCGGACGATTGCTCCCACTCCGAAAGTGCCAGCCAGTGAAGCTCCTGCTGCTCCTCAGCGGCCATTGGCAGCGCATCTACAGCACCACAGACATCGGGGCTCCGGGCTTTCCCTGACGAACAGGGCTTCGACGTTTACCACCAGCTGCACCTGGGCGCCTACTGAAAAAACCCCGAAAAATCACGAACATCGGACGATTGCTCCCACACCAAAAGTGTCAGCCAGACAAGCCCTTGCTGCTCCTCACCGGCCATTGGCAGCGCATCTACAGCACCACAGACATCGGGGCTCCGGGCTTTCCCTGACGAACAGGGCTTCGACGTTTACCACCAGCTGCACCTGGTCGCCCACTCCAGAAAAACCCTAAAAATCACGAACGTTGGACGATTGCTCCCACACCGAAAGTGCCAGCCAGTCAAGCTCCTGCTGCTCCTCACCGGCCATTGGCAGCGCATCTACAGCACCACAGACATCGGGGCTCCGGGCTTTCCCTGACGAACAGGGCTGCGACGTTTACCACCAGCTGCACCTGGGGGGCCCACTGAAAGAAACCCCGAAAAATCGGGAACGTCGGATGATTACTCCCACAACGAAAGTGCCAGCCAATCAAGCTCTTGCTGCTCCTCACCGGCCATTGGCAGCGCATCTACAGCACCACAGACATCGGGGCTCCGGGCTTTCCCTGACGAACAGGGCTTCGACGTTTACCACCAGCTGCACCTGGGCGCCCATTGGAAAAAAACCCAAGAAAAATCACGAATGTTGGACAATTGCTCCCACACCGAAAGTGCCAGCCAGTCAAGCTCTTGCTGCTCATCACCGGCCATCGGCAGCGCATCTACAGCACCACAGACATCGGGGCTCCGGGCTTTCCCTGACGAACAGGGCTTCGACGTTTACCACCAGCTGCACCTGGGGGGCCAACAGAAAAAAGCCCCGAAAAATCACGAACGTCGGACGATTGCTCCCACACAAAAAGTGCCAGCCAGTCAAGCTCCTGCTGCTCCTCACCGGCCATTGGCAGCGCATCTACAGCACCACAGACATCGGGGCTCTGAGCTTTCCCTGACGAACAGGGCTTCGATATTTACCACCTGCTGCACCTGGGCGCCCACTGGAAAAAAACCCCGAAAAATCACGAACGTCAGACGATTGCTCCCACACCGGAAGTGCCAGCCAGTCACGCTCTTGCTGCTCCTCACCGGCCATTGGCAGCACATCTACAGCACCACAGACATCGGGGTTCCGGGCTTTCCCTGACGAACAGGGCTTCGACGTTTACCACCACCTGCGCCTGGGAGTCCACTCCAAAAAAACCCGAAAAATCACAAACGTCGGACGATTGCTCCCACACCGAAAGTGCCAGCCAGTCAAGCTCTTGCTGCTCCTCACCGGCCATTGGCAGCGCATCTACAGCACCACAGACATCGGGGCTCCGGGCATTCCCTGACGAACAGGGCTTCGACGTTTACCACCAGCTGCACCTTGTCACGCACTAAAAAAAAAACGCAAAAAATCACGAACGTCGGACGATTGCTCCCACACCGAAAGTGCCAGCCAGTCAATCTCTTGCTGCTCCTCCCCGGCCATTGGCACCGCATCTACAGCAGCACAGACATCGGGGCTCCGGGCTTTCCCTGACGAACAGGGCTTCGACGTTTACCACCAGCTGCACCTGGGCGCCCACTGAAAAAAAACCCCGAAAAATCACGAACGTCGGACGATTGCTCCCACACCGAAAGTGCCAGCCAGTCAAGCTCTTGCTGCTCCTCACCGGCCATTGGCAGCGCATCTACAGCACCACAGACATCGGGGTTCCGGGCTTTCCCTGACGAACAGGGCTTCGACGTTTACCACCAGCTGCACCTGGGGGGCCCACTGAAAAAAACCCCGAAAAAGCATGAACGTCAAACGATTGCTCCGACACCGAAAGTGCCAGCCAGTCAAGCTCTTGCTGCTCCTCACCGGCCATTGGCAGCGCATCTACAGCACCACAGACATCGGGGCTCCAGGCTTTCCCTGACGAACAGGGCTTCGATGTTTACCACCACCTGCACCTGCGCGCCCATTGGAAAAAAAACCAAGAAAAATCACGAACGTTGGACGATTGCTCCCACAAAAAAAGTGCCAGCCAGTCAAGCTCTTGCTGCTCCTCACCGGCCATTGGCAGCGCATCTACAGCACCACAGACATCGGGGCTCCGGGCTTTCCCTGACGAACAGGGCTTCGACGTTTACCACCAGCTGCACCTGGGGGGCCCACCGAAAAAAACCCCGAAAAATCACGAACGTCGGACGATTGCTCCCACACAAAAAGTTCCAGCCAGTCAAGCTCTTGCTGCTCCTCCCCGGCCATTGGCAGCGCATCTACAGCACCACAGACATCGGGGCTCCGGGCTTTCCCTGACGAACAGGGCTTCGACGTTTACCACCAGCTGCACCTGGGCGCACATTGGAAAAAAACCCAAGAAAAATCACGAACGTCGGACGATTGCTCCCACACCAAAAGTGCCAGCCAGTCAAGCTCTTGCTGCTCCTCACCGGCCATTGGCAGCGCATCTACAGCACCACAGACATCGGGGCTCCGGGCTTTCCCTGACGAACAGGGCTTCGACGTTTACCACCAGCTGCACCTGGGAGTCCACTCCAAAAAAACCCGAAAAATCACAAACGTCGGACGATTGCTCCCACACAAAAAGTGCCAGCCAGTCAAGCTCTTGCTGCTCCTCACCGGCCATTGGCAGCGCATCTACAGCACCACAGACATCGGGGCTCCGGGCTTTCCCTGACGAACAGGGCTTCGACCTTTACCACCACCTGCACCTGGGCGCCCATTGGAAAAAAACCCAAGAAAAATCACGAACGTTGGACGATTGCTCCCACACCGAAAGTGCCAGCCAGTCAAGCTCTTGCTGCTCATCACCGGCCATTGGCAGCGCATCTACAGCACCACAGACATCGGGGCTCCGGGCTTTCCCTGACGAACAGGGCTTCGACGTTTACCACCAGCTGCACCTGGGGGTCAACTGAAAAAAGCCCCGAAAAATCACGAACGTCGGACGATTGCTCCCACACAAAAAGTGCGAGCCAGTCAAGCTCCTGCTGCTCCTCACCGGCCATTGGCAGCGCATCTACAGCACCACAGACATCGGGGCTCTGAGCTTTCCCTGACGAACAGGGCTTCGATATTTACCACCTGCTGCACCTGGGTGCCCACTGGAAAAAACCCCGAAAAATCACGAACGTCGGACGATTGCTCCCACTCCGAAAGTGCCAGCCAGTGAAGCTCCTGCTGCTCCTCAGCGGCCATTGGCAGCGCATCTACAGCACCACAGACATCGGGGCTCCGGGCTTTCCCTGACGAACAGGGCTTCGACGTTTACCACCAGCTGCACCTGGGCGCCTACTGAAAAAACCCCGAAAAATCACGAACGTCGGACGATTGCTCCCACACCGAAAGTGCCAGCCAGTCAAGCTCTTGCTGCTCCTCCCCGGCCATTGGCAGCACATCTACAGCACCACAGACATCGGGGCTCCGGGCTTTCCCTGACGAACAGGGCTTCGACCTTTACCACCACCTGTGCCTTGGAGTCCACTCCAAAAAAACCCGGAAAATCACAAACGTCGGACGATTGCTCCCACACCGAAAGTTCCGGCCAGTCAAGCTCTTGCTGCTCATCACCGGCCATTGGCAGCGCATCTACAGCACCACAGACATCGGGGCTCCGGGCTTTCCCTGACGAACAGGGCTTCGACGCTTACCACGAGCTGCACCTGAGCGCCCATTGGAAAAAAACCCAAGAAAAATCACGAACGTTGGACGGTTGCTCCCACACCAA
Source organism: Chlamydotis macqueenii (assembly GCF_036417535.1). Lineage (NCBI taxonomy): Eukaryota > Metazoa > Chordata > Aves > Otidiformes > Otididae > Chlamydotis > Chlamydotis macqueenii. Next base: position 30,602,881 of record NC_141592.1, on the reverse strand, counting down.
AATTGCCAGCCAGTCAAGCTCTTGCTGCTCATCACAGGCCATTGGCAGCGCATCTACAGCACCACAGACATCGGGGCTCCGGGCTTTCCCTGACGAACAGGGCTTCGACGTTTACCACCAGCTGTACCTGGGGGGCCCACTGAAAGAAACCCCGAAAAATCACGAACATCGGACGATTGCTCCCACACCAAAAGTGTCAGCCAGACAAGCCCTTGCTGCTCCTCACCGGCCATTGGCAGCGCATCTACAGCACCACAGACATCGGGGCTCCGGGCTTTCCCTGACGAACAGGGCTTCGACGTTTACCACCAGCTGCACCTGGTCGCCCACTCCAGAAAAACCCTAAAAATCACGAACGTTGGACGATTGCTCCCACACCGAAAGTGCCAGCCAGTCAAGCTCCTGCTGCTCCTCACCGGCCATTGGCAGCGCATCTACAGCACCACAGACATCGGGGCTCCGGGCTTTCCCTGACGAACAGGGCTGCGACGTTTACCACCAGCTGCACCTGGGGGGCCCACTGAAAGAAACCCCGAAAAATCGGGAACGTCGGATGATTACTCCCACAACGAAAGTGCCAGCCAATCAAGCTCTTGCTGCTCCTCACCGGCCATTGGCAGCGCATCTACAGCACCACAGACATCGGGGCTCCGGGCTTTCCCTGACGAACAGGGCTTCGACGTTTACCACCAGCTGCACCTGGGCGCCCATTGGAAAAAAACCCAAGAAAAATCACGAATGTTGGACAATTGCTCCCACACCGAAAGTGCCAGCCAGTCAAGCTCTTGCTGCTCATCACCGGCCATCGGCAGCGCATCTACAGCACCACAGACATCGGGGCTCCGGGCTTTCCCTGACGAACAGGGCTTCGACGTTTACCACCAGCTGCACCTGGGGGGCCAACAGAAAAAAGCCCCGAAAAATCACGAACGTCGGACGATTGCTCCCACACAAAAAGTGCCAGCCAGTCAAGCTCCTGCTGCTCCTCACCGGCCATTGGCAGCGCATCTACAGCACCACAGACATCGGGGCTCTGAGCTTTCCCTGACGAACAGGGCTTCGATATTTACCACCTGCTGCACCTGGGCGCCCACTGGAAAAAAACCCCGAAAAATCACGAACGTCAGACGATTGCTCCCACACCGGAAGTGCCAGCCAGTCACGCTCTTGCTGCTCCTCCCCGGCCATTGGCAGCGCATCTACAGCACCACAGACATCGGGGCTCCGGGCTTTCCCTGACGAACAGGGCTTCGATGTTTACTACCAGCTGCACCTGGGCGCCCACTGGAAAAAAAACCCGAAAAATCAGGAACGTCGGACGATTGCTCCCACACCGAAAGTGTCATCCAGTCAAGCTCTTGCTGCTCCTCCCCGGCCATTGGCAGCGCATCTACAGCACCACAGACATAGGGCTCCGGTCTTTCCCTGACGAACAGGGCTTCGACGTTTACCACCAGCTGTGCCTGGGCGCCCACTTAAAAAATCCCAAAAAATCAGGAATGTTGGACGATTGCTCCCACACCGAAAGTGCCAGCCACACAAGCTCTTGCTGCTCCTCACCGGCCATTGGCAGTGCCTCTACAGCACCACAGACATCGGGGCTCCGGGCTTTCCCTGACGAACAGGGCTTCGACGTTTACCACCACCTGCACCTGGGCGCCCATTGGAAAAAAACCCAAGAAAAATCACGAACGTCGGACGATTGCTCCCACACCGAAAGTGCCAGCCAGTCAAGCTCTTGCTGCTCCTCACCGGCCATTGGCAGCGCATCTACAGCACCACAGACATCGGGGCTCCGGGCTTTCCCTGACGAACAGGGCTTCGACGTTTACCACCACCTGCACCTGGGCGCCCATTGGAAAAAAACCCAAGAAAAATCACGAACGTCGGACGATTGCTCCCACACCGAAAGAGCCAGCAACTCAAGCTCTTGCTGCTCAGCACCGGCCATTGGCAGCCCATCTACAGCACCACAGACATCGGGGCTCCGGGCTTTCCCTGACGAACAGGGCTTCGACCTTTACCACCACCTGCACCTGGGGGGCCCACTGAAAAAAACCCCGAAAAATCATGAACGTCGGACGATTGCTCCCACACCGAAAGTGCCAGCCAGTCAACCTCTTGCTGCTCCTCACCGGCCATTGGCAGTGCATCTACAGCACCACACACATCGGGGCTCCGGGCTTTCCCTGGCGAAAAGGGCTTCGACTTTTACCACCACCTGCACCTGGTCGCCCACTCCAAAAAACCCGAAAAATCACGAACGTTGGACGATTGCTCCCACACCGAAAGTGCCAGCCAGTCAAGCTCTTGCTGCTCCTCACCGGCCATTGGCAGCGCATCTACAGCACCACAGACATAGGGCTCCGGTCTTTCCCTGACGAACAGGGCTTCGACGTTTACCACCAGCTGCGCCTGGGCGCCCACTTAAAAAATCCCAAAAAATCACGAATGTCGGACGATTGCTCCCACACCGAAATGCCAACAACTCAAGCTCTTGCTGCTCCTCACCGGCCATTGGCAGCGCATCTACAGCACCACAGACATCGGGGCTCCGGGCTTTCCCTGACGAACAGGGCTTCGACGTTTACCACCATCTGCACCTGGGGGGCCCACTGAAAAGAACCCCAATAAATCATGAACGTCGGACGATTGCTCCCACACCGAAAGTGCCAGCCAGACAAGCTCTTCCTGCTCCTCACCGGCCATTGGCAGCGCATCTACAGCACCACAGACATCGGGGCTCCGGTCTTTCTGTGATGAACAGGGCTTCGACGTTTACCACCAGCTGCACCTGGGCGCACATTGGAAAAAAACCCAATAAAAATCACGAACGTTGGACGATTGCTCCCACACCAAAAGTGCCAGCAACTCAAATTCTTGCTGCTCATCACCGGCCATTGGCAGCCCATCTACAGCACCACAGACATCGGGGCTCCGGGCTTTCCCTGACGAACAGGGCTTCGACGTTTACCACCAGCTGCACCTGGGGGCCCCACTGAAAAAAACCCCGATAAATCATGAACGTCGGACGATTGCGCCCACACCAAAAGTGCCAGCCAGTCAAGCTCTTGCTGCTCCTCCCCGGCCTTTGGCAGCGCATCTACAGCACCACAGACATCGGGGCTCCGGGCTTTCCCTGACGAAAAGGGCTTCGACGTTTACCACCACCTGCACCTGGGCGCCCATTGGAAAAAAACCCAAGAAAAATCACGAACGTTGGACGATTGCTCCCACACCAAAAGTGCCAGCAACTCAAACTCTTGCTGCTCATCACCGGCCATTGGTAGCCCATCTACAGCACCACAGACATCGGGGCTCCGGGCTTTCCCTGACGAACAGGTCTTCGACGTTTACCACCAGCTGCACCTGGGCGCCCACTCCAAAAAAACCCCGAAAAATCACGAACGTCGGATGATTACTCCCACACCGAAATTGCCAGCTAGTCAAGCTCTTGCTGCTCATCACCGGGCATTGGCAGCGCATCTACAGCACCACAGACATGGGGGCTCCGGGCTTTCCCTGACGAACAGGGCTTCGACGTTTACCACCAGCTGCACCTGGGGGGCCCACTGAAAAAAACCCCGAAAAATCATGAACGTCGGACGATTGCTCCCACACAAAAAGTTCCAGCCAGTCAAGCTCTTGCTGCTCCTCACCGGCCATTGGCAGCGCATCTACAGCACCACAGACATCGGGGCTCCGGGCTTTCCCTGACGAACAGGGCTTCGACGTTTACCACCAGCTGCACCTGGGGGGCCCACTGAAAAAAACCCCGAAAAATCATGAACGTCGGACGATTGCTCCCACACCGAAAGTGCCAGCCAGTCAAGCTCTTGCTGCTCCTCACCGGCTATTGGCAGTGCATCTACAGCACCACACACATCGGGGCTCCGGGCTTTCCCTGGCGAAAAGGGCTTCGACTTTTACCACCACCTGCACCTGGTCGCCCACTCCAAAAAAGCCCCGAAAAATCATGAACGTGGGACGATTGCTCCCACACCGAAAGTGCCAGCCAGTCAAGCTCTTGCTGCTCCTCACCGGCCATTGGCAGCGCATCTACAGCACCACAGACATAGGGCTCCGGTCTTTCCCTGACGAACAGGGCTTCAACGTTTACCACCACCTGCACCTGGGCGCCCATTGGAAATAAACCCAAAAAATCACGAACGTCGGACGATTGCTCCCACACCGAAAGTGCCAGCCAGTCAAGCTCTTGCTGCTCCTCACCGGCCATTGGCAGCGCATCTACAGCACCACAGACATCGGGGCTCCGGGCTTTCCCTGACGAACAGGGCTTCGACGTTTACCACCACCAGCACCTGGGCGCCCATTGGAAAAAAACCCAAGAAAAATCACGAACGTTGGACGATTCCTCCCACAACGAAAGTGCCAGCAACTCAAGCTCTTGCTGCTCCTCCCCGGCCATTGGCAGCGCATGTACAGCACCACAGACATCGGGGCTCCGGGCTTTCCCTGACGAACAGGGCTTCGACGTTTACCACCAGCTGCACCTGGGGGGCCCACGGAAAAAACCCCAAAAAATCATGAACGTCGGACGATTGCTCGCACACAAAAAGTTCCAGCCAGTCAACCTCTTGCTGCTCCTCCCCGGCCATTGGCAGCGCATCTACAGCACCACAGACATCGGGGCTCCGGGCTTTCCCTGACGAACAGGGTTTCGACGCTTACCACCAGCTGCACCTGGGCGCCCATTGGAAAAAAACCCAAGAAAAATCACGAACGTTGGACGATTGCTCCCACACCAAAAGTGCCAGCAACTCAAACTCTTGCTGCTCATCACCGGCCATTGGTAGCCCATCTACAGCACCACAGACATCGGGGCTCCGGGCTTTCCCTGACGAACAGGTCTTCGACGTTTACCACCAGCTGCCCCTGGGCGCCCACTCCAAAAAAACCCCGAAAAATCACGAACGTCGGATGATTACTCCCACACCGAAATTGCCAGCTAGTCAAGCTCTTGCTGCTCATCACCGGGCATTGGCAGCGCATCTACAGCACCACAGACATGGGGGCTCCAGGCTTTCCCTGACGAACAGGGCTTCGACGTTTACCACCAGCTGCACCTGGGGGGCCCACTGAAAAAAACCCCGAAAAATCATGAACGTCGGACGATTGCTCCCACACAAAAAGTTCCAGCCAGTCAAGCTCTTGCTGCTCCTCACCGGCCATTGGCAGCGCATCTACAGCACCACAGACATCGGGGCTCCGGGCTTTCCCTGACGAACAGGGCTTCGACGTTTACCACCAGCTGCACCTGGGGGGCCCACTGAAAAAAACCCCGAAAAATCATGAACGTCGGACGATTGCTCCCACACCGAAAGTGCCAGCCAGTCAAGCTCTTGCTGCTCCTCACCGGCCATTGGCAGTGCATATACAGCACCACACACATCGGGGCTCCGGGCTTTCCCTGGCGAAAAGGGCTTCGACTTTTACCACCACCTGCACCTGGTCGCCCACTCCAAAAAAGCCCCGAAAAATCATGAACGTTGGACGATTGCTCCCACACCGAAAGTGCCAGCCAGTCAAGCTCTTGCTGCTCCTCACCGGCCATTGGCAGCGCATCTACAGCACCACAGACATAGGGCTCCGGTCTTTCCCTGACGAACAGGGCTTCAACGTTTACCACCACCTGCACCTGGGCGCCCATTGGAAATAAACCCAAAAAATCACGAACGTCGGACGATTGCTCCCACACCGAAAGTGCCAGCCAGTCAAGCTCTTGCTGCTCCTCACCGGCCATTGGCAGCGCATCTACAGCACCACAGACATCGGGGCTCCGGGCTTTCCCTGACGAACAGGGCTTCGACGTTTACCACCACCAGCACCTGGGCGCCCATTGGAAAAAAACCCAAGAAAAATCACGAACGTTGGACTATTCTTCCCACACCGAAAGTGCCAGCAACTCAAGCTCTTGCTGCTCCTCCCCGGCCATTGGCAGCGCATCTACAGCACCACAGACATCGGGGCTCCGGGCTTTCCCTGACGAACAGGGCTTCGACGTTTACCACCATCTGCACCTGGGGGGCCCACGGAAAAAACCCCAAAATATCATGAACGTCGGACGATTGCTCGCACACAAAAAGTTCCAGCCAGTCAAGCTCTTGCTGCTCCTCCCCGGCCATTAGCAGCGCATCTACAGCACCACAGACATCGGGGCTCCGGGCTTTCCCTGACGAACAGGGCTTCGACGCTTACCACCAGCTGCACCTGGCGGCCCCACTGAAAAAAACCCCGAAAAAGCATGAACGTCGGACGATTGCTCCCACACCGAAAGTGCCAGCCAGTGAAGCTCTTGCTGCTCCTCCACTGCCATTGGCAGCACATCTACAGCACCACAGACATCGGGGCTCCGGGCTTTCCCTGACGAACAGGGCTTTGACGTTTACCACCACCTGCGCCTGGGAGTCCACTCCAAAAAAACCCAAAAAATCACAAACGTCGGACGATTGCTCCCACACCGAAAGTGCCAGCCAGTCAAGCTCTTGCTGCTCCTCACCAGCCATTTGCAGCGCATCTACAGCACCAGAGACATCGGGGCTCCGGGCTTTCCCTGACGAACAGGGCTTCGATGTTTACCACCAGCTGCACCTGGGCACCCACTGGAAAAAAACCCCGAAAAATCACGAACGTGGGACAATTGCTCCCACACCGAAAGTGCCAACAACTCAACCTCTTGCTGCTCCTCACCAGCCATTGGCAGCGCATCTACAGCACCACAGACATCGGGGCTCCGGGCTTTCCCTGACGAACAGGGCTTCGACGTTTACCACCAGCTGCACCTGGGGGGCCCACTGAAAAAAACCCCAATAAATAATGAACGTCGGACGATTGCTCCCACACTGAAAGTGCCAGCCAGTCAAGCTCTTGCTGCTCCTCACCGGCCATTGGCAGCGCATCTACAGCACCACAGACATCGGGGCTTCGGGCTTTCCCTGACGAACAGGGCTTCGACGTTTACCACCAGCTGCACCTGGGGGACCCACTGAAAAAAACCCCAGTAAATCATGAACGTCGGACGATTGCTCCCACACCAAAAGTGCCAGCCAATCAAGCTCTTGCTGCTCCTCACCGGCCATTGGCAGCGCATCTACAGCACCACAGACATCGGGGCTCCGGTCTTTCTGTGATGAACAGGGCTTCGACGTTTACCACCAGCTGCACCTGGGCGCACATTGGAAAAAAACCCAATAAAAATCACGAACGTCGGACGATTGCTCCCACACCGAAAGTGCCAGCCACACAAGCTCTTGCTGCTCATCACCGGCCATTGGCAGTGCATCTACAGCACCACAGACATCGGGGCTCCGGGCTTTCCCTGACGAACAGGGCTTCGACCTTTACCACCACCTGCACCTTGGGGGCCCACTAAAAAAAACCCCAAAAAATCATGAACGTCGGACGATTGCTCCCACACCGAATGTGCCAGCCAGTCAAGCTCTTGCTGCTCCTCAGCGGCCATTGGCAGCGCATCTACAGCACCACAGACATCGGGGCTCCGGGCTTTCCCTGACGAACAGGGCTTCGACGTTTACCACCACCAGCACCTGGGCGCCCATTGGAAAAAAACCCAAGAAAAATCACGAACGTTGGACGATTGCTCCCACACCAAAAGTGCCAGCAACTCAAATTCTTGCTGCTCATCACCGGCCATTGGCAGCCCATCTACAGCACCACAGACATCGGGGCTCCGGGCTTTCCCTGACGAACAGGGCTTCGACGTTTACCACCAGCTGCACCTGGGGGGCCCACTGAAAAAAACCCCGATAAATCATGAACGTCGGACGATTGCGCCCACACCAAAAGTGCCAGCCAGTCAAGCTCTTCCTGCTCATCACCGGCCATTGGCAGCGCATCTACAGCACCACAGACATCGGGGCTCCGGGCTTTCCCTGACGAAAAGGGCTTCGACGTTTACCACCACCTGCACCTGGGCGCCCATTGGAAAAAAACCCAAGAAAAATCACGAACGTTGGACGATTGCTCCCACACCAAAAGTGCCAGCAACTCAAACTCTTGCTGCTCATCACCGGCCATTGGTAGCCCATCTACAGCACCACAGACATCGGGGCTCCGGGCTTTCCCTGACGAACAGGTCTTCGACGTTTACCACCAGCTGCCCCTGGGCGCCCACTCCAAAAAAACCCCGAAAAATCACGAACGTCGGATGATTACTCCCACACCGAAATTGCCAGCTAGTCAAGCTCTTGCTGCTCATCACCGGGCATTGGCAGCGCATCTACAGCACCACAGACATGGGGGCTCCGGGCTTTCCCTGACGAACAGGGCTTCGATGTTTACCACCAGCTGCACCTGGGGGGCCCACTGAAAAAAACCCCGAAAAATCATGAACGTCGGACGATTGCTCCCACACAAAAAGTTCCAGCCAGTCAAGCTCTTGCTGCTCCTCACCGGCCATTGGCAGCGCATCTACAGCACCACAGACATCGGGGCTCCGGGCTTTCCCTGACGAACAGGGCTTCGACGTTTACCACCAGCTGCACCTGGGGGGCCCACTGAAAAAAACCCCGAAAAATCATGAACGTCGGACGATTGCTCCCACACCGAAAGTGCCAGCCAGTCAAGCTCTTGCTGCTCCTCACCGGCCATTGGCAGTGCATCTACAGCACCACACACATCGGGGCTCCGGGCTTTCCCTGGCGAAAAGGGCTTCGACTTTTACCACCACCTGCACCTGGTCGCCCACTCCAAAAAAGCCCCGAAAAATCATGAACGTGGGACGATTGCTCCCACACCGAAAGTGCCAGCCAGTCAAGCTCCTGCTGCTCCTCACCGGCCATCAGCAGCGCATCTACAGCACCACAGACATCAGGGCTCCGGGCTTTCCATGACGAACAGGGCTTCGACGTTTACCACCAGGGGCACCTGGGCACCCACTGGAAAAAAACCCCGAAAAATCACGAACGTTGGACGATTGCTCCCACACCGAAAGTGCCAGTCAGACAAGCCCTTGCTGCTCCTCAGCGGCCATTGGCAGCGCATCTACAGCACCACAGACATCGGGGCTCCGGGCTTTCCCTGACGAACAGGGCTTCGACCTTTACCACCAGCTGCACCTGGGGGGCCCACTGAAAAAAACCCCGAAAAATCATGAACGTCGGACGATTGCTCCCACACCGAATGTGCCAGCCAGTCAAGCTTCTGCTGCTCATCACCGGCCATTGGCAGCGCATCTACAGCACCACAGACATCGGGGCTCCGGGCTTTCCCTGATGAACAGGGCTTCGACGTTTACCACCACCTGCACCTGGGCCCCCATTGGAAATAAACCCGAAAAATCACGAACGTCGGACGATTCCTCCCACACAAAAAGTGCCAGCCAGTCAAGCTCCTGCTGCTCCTCACCGGCCATCAGCAGCGCATCTACAGCACCACAGATATCAGGGCTCCGGGCTTTCCCTGACGAACAGGGCTTTGACGTTTACCACCAGGGGCACCTGGGCACCCACTGGAAAAAAACCCCGAAAAATCACGAACGTCGGACGATTGCTCCCACACCGAAAGTGCCAGCCAGTGAAGCTCCTGCTGCTACTCCCCGGCCATTGGCAGCACATCTACAGCACCACAGACATTGGGGCTCCGGGCTTTCCCTGACGAACAGGGCTTTGACTTTTACCACCACCTGCACCTGGGAGTCCACTCCAAAAAAACCCGAAAAATCACAAACGTCGGACGATTGCTCCCACACCGAAAGTGCCAGCCAGTCAAGCTCTTGCTGCTCCTCACCGGCCATTGGCAGTGCATCTACAGCACCACAGACATCGGGGCTCCGGGCTTTCCCTGACGAACAGGTCTTCGACGTTTACCACCAGCTGCCCCTGGGCGCCCACTCAAAAAAAACCCCGAAAAATCACGAACGTCGGATGATTACTCCCACACCGAAATTGCCAGCTAGTCAAGCTCTTGCTGCTCATCACCGGGCATTGGCAGCGCATCTACAGCACCACAGACATGGGGGCTCCGGGCTTTCCCTGACGAACAGGGCTTCGACGTTTACCACCAGCTGCACCTGGGGGGCCCACTGAAAAAAACCCCGAAAAATCATGAACGTCGGACGATTGCTCCCACACAAAAAGTTCCAGCCAGTCAAGCTCTTGCTGCTCCTCACCGGCCATTGGCAGCGCATCTACAGCACCACAGACATCGGGGCTCCAGGCTTTCCCTGACGAACAGGGCTTCGACGTTTACCACCAGCTGCACCTGGGGGGCCCACTGAAAAAAACCCCGAAAAATCATGAACGTCGGACGATTGCTCCCACACCGAAAGTGCCAGCCAGTCAAGCTCTTGCTGCTCCTCACCGGCCATTGGCAGTGCATCTACAGCACCACACACATCGGGGCTCCGGGCTTTCCCTGGCGAAAAGGGCTTCGACTTTTACCACCACCTGCACCTGGTCGCCCACTCCAAAAAAGCCCCGAAAAATCATGAACGTTGGACGATTGCTCCCACACCGAAAGTGCCAGCCAGTCAAGCTCTTGCTGCTCCTCACCGGCCATTGGCAGCGCATCTACAGCACCACAGACATAGGGCTCCGGTCTTTCCCTGACGAACAGGGCTTCAACGTTTACCACCACCTGCACCTGGGCGCCCATTGGAAATAAACCCAAAAAATCACGAACGTCGGACGATTGCTCCCACACCGAAAGTGCCAGCCAGTCAAGCTCTTGCTGCTCCTCCCCGGCCATTGGCAGCGCATCTACAGCACCACAGACATCGGGGCTCCGGGCTTTCCCTGACGAACAGGGCTTCGACGTTTACCACCACCAGCACCTGGGCGCCCATTGGAAAAAAACCCAAGAAAAATCACGAACGTTGGACGATTCCTCCCACACCGAAAGTGCCAGCAACTCAAGCTCTTGCTGCTCCTCCCCGGCCATTGGCAGCGCATCTACAGCACCACAGACATCGGGGCTCCGGGCTTTCCCTGACGAACAGGGCTTCGACGTTTACCACCAGCTGCACCTGGGGGGCCCACGGAAAAAACCCCAAAAAATCATGAACGTCGGACGATTGCTCGCACACAAAAAGTTCCAGCCAGTCAAGCTCTTGCTGCTCCTCCCCGGCCATTGGCAGCGCATCTACAGCACCACAGACATCGGGGCTCCGGGCTTTCCCTGACGAACAGGGCTTCGACGCTTACCACCAGCTGCACCTGGCGGCCCCACTGAAAAAAACCCCGAAAAAGCATGAACGTCGGACGATTGCTCCCACACCGAAAGTGCCAGCCAGTGAAGCTCTTGCTGCTCCTCCACTGCCATTGGCAGCACATCTACAGCACCACAGACATCGGGGCTCCGGGCTTTCCCTGACGAACAGGGCTTCGATTTTACCACCACCTGCGCCTGGGAGTCCACTCCAAAAAAACCCAAAAAATCACAAACGTCGGACGATTGCTCCCACACCGAAAGTGCCAGCCAGTCAAGCTCTTGCTGCTCCTCACCAGCCATTTGCAGCGCATCTACAGCACCACAGACATCGGGGCTCCGGGCTTTCCCTGACGAACAGGGCTTCGATGTTTACAACCAGCTGCACCTGGGCACCCACTGGAAAAAAACCCCGAAAAATCACGAACGTGGGACAATTGCTCCCACACCGAAAGTGCCAACAACTCAACCTCTTGCTGCTCCTCACCAGCCATTGGCAGCGCATCTACAGCACCACAGATATCGGGGCTCCGGGCTTTCCCTGACGAACAGGGCTTCGACCTTTACCACCAGCTGCACCTGGGCGCCCATTGGAAAAAAACCCAAGAAAAATCACGAACGTTGGACGATTGCTCCCACACCGAAAGTGCCAGCCAGTCAAGCTCTTGCTGCTCCTCACCGGCCATTGGCAGCACATCTACAGCACCACAGACATCAGGGCTCCGGGCTTTCCCTGACGAACAGGGCTTCGACGTTTACCACCACCTACACCTGGGGGGCCCACTGAAAAAAACCCCAAAAAATCATGAACGTCGGACGATTGCTCCCACACCGAATGTGCCATCCAGTCAAGCTATTGCTGCTCCTCACCGGCCATTGGCAGCGCATCTACAGCACCACAGACATCGGGGCTCCGGGCTTTCCCTGATGAACAGGGCTTCGACGTTTACCACCACCTGCACCTGGGCGCCCATTGGAAAAAAACCCCGAAAAAACACGAACGTCGGACGATTGCTCCCACACCGAAAGTGCCAGCCAGTCAAGCTCCTGCTGCTCCTCACCGGCCACCAGCAGCGCATCTACAGCACCACAGACATCAGGGCTCCGGGCTTTCCCTGACGAACAGGGCTTCGATGTTTACCACCAGGGGCACCTGGGCACCCACTGGAAAAAAACCCCGAAAAATCACGAACGTCGGACGATTGCTCCCACACCGAAAGTGCCAGCCAGTAAAGCTCTTGCTGCTCCTCCACTGCCAATGGCAGCACATCTACAGCACCACAGACATTGGGGCTCCGGGCTTTCCCTGACGAACAGGGCTTCGACTTTTACCACCACCTGCGCCTGGGAGTCCACTCCAAAAAAACCCAAAAAATCACAAACGTCGGACGATTGCTCCCACACCGAAAGTGCCAGCCAGTCAAGCTCTTGCTGCTCCTCACCAGCCATTTGCAGCGCATCTACAGCACCACAGACATCGGGGCTCCGGGCTTTCCCTGACGAACAGGGCTTCGATGTTTACCACCAGCTGCACCTGGGCACCCACTGGAAAAAAACCCCGAAAAATCACGAACGTGGGACGATTGCTCCCACACCGAAAGTGCCAGCCAGTCAAGCTCTTGCTGCTCCTCACCGGCCATTGGCAGCGCATCTACAGCACCACAGATATCGGGGCTCCGGGCTTTCCCTGACGAACAGGGCTTCGACGTTTACCACCAGCTGCACCTGGGGGGCCCAGTGAAAAAAACCCCAATAAATAATGAACGTCGGACGATTGCTCCCACACTGAAAGTGCCAGCCAGTCAAGCTCTTGCTGCTCCTCACCGGCCATTGGCAGCGCATCTACAGCACCACAGACATCGGGGCTTCGGGCATTCCCTGACAAACAGGGCTTCGACGTTTTCCACCACCTGCACCTGGGGGGCCCACTGGAAAAAAACCCAAGAAAAATCACGAACGTCGGACGATTGCTCCCACACCGAAAGTGCCAGCCAGTCAAGCTCTTGCTGCTCCTCACCGGCCATTGGCAGCACATCTACAGCACCACAGACATCGGGGCTCCGGGCTTTCCCTGACGAACAGGGCTTCGACGTTTACCACCACCTGCACCTGGGGGGCCCACTGAAAAAAACCCCAAAAAATCATGAACGTCGGACGATTGCTCCCACACCGAATGTGCCATCCAGTCAAGCTCTTGCTGCTCCTCCCCGGCCATTGGCAGCGCATCTACAGCACCACAGACATCGGGGCTCCGGGCTTTCCCTGACGAACAGGGCTTCGACGTTTACCACCAGCTGCACCTGGCGGCCCCACTGAAAAAAACCCCGAAAAAGCATGAACGTCGGACGATTGCTCCCACACCAAAAGTGTCAGCCAGACAAGCCCTTGCTGCTCCTCACCGGCCATTGGCAGCGCATCTACAGCACCACAGACATCGGGGCTCCGGGCTTTCCCTGACGAACAGGGCTTCGACGTTTACCACCAGCTGCACCTGGTCGCCCACTCCAGAAAAACCCTAAAAATCACGAACGTCGGACGATTGCTCCCACACAAAAAGTGCCAGCCAGTCAAGCTCCTGCTGCTCCTCACCGGCCATTGGCAGCGCATCTACAGCACCACAGACATCGGGGCTCCGGGCTTTCCCTGACGAACAGGGCTTCGACGTTTACCACCAGCTGCACCTGGGGGGCCCACTGAAAGAAACCCCGAAAAATCGGGAACGTCGGATGATTACTCCCACACCGAAAGTGCCAGCCAGTCAAGCTCTTGCTGCTCCTCACCGGCCATTGGCAGCGCATCTACAGCACCACAGACATCGGGGCTCCGGGCTTTCCCTGACGAACAGGGCTTCGACGTTTACCACCAGCTGCACCTGGGCGCCCATTGGAAAAAAACCCAAGAAAAATCACGAATGTTGGACAATTGCTCCCACACCAAAAGTGCCAGCCAGTCAAGCTCTTGCTGCTCATCACCGGCCATCGGCAGCGCATCTACAGCACCACAGACATCGGGGCTCCGGGCTTTCCCTGACGAACAGGGCTTCGACGTTTACCATTACCTGTGCCTGGGAGTCCACTCCAAAAAAACCCGAAAAATCACAAACGTCAGACGATTGCTCCCACACCGAAAGTGCCAGCCAGTCAAGCTCTTGCTGCTCCTCACCGGCCATTGGCAGCGCATCTACAGCACCACAGACATTGGGGCTCCGGGCTTTCCCTGACGAACAGGGCTTCGACGTTTACCACCACCTGCACCTGGGCGCCCATTGGAAAAAAACCCAAGAAAAATCACGAACGTTGGACGATTGCTCCCACACCAAAAGTGCCAGCCAGTAAAGCTCTTGCTGCTCCTCCACTGCCAATGGCAGCACATCTACAGCACCACAGACAGCGGGGCTCCGCGCTTTCCCTGACGAACAGGGCTTCGACTTTTACCACCACCTGCGCCTGGGAGTCCACTCCAAAAAAACCCAAAAAATCACAAACGTCGGACGATTGCTCCCACACCGAAAGTGCCAGCCAGTCAAGCTCTTGCTGCTCCTCACCAGCCATTTGCAGCGCATCTACAGCACCACAGACATCGGGGCTCCGGGCTTTCCCTGACGAACAGGGCTTCGATGTTTACCACCAGCTGCACCTGGGCACCCACTGGAAAAAAACCCCGAAAAATCACGAACGTGGGACGATTGCTCCCACACCGAAAGTGCCAACAACTCAAGCTCTTGCTGCTCCTCACCGGCCATTGGCAGCGCATCTACAGCACCACAGATATCGGGGCTCCGGGCTTTCCCTGACGAACAGGGCTTCGACGTTTACCACCAGCTGCACCTGGGGGGCCCAGTGAAAAAAACCCCAATAAATAATGAACGTCGGACGATTGCTCCCACACTGAAAGTGCCAGCCAGTCAAGCTCTTGCTGCTCCTCACCGGCCTTTGGCAGCGCATCTACAGCACCACAGACATCGGGGCTTCGGGCATTCCCTGACAAACAGGGCTTCGACGTTTTCCACCACCTGCACCTGGGCGCCCACTGGAAAAAAACCCAAGAAAAATCACGAACGTCGGACGATTGCTCCCACACCGAAAGTGCCAGCCAGTCAAGCTCTTGCTGCTCCTCACCGGCCACTGGCAGCACATCTACAGCACCACAGACATCGGGGCTCCGGGCTTTCCCTGACGAACAGGGCTTCGACGTTTACCACCACCTGCACCTGGGGGGCCCACTGAAAAAAACCCCAAAAAATCATGAACGTCGGACGATTGCTCCCACACCGAATGTGCCATCCAGTCAAGCTCTTGCTGCTCCTCCCCGGCCATTGGCAGCGCATCTACAGCACCACAGACATCCGGGCTCCGGGCTTTCCCTGACGAACAGGGCTTCGACGTTTACCACCAGCTGCACCTGGCGGCCCCACTGAAAAAAACCCCGAAAAATCACGAACGTCGGACGATTGCTCCCACACCAAAAGTGTCAGCCAGACAAGCCCTTGCTGCTCCTCACCGGCCATTGGCAGCGCATCTACAGCACCACAGACATCGGGGCTCCGGGCTTTCCCTGACGAACAGGGCTTCGACGTTTACCACCAGCTGCACCTGGTCGCCCACTCCAGAAAAACCCTAAAAATCACGAACGTCGGACGATTGCTCCCACACAAAAAGTGCCAGCCAGTCAAGCTCCTGCTGCTCCTCACCGGCCATTGGCAGCGCATCTACAGCACCACAGACATCGGGGCTCCGGGCTTTCCCCTACGAACAGGGCTTCGACGTTTACCACCACCTGCGCCTGGGCGCCCATTGGAAAAAAATCCAAGAAAAATCACGAATGTTGGACAATTGCTCCCACACCAAAAGTGCCAGCCAGTCAAGCTCTTGCTGCTCCTCACCGGCCATTGGCAGCGCATCTACAGCACCACAGACATCGGGGCTCCGGGCTTTCCCTGACGAACAGGGCTTCGACGTTTACCACCAGCTGCACCTGGGAGTCCACTCCAAAAAAACCCGAAAAATCACAAACGTCGGACGATTGCTCCCACACAAAAAGTGCCAGCCAGTCAAGCTCTTGCTGCTCCTCACCGGCCATTGGCAGCGCATCTACAGCACCACAGACATCGGGGCTCCGGGCTTTCCCTGACGAACAGGGCTTCGACGTTTACCACCAGCTGCACCTGGGGGGCCCACTGAAAAAAAACCCGAAAAATCATGAACGTCGGACGATTGCTCCCACACAAAAAGTTCCAGCAACTCAAGCTCTTGCTGCTCCTCCCCGGCCATTGGCAGCGCATCTACAGCACCACAGACATCGGGGCTCCGGGCTTTCCCTGACGAACAGGGCTTCGACGTTTACCACCACCTGCACCTGGGCGCCCATTGGAAAAAAACCCAAGAAAAATCAAGAACGTTGAACGATTGCTCCCACACAAAAAGTGCCAGCCAGTCAAGCTCTTGCTGCTCCTCCCCGGCCATTGGCAGCACATCTACAGCACCACAGACATCGGGGCTCCGGGCTTTCCCTGACGAACAGGGATTCGACGTTTACCACCAGCTGCACCTGGGGGGCCCACTGAAAAAAACCCCGAAAAGTCACGAACGTCGGACGATTGCTCCCACACAAAAAGTTCCAGCCAGTCAAGCTCTTGCTGCTCCTCCCCGGCCATTGGCAGCGCATCTACAGCACCACAGACATCGGGGCTCCGGGCTTTCCCTGACGAACAGGGCTTCGACGTTTACCACCAGCTGCACCTGGGGGGCCCACTGATAGAAACCCCGAAAAATCGGGAATGTCGGATGATTGCTCCCACACCGAAAGTGCCAGCCAGTCAAGCTCTTGCTGCTCCTCACCGGCCATTGGCAGCGCATCTACAGCACCACAGACATCGGGGCTCCGGGCTTTCCCTGACGAACAGGGCTTCGACCTTTACCACCACCTGCACCTGGGCGCCCATTGGAAAAAAACCCAAGAAAAATCACGAACGTTGGACGATTGCTTCCACACCGAAAGTGCCAGCCAGTCAAGCTCCTGCTGCTCCTCACCGGCCATTGGCAGCGCATCTACAGCACCACAGACATCGGGGCTCTGAGCTTTCCCTGACGAACAGGGCTTCGATATTTACCACCTGCTGCACCTGGGTGCCCACTGGAAAAAACCCCGAAAAATCACGAACGTCGGACGATTGCTCCCACACCGAAAGTGCCAGCCAGTGAAGCTCCTGCTGCTCCTAAGCGGCCATTGGCAGCGCATCTACAGCACCACAGACATCGGGGCTCCGGGCTTTCCCTGACGAACAGGGCTTCGACG
The DNA here is from genome assembly GCF_036417535.1 of Chlamydotis macqueenii. NCBI lineage: Eukaryota > Metazoa > Chordata > Aves > Otidiformes > Otididae > Chlamydotis > Chlamydotis macqueenii. The sequence continues at coordinate 30,585,400 of NC_141592.1, read as the reverse complement.
TTTACCACCAGCTGCACCTGGGCGCCCACTGAAAAAAACCCCGAAAAATCGGGAACGTCGGACGATTGCTCCCACACCAAAAGTGCCAGCCAGTCAAGCTCTTGCTGCTCCTCCCCGGCCATTGGCAGCACATCTACAGCACCACAGACATCGGGGCTCCGGGCTTTCCCTGACGAAAAGGGCTTCGACCTTTACCACCAGCTGCACCTGGTCGCCCACTCCAGAAAAACCCTAAAAATCACGAACGTCGGACGATTGCTCCCACACAAAAAGTGCCAGCCAGTCAAGCTCCTGCTGCTCCTCACCGGCCATTGGCAGCGCATCTACAGCACCACAGACATCGGGGCTCCGGGCTTTCTCTGACGAACAGGGCTTGAACGTTTTCCACCAGCTGCACCTGGGGGGCCCACTGAAAGAAACCCCGAAAAATCGGGAACGTCGGACGATTGCTCCCACACCGAAAGTGCCAGCCAGTCAAGCTCTTGCTGCTCCTCACCGGCCATTGGCAGCGCATCTACAGCACCACAGACATCGGGGCTCCGGGCTTTCCCTGACGAACAGGGCTTCGACGTTTACCACCAGCTGCACCTGAGCACCCATAGGAAAAAAACCCAAGAAAAATCACGAACGTTGGACAATTGCTCCCACACCGAAAGTGCCAGCCAGTCAAGCTCTTGCTGCTCATCACCGGCCATTGGCAGCGCATCTACAGCACCACAGACATCGGGGCTCCGGGCTTTCCCTGACGAACAGGGCTTCGACGTTTACCACCAGCTGCACCTGGGGGCCCCACTGAAAAAAACCCCGAAAAATCACAAACGTCAGACGATTGCTCCCACACCGAAAGTGCCAGCCAGTCAAGATCTTGCTGCTCCTCACCGGCCATTGGCAGCGCATCTACAGCACCACAGACATCGGGGCTCCGGGCTTTCCCTGACGAACAGGGCTTCGACGTTTACCACCACCTGCACCTGGGCGCCCATTGGAAAAAAACCCAAGAAAAATCACGAACGTTGGACGATTGCTCCCACACAAAAAGTGCCAGCCAGTCAAGCTCTTGCTGCTCCTCCCCGGCCATTGGCAGCGCATCTACAGCACCACAGACATCGGGGCTCCGGGCTTTCCCTGACGAACAGGGCTTCGACGCTTACCACCAGCTGCACCTGGGCGCCCATTGGAAAAAAACCCAAGAAAAATCACGAACGTTGGACGATTGCTCCCACACCGAAAGTGCCAGCCAGTCAAGCTCTTGCTGCTCCTCACCGGCCATTGGCAGCGCATCTACAGCACCACAGACATCGGGGCTCCGGGCTTTCCCTGACGAACAGGGCTTCGACGTTTACCACCAGCTGCACCTGGGAGTCCACTCCAAAAAAACCCGAAAAATCACGAACGTCGGACGATTGCTCCCACACAAAAAGTGCCAGCCAGTCAAGCTCTTGCTGCTCCTCCCCGGCCATTGGCAGCGCATCTACAGCACCACAGACATCGGGGCTCCGGGCTTTCCCTGACGAACAGGGCTTCGACGTTTACCACCAGCTGCACCTGGGGGGCCCACTGAAAAAAACCCCGAAAAATCATGAACGTCGGACGATTGATCCCACACAAAAAGTTCCAGCCAGTCAAGCTCTTGCTGCTCCTCCCCGGCCATTGGCAGCGCATCTACAGCACCACAGACATCGGGGCTCCGGGCTTTCCCTGACGAACAGGGCTTCGACGTTTACCACCAGCTGCACCTGGGGGGCCCACTGAAAAAAACCCCGAAAAATCATGAACGTCGGACGATTGCTCCCACACAAAAATTGCCAGCCAGTCAAGCTCCTGCTGCTCCTCACCGGCCATTGGCAGCGCATCTACAGCACCACAGACATCGGGGCTCCGGGCTTTCCCTGACGAACAGGGCTTCGACCTTTACCACCACCTGCACCTGGGCGCCCATTGGAAAAAAACCCAAGAAAAATCACGAACGTTGGACGATTGCTCCCACACCGAAAGTGCCAGGCAGTCAAGCTCTTGCTGCCCATCACCGGCCATTGGCAGCGCATCTACAGCACCACAGACATCGGGGCTCTGAGCTTTCCCTGACGAACAGGGCTTCGATATTTACCACCTGCTGCACCTGGGCGCCCACTGGAAAAAAACCCCGAAAAATCACGAACGTCGGACGATTGCTCCCACACCGAAAGTGTCATCCAGTCAAGCTCTTGCTGCTCCTCACCGGCCATTGGCAGCGCATCTACAGCACCACAGACATAGGGCTCCGGTCTTTCCCTGACGAACAGGGCTTCGATGTTTACCACCAGCTGCGCCTGGGCGCCCACTTAAAAAATCCCAAAAAATCAGGAATGTCGGACGATTGCTCCCACACCGAAAGTGCCAGCCACACAAGCTCTTGCTGCTCCTCCCCGGCCATTGGCAGCGCAACTACAGCACCACAGACATCGGGGCTCCGGGCTTTCCCTGACGAACAGGGCTTCGACCTTTACCACCAGCTGCACCTGGTCGCCCACTCCAAAAAACCCGAAAAATCACGAACGTTGGACGATTGCTCCCACACCGAAAGTGCCAGCCAGTCAAGCTCTTGCTGCTCCTCACCGGCCATTGGCAGCGCATCTACAGCACCACAGACATCGGGGCTCCGGGCTTTCCCTGACGAACAGGGCTTCGACGTTTACCACCAGCTGCACCTGGGCGCCCATTGGAAAAAAACCCAAGAAAAATCACGAACGTCGGACGATTGCTCCCACACCGAAAGTGCCAGCCAGTCAACCTCTTGCTGCTCCTCACCGGCCATTGGCAGTGCATCTACAGCACCACACACATCGGGGCTCCGGGCTTTCCCTGGCGAAAAGGGCTTCGACTTTTACCACCACCTGCACCTGGTCGCCCACTCCAAAAAACCCGAAAAATCACGAACGTTGGACGATTGCTCCCACACCGAAAGTGCCAGCCAGTCAAGCTCTTGCTGCTCCTCACCGGCCATTGGCAGCGCATCTACAGCACCACAGACATCCGGGCTCCGGGCTTTCCCTGACGAACAGGGCTTCGACGTTTACCACCAGCTGCACCTGGCGGCCGCACTGAAAAAAACCCCGAAAAAGCATGAACGTCGGACGATTGCTCCCACACCAAAAGTGTCAGCCAGACAAGCCCTTGCTGCTCCTCACCGGCCATTGGCAGCGCATCTACAGCACCACAGACATCGGGGCTCCGGGCTTTCCCTGACGAACAGGGCTTCGACGTTTACCACCAGCTGCACCTGGTCGCCCACTCCAGAAAAACCCTAAAAATCACGAACGTCGGACGATTGCTCCCACACAAAAAGTGCCAGCCAGTCAAGCTCCTGCTGCTCCTCACCGGCCATTGGCAGCGCATCTACAGCACCACAGACATCGGGGCTCCGGGCTTTCCCTGACGAACAGGGCTTCGACGTTTACCACCAGCTGCACCTGGGGGGCCCACTGAAAGAAACCCCGAAAAATCGGGAACGTCGGATGATTACTCCCACACCGAAAGTGCCAGCTAGTCAAGCTCTTGCTGCTCCTCACCGGCCATTGGCAGCGCATCTACAGCACCACAGACATCGGGGCTCCGGGCTTTCCCTGACGAACAGGGCTTCGACGTTTACCACCAGCTGCACCTGGGCGCCCATTGGAAAAAAACCCAAGAAAAATCACGAATGTTGGACAATTGCTCCCACACCGAAAGTGCCAGCCAGTCAAGCTCTTGCTGCTCATCACCGGCCATCGGCAGCGCATCTACAGCACCACAGACATCGGGGCTCCGGGCTTTCCCTGACGAACAGGGCTTCGACGTTTACCATTACCTGTGCCTGGGAGTCCACTCCAAAAAAACCCGAAAAATCACAAACGTCAGACGATTGCTCCCACACCGAAAGTGCCAGCCAGTCAAGCTCTTGCTGCTCCTCACCGGCCATTGGCAGCGCATCTACAGAACCACAGACATCGGGGCTCCGGGCTTTCCCTGACGAACAGGGCTTCGACGTTTACCACCACCTGTACCTGGGCGCCCATTGGAAAAAAACCCAAGAAAAATCAAGAACGTTGAACGATTGCTCCCACACAAAAAGTGCCAGCCAGTCAAGCTCTTGCTGCTCCTCCCCGGCCATTGGCAGCGCATCTACAGCACCACAGACATCGGGGCTCCGGGCTTTCCCTGACGAACAGGGCTTCGACGTTTACCACCAGCTGCACCTGGGGGGCCCACTGAAAAAAACCCCAAAAAATCGGGAACGTCGGATGATTACTCCCACACCGAAAGTGCCAGCCAGTCAAGCTCTTGCTGCTCCTCCCCGGCCATTGGCAGCGCATCTACAGCACCACAGACATCGGGGCTCCGGGCTTTCCCTGACGAACAGGGCTTCGACGTTTACCACCACCAGCACCTGGGCGCCCATTGGAAAAAAACCCAAGAAAAATCACGAACGTTGGACGATTGCTCCCACACCGAAAGTGCCAGCCAGTCAAGCTCTTGCTGCTCCTCACCGGCCATTGGCAGCGCATCTACAGCACCACAGACATCGGGGCTCCGGGCTTTCCCTGACGAACAGGGCTTCGACGTTTACCACCAGCTGCACCTGGGAGTCCACTCCAAAAAAACCCGAAAAATCACGAACGTCGGACGATTGCTCCCACACAAAAAGTGCCAGCCAGTCAAGCTCTTGCTGCTCCTCCCCGGCCATTGGCAGCGCATCTACAGCACCACAGACATCGGGGCTCCGGGCTTTCCCTGACGAACAGGGCTTCGACGTTTACCACCAGCTGCACCTGGGGGGCCCACTGAGAAAAACCCCGAAAAATCATGAACGTCGGACGATTGCTCCCACACAAAAATTGCCAGCCAGTCAAGCTCCTGCTGCTCCTCACCGGCCATTGGCAGCGCATCTACAGCACCACAGACATCGGGGCTCCGGGCTTTCCCTGACGAACAGGGCTTCGACCTTTACCACCACCTGCACCTGGGCGCCCATTGGAAAAAAACCCAAGAAAAATCACGAACGTTGGACGATTGCTCCCACACCGAAAGTGCCAGGCAGTCAAGCTCTTGCTGCCCATCACCGGCCATTGGCAGCGCATCTACAGCACCACAGACATCGGGGCTCTGAGCTTTCCCTGACGAACAGGGCTTCGATATTTACCACCTGCTGCACCTGGGCGCCCACTGGAAAAAAACCCCGAAAAATCACGAACGTCGGACGATTGCTCCCACACCGAAAGTGTCATCCAGTCAAGCTCTTGCTGCTCCTCCCCGGCCATTGGCAGCGCATCTACAGCACCACAGACATAGGGCTCCGGTCTTTCCCTGACGAACAGGGCTTCGATGTTTACCACCAGCTGCGCCTGGGCGCCCACTTAAAAAATCCCAAAAAATCAGGAATGTCGGACGATTGCTCCCACACCGAAAGTGCCAGCCACACAAGCTCTTGCTGCTCCTCCCCGGCCATTGGCAGCGCAACTACAGCACCACAGACATCGGGGCTCCGGGCTTTCCCTGACGAACAGGGCTTCGACCTTTACCACCAGCTGCACCTGGTCGCCCACTCCAAAAAACCCGAAAAATCACGAACGTTGGACGATTGCTCCCACACCGAAAGTGCCAGCCAGTCAAGCTCTTGCTGCTCCTCACCGGCCATTGGCAGCGCATCTACAGCACCACAGACATCGGGGCTCCGGGCTTTCCCTGACGAACAGGGCTTCGACGTTTACCACCAGCTGCACCTGGGCGCCCATTGGAAAAAAACCCAAGAAAAATCACGAACGTCGGACGATTGCTCCCACACCGAAAGTGCCAGCCAGTCAACCTCTTGCTGCTCCTCACCGGCCATTGGCAGTGCATCTACAGTACCACACACATCGGGGCTCCGGGCTTTCCCTGGCGAAAAGGGCTTCGACTTTTACCACCACCTGCACCTGGTCGCCCACTCCAAAAAACCCGAAAAATCACGAACGTCGGACGATTGCTCCCACACCAAAAGTGTCAGCCAGACAAGCCCTTGCTGCTCCTCACCGGCCATTGGCAGCGCATCTACAGCACCACAGACATCGGGGCTCCGGGCTTTCCCTGACGAACAGGGCTTCGACGTTTACCACCAGCTGCACCTGGTCGCCCACTCCAGAAAAACCCTAAAAATCACGAACGTCGGACGATTGCTCCCACACAAAAAGTGCCAGCCAGTCAAGCTCCTGCTGCTCCTCACCGGCCATTGGCAGCGCATCTACAGCACCACAGACATCGGGGCTCCGGGCTTTCCCTGACGAACAGGGCTTCGACGTTTACCACCAGCTGCACCTGGGGGGCCCACTGAAAGAAACCCCGAAAAATCGGGAACGTCGGATGATTACTCCCACACCGAAAGTGCCAGCTAGTCAAGCTCTTGCTGCTCCTCACCGGCCATTGGCAGCGCATCTACAGCACCACAGACATCGGGGCTCCGGGCTTTCCCTGACGAACAGGGCTTCGACGTTTACCACCAGCTGCACCTGGGCGCCCATTGGAAAAAAACCCAAGAAAAATCACGAATGTTGGACAATTGCTCCCACACCGAAAGTGCCAGCCAGTCAAGCTCTTGCTGCTCATCACCGGCCATCGGCAGCGCATCTACAGCACCACAGACATCGGGGCTCCGGGCTTTCCCTGACGAACAGGGCTTCGACGTTTACCATTACCTGTGCCTGGGAGTCCACTCCAAAAAAACCCGAAAAATCACAAACGTCAGACGATTGCTCCCACACCGAAAGTGCCAGCCAGTCAAGCTCTTGCTGCTCCTCACCGGCCATTGGCAGCGCATCTACAGCACCACAGACATCGGGGCTCCGGGCTTTCCCTGACGAACAGGGCTTCGACGTTTACCACCACCTGTACCTGGGCGCCCATTGGAAAAAAACCCAAGAAAAATCAAGAACGTTGAACGATTGCTCCCACACAAAAAGTGCCAGCCAGTCAAGCTCTTGCTGCTCCTCCCCGGCCATTGGCAGCACATCTACAGCACCACAGACATCGGGGCTCCGGGCTTTCCCTGACTTACAGGGATTCGACGTTTACCACCAGCTGCACCTGGGGGGCCCACAGAAAAAAACCCCGAAAATTCACGAATGTCGGACGATTGCTCCCACACAAAAAGTTCCAGCCAGTCAAGCTCTTGCTGCTCCTCCCCGGCCATTGGCAGCGCATCTACAGCACCACAGACATCGGGGCTCCGGGCTTTCCCTGACGAACAGGGCTTCGACGTTTACCACCAGCTGCACCTGGGGGGCCCACTGAAAAAAACCCCAAAAAATCGGGAACGTCGGATGATTACTCCCACACCGAAAGTGCCAGCCAGTCAAGCTCTTGCTGCTCCTCACCGGCCATTGGCAGCGCATCTACAGCACCACAGACATCGGGGCTCCGGGCTTTCCCTGACGAACAGGGCTTCGACGTTTACCACCAGCTGCACCTGGTCGCCCACTCCAAAAAAACCCGAAAAATCACAAACGTCGGACGATTGCTCCCACACCGAAAGTGCCAGCCAGTCAAGCTCTTGCTGCTCATCACCGGCCATTGGCAGCGCATCTACAGCACCACAGACATCGGGGCTCCGGGCTTTCCCTGACGAACAGGGCTTCGACGTTTACCACCAGCTGCACCTGGGGGTCAACTGAAAAAAGCCCCGAAAAATCACGAACGTCGGACGATTGCTCCCACACCGAAAGTGCCAGCCAGTGAAGCTCCTGCTGCTCCTAAGCGGCCATTGGCAGCGCATCTACAGCACCACAGACATCGGGGCTCCGGGCTTTCCCTGACGAACAGGGCTTCGACGTTTACCACCAGCTGCACCTGGGCGCCCACTGAAAAAAACCCCGAAAAATCACGAACGTCGGACGATTGCTCCCACACCAAAAGTGCCAGCCAGTCAAGCTCTTGCTGCTCCTCCCCGGCCATTGGCAGCACATCTACAGCACCACAGACATCGGGGCTCCGGGCTTTCCCTGACGAAAAGGGCTTCGACCTTTACCACCAGCTGCACCTGGTCGCCCACTCCAGAAAAACCCTAAAAATCACGAACGTCGGACGATTGCTCCCACACAAAAAGTGCCAGCCAGTCAAGCTCCTGCTGCTCCTCACCGGCCATTGGCAGCGCATCTACAGCACCACAGACATCGGGGCTCCGGGCTTTCCCTGACGAACAGGGCTTGAACGTTTTCCACCAGCTGCACCTGGGGGCATCACTGAAAAAAACCCCGAAAAATCACGAACGTTGGACGATTGCTCCCACACCGAAAGTGCCAGCCAGTCAAGATCTTGCTGCTCCTCACCGGCCATTGGCAGCGCATCTACAGCACCACAGACATCGGGGCTCCGGGCTTTCCCTGACGAACAGGGCTTCGACGTTTACCACCACCTGCACCTGGGCGCCCATTGGAAAAAAACCCAAGAAAAATCACGAACGTTGGACGATTGCTCCCACACAAAAAGTGCCAGCCAGTCAAGCTCTTGCTGCTCCTCACCGGCCATTGGCAGCGCATCTACAGCACCACAGACATCGGGGCTCCGAGCTTTCCCTGACGAACAGGGCTTCGACGTTTACCACCAGCTGCACCTGGGCGCCCATTGGAAAAAAACCCAAGAAAAATCACGAACGTCGGACGATTGCTCCCACACCAAAAGTGCCAGCCAGTCAAGCTCTTGCTGCTCCTCACCGGCGATTGGCAGCGCATCTACAGCACCACAGACATCGGGGCTCCGGGCTTTCCCTGACGAACAGGGCTTCGACGTTTACCACCAGCTGCACCTGGGCGCACATTGGAAAAAAACCCAAGAAAAATCACGAACGTTGGACGATTGCTCCCACACCGAAAGTGCCAGCCAGTCAAGCTCTTGCTGCTCCTCACCGGCCATTGGCAGCGCATCTACAGCACCACAGACATCGGGGCTCCGGGCTTTCCCTGACGAACAGGGCTTCGACCTTTACCACCAGCTGCACCTGGGAGTCCACTCCAAAAAAACCCGAAAAATCACGAACGTCGGACGATTGCTCCCACACAAAAAGTGCCAGCCAGTCAAGCTCTTGCTGCTCCTCCCCGGCCATTGGCAGCGCATCTACAGCACCACAGACATCGGGGCTCCGGGCTTTCCCTGACGAACAGGGCTTCGACGTTTACCACCAGCTGCACCTGGGGGGCCCACTGAAAAAAACCCCGAAAAATCATGAACGTCGGACGATTGATCCCACACAAAAAGTTCCAGCCAGTCAAGCTCTTGCTGCTCCTCCCCGGCCATTGGCAGCGCATCTACAGCACCACAGACATCGGGGCTCCGGGCTTTCCCTGACGAACAGGGCTTCGACGTTTACCACCAGCTGCACCTGGGGGGCCCACTGAAAAAAACCCCGAAAAATCATGAACGTCGGACGATTGCTCCCACACAAAAATTGCCAGCCAGTCAAGCTCCTGCTGCTCCTCACCGGCCATTGGCAGCGCATCTACAGCACCACAGACATCGGGGCTCCGGGCTTTCCCTGACGAACAGGGCTTCGACCTTTACCACCACCTGCACCTGGGCGCCCATTGGAAAAAAACCCAAGAAAAATCACGAACGTTGGACGATTGCTCCCACACCGAAAGTGCCAGCCAGTCAAGCTCTTGCTGCTCATCACCGGCCATTGGCAGTGCCTCTACAGCACCACAGACATCGGGGCTCCGGGCTTTCCCTGACGAACAGGGCTTCGATGTTTACTACCAGCTGCACCTGGGCGCCCACTGGAAAAAAAACCCGAAAAATCACGAACGTCGGACGATTGCTCCCACACCGAAAGTGTCATCCAGTCAAGCTCTTGCTGCTCCTCAGCGGCCATTGGCAGCGCATCTACAGCACCACAGACATCGGGCTCCGGTCTTTCCCTGACGAACAGGGCTTCGACGTTTACCACCAGCTGCACCTGGGCACCCACTTAAAAAATCCCAAAAAATCAGGAATGTCGGACGATTGCTCCCACACCGAAAGTGCCAGCCACACAAGCTCTTGCTGCTCCTCACCGGCCATTGGCAGTGCCTCTACAGCACCACAGACATCGGGGCTCCGGGCTTTCCCTGATGAACAGGGCTTCGACCTTTACCACCAGCTGCACCTGGTCGCCCACTCCAAAAAACCCGAAAAATCACGAACGTTGGACGATTGCTCCCACACCGAAAGTGCCAGCCAGTCAAGCTCTTGCTGCTCCTCACCGGCCATTGGCAGCGCATCTACAGCACCACAGACATCGGGGCTCCGGGCTTTCCCTGACGAACAGGGCTTCGACGTTTACCACCACCTGCACCTAGGCGCCCATTGGAAAAAAACCCAAGAAAAATCACGAACGTCGGACGATTGCTCCCACACCGAAAGAGCCAGCAACTCAAGCTCTTGCTGCTCAGCACCGGCCATTGGCAGCCCATCTACAGCACCACAGACATCGGGGCTCCGGGCTTTCCCTGACGAACAGGGCTTCGACCTTTACCACCACCTGCATCTGGGGGGCCCACTGAAAAAAACCCCGAAAAATCATGAACGTCGGACGATTGCTCCCACACCGAAAGTGCCAGCCAGTCAACCTCTTGCTGCTCCTCACCGGCCATTGGCAGCGCATCTACAGCACTACACACATCGGGGCTCCGGGCTTTCCCTGGCGAAAAGGGCTTCGACTTTTACCACCACCTGCACCTGGTCGCCCACTCCAAAAAACCCGAAAAATCACGAACGTTGGACGATTGCTCCCACACCGAAAGTGCCAGCCAGTCAAGCTCTTGCTGCTCCTCACCGGCCATTGGCAGCGCATCTACAGCACCACAGACATAGGGCTCCGGGCTTTCCCTGACGAACAGGGCTTCGACGTTTACCACCAGCTGCGCCTGGGCGCCCACTTAAAAAATCCCAAAAAATCACGAATGTCGGACGATTGCTCCCACACCGAAATGCCAACAAGTCAAGCTCTTGCTGCTCCTCAGCGGCCATTGGCAGCGCATCTACAGCACCACAGACATCGGGGCTCCGGGCTTTCCCTGACGAACAGGGCTTCGACGTTTACCACCATCTGCACCTGGGGGGCCCACTGAAAAGAACCCCAATAAATCATGAACGTCGGACGATTGCTCCCACACCGAAAGTGCCAGCCAGACAAGCTCTTGCTGCTCCTCACCGGCCATTGGCAGCGCATCTACAGCACCACAGACATCGGGGCTCCGGTCTTTCTGTGATGAACAGGGCTTCGACGTTTACCACCAGCTGCACCTGGGCGCACATTGGAAAAAAACCCAAGAAAAATCACGAACATCGGACGATTGCTCCCACACCGAAAGTGCCAGCCACACAAGCTCTTGCTGCTCCTCACCGGCCATTGGCAGCGCATCTACAGCACCACAGACATCGGGGCTCCGGTCTTTCTGTGATGAACAGGGCTTCGACGTTTACCACCAGCTGCACCTGGGCGCACATTGGAAAAAAACCCAAGAAAAATCACGAACGTCGGACGATTGCTCCCACACAAAAAGTGCCAGCCAGTCAAGCTCTTGCTGCTCCTCACCGGCCATTGGCAGCGCATCTACAGCACCACAGACATCGGGGCTCCGGGCTTTCCCTGACGAACAGGGCTTCGACGTTTACCACCAGCTGCACCTGGGCACACACTAAAAAAACCCCAAAAAATCACGAACGTCGGACGATTGCTCCCACACCGAAAGTGCCAGCCAGTCAAGCTTTTGCTGCTCCTCAACGGACATTGGCAGCGCATCTACAGCACCACAGACATCGGGGCTCCGGGCTTTCCCTGACGAACAGGCCTTCGACGTTTATCAGCAGCTGCACCGGGTCGCCCACTCCAAAAAACCCCGAAAAATCACGAACGTCGGACGATTGCTCCCACACCGAATGTGTCAGCCAGTCAAGCTCTTGCTGCTCCTCACCGGCCATTGGCAGCGCATCTACAGCACCACAGACATCGGGGCTCCGGGCTTTCCCTGACGAACAGGGCTTCGACGTTTACCACCAGCTGCTCCTGGGCACACACTAAAAAAAACCCAAAAAATCACGAACGTCGGACGATTGCTCCCACACCGAAAGTGCCAGCAACTCAAGCTCTTGCTGCTCCTCCTCGGTCATTGGCAACACATCTACAGCACCACAGACATCGGGGCTCCGGGCTTTCCCTGACGAACAGGGTTTCGACGTTTACCACCCGCTGCACCTGGGCGCCCATTGGAAAAAATCCCAAGAAAAATCATGAACGTTGGACGATTGCTCCCACACCGAATGTGCCAGCCAGTCAAGCTCTTGCTGCTCCTCAGCGGCCATTGGCAGCCCATCTACAGCACCACAGACATCGGGGCTCCGGGCTTTCCCTGATGAACAGGGCTTCGACGTTTACCACCACCTGCACCTGGGCGCCCACTGAAAAAAAAACCCCGAAAAATGACGAATGTCGGACGATTGCTCCCACACAAAACGTGCCAGCCAGTCAAGCTCTTGCTGCTCCTCAGCGGCCATTGGCAGCGCATCTACAGCACCACAGACATCGGGGCTCCGGGCTTTCCCTGACGAACAGGACTTCGACGTTTACCACCACCTGCACCTGGGCGCCCACTCCAAAAAAACCCGAAAAATCACGAACGTCGGACGATTGCTCCCACACAAAAAGTGCCAGCCAGTCAAGCTCTTGCTGCTCCTCACCGGCCATTGGCAGCGCATCTACAGCACCACAGACATCGGGGCTCCGGGCTTTCCCTGACGAACAGGGCTTCGACGTTTACCACCAGCTGCACCTGGGCACACACTAAAAAAAACCCAAAAAATCACGAACGTCGGACGATTGCTCCCACACCGAAAGTGCCAGCCAGTCAAGCTCTTGCTGCTCCTCAACGGACATTGGCAGCGCATCTACAGCACCACAGACATCGGGGCTCCGGGCTTTCCCTGACGAACAGGCCTTCGACGTTTATCACCAGCTGCACCGGGTCGCCCACTCCAAAAAACCCCGAAAAATCACGAACGTCGGACGATTGCTCCCACACCGAATGTGTCAGCCAGTCAAGCTCTTGCTGCTCCTCACCGGCCATTGGCAGCGCATCTACAGCACCACAGACATCGGGGCTCCGGGCTTTCCCTGACGAACAGGGCTTCGACGTTTACCACCAGCTGCTCCTGGGCACACACTAAAAAAAACCCAAAAAATCACGAACGTCGGACGATTGCTCCCACACCAAAAGTGCCAGCAACTCAAGGTCTTGCTGCTCCTCACCGGCCATTGGCAGCGCATCTACAGCACCACAGACATCGGGGCTCAGGGCTTTCCCTGATGAACAGGGCTTCGACGTTTACCACCAGATGCACCTGGGCGCCCATTGGAAAAAATCCCAAGAAAAATCACGAACGTTGGACGATTGCTCCCACACCGAATGTGCCAGCCAGTCAAGCTCTTGATGCTCATCACCGGCCATTGGCAGGCCATCTACAGCACCACAGACATCGGGGCTCCGGGCTTTCCCTGACGAACAGGGCTTCGACGTTTACCACCAGCTGCACCTGGGCGCCCACTGAAAAAAAACCCCGAAAAATCACGAATGTCGGACGATTGCTCCCACACAAAAAGTGCCAGCCAGTCAAGCTCTTGCTGCTCCTCACCGTCCATTGGCAGCGCATCTACAGCACCACAGACATCGGGTCTCCGGGCTTTCCCTGACGAACAGGGTTTCGACATTTACCACCAGCTGCACCTGGGCGCCCATTGGTAAAAAAACCAAGAAAAATCACGAACGTTGGACGATTGCTCCCACACCGAAAGTGGCAGCAACTCAAGCTCTTGCTGATCATCACCGGCCATTGGCAGCGCATCTACAGCACCACAGACATCGGGGCTCCGGGCTTTCCCTGACGAACAGGGCTTCGACCTTTACCACCAGCTGCACCTGGGCGCCCACTCCAAAAAAATCCCCAAAAATCACGAACGTCGGACGATTGCTCCCACACCGAAAGTGCCAGCCAGTCAAGCTCTTGCTGCTCCTCACCGGCCATTGGCAGCGCATCTACAGCACCACAGACATCGGGGCTCCGGGCTTTCCCTGACGAACAGGGCTTCGACGTTTACCACCAGCTGCACCTGGGCGCCCACTGAAAAAAACCCCGAAAAATCATGAACGTCGGACGATTGCTCCCACACCGAAAGTGCCAGCCAGTCAAGCTCTTGCTGCTCCTCACCGGACATTGGCAGTGCATCTACAGCACCACAGACATCGGGGCTCCGGGCTTTCCCTGACGAACAGGCCTTCGACGTTTACCACCAGCTGCACCTGGGCACCCACTCCAAAAAACCCCGAAAAATCACGAACGTCGGACGATTGCTCCCACACCGAAAGTGCCAGCAACTCAAGCTCTTGCTGCTCATCACCGGCCATTGGCAGCGCATCTACAGCACCACAGACATCGGGGCTCCGGGCTTTCCCTGACGAACTGGGCTTCGACATTTACCACCACCTGCACCTGGGCGCCCACTGAAAAAAAACCCCAAAAAATCACAAACGTCGGACGATTACTCCCACACCGAAAGTGCCAGCCAGACAAGCTCTAGCTGCTCCTCCCCGGCCATTGGCAGCGCATCTACAGCACCACAGACATCGGAGCTCCGGGCTTTCCCTGACGAACAGGGCTTCGACGTTTACCACCAGCTGCACCTGGGCGCCCACTGAAAAAAATCCCGAAAAATCACGAACGTCGGACGATTGCTCCCACACCGAAAGTGCCAGCCAGTCAAGCTCTTACTGCTCCTCAACGGACATTGGCAGCGCATCTACAGCACCACAGACATCGGGGCTCCGGGCTTTCCCTGACGAACAGGCCTTCGACGTTTATCACCAGCTGCACCGGGTCGCCCACTCCAAAAAACCCCGAAAAATCTAGAACGTCGGACGATTGCTCCCACACCAAAAGTGCCAGCAACTCAAGGTCTTGCTGCTCCTCACCGGCCATTGGCAGCGCATCTACAGCACCACAGACATCGGGGCTCAGGTCTTTCCCTGACGAACAGGGCTTCGACGTTTACCACCAGGTGCACCTGGGCGCCCACTCCAAAAAAACCCGAAAAATCACGAACGTCGGACGATTGCTCCCACACCGAAAGTGCCAGCAACTCAAGCTCCTGCTGCTCCTCACCGGCCATTGGCAGCGCATCTACAGCACCACAGACATCGGGGCTCCGGGCTTTCCCTGACGAACAGGGCTTCGACATTTACCACCAGCTGCACCTGGGCGCCCACTCCAAAAAAACCCGAAAAATCACGAACGTCGGACGATTCCTCCCACACAAGAAGTGCCAGCCAGTCAAGCTCCTACTGCTCCTCACCGGCCATTGGCAGCGCATCCACAGCACCACAGACATCGGGGCTCCGGGCTTTCCCTGACGAACAGGGCTTCGACGTTTACCACCACCTGCACCTGGGCGCCCATTGGAAAAAAACCCAAGAAAAATCACGAACGTTGGACGATTGCTCCCACACCGAAAATGCCAGCAACTCAAGCTCTTGCTGCTCCTCACCGGCCATTGGCAGCGCATCTACAGCACCACAGACATCGGGGCTCCAGGCTTTCCCTGACGAACAGGGCTTCGACATTTACCACCACCTGCACCTGGGCGCCCATTGGAAAAAAACCCAAGAAAAATCACGAACGTTGGATGATTGCTCCCACACCGAAAGTGCCAGCCAGTCAAGCTCTTGCTGTTCCTCACCGGCCATTGGCAGCGCATCTACAGCACCACAGACATCGGGGCTCCGGGCTTTCCCTGACGAACAGGGCTTCGACCTTTACCACCAGCTGCACCTGGGCGCCCATTGGTAAAAAAACCTAGAAAAATCACGAACATCGGACGATTGCTCCCACTCCGAAAGTGCCAGCCAGTCAAGCTCTTGCTGCTCCTCCCCGGCCATTGGTAGCGCATCTACAGCACCATAGACATCGGGGCTCCGGGCTTTCCCTGACGAACAGGGCTTCGACGTTTACCACCAGCTGCACCTGGGCGCCCACTGAAAAAAACCCCGAAAAATCACGAACGTCGGACGATTGCTCCCACACCGAAAGTGCCAGCCAGTCAAGCTCTTGCTGCTCCTCAACGGACATTGGCAGCGCATCTACAGCACCACAGACATCGGGGCTCCGGGCTTTCCCTGACGAACAGGGCTTCGACGTTTACCACCAGCTGCTCCTGGGCACACACTAAAAAAAACCCAAAAAATCACGAACGTCGGACGATTGCTCCCACACCAAAAGTGCCAGCAACTCAAGGTCTTGCTGCTCCTCACCGGCCATTGGCAGCGCATCTACAGCACCACAGACATCGGGGCTCAGGGCTTTCCCTGATGAACAGGGCTTCGACGTTTACCACCAGATGCACCTGGGCGCCCACTCCAAAAAAACCCGAAAAATCACGAACGTCGGACGATTGCTCCCACACCGAAAGTGCCAGCAACTCAAGCTCCTGCTGCTCCTCACCGGCCATTGGCAGCGCATCTACAGCACCACAGACATCGGGGCTCCGGGCTTTCCCTGACGAACAGGGCTTCGACATTTACCACCAGCTGCACCTGGGCGCCCACTCCAAAAAAACCCGAAAAATCACGAACGTCGGACGATTCCTCCCACACAAGAAGTGCCAGCCAGTCAAGCTACTGCTGCTCCTCACCGGCCATTGGCAGCGCATCCACAGCACCACAGACATCGGGGCTCCGGGCTTTCCCTGACGAACAGGGCTTCGACGTTTACCACCACCTGCACCTGGGCGCCCATTGGAAAAAAACCCAAGAAAAATCACGAACGTTGGACGATTGCTCCCACACCGAAAATGCCAGCAACTCAAGCTCTTGCTGCTCCTCACCGGCCATTGGCAGCGCATCTACAGCACCACAGACATCGGGGCTCCAGGCTTTCCCTGACGAACAGGGCTTCGATATTTACCACCACCTGCACCTGGGCGCCCATTGGAAAAAAACCCAAGAAAAATCACGAACGTTGGATGATTGCTCCCACTCCGAAAGTGCCAGCCAGTCAAGCTCTTGCTGCTCCTCCCCGGCCATTGGTAGCGCATCTACAGCACCATAGACATCGGGGCTCCGGGCTTTCCCTGACGAACAGGGCTTCGACGTTTACCACCAGCTGCACCTGGGGGGCCCACTGAAAAAAAACCCAAGAAAAATCATGAACGTCGGACGATTGCTCCCACACCGAAAGTGCCAGCTAGTCAAGGTCTTGCTGCTCCTCACCGGCCATTGGCAGCGCATCTACAGCACCACAGACATCGGGGCTCCGGGCTTTCCCTGATGAACAGGGCTTTGACGTTTACCACCAGCTGCACCTGGGCGCCCACTCCAAAAAGATCCCGAACAATCACGAACGTCGGACGATTGCTCCCACACCGAAAGTGCCAGCCAGTCAAGCTCTTGCTGCTCCTCACCGGCCATTGGCAGCGCATCTACAGCACCACAGACATTGGGGCTCCTGGCTTTCCCTGACGAACAGGGCTTCGACCTTTACCACCCGCTGCACCTGGGCGCCCATTGGAAAAAATCCCAAGAAAAATCATGAACGTTGGACGATTGCTCCCACACCGAATGTGCCAGCCAGTCAAGCTCTTGATGCTCATCACCGGCCATTGGCAGCCCATCTACAGCACCACAGACATCGGGGCTCCGGGCTTTCCTTGACGAACAGGGCTTCGACGTTTACCACCACCTGCACCTGGGCGCCCACTGAAAAAAAAACCCCGAAAAATGACGAATGTCGGACGATTGCTCCCACACAAAAAGTGCCAGCCAGTCAAGCTCTTGCTGCTCCTCAGCGGCCATTGGCAGCGCATCTACAGCACCACAGACATCGGGGCTCCGGGCTTTCCCTGACGAACAGGACTTCGACGTTTACCACCAGCTGCACCTGGGCGCCCACTCCAAAAAAACCCGAAAAATCACGAACGTCGGACGATTGCTCCCACACAAAAAGTGCCAGCCAGTCAAGCTCTTGCTGCTCCTCACCGGCCATTGGCAGCGCATCTACAGCACCACAGACATCGGGGCTCCGGGCTTTCCCTGACGAACAGGGCTTCGACGTTTACCACCAGCTGCACCTGGGCACACACTAAAAAAACCCAAAAAATCACGAACGTCGGACGATTGCTCCCACACCGAAAGTGCCAGCAACTCAAGCTCTTGCTGCTCCTCACCGGCCATTGGCAGCGCATCTACAGCACCACAGACATCGGAGCTCCGGGCTTTCCCTGACGAACAGGGCTTCGACGTTTACCACCAGCTGCACCTGGGCGCCCACTGAAAAAAACCCCGAAAAATCACGAACGTCGGACGATTGCTCCCACACCGAAAGTGCCAGCCAGTCAAGCTCTTGCTGCTCCTCAACGGACATTGGCAGCGCATCTACAGCACCACAGACATCGGGGCTCCGGGCTTTCCCTGACGAACAGGCCTTCGACGTTTATCACCAGCTGCACCGGGTCGCCCACTCCAAAAAACCCCGAAAAATCACGAACGTCGGACGATTGCTCCCACACCGAATGTGTCAGCCAGTAAAGCTCTTGCTGCTCCTCACCGGCCATTGGCAGCGCATCTACAGCACCACAGACATCGGGGCTCCGGGCTTTCCCTGACGAACAGGGCTTCGACGTTTACCACCAGCTGCTCCTGGGCACACACTAAAAAAAACCCAAAAAATCACGAACGTCGGACGATTGCTCCCACACCGAAAGTGCCAGCCAGTCAAGCTCTTGCTGCTCCTCCTCGGTCATTGGCAACACATCTACAGCACCACAGACATCGGGGCTCCGGGCTTTCCCTGACGAACAGGGTTTCGACGTTTACCACCAGCTGCTCCTGGGCACGTACTAAAAACAAACCCCAAAAATCTAGAACGTCGGACGATTGCTCCCACACCAAAAGTGCCAGCAACTCAAGGTCTTGCTGCTCCTCACCGGCCATTGGCAGCGCATCTACAGCACCACAGACATCGGGGCTCAGGGCTTTCCCTGATGAACAGGGCTTCGACGTTTACCACCAGATGCACCTGGGCGCCCACTCCAAAAAAACCCGAAAAATCACGAACGTCGGACGATTGCTCCCACACCGAAAGTGCCAGCAACTCAAGCTCCTGCTGCTCCTCACCGGCCATTGGCAGCGCATCTACAGCACCACAGACATCGGGGCTCCGGGCTTTCCCTGACGAACAGGGCTTCGACATTTACCACCAGCTGCACCTGGGCGCCCACTCCAAAAAAACCCGAAAAATCACGAACGTCGGACGATTCCTCCCACACAAGAAGTGCCAGCCAGTCAAGCTCCTGCTGCTCCTCACCGGCCATTGGCAGCGCATCCACAGCACCACAGACATCGGGGCTCCGGGCTTTCCCTGACGAACAGGGCTTCGACGTTTACCACCACCTGCACCTGGGCGCCCATTGGAAAAAAACCCAAGAAAAATCACGAACGTTGGACGATTGCTCCCACACCGAAAATGCCAGCAACTCAAGCTCTTGCTGCTCCTCACCGGCCATTGGCAGCGCATCTACAGCACCACAGACATCGGGGCTCCAGGCTTTCCGTGACGAACAGGGCTTCGACATTTACCACCACCTGCACCTGGGCGCCCATTGGAAAAAAACCCAAGAAAAATCACGAACGTTGGATGATTGCTCCCACACCGAAAGTGCCAGCCAGTCAAGCTCTTGCTGCTCCTCACCGGCCATTGGCAGCGCATCTACAGCACCACAGACATCGGGGCTCCGGGCTTTCCCTGACGAACAGGGCTTCGACATTTACCACCAGCTGCACCTGGGCGCCCACTCTAAAAAAACCCGAAAAATCACGAACATCGGACGATTGCTCCCACACAAGAAGTGCCAGCCAGTCAAGCTCCTGCTGCTCCTCAGCGGCCATTGGCAGCGCATCTACAGCACCACAGACATCGGGGCTCCGGGCTTTCCCTGACGAACAGGGCTTCGACGTTTACCACCAGCTGCACCTGGGCGCCCACTCCAAAAAAACCCCGAAAAATCACGAAGATCGGACGATTGCTCCCACACAAAAAGTGCCAGCCAGTCAAGCTCTTGCTGCTGCTCCCCGGCCATTGGCAGTGCATCTACAGCACCACAGACATCGGGGCTCCGGGCTTTCCCTGACGAACAGGGCTTCGACGTTTACCACCACCTGCACCTGGGCGCCCACTAAAAAAAACCCCAAAAAATCACGAACGTCGGACGATTGCTCCCACACAAAAAAAGGTGCCAGCCAGTCAAGCTCTTGCTGCTCATCACCGGCCATTGGCAGCGCATCTACAGCACCACAGACATCGGGGCTCCGGGCTTTCCCTCACGAACAGGGCTTCGACGTTTACCACCAGCTGCACCTGGGCCCCCACTCCAAAAAAACCCGAAAAATGACGAACGTCTGACGATTGCTGCCACACAAAAAGTGTCAGCCAGTCAAGCTCCTGCTGCTCCTCAGCGGCCATTGGCAGCGCATCTACAGCACCACAGACATCGGGGCTCCGGGCTTTCCCTGACGAACAGGGCTTCGACGTTTACCACCATCTGCACCTGGGGGGCCCACTGAAAAAAACCCCAAAATATCATGAACGTCGGACGATTGCTCCCACACCAAAAGTGCCAGCCAGTCAAGCTCTTGCTGCTCCTCACCGGCCATTGGCAGCGCATCTACAGCACCACAGACATCGGGGCTCCGGGCTTTCCCTGACGAACAGGGCTTCGACGTTTACCACCAGCTGCACCTGGGGGGCCCACTGAAAAAAACCCCAAAAAATCATGAACGTCGGACGATTGCTCCCACACCGAAAGTGCCAGCCAGTCAAGCTCTTGCTGCTCCTCACCGGCCATTGGCAGCGCATCTACAGCACCACAGACATCGGGGCTCCGGGCTTTCCCTGACGAACAGGGCTTCGACGTTTACCACCACCTGCACCTGGGCGCCCATTGGAAAAAAACCCAAGAAAAATCACGAAGATCGGACGATTGCTCCCACACAAAAAGTGCCAGCCAGTCAAGCTCTTGCTGCTGCTCCCCGGCCATTGGCAGTGCATCTACAGCACCACAGACATCGGGGCTCCGGGCTTTCCCTGACGAACAGGGCTTCGACGTTTACCACCACCTGCACCTGGGCGCCCACTAAAAAAAACCCCAAAAAATCACGAACGTCGGACGATTGCTCCCACACAAAAAAAGGTGCCAGCCAGTCAAGCTCTTGCTGCTCATCACCGGCCATTGGCAGCGCATCTACAGCACCACAGACATCGGGGCTCCGGGCTTTCCCTCACGAACAGGGCTTCGACGTTTACCACCAGCTGCACCTGGGCCCCCACTCCAAAAAAACCCGAAAAATGACGAACGTCTGACGATTGCTGCCACACAAAAAGTGTCAGCCAGTCAAGCTCCTGCTGCTCCTCAGCGGCCATTGGCAGCGCATCTACAGCACCACAGACATCGGGGCTCCGGGCTTTCCCTGACGAACAGGGCTTCGACGTTTACCACCATCTGCACCTGGGGGGCCCACTGAAAAAAACCCCAAAATATCATGAACGTCGGACGATTGCTCCCACACCAAAAGTGCCAGCCAGTCAAGCTCTTGCTGCTCCTCACCGGCCATTGGCAGCGCATCTACAGCACCACAGACATCGGGGCTCCGGGCTTTCCCTGACGAACAGGGCTTCGAAGTTTACCACCAGCTGCACCTGGGGGGCCCACTGAAAAAAACCCCAAAAAATCATGAACGTCGGACGATTGCTCCCACACCGAAAGTGCCAGCCAGTCAAGCTCTTGCTGCTCCTCACCGGCCATTGGCAGCGCATCTACAGCACCACAGACATCGGGGCTCCGGGCTTTCCCTGACGAACAGGGCTTCGACGTTTACCACCACCTGCACCTGGGCGCCCATTGGAAAAAAACCCAAGAAAAATCACGAACGTTGGACGATTGCTCCCACACTGAAAGTGCCAGCCAGTCAAGCTCTTGCTGCTCCTCCCCGGCCATTGGCAGCGCATCTACAGCACCACAGACATCGGGGCTCCGGGCTTTCCCTGACGAACAGGGCTTCGACATTTACCACCACCTGCGCCTGGTCGCCCACACCAGAAAAACCCGAAAAATCACGAACGTCGGACGATTGCTCCCACACCGAAAATGCCAGCCATTCAAGCTCTTGCTGCTCCTCACCGGCCATTGGCAGCGCATCTACAGCACCACAGACATCGGGGCTCAGGGCTTTCCCTGACGAACCGGGCTTCGACGTTTACCACCAGCTGCACCTGGGCGCCCACTCCAAAAAAACCCGAAAAATCACGAACGTCGGACGATTGCTCCCACACAAGAAGTGCCAGCCAGTCAAGCTCCTGCTGCTCCTCACCGGCCATTGGCAGCGCATCTACAGCACCACAGACATCGGGGCTCCGGGCTTTCCCTGACGAACAGGGCTTCGACGTTTACCACTAGCTGCACCTGGGCGCCCACTGAAAAAAACCTTGAAAAATCACGAACGTCGGACGATTACTCCCACACCGAACATGCCAGCCAGTCAAGCTCTTGTTGCTCCTCCTCGGTCATTGGCAACACATCTACAGCACCACAGACATCGGGGCTCCGGGCTTTCCCTGATGAACAGGGCTTCGACGTTTACCACCACCTGCACCTGGGCGCCCACTGAAAAAAAAACCCCAAAAAATGACGAATGTCGGACGATTGCTCCCACACAAAAAGTGCCAGCCAGTCAAGGTCTTGCTGCTCCTCACCGTCCATTGGCAGCGCATCTACAGCACCACAGACATCGGGGCTCCGGGCTTTCCCTGACGAACAGGGCTTCGACGTTTACCACCAGCTGCACCTGGGCACCCACTCCAAAAAAACCCGAAAAATCACGAACGTCTGACGATTGCTCCCACACAAAAAGTGTCAGCCAGTCAAGCTCCTGCTGCTCCTCAGCGGCCATTGGCAGCGCATCTACAGCACCACAGACATCGGGGCTCCGGGCTTTCCCTGACGAACAGGGCTTCGACCTTTACCACCATCTGCACCTGGGGGGCCCACTGAAAAAAACCCCAAAAAATCATGAACGTCGGACGATTGCTCCCACACCAAAAGTGCCAGCCAGTCAAGCTCTTGCTGCTCCTCACCGGCCATTGGCAGCGCATCTACAGCACCACAGACATCGGGGCTCCGGGCTTTCCCTGACGAACAGGGCTTCGACGTTTACCACCAGATGCACCTGGGGGGCCCACTGAAAAAAACCCCAAAAAATCATGAACGTCGGACGATTGCTCCCACACCGAAAGTGCCAGCCAGTCAAGCTCTTGCTGCTCCTCACCGGCCATTGGCAGCGCATCTACAGCACCACAGACATCGGGGCTCCGGGCACTCCCAGACGAACAGGGTTTCGACGTTTACCACCAGCTGCTCATGGGCACGTACTAAAAACAAACCCCAAAAATCAAGAACGTCGGACGATTGCTCCCACACCAAAAGTGCCAGCAACTCAAGGTCTTGCTGCTCCTCACCGGCCATTGGCAGCCCATCTACAGCACCACAGACATCGGGGCTCTGGGCTTTCCCTGACGAACAGGGCTTTGACGTTTACCACCACCTGCACCTGGGCGCCCACTGAAAAAAAAACCCCGAAAAATCACGAATGTCGGACGATTGCTCCCACACAAAAACTGCCAGCCAGTCAAGCTCTTGCTGCTCCTCACCGTCCATTGGCAGCGCATCTACAGCACCACAGACATCGGGGCTCCGGGCTTTCCCTGACGAACAGGGTTTCGACATTTACCACCAGCTGCACCTGGGCGCCCATTGGTAAAAAAACCAAGAAAAATCACCAACGTTGGACGATTGCTCCCACACCGAAAGTGGCAGCAACTCAAGCTCTTGCTGATCATCACCGGCCATTGGCAGCGCATCCACAGCACCACAGACATCGGGGCTCCGGGCTTTCCCTGACGTACAGGACTTCGACCTTTACCACCACCTGCACCTGGGCGCCCCTTAGAAAAAAACCCAAGAAAAATCACGAACGTTGGACGATTGCTCCCACACCGAAAGTGCCAGCACCTCAAGCTCCTGCTGCTCCTCACCGGCCATTGGCAGCGCATCTACAGCACCACAGACATCGGGGCTCCGGGCTTTCCCTGACGAACAGGGCTTCGACCTTTACCACCAGCTGCACCTGGGCGCCCATTGGTAAAAAAACCAAGAAAAGTCACCAACGTTGGACGATTGCTCCCACACAAAAAGTGCCAGCAACTCAAGCTCTTGCTGCTCCTCACCGGCCATTGGCAGCGCATCCACAGCACCACAGACATCGGGGCTCTGGGATTTCCCTGACGAACAGGGCTTCGACGTTTACCACCACCTGCACCTGGGCGCCCACTGAAAAAAACCCGGAAAAATCACCAACGTCGGACGATTGCTCCCACACAAAAAGTGCCAGCCAGTCAAGCTCTTGTTGGTCCTCCTCGGTCATTGGCAACACATCTACAGCACCACAGACATCGGGGCTCTGGGCTTTCCCTGACGAACAGGGCTTCGACGTTTACCACCAGCTGCACCTGGGCACCCACTGGAAAAAAACCCCAAAAAATCACGAACGTCGGACGATTGCTCCCACATAAAAAGTGCCAGCCAGTCAAGCTCCTGCTGCTCCTCCCCGGCCATTGGCAGCGCATCTACAGCACCACAGACATCGGGGCTCCGGGCTTTCCCTGACGAACAGGGCTTCGACGTTCACCACCAGCTGCACCTGGACGCCCACTCCAAAAAAATCCCGAAAAATCACGAACGTCGGACGATTGCTCCCACACCGAAAGTGCCAGCAACTCAAGCTCCTGCTGCTCCTCACCGGCCATTGGCAGCGCATCTACAGCACCACAGACATCGGGGCTCCGGGCTTTCCCTGACAAACAGGGCTTCGACCTTTACCACCAGCTGCACCTGGGCGCCCATTGGTAAAAAAACCAAGAAAAATCACCAACGTCGGACGATTGCTCCCACACCGAAAGTGGCAGCAACTCAAGCTCTTGCTGATCATCACCGGCCATTGGCAGCGCATCCAAAGCACCACAGACATCGGGGCTCCGGGCTTTCCCTGATGAACAGGGCTTCGACGTTTACCACCACCTGCACCTGGGCGCCCACTGGAAAAAAACCACAAAAACTCACGAAAGTCAGACGATTGCTCCCACTCCGAAAGTGCCAGCCAGTCAAGCTCTTGCTGCTCATCACCGGCCATTGGTAGCGCATCTACAGCACCACAGACATCGGGGCTCCGGGCTTTCCCTGACGAACAGGGCTTCGACGTTTACCACCAGCTGCACCTGGGGGGCCCACTGAAAAAAAACCCCGAAAAATCATGAACGTCGGACGATTGCTCCCACACCGAAAGTGCCAGCGAGTCAAGGTCTTGCTGCTCCTCACCGGCCATTGGCAGCGCATCTACAGCACCACAGACATCGGGGCTCCGGGCTTTCCCTGATGAACAGGGCTTTGACGTTTACCACCAGCTGCACTTGGGCGCCCACTCCAAAAAAATCCCGAACAATCACGAACGTCGGACGATTGCTCCCACACCGAAAGTGCCAGCCAGTCAAGCTCTTGCTGCTCCTCAACGGACATTGGCAGCGCATCTACAGCACCACAGACATCGGGGCTCCGGGCTTTCCCTGACGAACAGGGCTTCGACGTTTACCACCAGCTGCACTGGGTCGCCCACTCCAAAAAACCCCGAAAAATCACGAACGTCGGACGATTGCTCCCACACCGAATGTGTCAGCCAGTCAAGCTCTTGCTGCTCCTCACCGGCCATTGGCAGTGCATCTACAGCACCCCAGACATCGGGGCTCCGGGCTTTCCCTGACGAACAGGGCTTCGACGTTTACCACCAGCTGCTCCTGGGCACACACTAAAAAAAACCCAAGAAAAATCATGAACGTCGCACGATTGCTCCCACACGGAAAGTTCCAGCCAGACAAGCTCTTGCTGCTCCTCACCGGCCATTGGCAGCGCATCTACAGCACCACAGACATCGGGGCTCCGGGCTTTCCCTCACGAACAGGGCTTCGACGTTTACCACTAGCTGCACCTGGGCACCCACTCCAAAAAAACCCGAAAAATCACGAACGTCTGACGATTGCTGCCACACAAAAAGTGTCAGCCAGTCAAGCTCCTGCTGCTCCTCAGCGGCCATTGGCAGCGCATCTACAGCACCACAGACATCGGGGCTCCGGGCTTTCCCTGACGAACAGGGCTTCGACGTTTACCACCATCTGCACCTGGGGGGCCCACTGAAAAAAACCCCAAAATATCATGAACGTCGGACGATTGCTCCCACACCAAAAGTGCCAGCCAGTCAAGCTCTTGCTGCTCCTCACCGGCCATTGGCAGCGCATCTACAGCACCACAGACATCGGGGCTCCGGGCTTTCCCTGACGAACAGGGCTTCGACGTTTACCACCAGCTGCACCTGGGGGGCCCACTGAAAAAAACCCCAAAAAATCATGAACGTCGGACGATTGCTCCCACACCGAAAGTGCCAGCCAGTCAAGCTCTTGCTGCTCCTCACCGGCCATTGGCAGCGCATCTACAGCACCACAGACATCGGGGCTCCGGGCTTTCCCTGACGAACAGGGCTTCGACGTTTACCACCACCTGCACCTGGGCGCCCATTGGAAAAAAACCCAAGAAAAATCACGAACGTTGGACGATTGCTCCCACACTGAAAGTGCCAGCCAGTCAAGCTCTTGCTGCTCCTCCCCGGCCATTGGCAGCGCATCTACAGCACCACAGACATCGGGGCTCCGGGCTTTCCCTGACGAACAGGGCTTCGACATTTACCACCACCTGCGCCTGGTCGCCCACTCCAGAAAAACCCGAAAAATCACGAACGTCGGACGATTGCTTCCACACCGAAAATGCCAGCCATTCAAGCTCTTGCTGCTCCTCACCGGCCATTGGCAGCGCATCTACAGCACCATAGACATCGGGGCTCCGGGCTTTCCCTGACGAACAGGGCTTCGACGTTTACCACCAGCTGCACCTGGGGGGCCCACTGAAAAAAAACCCAAGAAAAATCACGAACGTCGGACGATTGCTCCCACACCGAAAGTGCCAGCTAGTCAAGGTCTTGCTGCTCCTCACCGGCCATTGGCAGCGCATCTACAGCACCACAGACATCGGGGCTCCGGGCTTTCCCTGATGAACAGGGCTTCGACCTTTACCACCCGCTGCACCTGGGCGCCCATTGGAAAAAATCCCAAGAAAAATCATGAACGTTGGACGATTGCTCCCACACCGAATGTGCCAGCCAGTCAAGCTCTTGCTGCTCCTCACCGGCCATTGGCAGCCCATCTACAGCACCACAGACATCGGGGCTCCGGGCTTTCCCTGATGAACAGGGCTTCGACGTTTACCACCACCTGCACCTGGGCGCCCACTGAAAAAAAAACCCCGAAAAATGACGAATGTCGGACGATTGCTCCCACACAAAAAGTGCCAGCCAGTCAAGCTCTTGCTGCTCCTCACCGTCCATTGGCAGCGCATCTACAGCACCACAGACATCGGGGCTCCGGGCTTTCCCTGACGAACAGGGTTTCGACATTTACCACCAGCTGCACCTGGGCACCCACTCCAAAAAAACCCGAAAAATCACGAACGTCTGACGATTGCTCCCACACAAAAAGTGTCAGCCAGTCAAGCTCCTGCTGCTCCTCAGCGGCCATTGGCAGCGCATCTACAGCACCACAGACATCGGGGCTCCGGGCTTTCCCTGACGAACAGGGCTTCGACGTTTACCACCATCTGCACCTGGGGGGCCCACTGAAAAAAACCCCAAAAAATCATGAACGTCGGACGATTGCTCCCACACCAAAAGTGCCAGCCAGTCAAGCTCTTGCTGCTCCTCACCGGCCATTGGCAGCGCATCTACAGCACCACAGACATCGGGGCTCCGGGCTTTCCCTGATGAACAGGGCTTTGACGTTTACCACCAGCTGCACTTGGGCGCCCACTCCAAAAAAATCCCGAACAATCACGAACGTCGGACGATTGCTCCCACACCGAAAGTGCCAGCCAGTCAAGCTCTTGCTGCTCCTCAACGGACATTGGCAGCGCATCTACAGCACCACAGACATCGGGGCTCCGTAGCTTTCCCTGACGAACAGGGCTTCGACGTTTACCACCAGCTGCACTGGGTCGCCCACTCCAAAAAACCCCGAAAAATCACGAACGTCGGACGATTGCTCCCACACCGAATGTGTCAGCCAGTCAAGCTCTTGCTGCTCCTCACCGGCCATTGGCAGCGCATCTACAGCACCCCAGACATCGGGGCTCCGGGCTTTCCCTGACGAACAGGGCTTCGACGTTTACCACCAGCTGCTCCTGGGCACACACTAAAAAAAACCCAAGAAAAATCATGAACGTCGCACGATTGCTCCCACACGGAAAGTTCCAGCCAGACAAGCTCTTGCTGCTCCTCACCGGCCATTGGCAGCGCATCTACAGCACCACAGACATCGGGGCTCCGGGCTTTCCCTCACGAACAGGGCTTCGACGTTTACCACTAGCTGCACCTGGGCACCCACTCCAAAAAAACCCGAAAAATGACGAACGTCTGACGATTGCTGCCACACAAAAAGTGTCAGCCAGTCAAGCTCCTGCTGCTCCTCAGCGGCCATTGGCAGCGCATCTACAGCACCACAGACATCGGGGCTCCGGGCTTTCCTGACGAACAGGGCTTCGACGTTTACCACCATCTGCACCTGGGGGGCCCACTGAAAAAAACCCCAAAATATCATGAACGTCGGACGATTGCTCCCACACCAAAAGTGCCAGCCAGTCAAGCTCTTGCTGCTCCTCACCGGCCATTGGCAGCGCATCTACAGCACCACAGACATCGGGGCTCCGGGCTTTCCCTGACGAACAGGGCTTCGACGTTTACCACCAGCTGCACCTGGGGGGCCCACTGAAAAAAACCCCAAAAAATCATGAACGTCGGACGATTGCTCCCACACCGAAAGTGCCAGCCAGTCAAGCTCTTGCTGCTCCTCACCGGCCATTGGCAGCGCATCTACAGCACCACAGACATCGGGGCTCCGGGCTTTCCCTGACGAACAGGGCTTCGACGTTTACCACCACCTGCACCTGGGCGCCCATTGGAAAAAAACCCAAGAAAAATCACGAACGTTGGACGATTGCTCCCACACTGAAAGTGCCAGCCAGTCAAGCTCTTGCTGCTCCTCCCCGGCCATTGGCAGCGCATCTACAGCACCACAGACATCGGGGCTCCGGGCTTTCCCTGACGAACAGGGCTTCGACATTTACCACCACCTGCGCCTGGTCGCCCACTCCAGAAAAACCCGAAAAATCACGAACGTCGGACGATTGCTCCCACACCGAAAATGCCAGCCATTCAAGCTCTTGCTGCTCCTCACCGGCCATTGGCAGCGCATCTACAGCACCATAGACATCGGGGCTCCGGGCTTTCCCTGACGAACAGGGCTTCGACGTTTACCACCAGCTGCACCTGGGCGCCCACTCCAAAAAAATCCCGAACAATCACGAACGTCGGACGATTGCTCCCACACCGAAAGTGCCAGCCAGTCAAGCTCTTGCTGCTCCTCACCGGCCATTGGCAGCGCATCTACAGCACCACAGACATCGGGGCTCCGGGCTTTCCCTGATGAACAGGGCTTTGACGTTTACCACCAGCTGCACCTGGGCGCCCACTCCAAAAAAATCCCGAACAATCACGAACGTCGGACGATTGCTCCCACACCGAAAGTGCCAGCCAGTCAAGCTCTTGCTGCTCCTCACCGGCCATTGGCAGCGCATCTACAGCACCACAGACTTTGGGGCTCCTGGCTTTCCCTGACGAACAGGGCTTCGACCTTTACCACCCGCTGCACCTGGGCGCCCATTGGAAAAAATCCCAAGAAAAATCATGAACGTTGGACGATTGCTCCCACACCGAATGTGCCAGCCAGTCAAGCTCTTGCTGCTCCTCACCGGCCATTGGCAGCCCATCTACAGCACCACAGACATCGGGGCTCCGGGCTTTCCCTGATGAACAGGGCTTCGACGTTTACCACCACCTGCACCTGGGCGCCCACTGAAAAAAAAACCCCGAAAAATGACGAATGTCGGACGATTGCTCCCACACAAAAAGTGCCAGCCAGTCAAGCTCTTGCTGCTCCTCACCGTCCATTGGCAGCGCATCTACAGCACCACAGACATCGGGGCTCCGGGCTTTCCCTGACGAACAGGGTTTCGACATTTACCACCAGCTGCACCTGGGCACCCACTCCAAAAAAACCCGAAAAATCACGAACGTCTGACGATTGCTCCCACACAAAAAGTGTCAGCCAGTCAAGCTCCTGCTGCTCCTCAGCGGCCATTGGCAGCGCATCTACAGCACCACAGACATCGGGGCTCCGGGCTTTCCCTGACGAACAGGGCTTCGACGTTTACCACCATCTGCACCTGGGGGGCCCACTGAAAAAAACCCCAAAAAATCATGAACGTCGGACGATTGCTCCCACACCAAAAGTGCCAGCCAGTCAAGCTCTTGCTGCTCCTCACCGGCCATTGGCAGCGCATCTACAGCACCACAGACATCGGGGCTCCGGGCTTTCCCTGACGAACAGGGCTTCGACGTTTACCACCAGATGCACCTGGGGGGCCCACTGAAAAAAACCCCAAAAAATCATGAACGTCGGACGATTGCTCCCACACCGAAAGTGCCAGCCAGTCAAGCTCTTGCTGCTCCTCACCGGCCATTGGCAGCGCATCTACAGCACCACAGACATCGGGGCTCCGGGCTTTCCCAGACGAACAGGGTTTCGACGTTTACCACCAGCTGCTCATGGGCACGTACTAAAAACAAACCCCAAAAATCAAGAACGTCGGACGATTGCTCCCACACCAAAAGTGCCAGCAACTCAAGCTCTTGCTGCTCCTCACCGGCCATTGGCAGCGCATCTACAGCACCACAGACATCGGGGCTCCGGGCTTTCCCTGACGAACAGGGCTTCGACGTTTACCACCAGATGCACCTGGGGGGCCCACTGAAAAAAACCCCAAAAAATCATGAACGTCGGACGATTGCTCCCACACCGAATGTGCCAGCCAGTCAAGCTCTTGCTGCTCCTCACCGGCCATTGGCAGCCCATCTACAGCACCACAGACATCGGGGCTCCGGGCTTTCCCTGATGAACAGGGCTTCGACGTTTACCACCACCTGCACCTGGGCGCCCACTCCAAAAAAACCCGAAAAATGACGAATGTCGGACGATTGCTCCCACACAAAAAGTGCCAGCCAGTCAAGCTCTTGCTGCTCCTCACCGTCCATTGGCAGCGCAGCTACAGCACCACAGACATCGGGGCTCCGGGCTTTCCCTGACGAACAGGGTTTCGACGTTTACCACCATCTGCACCTGGGGGGCCCACTGAAAAAAACCCCAAAAAATCATGAACGTCGGACGATTGCTCCCACACCAAAAGTGCCAGCCAGTCAAGCTCTTGCTGCTCCTCACCGGCCATTGGCAGCGCATCTACAGCACCACAGACATCGGGGCTCCGGGCTTTCCCTGATGAACAGGGCTTTGACGTTTACCACCAGCTGCACTTGGGCGCCCACTCCAAAAAAATCCCGAACAATCACGAACGTCGGACGATTGCTCCCACACCGAAAGTGCCAGCCAGTCAAGCTCTTGCTGCTCCTCAACGGACATTGGCAGCGCATCTACAGCACCACAGACATCGGGGCTCCGGGCTTTCCCTGACGAACAGGGCTTCGACGTTTACCACCAGCTGCACTGGGTCGCCCACTCCAAAAAACCCCGAAAAATCACGAACGTCGGACGATTGCTCCCACACCGAATGTGTCAGCCAGTCAAGCTCTTGCTGCTCCTCACCGGCCATTGGCAGCGCATCTACAGCACCCCAGACATCGGGGCTCCGGGCTTTCCCTGACGAACAGGGCTTCGACGTTTACCACCAGCTGCTCCTGGGCACACACTAAAAAAAACCCAAGAAAAATCATGAACGTCGCACGATTGCTCCCACACGGAAAGTTCCAGCCAGACAAGCTCTTGCTGCTCCTCACCGGCCATTGGCAGCGCATCTACAGCACCACAGACATCGGGGCTCCGG
This sequence comes from Chlamydotis macqueenii, assembly GCF_036417535.1. Classification (NCBI taxonomy): domain Eukaryota; kingdom Metazoa; phylum Chordata; class Aves; order Otidiformes; family Otididae; genus Chlamydotis; species Chlamydotis macqueenii. Next base: position 30,553,185 of record NC_141592.1, on the reverse strand, counting down.
GCTTTCCCTCACGAACAGGGCTTCGACGTTTACCACTAGCTGCACCTGGGCACCCACTCCAAAAAAACCCGAAAAATGACGAACGTCTGACGATTGCTGCCACACAAAAAGTGTCAGCCAGTCAAGCTCCTGCTGCTCCTCAGCGGCCATTGGCAGCGCATCTACAGCACCACAGACATCGGGGCTCCGGGCTTTCCCTGACGAACAGGGCTTCGACGTTTACCACCATCTGCACCTGCGGGGCCCACTGAAAAAAACCCCAAAATATCATGAACGTCGGACGATTGCTCCCACACCAAAAGTGCCAGCCAGTCAAGCTCTTGCTGCTCCTCACCGGCCATTGGCAGCGCATCTACAGCACCACAGACATCGGGGCTCCGGGCTTTCCCTGACGAACAGGGCTTCGACGTTTACCACCAGCTGCACCTGGGGGGCCCACTGAAAAAAACCCCAAAAAATCATGAACGTCGGACGATTGCTCCCACACCGAAAGTGCCAGCCAGTCAAGCTCTTGCTGCTCCTCACCGGCCATTGGCAGCGCATCTACAGCACCACAGACATCGGGGCTCCGGGCTTTCCCTGACGAACAGGGCTTCGACGTTTACCACCACCTGCACCTGGGCGCCCATTGGAAAAAAACCCAAGAAAAATCACGAACGTTGGACGATTGCTCCCACACTGAAAGTGCCAGCCAGTCAAGCTCTTGCTGCTCCTCCCCGGCCATTGGCAGCGCATCTACAGCACCACAGACATCGGGGCTCCGGGCTTTCCCTGACGAACAGGGCTTCGACATTTACCACCACCTGCGCCTGGTCGCCCACTCCAGAAAAACCCGAAAAATCACGAACGTCGGACGATTGCTCCCACACCGAAAATGCCAGCCATTCAAGCTCTTGCTGCTCCTCACCGGCCATTGGCAGCGCATCTACAGCACCATAGACATCGGGGCTCCGGGCTTTCCCTGACGAACAGGGCTTCGACGTTTACCACCAGCTGCACCTGGGGGGCCCACTGAAAAAAAACCCAAGAAAAATCACGAACGTCGGACGATTGCTCCCACACCGAAAGTGCCAGCTAGTCAAGGTCTTGCTGCTCCTCACCGGCCATTGGCAGCGCATCTACAGCACCACAGACATCGGGGCTCCGGGCTTTCCCTGATGAACAGGGCTTTGACGTTTACCACCAGCTGCACCTGGGCGCCCACTCCAAAAAAATCCCGAACAATCACGAACGTCGGACGATTGCTCCCACACCGAAAGTGCCAGCCAGTCAAGCTCTTGCTGCTCCTCACCGGCCATTGGCAGCGCATCTACAGCACCACAGACTTTGGGGCTCCTGGCTTTCCCTGACGAACAGGGCTTCGACCTTTACCACCCGCTGCACCTGGGCGCCCATTGGAAAAAATCCCAAGAAAAATCATGAACGTTGGACGATTGCTCCCACACCGAATGTGCCAGCCAGTCAAGCTCTTGCTGCTCCTCACCGGCCATTGGCAGCCCATCTACAGCACCACAGACATCGGGGCTCCGGGCTTTCCCTGATGAACAGGGCTTCGACGTTTACCACCACCTGCACCTGGGCGCCCACTAAAAAAAAAACCCCGAAAAATGACGAATGTCGGACGATTGCTCCCACACAAAAAGTGCCAGCCAGTCAAGCTCTTGCTGCTCCTCACCGTCCATTGGCAGCGCATCTACAGCACCACAGACATCGGGGCTCCGGGCTTTCCCTGACGAACAGGGTTTCGACATTTACCACCAGCTGCACCTGGGCACCCACTCCAAAAAAACCCGAAAAATCACGAACGTCTGACGATTGCTCCCACACAAAAAGTGTCAGCCAGTCAAGCTCCTGCTGCTCCTCAGCGGCCATTGGCAGCGCATCTACAGCACCACAGACATCGGGGCTCCGGGCTTTCCCTGACGAACAGGGCTTCGACGTTTACCACCATCTGCACCTGGGGGGCCCACTGAAAAAAACCCCAAAAAATCATGAACGTCGGACGATTGCTCCCACACCAAAAGTGCCAGCCAGTCAAGCTCTTGCTGCTCCTCACCGGCCATTGGCAGCGCATCTACAGCACCACAGACATCGGGGCTCCGGGCTTTCCCTGACGAACAGGGCTTCGACGTTTACCACCAGATGCACCTGGGGGGCCCACTGAAAAAAACCCCAAAAAATCATGAACGTCGGACGATTGCTCCCACACCGAAAGTGCCAGCCAGTCAAGCTCTTGCTGCTCCTCACCGGCCATTGGCAGCGCATCTACAGCACCACAGACATCGGGGCTCCGGGCTTTCCCAGACGAACAGGGTTTCGACGTTTACCACCAGCTGCTCATGGGCACGTACTAAAAACAAACCCCAAAAATCAAGAACGTCGGACGATTGCTCCCACACCAAAAGTGCCAGCAACTCAAGGTCTTGCTGCTCCTCACCGGCCATTGGCAGCCCATCTACAGCACCACAGACATCGGGGCTCTGGGCTTTCCCTGACGAACAGGGCTTCGACGTTTACCACCACCTGCACCTGGGCGCCCACTGAAAAAAAACCCCGAAAAATCACGAATGTCGGACGATTGCTCCCACACAAAAAGTGCCAGCCAGTCAAGCTCTTGCTGCTCCTCACCGTCCATTGGCAGCGCATCTACAGCACCACAGACATCGGGGCTCCGGGCTTTCCCTGACGAACAGGGTTTCGACATTTACCACCAGCTGCACCTGGGCGCCCATTGGTAAAAAAACCAAGAAAAATCACCAACGTTGGACGATTGCTCCCACACCGAAAGTGGCAGCAACTCAAGCTCTTGCTGATCATCACCGGCCATTGGCAGCGCATCTACAGCACCACAGACATCGGGGCTCCGGGCTTTCCCTGACGTACAGGACGTCGACCTTTACCACCACCTGCACCTGGGCGCCCCTTGGAAAAAAACCCAAGAAAAATCACGAACGTTGGACGATTGCTCCCACACCGAAAGTGCCAGCAACTCAAGCTCCTGCTGCTCCTCACCGGCCATTGGCAGCGCATCTACAGCACCACAGACATCGGGGCTCCGGGCTTTCCCTGACGAACAGGGCTTCGACCTTTACCACCAGCTGCACCTGGGCGCCCATTGGTAAAAAAACCAAGAAAAGTCACCAACGTTGGACGATTGCTCCCACACAAAAATTGCCAGCAACTCAAGCTCTTGCTGCTCCTCACCGGCCATTGGCAGCGCATCCACAGCACCACAGACATCGGGGCTCCGGGATTTCCCTGACGAACAGGGCTTCGACGTTTACCACCACCTGCACCTGGGCGCCCACTGAAAAAAACCCGGAAAAATCACCAACGTCGGACGATTGCTCCCACACAAAAAGTGCCAGCCAGTCAAGCTCTTGCTGCTCCTCCTCGGTCATTGGCAACACATCTACAGCACCACAGACATCGGGGCTCTGGGCTTTCCCTGACGAACAGGGCTTCGACGTTTACCACCAGCTGCACCTGGGCACCCACTGGAAAAAAAACCCAAAAAATCACGAACGTCGGACGATTGCTCCCACATAAAAAGTGCCAGCCAGTCAAGCTCCTGCTGCTCCTCACCGGCCATTGGCAGCACATCTACAGCACCACAGACATCGGGGCTCCGGGCTTTCCCTGACGAACAGGGCTTCGACGTTCACCACCAGCTGCACCTGGGCGCCCACTCCAAAAAAATCCCGAAAAATCACGAACGTCGGACGATTGCTCCCACACCGAAAGTGCCAGCAACTCAAGCTCCTGCTGCTCCTCACCGGCCATTGGCAGCACATCTACAGCACCACAGACATCGGGGCTCCGGGCTTTCCCTGATGAACAGGGCTTCGACGTTTACCACCACCTGCACCTGGGCGCCCACTGGAAAAAAACCACAAAAACTCACGAAAGTCAGACGATTGCTCCCACTCCGAAAGTGCCAGCCAGTCAAGCTCTTGCTGCTCATCACCGGCCATTGGTAGCGCATCTACAGCACCACAGACATCGGGGCTCCGGGCTTTCCCTGACGAACAGGGCTTCGACGTTTACCACCAGCTGCACCTGGGGGGCCCACTGAAAAAAAACCCCGAAAAATCATGAACGTCGGACGATTGCTCCCACACCGAAAGTGCCAGCGAGTCAAGGTCTTGCTGCTCCTCACCGGCCATTGGCAGCGCATCTACAGCACCACAGACATCGGGGCTCCGGGCTTTCCCTGACGAACAGGGCTTCGACATTTACCACCACCTGCACCTGGGCGCCCATTGGAAAAAAACCCAAGAAAAATCACGAACGTTGGACGATTGCTCCCACACAAAAAGTGCCAGTCAGTCAAGCTCTTGCTGCTCCTCACCGGCCATTGGCAGCGCATCTACAGCACCACAGACATCGGGGCTCCGGGCTTTCCCTGACGAACAGGGCTTCGACGTTTACCACCAGCTGCACCTGGGCACACACTAAAAAAAACCCAAAAAATCACGAACGTCGGACGATTGCTCCCACACCGAAAGTGCCAGCAACTCAAGCTCTTGCTGCTCCTCACCGGCCATTGGCAGCGCATCTACAGCACCACAGACATCGGAGCTCCGGGCTTTCCCTGACGAACAGGGCTTCGACGTTTACCACCAGCTGCACCTGGGCGCCCACTGAAAAAAACCCCGAAAAATCACGAACGTCGGACGATTGCTCCCACACCGAAAGTGCCAGCCAGTCAAGCTCTTGCTGCTCCTCAACGGACATTGGCAGCGCATCTACAGCACCACAGACATCGGGGCTCCGGGCTTTCCCTGACGAACAGGCCTTCGACGTTTATCACCAGCTGCACCGGGTCGCCCACTCCAAAAAACCCCGAAAAATCACGAACGTCGGACGATTGCTCCCACACCGAAAGTGTCATCCAGTCAAGCTCTTGCTGCTCCTCACCGGCCATTGGCAGCGCATCTACAGCACCACAGACATCGGGGCTCCGGGCTTTCCCTGACGAACAGGGCTTCGACGTTTACCACCAGCTGCTCCTGGGCACACACTAAAAAAAACCCAAAAAATCACGAACGTCGGACGATTGCTCCCACACCGAAAGTGCCAGCAACTCAAGCTCTTGCTGCTCCTCCTCGGTCATTGGCAACACATCTACAGCACCACAGACATCGGGGCTCCGGGCTTTCCCAGACGAACAGGGTTTCGACGTTTACCACCAGCTGCTCCTGGGCACGTACTAAAAACAAACCCCAAAAATCTAGAACGTCGGACGATTGCTCCCACACCAAAAGTGCCAGCAACTCAAGGTCTTGCTGCTCCTCACCGGCCATTGGCAGCGCATCTACAGCACCACAGACATCGGGGCTCCGGGCTTTCCCTGACGAACAGGGCTTCGACATTTACCACCAGCTGCACCTGGGCGCCCACTCCAAAAAAACCCGAAAAATCACGAACATCGGACGATTCCTCCCACACCGAAAGTGCCAGCAACTCAAGCTCCTGCTGCTCCTCCCCGGCCATTGGCAGCGCGTCTACAGCACCACAGACGTCGGGGCTCCGGGCTTTCCCTGACGAACAGGGCTTCGACGTTTACCACCACCTGCACCTGGGCGCCCATTGGAAAAAAACCCAAGAAAAATCACCAACGTTGGACGATTGCTCCCACACCGAAAATGCCAGCCAGTCAAGCTCTTGCTGCTCCTCACCGGCCATTGGCAGCGCATCTACAGCACCACAGACATCGGGGCTCCAGGCTTTCCCTGACGAACAGGGCTTCGACATTTACCACCACCTGCACCTGGGCGCCCATTGGAAAAAAACCCAAGAAAAATCACGAACGTTGGACGATTGCTCCCACACCGAAAGTGCCAGCAACTCAAGCTCTTGCTACTCCTCACCGGCCATTGGCAGCGCATCTACAGCACCACAGACATCGGGGCTCCGGGCTTTCCCTGACGAACAGGGCTTCGACGTTTACCACCACCTGCACCTGGGCGCCCACTAAAAAAAACCCCAAAAAATCACGAACGTCGGACGATTGCTCCCACACAAAAAAAGGTGCCAGCCAGTCAAGCTCTTGCTGCTCCTCAGCGGCCATTGGCAGCGCATCTACAGCACCACAGACATCGGGGCTCCGGGCTTTCCCTCACGAACAGGGCTTCGACGTTTACCACCAGCTGCACCTGGGCACCCACTCCAAAAAAACCCGAAAAATGACGAACGTCTGACGATTGCTGCCACACAAAAAGTGTCAGCCAGTCAAGCTCCTGCTGCTCCTCACCGGCCATTGGCAGCGCATCTACAGCACCACAGACATCGGGGCTCCGGGCTTTCCCTGACGAACAGGGCTTCGACGTTTACCACCATCTGCACCTGGGGGGCCCACTGAAAAAAACCCCAAAAAATCATGAACGTCGGACGATTGCTCCCACACCAAAAGTGCCAGCCAGTCAAGCTCTTGCTGCTCCTCACCGGCCATTGGCAGCGCATCTACAGCACCACAGACATCGGGGCTCCGGGCTTTCCCTGACGAACAGGGCTTCGATGTTTACCACCAGCTGCACCTGGGCGCCCATTGGAAAAAAACCCAAGAAAAATCACGAACGTTGGACGATTGCTCCCACACTGAAAGTGCCAGCCAGTCAAGCTCTTGCTGCTCCTCCCCGGCCATTGGCAGCGCATCTACAGCACCACAGACATCGGGGCTCCGGGCTTTCCCTGACGAACAGGGCTCCGACATTTACCACCACCTGCGCCTGGTCGCCCACTCCAGAAAAACCCGAAAAATCACGAACGTCGGACGATTGCTCCCACACCGAAAATGCCAGCCATTCAAGCTCTTGCTGCTCCTCACCGGCCATTGGCAGCGCATCTACAGCACCACAGACATTGGGGCTCCGGGCTTTCCCTGACGAACCGGGCTTCGACGTTTACCACCAGCTGCACCTGGGCGCCCACTCCAAAAAAACCCGAAAAATCACGAACGTCAATCGATTGCTCCCACTCCGAAAGTGCAAGCCAGTCCGGCTTTTGCTGCTCCTCCCCGGCCGTTGGCAGCGCATCTACAGCACCACAGACATCGGGGCTCCGGGCTTTCCCTGACGAACAGGGCTTTGACATTTACCACCAGCTGCACCTGGGCGCCCACTCCAAAAAAAACCCGAAAAATCACGAACGTCGGACGATTGCTCCCACACAAGAAGTGCCAGCCAGTCAAGCTCCTGCTGCTCCTCAGCGGCCATTGGCAGCGCATCTACAGCACCACAGACATCGGGGCTCCGGGCTTTCCCTGACGAACAGGGCTTCGACGTTTACCACCAGCTGCACCTGGGCGCCCACTCCAAAAAAACCCCGAAAAATCATGAACATCGGACGATTGCTCCCACACCGAAAGTGCCAGCCAGTCAAGCTCTTGCTGCTGCTCCCCGGCCATTGGCAGTGCATCTACAGCACCACAGACATCGGGGCTCCGGGCTTTCCCTGACGAATAGGGCTTCGACGTTTACCACCACCTGCACCTGGGCGCCCATTGGAAAAAACCCCAAGAAAAATCACGAACGTTGGACGATTGCTCCCACACCGAAAGTGCCAGCAACTCAAGCTCTTGCTACTCCTCCCCGGCCATTGGCAGCGCATCTACAGCACCACAGACATCGGGGCTCCGGGCTTTCCCTGACGAACAGGGCTTCGACGTTTACCACCATCTGCACCTGGTCGCCCACGCCAAAAAAACCCGAAAAATCACGAACGTCGGACGATTGCTCCCACAAAAAAAGTTCCAGCCAGTCAAGCTCCTGCTGCTCCTCACCGGCCATTGGCAGCGCATCTACAGCACCACAGACATCGGGGCTCCGGGCTTTCCCTGACGAACAGGGCTTCGACGTTTACCACCACCTGCACCTGGGAACCCACTGGAAAAAAACCCAAGAAAAATCACGAACGATGGACGATTGCTCCCACACCGAAAGTGCCAGCCAGTCAAGCACTTGCTGCTCCTACCCGGCCATTGGCAGCGCATCTACAGCACCACAGACATCGGGGCTCCGGGCTTTCCCTGACGAACAGGGCTTCGACATTTACCACCAGCTGCACCTGGTCGCCCACTCCAAAAAAACCCGAAAAATCACGAACGTCGGACGATTGCTCCCACACAAGAAGTGCCAGCCAGTCAAGCTCCTGCTGCTCCTCAGCAGCCATTGGCAGCGCATCTACAGCACCACAGACATCGGGGCTCCGGGCTTTCCCTGACGAACAGGGCTTCGACGTTTACCACCAGCTGCACCTGGGGGGCCCACTGAAAAAAACCCCAAAAAATCATGAACGTCGGACGATTGCTCCCACACCGAAAGTGCCAGCCAGTCAAGCTCTTTCTGCTCCTCACCGGCCATTGGCAGCGCATCTACAGCACCACAGACATCGGGGCTCGGGCTTTCCCTGACGAACAGGGCTTCGACGTTTACCACCAGCTGCGCCTGAGCGCTCACTAAAAAAAAACCTGAAAAATCACGAACGTCGGACGATTGCTCCCACACAAAAAGTGCCAGCCAGTCAAGCTCCTGCTGCTCCTCAGCGGCCATTGGCAGCGCATCTACAGCACCACAGACACTGGGGCTCCGGGCTTTCCCTGACGAACAGGGCTTCGACATTTACCACCACCTGCGCCTGGTCGCCCACTCCAGAAAAACCCGAAAAATCACGAACGTCGGACGATTGCTCCCACACCGAAAATGCCAGCCAGTCAAGCTCTTGCTGCTCCTCACCGGCCATTGGCAGCGCATCTACAGCACCACAGACATCGGGGCTCCAGGCTTTCCCTGACGAACAGGGCTTCGACATTTACCACCACCTGCACCTGGGCGCCCATTGGAAAAAAACCCAAGAAAAATCACGAACGTCGGACGATTGCTCCCACACAAAAAGTGCCAGCCAGTCAAGCTCTTGCTGCTCCTCACCGGCCATTGGCAGCGCATCTACAGCACCACAGACATCGGGGCTCCGGGCTTTCCCTGACGAACAGGGCTTCGACGTTTACCACCAGCTGCACCTGGGCACACACTAAAAAAAACCCAAAAAATCACGAACGTCGGACGATTGCTCCCACACCGAAAGTGCCAGCAACTCAAGCTCTTGCTGCTCCTCACCGGCCATTGGCAGCGCATCTACAGCACCACAGACATCGGAGCTCCGGGCTTTCCCTGACGAACAGGGCTTCGACGTTTACCACCAGCTGCACCTGGGCGCCCACTGAAAAAAACCCCGAAAAATCACGAACGTCGGACGATTGCTCCCACACCGAAAGTGCCAGCCAGTCAAGCTCTTGCTGCTCCTCAACAGACATTGGCAGCGCATCTACAGCACCACAGACATCGGGGCTCCGGGCTTTCCCTGACGAACAGGCCTTCGACGTTTATCACCAGCTGCACCGGGTCGCCCACTCCAAAAAACCCCGAAAAATCACGAACGTCGGACGATTGCTCCCACACCGAAAGTGTCATCCAGTCAAGCTCTTGCTGCTCCTCACCGGCCATTGGCAGCGCATCTACAGCACCACAGACATCGGGGCTCCGGGTTTTCCCTGACGAACAGGGCTTCGACGTTTACCACCAGCTGCTCCTGGGCACACACTAAAAAAAACCCAAAAAATCACGAACGTCGGACGATTGCTCCCACACCGAAAGTGCCAGCAACTCAAGCTCTTGCTGCTCCTCCTCGGTCATTGGCAACACATCTACAGCACCACAGACATCGGGGCTCCGGGCTTTCCCAGACGAACAGGGTTTCGACGTTTACCACCAGCTGCTCCTGGGCACGTACTAAAAACAAACCCCAAAAATCTAGAACGTCGGACGATTGCTCCCACACCAAAAGTGCCAGCAACTCAAGGTCTTGCTGCTCCTCACCGGCCATTGGCAGCGCATCTACAGCACCACAGACATCGGGGCTCCGGGCTTTCCCTGACGAACAGGGCTTCGACATTTACCACCAGCTGCACCTGGGCGCCCACTCCAAAAAAACCCGAAAAATCACGAACATCGGACGATTCCTCCCACACCGAAAGTGCCAGCAACTCAAGCTCCTGCTGCTCCTCCCCGGCCATTGGCAGCGCGTCTACAGCACCACAGACGTCGGGGCTCCGGGCTTTCCCTGACGAACAGGGCTTCGACGTTTACCACCACCTGCACCTGGGCGCCCATTGGAAAAAAACCCAAGAAAAATCACCAACGTTGGACGATTGCTCCCACACCGAAAATGCCAGCCAGTCAAGCACTTGCTGCTCCTCACCGGCCATTGGCAGCGCATCTACAGCACCACAGACATCGGGGCTCCAGGCTTTCCCTGACGAACAGGGCTTCGACATTTACCACCACCTGCACCTGGGCGCCCATTGGAAAAAAACCCAAGAAAAATCACGAACGTCGGACGATTGCTCCCACACAAGAAGTGCCAGCCAGTCAAGCTCCTGCTGCTCCTCAGCGGCCATTGGCAGCGCATCTACAGCACCACAGACATCGGGGCTCCGGGCTTTCCCTGACGAACAGGGCTTCGACGTTTACCACCAGCTGCACCTGGGCGCCCACTCCAAAAAAACCCCGAAAAATCACGAAGATCGGACGATTGCTCCCACACCGAAAGTGACAGCCAGTCAAGCTCTTGCTGCTTCTCCCCGGCCATTGGCAGTGCATCTACAGCACCACAGACATCGGGGCTCCGGGCTTTCCCTGACGAACAGGGCTTCGACGTTTACCACCACCTGCACCTGGGCGCCCATTGGAAAAAAACCCAAGAAAAATCACGAACGTTGGACGATTGCTCCCACACCGAAAGTGCCAGCAACTCAAGCTCTTGCTACTCCTCACCGGCCATTGGCAGCGCATCTACAGCACCACAGACATCGGGGCTCCGGGCTTTCCCTGACGAACAGGGCTTCGACGTTTACCACCACCTGCACCTGGGCGCCCACTAAAAAAAACCCCAAAAAATCACGAACGTCGGACGATTGCTCCCACACAAAAAAAGGTGCCAGCCAGTCAAGCTCTTGCTGCTCCTCAGCGGCCATTGGCAGCGCATCTACAGCACCACAGACATCGGGGCTCCGGGCTTTCCCTCACGAACAGGGCTTCGACGTTTACCACCACCTGCACCTGGGCACCCACTCCAAAAAAACCCGAAAAATCACGAACGTCTGACGATTGCTGCCACACAAAAAGTGTCAGCCAGTCAAGCTCCTGCTGCTCCTCACCGGCCATTGGCAGCGCATCTACAGCACCACAGACATCGGGGCTCCGGGCTTTCCCTGACGAACAGGGCTTCGACGTTTACCACCATCTGCACCTGGGGGGCCCACTGAAAAAAACCCCAAAAAATCATGAACGTCGGACGATTGCTCCCACACCAAAAGTGCCAGCCAGTCAAGCACTTGCTGCTCCTCACCGGCCATTGGCAGCGCATCTACAGCACCACAGACATCGGGGCTCCGGGCTTTCCCTGACGAACAGGGCTTCGATGTTTACCACCACCTGCACCTGGGCGCCCATTGGAAAAAAACCCAAGAAAAATCACGAACGTTGGACGATTGCTCCCACACTGAAAGTGCCAGCCAGTCAAGCTCTTGCTGCTCCTCCCCGGCCATTGGCAGCGCATCTACAGCACCACAGACATCGGGGCTCCGGGCTTTCCCTGACGAACAGGGCTCCGACATTTACCACCACCTGCGCCTGGTCGCCCACTCCAGAAAAACCCGAAAAATCACGAACGTCGGACGATTGCTCCCACACCGAAAATGCCAGCCATTCAAGCTCTTGCTGCTCCTCACCGGCCATTGGCAGCGCATCTACAGCACCACAGACATTGGGGCTCCGGGCTTTCCCTGACGAACCGGGCTTCGACGTTTACCACCAGCTGCACCTGGGCGCCCACTCCAAAAAAACCCGAAAAATCACGAACGTCAATCGATTGCTCCCACTCCGAAAGTGCAAGCCAGTCCAGCTTTTGCTGCTCCTCCCCGGCCGTTGGCAGCGCATCTACAGCACCACAGACATCGGGGCTCCGGGCTTTCCCTGACGAACAGGGCTTTGACATTTACCACCAGCTGCACCTGGGCGCCCACTCCAAAAAAAACCCGAAAAATCACGAACGTCGGACGATTGCTCCCACACAAGAAGTGCCAGCCAGTCAAGCTCCTGCTGCTCCTCAGCGGCCATTGGCAGCGCATCTACAGCACCACAGACATCGGGGCTCCGGGCTTTCCCTGACGAACAGGGCTTCGACGTTTACCACCAGCTGCACCTGGGCGCCCACTCCAAAAAAACCCCGAAAAATCATGAACATCGGACGATTGCTCCCACACCGAAAGTGCCAGCCAGTCAAGCTCTTGCTGCTGCTCCCCGGCCATTGGCAGTGCATCTACAGCACCACAGACATCGGGGCTCCGGGCTTTCCCTGACGAATAGGGCTTCGACGTTTACCACCACCTGCACCTGGGCGCCCATTGGAAAAAACCCCAAGAAAAATCACGAACGTTGGACGATTGCTCCCACACCGAAAGTGCCAGCAACTCAAGCTCTTGCTACTCCTCCCCGGCCATTGGCAGCGCATCTACAGCACCACAGACATCGGGGCTCCGGGCTTTCCCTGACGAACAGGGCTTCGACGTTTACCACCATCTGCACCTGGTCGCCCACGCCAAAAAAACCCGAAAAATCACGAACGTCGGACGATTGCTCCCACAAAAAAAGTTCCAGCCAGTCAAGCTCCTGCTGCTCCTCACCGGCCATTGGCAGCGCATCTACAGCACCACAGACATCGGGGCTCCGGGCTTTCCCTGACGAACAGGGCTTCGACGTTTACCACCACCTGCACCTGGGAACCCACTGGAAAAAAACCCAAGAAAAATCACGAACGATGGACGATTGCTCCCACACCGAAAGTGCCAGCCAGTCAAGCACTTGCTGCTCCTACCCGGCCATTGGCAGCGCATCTACAGCACCACAGACATCGGGGCTCCGGGCTTTCCCTGACGAACAGGGCTTCGACATTTACCACCAGCTGCACCTGGTCGCCCACTCCAAAAAAACCCGAAAAATCACGAACGTCGGACGATTGCTCCCACACAAGAAGTGCCAGCCAGTCAAGCTCCTGCTGCTCCTCAGCAGCCATTGGCAGCGCATCTACAGCACCACAGACATCGGGGCTCCGGGCTTTCCCTGACGAACAGGGCTTCGACGTTTACCACCAGCTGCACCTGGGGGGCCCACTGAAAAAAACCCCAAAAAATCATGAACGTCGGACGATTGCTCCCACACCGAAAGTGCCAGCCAGTCAAGCTCTTTCTGCTCCTCACCGGCCATTGGCAGCGCATCTACAGCACCACAGACATCGGGGCTCGGGCTTTCCCTGACGAACAGGGCTTCGACGTTTACCACCAGCTGCGCCTGAGCGCTCACTAAAAAAAAACCTGAAAAATCACGAACGTCGGACGATTGCTCCCACACAAAAAGTGCCAGCCAGTCAAGCTCCTGCTGCTCCTCAGCGGCCATTGGCAGCGCATCTACAGCACCACAGACACTGGGGCTCCGGGCTTTCCCTGACGAACAGGGCTTCGACATTTACCACCACCTGCGCCTGGTCGCCCACTCCAGAAAAACCCGAAAAATCACGAACGTCGGACGATTGCTCCCACACCGAAAATGCCAGCCAGTCAAGCTCTTGCTGCTTCTCCCCGGCCATTGGCAGCGCATCTACAGCACCACAGACATCGGGGCTCCGGGCTTTCCCTGACGAACAGGGCTTCGACGTTTACCACCAGCTGCACCTGGGGGGCCCACTGAAAAAAACCCCAAAAAATCATGAACGTCGGACGATTGCTCCCACACCGAAAGTGCCAGCCAGTCAAGCTCTTGCTGCTCCTCTCCGGCCATTGACATCGCATCTACAGCACCACAGACATCGGGGCTCCGGGCTTTCCCTGACGAACAGGGCTTCGACGTTTACCACCACCTGCACCTGGGCGCCCACTGAAAAAAAACCCGAAAAATCACGAACGTTGGACGATTGCTCCCACACCGAAAATGCCAGCCAGTCAAGCTCTTGGTGCTCCTCCCCGGCCATTGGCAGCGCATCTACAGCACCACAGACATCGGGGCTCCGGGCTTTCCGTGACGAACAGGGCTTCGACGTTTACCACTACCTGCACCTGGGCGCTTATTGGAAAAAAGCCCAAGAAAAATCACGAACGTTGGATGATTGCTCCCACACCGAAAGTGCCAGCAACTCAAGCTCTTGCTGCTCACCACCGGCCATTGGCAGCGCATCTACAGCACCACAGACATCGGGGCTCCGGGCTTTCCCTGACGAACAGGGCTTCGACATTTACCACCAGCTGCACCTGGGCGCCCACTCCAAAAAAAACCCGAAAAATCACGAACGTCGGACGATTGCTCCCACACAAGAAGTGCCAGCCAGTCAAGCTCCTGCTGCTCCTCAGCGGCCATTGGCAGCGCATCTACAGCACCACAGACATCGGGGCTCCGGGCTTTCCCTGACGAACAGGGCTTCGACGTTTACCACCAGCTGCACCTAAGCGCCCACTCCAAAAAAACCCCGAAAAATCACGAAGATCGGACGATTGCTCCCACACCGAAAGTGCCAGCCAGTCAAGCTCTTGCTGCTCATCACCGGCCATTGGCAGCGCATCTACAGCACCACAGACATCGGGGCTCCGGGCTTTCCCTGACGAATAGGGCTTCGACGTTTACCACCACCTGCACCTGGGCGCCCATTGGAAAAAAAGCCAAGAAAAATCACGAACGTTGGACGATTGCTCCCACACCGAAAGTGCCAGCAACTCAAGCTCTTGCTACTCCTCACCGGCCATTGGCAGCGCATCTACAGCACCACAGACATCGGGGCTCCGGGCTTTCCCTGACGAGCAGGGCTTCGACGTTTACCACCATCTGCACCTGGTCGCCCACGCCAAAAAAACCCGAAAAATCACGAACGTCGGACGATTGCTCCCACAAAAAAAGTGCCAGCCAGTCAAGCTCCTGCTGCTCCTCACCGGCCATTGGCAGCGCATCTACAGCACCACAGACATCGGGGCTCCGGGCTTTCCCTGACGAACAGGGCTTCGACATTTACCACCACCTGCGCCTGGTCGCCCACTCCAGAAAAACCCGAAAAATCACGAACGTCGGACGATTGCTCCCACACCGAAAATGCCAGCCATTCAAGCTCTTGCTGCTCCTCACCGGCCATTGGCAGCGCATCTACAGCACCACAGACATTGGGGCTCCGGGCTTTCCCTGACGAACCGGACTTCGACGTTTACCACCAGCTGCACCTGGGCGCCCACTCCAAAAAAACCCGAAAAATCACGAACGTCAATCGATTGCTCCCACTCCGAAAGTGCAAGCCAGTCCAGCTTTTGCTGCTCCTCCCCGGCCGTTGGCAGCGCATCTACAGCACCACAGACATCGGGGCTCCGGGCTTTCCCTGATGAACAGGGCTTTGACATTTACCACCAGCTGCACCTGGGCGCCCACTCCAAAAAAAACCCGAAAAATCACGAACGTCGGACGATTGCTCCCACACAAGAAGTGCCAGCCAGTCAAGCTCCTGCTGCTCCTCAGCGGCCATTGGCAGCGCATCTACAGCACCACAGACATCGGGGCTCCGGGCTTTCCCTGACGAACAGGGCTTCGACGTTTACCACCAGCTGCACCTGGGCGCCCACTCCAAAAAAACCCCGAAAAATCATGAACATCGGACGATTGCTCCCACACCGAAAGTGCCAGCCAGTCAAGCTCTTGCTGCTGCTCCCCGGCCATTGGCAGTGCATCTACAGCACCACAGACATCGGGGCTCCGGGCTTTCCCTGACGAATAGGGCTTCGACGTTTACCACCACCTGCACCTGGGCGCCCATTGGAAAAAACCCCAAGAAAAATAACGAACGTTGGACGATTGCTCCCACACCGAAAGTACCAGCAACTCAAGCTCTTGCTACTCCTCCCCGGCCATTGGCAGCGCATCTACAGCACCACAGACATCGGGGCTCCGGGCTTTCCCTGACGAACAGGGCTTCGACGTTTACCACCATCTGCACCTGGTCGCCCACGCCAAAAAAACCCGAAAAATCACGAACGTCGGACGATTGCTCCCACAAAAAAAGTTCCAGCCAGTCAAGCTCCTGCTGCTCCTCACCGGCCATTGGCAGCGCATCTACAGCACCACAGACATCGGGGCTCCGGGCTTTCCCTGACGAACAGGGCTTCGACGTTTACCACCACCTGCACCTGGGAACCCACTGGAAAAAAACCCAAGAAAAATCACGAACGATGGACGATTGCTCCCACACCGAAAGTGCCAGCCAGTCAAGCACTTGCTGCTCCTACCCGGCCATTGGCAGCGCATCTACAGCACCACAGACATCGGGGCTCCGGGCTTTCCCTGACGAACAGGGCTTCGACATTTACCACCAGCTGCACCTGGTCGCCCACTCCAAAAAAACCCGAAAAATCACGAACGTCGGACGATTGCTCCCACACAAGAAGTGCCAGCCAGTCAAGCTCCTGCTGCTCCTCAGCAGCCATTGGCAGCGCATCTACAGCACCACAGACATCGGGGCTCCGGGCTTTCCCTGACGAACAGGGCTTCGACGTTTACCACCAGCTGCACCTGGGGGGCCCACTGAAAAAAACCCCAAAAAATCATGAACGTCGGACGATTGCTCCCACACCGAAAGTGCCAGCCAGTCAAGCTCTTTCTGCTCCTCACCGGCCATTGGCAGCGCATCTACAGCACCACAGACATCGGGGCTCGGGCTTTCCCTGACGAACAGGGCTTCGACGTTTACCACCAGCTGCGCCTGAGCGCTCACTAAAAAAAAACCTGAAAAATCACGAACGTCGGACGATTGCTCCCACACAAAAAGTGCCAGCCAGTCAAGCTCCTGCTGCTCCTCAGCGGCCATTGGCAGCGCATCTACAGCACCACAGACACTGGGGCTCCGGGCTTTCCCTGACGAACAGGGCTTCGACATTTACCACCACCTGCGCCTGGTCGCCCACTCCAGAAAAACCCGAAAAATCACGAACGTCGGACGATTGCTCCCACACCGAAAATGCCAGCCAGTCAAGCTCTTGCTGCTTCTCCCCGGCCATTGGCAGCGCATCTACAGCACCACAGACATCGGGGCTCCGGGCTTTCCCTGACGAACAGGGCTTCGACGTTTACCACCAGCTGCACCTGGGGGGCCCACTGAAAAAAACCCCAAAAAATCATGAACGTCGGACGATTGCTCCCACACCGAAAGTGCCAGCCAGTCAAGCTCTTGCTGCTCCTCTCCGGCCATTGACATCGCATCTACAGCACCACAGACATCGGGGCTCCGGGCTTTCCCTGACGAACAGGGCTTCGACGTTTACCACCACCTGCACCTGGGCGCCCACTGAAAAAAAACCCGAAAAATCACGAACGTTGGACGATTGCTCCCACACCGAAAATGCCAGCCAGTCAAGCTCTTGGTGCTCCTCCCCGGCCATTGGCAGCGCATCTACAGCACCACAGACATCGGGGCTCCGGGCTTTCCGTGACGAACAGGGCTTCGACGTTTACCACTACCTGCACCTGGGCGCTTATTGGAAAAAAGCCCAAGAAAAATCACGAACGTTGGATGATTGCTCCCACACCGAAAGTGCCAGCAACTCAAGCTCTTGCTGCTCACCACCGGCCATTGGCAGCGCATCTACAGCACCACAGACATCGGGGCTCCGGGCTTTCCCTGACGAACAGGGCTTCGACATTTACCACCAGCTGCACCTGGGCGCCCACTCCAAAAAAAACCCGAAAAATCACGAACGTCGGACGATTGCTCCCACACAAGAAGTGCCAGCCAGTCAAGCTCCTGCTGCTCCTCAGTGGCCATTGGCAGCGCATCTACAGCACCACAGACATCGGGGCTCCGGGCTTTCCCTGACGAACAGGGCTTCAACGTTTACCACCAGCTGCACCTGGGCGCCCACTCCAAAAAAACCCCGAAAAATCACGAAGATCGGACGATTGCTCCCACACCGAAAGTGCCAGCCAGTCAAGCTCTTGCTGCTGCTCCCCGGCCATTGGCAGTGCATCTACAGCACCACAGACATCGGGGCTCCAGGCTTTCCCTGACGAACAGGGCTTCGACATTTACCACCACCTGCACCTGGGCGCCCATTGGAAAAAAACCCAAGAAAAATCACGAACGTTGGATGATTGCTCCCACACCGAAAGTGCCAGCCAGTCAAGCTCTTGCTGCTCCTCACCGGCCATTGGCAGCGCATCTACAGCACCACAGACATCGGGGCTCCGGGCTTTCCCTGACGAACAGGGCTTCGACATTTACCACCAGCTGCACCTGGGCGCCCACTCTAAAAAAACCCGAAAAATCACGAACGTCGGACGATTGCTCCCACACAAGAAATGCCAGCCAGTCAAGCTCCTGCTGCTCCTCAGCGGCCATTGGCAGCGCATCTACAGCACCACAGACATCGGGGCTCCGGGCTTTCCCTGACGAACAGGGCTTCGACGTTTACCACCAGCTGCACCTGGGCGCCCACTCCAAAAAAACCCCGAAAAATCACGAAGATCGGACGATTGCTCCCACACCGAAAGTGCCAGCCAGTCAAGCTCTTGCTGCTGCTCCCCGGCCATTGGCAGTGCATCTACAGCACCACAGACATCGGGGCTCCGGGCTTTCCCTGACGAACAGGGCTTCGACGTTTACCACCAGCTGCACCTGGGCGCCCATTGGAAAAAAACCCAAGAAAAATCACGAACGTTGGACGATTGCTCCCACACCGAAAGTGCCAGCAACTCAAGCTCTTGCTACTCCTCACCGGCCATTGGCAGCGCATCTACAGCACCACAGACATCGGGGCTCCGGGCTTTCCCTGACGAACAGGGCTTCGACGTTTACCACCACCTGCACCTGGGCGCCCACTAAAAAAAACCGCAAAAAATCACGAACGTTGGACGATTGCTCCCACACAAAAAAAGGTGCCAGCCAGTCAAGCTCTTGCTGCTGCTCCGCGGCCATTGGCAGTGCATCTACAGCACCACAGACATCGGGGCTCCGGGCTTTCCCTCACGAACAGGGCTTCGACGTTTACACCAGCTGCACCTGGGCACCCACTCCAAAAAAACCCGAAAAATGACGAACGTCTGACGATTGCTGCCACACAAAAAGTGTCAGCCAGTCAAGCTCCTGCTGCTCCTCAGCGGCCATTGGCAGCGCATCTACAGCACCACAGACATCGGGGCTCCGGGCTTTCCCTGACGAACAGGGCTTCGACGTTTACCACCATCTGCACCTGGGGGGCCCACTGAAAAAAACCCCAAAAAATCATGAACGTCGGACGATTGCTCCCACACCAAAAGTGCCAGCCAGTCAAGCTCTTGCTGCTCGTCACCGGCCATTGGCAGCGCATCTACAGCACCACAGACATCGGGGCTCCGGGCTTTCCCTGACGAACAGGGCTTCGACGTTTACCACCAGCTGCACCTGGGGGGCCCACTGAAAAAAACCCCAAAAAATCATGAACGTCGGACGATTGCTCCCACACCGAAAGTGCCAGCCAGTCAAGCTCTTGCTGCTCCTCACCGGCCATTGGCAGCGCATCTACAGCACCACAGACATCGGGGCTCCGGGCTTTCCCTGACGAACAGGGCTTCGACGTTTACCACCACCTGCACCTGGGCGCCCATTGGAAAAAAACCCAAGAAAAATCACGAACGTTGGACGATTGCTCCCACACTGAAAGTGCCAGCCAGTCAAGCTCTTGCTGCTCCTCCCCGGCCATTGGCAGCGCATCTACAGCACCACAGACATCGGGGCTCCGGGCTTTCCCTGACGAACAGGGCTTCGACATTTACCACCACCTGCGCCTGGTCGCCCACTCCAGAAAAACCCGAAAAATCACGAACGTCGGACGATTGCTCCCACACCGAAAATGCCAGCCATTCAAGCTCTTGCTGCTCCTCACCGGCCATTGGCAGCGCATCTACAGCACCACAGACATTGGGGCTCCGGGCTTTCCCTGACGAACCGGGCTTCGACGTTTACCACCAGCTGCACCTGGGCGCCCACTCCAAAAAAACCCGAAAAATCACGAACGTCAATCGATTGCTCCCACTCCGAAAGTGCAAGCCAGTCCAGCTTTTGCTGCTCCTCCCCGGCCGTTGGCAGCGCATCTACAGCACCACAGACATCGGGGCTCCGGGCTTTCCCTGACGAACAGGGCTTCGACGTTTACCACCAGCTGCACCTGGGCGCCCACTCCAAAAAAACCCCGAAAAATCATGAACATCGGACGATTGCTCCCACACCGAAAGTGCCAGCCAGTCAAGCTCTTGCTGCTGCTCCCCGGCCATTGGCAGTGCATCTACAGCACCACAGACATCGGGGCTCCGGGCTTTCCCTGACGAATAGGGCTTCGACGTTTACCACGACCTGCACCTGGGCGCCCATTGGAAAAAACCCCAAAAAAAATCACGAACGTTGGACGATTGCTCCCACACCGAAAGTGCCAGCAACTCAAGCTCTTGCTACTCCTCCCCGGCCATTGGCAGCGCATCTACAGCACCACAGACATCGGGGCTCCGGGCTTTCCCTGACGAACAGGGCTTCGACGTTTACCACCATCTGCACCTGGTCGCCCACGCCAAAAAAACCCGAAAAATCACGAACGTCGGACGATTGCTCCCACAAAAAAAGTTCCAGCCAGTCAAGCTCCTGCTGCTCCTCACCGGCCATTGGCAGCGCATCTACAGCACCACAGACATCGGATCTCCGGGCTTTCCCTGACGAACAGGGCTTCGACGTTTACCACCACCTGCACCTGGGAACCCACTGGAAAAAAACCCAAGAAAAATCACGAACGATGGACGATTGCTCCCACACCGAAAGTGCCAGCCAGTCAAGCACTTGCTGCTCCTACCCGGCCATTGGCAGCGCATCTACAGCACCACAGACATCGGGGCTCCGGGCTTTCCCTGACGAACAGGGCTTCGACATTTACCACCAGCTGCACCTGGTCGCCCACTCCAAAAAAACCCGAAAAATCACGAACGTCGGACGATTGCTCCCACACAAGAAGTGCCAGCCAGTCAAGCTCCTGCTGCTCCTCAGCAGCCATTGGCAGCGCATCTACAGCACCACAGACATCGGGGCTCCGGGCTTTCCCTGACGAACAGGGCTTCGACGTTTACCACCAGCTGCACCTGGGGGGCCCACTGAAAAAAACCCCAAAAAATCATGAACGTCGGACGATTGCTCCCACACCGAAAGTGCCAGCCAGTCAAGCTCTTGCTGCTCCTCACCGGCCATTGGCAGCGCATCTACAGCACCACAGACATCGGGGCTCCGGGCTTTCCCTGACGAACAGGGCTTCGACGTTTACCACCAGCTGCATCTGGGCGCCCACTAAAAAAAAACCTGAAAAATCACGAACGTCGGACGATTGCTCCCACACAAAAAGTGCCAGCCAGTCAAGCTCCTGCTGCTCCTCAGCGGCCATTGGCAGCGCATCTACAGCACCACAGACACTGGGGCTCCGGGCTTTCCCTGACGAACAGGGCTTCGACATTTACCACCACCTGCGCCTGGTCGCCCACTCCAGAAAAACCCGAAAAATCACGAACGTCGGACGAGTGCTCCCACACCGAAAATGCCAGCCAGTCAAGCTCTTGCTGCTTCTCCCCGGCCATTGGCAGCGCATCTACAGCACCACAGACATCGGGGCTCCGGGCTTTCCCTGACGAACAGGGCTTCGACGTTTACCACCAGCTGCACCTGGGGGGCCCACTGAAAAAAACCCCAAAAAATCATGAACGTCGGACGATTGCTTCCACACCGAAAGTGCCAGCCAGTCAAGCTCTTGCTGCTCCTCTCCGGCCATTGACATCGCATCTACAGCACCACAGACATCGGGGCTCCGGGCTTTCCCTGACGAACAGGGCTTCGACGTTTACCACTACCTGCACCTGGGCGCTTATTGGAAAAAAGCCCAAGAAAAATCACGAACGTTGGATGATTGCTCCCACACCGAAAGTGCCAGCAACTCAAGCTCTTGCTGCTCACCACCGGCCATTGGCAGCGCATCTACAGCACCACAGACATCGGGGCTCCGGGCTTTCCCTGACGAACAGGGCTTCGACGTTTACCACCAGCTGCACCTGGGCGCCCACTCCAAAAAAAACCCGAAAAATCACGAACGTCGGACGATTGCTCCCACACAAGAAGTGCCAGCCAGTCAAGCTCCTGCTGCTCCTCAGCAGCCATTGGCAGCGCATCTACAGCACCACAGACATCGGGGCTCCGGGCTTTCCCTGACGAACAGGGCTTCAACGTTTACCACCAGCTGCACCTGGGCGCCCACTCCAAAAAAACCCCGAAAAATCACGAAGATCGGACGATTGCTCCCACACCGAAAGTGCCAGCCAGTCAAGCTCTTGCTGCTGCTCCCCGGCCATTGGCAGTGCATCTACAGCACCACAGACATCGGGGCTCCGGGCACTCCCTGACGAACAGGGCTTCGACGTTTACCACCAGCTGCACCTGGGCACGCACTCCAAAAAAACCCGAAAAATCACGAACGTCGGACGATTGCTGCCACACAAAAAGTGTCAGCCAGTCAAGCTCCTGCTGCTCCTCAGCGGCCATTGGCAGCGCATCTACAGCACCACAGACATCGGGGCTCCGGGCTTTCCCTGACAAACAGGGCTTCGACGTTTACCACCAGCTGCACCTGGGGGGCCCACTGAAAAAAACCCCGAAAAATCATGAAGGTCGGACGATTGCTCCCACACCAAAAGTGCCAGCCAGTCAAGCTCTTGCTGCTCCTCACCGGCCACTGACATCGCATCTACAGCACCACAGACATCGGGGCTCCGGGCTTTCCCTGACGAACAGGGCTTCGACCTTTACCACCACCTGCACCTGGGCGCCCACTGAAAAAAAACCCGAAAAATCACGAACGTCGGACGATTGCTCCCACACCGAAAATGCCAGCCAGTCAAGCTCTTGCTGCTCCTCCCCGGCCATTGGCAGCGCATCTACAGCACCACAGACATCGGGGCTCCGGGCTTTCCCTGACGAACAGGGCTTCGACGTTTACCACCACCTGCACCTGGGCGCTTATTGGAAAAAAGCCCAAGAAAAATCACGAACGTTGGATGATTGCTTCCACACCGAAAGTGCCAGCAACTCAAGCTCTTGCTGCTCACCACCGGCCATTGGCAGCGCATCTACAGCACCACAGACATCGGGGCTCCGGGCTTTCCCTGACGAATAGGGCTTCGACGTTTACCACCAGCTGCACCTGGTCGCCCACTCCAAAAAAACCGCAAAATCACGAACGTCAGTCGATTGCTCCCACTCCGAAAGTGCAAGCCAGTCCAGCTTTTGCTCTCCTCCCCGGCCGTTGGCAGCGCATCTACAGCACCACAGACATCGGGGCTCCGGGCTTTCCCTGACGAACAGGGCTTCGACATTTACCACCAGCTGCACCTGGGCGCCCACTCCAAAAAAACCCCGAAAAATCACGAACGTTGGACGATTGCTCCCACACCGAAAGTGCCAGCCAGTCAAGCTCTTGCTGCTGCTCCGCGGCCATTGGCAGTGCATCTACAGCACCACAGACATCGGGGCTCCGGGCTTTCCCTGACGAACAGGGCTTCGACGTTTACCACCAGCTGCACCTGGTCGCCCACGCCAAAAAAACCCGAAAAATCACGAACGTCGGACGATTGCTCCCACACCGAAAGTGCCAGCCAGTCAAGCTCTTGCTGCTCCTCACCGGCCATTGGCAGCGCATCTACAGCACCACAGACATCGGGGCTCCGGGCTTTCCCTGACGAACAGGGCTTCGACGTTTACCACCAGCTGCACCTGGGCACCCACTCCAAAAAAACCCGAAAAATCACGAACGTCGGACGATTGCTCCCACACCGAAAGTGCCAGCAACTCAAGCTCTTGCTACTCCTCACCGGCCATTGGCAGCGCATCTACAGCACCACAGACATCGGGGCTCCGGGCTTTCCCTGACGAACAGGGCTTCGACGTTTACCACCAGCTGCACCTGGGGGGCCCACTGAAAAAAACCCCGAAAAATCATGAAGGTCGGACAATTGCTCCCACACCGAAAGTGCCAGCCACTCAAGCTCTTGCTGCTCATCACCGGCCATTGGCAGCGCATCTACAGCACCACAGACACTGGGGCTCCGGGCACTCCCTGACGAACAGGGCTTCGACGTTTACCACCAGCTGCACCTGGGCACCCACTCCAAAAAAACCCCGAAAAATCACGAACGTCGGACGATTGCTGCCACACAAAAAGTGTCAGCCAGTCAAGCTCCTGCTGCTTCGCAGCGGCCATTGGCAGCGCATCTACAGCACCACAGACATCGGGGCTCCGGGCTTTCCCTGACGAACAGGGCTTCCACGTTTACCACCAGCTGCACCTGGGGGGCCCACTGAAAAAAACCCCGAAAAATCATGAACGTCGGACGATTGCTCCCACACCAAAAGTGCCAGCCAGTCAAGCTCTTGCTGCTCCTCACCGGCCGTTGGCAGCGCATCTACAGCACCACAGACATCGGGGCTCCGGGCTTTCCCTGACGAACAGGGCTTCGACATTTACCACCACCTGCGCCTGGTCGCCCACTCCAGAAAAACCCGAAAAATCACGAACGTCGGACGATTGCTCCCACACCGAAAATGCCAGCCATTCAAGCTCTTGCTGCTCCTCACCGGCCATTGGCAGCGCATCTACAGCACCACAGACATTGGGGCTCCGGGCTTTCCCTGACGAACCGGGCTTCGACGTTTACCACCAGCTGCACCTGGGCGCCCACTCCAAAAAAACCCGAAAAATCACGAACGTCAATCGATTGCTCCCACTCCGAAAGTGCAAGCCAGTCCAGCTTTTGCTGCTCCTCCCCGGCCGTTGGCAGCGCATCTACAGCACCACAGACATCGGGGCTCCGGGCTTTCCCTGATGAACAGGGCTTTGACATTTACCACCAGCTGCACCTGGGCGCCCACTCCAAAAAAAACCCGAAAAATCACGAACGTCGGACGATTGCTCCCACACAAGAAGTGCCAGCCAGTCAAGCTCCTGCTGCTCCTCACCGGCCATTGGCAGCGCATCTACAGCACCACAGACATCGGGGCTCCGGGCTTTCCCTGACGAACAGGGCTTCGACGTTTACCACCAGCTGCACCTGGGCGCCCACTCCAAAAAAACCCCGAAAAATCATGAACATCGGACGATTGCTCCCACACCGAAAGTGCCAGCCAGTCAAGCTCTTGCTGCTCCTCACGGGCCATTGGCAGCGCATCTACAGCACCACAGACATCGGGGCTCCGGGCTTTCCCTGACGAATAGGGCTTCGACGTTTACCACCACCTGCACCTGGGCGCCCATTGGAAAAAACCCCAAGAAAAATCACGAGCGTTGGACGATTGCTCCCACACCGAAAGTGCCAGCAACTCAAGCTCTTGCTACTCCTCCCCGGCCATTGGCAGCGCATCTACAGCACCACAGACATCGGGGCTCCGGGCTTTCCCTGACGAACAGGGCTTCGACGTTTACCACCATCTGCACCTGGTCGCCCACGCCAAAAAAACCCGAAAAATCACGAACGTCGGACGATTGCTCCCACAAAAAAAGTTCCAGCCAGTCAAGCTCCTGCTGCTCCTCACCGGCCATTGGCAGCGCATCTACAGCACCACAGACATCGGGGCTCCGGGCTTTCCCTGACGAACAGGGCTTCGACGTTTACCACCACCTGCACCTGGGAACCCACTGGAAAAAAACCCAAGAAAAATCACGAACGATGGACGATTGCTCCCACACCGAAAGTGCCAGCCAGTCAAGCACTTGCTGCTCCTACCCGGCCATTGGCAGCGCATCTACAGCACCACAGACATCGGGGCTCCGGGCTTTCCCTGACGAACAGGGCTTCGACATTTACCACCAGCTGCACCTGGTCGCCCACTCCAAAAAAACCCGAAAAATCACGAACGTCGGACGATTGCTCCCACACAAGAAGTGCCAGCCAGTCAAGCTCCTGCTGCTCCTCAGCAGCCATTGGCAGCGCATCTACAGCACCACAGACATCGGGGCTCCGGGCTTTCCCTGACGAACAGGGCTTCGACGTTTACCACCAGCTGCACCTGGGGGGCCCACTGAAAAAAACCCCAAAAAATCATGAACGTCGGACGATTGCTCCCACACCGAAAGTGCCAGCCAGTCAAGCTCTTGCTGCTCCTCACCGGCCATTGGCAGCGCATCTACAGCACCACAGACATCGGGGCTCCGGGCTTTCCCTGACGAACAGGGCTTCGACGTTTACCACCAGCTGCGCCTGAGCGCTCACTAAAAAAAAACCTGAAAAATCACGAACGTCGGACGATTGCTCCCACACAAAAAGTGCCAGCCAGTCAAGCTCCTGCTGCTCCTCAGCGGCCATTGGCAGCGCATCTACAGCACCACAGACACTGGGGCTCCGGGCTTTCCCTGACGAACAGGGCTTCGACATTTACCACCACCTGCGCCTGGTCGCCCACTCCAGAAAAACCCGAAAAATCACGAACGTCGGACGATTGCTCCCACACCGAAAATGCCAGCCAGTCAAGCTCTTGCTGCTTCTCCCCGGCCATTGGCAGCGCATCTACAGCACCACAGACATCGGGGCTCCGGGCTTTCCCTGACGAACAGGGCTTCGACGTTTACCACCAGCTGCACCTGGGGGGCCCACTGAAAAAAACCCCAAAAAATCATGAACGTCGGACGATTGCTTCCACACCGAAAGTGCCAGCCAGTCAAGCTCTTGCTGCTCCTCTCCGGCCATTGACATCGCATCTACAGCACCACAGACATCGGGGCTCCGGGCTTTCCCTGACGAACAGGGCTTCGACGTTTACCACTACCTGCACCTGGGCGCTTATTGGAAAAAAGCCCAAGAAAAATCACGAACGTTGGATGATGGCTCCCACACCGAAAGTGCCAGCAACTCAAGCTCTTGCTGCTCACCACCGGCCATTGGCAGCGCATCTACAGCACCACAGACATCGGGGCTCCGGGCTTTCCCTGACGAACAGGGCTTCGACGTTTACCACCAGCTGCACCTGGGCGCCCACTCCAAAAAAAACCCGAAAAATCACGAACGTCGGACGATTGCTCCCACACAAGAAGTGCCAGCCAGTCAAGCTCCTGCTGCTCCTCAGCAGCCATTGGCAGCGCATCTACAGCACCACAGACATCGGGGCTCCGGGCTTTCCCTGACGAACAGGGCTTCAACGTTTACCACCAGCTGCACCTGGGCGCCCACTCCAAAAAAACCCCGAAAAATCACGAAGATCGGACGATTGCTCCCACACCGAAAGTGCCAGCCAGTCAAGCTCTTGCTGCTGCTCCCCGGCCATTGGCAGTGCATCTACAGCACCACAGACATCGGGGCTCCGGGCACTCCCTGACGAACAGGGCTTCGACGTTTACCACCAGCTGCACCTGGGCACGCACTCCAAAAAAACCCGAAAAATCACGAACGTCGGACGATTGCTGCCACACAAAAAGTGTCAGCCAGTCAAGCTCCTGCTGCTCCTCAGCGGCCATTGGCAGCGCATCTACAGCACCACAGACATCGGGGCTCCGGGCTTTCCCTGACAAACAGGGCTTCGACGTTTACCACCAGCTGCACCTGGGGGGCCCACTGAAAAAAACCCCGAAAAATCATGAAGGTCGGACGATTGCTCCCACACCAAAAGTGCCAGCCAGTCAAGCTCTTGCTGCTCCTCACCGGCCACTGACATCGCATCTACAGCACCACAGACATCGGGGCTCCGGGCTTTCCCTGACGAACAGGGCTTCGACCTTTACCACCACCTGCACCTGGGCGCCCACTGAAAAAAAACCCGAAAAATCACGAACGTCGGACGATTGCTCCCACACCGAAAATGCCAGCCAGTCAAGCTCTTGCTGCTCCTCCCCGGCCATTGGCAGCGCATCTACAGCACCACAGACATCGGGGCTCCGGGCTTTCCCTGACGAACAGGGCTTCGACGTTTACCACCACCTGCACCTGGGCGCTTATTGGAAAAAAGCCCAAGAAAAATCACGAACGTTGGATGATTGCTTCCACACCGAAAGTGCCAGCAACTCAAGCTCTTGCTGCTCACCACCGGCCATTGGCAGCGCATCTACAGCACCACAGACATCGGGGCTCCGGGCTTTCCCTGACGAACAGGGCTTCGACGTTTACCACCAGCTGCACCTGGTCGCCCACTCCAAAAAAACCGAAAAATCACGAACGTCAGTCGATTGCTCCCACTCCGAAAGTGCAAGCCAGTCCAGCTTTTGCTCTCCTCCCCGGCCGTTGGCAGCGCATCTACAGCACCACAGACATCGGGGCTCCGGGCTTTCCCTGACGAACAGGGCTTCGACATTTACCACCAGCTGCACCTGGGCGCCCACTCCAAAAAAACCCCGAAAAATCACGAACGTTGGACGATTGCTCCCACACCGAAAGTGCCAGCCAGTCAAGCTCTTGCTGCTGCTCCGCGGCCATTGGCAGTGCATCTACAGCACCACAGACATCGGGGCTCCGGGCTTTCCCTGACGAACAGGGCTTCGACGTTTACCACCAGCTGCACCTGGTCGCCCACGCCAAAAAAACCCGAAAAATCACGAACGTCGGACGATTGCTCCCACACCGAAAGTGCCAGCCAGTCAAGCTCTTGCTGCTCCTCACCGGCCATTGGCAGCGCATCTACAGCACCACAGACATCGGGGCTCCGGGCTTTCCCTGACGAACAGGGCTTCGACGTTTACCACCAGCTGCACCTGGGCACCCACTCCAAAAAAACCCGAAAAATCACGAACGTCGGACGATTGCTCCCACACCGAAAGTGCCAGCAACTCAAGCTCTTGCTACTCCTCACCGGCCATTGGCAGCGCATCTACAGCACCACAGACATCGGGGCTCCGGGCTTTCCCTGACGAACAGGGCTTCGACGTTTACCACCAGCTGCACCTGGGGGGCCCACTGAAAAAAACCCCGAAAAATCATGAAGGTCGGACAATTGCTCCCACACCGAAAGTGCCAGCCACTCAAGCTCTTGCTGCTCATCACCGGCCATTGGCAGCGCATCTACAGCACCACAGACACTGGGGCTCCGGGCACTCCCTGACGAACAGGGCTTCGACGTTTACCACCAGCTGCACCTGGGCACCCACTCCAAAAAAACCCCGAAAAATCACGAACGTCGGACGATTGCTGCCACACAAACAGTGTCAGCCAGTCAAGCTCCTGCTGCTTCGCAGCGGCCATTGGCAGCGCATCTACAGCACCACAGACATCGGGGCTCCGGGCTTTCCCTGACGAACAGGGCTTCCACGTTTACCACCAGCTGCACCTGGGGGGCCCACTGAAAAAAACCCCGAAAAATCATGAACGTCGGACGATTGCTCCCACACCAAAAGTGCCAGCCAGTTAAGCTCTTGCTGCTCCTCACCGGCCGTTGGCAGCGCATCTACAGCACCACAGACATCGGGGCTCCGGGCTTTCCCTGACGAACAGGGCTTCGACGTTTACCACCAGCTGCACCTGGGCGCCCACTCCAAAAAAACCTGAAAAATCACGAACGTCTGACGATTGCTGCCACACAAAAAGTGTCAGCCAGTCAAGCTCCTGCTGCTCCTCAGCGGCCATTGGCAGCGCATCTACAGCACCACAGACATCGGGGCTCCGGGCTTTCCCTGACGAACGGGGCTTCGACTTTTACCACCAGCTGCACCTGGGCACCCACTCCAAAAAAACCCCGAAAAATCACGAAGATCGGACGATTGCTCCCACACCGAAAGTGCCAGCCAGTCAAGCTCTTGCTGCTTCTCCCCGGCCATTGGCAGCGCATCTACAGCACCACAGACATCGGGGCTCCGGGCTTTCCCTGACAAACAGGGCTTCGACGTTTACCACCACCTGCACCTGGGCGCCCATTGGAAAAAAACCCAAGAAAAATCACGAACGTCGGACGATTGCTCCCACACCGAAAGTGCCAGCCAGTCAAGCTCTTGCTGCTCCTCACCGGCCATTGGCAGCACATCTACAGCACCACAGACATTGGGGCTCCGGGCTTTCCCTGACGAACAGGGCTTCGACGTTTACCACCAGCTGCACCTGGGCGCCCACTCCAAAAAAACCCGAAAAATCACGAACGTCGGTCGATTGCTCCCACTCCGAAAGTGCAAGCCAGTCAAGCTTTTGCTGCTCCTCCCCGGCCGTTGGCAGCGCATCTACAGCACCACAGACATCGGGGCTCCGGGCTTTCCCTGACAAACAGGGCTTCGACATTTACCACCAGCTGCATCTGGGCGCCCACTCCAAAAAAAACCCGAAAAATCACGAACGTCGGACGATTGCTCCCACACAAGAAGTGCCAGCCAGTCAAGCTCCTGCTGCTCCTCCCCGGCCATTGGCAGCGCATCTACAGCACCACAGACATCGGGGCTCCGGGCTTTCCCTGACGAACAGGGCTTCGACGTTTACCACCAGCTGCACCTGGGCGCCCACTCCAAAAAAACCCTGAAAAATCATGAACATCGGACGATTGCTCCCACACCGAAAGTGCCAGCCAGTCAAGCTCTTGCTGCTGCTCCCCGGCCATTGGCAGTGCATCTACAGCACCACAGACATCGGGGCTCCGGGCTTTCCCTGATGAATAGGGCTTCGACGTTTACCACCACCTGCACCTGGGCGACCATTGAAAAAAAACCCAAGAAAAATCACGAACGTTGGACGATTGCTCCCACACCGAAAGTGCCAGCAACTCAAGCTCTTGCTACTCCTCACCGGCCATTGGCAGCGCATCTACAGCACCACAGACATCGGGGCTCCGGGCTTTCCCTGACGAACAGGGCTTCGACGTTTGCCACCATCTGCACCTGGTCGCCCACGCCAAAAAAACCCGAAAAATCACTAACGTCGGACGATTGCTCCCACAAAAAAAGTGCCAGCCAGTCAAGCTCCTGCTGCTCCTCACCGGCCATTGGCAGCGCATCTACAGCACCACAGACATCGGGGCTCCGGGCTTTCCCTGACGAACAGGGCTTCGACGTTTACCACCATCTGCACCTGGTCGCCCACGCCAAAAAAACCCGAAAAATCACGAACTTTGGACGATTGCTCCCACAAAAAAAGTGCCAGCCAGTCAAGCTCCTGCTGCTCCTCCCCGGCCATTGGCAGCGCATCTACAGCACCACAGACATCGGGGCTCCGGGCACTCCCTGACGAACAGGGCTTCGACGTTTACCACCAGCTGCACCTGGGCACCCACTCCAAAAAAACCCGAAAAATCACGAACGTCGGACGATTGCTCCCACACAAGAAGTGCCAGCCAGTCAAGCTCCTGCTGCTCCTCAGCGGCCATTGGCAGCGCATCTACAGCACCACAGACATCGGGGCACCGGGCTTTCCCTGACGAACAGGGCTTCGACCTTTACCACCACCTGCACCTGGGCGCCCACTGAAAAAAAACCCGAAAAATCACGAACGTCGGACGATTGCTCCCACACCGAAAATGCCAGCCAGTCAAGCTCTTGCTGCTCCTCCCCGGCCATTGGCAGCGCATCTACAGCACCACAGACATCGGGGCTCCGGGCTTTCCCTGACGAACAGGGCTTCGACGTTTACCACCACCTGCACCTGGGCGCTTATTGGAAAAAAGCCCAAGAAAAATCACGAACGTTGGATGATTGCTCCCACAACGAAAGTGCCAGCAACTCAAGCTCTTGCTGCTCACCACCGGCCATTGGCAGCGCATCTACAGCACCACAGACATCGGGGCTCCGGGCTTTCCCTGACGAACAGGGCTTCGACGTTTACCACCAGCTGCACCTGGTCGCCCACTCCAAAAAAACCGAAAAATCACGAACGTCGGTCGATTGCTCCCACTCCGAAAGTGCAAGCCAGTCCAGCTTTTGCTCTCCTCCCCGGCCGTTGGCAGCGCATCTACAGCACCACAGACATCGGGGCTCCGGGCTTTCCCTGACGAACAGGGCTTCGATATTTACCACCAGCTGCACCTGGGCGCCCACTCCAAAAAAACCCCGAAAAATCACGAACGTTGGACGATTGCTCCCACACCGAAAGTGCCAGCCACTCAAGCTCTTGCTGCTCATCACCGGCCATTGGCAGCGCATCTACAGCACCACAGACACTGGGGCTCCGGGCACTCCCTGACGAACAGGGCTTCGACGTTTACCACCAGCTGCACCTGGGCGCCCACTCCAAAAAAACCTGAAAAATCACGAACGTCTGACGATTGCTGCCACACAAAAAGTGTCAGCCAGTCAAGCTCCTGCTGCTCCTCAGCGGCCATTGGCAGCGCATCTACAGCACCACAGACATCGGGGCTCCGGGCTTTCCCTGACGAACGGGGCTTCGACTTTTACCACCAGCTGCACCTGGGCACCCACTCCAAAAAAACCCCGAAAAATCACGAAGATCGGACGATTGCTCCCACACCGAAAGTGCCAGCCAGTCAAGCTCTTGCTGCTTCTCCCCGGCCATTGGCAGCGCATCTACAGCACCACAGACATCGGGGCTCCGGGCTTTCCCTGACGAACAGGGCTTCGACGTTTACCACCAGCTGCACCTGGGGGGCCCACTGAAAAAAACCCCAAAAAATCATGAACGTCGGACGATTGCTCCCACACCGAAAGTGCCAGCCAGTCAAGCTCTTGCTGCTCCTCACCGGCCATTGGCAGCGCATCTACAGCACCACAGACATCGGGGCTCCGGGCTTTCCCTGACGAACAGGGCTTCGACGTTTACCACCACCTGCACCTGGGCGCCCATTGGAAAAAAACCCAAGAAAAATCACGAACGTTGGACGATTGCTCCCACACCGAAAGTGCCAGCCAGTCAAGCTCTTGCTGCTCCTCACCGGCCATTGGCAGCGCATCTACAGCGCCACAGACATCGGGGCTCTGGGCTTTCCCTGACGAACAGTGCTTCGACATTTACCACCAGCTGCGCCTGAGCGCTCACTAAAAAAAAACCCGAAAAATCATGAACGTTGGACGATTGCTCCCACACAAAAAGTGCCAGCCAGTGAAGCTCCTGCTGCTCCTCACCGGCCGTTGGCAGCGCATCTACAGCACCACAGACATCGGGGCTCCGGGCTTTCCCTGACGAACAGGGCTTCGACGTTTACCACCAGCTGCACCTGGGCGCCCACTCCAAAAAAACCTGAAAAATCACGAACGTCTGACGATTGCTGCCACACAAAAAGTGTCAGCCAGTCAAGCTCCTGCTGCTCCTCCCCGGCCATTGGCAGCGCATCTACAGCACCACAGACATCGGGGCTCCGGGCTTTCCCTGACGAACGGGGCTTCGACTTTTACCACCAGCTGCACCTGGGCGCCCACTCCAAAAAAACCCCGAAAAATCACGAAGATCGGACGATTGCTCCCACACCGAAAGTGCCAGCCAGTCAATCTCTTGCTGCTTCTTGCCGGCCATTGGCAGCGCATCTACAGCACCACAGACATCGGGGCTCCGGGCTTTCCCTGACGAACAGGGCTTCGACGTTTACCACCAGCTGCACCTGGGGGGCCCACTGAAAAAAACCCCAAAAAATCATGAACGTTGGACGATTGCTCCCACACCGAAAGTGCCAGCAACTCAAGCTCTTGCTACTCCTCACCGGCCATTGGCAGCGCATCTACAGCACCACAGACATCGGGGCTCCGGGCTTTCCCTGACGAACAGGGCTTCGACGTTTACCACCAGCTGCACCTGGTCGCCCACGCCAAAAAAACCCGAAAAATCACGAACGTCGGACGATTGCTCCCACACAAAAAGTGCCAGCCAGTGAAGCTCCTGCTGCTCCTCAGCGGCCATTGGCAGCGCATCTACAGCACCACAGACATCGGGGCTCCAGGCTTTCCCTGACGAACAGGGCTTCGACGTTTACCACCAGCTGCACCTGGGCGCCCACTCCAAAAAAACCCCGAAAAATCACGAACGTCGGACGATTGCTCCCACACCGAAAGTGCCAGCCAGTCAAGCTCTTGCTGCTGCTCCCCGGCCATTGGCAGTGCATCTACAGCACCACAGACATCGGGGCTCCGGGCTTTCCCTGACGAACAGGGCTTCGACGTTTACCACCACCTGCACCTGGGGGGCCCACTGAAAAAAACCCCGAAAAATCATGAAGGTCGGACGATTGCTCCCACACCAAAAGTGCCAGCCACTCAAGCTCTTCCTGCTCCTCAGCGGCCATTGGCAGCGCATCTACAGCACCACAGACACTGGGGCTCCGGGCACTCCCTGACGAACAGGGCTTCGACGTTTACCACCAGCTGCACCTGGGCACCCACTCCAAAAAAACCCGAAAAATCACGAACGTCTGACGATTGCTGCCACACAAAAAGTGTCAGCCAGCCAAGCTCCTGCTGCTTCTCAGCGGCCATTGGCAGCGCATCTACAGCACCACAGACATCAGGGCTCCGGGCTTTCCCTGACGAACAGGGCTTCGACGTTTACCACCAGCTGCACCTGGGGGGCCCACTGAAAAAAACCCCGAAAAATCATGAACGTCGGACGATTGCTCCCACACCAAAAGTGCCAGCCAGTCAAGCTCTTGCTACTCCTCACCGGCCATTGGCAGCGCATCTACAGCACCACAGACATCGGGGCTCCGGGCTTTCCCTGACGAACAGGGCTTCGACGTTTACCACCAGCTGCACCTGGTCGCCCACGCCAAAAAAACCCGAAAAATCACGAACGTCGGACGATTGCTCCCACAAAAAAAGTGCCAGCCAGTCAAGCTCCTGCTGCTCCTCACCGGCCATTGGCAGCGCATCTACAGCACCACAGACATCGGGGCTCCGGGCTTTCCCTGACGAACAGGGCTTCGACGTTTACCACCAGCTGCGTCTGGGCGCCCACTAAAAAAAACCCGAAAAATCACGAACGTCGGACGATTGCTGCCTCACAAAAAGTGTCAGCCAGTCAAGCTCCTGCTGCTCCTCAGCGGCCATTGGCAGCGCATCTACAGCACCACAGACATCGGGGCTCCGGGCTTTCCCTGACAAACAGGGCTTCGACGTTTACCACCAGCTGCACCTGGGGGGCCCACTGAAAAAAACCCCGAAAAATCATGAACGTCGGACGATTGCTCCCACACCAAAAGTGCCAGCCAGTCAATCTCTTGCTGCTTCTCCCCGGCCATTGGCAGCGCATCTACAGCACCACAGACATCGGGGCTCCGGGCTTTCCCTGACGAACAGGGCTTCGACGTTTACCACCAGCTGCACCTGGGGGGCCCACTGAAAAAAACCCCAAAAAATCATGAACGTCGGACGATTGCTCCCACAAAAAAAGTGCCAGCCAGTCAAGCTCTTGCTGCTCCTCACCGGCCATTGACATCGCATCTACAGCACCACAGACATCGGGGCTCCGGTCTTTCCCTGACGAACAGGGCTTCGACGTTTACCACCACCTGCACCTGGGCGCCCACTGAAAAAAAACCCGAAAAATCACGAATGTCGGACGATTGCTCCCACACCGAAAATGCCAGCCAGTCAAGCTCTTGCTGCTCCTCCCCGGCCACTGGCAGCGCATCTACAGCACCACAGACATCGGGGCTCCGGGCTTTCCCTGACGAACAGGGCTTCGACGTTTACCACCAGCTGCACCTGGGGGGCCCACTGAAAAAAACCCCAAAAAATCATGAACGTCGGACGATTGCTCCCACACCGAAAGTGCCAGCCAGTCAAGCTCTTGCTGCTCCTCACCGGCCATTGACATCGCATCTACAGCACCACAGACATCAGGGCTCCGGGCTTTCCCTGACGAACAGGGCTTCGACGTTTACCACCAGCTGCACCTGGGCGCCCACTGAAAAAAAACCCGAAAAATCACGAACGTCGGTCGATTGCTCCCACACCGAAAATGCCAGCCAGTCAAGCTCTTGCTGCTCCTCCCCGGCCACTGGCAGCGCATCTACAGCACCACAGACATCGGGGCTCCGGGCTTTCCCTGACGAACAGGGCTTCGACGTTTACCACCACCTGCACCTGGGGGGCCCACTGAAAAAAACCCCGAAAAATCATGAAGGTCGGACGATTGCTCCCACACCAAAAGTGCCAGCCACTCAAGCTCTTCCTGCTCCTCAGCGGCCATTGGCAGCGCATCTACAGCACCACAGACACTGGGGCTCCGGGCACTCCCTGACGAACAGGGCTTCGACGTTTACCACCAGCTGCACCTGGGCACCCACTCCAAAAAAACCCGAAAAATCACGAACGTCTGACGATTGCTGCCACACAAAAAGTGTCAGCCAGCCAAGCTCCTGCTGCTTCTCAGCGGCCATTGGCAGCGCATCTACAGCACCACAGACATCAGGGCTCCGGGCTTTCCCTGACGAACAGGGCTTCGACGTTTACCACCAGCTGCACCTGGGGGGCCCACTGAAAAAAACCCCGAAAAATCATGAACGTCGGACGATTGCTCCCACACCAAAAGTGCCAGCCAGTCAAGCTCTTGCTACTCCTCACCGGCCATTGGCAGCGCATCTACAGCACCACAGACATCGGGGCTCCGGGCTTTCCCTGACGAACAGGGCTTCGACTTTTACCACCAGCTGCACCTGGTCGCCCACGCCAAAAAAACCCGAAAAATCACGAACGTCGGACGATTGCTCCCACAAAAAAAGTGCCAGCCAGTCAAGCTCCTGCTGCTCCTCACCGGCCATTGGCAGCGCATCTACAGCACCACAGACATCGGGGCTCCGGGCTTTCCCTGACGAACAGGGCTTCGACGTTTACCACCAGCTGCGTCTGGGCGCCCACTAAAAAAAACCCGAAAAATCACGAACGTCGGACGATTGCTGCCTCACAAAAAGTGTCAGCCAGTCAAGCTCCTGCTGCTCCTCAGCGGCCATTGGCAGCGCATCTACAGCACCACAGACATCGGGGCTCCGGGCTTTCCCTGACAAACAGGGCTTCGACTTTTACCACCAGCTGCACCTGGGGGGCCCACTGAAAAAAACCCCGAAAAATCATGAACGTCGGACGATTGCTCCCACACCAAAAGTGCCAGCCAGTCAATCTCTTGCTGCTTCTCCCCGGCCATTGGCAGCGCATCTACAGCACCACAGACATCGGGGCTCCGGGCTTTCCCTGACGAACAGGGCTTCGACGTTTACCACCAGCTGCACCTGGGGGGCCCACTGAAAAAAACCCCAAAAAATCATGAACGTCGGACGATTGCTCCCACACCGAAAGTGCCAGCCAGTCAAGCTCTTGCTGCTCCTCACCGGCCATTGACATCGCATCTACAGCACCACAGACATCGGGGCTCCGGTCTTTCCCTGACGAACAGGGCTTCGACGTTTACCACCAGCTGCACCTGGGCGCCCACTGAAAAAAAACCCGAAAAATCACGAATGTCGGACGATTGCTCCCACACCGAAAATGCCAGCCAGTCAAGCTCTTGCTGCTCCTCCCCGGCCACTGGCAGCGCATCTACAGCACCACAGACATCGGGGCTCCGGGCTTTCCCTGACGAACAGGGCTTCGACGTTTACCACCAGCTGCACCTGGGCGCCCACTGAAAAAAAACCCGAAAAATCACGAACGTCGGTCGATTGCTCCCACACCGAAAATGCCAGCCAGTCAAGCTCTTGCTGCTCCTCCCCGGCCACTGGCAGCGCATCTACAGCACCACAGACATCGGGGCTCCGGGCTTTCCCTGACGAACAGGGCTTCGACGTTTACCACCATCTGCACCTGGTCGCCCACTCCAAAAAAACCCGAAAAATCACGAACGTCGGACGATTGCTCCCACAAAAAAAGTGCCAGCCAGTCAAGCTCCTGCTGCTCCTCAGCGGCCATTGGCAGCGCATCTACAGCACCACAGACATCGGGGCTCCGGGCTTTCCCTGACGAACAGGGCTTCGACGTTTACCACCACCTGCACCTGGGGGGCCCACAAAAAAAAAACCCAAAAAATCACGAACGTCGGACGATTGCTCCCACACAAAAAGTGCCAGCCAGTCAAGCTCTTGCTACTCCTCACCGGCCATTGGCAGCGCATCTACAGCACCACAGACATCGGGGCTCCGGGCTTTCCCTGACGAACAGGGCTTCGACGTTTACCACCATCTGCACCTGGTCGCCCACGCCAAAAAAACCCGAAAAATCACGAACGTCGGACGATTGCTCCCACAAAAAAAGTGCCAGCCAGTCAAGCTCCTGCTGCTCCTCACCGGCCATTGGCAGCGCATCTACAGCACCACAGACATCGGGGCTCCGGGCTTTCCCTGACGAACAGGGCTTCGACGTTTACCACCAGCTGCGTCTGGGCGCCCACTAAAAAAAACCCGAAAAATCACGAACGTCGGACGATTGCTGCCACACAAAAAGTGTCAGCCAGTCAAGCTCCTGCTGCTCCTCAGCGGCCATTGGCAGCGCATCTACAGCACCACAGACATCGGGGCTCCGGGCTTTCCCTGACAAACAGGGCTTCGACGTTTACCACCAGCTGCACCTGGGGGGCCCACTGAAAAAAACCCCGAAAAATCATGAACGTCGGACGATTGCTCCCACACCAAAAGTGCCAGCCAGTCAATCTCTTGCTGCTTCTCCCCGGCCATTGGCAGCGCATCTACAGCACCACAGACATCGGGGCTCCGGGCTTTCCCTGACGAACAGGGCTTCGACGTTTACCACCAGCTGCACCTGGGGGGCCCAATGAAAAAAACCCCAAAAAATCATGAACGTCGGACGATTGCTCCCACACCGAAAGTGCCAGCCAGTCAAGCTCTTGCTGCTCCTCACCGGCCATTGACATCGCATCTACAGCACCACAGACATCGGGGCTCCGGGCTTTCCCTGACGAACAGGGCTTCGACGTTTACCACCACCTGCACCTGGGCACCCACTGAAAAAAAACCCGAAAAATCACGAATGTCGGACGATTGCTCCCACACCGAAAATGCCAGCCAGTCAAGCTCTTGCTGCTCCTCCCCGGCCACTGGCAGCGCATCTACAGCACCACAGACATCGGGGCTCCGGGCACTCCCTGACGAACAGGGCTTCGACGTTTACCACCAGCTGCACCTGGGCACGCACTCCAAAAAAACCCGAAAAATCACGAACGTCGGACGATTGCTGCCACACAAAAAGTGTCAGCCAGTCAAGCTCCTGCTGCTCCTCAGCGGCCATCGGCAGCGCATCTACAGCACCACAGACATCGGGGCTCCGGGCTTTCCCTGACAAACAGGGCTTCGACGTTTACCACCAGCTGCACCTGGTCGCCCACTCCAAAAAAACCGAAAAATCACGAACGTCGGTCGATTGCTCCCACTCCGAAAGTGCAAGCCAGTCCAGCTTTTGCTCTCCTCCCCGGCCGTTGGCAGCGCATCTACAGCACCACAGACATCGGGGCTCCGGGCTTTCCCTGACGAACAGGGCTTCGACATTTACCACCAGCTGCACCTGGGCGCCCACT
Source organism: Chlamydotis macqueenii (assembly GCF_036417535.1). Taxonomy (NCBI): domain Eukaryota; kingdom Metazoa; phylum Chordata; class Aves; order Otidiformes; family Otididae; genus Chlamydotis; species Chlamydotis macqueenii. The sequence continues at coordinate 30,513,652 of NC_141592.1, read as the reverse complement.
CCAAAAAAACCCCGAAAAATCACGAACGTTGGACGATTGCTCCCACACCGAAAGTGCCAGCCAGTCAAGCTCTTGCTGCTCCTCCCCGGCCATTGGCAGTGCATCTACAGCACCACAGACATCGGGGCTCCGGGCTTTCCCTGACGAACAGGGCTTCGACGTTTACCACCATCTGCACCTGGTCGCCCACGCCAAAAAAACCCGAAAAATCACGAACGTCGGACGATTGCTCCCACACCGAAAGTGCCAGCCAGTCAAGCTCTTGCTGCTCCTCACCGGCCATTGGCAGCGCATCTACAGCACCACAGACATCGGGGCTCCGGGCTTTCCCTGACGAACAGGGCTTCGACGTTTACTACCAGCTGCACCTGGGCACCCACTCCAAAAAAACCCGAAAAATCACGAACGTCGGACGATTGCTCCCACACCGAAAGTGCCAGCAACTCAAGCTCTTGCTACTCCTCACCGGCCATTGGTAGCGCATCTACAGCACCACAGACATCGGGGCTCCGGGCTTTCCCTGACGAACAGGGCTTCGACGTTTACCACCAGCTGCACCTGGGGGGCCCACTGAAAAAAACCCCGAAAAATCATGAAGGTCGGACAATTGCTCCCACACCGAAAGTGCCAGCCACTCAAGCTCTTGCTGCTCATCACCGGCCATTGGCAGCGCATCTACAGCACCACAGACACTGGGGCTCCGGGCACTCCCTGACGAACAGGGCTTCGACGTTTACCACCAGCTGCACCTGGGGGGCCCACTGAAAAAAACCCCGAAAAATCATGAAGGTCGGACAATTGCTCCCACACCGAAAGTGCCAGCCACTCAAGCTCTTGCTGCTCATCACCGGCCATTGGCAGCGCATCTACAGCACCACAGACATCGGGGCTCTGGGCTTTCCCTGACGAACAGTGCTTCGACATTTACCACCAGCTGCGCCTGAGCGCTCACTAAAAAAAAACCCGAAAAATCATGAACGTCGGACGATTGCTCCCACACAAAAAGTGCCAGCCAGTGAAGCTCCTGCTGCTCCTCAGCGGCCATTGGCAGCGCATCTACAGCACCACAGACATCGGGGCTCCGGGCTTTCCCTGACGAACAGGGCTTCGACGTTTACCACCAGCTGCACCTGGGGGGCCCACTGAAAAAAACCCCGAAAAATCATGAACGTCGGACGATTGCTCCCACACCAAAAGTGCCAGCCAGTCAAGCTCTTGCTGCTCCTCACCGGCCGTTGGCAGCGCATCTACAGCACCACAGACATCGGGGCTCCGGGCTTTCCCTGACGAACAGGGCTTCGACGTTTACCACCAGCTGCACCTGGGCGCCCACTCCAAAAAAACCTGAAAAATCACGAACGTCTGACGATTGCTGCCACACAAAAAGTGTCAGCCAGTCAAGCTCCTGCTGCTCCTCCCCGGCCATTGGCAGCGCATCTACAGCACCACAGACATCGGGGCTCCGGGCTTTCCCTGACGAACGGGGCTTCGACTTTTACCACCAGCTGCACCTGGGCGCCCACTCCAAAAAAACCCCGAAAAATCACGAAGATCGGACGATTGCTCCCACACCGAAAGTGCCAGCCAGTCAATCTCTTGCTGCTTCTCCCCGGCCATTGGCAGCGCATCTACAGCACCACAGACATCGGGGCTCCGGGCTTTCCCTGACGAACAGGGCTTCGACGTTTACCACCAGCTGCACCTGGGGGGCCCACTGAAAAAAACCCCAAAAAATCATGAACGTCAGACGATTGCTCCCACACCGAAAGTGCCAGCAACTCAAGCTCTTGCTACTCCTCACCGGCCATTGGCAGCGCATCTACAGCACCACAGACATCGGGGCTCCGGGCTTTCCCTGACGAACAGGGCTTCGACGTTTACCACCAGCTGCACCTGGTCGCCCACGCCAAAAAAACCCGAAAAATCACGAACGTCGGACGATTGCTCCCACACAAAAAGTGCCAGCCAGTGAAGCTCCTGCTGCTCCTCAGCGGCCATTGGCAGCGCATCTACAGCACCACAGACATCGGGGCTCCAGGCTTTCCCTGACGAACAGGGCTTCGACGTTTACCACCACCTGCACCTGGGCGCCCATTGGAAAAAAACCCAAGAAAAATCACGAACGTTGGACGATTGCTCCCACACTGAAATTGCCAGCCAGTCAAGCACTTGCTGCTCCTACCCGGCCATTGGCAGAGCTTCTACAGCACCACAGACATCGGGGCTCCGGGCTTTCCCTGACGAACAGGGCTTCGACATTTACCACCAGCTGCACCTGGTCGCCCACTCCAAAAAAACCCGAAAAATCACGAACGTCGGACGATTGCTCCCACACAAGAAGTGCCAGCCAGTCAAGCTCCAGCTGCTCCTCAGCGGCCATTGGCAGCGCATCTACAGCACCACAGACATCGGGGCTCCGGGCTTTCCCTGACGAACAGGGCTTCGACGTTTACCACCAGCTGCACCTGGGCGCCCACTCCAAAAAAACCCCGAAAAATCACGAACGTCGGACGATTGCTCCCACACCGAAAGTGCCAGCCAGTCAAGCTCTTGCTGCTGCTCCCCGGCCATTGGCAGTGCATCTACAGCACCACAGACATCGGGGCTCCGGGCTTTCCCTGACGAACAGGGCTTCGACGTTTACCACCACCTGCACATGGGCGCCCATTGGAAAAAAACCCAAGAAAAATCACGAACGTTGGACGATTGCTCCCACACCGAAAGTGCCAGCAACTCAAGCTCTTGCTACTCCTCACCGGCCATTGGCAGCGCATCTACAGCACCACAGACATCGGGGCTCCGGGCTTTCCCTGACGAACAGGGCTTCGACGTTTACCACCAGCTGCACCTGGTCGCCCACTCCAAAAAAACCTGAAAAATCACGAAAGTCGGACGATTGCTCCCACAAAAAAAGTGCCAGCCAGTCAAGCTCCTGCTGCTCCTCAGCGGCCATTGGCAGCGCATCTACAGCACCACAGACATCGGGGCTCCGGGCTTTCCCTGACGAACAGGGCTTCGACGTTTACCACCACCTGCACCTGGGGGGCCCACTGAAAAAAACCCCGAAAAATCATGAACGTCGGACGATTGCTCCCACACCAAAAGTGCCAGCCAGTCAAGCTCTTGCTACTCCTCACCGGCCATTGGCAGCACATCTACAGCACCACAGACATCGGGGCTCCGGGCTTTCCCTGACGAACAGGGCTTCGACTTTTACCACCAGCTGCACCTGGTCGCCCACGCCAAAAAAACCCGAAAAATCACGAACGTCGGACGATTGCTCCCACAAAAAAAGTGCCAGCCAGTCAAGCTCCTGCTGCTCCTCACCGGCCATTGGCAGCGCATCTACAGCACCACAGACATCGGGGCTCCGGGCTTTCGTGACGAACAGGGCTTCGACGTTTACCACCAGCTGCGTCTGGGCGCCCACTAAAAAAAACCCGAAAAATCACGAACGTCGGACGATTGCTGCCTCACAAAAAGTGTCAGCCAGTCAAGCTCCTGCTGCTCCTCAGCGGCCATTGGCAGCGCATCTACAGCACCACAGACATCGGGGCTCCGGGCTTTCCCTGACAAACAGGGCTTCGACGTTTACCACCAGGTGCACCTGGGGGGCCCACTGAAAAAAACCCCGAAAAATCATGAACGTCGGACGATTGCTCCCACACCAAAAGTGCCAGCCAGTCAATCTCTTGCTGCTTCTCCCCGGCCATTGGCAGCGCATCTACAGCACCACAGACATCGGGGCTCCGGGCTTTCCCTGACGAACAGGGCTTCGACGTTTACCACCAGCTGCACCTGGGGGCCCCACTGAAAAAAACCCCAAAAAATCATGAACGTCGGACGATTGCTCCCACACCGAAAGTGCCAGCCAGTCAAGCTCTTGCTGCTCCTCACCGGCCATTGACATCGCATCTACAGCACCACAGACATCGGGGCTCCGGGCTTTCCCTGACGAACAGGGCTTCGACGTTTACCACCACCTGCACCTGGGCGCCCACTGAAAAATAACCCGAAAAATCACGAATGTCGGACGATTGCTCCCACACCGAAAATGCCAGCCAGTCAAGCTCTTGCTGCTCCTCCCCGGCCACTGGCAGCGCATCTACAGCACCACAGACATCGGGGCTCCGGGCTTTCCCTGACGAACAGGGCTTCGACGTTTACCACCAGCTGCACCTGGGGGGCCCACTGAAAAAAACCCCGAAAAAGCATGAACGTCGGACGATTGCTCCCACACCGAAAGTGCCAGCCAGTCAAGCTCCTGCTGCTCCTCAGCGGCCATTGGCAGCGCATCTACAGCACCACAGACATCGGGGCTCCGGGCTTTCCCTGACAAACAGGGCTTCGACGTTTACCACCAGCTGCACCTGGGGGGCCCACTGAAAAAAACCCCGAAAAATCATGAACGTCAAACGATTGCTCCCACACCAAAAGTGCCAGCCAGTCAATCTCTTGCTGCTTCTCCCCGGCCATTGGCAGCGCATCTACAGCACCACAGACATCGGGGCTCCGGGCTTTCCCTGACGAACAGGGCTTCGACGTTTACCACCAGCTGCACCTGGGGGGCCCACTGAAAAAAACCCCAAAAAATCATGAACGTCGGACGATTGCTCCCACACCGAAAGTGCCAGCCAGTCAAGCTCTTGCTGCTCCTCACCGGCCATTGACATCGCATCTACAGCACCACAGACATCGGGGCTCCGGGCTTTCCCTGACGAACAGGGCTTCGACGTTTACCACCACCTGCACCTGGGCACCCACTGAAAAAAAACCCGAAAAATCACGAATGTCGGACGATTGCTCCCACACCGAAAATGCCAGCCAGTCAAGCTCTTGCTGCTCCTCCCCGGCCACTGGCAGCGCATGTACAGCACCACAGACATCGGGGCTCCGGGCACTCCCTGACGAACAGGGCTTCGACGTTTACCACCAGCTGCACCTGGGCACGCACTCCAAAAAAACCCGAAAAATCACGAACGTCGGACGATTGCTGCCACACAAAAAGTGTCAGCCAGTCAAGCTCCTGCTGCTCCTCAGCGGCCATTGGCAGCGCATCTACAGCACCACAGACATCGGGGCTCCGGGCTTTCCCTGACAAACAGGGCTTCGACGTTTACCACCAGCTGCACCTGGGGGGCCCACTGAAAAAAACCCCGAAATATCATGAAGGTCGGACGATTGCTCCCACACCAAAAGTGCCAGCCAGTCAAGCTCTTGCTGCTCCTCACCGGCCACTGACATCGCATCTACAGCACCACAGACATCGGGGCTCCGGGCTTTCCCTGACGAACAGGGCTTCGACCTTTACCACCACCTGCACCTGGGCGCCCACTGAAAAAAAACCCGAAAAATCACGAACGTCGGACGATTGCTCCCACACCGAAAATGCCAGCCAGTCAAGCTCTTGCTGCTCCTCCCCGGCCATTGGCAGCGCATCTACAGCACCACAGACATCGGTGCTCCGGGCTTTCCCTGACGAACAGGGCTTCGACGTTTACCACCACCTGCACCTGGGCGCTTATTGGAAAAAAGCCCAAGAAAAATCACGAACGTTGGATGATTGCTTCCACACCGAAAGTGCCAGCAACACAAGCTCTTGCTGCTCCTCCCCGGCCATTGGCAGCGCATCTACAGCACCACAGATATCGGGGCTCCGGGCTTTCCCTGACGAACAGGGCTTCGACGTTTACCACCAGCTGCACCTGGTCGCCCACTCCAAAAAAACCGAAAAATCACGAACGTCAGTCGATTGCTCCCACTCCGAAAGTGCAAGCCAGTCCAGCTTTTGCTCTCCTCCCCGGCCGTTGGCAGCGCATCTACAGCACCACAGACATCGGGGCTCCGGGCTTTCCCTGACGAACAGGGCTTCGACATTTACCACCAGCTGCACCTGGGCGCCCACTCCAAAAAAACCCCGAAAAATCACGAACGTTGGACGATTGCTCCCACACCGAAAGTGCCAGCCAGTCAAGCTCTTGCTGCTGCTCCGCGGCCATTGGCAGCGCATCTACAGCACCACAGACATCGGGGCTCCGGGCTTTCCCTGACGAACAGGGCTTCGACGTTTACCACCAGCTGCACCTGGTCGCCCACTCCAAAAAAACCCGAAAAATCACGAACGTCGGACGATTGCTCCCACACCGAAAGTGCCAGCCAGTCAAGCTCTTGCTGCTCCTCACCGGCCATTGGCAGCGCATCTACAGCACCACAGACATCGGGGCTCCAGGCTTTCCCTGACGAACAGGGCTTCGACGTTTACCACCAGCTGCACCTGGGCACCCACTCCAAAAAAACCCGAAAAATCACGAACGTCGGACGATTGCTCCCACACCGAAAGTGCCAGCAACTCAAGCTCTTGCTACTCCTCACCGGCCATTGGCAGCGCATCTACAGCACCACAGACATCGGGGCTCCGGGCTTTCCCTGACGAACAGGGCTTCGACGTTTACCACCACCTGCACCTGGGGGGCCCACTGAAAAAAACCCCGAAAAATCATGAAGGTCGGACAATTGCTCCCACACCGAAAGTGCCAGCCACTCAAGCTCTTGCTACTCATCACCGGCCATTGGCAGCGCATCTACAGCACCACAGACACTGGGGCTCCGGGCACTCCCTGACGAACAGGGCTTCGACGTTTACCACCAGCTGCACCTGGGCACCCACTCCAAAAAAACCCCGAAAAATCACGAACGTCGGACGATTGCTGCCACACAAAAAGTGTCAGCCAGTCAAGCTCCTGCTGCTTCGCAGCGGCCATTGGCAGCGCATCTACAGCACCACAGACATCGGGGCTCCGGGCTTTCCCTGACGAACAGGGCTTCGACGTTTACCACCAGCTGCACCTGGGGGGCCCACTGAAACAAACCCCGAAAAATCATGAACGTCGGACGATTGCTCCCACACCAAAAGTGCCAGCCAGTCAAGCTCTTGCTGCTCCTCACCGGCCGTTGGCAGCGCATCTACAGCACCACAGACATCGGGGCTCCGGGCTTTCCCTGACGAACAGGGCTTCGACGTTTACCACCATCCGCACCTGGGCGCCCACTCCAAAAAAACCTGAAAAATCACGAACGTCTGACGATTGCTGCCACACAAAAAGTGTCAGCCAGTCAAGCTCCTGCTGCTCCTCAGCGGCCATTGGCAGCGCATCTACAGCACCACAGACATCGGGGCTCCGGGCTTTCCCTGACGAACGGGGCTTCGACTTTTACCCCCAGCTGCACCTGGGCACCCACTCCAAAAAAACCCCGAAAAATCACGAAGATCGGACGATTGCTCCCACACTGAAAGTGCCAGCCAGTCAAGCTCTTGCTGCTTCTCCCCGGCCATTGGCAGCGCATCTACAGCACCACAGACATCGGGGCTCCGGGCTTTCCCTGACGAACAGGGCTTCGACGTTTACCACCAGCTGCACCTGGGGGGCCCACTGAAAAAAACCCCAAAAAATCATGAACGTCGGACGATTGCTCCCACACCGAAAGTGCCAGCCAGTCAAGCTCTTGCTGCTCCTCACCGGCCATTGGCAGCGCATCTACAGCACCACAGACATCGGGGCTCCGGGCTTTCCCGGACGAACAGGGCTTCGACGTTTACCACCACCTGCACCTGGGCGCCCATTGGAAAAAAACCCAAGAAAAATCAAGAAAGTTGGACGATTGCTCCCACACCGAAAGTGCCAGCCAGTCAAGCTCTTGCTGCTCCTCACCGGCCATTGGCAGCGCATCTACAGCGCCACAGACATCGGGGCTCTGGGCTTTCCCTGACGAGCAGTGCTTCGACATTTACCACCAGCTGCGCCTGAGCGCTCACTAAAAAAAAACCCGAAAAATCACGAACGTCGGACGATTGCTCCCACACAAAAAGTGCCAGCCAGTGAAGATCCTGCTGCTCCTCAGCGGCCATTGGCAGCGCATCTACAGCACCACAGACATCGGGGCTCCGGGCTTTCCCTGACGAACAGGGCTTCGACATTTACCACCACCTGCGCCTGGTCGCCCACTCCAGAAAAACCCGAAAAATCACGAACGTCGGACGATTGCTCCCACACCGAAAATGCCAGCCAGTCAAGCTCTTGCTGCTCCTCACCGGCCATTGGCAGCGCATCTACAGCACCACAGACATCGGGGCTCCGGGCTTTCCCTGACAAACAGGGCTTCGACGTTTACCACCACCTGCACCTGGGCGCCCATTGGAAAAAAACCCAAGAAAAATCACGAACGTTGGATGATTGCTCCCACACCGAAAGTGCCAGCAACTCAAGCTCTTGCTGCTCACCACCGGCCATTGGCAGCACATCTACAGCACCACAGACATTGGGGCTCCGGGCTTTCCCTGACGAACAGGGCTTCGACGTTTACCACCAGCTGCACCTGGGCGCCCACTCCAAAAAAAACCGAAAAATCACGAACGTCGGTCGATTGCTCCCACTCCGAAAGTGCAAGCCAGTCCAGCTTTTCCTGCTCCTCCCCGGCCGTTGGCAGCGCATCTACAGCACCAAAGACATCGGGGCTCCGGGCTTTCCCTGACGAACAGGGCTTCGACATTTACCACCAGCTGCACCTGGGCGCCCACTCCAAAAAAACCCTGAAAAATCATGAATATCGGACGATTGCTCCCACACCGAAAGTGCCAGCCAGTCAAGCTCTTGCTGCTGCTCCCCGGCCATTGGCAGTGCATCTACAGCACCACAGACATCGGGGCTCCGGGCTTTCCCTGATGAATAGGGCTTCGACGTTTACCACCACCTGCACCTGGGCGCCCATTGGAAAAAAACCCAAGAAAAATCACGAACGTTGGACGATTGCTCCCACACCGAAAGTGCCAGCAACTCAAGCTCTTGCTACTCCTCACCGGCCATTGGCAGCGCATCTACAGCACCACAGACATCGGGGCTCCGGGCTTTCCCTGACGAACAGGGCTTCGACGTTTACCACCATCTGCACCTGGTCGCCCACGCCAAAAAAACCCGAAAAATCACGAACGTCGGACGATTGCTCCCACAAAAAAAGTGCCAGCCAGTCAAGCTCCTGCTGCTCCTCCCCGGCCATTGGCAGCGCATCTACAGCACCACAGACATCGGGGCTCCGGGCACTCCCTGACGAACAGGGCTTCGACGTTTACCACCAGCTGCACCTGGGCACCCACTCCAAAAAAACCCGAAAAATCACGAACGTCGGACGATTGCTCCCACACAAGAAGTGCCAGCCAGTCAAGCTCCTGCTGCTCCTCAGCGGCCATTGGCAGCGCATCTACAGCACCACAGACATCGGGGCTCCGGGCTTTCCCTGACGAACAGGGCTTCGACCTTTACCACCACCTGCACCTGGGCGCCCACTGAAAAAAAACCCGAAAAATCACGAACGTCGGACGATTGCTCCCACACCGAAAATGCCAGCCAGTCAAGATCTTGCTGCTCCTCCCCGGCCATTGGCAGCGCATCTACAGCACCACAGACATCGGGGCTCCGGGCTTTCCCTGACGAACAGGGCTTCGACGTTTACCACCACCTGCACCTGGGCGCTTATTGGAAAAAAGCCCAAGAAAAATCACGAACGTTGGATGATTGCTCCCACACCGAAAGTGCCAGCAACTCAAGCTCTTGCTGCTCACCACCGGCCATTGGCAGCGCATCTACAGCACCACAGACATCGGGGCTCCGGGCTTTCCCTGACGAACAGGGCTTCGACGTTTACCACCAGCTGCACCTGGGCACCCACTCCAAAAAAACCCGAAAAATCACGAACGTCGGACGATTGCTCCCACACCGAAAGTGCCAGCAACTCAAGCTCTTGCTACTCCTCACCGGCCATTGGCAGCGCATCTACAGCACCACAGACATCGGGGCTCCGGGCTTTCCCTGACGAACAGGGCTTCGACGTTTACCACCAGCTGCACCTGGGGGGCCCACTGAAAAAAACCCCGAAAAATCATGAAGGTCGGACAATTGCTCCCACACCGAAAGTGCCAGCCACTCAAGCTCTTGCTGCTCATCACCGGCCATTGGCAGCGCATCTACAGCACCACAGACACTGGGGCTCCGGGCACTCCCTGACGAACAGGGCTTCGACGTTTACCACCAGCTGCACCTGGGCACCCACTCCAAAAAAACCCCGAAAAATCACGAACGTCGGACGATTGCTGCCACACAAAAAGTGTCAGCCAGTCAAGCTCCTGCTGCTTCGCAGCGGCCATTGGCAGCGCATCTACAGCACCACAGACATCGGGGCTCCGGGCTTTCCCTGACGAACAGGGCTTCGACGTTTACCACCAGCTGCACCTGGGGGGCCCACTGAAAAAAACCCCGAAAAATCATGAACGTCGGACGATTGCTCCCACACCAAAAGTGCCAGCCAGTCAAGCTCTTGCTGCTCCTCACCGGCCGTTGGCAGCGCATCTACAGCACCACAGACATCGGGGCTCCGGGCTTTCCCTGACGAACAGGGCTTCGACGTTTACCACCAGCTGCACCTGGGCGCCCACTCGAAAAAACCTGAAAAATCACGAACGTCTGACGATTGCTGCCACACAAAAAGTGCCAGCCAGTCAAGCTCCTGCTGCTCCTCAGCGGCCATTGGCAGCGCATCTACAGCACCACAGACATCGGGGCTCCGGGCTTTCCCTGACGAACGGGGCTTCGACTTTTACCACCAGCTGCACCTGGGCACCCACTCCAAAAAAACCCCGAAAAATCACGAAGATCGGACGATTGCTCCCACACCGAAAGTGCCAGCCAGTCAAGCTCTTGCTGCTTCTCCCCGGCCATTGGCAGCGCATCTACAGCACCACAGACATCGGGGCTCCGGGCTTTCCCTGACGAACAGGGCTTCGACGTTTACCACCACCTGCACCTGGGCGCCCATTGGAAAAAAACCCAAGAAAAATCACGAACGTTGGACGATTGCTCCCACACCGAAAGTGCCAGCAACTCAAGCTCTTGCTACTCCTCACCGGCCATTGGCAGCGCATCTACAGCGCCACAGACATCGGGGCTCTGGGCTTTCCCTGACGAACAGTGCTTCGACATTTACCACCAGCTGCGCCTGAGCGCTCACTAAAAAAAAACCCGAAAAATCACGAACGTCGGACGATTGCTCCCACACAAAAAGTGCCAGCCAGTGAAGCTCCTGCTGCTCCTCACCGGCCATTGGCAGCGCATGTACAGCACCACAGACATCGGGGCTCCGGGCTTTCCCTGACGAACAGGGTTTCGACATTTACCACCACCTGCGCCTGGTCGCCCACTCCAGAAAAACCCGAAAAATCACGAACGTCGGACGATTGCTCCCACACCGAAAATGCCAGCCAGTCAAGCTCTTGCTGCTCCTCACCGGCCATTGGCAGCGCATCTACAGCACCACAGACATCGGGGCTCCGGGCTTTCCCTGACAAACAGGGCTTCGACGTTTACCACCACCTGCACCTGGGCGCCCATTGGAAAAAAACCCAAGAAAAATCACGAACGTTGGATGATTGCTTCCACACCGAAAGTGCCAGCAACTCAAGCTCTTGCTGCTCACCACCGGCCATTGGCAGCACATCTACAGCACCACAGACATTGGGGCTCCGGGCTTTCCCTGACGAACAGGGCTTCGACGTTTACCACCAGCTGCATCTGGGCGCCCACTCCAAAAAAAACCCGAAAAATCACGAACGTCTGACGATTGCTGCCACACAAAAAGTGTCAGCCAGTCAAGCTCCTGCTGCTTCTCAGCGGCCATTGGCAGCGCATCTACAGCACCACAGACATCAGGGCTCCGGGCTTTCCCTGACGAACAGGGCTTCGACGTTTACCACCAGCTGCACCTGGGGGGCCCACTGAAAAAAACCCCGAAAAATCATGAACGTCGGACGATTGCTCCCACACCAAAAGTGCCAGCCAGTCAAGCTCTTGCTGCTCCTCCCCGGCCGTTGGCAGCGCATCTACAGCACCACAGACATCGGGGCTCCGGGCTTTCCCTGACGAACAGGGCTTAGACGTTTACGACCACCTGCACCTGGGGGGCCCACAAAAAAAAACCCCAAAAAATCACGAACGTCGGACGATTGCTCCCACACCGAAAGTGCCAGCAACTCAAGCTCTTGCTACTCCTCACCGGCCATTGGCAGCGCATCTACAGCACCACAGACATCGGGGCTCCGGGCTTTCCCTGACGAACAGGGCTTCGACGTTTACCACCAGCTGCACCTGGGGGGCCCACTGAAAAAAACCCCGAAAAATCATGAAGGTCGGACGATTGCTCCCACACCGAAAGTGCCAGCCACTCAAGCTCTTCCTGCTCCTCAGCGGCCATTGGCAGCGCATCTACAGCACCACAGACACTGGGGCTCCGGGCACTCCCTGACGAACAGGGCTTCGACGTTTACCACCAGCTGCACCTGGGCACCCACTCCAAAAAAACCCGAAAAATCACGAACGTCTGACGATTGCTGCCACACAAAAAGTGTCAGCCAGTCAAGCTCCTGCTGCTTCTCAGCGGCCATTGGCAGCGCATCTACAGCACCACAGACATCAGGGCTCCGGGCTTTCCCTGACGAACAGGGCTTCGACGTTTACCACCAGCTGCACCTGGGGGGCCCACTGAAAAAAACCCCGAAAAATCATGAACGTCGGACGATTGCTCCCACACCAAAAGTGCCAGCCAGTCAAGCTCTTGCTACTCCTCACCGGCCATTGGCAGCGCATCTACAGCACCACAGACATCGGGGCTCCGGGCTTTCCCTGACGAACAGGGCTTCGACTTTTACCACCAGCTGCACCTGGTCGCCCACGCCAAAAAAACCCGAAAAATCACGAACGTCGGACGATTGCTCCCACAAAAAAAGTGCCAGCCAGTCAAGCTCCTGCTGCTCCTCACCGGCCATTGGCAGCGCATCTACAGCACCACAGACATCGGGGCTCCGGGCTTTCCCTGACGAACAGGGCTTCGACGTTTACCACCAGCTGCGTCTGGGCGCCCACTCCAAAAAAACCCGAAAAATCACGAACGTCGGACGATTGCTCCCACAAAAAAAGTGCCAGCCAGTCAAGCTCCTGCTGCTCCTCAGCGGCCATTGGCAGCGCATCTACAGCACCACAGACATCGGGGCTCCGGGCTTTCCCTGACGAACAGGGCTTCGACGTTTACCACCACCTGCACCTGGGGGGCCAACAAAAAAAAAACCCAAAAAATCACGAACGTCGGACGATTGCTCCCACACAAAAAGTGCCAGCCAGTCAAGCTCTTGCTACTCCTCACCGGCCATTGGCAGCGCATCTACAGCACCACAGACATCGGGGCTCCGGGCTTTCCCTGACGAACAGGGCTTCGACGTTTACCACCATCTGCACCTGGTCGCCCACGCCAAAAAAACCCGAAAAATCACGAACGTCGGACGATTGCTCCCACAAAAAAAGTGCCAGCCAGTCAAGCTCCTGCTGCTCCTCACCGGCCATTGGCAGCGCATCTACAGCACCACAGACATCGGGGCTCCGGGCTTTCCCTGACGAACAGGGCTTCGACGTTTACCACCAGCTGCGTCTGGGCGCCCACTAAAAAAAACCCGAAAAATCACGAACGTCGGACGATTGCTGCCACACAAAAAGTGTCAGCCAGTCAAGCTCCTGCTGCTCCTCAGCGGCCATTGGCAGCGCATCTACAGCACCACAGACATCGGGGCTCCGGGCTTTCCCTGACAAACAGGGCTTCGACGTTTACCACCAGCTGCACCTGGGGGGCCCACTGAAAAAAACCCCGAAAAATCACGAACGTCGGACGATTGCTCCCACAAAAAAAGTGCCAGCCAGTCAAGCTCCTGCTGCTCCTCAGCGGCCATTGGCAGCGCATCTACAGCACCACAGACATCGGGGCTCCGGGCTTTCCCTGACGAACAGGGCTTCGACGTTTACCACCACCTGCACCTGGGGGGCCAACAAAAAAAAAACCCAAAAAATCACGAACGTCGGACGATTGCTCCCACACAAAAAGTGCCAGCCAGTCAAGCTCTTGCTACTCCTCACCGGCCATTGGCAGCGCATCTACAGCACCACAGACATCGGGGCTCCGGGCTTTCCCTGACGAACAGGGCTTCGACGTTTACCACCAGCTGCACCTGGTCGCCCACTCCAAAAAAACCCGAAAAATCACGAACGTCGGACGATTGCTCCCACACCGAAAGTGCCAGCCAGTCAAGCTCTTGCTGCTCCTCACCGGCCATTGGCAGCGCATCTACAGCACCACAGACATCGGGGCTCCGGGCTTTCCCTGACGAACAGGGCTTCGACGTTTACCACCAGCTGCACCTGGTCGCCCACTCCAAAAAAACCCGAAAAATCACGAACGTCGGACGATTGCTCCCACACCGAAAGTGCCAGCCAGTCAAGCTCTTGCTGCTCCTCACCGGCCATTGGCAGCGCATCTACAGCACCACAGACATCGGGGCTCCAGGCTTTCCCTGACGAACAGGGCTTCGACGTTTACCACCAGCTGCACCTGGGCACCCACTCCAAAAAAACCCGAAAAATCACGAACGTCGGACGATTGCTCCCACACCGAAAGTGCCAGCAACTCAAGCTCTTGCTACTCCTCACCGGCCATTGGCAGCGCATCTACAGCACCACAGACATCGGGGCTCCGGGCTTTCCCTGACGAACAGGGCTTCGACGTTTACCACCAGCTGCACCTGGGGGGCCCACTGAAAAAAACCCCGAAAAATCATGAAGGTCGGACAATTGCTCCCACACCGAAAGTGCCAGCCACTCAAGCTCTTGCTACTCATCACCGGCCATTGGCAGCGCATCTACAGCACCACAGACACTGGGGCTCCGGGCACTCCCTGACGAACAGGGCTTCGACGTTTACCACCAGCTGCACCTGGGCACCCACTCCAAAAAAACCCCGAAAAATCACGAACGTCGGACGATTGCTGCCACACAAAAAGTGTCAGCCAGTCAAGCTCCTGCTGCTTCGCAGCGGCCATTGGCAGCGCATCTACAGCACCACAGACATCGGGGCTCCGGGCTTTCCCTGACGAACAGGGCTTCGACGTTTACCACCAGCTGCACCTGGGGGGCCCACTGAAACAAACCCCGAAAAATCATGAACGTCGGACGATTGCTCCCACACCAAAAGTGCCAGCCAGTCAAGCTCTTGCTGCTCCTCACCGGCCGTTGGCAGCGCATCTACAGCACCACAGACATCGGGGCTCCGGGCTTTCCCTGACGAACAGGGCTTCGACGTTTACCACCATCCGCACCTGGGCGCCCACTCCAAAAAAACCTGAAAAATCACGAACGTCTGACGATTGCTGCCACACAAAAAGTGTCAGCCAGTCAAGCTCCTGCTGCTCCTCAGCGGCCATTGGCAGCGCATCTACAGCACCACAGACATCGGGGCTCCGGGCTTTCCCTGACGAACGGGGCTTCGACTTTTACCCCCAGCTGCACCTGGGCACCCACTCCAAAAAAACCCCGAAAAATCACGAAGATCGGACGATTGCTCCCACACTGAAAGTGCCAGCCAGTCAAGCTCTTGCTGCTTCTCCCCGGCCATTGGCAGCGCATCTACAGCACCACAGACATCGGGGCTCCGGGCTTTCCCTGACGAACAGGGCTTCGACGTTTACCACCAGCTGCACCTGGGGGGCCCACTGAAAAAAACCCCAAAAAATCATGAACGTCGGACGATTGCTCCCACACCGAAAGTGCCAGCCAGTCAAGCTCTTGCTGCTCCTCACCGGCCATTGGCAGCGCATCTACAGCACCACAGACATCGGGGCTCCGGGCTTTCCCGGACGAACAGGGCTTCGACGTTTACCACCACCTGCACCTGGGCGCCCATTGGAAAAAAACCCAAGAAAAATCAAGAAAGTTGGACGATTGCTCCCACACCGAAAGTGCCAGCCAGTCAAGCTCTTGCTGCTCCTCACCGGCCATTGGCAGCGCATCTACAGCGCCACAGACATCGGGGCTCTGGGCTTTCCCTGACGAGCAGTGCTTCGACATTTACCACCAGCTGCGCCTGAGCGCTCACTAAAAAAAAACCCGAAAAATCACGAACGTCGGACGATTGCTCCCACACAAAAAGTGCCAGCCAGTGAAGATCCTGCTGCTCCTCAGCGGCCATTGGCAGCGCATCTACAGCACCACAGACATCGGGGCTCCGGGCTTTCCCTGACGAACAGGGCTTCGACATTTACCACCACCTGCGCCTGGTCGCCCACTCCAGAAAAACCCGAAAAATCACGAACGTCGGACGATTGCTCCCACACCGAAAATGCCAGCCAGTCAAGCTCTTGCTGCTCCTCACCGGCCATTGGCAGCGCATCTACAGCACCACAGACATCGGGGCTCCGGGCTTTCCCTGACAAACAGGGCTTCGACGTTTACCACCACCTGCACCTGGGCGCCCATTGGAAAAAAACCCAAGAAAAATCACGAACGTTGGATGATTGCTCCCACACCGAAAGTGCCAGCAACTCAAGCTCTTGCTGCTCACCACCGGCCATTGGCAGCACATCTACAGCACCACAGACATTGGGGCTCCGGGCTTTCCCTGACGAACAGGGCTTCGACGTTTACCACCAGCTGCACCTGGGCGCCCACTCCAAAAAAACCCGAAAAATCACGAACGTCGGTCGATTGCTCCCACTCCGAAAGTGCAAGCCAGTCCAGCTTTTGCTGCTCCTCCCCGGCCGTTGGCAGCGCATCTACAGCACCAAAGACATCGGGGCTCCGGGCTTTCCCTGACGAACAGGGCTTCGACATTTACCACCAGCTGCACCTGGGCGCCCACTCCAAAAAAACCCTGAAAAATCATGAATATCGGACGATTGCTCCCACACCGAAAGTGCCAGCCAGTCAAGCTCTTGCTGCTGCTCCCCGGCCATTGGCAGTGCATCTACAGCACCACAGACATCGGGGCTCCGGGCTTTCCCTGATGAATAGGGCTTCGACGTTTACCACCACCTGCACCTGGGCGCCCATTGGAAAAAAACCCAAGAAAAATCACGAACGTTGGACGATTGCTCCCACACCGAAAGTGCCAGCAACTCAAGCTCTTGCTACTCCTCACCGGCCATTGGCAGCGCATCTACAGCACCACAGACATCGGGGCTCCGGGCTTTCCCTGACGAACAGGGCTTCGACGTTTACCACCATCTGCACCTGGTCGCCCACGCCAAAAAAACCCGAAAAATCACGAACGTCGGACGATTGCTCCCACAAAAAAAGTGCCAGCCAGTCAAGCTCCTGCTGCTCCTCCCCGGCCATTGGCAGCGCATCTACAGCACCACAGACATCGGGGCTCCGGGCACTCCCTGACGAACAGGGCTTCGACGTTTACCACCAGCTGCACCTGGGCACCCACTCCAAAAAAACCCGAAAAATCACGAACGTCGGACGATTGCTCCCACACAAGAAGTGCCAGCCAGTCAAGCTCCTGCTGCTCCTCAGCGGCCATTGGCAGCGCATCTACAGCACCACAGACATCGGGGCTCCGGGCTTTCCCTGACGAACAGGGCTTCGACCTTTACCACCACCTGCACCTGGGCGCCCACTGAAAAAAAACCCGAAAAATCACGAACGTCGGACGATTGCTCCCACACCGAAAGTGCCAGCAACTCAAGATCTTGCTGCTCCTCCCCGGCCATTGGCAGCGCATCTACAGCACCACAGACATCGGGGCTCCGGGCTTTCCCTGACGAACAGGGCTTCGACGTTTACCACCACCTGCACCTGGGCGCTTATTGGAAAAAAGCCCAAGAAAAATCACGAACGTTGGATGATTGCTCCCACACCGAAAGTGCCAGCAACTCAAGCTCTTGCTGCTCACCACCGGCCATTGGCAGCGCATCTACAGCACCACAGACATCGGGGCTCCGGGCTTTCCCTGACGAACAGGGCTTCGACGTTTACCACCAGCTGCACCTGGGCACCCACTCCAAAAAAACCCGAAAAATCACGAACGTCGGACGATTGCTCCCACACCGAAAGTGCCAGCAACTCAAGCTCTTGCTACTCCTCACCGGCCATTGGCAGCGCATCTACAGCACCACAGACATCGGGGCTCCGGGCTTTCCCTGACGAACAGGGCTTCGACGTTTACCACCAGCTGCACCTGGGGGGCCCACCAAAAAAAACCCCGAAAAATCATGAAGGTCGGACAATTGCTCCCACACCGAAAGTGCCAGCCACTCAAGCTCTTGCTGCTCATCACCGGCCATTGGCAGCGCATCTACAGCACCACAGACACTGGGGCTCCGGGCACTCCCTGACGAACAGGGCTTCGACGTTTACCACCAGCTGCACCTGGGCACCCACTCCAAAAAAACCCCGAAAAATCACGAACGTCGGACGATTGCTGCCACACAAAAAGTGTCAGCCAGTCAAGCTCCTGCTGCTTCGCAGCGGCCATTGGCAGCGCATCTACAGCACCACAGACATCGGGGCTCCGGGCTTTCCCTGACGAACAGGGCTTCGACGTTTACCACCAGCTGCACCTGGGGGGCCCACTGAAAAAAACCCCGAAAAATCACGAACGTCGGACGATTGCTCCCACACCAAAAGTGCCAGCCAGTCAAGCTCTTGCTGCTCCTCACCGGCCGTTGGCAGCGCATCTACAGCACCACAGACATCGGGGCTCCGGGCTTTCCCTGACGAACAGGGCTTCGACGTTTACCACCAGCTGCACCTGGGCGCCCACTCGAAAAAACCTGAAAAATCACGAACGTCTGACGATTGCTGCCACACAAAAAGTGCCAGCCAGTCAAGCTCCTGCTGCTCCTCAGCGGCCATTGGCAGCGCATCTACAGCACCACAGACATCGGGGCTCCGGGCTTTCCCTGACGAACGGGGCTTCGACTTTTACCACCAGCTGCACCTGGGCACCCACTCCAAAAAAACCCCGAAAAATCACGAAGATCGGACGATTGCTCCCACACCGAAAGTGCCAGCCAGTCAAGCTCTTGCTGCTTCTCCCCGGCCATTGGCAGCGCATCTACAGCACCACAGACATCGGGGCTCCGGGCTTTCCCTGACGAACAGGGCTTCGACGTTTACCACCACCTGCACCTGGGCGCCCATTGGAAAAAAACCCAAGAAAAATCACGAACGTTGGACGATTGCTCCCACACCGAAAGTGCCAGCAACTCAAGCTCTTGCTACTCCTCACCGGCCATTGGCAGCGCATCTACAGCGCCACAGACATCGGGGCTCTGGGCTTTCCCTGACGAACAGTGCTTCGACATTTACCACCAGCTGCGCCTGAGCGCTCACTAAAAAAAAACCCGAAAAATCACGAACGTCGGACGATTGCTCCCACACAAAAAGTGCCAGCCAGTGAAGCTCCTGCTGCTCCTCACCGGCCATTGGCAGCGCATGTACAGCACCACAGACATCGGGGCTCCGGGCTTTCCCTGACGAACAGGGTTTCGACATTTACCACCACCTGCGCCTGGTCGCCCACTCCAGAAAAACCCGAAAAATCACGAACGTCGGACGATTGCTCCCACACCGAAAATGCCAGCCAGTCAAGCTCTTGCTGCTCCTCACCGGCCATTGGCAGCGCATCTACAGCACCACAGACATCGGGGCTCCGGGCTTTCCCTGACAAACAGGGCTTCGACGTTTACCACCACCTGCACCTGGGCGCCCATTGGAAAAAAACCCAAGAAAAATCACGAACGTTGGATGATTGCTTCCACACCGAAAGTGCCAGCAACTCAAGCTCTTGCTGCTCACCACCGGCCATTGGCAGCACATCTACAGCACCACAGACATTGGGGCTCCGGGCTTTCCCTGACGAACAGGGCTTCGACGTTTACCACCAGCTGCATCTGGGCGCCCACTCCAAAAAAAACCCGAAAAATCACGACCGTCTGACGATTGCTGCCACACAAAAAGTGTCAGCCAGTCAAGCTCCTGCTGCTTCTCAGCGGCCATTGGCAGCGCATCTACAGCACCACAGACATCAGGGCTCCGGGCTTTCCCTGACGAACAGGGCTTCGACGTTTACCACCAGCTGCACCTGGGGGGCCCACTGAAAAAAACCCCGAAAAATCATGAACGTCGGACGATTGCTCCCACACCAAAAGTGCCAGCCAGTCAAGCTCTTGCTGCTCCTCCCCGGCCGTTGGCAGCGCATCTACAGCACCACAGACATCGGGGCTCCGGGCTTTCCCTGACGAACAGGGCTTCGACGTTTACCACCAGCTGCACCTGGGCGCCCACTCCAAAAAAACCCGAAAAATCACGAAAGTCGGACGATTGCTCCCACAAAAAAAGTGCCAGCCAGTCAAGCTCCTGCTGCTCCTCAGCGGCCATTGGCAGCGCATCTACAGCACCACAGACATCGGGGCTCCGGGCTTTCCCTGACGAACAGGGCTTAGACGTTTACGACCACCTGCACCTGGGGGGCCCACAAAAAAAAACCCCAAAAAATCACGAACGTCGGACGATTGCTCCCACACCGAAAGTGCCAGCAACTCAAGCTCTTGCTACTCCTCACCGGCCATTGGCAGCGCATCTACAGCACCACAGACATCGGGGCTCCGGGCTTTCCCTGACGAACAGGGCTTCGACGTTTACCACCAGCTGCACCTGGGGGGCCCACTGAAAAAAACCCCGAAAAATCATGAAGGTCGGACGATTGCTCCCACACCGAAAGTGCCAGCCACTCAAGCTCTTCCTGCTCCTCAGCGGCCATTGGCAGCGCATCTACAGCACCACAGACACTGGGGCTCCGGGCACTCCCTGACGAACAGGGCTTCGACGTTTACCACCAGCTGCACCTGGGCACCCACTCCAAAAAAACCCGAAAAATCACGAACGTCTGACGATTGCTGCCACACAAAAAGTGTCAGCCAGTCAAGCTCCTGCTGCTTCTCAGCGGCCATTGGCAGCGCATCTACAGCACCACAGACATCAGGGCTCCGGGCTTTCCCTGACGAACAGGGCTTCGACGTTTACCACCAGCTGCACCTGGGGGGCCCACTGAAAAAAACCCCGAAAAATCATGAACGTCGGACGATTGCTCCCACACCAAAAGTGCCAGCCAGTCAAGCTCTTGCTACTCCTCACCGGCCATTGGCAGCGCATCTACAGCACCACAGACATCGGGGCTCCGGGCTTTCCCTGACGAACAGGGCTTCGACTTTTACCACCAGCTGCACCTGGTCGCCCACGCCAAAAAAACCCGAAAAATCACGAACGTCGGACGATTGCTCCCACAAAAAAAGTGCCAGCCAGTCAAGCTCCTGCTGCTCCTCACCGGCCATTGGCAGCGCATCTACAGCACCACAGACATCGGGGCTCCGGGCTTTCCCTGACGAACAGGGCTTCGACGTTTACCACCAGCTGCGTCTGGGCGCCCACTCCAAAAAAACCCGAAAAATCACGAACGTCGGACGATTGCTCCCACAAAAAAAGTGCCAGCCAGTCAAGCTCCTGCTGCTCCTCAGCGGCCATTGGCAGCGCATCTACAGCACCACAGACATCGGGGCTCCGGGCTTTCCCTGACGAACAGGGCTTCGACGTTTACCACCACCTGCACCTGGGGGGCCAACAAAAAAAAAACCCAAAAAATCACGAACGTCGGACGATTGCTCCCACACAAAAAGTGCCAGCCAGTCAAGCTCTTGCTACTCCTCACCGGCCATTGGCAGCGCATCTACAGCACCACAGACATCGGGGCTCCGGGCTTTCCCTGACGAACAGGGCTTCGACGTTTACCACCATCTGCACCTGGTCGCCCACGCCAAAAAAACCCGAAAAATCACGAACGTCGGACGATTGCTCCCACAAAAAAAGTGCCAGCCAGTCAAGCTCCTGCTGCTCCTCACCGGCCATTGGCAGCGCATCTACAGCACCACAGACATCGGGGCTCCGGGCTTTCCCTGACGAACAGGGCTTCGACGTTTACCACCAGCTGCGTCTGGGCGCCCACTAAAAAAAACCCGAAAAATCACGAACGTCGGACGATTGCTGCCACACAAAAAGTGTCAGCCAGTCAAGCTCCTGCTGCTCCTCAGCGGCCATTGGCAGCGCATCTACAGCACCACAGACATCGGGGCTCCGGGCTTTCCCTGACAAACAGGGCTTCGACGTTTACCACCAGCTGCACCTGGGGGGCCCACTGAAAAAAACCCCGAAAAATCACGAACGTCGGACGATTGCTCCCACAAAAAAAGTGCCAGCCAGTCAAGCTCCTGCTGCTCCTCAGCGGCCATTGGCAGCGCATCTACAGCACCACAGACATCGGGGCTCCGGGCTTTCCCTGACGAACAGGGCTTCGACGTTTACCACCACCTGCACCTGGGGGGCCAACAAAAAAAAAACCCAAAAAATCACGAACGTCGGACGATTGCTCCCACACAAAAAGTGCCAGCCAGTCAAGCTCTTGCTACTCCTCACCGGCCATTGGCAGCGCATCTACAGCACCACAGACATCGGGGCTCCGGGCTTTCCCTGACGAACAGGGCTTCGACGTTTACCACCATCTGCACCTGGTCGCCCACGCCAAAAAAACCCGAAAAATCACGAACGTCGGACGATTGCTCCCACAAAAAAAGTGCCAGCCAGTCAAGCTCCTGCTGCTCCTCACCGGCCAT
Source organism: Chlamydotis macqueenii (assembly GCF_036417535.1). Lineage (NCBI taxonomy): Eukaryota > Metazoa > Chordata > Aves > Otidiformes > Otididae > Chlamydotis > Chlamydotis macqueenii. The sequence continues at coordinate 30,491,067 of NC_141592.1, read as the reverse complement.
TGGCAGCGCATCTACAGCACCACAGACATCGGGGCTCCGGGCTTTCCCTGACGAACAGGGCTTCGACGTTTACCACCAGCTGCGTCTGGGCGCCCACTAAAAAAAACCCGAAAAATCAAGAACGTCGGACGATTGCTGCCACACAAAAAGTGTCAGCCAGTCAAGCTCCTGCTGCTCCTCAGCGGCCATTGGCAGCGCATCTACAGCACCACAGACATCGGGGCTCCGGGCTTTCCCTGACAAACAGGGCTTCGACGTTTACCACCAGCTGCACCTGGGGGGCCCACTGAAAAAAACCCCGAAAAATCATGAACGTCGGACGATTGCTCCCACACCAAAAGTGCCAGCCAGTCAATCTCTTGCTGCTTCTCCCCGGCCATTGGCAGCGCATCTACAGCACCACAGACATCGGGGCTCCGGGCTTTCCCTGACGAACAGGGCTTCGACGTTTACCACCACCTGCACCTGGGGGGCCCACTGAAAAAAACCCCAAAAAATCATGAACGTCGGACGATTGCTCCCACACCGAAAGTGCCAGCCAGTCAAGCTCTTGCTGCTCCTCACCGGCCATTGACATCGCATCTACAGCACCACAGACATCGGGGCTCCGGGCTTTCCCTGACGAACAGGGCTTCGACGTTTACCACCAGCTGCACCTGGTCGCCCACTCCAAAAAAACCCGAAAAATCACGAACGTCGGTCGATTGCTCCCACTCCGAAAGTGCAAGCCAGTCCAGCTTTTGCTCTCCTCCCCGGCCGTTGGCAGCGCATCTACAGCACCACAGACATCGGGGCTCCTGGCTTTCCCTGACGAACAGGGCTTCGACATTTACCACCAGCTGCACCTGGGCGCCCACTCCAAAAAAACCCGAAAAATCACGAACGTCGGACGATTGCTCCCACACAAGAAGTGCCAGCCAGTCAAGCTCCTGCTGCTCCTCCCCGGCCATTGGCAGCGCATCTACAGCACCACAGACATCGGGGCTCCGGGCTTTCCCTGACGAACAGGGCTTCGACGTTTACCACCAGCTGCACCTGGGCGCCCGCTCCAAAAAAACCCCGAAAAATCACGAAGATCGGACGATTGCTCCCACACCGAAAGTGCCAGCCAGTCAAGCTCTTGCTGCGGCTCCGCGGCCATTGGCAGTGCATCTACAGCACCACAGACATCGGGGCTCCGGGCTTTCCCTGACGAACAGGGCTTCGACGTTTACCACCACCTGCACCTGGGCGCCCATTGGAAAAAAACCCAAGAAAAATCACGAACGTTGGACGATTGCTCCCACACCGAAAGTGCCAGCCAGTCAAGCACTTGCTGCTCCTACCCGGCCATTGGCAGAGCATCTACAGCACCACAGACATCGGGGCTCCGGGCTTTCCCTGTCGAACAGGGCTTCGACATTTACCACCAGCTGCACCTGGTCGCCCACTCCAAAAAAACCCGAAAAATCACGAACGTCAGACGATTGCTCCCACACAAGAAGTGCCAGCCAGTCAAGCTCCTGCTGCTGCTCCCCGGCCATTGGCAGTGCATCTACAGCACCACAGACATCGGGGCTCCGGGCTTTCCCTGACGAACAGGGCTTCGACGTTTACCACCAGCTGCACCTGGGCGCCCACTCCAGAAAAACCCCGAAAAATCACGAACGTCGGACGATTGCTCCCACACCGAAAGTGCCAGCCAGTCAAGCTCTTGCTGCTGCTCCTCAGCAGCCATTGGCAGTGCATCTACAGCACCACAGACATCGGGGCTCCGGGCTTTCCCTGACGAACAGGGCTTCGACGTTTACCACCAGCTGCACCTGGGCGCCCACTAAAAAAAACCCCAAAAAATCACGAACGTCGGACGATTGCTCCCACACAAGAAGTGCCAGCCACACAAGCTCTTCCTGCTCATCACCGGCCATTGGCAGCGCATCTACAGCACCACAGACATCGGGGCTCCGGGCTTTCCCTGACGAACAGGGCTTCGACGTTTACCACCAGCTGCACCTGGGCACCCACTCCAAAAAAACCCGAAAAATCACGAACGTCTGACGATTGCTACCACACAAAAAGTGTCAGCCAGTCAAGCTCCTGCTGCTCCTCAGCGGCCATTGGCAGCGCATCTACAGCACCACAGACATCGGGGCTCCGGGCTTTCCCTGACAAACAGGGCTTCGACGTTTACCACCAGCTGCACCTGGGGGGCCCACTGAAAAAAACCCCGAAAAATCATGAACGTCGGACGATTGCTCCCACACCAAAAGTGCCAGCCAGTCAATCTCTTGCTGCTTCTCCCCGGCCATTGGCAGCGCATCTACAGCACCACAGACATCGGGGCTCCGGGCTTTCCCTGACGAACAGGGCTTCGACGTTTACCACCAGCTGCACCTGGGGGGCCCACTGAAAAAAACCCCAAAAAATCATGAACGTCGGACGATTGCTCCCACACCGAAAGTGCCAGCCAGTCAAGCTCTTGCTGCTCCTCACCGGCCATTGACATCGCATCTACAGCACCACAGACATCGGGGCTCCGGGCTTTCCCTGACGAACAGGGCTTCGACATTTACCACCACCTGCACCTGGGCGCCCACTGAAAAAAAACCCGAAAAATCACGAACGTCGGACGATTGCTCCCACACCGAAAATGCCAGCCAGTCAAGCTCTTGCTGCTCCTCCCCGGCCACTGGCAGCGCATCTACAGCACCACAGACATCGGGGCTCCGGGCTTTCCCTGACGAACAGGGCTTCGACGTTTACCACCAGCTGCACCTGGTCGCCCACTCCAAAAAAACCGAAAAATCACGAACGTCGGTCGATTGCTCCCACTCCGAAAGTCCAAGCCAGTCCAGCTTTTGCTCTCCTCCCCGGCCGTTGGCAGCGCATCTACAGCACCACAGACATCGGGGCTCCGGGCTTTCCCTGACGAACAGGGCTTCGACATTTACCACCAGCTGCACCTGGGCGCCCACTCCAAAAAAACCCGAAAAATCACGAACGTCGGTCGATTGCTCCCACACCGAAAGTGCCAGCCAGTCAAGCTCTTGCTGCTCCTCACCGGCCATTGGCAGTGCATCTACAGCACCACAGACATCGGGGCTCCGGGCTTTCCCTGACGAACAGGGCTTCGACGTTTACCACCATCCGCACCTGGTCGCCCACGCCAAAAAAACCCGAAAAATCACGAACGTCGGACGATTGCTCCCACACCGAAAGTGCCAGCCAGTCAAGCTCTTGCTGCTCCTCACCGGCCATTGGCAGCGCATCTACAGCACCACAGACATCGGGGCTCCGGGCTTTCCCTGACGAACAGGGCTTCGACATTTACCACCAGCTGCACCTGGGCACCCACTCCAAAAAAACCCGAAAAATCACGAACGTCGGACGATTGCACCCACACCGAAAGTGCCAGCCAGTCAAGCTCTTGCTGCTCCTCCCCGGCCATTGGCAGCGCATCTACAGCACCACAGACATCGGGGCTCCGGGCACTCCCTGACGAACAGGGCTTCGATATATACTACCAGCTGCACCTGGGCGCCCACTCCAAAAAAACCCCGAAAACTCATCAAGATCGGACGATTGCTCCCACACCAAAAGTGCCAGCCAGTCAAGCTCTTGCTGCTCCTCACCGGCCATTGGCAGCGCATCTACAGCACCACAGACATCGGGGCTCCGGGCTTTCCCTGACGAACAGGGCTTCGACGTTTACCACCACCTGCACCTGGGCGCCCATTGGAAAAAAACCCAAGAAAAATCACGAACGTTGGACGATTGCTCCCACACCGAAAGTGCCAGCAACTCAAGCTCTTGCTACTCCTCACCGGCCATTGGCAGCGCATCTACAGCACCACAGACATCGGGGCTCCGGGCTTTCCCTGACGAACAGGGCTTCGACGTTTACCACCAGCTGCACCTGGGGGGCCCACTGAAAAAAACCCCTAAAAATCATGAAGGTCGGACGATTGCTCCCACACCGAAAGTGCCAGCCACTCAAGCTCTTGCTGCTCATCACCGGCCATTGGCAGCGCATCTACAGCACCACAGACACTGCGGCTCCGGGCACTCCCTGACGAACAGGGCTTCGACGTTTACCACCAGCTGCACCTGGGCACCCACTCCAAAAAAACCCGAAAAATCACGAACGTCTGACGATTGCTGCCACACAAAAAGTGTCAGCCAGTCAAGCTCCTGCTGCTTCTCAGCGGCCATTGGCAGCGCATCTACAGCACCACAGACATCAGGGCTCCGGGCTTTCCCTGACGAACAGGGCTTCGACGTTTACCACCAGCTGCACCTGGAGGGCCCACTGAAAAAAACCCCGAAAAATCATGAACGTCGGACGATTGCTCCCACACCAAAAGTGCCAGCCAGTCAAGCTCTTGCTGCTCCTCCCCGGCCGTTGGCAGCGCATCTACAGCACCACAGACATCGGGGCTCTGAGCTTTCCCTGACGAACAGGGCTTCGACGTTTACCACCACCTGCACCTGGGCGCCCATTGGAAAAAAACCCAAGAAAAATCACGAACGTTGGACGATTGCTCCCACACCGAAAGTGCCAGCCAGTCAAGCTCTTGCTGCTCCTCCCCGGCCATTGGCAGCGCATCTACAGCGCCACAGACATCGGGGCTCTGGGCTTTCCCTGACGAACAGTGCTTCGACATTTACCACCAGCTGCGCCTGAGCGCTCACTAAAAAAAAACCCGAAAAATCACGAACGTCGGACGATTGCTCCCACACAAAAAGTGCCAGCCAGTGAAGCTCCTGCTGCTCCTCAGCGGCCATTGGCAGCGCATCTACAGCACCACAGACATCGGGGCTCCGGGCTTTCCCTGACGAACAGGGCTTCGACATTTACCACCACCTGCGCCTGGTCGCCCACTCCAGAAAAACCCGAAAAATCACGAACGTCGGACGATTGCTCCCACACCGAAAATGCCAGCCAGTCAAGCTCTTGCTGCTCCTCACCGGCCATTGGCAGCGCATCTACAGCACCACAGACATCGGGGCTCCGGGCTTTCCCTGACAAACAGGGCTTCGACATTTACCACCAGCTGCACCTGGGCGCCCATTGGAAAAAAACCCAAGAAAAATCACGAACGTTGGATGATTGCTCCCACACCGAAATTGCCAGCAACTCAAGCTCTTGCTGCTCCTCACCGGCCATTGGCAGCACATCTACAGCACCACAGACATTGGGGCTCCGGGCTTTCCCTGACGAACAGGGCTTCGACGTTTACCACCAGCTGCACCTGGGCGCCCACTCCAAAAAAACCCGAAAAATCACGAACGTCGGTCGATTGCTCCCACTCCAAAAGTGCAAGCCAGTCCAGCTCCTGCTGCTCCTCACCGGCCGTTGGCAGCGCATCTACAGCACCACAGACATCGGGGCTCCGGGCTTTCCCTGACGAACAGGGCTTCGACATTTACCACCAGCTGCATCTGGGCGCCCACTCCAAAAAAAACCCGAAAAATCACGAACGTCGGACGATTGCTCCCACACAAGAAGTGCCAGCCAGTCAAGCTCCTGCTGCTCCTCAGCGGCCATTGGCAGCGCATCTACAGCACCACAGACATCGGGGCTCCGGGCTTTCCCTGACGAACAGGGCTTCGACGTTTACCACCAGCTGCACCTGGGCGCCCACTCCAAAAAAACCCCGAAAAATCACGAAGATCGGACGATTGTTCCCACACCGAAAGTGCCAGCCAGTCAAGCTCTTGCTGCTGCTCCCCGGCCATTGGCAGTGCAACTACAGCACCACAGACATCGGGGCTCCGGGCTTTCCCTGACGAACAGGGCTTCGACATTTACCACCAGCTGCATCTGGGCGCCCACTCCAAAAAAAACCCGAAAAATCACGAACGTCGGACGATTGCTCCCACACAAGAAGTGCCAGCCAGTCAAGCTCCTGCTGCTCCTCAGCGGCCATTGGCAGCGCATCTACAGCACCACAGACATCGGGGCTCCGGGCTTTCCCTGACGAACAGGGCTTCGACGTTTACCACCAGCTGCACCTGGGCGCCCACTCCAAAAAAACCCCGAAAAATCACGAAGATCGGACGATTGTTCCCACACCGAAAGTGCCAGCCAGTCAAGCTCTTGCTGCTGCTCCCCGGCCATTGGCAGTGCATCTACAGCACCACAGACATCGGGGCTCTGGGCTTTCCCTGACGAATAGGGCTTCGACGTTTACCACCACATGCACCTGGGCGCCCATTGGAAAAAAACCCAAGAAAAATCACGAACGTCGGACGATTGCTCCCACACAAGAAGTGCCAGCCAGTCAAGCTCCTGCTGCTCCTCACCGGCCATTGGCAGCGCATCTACAGCACCACAGACATCGGGGCTCCGGGCTTTCCCTGACGAACAGGGCTTCGACGTTTACCACCACCTGCACCTGGGCGCCCATTGTAAAAAAACCCAAGAAAAATCACGAACGTTGGATGATTGCTCCCACACCGAAATTGCCAGCAACTCAAGCTCTTGCTGCTCACCACCGGCCATTGGCAGCACATCTACAGCACCACAGACATTGGGGCTCCGGGCTTTCCCTGACGAACAGGGCTTCGACGTTTACCACCAGCTGCACCTGGGCGCCCACTCCAAAAAAACCCGAAAAATCACGAACGTCGGTCGATTGCTCCCACTCCGAAAGTGCAAGCCAGTCCAGCTTTTGCTGCTCCTCCCTGGCCGTTGGCAGCGCATCTACAGCACCACAGACATCGGGGCTCCGGGCTTTCCCTGACGAACAGGGCTTCGACATTTACCACCAGCTGCATCTGGGCGCCCACTCCAAAAAAAACCCGAAAAATCACGAACGTCGGACGATTGCTCCCACACAAGAAGTGCCAGCCAGTCAAGCTCCTGCTGCTCCTCAGCGGCCATTGGCAGCGCATCTACAGCACCACAGACATCGGGGCTCCGGGCTTTCCCTGACGAACAGGGCTTCGACGTTTACCACCACCTGCACCTGGGCGCCCATTGGAAAAAAACCCAAGAAAAATCACGAACGTTGGACGATTGCTCCCACACCGAAAGTGCCAGCAACTCAAGCTCTTGCTACACCTCACCGGCCATTGGCAGCGCATCTACAGCACCACAGACATCGGGGCTCCGGGCTTTCCCTGACGAACAGGGCTTCGACGTTTACCACCACCTGCACCTGGGCGCCATTTGGAAAAAAACCCAAGAAAAATCACGAACGTTGGACGATTGCTCCCACAGCGAAAGTGCCAGCCAGTCAAGCACTTGCTGCTCCTACCCGGCCATTGGCAGAGCATCTACAGCACTACAGACATCGGGGCTCCGGGCTTTCCCTGACGAACAGGGCTTCGACATTTACCACCAGCTGCACCTGGGAGTCCACTCCAAAAAAACCCGAAAAATCACGAACGTCGGACGATTGCTCCCACAAAAAAAGTGCCAGCCAGTCAAGCTCCTGCTGCTCCTCAGCGGCCATTGGCAGCGCATCTACAGCACCACAGACATCGGGGCTCCGGGCTTTCCCTGACGAACAGGGCTTCGACGTTTACCACCAGCTGCACCTGGGCACCCACTCCAAATAAACCCGAAAAATCACGAACGTCTGACGATTGCTGCCACACAAAAAGTGTCAGCCAGTCAAGCTCTTGCTGCTCCTCAGCGGCCATTGGCAGCGCATCTACAGCACCACAGACATCGGGGCTCCGGGCTTTCCCTGACGAACAGGACTTCGATATTTACCACCAGCTGCACCTGGGCGCCCACTCCAAAAATACCCCGAAAAATCACGAACATCGGACGATTGCTCCCACACCGAAAGTGCCAGCCAGTCAATCTCTTGCTGCTTCTCCCCGGCCATTGGCAGCGCATCTACAGCACCACAGACATCGGGGCTCCGGGCTTTCCCTGACGAACAGGGCTTCGACGTTTACCACCAGCTGCACCTGGGGGGCCCACTGAAAAAAACCCCAAAAAATCATGAACGTCGGACGATTGCTCCCACACCGAAAGTGCCAGCCAGTCAAGCTCTTGCTGCTCCTCCCCGGCCATTGGCAGCGCATCTACAGCGCCACAGACATCGGGGCTCTGGGCTTTCCCTGACGAACAGTGCTTCGACATTTACCACCAGCTGCGCCTGAGCGCTCACTAAAAAAAAACCCGAAAAATCACGAACGTCGGACGATTGCTCCCACACAAAAAGTGCCAGCCAGTGAAGCTCCTGCTGCTCCTCAGCGGCCATTGGCAGCGCATCTACAGCACCACAGACATCGGGGCTCCGGGCTTTCCCTGACGAACAGGGCTTCGACATTTACCACCACCTGCGCCTGGTCGCCCACTCCAGAAAAACCCGAAAAATCACGAACGTCGGACGATTGCTCCCACACCGAAAATGCCAGCCAGTCAAGCTCTTGCTGCTCCTCACCGGCCATTGGCAGCGCATCTACAGCACCACAGACATCGGGGCTCCGGGCTTTCCCTGACAAACAGGGCTTCGACGTTTACCACCACCTGCACCTGGGCGCCCATTGGAAAAAAACCCAAGAAAAATCACGAACGTTGGATGATTGCTCCCACACCGAAATTGCCAGCAACTCAAGCTCTTGCTGCTCCTCACCGGCCATTGGCAGCACATCTACAGCACCACAGACATTGGGGCTCCGGGCTTTCCCTGACGAACAGGGCTTCGACGTTTACCACCATCTGCACCTGGGGGGCCCACTGAAAAAAACCCCGTAAAATCATGAACGTCGGACGATTGCTCCCACACCAAAAGTGCCAGCCAGTCAAGCTCTTGCTGCTCCTCACCGGCCGTTGGCAGCGCATCTACAGCACCACAGACATCGGGGCTCCGGGCTTTCCCTGACGAACAGGGCTTCGACGTTTACCACCAGCTGCACCTGGGCGCCCACTCCAAAAAAACCTGAAAAATCACGAACGTCTGACGATTGCTGCCACACAAAAAGTGTCAGCCAGTCAAGCTCCTGCTGCTCCTCAGCGGCCATTGGCAGCGCATCTACAGCACGACAGACATCGGGGCTCCGGGCTTTCCCTGACAAACGGGGCTTCGACTTTTACCACCAGCTGCACCTGGGCGCCCACTCCAAAAAAACCCTGAAAAATCACGAAGATCGGACGATTGCTCCCACACCGAAAGTGCCAGCCAGTCAATCTCTTGCTGCTCCTCCCCGGCCATTGGCAGCGCATCTACAGCACCACAGACATCGGGGCTCCGGGCTTTCCCTGACGAACAGGGCTTCGACCTTTACCACCAGCTGCACCTGGGGGGCCCACTGAAAAAAACCCCAAAAAATCACGAACGTCGGACGATTGCTCCCACACCGAAAATGCCAGCCAGTCAAGCTCTTGCTGCTCCTCACCGGCCATTGGCAGCGCATCTACAGCACCACAGACATCGGGGCTCCGGGCTTTCCCTGACAAACAGGGCTTCGACGTTTACCACCACCTGCACCTGGGCGCCCATTGGAAAAAAACCCAAGAAAAATCACGAACGTTGGATGATTGCTCCCACACCGAAATTGCCAGCAACTCAAGCTCTTGCTGCTCACCACCGGCCATTGGCAGCACATCTACAGCACCACAGACATTGGGGCTCCGGGCTTTCCCTGACGAACAGGGCTTCGACGTTTACCACCAGCTGCACCTGGGCGCCCACTCCAAAAAAACCCGAAAAATCACGAACGTCGGTCGATTGCTCCCACTCCGAAAGTGCAAGCCAGTCCAGCTTTTGCTGCTCCTCCCTGGCCGTTGGCAGCGCATCTACAGCACCACAGACATCGGGGCTCCGGGCTTTCCCTGACGAACAGGGCTTCGACATTTACCACCAGCTGCATCTGGGCGCCCACTCCAAAAAAAACCCGAAAAATCACGAACGTCGGACGATTGCTCCCACACAAGAAGTGCCAGCCAGTCAAGCTCCTGCTGCTCCTCAGCGGCCATTGGCAGCGCATCTACAGCACCACAGACATCGTGGCTCCGGGCTTTCCCTGACGAACAGGGCTTCGACGTTTACCACCACCTGCACCTGGGCGCCCATTGGAAAAAAACCCAAGAAAAATCACGAACGTTGGACGATTGCTCCCGCACCGAAAGTGCCAGCAACTCAAGCTCTTGCTACTCCTCACCGGCCATTGGCAGCGCATCTACAGCACCACAGACATCGGGGCTCCGGGCTTTCCCTGACGAACAGGGCTTCGACGTTTACCACCAGCTGCACCTGGTCGCCCACGCCAAAAAAACCCAAAAAATCACGAACGTCGGACGATTGCTCCCACAAAAAAAGTGCCAGCCAGTCAAGCTCCTGCTGCTCCTCACCGGCCATTGGCAGCACATCTACAGCACCACAGACATCGGGGTTCCGGGCTTTCCCTGACGAACAGGGCTTCGACGTTTACCACCAGCTGCACCTGGGCGCCATTTGGAAAAAAACCCAAGAAAAATCACGAACGTTGGACGATTGCTCCCACATCGAAAGTGCCAGCCAGTCAAGCACTTGCTGCTCCTACCCGGCCATTGGCAGAGCATCTACAGCACCACAGACATCGGGGCTCCGGGCTTTCCCTGACGAACAGGGCTTCGACATTTACCACCAGCTGCACCTGGTCGCCCACTCCAAAAAAACCCGAAAAATCACGAACGTTGGACGATTGCTCCCACACAAGAAGTGCCAGCCAGTCAAGCTCCTGCTGCTCCTCAGCGGCCATTGGCAGCGCATCTACAGCACCACAGACATCGGGGCTCCGGGCTTTCCTTGACGAACAGGGCTTCGACGTTTACCACCAGCTGCACCTGGGCGCCCACTCCAAAAAAACCCCGAAAAATCACGAACGTCGGACGATTGCTCCCACACCGAAAGTGCCAGCCAGTCAAGCTCTTGCTGCTGCTCCCCGGCCATTGGCAGTGCATCTACAGCACCACAGACATCGGGGCTCCGGGCTTTCCCTGACGAACAGGGCTTCGACGTTTACCACCACCTGCACCTGGGCGCCCATTGGACAAAAACCCAAAAAAAATCACGAACGTTGGACGATTGCTCCCACACCGAAAGTGCCAGCAACTCAAGCTCTTGCTACTCCTCACCGGCCATTGGCAGCGCATCTACAGCACCACAGACATCGGGGCTACGGGCTTTCCCTGACGAACAGGGCTTCGACGTTTACCACCAGCTGCACCTGGTCACCCACTCCAAAAAAACCCGAAAAATCACGAACGTCGGACGATTGCTCCCACAAAAAAAGTGCCAGCCAGTCAAGCTCCTGCTGCTCCTCACCGGCCATTGGCAGTGCATCTACAGCACCACAGACATCGGGGCTCCGGGCACTCCCTGACGAACAGGGCTTCGACGTTTACCACCACCTGCACCTGGGGGGCCCACTAAAAAAAACCCCAAAAAATCACGAACGTCGGACGATTGCTCCCACACAAAAAGTGCCAGCCAGTCAAGCTCTTCCTGCTCCTCACCGGCCATTGGCAGCGCATCTACAGCACCACAGACATCGGGGCTCCGGGCTTTCCCTGACGAACAGGGCTTTGACTTTTACCACCACCTGCACCTGGGCGCCCATTGGAAAAAAACCCAAGAAAAATCACGAACGTTGGACGATTGCTCCCACACCGAAAGTGCCAGCAACTCAAGCTCTTGCTACTCCTCACCGGCCATTGGCAGCGCATCTACAGCACCACAGACATCGGGGCTCCGGGCTTTCCCTGACGAACAGGGCTTCGACGTTTACCACCATCTGCACCTGGTCGCCCACGCCAAAAAAACCCGAAAAATCACGAACGTCGGACGATTGCTCCCACAAAAAAAGTGCCAGCCAGTCAAGCTCCTGCTGCTCCTCAGCGGCCATTGGCAGCGCATCTACCGCACCAGAGACATCGGGGCTCCGGGCTTTCCCTGACGAACAGGGCTTCGACGTTTACCACCAGCTGCACCTGGGCGCCCACTCCAAAAAAACCCGAAAAATCATGTACGTCGGACGATTGTTCCCACACAAAAAGTGCCAGCCAGTCAAGCTCCTGCTGCTCCTCAGCGGCCATTGGCAGCGCATCTACAGCACCACAGACATCGGGGCTCCGGGCTTTCCCTCACGAACAGGGCTTCGACGTTTACCACCGTCTGCACATGGGGGGCCCACTGAAAAAAAACCCGAAAAATCATGAACATCGGACGATTGCTCCCACACCGAAAGTGCCAGCCACTCAAGCTCTTGCTACTCCTCCCCGGCCATTGGCAGCGCATCTACAGCACCACAGACATCAGGCCTCCGGGCTTTCCCTGACGAACAGGGCTTCGACGTTTACCACCAGCTGCACCTGGGGGGCCCACTGAAAAAAACCCCGAAAAATCACGAACATCGGACGATTGCTCCCACACCGAATGTGCCAGCCACTCAAGCTCTTGCTGCTCCTCAGCGGCCATTGGCAGCGCATCTACAGCACCACAGACATCGGGGCTCCGGGCTTTCCCTGACGAACAGGGCTTCGACGTTTACCACCAGCTGCACCTGGGCGCCCACTGAAAAGAAAACCCCGAAAAATCACGAACATCGGACGATTGCTCCCACACCGAAAGTGCCAGCCAGTCAAGCTCTTGCTGCTCCTCCCCGGCCATTGGCAGCGCATCTACAGCACCACAGACATCGGGACTCCGGGCTTTCCCTGACGAACAGGCCTTCGACGTTTACCACCAGCTGCACCGGGTCGCCCACTCCAAAAAAACCCGAAAAATCACGAACGTCGGACGATTGCTCCCACACCGAAAGTGCCAGCCAGTCAAGCTCTTGCTGCTCCTCACCGGCCATTGGCAGCGCATCTACAGCAGCACAGACATCGGGGCTCCGGGCTTTCCCTGACGAACAGGGCTTCGACGTTTACCACCAGCTGCACCTGGGCGCCCACTCCAAAAAAACCCGAAAAATCATGTACGTCGGACGATTGCTCCCACACAAAAAGTGCCAGCCAGTCAAGCTCCTGCTGCTCCTCACCGGCCATTGGCAGCGCATCTACAGCACCACAGACATCGGGGCTCCGGGCTTTCCCTGACGAACAGGGCTTCGACGTTTACCACCATCTGCACCTGGTCGCCCACGCCAAAAAAACCCGAAAAATCACGAACGTCTGACGATTGCTCCCACACAAAAAGTGCCAGCCAGTCAAGCTCTTGCTGCTCATCACCGGCCATTGGCAGCCCATCTACAGCACCACAGACATAGGGGCTCCAGGCTTTCCCTCACGAACAGGGCTTCGACGTTTACCACCAGCTGCACATGGGGGGCCCACTGAAAAAAACCCCGAAAAATCACGAACATCGGACGATTGCTCCCACACCGAATGTGCCAGCCACTCAAGCTCTTGCTGCTCCTCCCCGGCCATTGGCAGCGCATCTACAGCACCACAGACATCACGCCTCCGGGCTTTCCCTGACGAACAGGGCTTCGACGTTTACCACCAGCTGCACCTGGACACCCATTGGAAAAAAACCCCAAAAAATCACGAATGTCGGACGATTGCTCCCACACCGAAAATGCCAGCAACTCAAGCTCTTGCTGCTCCTCACCGGCCATTGGCAGCCCATCTACAGCACCACAGACATCGGGGCTCCGGGCTTTCCCTCACGAACAGGGTTTCAACATTTACCACCACCTGCACCTGGGCGCCCACTCCAAAAAAAACCCGAAAAATCACGAACGTCGGACGATTGCTCCCACACCAAAAGTGCCAGCCAGTCAAGCTCTTGCTGCTCCTCACCGGCCGTTGGCAGCGCATCTACAGCACCACAGACATCGGGGCTCCGGGCTTTCCCTGACGAACAGGGCTTCGACGTTTACCACCAGCTGCACCTGGGCGCCCACTCCAAAAAAACCTGAAAAATCACGAACGTCTGACGATTGCTGCCACACAAAAAGTGTCAGCCAGTCAAGCTCCTGCTGCTCCTCAGCGGCCATTGGCAGCGCATCTACAGCACGACAGACATCGGGGCTCCGGGCTTTCCCTGACAAACGGGGCTTCGACTTTTACCACCAGCTGCACCTGGGCGCCCACTCCAAAAAAACCCTGAAAAATCACGAAGATCGGACGATTGCTCCCACACCGAAAGTGCCAGCCAGTCAATCTCTTGCTGCTCCTCCCCGGCCATTGGCAGCGCATCTACAGCACCACAGACATCGGGGCTCCGGGCTTTCCCTGACGAACAGGGCTTCGACCTTTACCACCAGCTGCACCTGGGGGGCCCACTGAAAAAAACCCCAAAAAATCACGAACGTCGGACGATTGCTCCCACACCGAAAATGCCAGCCAGTCAAGCTCTTGCTGCTCCTCACCGGCCATTGGCAGCGCATCTACAGCACCACAGACATCGGGGCTCCGGGCTTTCCCTGACAAACAGGGCTTCGACGTTTACCACCACCTGCACCTGGGCGCCCATTGGAAAAAAACCCAAGAAAAATCACGAACGTTGGATGATTGCTCCCACACCGAAATTGCCAGCAACTCAAGCTCTTGCTGCTCACCACCGGCCATTGGCAGCACATCTACAGCACCACAGACATTGGGGCTCCGGGCTTTCCCTGACGAACAGGGCTTCGACGTTTACCACCAGCTGCACCTGGGCGCCCACTCCAAAAAAACCCGAAAAATCACGAACGTCGGTCGATTGCTCCCACTCCGAAAGTGCAAGCCAGTCCAGCTTTTGCTGCTCCTCCCTGGCCGTTGGCAGCGCATCTACAGCACCACAGACATCGGGGCTCCGGGCTTTCCCTGACGAACAGGGCTTCGACATTTACCACCAGCTGCATCTGGGCGCCCACTCCAAAAAAAACCCGAAAAATCACGAACGTCGGACGATTGCTCCCACACAAGAAGTGCCAGCCAGTCAAGCTCCTGCTGCTCCTCAGCGGCCATTGGCAGCGCATCTACAGCACCACAGACATCGTGGCTCCGGGCTTTCCCTGACGAACAGGGCTTCGACGTTTACCACCACCTGCACCTGGGCGCCCATTGGAAAAAAACCCAAGAAAAATCACGAACGTTGGACGATTGCTCCCGCACCGAAAGTGCCAGCAACTCAAGCTCTTGCTACTCCTCACCGGCCATTGGCAGCGCATCTACAGCACCACAGACATCGGGGCTCCGGGCTTTCCCTGACGAACAGGGCTTCGACGTTTACCACCAGCTGCACCTGGTCGCCCACGCCAAAAAAACCCAAAAAATCACGAACGTCGGACGATTGCTCCCACAAAAAAAGTGCCAGCCAGTCAAGCTCCTGCTGCTCCTCACCGGCCATTGGCAGCACATCTACAGCACCACAGACATCGGGGCTCCGGGCTTTCCCTGACGAACAGGGCTTCGACGTTTACCACCAGCTGCACCTGGGCGCCATTTGGAAAAAAACCCAAGAAAAATCACGAACGTTGGACGATTGCTCCCACATCGAAAGTGCCAGCCAGTCAAGCACTTGCTGCTCCTACCCGGCCATTGGCAGAGCATCTACAGCACCACAGACATCGGGGCTCCGGGCTTTCCCTGACGAACAGGGCTTCGACATTTACCACCAGCTGCACCTGGTCGCCCACTCCAAAAAAACCCGAAAAATCACGAACGTTGGACGATTGCTCCCACACAAGAAGTGCCAGCCAGTCAAGCTCCTGCTGCTCCTCAGCGGCCATTGGCAGCGCATCTACAGCACCACAGACATCGGGGCTCCGGGCTTTCCCTGACGAACAGGGCTTCGACGTTTACCACCAGCTGCACCTGGGCGCCCACTCCAAAAAAACCCCGAAAAATCACGAACGTCGGACGATTGCTCCCACACCGAAAGTGCCAGCCAGTCAAGCTCTTGCTGCTGCTCCCCGGCCATTGGCAGTGCATCTACAGCACCACAGACATCGGGGCTCCGGGCTTTCCCTGACGAACAGGGCTTCGACGTTTACCACCACCTGCACCTGGGCGCCCATTGGAAAAAAACCCAAGAAAAATCACGAACGTTGGACGATTGCTCCCACACCGAAAGTGCCAGCAACTCAAGCTCTTGCTACTCCTCACCGGCCATTGGCAGCGCATCTACAGCACCACAGACATCGGGGCTACGGGCTTTCCCTGACGAACAGGGCTTCGACGTTTACCACCAGCTGCACCTGGTCGCCCACTCCAAAAAAACCCGAAAAATCACGAACGTCGGACGATTGCTCCCACAAAAAAAGTGCCAGCCAGTCAAGCTCTTCCTGCTCCTCAGCGGCCATTGGCAGCGCATCTACAGCACCACAGACATCGGGGCTCCGGGCTTTCCCTGACGAACAGGGCTTTGACTTTTACCACCACCTGCACCTGGGCGCCCATTGGAAAAAAACCCAAGAAAAATCACGAACGTTGGACGATTGCTCCCACACCGAAAGTGCCAGCAACTCAAGCTCTTGCTACTCCTCACCGGCCATTGGCAGCGCATCTACAGCACCACAGACATCGGGGCTCCGGGCTTTCCCTGACGAACAGGGCTTCGACGTTTACCACCATCTGCACCTGGTCGCCCACGCCAAAAAAACCCGAAAAATCACGAACGTCGGACGATTGCTCCCACAAAAAAAGTGCCAGCCAGTCAAGCTCCTGCTGCTCCTCAGCGGCCATTGGCAGCGCATCTACCGCACCAGAGACATCGGGGCTCCGGGCTTTCCCTGACGAACAGGGCTTCGACGTTTACCACCAGCTGCACCTGGGCGCCCACTCCAAAAAAACCCGAAAAATCATGTACGTCGGACGATTGTTCCCACACAAAAAGTGCCAGCCAGTCAAGCTCCTGCTGCTCCTCAGCGGCCATTGGCAGCGCATCTACAGCACCACAGACATCGGGGCTCCGGGCTTTCCCTCACGAACAGGGCTTCGACGTTTACCACCGTCTGCACATGGGGGGCCCACTGAAAAAAAACCCGAAAAATCATGAACATCGGACGATTGCTCCCACACCGAAAGTGCCAGCCACTCAAGCTCTTGCTGCTCCTCCCCGGCCATTGGCAGCGCATCTACAGCACCACAGACATCAGGCCTCCGGGCTTTCCCTGACGAACAGGGCTTCGACGTTTACCACCATCTGCACCTGGACACCCATTGGAAAAAAACCCAAGAAAAATCACGAACGTTGGACGATTGCTCCCACACCGAAAATGCCAGCAACTCAAGCTCTTGCTGCTCCTCACCGGCCATTGGCAGCCCATCTACAGCACCACAGACATCGGGGCTCCGGGCTTTCCCTGACGAACAGGGCTTCAACATTTACCACCACCTGCACCTGGGCGACCACTCCAAAAAAAACCCGAAAAATCAGGAATGTCGGACGATTGCTCCCACACAAAATGTGCCAGCCAGTCAAGCTCTTGCTGCTCATCACCGGCCATTGGCAGCCCATCTACAGCACCACAGACATAGGGGCTCCGGGCTTTCCCTGACGAACAGGGCTTCGACGTTTACCACCAGCTGCACCTGGGGGGCCCACTGAAAAAAACCCCGAAAAATCACGAACATCGGACGATTGCTCCCACACCGAATGTGCCAGCCACTCAAGCTCTTGCTGCTCCTCAGCGGCCATTGGCAGCGCATCTACAGCACCACAGACATTGGGGCTCCGGGCTTTCCCTGACGAACAGGGCTTCGACGTTTACCACCAGCTGCACCTGGGCGCCCACTGAAAAGAAAACCCCGAAAAATCACGAACATCGGACGATTGCTCCCACACCGAAAGTGCCAGCCAGTCAAGCTCTTGCTGCTCCTCCCCGGCCATTGGCAGCGCATCTACAGCACCACAGACATCGGGACTCCGGGCTTTCCCTGACGAACAGGCCTTCGACGTTTACCACCAGCTGCACCGGGTCGCCCACTCCAAAAAAACCCGAAAAATCACGAACGTCGGACGATTGCTCCCACACCGAAAGTGCCAGCCAGTCAAGCTCTTGCTGCTCCTCACCGGCCATTGGCAGCGCATCTACAGCAGCACAGACATCGGGGCTCCGGGCTTTCCCTGACGAACAGGGCTTCGACGTTTACCACCAGCTGCACCTGGGCGCCCACTCCAAAAAAACCCGAAAAATCATGTACGTCGGACGATTGCTCCCACACAAAAAGTGCCAGCCAGTCAAGCTCCTGCTGCTCCTCACCGGCCATTGGCAGCGCATCTACAGCACCACAGACATCGGGGCTCCGGGCTTTCCCTGACGAACAGGGCTTCGACGTTTACCACCATCTGCACCTGGTCGCCCACGCCAAAAAAACCCGAAAAATCACGAACGTCTGACGATTGCTCCCACACAAAAAGTGCCAGCCAGTCAAGCTCTTGCTGCTCATCACCGGCCATTGGCAGCCCATCTACAGCACCACAGACATAGGGGCTCCAGGCTTTCCCTCACGAACAGGGCTTCGACGTTTACCACCAGCTGCACATGGGGGGCCCACTGAAAAAAACCCCGAAAAATCACGAACATCGGACGATTGCTCCCACACCGAATGTGCCAGCCACTCAAGCTCTTGCTGCTCCTCCCCGGCCATTGGCAGCGCATCTACAGCACCACAGACATCACGCCTCCGGGCTTTCCCTGACGAACAGGGCTTCGACGTTTACCACCATCTGCACCTGGACACCCATTGGAAAAAAACCCCAAAAAATCACGAATGTCGGACGATTGCTCCCACACCGAAAATGCCAGCAACTCAAGCTCTTGCTGCTCCTCACCGGCCATTGGCAGCCCATCTACAGCACCACAGACATCGGGGCTCCGGGCTTTCCCTCACGAACAGGGTTTCAACATTTACCACCACCTGCACCTGGGCGCCCACTCCAAAAAAAACCCGAAAAATCACGAACGTCGGACGATTGCTCCCACACCAAAAGTGCCAGCCAGTCAAGCTCTTGCTGCTCCTCACCGGCCATTGGCAGCGCATCTACAGCACCACAGACATCGGGGCTCCAGGCTTTCCCTGACAAACAGGGCTTCGACGTTTACCACCACCTGCACCTGGGCGCCCATTGGAAAAAAACCCAAGAAAAATCACGAACGTTGGACGATTGCTCCCACACCGAAAGTGCCAGCAACTCAAGCTCTTGCTACTCCTCACCGGCCATTGGCAGCGCATCTACAGCACCACAGACATCGGGGCTCCGGGCTTTCCCTGACGAACAGGGCTTCGACGTTTACCACCATCTGCACCTGGTCGCCCACGCCAAAAAAAACCCGAAAAATCACGAACGTCGAACGATTGCTCCCACACAAGAAGTGCCAGCCAGTCAAGCTCCTGCTGCTCCTCACCGGCCATTGGCAGCGCATCTACAGCACCACAGACATCGGGGCTCCGGGCTTTCCCTGACGAACAGGGCTTCGACGTTTACCACCAGCTGCGTCTGGGCGCCCACTAAAAAAAAACCCAAAAAATCACGAATGTCGGACGATTGCTCCCACACAAAAAGTGCCAGCCAGTCAAGCTCTTGCTGCTCATCGCCGGCCATTGGCAGCCCATCTACAGCACCACAGACATCGGGGCTCCGGGCTTTCCCTGACGAACAGGGCTTCGACGTTTACCACCACCTGCACCTGGGCGCCCATTGGAAAAAAACCCAAGAAAAATCACGAACGTTGGACGATTGCTCCCACACCGAAAGTGCCAGCAACTCAAGCTCTTGCTACTCCTCACCGGCCATTGGCAGCGCATCTACAGCACCACAGACATCGGGGCTCCGGGCTTTCCCTGACGAACAGGGCTTCGACGTTTACCACCAT
This sequence comes from Chlamydotis macqueenii, assembly GCF_036417535.1. Classification (NCBI taxonomy): domain Eukaryota; kingdom Metazoa; phylum Chordata; class Aves; order Otidiformes; family Otididae; genus Chlamydotis; species Chlamydotis macqueenii. The sequence continues at coordinate 30,471,333 of NC_141592.1, read as the reverse complement.
CTGCACCTGGTCGCCCACTCCAAAAAAACCCGAAAAATCACGAACGTCGGACGATTCCTCCCACAAAAAAAGTGCCAGCCAGTCAAGCTCCTGCTGCTCCTCACCGGCCATTGGCAGCGCATCTACAGCACCACAGACATCGGGGCTCCGGGCTTTCCCTGACGAACAGGGCTTCGACGTTTACCACCACCTGCACCTGGGGGGCCCACTAAAAAAAACCCCAAAAAATCACGAACGTCGGACGATTGCTCCCACACAAAAAGTGCCAGCCAGTCAAGCTCTTGCTGCTCCTCACCGGCCATTGGCAGCGCATCTACAGCACCACAGACATCGGGGCTCCGGGCTTTCCCTGACGAACAGGGCTTCGACGTTTACCACCAGCTGCACCTGGTCGCCCACGCCAAAAAAACCCGAAAAATCACGAACGTTGGACGATTGCTCCCACAAAAAAAGTGCCAGCCAGTCAAGCTCCTGCTGCTCCTCACCGGCCATTGGCAGCGCATCTACAGCACCACAGACATCGGGGCTCCGGGCTTTCCCTGACGAACAGGGCTTCGACGTTTACCACCAGCTGCACCTGGGCGCCCACTAAAAAAAACCCCAAAAAATCACGAACGTCGGACGATTGCTCCCACACAAGAAGTGCCAGCCACACAAGCTCTTCCTGCTCATCACCGGCCATTGGCAGCGCATCTACAGCACCACAGACATCGGGGCTCCGGGCTTTCCCTGACGAACAGGGCTTCTACGTTTACCACCAGCTGCACCTGGGCACCCACTCCAAAAAAACCCGAAAAATCACGAACGTCTGACGATTGCTACCACACAAAAAGTGTCAGCCAGTCAAGCTCCTGCTGCTCCTCAGCGGCCATTGGCAGCGCATCTACAGCACCACAGACATCGGGGCTCCGGGCTTTCCCTGACAAACAGGGCTTCGACGTTTACCACCAGCTGCACCTGGGCGGCCCACTGAAAAAAACCCCGAAAAATCATGAACGTCGGACGATTGCTCCCACACCAAAAGTGCCAGCCAGTCAATCTCTTGCTGCTTCTCCCCGGCCATTGGCAGCGCATCTACAGCACCACAGACATCGGGGCTCCGGGCTTTCCCTGACGAACAGGGCTTCGACGTTTACCACCAGCTGCACCTGGGGGGCCCACTGAAAAAAACCCCAAAAAATCATGAACGTCGGACGATTGCTCCTACACCGAAAGTGCCAGCCAGTCAAGCTCTTGCTGCTCCTCACCGGCCATTGACATCGCATCTACAGCACCACAGACATCGGGGCTCCGGGCTTTCCCTGACGAACAGGGCTTCGACATTTACCACCACCTGCACCTGGGCGCCCACTGAAAAAAAACCCGAAAAATCACGAACGTCGGACGATTGCTCCCACACCGAAAATGCCAGCCAGTCAAGCTCTTGCTGCTCCTCCCCGGCCACTGGCAGCGCATCTACAGCACCACAGACATCGGGGCTCCGGGCTTTCCCTGACGAACAGGGCTTCGACGTTTACCACCAGCTGCACCTGGTCGCCCACTCCAAAAAAACCGAAAAATCACGAACGTCGGTCGATTGCTCCCACTCCGAAAGTCCAAGCCAGTCCAGCTTTTGCTCTCCTCCCCGGCCGTTGGCAGCGCATCTACAGCACCACAGACATCGGGGCTCCGGGCTTTCCCTGACGAACAGGGCTTCGACATTTACCACCAGCTGCACCTGGGCGCCCACTCCAAAAAAACCCGAAAAATCACGAACGTCGGACGATTGCTCCCACACCGAAAGTGCCAGCCAGTCAAGCTCTTGCTGCTCCTCACCGGCCATTGGCAGTGCATCTACAGCACCACAGACATCGGGGCTCCGGGCTTTCCCTGACGAACAGGGCTTCGACGTTTACCACCATCCGCACCTGGTCGCCCACGCCAAAAAAACCCGAAAAATCACGAACGTCGGACGATTGCTCCCACACCGAAAGTGCCAGCCAGTCAAGCTCTTGCTGCTCCTCACCGGCCATTGGCAGCGCATCTACAGCACCACAGACATCGGGGCTCCGGGCTTTCCCTGACGAACAGGGCTTCGACATTTACCACCAGCTGCACCTGGGCACCCACTCCAAAAAAACCCGAAAAATCACGAACGTCGGACGATTGCACCCACACCGAAAGTGCCAGCCAGTCAAGCTCTTGCTGCTCCTCCCCGGCCATTGGCAGCGCATCTACAGCACCACAGACATCGGGGCTCCGGGCACTCCCTGACGAACAGGGCTTCGATATATACTACCAGCTGCACCTGGGCGCCCACTCCAAAAAAACCCCGAAAACTCATCAAGATCGGACGATTGCTCCCACACCAAAAGTGCCAGCCAGTCAAGCTCTTGCTGCTCCTCACCGGCCATTGGCAGCGCATCTACAGCACCACAGACATCGGGGCTCCGGGCTTTCCCTGACGAACAGGGCTTCGACGTTTACCACCACCTGCACCTGGGCGCCCATTGGAAAAAAACCCAAGAAAAATCACGAACGTTGGACGATTGCTCCCACACCGAAAGTGCCAGCAACTCAAGCTCTTGCTACTCCTCACCGGCCATTGGCAGCGCATCTACAGCACCACAGACATCGGGGCTCCGGGCTTTCCCTGACGAACAGGGCTTCGACGTTTACCACCAGCTGCACCTGGGGGGCCCACTGAAAAAAACCCCGAAAAATCATGAAGGTCGGACGATAGCTCCCACACCGAAAGTGCCAGCCACTCAAGCTCTTGCTGCTCATCACCGGCCATTGGCAGCGCATCTACAGCACCACAGACACTGCGGCTCCGGGAACTCCCTGACGAACAGGGCTTCGACGTTTACCACCAGCTGCACCTGGGCACCCACTCCAAAAAAACCCGAAAAATCACGAACGTCTGACGATTGCTGCCACACAAAAAGTGTCAGCCAGTCAAGCTCCTGCTGCTTCTCAGCGGCCATTGGCAGCGCATCTACAGCACCACAGACATCAGGGCTCCGGGCTTTCCCTGACGAACAGGGCTTCGACGTTTACCACCAGCTGCACCTGGGGGGCCCACTGAAAAAAACCCCGAAAAATCATGAACGTCGGACGATTGCTCCCACACCAAAAGTGCCAGCCAGTCAAGCTCTTGCTGCTCCTCCCCGGCCGTTGGCAGCGCATCTACAGCACCACAGACATCGGGGCTCTGGGCTTTCCCTGACGAACAGGGCTTCGACGTTTACCACCAGCTGCACCTGGGCGCCCACTCCAAAAAAACCTGAAAAATCACGAACGTCTGACGATTGCTGCCACACAAAAAGTGTCAGCCAGTCAAGCTCCTGCTGCTCCTCAGCGGCCATTGGCAGCACATCTACAGCACCACAGACATCGGGGCTCTGAGCTTTCCCTGACGAACAGGGCTTCGACGTTTACCACCACCTGCACCTGGGCGCCCATTGGAAAAAAACCCAAGAAAAATCACGAACGTTGGACGATTGCTCCCACACCGAAAGTGCCAGCCAGTCAAGCTCTTGCTGCTCCTCCCCGGCCATTGGCAGCGCATCTACAGCGCCACAGACATCGGGGCTCTGGGCTTTCCCTGACGAACAGTGCTTCGACATTTACCACCAGCTGCGCCTGAGCGCTCACTAAAAAAAAACCCGAAAAATCACGAACGTCGGACGATTGCTCCCACACAAAAAGTGCCAGCCAGTGAAGCTCCTGCTGCTCCTCAGCGGCCATTGGCAGCGCATCTACAGCACCACAGACATCGGGGCTCCGGGCTTTCCCTGACGAACAGTGCTTCGACATTTACCACCACCTGCGCCTGGTCGCCCACTCCAGAAAAACCCGAAAAATCACGAACGTCGGACGATTGCTCCCACACCGAAAATGCCAGCCAGTCAAGCTCTTGCTGCTCCTCACCGGCCTTTGGCAGCGCATCTACAGCACCACAGACATCGGGGCTCCGGGCTTTCCCTGACAAACAGGGCTTCGACGTTTACCACCACCTGCACCTGGGCGCCCATTGGAAAAAAACCCAAGAAAAATCACGAACGTTGGATGATTGCTCCCACACCGAAAGTGCCAGCAACTCAAGCTCTTGCTGCTCCTCACCGGCCATTGGCAGCACATCTACAGCACCACAGACATTGGGGCTCCGGGCTTTCCCTGACGAACAGGGCTTCGACGTTTACCACCAGCTGCACCTGGGCGCCCACTCCAAAAAAACCCGAAAAATCACGAACGTCGGTCGATTGCTCCCACTCCAAAAGTGCAAGCCAGTCCAGCTCCTGCTGCTCCTCACCGGCCGTTGGCAGCGCATCTACAGCACCACAGACATCGGGGCTCCGGGCTTTCCCTGACGAACAGGGCTTCGACATTTACCACCAGCTGCATCTGGGCGCCCACTCCAAAAAAAACCCGAAAAATCACGAACGTCGGACGATTGCTCCCACACAAGAAGTGCCAGCCAGTCAAGCTCCTGCTGCTCCTCAGCGGCCATTGGCAGCGCATCTACAGCACCACAGACATCGGGGCTCCGGGCTTTCCCTGACGAACAGGGCTTCGACGTTTACCACCAGCTGCACCTGGGCGCCCACTCCAAAAAAACCCCGAAAAATCACGAAGATCGGACGATTGTTCCCACACCGAAAGTGCCAGCCAGTCAAGCTCTTGCTGCTGCTCCCCGGCCATTGGCAGTGCATCTACAGCACCACAGACATCGGGGCTCTGGGCTTTCCCTGACGAATAGGGCTTCGACGTTTACCACCACATGCACCTGGGCGCCCATTGGAAAAAAACCCAAGAAAAATCACGAACGTCGGACGATTGCTCCCACACAAGAAGTGCCAGCCAGTCAAGCTCCTGCTGCTCCTCACCGGCCATTGGCAGCGCATCTACAGCACCACAGACATCGGGGCTCCGGGCTTTCCCTGACGAACAGGGCTTCGACGTTTACCACCATCTGCACCTGGTCGCCCACGCCAAAAAAACCCAAAAAATCACGAACGTCGGACGATTGCTCCCACAAAAAAAGTGCCAGCCAGTCAAGCTCCTGTTGCTCCTCCCCGGCCATTGGCAGCGCATCTACAGCACCACAGACATCGGGGCTCGGGGCTTTCCCTGAGGAACAGGGCTTCGACGTTTACCACCACCTGCACCTGGGGGGCCCACTGAAAAAAACCCCGAAAAATCATGAAGGTCGGACGATTGCTCCCATACCGAAAGTGCCAGCCAGTCAAGCTCTTGCTGCTCCTCACCGGCCATTGGCAGCGCATCTACAGCACCACAGACACTGGGGCTCCGGGCACTCCCTGACGAACAGGGCTTCGACGTTTACCACCAGCTGCACCTGGGCACCCACTCCAAAAAAACCCGAAAAATCACGAACGTCTGACGATTGCTGCCACACAAAAAGTGTCAGCCAGTCAAGCTCCTGCTGCTTCTCAGCGGCCATTGGCAGCGCATCTACAGCACGACAGACATCGGGGCTCCGGGCTTTCCCTGACAAACGGGGCTTCGACTTTTACCACCAGCTGCACCTGGGCGCCCACTCCAAAAAAACCCTGAAAAATCACGAAGATCGGACGATTGCTCCCACACCGAAAGTGCCAGCCAGTCAATCTCTTGCTGCTCCTCACCGGCCATTGGCAGCGCATCTACAGCACCACAGACATCGGGGCTCCGGGCTTTCCCTGACGAACAGGGCTTCGACGTTTACCACCAGCTGCACCTGGGGGGCCCACTGAAAAAAACCCCAAAAAATCACGAACGTCGGACGATTGCTCCCACACCGAAAATGCCAGCCAGTCAAGCTCTTGCTGCTCCTCACCGGCCATTGGCAGCGCATCTACAGCACCACAGACATCGGGGCTCCGGGCTTTCCCTGACGAACAGGGCTTCGACGTTTACCACCACCTGCACCTGGGCGCCCATTGTAAAAAAACCCAAGAAAAATCACGAACGTTGGATGATTGCTCCCACACCGAAATTGCCAGCAACTCAAGCTCTTGCTGCTCACCACCGGCCATTGGCAGCACATCTACAGCACCACAGACATTGGGGCTCCGGGCTTTCCCTGACGAACAGGGCTTCGAAGTTTACCACCAGCTGCACCTGGGCGCCCACTCCAAAAAAACCCGAAAAATCACGAACGTCGGTCGATTGCTCCCACTCCGAAAGTGCAAGCCAGTCCAGCTTTTGCTGCTCCTCCCTGGCCGTTGGCAGCGCATCTACAGCACCACAGACATCGGGGCTCCGGGCTTTCCCTGACGAACAGGGCTTCGACATTTACCACCAGCTGCATCTGGGCGCCCACTCCAAAAAAAACCCGAAAAATCACGAACGTTGGACGATTGCTCCCACACAAGAAGTGCCAGCCAGTCAAGCTCCTGCTGCTCCTCAGCGGCCATTGGCAGCGCATCTACAGCACCACAGACATCGGGGCTCCGGGCTTTCCCTGACGAACAGGGCTTCGACGTTTACCACCACCTGCACCTGGGCGCCCATTGGAAAAAAACCCAAGAAAAATCACGAACGTTGGACGATTGCTCCCACACCGAAAGTGCCAGCAACTCAAGCTCTTGCTACTCCTCACCGGCCATTGGCAGCGCATCTACAGCACCACAGACATCGGGGCTCCGGGCTTTCCCTGACGAACAGGGCTTCGACGTTTACCACCACCTGCACCTGGGCGCCATTTGGAAAAAAACCCAAGAAAAATCACGAACGTTGGACGATTGCTCCCACACCGAAAGTGCCAGCCAGTCAAGCACTTGCTGCTCCTACCCGGCCATTGGCAGAGCATCTACAGCACCACAGACATCGGGGCTCCGGGCTTTCCCTGACGAACAGGGCTTTGACATTTACCACCAGCTGCACCTGGGAGTCCACTCCAAAAAAACCCGAAAAATCACGAACGTCGGACGATTGCTCCCACACAAGAAGTGCCAGCCAGTCAAGCTCCTGCTGCTCCTCAGCGGCCATTGGCAGCGCATCTACAGCACCACAGACATCGGGGCTCCGGGCTTTCCCTGACGAACAGGGCTTCGACGTTTACCACCACCTGCACCTGGGCGCCCATTGGAAAAAAACCCAAGAAAAATCACGAACGTTGGACGATTGCTCCCACACCGAAAGTGCCAGCAACTCAAGCTCTTGCTACTCCTCACCGGCCATTGGCAGCGCATCTACAGCACCACAGACATCGGGGCTACGGGCTTTCCCTGACGAACAGGGGTTCGACGTTTACCACCATCTGCACCTGGTCGCCCACTCCAAAAAAACCCGAAAAATCACGAACGTCGGACGATTGCTCCCACAAAAAAAGTGCCAGCCAGTCAAGCTCCTGCTGCTCCTCACCGGCCATTGGCAGCGCATCTACAGCACCACAGACATCGGGGCTCCGGGCTTTCCCTGACGAACAGGGCTTCGACGTTTACCACCAGCTGCACCTGGGCACCCACTCCAAATAAACCCGAAAAATCACGAACGTCTGACGATTGCTGCCACACAAAAAGTGTCAGCCAGTCAAGCTCCTGCTGCTCCTCAGCGGCCATTGGCAGCGCATCTACAGCACCACAGACATCGGGGCTCCGGGCTTTCCCTGACGAACAGGACTTCGATATTTACCACCAGCTGCACCTGGGCGCCCACTCCAAAAAAACCCCGAAAAATCACGAACATCGGACGATTGCTCCCACACCGAAAGTGCCAGCCAGTCAATCTCTTGCTGCTTCTCCCCGGCCATTGGCAGCGCATCTACAGCACCACAGACATCGGGGCTCCGGGCTTTCCCTGACGAACAGGGCTTCGACGTTTACCACCAGCTGCACCTGGGGGGCCCACTGAAAAAAACCCCAAAAAATCATGAACGTCGGACGATTGCTCCCACACCGAAAGTGCCAGCCAGTCAAGCTCTTGCTGCTCCTCCCCGGCCATTGGCAGCGCATCTACAGCGCCACAGACATCGGGGCTCTGGGCTTTCCCTGACGAACAGTGCTTCGACATTTACCACCAGCTGCGCCTGAGCGCTCACTAAAAAAAAACCCGAAAAATCACGAACGTCGGACGATTGCTCCCACACAAAAAGTGCCAGCCAGTGAAGCTCCTGCTGCTCCTCAGCGGCCATTGGCAGCGCATCTACAGCACCACAGACATCGGGGCTCCGGGCTTTCCCTGACGAACAGGGCTTCGACATTTACCACCACCTGCGACTGGTCGCCCACTCCAGAAAAACCCGAAAAATCACGAACGTCGGACGATTGCTCCCACACCGAAAATGCCAGCCAGTCAAGCTCTTGCTGCTCCTCACCGGCCATTGGCAGCGCATCTACAGCACCACAGACATCGGGGCTCCGGGCTTTCCCTGACAAACAGGGCTTCGACGTTTACCACCACCTGCACCTGGGCGCCCATTGGAAAAAAACCCAAGAAAAATCACGAACGTTGGATGATTGCTCCCACACCGAAATTGCCAGCAACTCAAGCTCTTGCTGCTCCTCACCGGCCATTGGCAGCACATCTACAGCACCACAGACATTGGGGCTCCGGGCTTTCCCTGACGAACAGGGCTTCGACGTTTACCACCAGCTGCACCTGGGGGGCCCACTGAAAAAAACCCCGTAAAATCATGAACGTCGGACGATTGCTCCCACACCAAAAGTGCCAGCCAGTCAAGCTCTTGCTGCTCCTCACCGGCCGTTGGCAGCGCATCTACAGCACCACAGACATCGGGGCTCCGGGCTTTCCCTGACGAACAGGGCTTCGACGTTTACCACCAGCTGCACCTGGGCGCCCACTCCAAAAAAACCTGAAAAATCACGAACGTCTGACGATTGCTGCCACACAAAAAGTGTCAGCCAGTCAAGCTCCTGCTGCTCCTCACCGGCCGTTGGCAGCGCATCTACAGCACCACAGACATCGGGGCTCCGGGCTTTCCCTGACGAACAGGGCTTCGACCTTTACCACCAGCTGCACCTGGGCGCCCACTCCAAAAAAACCTGAAAAATCACGAACGTCTGACGATTGCTGCCACACAAAAAGTGTCAGCCAGTCAAGCTCTTGCTGCTCCTCACCGGCCGTTGGCAGCGCATCTACAGCACCACAGACATCGGGGCTCCGGGCTTTCCCTGACGAACAGGGCTTCGACCTTTACCACCAGCTGCACCTGGGGGGCCCACTGAAAAAAAACCCAAAAAATCACGAACGTCGGACGATTGCTCCCACACCGAAAATGCCAGCCAGTCAAGCTCTTGCTGCTCCTCACCGGCCATTGGCAGCGCATCTACAGCACCACAGACATCGGGGCTCCGGGCTTTCCCTGACAAACAGGGCTTCGACGTTTACCACCACCTGCATCTGGGCGCCCATTGGAAAAAAACCCAAGAAAAATCACGAACGTTGGATGATTGCTCCCACACCGAAATTGCCAGCAACTCAAGCTCTTGCTGCTCACCACCGGCCATTGGCAGCACATCTACAGCACCACAGACATTGGGGCTCCGGGCTTTCCCTGACGAACAGGGCTTCGACGTTTACCACCAGCTGCACCTGGGCGCCCACTCCAAAAAAACCCGAAAAATCACGAACGTCGGTCGATTGCTCCCACTCCGAAAGTGCAAGCCAGTCCAGCTTTTGCTGCTCCTCCCTGGCCGTTGGCAGCGCATCTACAGCACCACAGACATCGGGGCTCCGGGCTTTCCCTGACGAACAGGGCTTCGACATTTACCACCAGCTGCATCTGGGCGCCCACTCCAAAAAAAACCCGAAAAATCACGAACGTCGGACGATTGCTCCCACACAAGAAGTGCCAGCCAGTCAAGCTCCTGCTGCTCCTCAGCGGCCATTGGCAGCGCATCTACAGCACCACAGACATCGTGGCTCCGGGCTTTCCCTGACGAACAGGGCTTCGACGTTTACCACCACCTGCACCTGGGCGCCCATTGGAAAAAAACCCAAGAAAAATCACGAACGTTGGACGATTGCTCCCGCACCGAAAGTGCCAGCAACTCAAGCTCTTGCTACTCCTCACCGGCCATTGGCAGCGCATCTACAGCACCACAGACATCGGGGCTCCGGGCTTTCCCTGACGAACAGGGCTTCGACGTTTACCACCAGCTGCACCTGGGCGCCATTTGGAAAAAAACCCAAGAAAAATCACGAACGTTGGACGATTGCTCCCACACCGAAAGTGCCAGCCAGTCAAGCACTTGCTGCTCCTACCCGGCCATTGGCAGAGCATCTACAGCACCACAGACATCGGGGCTCCGGGCTTTCCCTGACGAACAGGGCTTCGACATTTACCACCAGCTGCACCTGGTCGCCCACTCCAAAAAAACCCGAAAAATCACGAACGTTGGACGATTGCTCCCACACAAGAAGTGCCAGCCAGTCAAGCTCCTGCTGCTCCTCAGCGGCCATTGGCAGCGCATCTACAGCACCACAGACATCGGGGCTCCGGGCTTTCCCTGACGAACAGGGCTTCGACGTTTACCACCAGCTGCACCTGGGCACCCACTCCAAATAAACCCGAAAAATCACGAACGTCTGACGATTGCTGCCACACAAAAAGTGTCAGCCAGTCAAGCTCCTGCTGCTCCTCAGCGGCCATTGGCAGCGCATCTACAGCACCACAGACATCGGGGCTCCGGGCTTTCCCTGACGAACAGGACTTCGATATTTACCACCAGCTGCACCTGGGCGCCCACTCCAAAAAAACCCCGAAAAATCACGAACATCGGACGATTGCTCCCACACCGAAAGTGCCAGCCAGTCAATCTCTTGCTGCTTCTCCCCGGCCATTGGCAGCGCATCTACAGCACCACAGACATCGGGGCTCCGGGCTTTCCCTGACGAACAGGGCTTCGACGTTTACCACCAGCTGCACCTGGGGGGCCCACTGAAAAAAACCCCAAAAAATCATGAACGTCGGACGATTGCTCCCACACCGAAAGTGCCAGCCAGTCAAGCTCTTGCTGCTCCTCCCCGGCCATTGGCAGCGCATCTACAGCGCCACAGACATCGGGGCTCTGGGCTTTCCCTGACGAACAGTGCTTCGACATTTACCACCAGCTGCGCCTGAGCGCTCACTAAAAAAAAACCCGAAAAATCACGAACGTCGGACGATTGCTCCCACACAAAAAGTGCCAGCCAGTGAAGCTCCTGCTGCTCCTCAGCGGCCATTGGCAGCGCATCTACAGCACCACAGACATCGGGGCTCCGGGCTTTCCCTGACGAACAGGGCTTCGACATTTACCACCACCTGCGACTGGTCGCCCACTCCAGAAAAACCCGAAAAATCACGAACGTCGGACGATTGCTCCCACACCGAAAATGCCAGCCAGTCAAGCTCTTGCTGCTCCTCACCGGCCATTGGCAGCGCATCTACAGCACCACAGACATCGGGGCTCCGGGCTTTCCCTGACAAACAGGGCTTCGACGTTTACCACCACCTGCACCTGGGCGCCCATTGGAAAAAAACCCAAGAAAAATCACGAACGTTGGATGATTGCTCCCACACCGAAATTGCCAGCAACTCAAGCTCTTGCTGCTCACCACCGGCCATTGGCAGCACATCTACAGCACCACAGACATTGGGGCTCCGGGCTTTCCCTGACGAACAGGGCTTCGACGTTTACCACCAGCTGCACCTGGGGGGCCCACTGAAAAAAACCCCGTAAAATCATGAACGTCGGACGATTGCTCCCACACCAAAAGTGCCAGCCAGTCAAGCTCTTGCTGCTCCTCACCGGCCGTTGGCAGCGCATCTACAGCACCACAGACATCGGGGCTCCGGGCTTTCCCTGACGAACAGGGCTTCGACGTTTACCACCAGCTGCACCTGGGCGCCCACTCCAAAAAAACCTGAAAAATCACGAACGTCTGACGATTGCTGCCACACAAAAAGTGTCAGCCAGTCAAGCTCCTGCTGCTCCTCACCGGCCGTTGGCAGCGCATCTACAGCACCACAGACATCGGGGCTCCGGGCTTTCCCTGACGAACAGGGCTTCGACCTTTACCACCAGCTGCACCTGGGCGCCCACTCCAAAAAAACCTGAAAAATCACGAACGTCTGACGATTGCTGCCACACAAAAAGTGTCAGCCAGTCAAGCTCTTGCTGCTCCTCACCGGCCGTTGGCAGCGCATCTACAGCACCACAGACATCGGGGCTCCGGGCTTTCCCTGACGAACAGGGCTTCGACCTTTACCACCAGCTGCACCTGGGGGGCCCACTGAAAAAAACCCCAAAAAATCACGAACGTCGGACGATTGCTCCCACACCGAAAATGCCAGCCAGTCAAGCTCTTGCTGCTCCTCACCGGCCATTGGCAGCGCATCTACAGCACCACAGACATCGGGGCTCCGGGCTTTCCCTGACAAACAGGGCTTCGACGTTTACCACCACCTGCATCTGGGCGCCCATTGGAAAAAAACCCAAGAAAAATCACGAACGTTGGATGATTGCTCCCACACCGAAATTGCCAGCAACTCAAGCTCTTGCTGCTCACCACCGGCCATTGGCAGCACATCTACAGCACCACAGACATTGGGGCTCCGGGCTTTCCCTGACGAACAGGGCTTCGACGTTTACCACCAGCTGCACCTGGGCACCCACTCCAAATAAACCCGAAAAATCACGAACGTCTGACGATTGCTGCCACACAAAAAGTGTCAGCCAGTCAAGCTCCTGCTGCTCCTCAGCGGCCATTGGCAGCGCATCTACAGCACCACAGACATCGGGGCTCCGGGCTTTCCCTGACGAACAGGACTTCGATATTTACCACCAGCTGCACCTGGGCGCCCACTCCAAAAAAACCCCGAAAAATCACGAACATCGGACGATTGCTCCCACACCGAAAGTGCCAGCCAGTCAATCTCTTGCTGCTTCTCCCCGGCCATTGGCAGCGCATCTACAGCACCACAGACATCGGGGCTCCGGGCTTTCCCTGACGAACAGGGCTTCGACGTTTACCACCAGCTGCACCTGGGGGGCCCACTGAAAAAAACCCCAAAAAATCATGAACGTCGGACGATTGCTCCCACACCGAAAGTGCCAGCCAGTCAAGCTCTTGCTGCTCCTCCCCGGCCATTGGCAGCGCATCTACAGCGCCACAGACATCGGGGCTCTGGGCTTTCCCTGACGAACAGTGCTTCGACATTTACCACCAGCTGCGCCTGAGCGCTCACTAAAAAAAAACCCGAAAAATCACGAACGTCGGACGATTGCTCCCACACAAAAAGTGCCAGCCAGTGAAGCTCCTGCTGCTCCTCAGCGGCCATTGGCAGCGCATCTACAGCACCACAGACATCGGGGCTCCGGGCTTTCCCTGACGAACAGGGCTTCGACATTTACCACCACCTGCGACTGGTCGCCCACTCCAGAAAAACCCGAAAAATCACGAACGTCGGACGATTGCTCCCACACCGAAAATGCCAGCCAGTCAAGCTCTTGCTGCTCCTCACCGGCCATTGGCAGCGCATCTACAGCACCACAGACATCGGGGCTCCGGGCTTTCCCTGACAAACAGGGCTTCGACGTTTACCACCACCTGCACCTGGGCGCCCATTGGAAAAAAACCCAAGAAAAATCACGAACGTTGGATGATTGCTCCCACACCGAAATTGCCAGCAACTCAAGCTCTTGCTGCTCCTCACCGGCCATTGGCAGCACATCTACAGCACCACAGACATTGGGGCTCCGGGCTTTCCCTGACGAACAGGGCTTCGACGTTTACCACCAGCTGCACCTGGGGGGCCCACTGAAAAAAACCCCGTAAAATCATGAACGTCGGACGATTGCTCCCACACCAAAAGTGCCAGCCAGTCAAGCTCTTGCTGCTCCTCACCGGCCGTTGGCAGCGCATCTACAGCACCACAGACATCGGGGCTCCGGGCTTTCCCTGACGAACAGGGCTTCGACGTTTACCACCAGCTGCACCTGGGCGCCCACTCCAAAAAAACCTGAAAAATCACGAACGTCTGACGATTGCTGCCACACAAAAAGTGTCAGCCAGTCAAGCTCCTGCTGCTCCTCACCGGCCGTTGGCAGCGCATCTACAGCACCACAGACATCGGGGCTCCGGGCTTTCCCTGACGAACAGGGCTTCGACCTTTACCACCAGCTGCACCTGGGCGCCCACTCCAAAAAAACCTGAAAAATCACGAACGTCTGACGATTGCTGCCACACAAAAAGTGTCAGCCAGTCAAGCTCTTGCTGCTCCTCACCGGCCGTTGGCAGCGCATCTACAGCACCACAGACATCGGGGCTCCGGGCTTTCCCTGACGAACAGGGCTTCGACCTTTACCACCAGCTGCACCTGGGGGGCCCACTGAAAAAAACCCCAAAAAATCACGAACGTCGGACGATTGCTCCCACACCGAAAATGCCAGCCAGTCAAGCTCTTGCTGCTCCTCACCGGCCATTGGCAGCGCATCTACAGCACCACAGACATCGGGGCTCCGGGCTTTCCCTGACAAACAGGGCTTCGACGTTTACCACCACCTGCATCTGGGCGCCCATTGGAAAAAAACCCAAGAAAAATCACGAACGTTGGATGATTGCTCCCACACCGAAATTGCCAGCAACTCAAGCTCTTGCTGCTCACCACCGGCCATTGGCAGCACATCTACAGCACCACAGACATTGGGGCTCCGGGCTTTCCCTGACGAACAGGGCTTCGACGTTTACCACCAGCTGCACCTGGGCGCCCACTCCAAAAAAACCCGAAAAATCACGAACGTCGGTCGATTGCTCCCACTCCGAAAGTGCAAGCCAGTCCAGCTTTTGCTGCTCCTCCCTGGCCGTTGGCAGCGCATCTACAGCACCACAGACATCGGGGCTCCGGGCTTTCCCTGACGAACAGGGCTTCGACATTTACCACCAGCTGCATCTGGGCGCCCACTCCAAAAAAAACCCGAAAAATCACGAACGTCGGACGATTGCTCCCACACAAGAAGTGCCAGCCAGTCAAGCTCCTGCTGCTCCTCAGCGGCCATTGGCAGCGCATCTACAGCACCACAGACATCGTGGCTCCGGGCTTTCCCTGACGAACAGGGCTTCGACGTTTACCACCACCTGCACCTGGGCGCCCATTGGAAAAAAACCCAAGAAAAATCACGAACGTTGGACGATTGCTCCCGCACCAAAAGTGCCAGCAACTCAAGCTCTTGCTACTCCTCACCGGCCATTGGCAGCGCATCTACAGCACCACAGACATCGGGGCTCCGGGCTTTCCCTGACGAACAGGGCTTCGACGTTTACCACCAGCTGCACCTGGTCGCCCACGCCAAAAAAACCCAAAAAATCACGAACGTCGGACGATTGCTCCCACAAAAAAAAATGCCAGCCAGTCAAGCTCCTGCTGCTCCTCACCGGCCATTGGCAGCACATCTACAGCACCACAGACATCGGGGCTCCGGGCTTTCCCTGACGAACAGGGCTTCGACGTTTACCACCAGCTGCACCTGGGCGCCATTTGGAAAAAAACCCAAGAAAAATCACGAACGTTGGACGATTGCTCCCACACCGAAAGTGCCAGCCAGTCAAGCACTTGCTGCTCCTACCCGGCCATTGGCAGAGCATCTACAGCACCACAGACATCGGGGCTCCGGGCTTTCCCTGACGAACAGGGCTTCGACATTTACCACCAGCTGCACCTGGTCGCCCACTCCAAAAAAACCCGAAAAATCACGAACGTTGGACGATTGCTCCCACACAAGAAGTGCCAGCCAGTCAAGCTCCTGCTGCTCCTCAGCGGCCATTGGCAGCGCATCTACAGCACCACAGACATCGGGGCTCCGGGCTTTCCCTGACGAACAGGGCTTCGACGTTTACCACCAGCTGCACCTGGGCGCCCACTCCAAAAAAACCCCGAAAAATCACGAACGTCGGACGATTGCTCCCACACCGAAAGTGCCAGCCAGTCAAGCTCTTGCTGCTGCTCCCCGGCCATTGGCAGTGCATCTACAGCACCACAGACATCGGGGCTCCGGGCTTTCCCTGACGAACAGGGCTTCGACGTTTACCACCACCTGCACCTGGGCGCCCATTGGAAAAAAACCCAAGAAAAATCACGAACGTTGGACGATTGCTCCCACACCGAAAGTGCCAGCAACTCAAGCTCTTGCTACTCCTCACCGGCCATTGGCAGCGCATCTACAGCACCACAGACATCGGGGCTACGGGCTTTCCCTGACGAACAGGGCTTCGACGTTTACCACCAGCTGCACCTGGTCGCCCACTCCAAAAAAACCCGAAAAATCACGAACGTCGGACGATTGCTCCCACAAAAAAAGTGCCAGCCAGTCAAGCTCCTGCTGCTCCTCACCGGCCATTGGCAGCGCATCTACAGCACCACAGACATCGGGGCTCCGGGCTTTCCCTGACGAACAGGGCTTCGACGTTTACCACCACCTGCACCTGGGGGGCCCACTAAAAAAAACCCCAAAAAATCACGAACGTCGGACGATTGCTCCCACACAAAAAGTGCCAGCCAGTCAAGCTCTTCCTGCTCCTCAGCGGCCATTGGCAGCGCATCTACAGCACCACAGACATCGGGGCTCCGGGCTTTCCCTGACGAACAGGGCTTTGACTTTTACCACCACCTGCACCTGGGCGCCCATTGGAAAAAAACCCAAGAAAAATCACGAACGTTGGACGATTGCTCCCACACCGAAAGTGCCAGCAACTCAAGCTCTTGCTACTCCTCACCGGCCATTGGCAGCGCATCTACAGCACCACAGACATCGGGGCTCCGGGCTTTCCCTGACGAACAGGGCTTCGACGTTTACCACCATCTGCACCTGGTCGCCCACGCCAAAAAAACCCGAAAAATCACGAACGTCGGACGATTGCTCCCACAAAAAAAGTGCCAGCCAGTCAAGCTCCTGCTGCTCCTCAGCGGCCATTGGCAGCGCATCTACCGCACCAGAGACATCGGGGCTCCGGGCTTTCCCTGACGAACAGGGCTTCGACGTTTACCACCAGCTGCACCTGGGCGCCCACTCCAAAAAAACCCGAAAAATCATGTACGTCGGACGATTGCTCCCACACAAAAAGTGCCAGCCAGTCAAGCTCCTGCTGCTCCTCAGCGGCCATTGGCAGCGCATCTACAGCACCACAGACATCGGGGCTCCGGGCTTTCCCTCACGAACAGGGCTTCGACGTTTACCACCATCTGCACATGGGGGGCCCACTGAAAAAAAACCCGAAAAATCATGAACATCGGACGATTGCTCCCACACCGAAAGTGCCAGCCACTCAAGCTCTTGCTGCTCCTCCCCGGCCATTGGCAGCGCATCTACAGCACCACAGACATCAGGCCTCCGGGCTTTCCCTGACGAACAGGGCTTCGACGTTTACCACCATCTGCACCTGGACACCCATTGGAAAAAAACCCAAGAAAAATCACGAACGTCGGACGATTGCTCCCACACCGAAAGTGCCAGCAACTCAAGCTCTTGCTGCTCCTCACCGGCCATTGGCAGCCCATCTACAGCACCACAGACATCGGGGCTCCGGGCTTTCCCTGACGAACAGGGCTTCAACATTTACCACCACCTGCACCTGGGCGACCACTCCAAAAAAAACCCGAAAAATCATGAACGTCGGACGATTGCTCCCACACCAAAAGTGCCAGCCAGTCAAGCTCTTGCTGCTCCTCACCGGCCATTGGCAGCGCATCTACAGCACCACAGACATCGGGGCTCCGGGCTTTCCCTGACGAACAGGGCTTCGACGTTTACCACCACCTGCACCTGGGCGCCCATTGGAAAAAAAACCAAGAAAAATCACGAACGTTGGACGATTGCTCCCACACCGAAAGTGCCAGCCAGTCAAGCTCTTGCTACTCCTCACCGGCCATTGGCAGCGCATCTACAGCACCACAGACATCGGGGCTCCAGGCTTTCCCTCACGAACAGGGCTTCGACGTTTACCACCAGCTGCACCTGGGCGCCCACTCCAAAAAAACCCGAAAAATCACGAACGTCGGACGATTGCTCCTACAAAAAAAGTGCCAGCCAGTCAAGCTCTTGCTGCTCCTCAGCGGCCATTGGCAGCGCATCTACAGCACCACAGACATCGGGCCTCCGGGCTTTCCCTGACGAACAGGCCTTCGACGTTTACCACCAGCTGCACCTGGGCGCCCATTGGAAAAAAACCCAAGAAAATCATGAACGTTGGACGATTGCTCCCACACAAAAAGTGCCAGCAACTCAAGCTCTTGCTCCTCATCACCGGCCACTGGCAGCGCATCTACAGCACCACAGACACTGGGGCTCCGGGCTTTCCCTGACGTACAGGGCTTCGACGTTTACCACCAGCTGCACCTGGGGGGCCCACTGAAAAAAACCCCGAAAGTCATGAACGTAGGACGATTGCTCCCACTCCGAAAGTGCCAGCCAGTCAAGCTCTTGCTGTATCAAACTGGCCATTGGCAGCGCATCTACAGCACGACAGACATCGGGGCTCCGGGATTTCCCTGACGAACAGGGCTTTGACGTTTACCAGCAGCTGCACCTGGTCGCACACTCCAAAATAACCCGAAAAATCACGAACGTCGGACGATTGCTCCCACACAAAAAGTTCCAGCCAGTCAAGCTCCTGCTGCTCCTCAGCGGCCATTGGCAGCGCATCTACAGCACCACAGACATCGGGGCTCCGGGCTTTCCCTGATGAACAGGGCTTCGACGTTTACCACCACCTGCACCTGGGCGCCCATTGGAAAAAAACCCAAGAAAAATCACGAACGTTGGACGATTGCTCCCACACCGAAAGTGGCAGCAACTCAAGCTCTTGCTACTCCTCACCGGCCATTGGCAGCGCATCTACAGCACCACAGACATCGGGGCTCCGGGCTTTCCCTGACGAACAGGGCTTCGACGTTTACCACCAGCTGCGTCTGGGCGCCCACTAAAAAAAAACCCAAAAAATCACGAATGTCGGACGATTGCTCCCACACAAAATGTGCCAGCCAGTCAAGCTCTTGCTGCTCATCACCGGCCATTGGCAGCCCATCTACAGCACCACAGACATAGGGGCTCCGGGCTTTCCCTGACGAACAGGGCTTCGACGTTTACCACCAGCTGCACCTGGGGGGCCCACTGAAAAAAACCCCGAAAAATCACGAACATCGGACGATTGCTCCCACACCGAAAGTGCCAGCCACTCAAGCTCTTGCTGCTCCTCAGCGGCCATTGGCAGCGCATCTACAGCACCACAGACATCGGGGCTCCGGGCTTTCCCTGACGAACAGGGCTTCGACGTTTACCACCAGCTGCACCTGGGCGCCCACTGAAAAGAAAACCCCGAAAAATCACGAACATCGGACGATTGCTCCCACACCGAAAGTGCCAGCCAGTCAAGCTCTTGCTGCTCCTCCCCGGCCATTGGCAGCGCATCTACAGCACCACAGACATCGGGACTCCGGGCTTTCCCTGATGAACAGGCCTTCGACGTTTACCACCAGCTGCACCGGGTCGCCCACTCCAAAAAAACCCGAAAAATCACGAACGTCGGACGATTGCTCCCACACCGAAAGTGCCAGCCAGTCAAGCTCTTGCTGCTCCTCACCGGCCATTGGCAGCGCATCTACAGCAGCACAGACATCGGGGCTCCGGGCTTTCCCTGACGAACAGGGCTTCGACGTTTACCACCAGCTGCACCTGGGCGCCCACTCCAAAAAAACCCGAAAAATCATGTACGTCGGACGATTGCTCCCACACAAAAAGTGCCAGCCAGTCAAGCTCCTACTGCTCCTCACCGGCCATTGGCAGCGCATCTACAGCACCACAGACATCGGGGCTCCGGGCTTTCCCTGACGAACAGGGCTTCGACGTTTACCACCATCTGCACCTGGTCGCCCACGCCAAAAAAACCCGAAAAATCACGAACGTCTGACGATTGCTCCCACACAAAAAGTGCCAGCCAGTCAAGCTCTTGCTGCTCATCACCGGCCATTGGCAGCCCATCTACAGCACCACAGACATAGGGGCTCCAGGCTTTCCCTCACGAACAGGGCTTCGACGTTTACCACCAGCTGCACATGGGGGGCCCACTGAAAAAAACCCCGAAAAATCACGAACATCGGACGATTGCTCCCACACCGAATGTGCCAGCCACTCAAGCTCTTGCTGCTCCTCCCCGGCCATTGGCAGCGCATCTACAGCACCACAGACATCACGCATCCAGGCTTTCCCTGACGAACAGGGCTTCGACGTTTACCACCATCTGCACCTGGACACCCATTGGAAAAAAACCCCAAAAAATCACGAATGTCGGACGATTGCTCCCACACCGAAAATGCCAGCAACTCAAGCTCTTGCTGCTCCTCACCGGCCATTGGCAGCCCATCTACAGCACCACAGACATCGGGGCTCCGGGCTTTCCCTCACGAACAGGGTTTCAACATTTACCACCACCTGCACCTGGGCGCCCACTCCAAAAAAAACCCGAAAAATCACGAACGTCGGACGATTGCTCCCACACCAAAAGTGCCAGCCAGTCAAGCTCTTGCTGCTCCTCACCGGCCATTGGCAGCGCATCTACAGCACCACAGACATCGGGGCTCCAGGCTTTCCCTGACGAACAGGGCTTCGACGTTTACCACCACCTGCACCTGGGCGCCCATTGGAAAAAAACCCAAGAAAAATCACGAACGTTGGACGATTGCTCCCACACCGAAAGTGCCAGCAACTCAAGCTCTTGCTACTCCTCACCGGCCATTGGCAGCGCATCTACAGCACCACAGACATCGGGGCTCCGGGCTTTCCCTGACGAACAGGGCTTCGACGTTTACCACCATCTGCACCTGGTCGCCCACGCCAAAAAAAACCCGAAAAATCACGAACGTCGAACGATTGCTCCCACACAAGAAGTGCCAGCCAGTCAAGCTCCTGCTGCTCCTCACCGGCCATTGGCAGCGCATCTACAGCACCACAGACATCGGGGCTCCGGGCTTTCCCTGACGAACAGGGCTTCGACGTTTACCACCAGCTGCGTCTGGGCGCCCACTAAAAAAAAACCCTAAAAATCACGAATGTCGGACGATTGCTCCCACACAAAAAGTGCCAGCCAGTCAAGCTCTTGCTGCTCATCGCCGGCCATTGGCAGCCCATCTACAGCACCACAGACATCGGGGCTCCAGGCTTTCCCTCACGAACAGGGCTTCGACGTTTACCACCAGCTGCACCTGGGGGGCCCACTGAAAAAAACCCCGAAAAATCACGAACATCGGACAATTGCTCCCACACCGAAAGTGCCAGCCAGTCAAGCTCCTGCTGCTCCTCACCGGCCATTGGCAGCGCATCTACAGCACCACACACATCGGTGCTCCGGGCTTTCCCTGACGAACAGGGCTTCGACGTTTACCACCAGCTGCACCTGGGCGCCCACTGAAAAGAAAACCCCGAAAAATCACGAACATCGGACGATTGCTCCCACACCGAAAGTGCCAGCCAGTCAAGCTCTTGCTGCTCCTCCCCGGCCATTGTCAGCGCATCTACAGCACCACAGACATCGGGGCTCCGGGCTTTCCCTGACGAACAGGGCTTCGACGTTTACCACCAGCTGCACCTGGGCGCCCACTCCAAAAAAACCCGAAAAATCATGAACGTCGGACGATTGCCCCCACACAAAAAGTGCCAGCCAGTCAAGCTCTTGCTGCTCCTCAGCGGCCATTGGCAGCGCATCTACAGCACCACAGACATCGGGGCTCCGGGCTTTCCCTGACGAACAGGGCTTCGACGTTTACCACCATCTGCACCTGGTCGCCCACGCCAAAAAAACCCGAAAAATCACGAACGTCGGACGATTGCTCCCACACGGAAAGTGCCAGCCAGTCAAGCTCCTGCTGCTCCTCAGCGGCCATTGGCAGCGCATCTACCGCACCAGAGACATCGGGGCTCCGGGCACTCCCTGACGAACAGGGCTTCGATGTTTACCACCAGCTGCACCTGGGCACCCACTCCAAAAAAACCCGAAAAATCACGAACGTCGGACGATTGCTTCCACACCGAAAGTGCCAGCCAGTCAATTTCCTGCTGCTTCTCAGCGGCCACTGGCAGCGCATCTACAGCACCACAGACATCGGGGCTCCGGGCTTTCCCTGACGAACAGGGCTTCGATGTTTACCACCAGCTGCATCTGGGGGGCCCACTGAAAAAAACCCCGAAAAATCATGAACGTCGGACGATTGCTCCCACACAAAAAGTGCCAGCCAGTCAAGCTCTTGCTGCTCCTCACTGACCATTGGCAGCGCATCTACAGCACCACAGACATCGGGGCTCTGGGCTTTCCCTGACGAAAAGGGCTTCGACGTTTACCACCAGCTGCACCTGGGCGCCCACTCCAAAAAAACCCGAAAAATCACGAACGTCTGACGATTGCTGCCACACAAAAAGTGTCAGCCAGTCAAGCCCCTGCTGCTCCTCAGCGGCCATTGGCAGCGCATCTACAGCACCACAGACATCGGGGCTCCGGGCTTTCCCTGACGAACAGGGCTTCGACGTATACCACCACCTGCACCTGGTCGCCCACGCCAAAAAAACCCGAAAAATCACGAACGTCGGACGATTGCTCCCACAAAAAAAGTGCCAGCCAGTCAAGCTCTTGCTGCTGCTCCCCGGCCATTGGCAGTGCATCTACAGCACCACAGACATCGGGGCTCCGGGCTTTCCCTGACGAACAGGGCTTCGACGTTTACCACCACCTGCACCTGGGCGCCCATTGGAAAAAAACCCAAGAAAAATCATGAACGTCGGACGATTGCTCCCACACCGAAAGTGCCAGCCAGTCAAGCTCTTGCTGCTCCTCCCCGGCCATTGGCAGCGCATCTACAGCACCACAGACATCGGGGCTCCGGGCACTCCCTGACGAACAGGGCTTCGACGTTTACCACCAGCTGCACCTGGTCGCCCACTCCAAAAAAACCCCGAAAAATCACGAACGTCTGACGATTGCTGCCACACAAAAAGTGTCAGCCAGTCAAGCTCCTGCTGCTCCTCAGCGGCCATTGGCAGCGCATCTACAGCACCACAGACATCGGGGCTCCGGGCTTTCCCTGACGAACAGGACTTCGACGTTTACCACCAGCTGCACCTGGGCACCCACTCCAAAAAAACCCCAAAAAATCACGAAGATCGGACGATTTCTCCCACACCGAAAGTGCGAGCCACTCAAGCTCTTGCTGCTCATCACCGGCCATTGGCAGCGCATCTACAGCACCACAGACATCGGGGCTCCGGGCTTTCCCTGACGAACAGGGCTTCGACGTTTACCACCAGCTGCACCTGGGGGGCCCACTGAAAAAAACCCCGAAAAATCATGAACGTCGGACGATTGCTCCCACACCGAAAGTGCCAGCCAGTCAAGCTCTTGCTACTCCTCACCGGCCATTGGCAGCGCATCTACAGCACCACAGACATCGGGGCTCCGGGCTTTCCCTGACAAACAGGGCTTCGACGTTTACCACCATCTGCACCTGGTCGCCCACGCCAAAAAAACCCCGAAAAATCACGAACGTCGGACGATTGCTCCCACACCGAAAGTGCCAGCAACTCAAGCTCTTCCTGCTCATCACCGGCCATTGGCAGCGCATCTACAGCACCACAGACACTGGGGCTCCGGGCTTTCCCTGACGAACATGGTTTCGACGTTTACCACCAGCTGCACCTGGGCGCCCACTCCAAAAAAACCCGAAAAATCACGAACGTCGGATGATTGCTCCCACACCAAAAGTGCCAGCCAGTCAAGCTCCTGCTGCACCTCCCCGGCCATTGGCAGCGCATCTACAGCACCACAGACGTCGGGGCTCCGGGCTTTCCCTGACGAACATGGTTTCGACGTTTACCACCAGCTGCACCTGGGCGCCCACTCCAAAAAAACCCGAAAAATCATGAACGTCGGACGATTGCTCCCACACAAAAAGTGCCAGCCAGTCAAGCTCCTGCTGCTCCTCAGCGGCCATTGGCAGCGCATCTACAGCACCACAGACATCGGGGCTCCGGGCTTTCCCTGACGAACAGGGCTTCGACGTTTACCACCACCTGCACCTGGGCGCCCATTGGAAAAAAACCCAAGAAAAATCACGAACGTTGGACGATTGCTCCCACACCGAAAGTGCCAGCAACTCAAGCTCTTGCTACTCCTCACCGGCCATTGGCAGCGCATCTACAGCACCACAGACATCGGGGCTCCGGGCTTTCCCTGACGAACAGGGCTTCGACGTTTACCACCAGCTGCGTCTGGGCTCCCACTAAAAAAAAACCCAAAAAATCACGAATGTTGGACAATTGCTCCCACACCGAAAGTGCCAGCCAGTCAAGCTCTTGCTGCTCATCACCGGCCATTGGCAGCCCATCTACAGCACCACAGACATAGGGGCTCCGGGCTTTCCCTGACGAACAGGGCTTCGACGTTTACCACCAGCTGCACCTGGGGGGCCCACTGAAAAAAACCCCGAAAAATCACGAACATCGGACGATTGCTCCCACACCGAAAGTGCCAGCCACTCAAGCTCTTGCTGCTCCTCACCGGCCATTGGCAGCGCATCTACAGCACCACAGACATCTGGGCTCCGGGCTTTCCCTGACGAACAGGCCTTCGACGTTTACCACCAGCTGCACCTGGTCGCCCACTCCAAAAAAACCCGAAAAATCACGAACGTCGGACGATTGCTCCCACACCGAAAGTGCCAGCCAGTCAAGCTCTTGCTGCTCCTCAACGGCCATTGGCAGCGCATCTACAGCACCACAGACATCGGGGCTCCGGGCTTTCCCTGACGAACAGGGCTTCGACGTTTACCACCACCTGCACCTGTGCGCCCACTCCAAAAAAACCCGAAAAATCATGTACGTCGGACGATTGCTCCCACACAAAAAGTGCCAGCCAGTCAAGCTCTTGCTGCTCCTCACCGGCCATTGGCAGCGCATCTACAGCAACACAGACATCGGGGCTCCGGGCTTTCCCTGACGAACAGGGCTTCGACATTTACCACCACCTGCACCTGGGCGCCCATTGGAAAAAAACCCAAGAAAAATCACGAACGTTGGACGATTGCTCCCACACCGAAAGTGCCAGCAACTCAAGCTCTTGCTACTCCTCACCGGCCATTGGCAGCGCATTTACAGCACCACAGACATCGGGGCTCCAGGCTTTCCCTCACGAACAGGGCTTCGACATTTACCACCAGCTGCACCTGGTCGCACACTCCAAAAAAACCCGAAAAATCAAGAACGTCGGACGATTGCTCCCACACAAAAAGTTCCAGACATTCAACCTCCTGCTGCTCCTCAGCGGCCATTGGCAGCGCATCTACAGCACCACAGACATCGGGGCTCCGGGCTTTCCCTGACGAACAGGGCTTCGACGTTTACCACCACCTGCACCTGGGCGCCCACTCAAGAAAAACCCCGAAAAATCACGAAGATCGGACGATTGCTCCCACACCGAAAGTGCCAGCCAATCAAGCTCTTGCTGCTGCTCCCCGTCCATTGGCAGTGCATCTACAGCACCACAGACATCGGGGCTCCGGGCTTTCCCTGACGAACAGGGCTTCGACGTTTACCACCATCTGCACCTGGTCGCCCACGCCAAAAAAACCCGAAAAATCACGAACGTCGGACGATTGCTCCTACAAAAAAAGTGCCAGCCAGTCAAGCTCCTGCTGCTCCTCACCGGCCATTGGCAGCGCATCTACAGCACCACAGACATCGGGGCTCCGGGCTTTCCCTGACGAACAGGGCTTCGACGTTTACCACCAGCTGCGTCTGGGCTCCCACTAAAAAAAAACCCAAAAAATCACGAACATCGGACGATTGCTCCCACACCGAAAGTGCCAGCCAGTCAAGCTCTTGCTGCTCCTCAGCGGCCATTGGCAGCGCATCTACAGCACCACAGACATCGGGGCTCCGGGCTTTCCCTGACGAACAGGGCTTCAACATTTACCACCACCTGCACCTGGGCGCCCACTCCAAAAAAACCCGAAAAATCACGAACGTCGGACGATTGCTCCCACACCGAAAATGCTAGCAACTCAAGCTCTTGCTCCTCATCACCGGCCATTGGCAGCGCATCTACAGCACCACAGACATCGGGGCTCCGGGCTTTCCCTGACGAACAGGGCTTCGATTTTTACCACCAGCTGCACCTGGGCGCCCACTCCAAAAAAACCCCGAAAAATCACGAAGATCGAACGATTGCTCCCACACCGAAAGTGCCAGCCAGTCAAGCTCTTGCTGCTCCTCACCGGCCATTGGCAGCGCATCTACAGCACCACAGACATCGGGGCTCCGGGCTTTCCCTGACGAACAGGGCTTCGATGTTTACCACCATCTGCACCTGGGCGCCAACGCCAAAAAAACCCGAAAAATCACAAACATCGTACGATTGCTCCCAAACAAAAAGTGCCAGCCAGTCAAGCTCTTGCTGCTCCTCACCGGCCATTGGCAGCGCATCTACAGCACCACAGACATCGGGGCTCCGGGCTTTCCCTGACGAACAGGGCTTCGACGTTTACCACCAGCTGCACCTGGGCGCCCACTGAAAAAAACCCCGAAAAATCACAAACGTCGGATGATTGCTCCCACACCGAAAGTGCCAGCCAGTCAAGCTCTTGCTGCTCCTCCTTGGTCATTGGCAGCGCATCTACAGCACCACAGACATTGGGGCTCCGGGCTTTCCCTGACGAACAGGGCTTCGACGTTTACCACCAGCTGCACCTGGGCGCCCACAGGAAGAAACCCCGAAAAATCACGAACGTCTCACGATTGCTCCCACACCGGAAGTGACAGCCAGTCAAGCTCCTGCTGCTCCTCAGCGGCCATTGGCAGCGCATCTACAGCACCACAGACATCGGGGCTCCAAGCTTTCCCTGACGAACAGGGCTTCGACGTTTACCACTAGCTGCACCGTGGAGCCCACTGAAAAAAACCCCAAAAAATCATGAACGTCGGATGGTTGCTCCCACACCGAAAGTGCCAGCCAGTCAAGCTTGTGCTGCACCTCACCGGCCATTGGCAGCGCATCTACAGCACCACAGACATAGGGGCTCCAGGCTTTCCCTCACGAACAGGGCTTCGACGTTTACCACCAGCTGCACCTGGGGGGCCCACTGAAAAAAACCCCGAAAAATCACGAACATCGGACGATTGCTCCCACACCGAAAGTGCCAACCACTCAAGCTCTTGCTGCTCCTCAGCGGCCATTGGCAGCGCATCTACAGCACCACAGACATCGGGGCTCCGGGCTTTCCCTGACGAACAGGGCTTCGACGTTTACCACCAGCTGCACCTGGGCGCCCACTGAAAAGAAAACCCCGAAAAATCACGAACATCGGACGATTGCTCCCACACCGAAAGTGCCAGCCAGACAATCTCTTGCTGCTCCTCCCCGGCCATTGGCAGCGCATCTACAGCACCACAGACATCGGGGCTCCGGGCTTTCCCTGACGAACAGGCCTTTGACGTTTACCACCACCTGCACCGGGTCGCCCACTCCAAAAAAACCCGAAAAATCACGAACGTCGGACGATTGCTCCCACACCGAAAGTGCCAGCCAGTCAAGCTCTTGCTGCTCCTCAGCGGCCATTGGCAGTGCATCTACAGCACCACAGACATCGGGGCTCCGGGCTTTCCCTGACGAACAGGGCTTCGACGTTTACCACCAGCTGCACCTGGGCGCCCACTCCAAAAAAACCCGAAAAATCATGTACGTCGGACGATTGCTCCCACACAAAAAGTGCCAGCCAGTCAAGCTCCTGCTGCTCCTCAGCGGCCATTGGCAGCGCATCTACAGCACCACAGACATCGGGGCTCCGGGCTTTCCCTGACGAACAGGGCTTCAACATTTACCACCACCTGCACCTGGGCGCCCACTCCAAAAAAAACCCGAAAAATCACGAACGTCGGACGATTGCTCCCACACCAAAAGTGCCAGCAACTCAAGCTCTTGCTACTCCTCACCGGCCATTGGCAGCGCATCTACAGCACCACAGACATCGGGGCTCCGGGCTTTCCCTGACGAACAGGGCTTCGACGTTTACCACCAGCTGCACCTGGGGGGCCCACTGAAAAAAAACCCCGAAAAATCACGAACATCGGACGATTGCTCCCACACCAAAAGTGCCAGCCAGTCAAGCTCCTGCTGCTCCTCAGCGGCCATTGGCAGCGCATCTACAGCACCACAGACATCGGGGCTCCGGGCTTTCCCTGACGAACAGGGCTTCAACATTTACCACCACCTGCACCTGGGCGCCCACTCCAAAAAAAACCCGAAAAATCACGAACGTCGGACGATTGCTCCCACACCAAAAGTGCCAGCAACTCAAGCTCTTGCTACTCCTCACCGGCCATTGGCAGCGCATCTACAGCACCACAGACATCGGGGCTCCGGGCTTTCCCTGACGAACAGGGCTTCGACGTTTACCACCAGCTGCACCTGGGGGGCCCACTGAAAAAAAACCCCGAAAAATCACGAACATCGGACGATTGCTCCCACACCAAAAGTGCCAGCCAGTCAAGCTCCTGCTGCTCCTCAGCGGCCATTGGCAGCGCATCTACAGCACCACAGACATCGGGGCTCCGGGCTTTCCCTGACGAACAGGGCTTCGACGTTTACCACCAGCTGCACCTGGTCGCACACTCCAAAAAAACCCGAAAAATCACGAACGTCGGACGATTGCTCCCACACCAAAAGTGCCAGCCCGTCAAGCTCTTGCTGCTCCTCACTGGCCATTGGCAGCGCATCTACAGCACCACGGACATCGGGGCTCCGGGCTTTCCCTGACGAACAGGGCTTCGACCTTTACCACCACCTGCACCTCTGCCCCCATTGGAAAAAAACCCAAGAAAAATAACGAACGTTGGACGATTGCTCCCACACCGAAAGTGCCAGCCTGTCAAGCTCTTGCTGCTCCTCACGGGCCATTGGCAGCGCATCTACAGCACCACAGACATCGGGGCTCCGGGCTTTCCCTGACGAACAGGGCTTCGACCTTTACCACCACCTGCACCTCTGCCCCCATTGGAAAAAAACCCAAGAAAAATCACAAACGTCGGATGATTGCTCCCACACCGAAAGTGCCAGCCAGTCAAGCTCTTGCTGCTCCTCCTCGGTCATTGGCAGCGCATCTACAGCACCACAGACATTGGGGCTCCGGGCTTTCCCTGACGAACAGGGCTTCGACGTTTACCACCAGCTGCACCTGGGCACCCACTGGAAAAAAACCCCAAGATATCACGAACGTCGGACGATTGCTCCCACACCGAAAGTGCCAGCCAGTCAAGCTCCTGCTGCTCCTCAGCGGCCATTGGCAGCGCATCTACAGCACCACAGACATCAGGGCTCCGGGCTTTCCCTGACGAACAGGGCTTCGACGTTTACCACCAGCTGCAACTGGGGGCCCCACTGAAAAAAACCCCGAAAAAGCACGAACGTCAGACGATTGCTCCCACACCAAAAGTGCCAGCAACTCAAGCTTCTGCTGCTCCTCCCCGGCCATTGGCAGCGCATCTACAGCACCACAGACATCGGGGCTCCGGGCTTTCCCTGACGAACAGGGCTTCGACGTTTACCACCAGCTGCACCTGGGCGCCCACAGGAAGAAACCCCGAAAAATCACGAACGTCTCACGATTGCTCCCACACCGGAAGTGACAGCCAGTCAAGCTCTTGCTGCTCCTCACCGGCCATTGGCAGCACATCTACAGCACCACAGACATCGGGGCTCCAAGCTTTCCCTGACGAACAGGGCTTCGACGTTTACCACCAGCTGCACCTGGGGCCCACTGAAAAAAAACCCAAAAAATCATGAACGTCGGATGGTTGCTCCCACACCGAAAGTGCCAGCCAGTCAAGCTTCTGCTGCACCTCACCGGCCATTGGCAGCGCATCTACAGCACCACAGACATAGGGGCTCCAGGCTTTCCCTCACGAACAGGGCTTCGACGTTTACCACCAGCTGCACCTGGGCGCCCACTGAAAAGAAAACCCCGAAAAATCACGAACATCGGACGATTGCTCCCACACCGAAAGTGCCAGCCAGTCAATCTCTTGCTGCTCCTCCCCGGCCATTGGCAGCGCATCTACAGCACCACAGACATCGGGGCTCCGGGCTTTCCCTGACGAACAGGCCTTTGACGTTTACCACCAGCTGCACCGGGTCGCCCACTCCAGAAAAACCCGAAAAATCACAAACGTCGGACGATTGCTCCCACACCGAAAGTGCCAGCCAGTCAAGCTCTTGCTGCTCATCACCGGCCATTGGCAGCGCATCTACAGCACCACAGACATCGGGGCTCCGGGCTTTCCCTGACGAACAGGGCTTCGACGTTTACCACCATCTGCACCTGGACACCCATTGGAAAAAAACCCAAGAAAAATCACGAACGTTGGACGATTGCTCCCACACCGAAAATGCCAGCAACTCAAGCTCTTGCTGCTCCTCACCGGCCATTGGCAGCCCATCTACAGCACCACAGACATCGGGGCTCCGGGCTTTCCCTGACGAACAGGGCTTCAACATTTACCACCACCTGCACCTGGGCGCCCACTCCAAAAAAAACCCGAAAAATCACGAACGTTGGACGATTGCTCCCACACCAAAAGTGCCAGCCAGTAAAGCTCTTGCTGCTCCTCACCGGCCATTGGCAGCGCATCTACAGCACCACAGACATCGGGGCTCCGGGCTTTCCCTGACGAACAGGGCTTCGACGTTTACCACCAGCTGCACCTGGGCGCCCACTCCAAAAAAACCCGAAAAATCATGAACGTCGGACGATTGCTCCCACACAAAAAGTGCCAGCCAGTCAAGCTCCTGCTGCTGCTCCCCGGCCATTGGCAGCGCATCTACAGCACCACAGACATCGGGGCTCCGGGCTTTCCCTGACGAACAGGGCTTCGACGTTTACCACCACCTGCACCTGGGCGCCCATTGGAAAAAAACCCAAGAAAAATCACGAACGTTGGACGATTGCTCCCACACCGAAAGTGCCAGCAACTCAAGCTCTTGCTACTCCTCACCGGCCATTGGCAGCGCATCTACAGCACCACAGACATCGGGGCTCCGGGCTTTCCCTGACGAACAGGGCTTCGACGTTTACCACCATCTGCACCTGGTCGCCCACGCCAAAAAAACCCGAAAAATCACGAACGTCGGACGATTGCTCCCACAAAAAAAGTGCCAGCCAGTCAAGCTCCTGCTGCTCCTCACCGGCCATTGGCAGCGCATCTACAGCACCACAGACATCGGGGCTCCGGGCTTTCCCTGACGAACAGGGCTTCGACGTTTACCACCAGCTGCACCTGGGGGGCCCACTGAAAAAAAACCCCGAAAAATCACGAACATCGGACGATTGCTCCCACACCAAAAGTGCCAGCCAGTCAAGCTCCTGCTGCTCCTCACCGGCCATTGGCAGCGCATCTACAGCACCACAGACATCGGGGCTCCGGGCTTTCCCTGACGAACAGGGCTTCGACGTTTACCACCAGCTGCACCTGGTCGCACACTCCAAAAAAACCCGAAAAATCACGAACGTCGGACGATTGCTCTTACACCAAAAGTGCCAGCCAGTCAAGCTCTTGCTGCTCCTCACTGGCCATTGGCAGCGCATCTACAGCACCACGGACATCGGGGCTCCGGGCTTTCCCTGATGAACAGGGCTTCGACGTTTACCACCAGCTGCACCTGGTCGCACACTCCAAAAAAACCCGAAAAATCAAGAACGTCGGACGATTGCTCCCACACAAAAAGTTCCAGACAGTCAAGCTCCTGCTGCTCCTCAGCGGCCATTGGCAGCGCATCTACAGCACCACAGACATCGGGGCTCCGGGCTTTCCCTGACGAACAGGGCTTCGACGTTTACCACCAGCTGCACCTGGGCGCCCACTCCAGAAAAACCCCGAAAAATCACGAACGTCGGACGATTGCTCCCACACCGAAAGTGCCAGCAACTCAAGCTCTTGCTACTCCTCACCGGCCATTGGCAGCGCATCTACAGCACCACAGACATCGGGGCTCCGGGCTTTCCCTGACGAACAGGGCTTCGACGTTTACCACAATCTGCACCTGGGCGCCCACGCCAAAAAAACCCGAAAAATCACGAACGTCGGACGATTGCTCCTACAAAAAAAGTGCCAGCCAGTCAAGCTCCTGCTGCTCCTCACCGGCCATTGGCAGCGCATCTACAGCACCAGAGACATCGGGGCTCCGGGCTTTCCCTGACGAACAGGGCTTCGACGTTTACCACCAGCTGCGTCTGGGCTCCCACTAAAAAAAAACCCAGAAAATCACGAACATCGGACGATTGCTCCCACACCGAAAGTGCCAGCCAGTCAAGCTCTTGCTGCTCCTCAACGGCCATTGGCAGCGCATCTACAGCACCACAGACATCGGGGCTCCGGGCTTTCCCTCACGAACAGGGCTTCGACGTTTACCACCAGCTGCACCTGGGCGCCCACTCCAAAAAAACCCGAAAAATCATGTACGTCGGACGATTGCTCCCACACAAAAAGTGCCAGCCAGTCAAGCTCCTGCTGCTCCTCAGCGGCCATTGGCAGCGCATCTACAGCACCACAGACATCGGGGCTCCGGGCTTTCCCTGACGAACAGGGCTTCGACGTTTACCACCACCTGCACCTGTGCGCCCACTCCAAAAAAACCCGAAAAATCATGTACGTCGGACGATTGCTCCCACACAAAAAGTGCCAGCCAGTCAAGCTCTTGCTACTCCTCACCGGCCATTGGCAGCGCATCTACAGCAACACAGACATCGGGGCTCCGGGCTTTCCCTGACGAACAGGGCTTCGACATTTACCACCACCTGCACCTGGGCGCCCATTGGAAAAAAACCCAAGAAAAATCACGAACGTTGGACGATTGCTCCCACACCGAAAGTGCCAGCAACTCAAGCTCTTGCTACTCCTCACCGGCCATTGGCAGCGCATTTACAGCACCACAGACATCGGGGCTCCAGGCTTTCCCTCACGAACAGGGCTTCGACATTTACCACCAGCTGCACCTGGTCGCACACTCCAAAAAAACCCGAAAAATCAAGAACGTCGGACGATTGCTCCCACACAAAAAGTTCCAGACATTCAACCTCCTGCTGCTCCTCAGCGGCCATTGGCAGCGCATCTACAGCACCACAGACATCGGGGCTCCGGGCTTTCCCTGACGAACAGGGCTTCGACGTTTACCACCACCTGCACCTGGGCGCCCACTCAAGAAAAACCCCGAAAAATCACGAAGATCGGACGATTGCTCCCACACCGAAAGTGCCAGCCAATCAAGCTCTTGCTGCTGCTCCCCGTCCATTGGCAGTGCATCTACAGCACCACAGACATCGGGGCTCCGGGCTTTCCCTGACGAACAGGGCTTCGACGTTTACCACCATCTGCACCTGGTCGCCCACGCCAAAAAAACCCGAAAAATCACGAACGTCGGACGATTGCTCCTACAAAAAAAGTGCCAGCCAGTCAAGCTCCTGCTGCTCCTCACCGGCCATTGGCAGCGCATCTACAGCACCACAGACATCGGGGCTCCGGGCTTTCCCTGACGAACAGGGCTTCGACGTTTACCACCAGCTGCGTCTGGGCTCCCACTAAAAAAAAACCCAAAAAATCACGAACATCGGACGATTGCTCCCACACCGAAAGTGCCAGCCAGTCAAGCTCTTGCTGCTCCTCAGCGGCCATTGGCAGCGCATCTACAGCACCACAGACATCGGGGCTCCGGGCTTTCCCTGACGAACAGGGCTTCAACATTTACCACCACCTGCACCTGGGCGCCCACTCCAAAAAAACCCGAAAAATCACGAACGTCGGACGATTGCTCCCACACCGAAAATGCTAGCAACTCAAGCTCTTGCTCCTCATCACCGGCCATTGGCAGCGCATCTACAGCACCACAGACATCGGGGCTCCGGGCTTTCCCTGACGAACAGGGCTTCGATTTTTACCACCAGCTGCACCTGGGCGCCCACTCCAAAAAAACCCCGAAAAATCACGAAGATCGAACGATTGCTCCCACACCGAAAGTGCCAGCCAGTCAAGCTCTTGCTGCTCCTCACCGGCCATTGGCAGCGCATCTACAGCACCACAGACATCGGGGCTCCGGGCTTTCCCTGACGAACAGGGCTTCGATGTTTACCACCATCTGCACCTGGGCGCCAACGCCAAAAAAACCCGAAAAATCACAAACATCGTACGATTGCTCCCAAACAAAAAGTGCCAGCCAGTCAAGCTCTTGCTGCTCCTCACCGGCCATTGGCAGCGCATCTACAGCACCACAGACATCGGGGCTCCGGGCGTTCCCTGACGAACAGGGCTTCGACGTTTACCACCAGCTGCACCTGGGCGCCCACTGAAAAAAACCCCGAAAAATCACAAACGTCGGATGATTGCTCCCACACCGAAAGTGCCAGCCAGTCAAGCTCTTGCTGCTCCTCCTTGGTCATTGGCAGCGCATCTACAGCACCACAGACATTGGGGCTCCGGGCTTTCCCTGACGAACAGGGCTTCGACGTTTACCACCAGCTGCACCTGGGCGCCCACAGGAAGAAACCCCGAAAAATCACGAACGTCTCACGATTGCTCCCACACCGGAAGTGACAGCCAGTCAAGCTCCTGCTGCTCCTCAGCGGCCATTGGCAGCACATCTACAGCACCACAGACATCGGGGCTCCAAGCTTTCCCTGACGAACAGGGCTTCGACGTTTACCACTAGCTGCACCGTGGAGCCCACTGAAAAAAACCCCAAAAAATCATGAACGTCGGATGGTTGCTCCCACACCGAAAGTGCCAGCCAGTCAAGCTTGTGCTGCACCTCACCGGCCATTGGCAGCGCATCTACAGCACCACAGACATAGGGGCTCCAGGCTTTCCCTCACGAACAGGGCTTCGACGTTTACCACCAGCTGCACCTGGGGGGCCCACT
This sequence comes from Chlamydotis macqueenii, assembly GCF_036417535.1. NCBI lineage: Eukaryota > Metazoa > Chordata > Aves > Otidiformes > Otididae > Chlamydotis > Chlamydotis macqueenii. Next base: position 30,436,413 of record NC_141592.1, on the reverse strand, counting down.
GAAAAAAACCCCGAAAAATCACGAACATCGGACGATTGCTCCCACACCGAAAGTGCCAACCACTCAAGCTCTTGCTGCTCCTCAGCGGCCATTGGCAGCGCATCTACAGCACCACAGACATCGGGGCTCCGGGCTTTCCCTGACGAACAGGGCTTCGACGTTTACCACCAGCTGCACCTGGGCGCCCACTGAAAAGAAAACCCCGAAAAATCACGAACATCGGACGATTGCTCCCACACCGAAAGTGCCAGCCAGACAATCTCTTGCTGCTCCTCCCCGGCCATTGGCAGCGCATCTACAGCACCACAGACATCGGGGCTCCGGGCTTTCCCTGACGAACAGGCCTTTGACGTTTACCACCACCTGCACCGGGTCGCCCACTCCAAAAAAACCCGAAAAATCACGAACGTCGGACGATTGCTCCCACACCGAAAGTGCCAGCCAGTCAAGCTCTTGCTGCTCCTCAACGGCCATTGGCAGTGCATCTACAGCACCACAGACATCGGGGCTCCGGGCTTTCCCTGACGAACAGGGCTTCGACGTTTACCACCAGCTGCACCTGGGCGCCCACTCCAAAAAAACCCGAAAAATCATGTACGTCGGACGATTGCTCCCACACAAAAAGTGCCAGCCAGTCAAGCTCCTGCTGCTCCTCAGCGGCCATTGGCAGCGCATCTACAGCACCACAGACATCGGGGCTCCGGGCTTTCCCTGACGAACAGGGCTTCAACATTTACCACCACCTGCACCTGTGCGCCCACTCCAAAAAAAACCCGAAAAATCACGAACGTCGGACGATTGCTCCCACACCAAAAGTGCCAGCAACTCAAGCTCTTGCTACTCCTCACCGGCCATTGGCAGCGCATCTACAGCACCACAGACATCGGGGCTCCGGGCTTTCCCTGACGAACAGGGCTTCGACGTTTACCACCAGCTGCACCTGGGGGGCCCACTGAAAAAAAACCCCGAAAAATCACGAACATCGGACGATTGCTCCCACACCAAAAGTGCCAGCCAGTCAAGCTCCTGCTGCTCCTCAGCGGCCATTGGCAGCGCATCTACAGCACCACAGACATCGGGGCTCCGGGCTTTCCCTGACGAACAGGGCTTCGACGTTTACCACCAGCTGCACCTGGTCGCACACTCCAAAAAAACCCGAAAAATCACGAACGTCGGACGATTGCTCCCACACCAAAAGTGCCAGCCCGTCAAGCTCTTGCTGCTCCTCACTGGCCATTGGCAGCGCATCTACAGCACCACGGACATCGGGGCTCCGGGCTTTCCCTGACGAACAGGGCTTCGACCTTTACCACCACCTGCACCTCTGCCCCCATTGGAAAAAAACCCAAGAAAAATAACGAACGTTGGACGATTGCTCCCACACCGAAAGTGCCAGCCTGTCAAGCTCTTGCTGCTCCTCACGGGCCATTGGCAGCGCATCTACAGCACCACAGACATCGGGGCTCCGGGCTTTCCCTGACGAACAGGGCTTCGACCTTTACCACCACCTGCACCTCTGCCCCCATTGGAAAAAAACCCAAGAAAAATCACAAACGTCGGATGATTGCTCCCACACCGAAAGTGCCAGCCAGTCAAGCTCTTGCTGCTCCTCCTCGGTCATTGGCAGCGCATCTACAGCACCACAGACATTGGGGCTCCGGGCTTTCCCTGACGAACAGGGCTTCGACGTTTACCACCAGCTGCACCTGGGCACCCACTGGAAAAAAACCCCAAGATATCACGAACGTCGGACGATTGCTCCCACACCGAAAGTGCCAGCCAGTCAAGCTCCTGCTGCTCCTCAGCGGCCATTGGCAGCGCATCTACAGCACCACAGACATCAGGGCTCCGGGCTTTCCCTGACGAACAGGGCTTCGACGTTTACCACCAGCTGCAACTGGGGGCCCCACTGAAAAAAACCCCGAAAAAGCACGAACGTCAGACGATTGCTCCCACACCAAAAGTGCCAGCAACTCAAGCTTCTGCTGCTCCTCCCCGGCCATTGGCAGCGCATCTACAGCACCACAGACATCGGGGCTCCGGGCTTTCCCTGACGAACAGGGCTTCGACGTTTACCACCAGCTGCACCTGGGCGCCCACAGGAAGAAACCCCGAAAAATCACGAACGTCTCACGATTGCTCCCACACCGGAAGTGACAGCCAGTCAAGCTCTTGCTGCTCCTCACCGGCCATTGGCAGCACATCTACAGCACCACAGACATCGGGGCTCCAAGCTTTCCCTGACGAACAGGGCTTCGACGTTTACCACCAGCTGCACCTGGGGCCCACTGAAAAAAAACCCAAAAAATCATGAACGTCGGATGGTTGCTCCCACACCGAAAGTGCCAGCCAGTCAAGCTTCTGCTGCACCTCACCGGCCATTGGCAGCGCATCTACAGCACCACAGACATAGGGGCTCCAGGCTTTCCCTCACGAACAGGGCTTCGACGTTTACCACCAGCTGCACCTGGGGGGCCCACTGAAAAAAACCCCGAAAAATCACGAACATCGGACGATTGCTCCCACAAAAAAAGTGCCAACCACTCAAGCTCTTGCTGCTCCTCAGCGGCCATTGGCAGCGCATCTACAGCACCACAGACATCGGGGCTCCGGGCTTTCCCTGACGAACAGGGCTTCGACGTTTACCACCAGCTGCACCTGGGCGCCCACTGAAAAGAAAACCCCGAAAAATCACGAACATCGGACGATTGCTCCCACACCGAAAGTGCCAGCCAGTCAATCTCTTGCTGCTCCTCCCCGGCCATTGGCAGCGCATCTACAGCACCACAGACATCGGGGCTCCGGGCTTTCCCTGACGAACAGGCCTTTGACGTTTACCACCAGCTGCACCGGGTCGCCCACTCCAGAAAAACCCGAAAAATCACAAACGTCGGACGATTGCTCCCACACCGAAAGTGCCAGCCAGTCAAGCTCTTGCTGCTCATCACCGGCCATTGGCAGCGCATCTACAGCACCACAGACATCGGGGCTCCGGGCTTTCCCTGACGAACAGGGCTTCGACGTTTACCACCATCTGCACCTGGACACCCATTGGAAAAAAACCCAAGAAAAATCACGAACGTTGGACGATTGCTCCCACACCGAAAATGCCAGCAACTCAAGCTCTTGCTGCTCCTCACCGGCCATTGGCAGCCCATCTACAGCACCACAGACATCGGGGCTCCGGGCTTTCCCTGACGAACAGGGCTTCAACATTTACCACCACCTGCACCTGGGCGCCCACTCCAAAAAAAACCCGAAAAATCACGAACGTCGGACGATTGCTCCCACACCAAAAGTGCCAGCCAGTAAAGCTCTTGCTGCTCCTCACCGGCCATTGGCAGCGCATCTACAGCACCACAGACATCGGGGCTCCGGGCTTTCCCTGACGAACAGGGCTTCGACGTTTACCACCAGCTGCACCTGGGCGCCCACTCCAAAAAAACCCGAAAAATCATGAACGTCGGACGATTGCTCCCACACAAAAAGTGCCAGCCAGTCAAGCTCCTGCTGCTGCTCCCCGGCCATTGGCAGCGCATCTACAGCACCACAGACATCGGGGCTCCGGGCTTTCCCTGACGAACAGGGCTTCGACGTTTACCACCACCTGCACCTGGGCGCCCATTGGAAAAAAACCCAAGAAAAATCACGAACGTTGGACGATTGCTCCCACACCGAAAGTGCCAGCAACTCAAGCTCTTGCTACTCCTCACCGGCCATTGGCAGCGCATCTACAGCACCACAGACATCGGGGCTCCGGGCTTTCCCTGACGAGCAGGGCTTCGACGTTTACCACCATCTGCACCTGGTCGCCCACGCCAAAAAAACCCGAAAAATCACGAACGTCGGACGATTGCTCCCACAAAAAAAGTGCCAGCCAGTCAAGCTCCTGCTGCTCCTCACCGGCCATTGGCAGCGCATCTACAGCACCACAGACATCGGGGCTCCGGGCTTTCCCTGACGAACAGGGCTTCGACGTTTACCACCAGCTGCACCTGGGGGGCCCACTGAAAAAAAACCCCGAAAAATCACGAACATCGGACGATTGCTCCCACACCAAAAGTGCCAGCCAGTCAAGCTCCTGCTGCTCCTCACCGGCCATTGGCAGCGCATCTACAGCACCACAGACATCGGGGCTCCGGGCTTTCCCTGACGAACAGGGCTTCGACGTTTACCACCAGCTGCACCTGGTCGCACACTCCAAAAAAACCCGAAAAATCACGAACGTCGGACGATTGCTCTTACACCAAAAGTGCCAGCCAGTCAAGCTCTTGCTGCTCCTCACTGGCCATTGGCAGCGCATCTACAGCACCACGGACATCGGGGCTCCGGGCTTTCCCTGATGAACAGGGCTTCGACGTTTACCACCAGCTGCACCTGGTCGCACACTCCAAAAAAACCCGAAAAATCAAGAACGTCGGACGATTGCTCCCACACAAAAAGTTCCAGACAGTCAAGCTCCTGCTGCTCCTCAGCGGCCATTGGCAGCGCATCTACAGCACCACAGACATCGGGGCTCCGGGCTTTCCCTGACGAACAGGGCTTCGACGTTTACCACCAGCTGAACCTGGGCGCCCACTCCAGAAAAACCCCGAAAAATCACGAACGTCGGACGATTGCTCCCACACCGAAAGTGCCAGCAACTCAAGCTCTTGCTACTCCTCACCGGCCATTGGCAGCGCATCTACAGCACCACAGACATCGGGGCTCCGGGCTTTCCCTGACGAACAGGGCTTCGACGTTTACCACAATCTGCACCTGGGCGCCCACGCCAAAAAAACCCGAAAAATCACGAACGTCGGACGATTGCTCCTACAAAAAAAGTGCCAGCCAGTCAAGCTCCTGCTGCTCCTCACCGGCCATTGGCAGCACATCTACAGCACCAGAGACATCGGGGCTCCGGGCTTTCCCTGACGAACAGGGCTTCGACGTTTACCACCAGCTGCGTCTGGGCTCCCACTAAAAAAAAACCCAGAAAATCACGAACATCGGACGATTGCTCCCACACCGAAAGTGCCAGCCAGTCAAGCTCTTGCTGCTCCTCAACGGCCATTGGCAGCGCATCTACAGCACCACAGACATCGGGGCTCCGGGCTTTCCCTCACGAACAGGGCTTCGACGTTTACCACCAGCTGCACCTGGGCGCCCACTCCAAAAAAACCCGAAAAATCATGTACGTCGGACGATTGCTCCCACACAAAAAGTGCCAGCAAGTCAAGCTCCTGCTGCTCCTCAGCGGCCATTGGCAGCGCATCTACAGCACCACAGACATCGGGGCTCCGGGCTTTCCCTGACGAACAGGGCTTCGACGTTTACCACCATCTGCACATGGGGGGCCCACTGAAAAAAACCCCGAAAAATCACGAACATCGGACGATTGCTCCCACACCGAAAGTGCCAGCCACTCAAGCTCTTGCTGCTCCTCCCCGGCCATTGGCAGCGCATCTACAGCACCACAGACATCAGGCCTCCGGGCTTTCCCTGACGAACAGGGCTTCGACGTTTACCACCATCTGCACCTGGACACCCATTGGAAAAAAACCCAAGAAAAATCACGAACGTTGGACGATTGCTCCCACACCGAAAATGCCAGCAACTCAAGCTCTTGCTGCTCCTCCCCGGCCATTGGCAGTGCATCTACATCACCACAGACATCGGGGCTCCGGGCTTTCCCTGACGAACAGGGCTTCAACATTTACCACCACCTGCACCTGGGCGCCCACTCCAAAAAAAACCCGAAAAATCATGAACGTCGGACGATTGCTCCCACACCAAAAGTGCCAGCCAGTCAAGCTCTTGCTGCTCCTCACCGGCCATTGGCAGCGCATCTACAGCACCACAGACATCGGGGCTCCGGGCTTTCCCTGACGAACAGGGCTTCGACATTTACCACCACCTGCACCTGGGCGCCCATTGGAAAAAAACCCAAGAAAAATCACGAACGTTGGACGATTGTTCCCACACCGAAAGTGCCAGCAACTCAAGCTCTTGCTACTCCTCACCGGCCATTGGCAGCGCATCTACAGCACCACAGACATCGGGGCTCCAGGCTTTCCCTCACGAACAGGGCTTCGACGTTTACCACCAGCTGCACCTGGTCGCACACTCCAAAAAACCCCGAAAAATCAAGAACTTCGGACGATTGCTCCCACACCGAAAGTGCCAGCCAGTCAAGCTCTTGCTGCTGCTCCCCGTCCATTGGCAGTGCATCTACAGCACCACAGACATCGGGGCTCCGGGCTTTCCCTGACGAACAGGGCTTCGACGTTTACCACCAGCTGCACCTGGGCGCCCACGCCAAAAAAACCCGAAAAATCACGAACGTCGGACGATTGCTCCTACAAAAAAAGTGCCAGCCAGTCAAGCTCCTGCTGCTCCTCACCGGCCATTGGCAGCGCATCTACAGCACCACAGACATCGGGGCTCCGGGCTTTCCCTGACGAACAGGGCTTCGACGTTTACCACCAGCTGCGTCTGGGCGCCCACTAAAAAAAAACCCAAAAAATCACGAACATCGGACGATTGCTCCCACACCGAAAGTGCCAGCCAGTCAAGCTCTTGCTGCTCCTCAGCGGCCATTGGCAGCGCATCTACAGCACCACAGACATCGGGCCTCCGGGCTTTCCCTGACGAACAGGGCTTCGACGTTTACCACCAGCTGCACCTGGGCGCCCATTGGAAAAAAACCCAAGAAAATCACGAACGTTGGACGATTGCTCCCACACAAAAAGTGCCAGCAACTCAACCTCTTGCTCCTCATCACCGGCCACTGGCAGCGCATCTACAGGACCACAGACACTGGGGCTCCGGGCTTTCCCTGACGTACAGGGCTTCGACGTTTACCACAAGCTGCACCTGGGGGGCCCACTGAAAAAAACCCCGAAAGTCATGAACGTAGGACGATTGCTCCCACACCGAAAGTGCCAGCCAGTCAAGATCTTGCTGTATCAAACTGGCCATTGGCAGCGCATCTACAGCACGACAGACATCGGGGCTCCGGGCTTTCCCTGACGAACAGGGCTTTGACGTTTACCACCAGCTGCACCTGGTCGCACACTCCAAAATAACCCGAAAAATCACGAACGTCGGACGATTGCTCCCACACAAAAAGTTCCAGCCAGTCAAGCTCCTGCTGCTCCTCAGCGGCCATTGGCAGCGCATCTACAGCACCACAGACATCGGGGCTCCGGGCTTTCCCTGACGAACAGGGCTTCGACGTTTACCACCAGCTGCACCTGGGCGCCCACTCCAAAAAAACCCGAAAAATCATGAACGTCGGACGATTGCTCCCACACAAAATGCCAGCCAGTCAAGCTCCTGCTGCTCCTCAGCGGCCATTGGCAGCGCATCTACAGCACAACAGACATCGGGGCTCCGGGCTTTCCCTGACGAACAGGGCTTCGACGTTTACCACCACCTGCACCTGGGCGCCCATTGGAAAAAAACCCAAGAAAAATCACGAACGTTGGACGATTGCTCCCACACCGAAAGTGCCAGCACCTCAAGCTCTTGCTACTCCTCACCGGCCATTGGCAGCGCATCTACAGCACCACAGACATCGGGGCTCCGGGCTTTCCCTGACGAACAGGGCTTCGACGTTTACCACCAGCTGCGTCAGGGCGCCCACTAAAAACAAACCCAAAAAATCACGAATGTCGGACGATTGCTCCCACACAAAAAGTGCCAGCCAGTCAAGCTCTTGCTGCTCATCACCGGCCATTGGCAGCCCATCTACAGCACCACAGACATCGGGGCTCCGGGCTTTCCCTGACGAACAGGCCTTCGACATTTACCACCAGCTGCACCTGGGGGGCCCACTGAAAAAAACCCCGAAAAATCACGAACATCGGACGATTACTCCCACACCGAAAGTGCCAGCCACTCAAGCTCTTGCTGCTCCTCAGCGGCCATTGGCAGCGCATCTACAGCACCACAGACATCGGGGCTCCGGGCTTTCCCTGACGAACAGGGCTTCGACGTTTACCACCAGCTGCACCTGGGCGCCCACTGAAAAGAAAACCTCGAAAAATCACGAACATCGGACGATTGCTCCCACACCAAAAGTGCCAGCCAGTCAATCTCTTGCTGCTCCTCCCCGGCCATTGGCAGCGCATCTACAGCACCACAGACATCGGGGCTCCGGGCTTTCCCTGACGAACAGGCCTTCGACGTTTACCACCAGCTGCACCGGGTCGCGCACTCCAAAAAAACCCGAAAAATCACGAACGTCGGACGATTGCTCCCACACCGAAAGTGCCAGCCAGTCAAGCTCTTGCTGCTCCTCAACGGCCATTGGCAGCGCATCTACAGCACCACAGACATCGGGGCTCCGGGCTTTCCCTGACGAACAGGGCTTCGACGTTTACCACCAGCTGCACCTGGGCGCCCACTCCAAAAAAACCCGAAAAATCATGTACGTCGAACGATTGCTCCCACACAAAAAGTGCCAGCCAGTCAAGCTCCTGCTGCTCCTCACCGGCCATTGGCAGCGCATCTACAGCACCACAGACATCGGGGCTCCGGGCTTTCCCTGACGAACAGGGCTTCGACGTTTACCACCATCTGCACCTGGTCGCCCACGCCAAAAAAAACCCGAAAAATCACGAACGTCTGACGATTGCTCCCACACAAAAAGTGCCAGCCAGTCAAGCTCTTGCTGCTCATCACCGGCCATTGGCAGCCCATCTACAGCACCACAGACATAGGGGCTCCAGGCTTTCCCTCACGAACAGGGCTTCGACGTTTACCACCAGCTGCACATGGGGGGCCCACTGAAAAAAACCCCGAAAAATCACGAATATCGGACGATTGCTCCCACACCGAAAGTGCCAGCCACTCAAGCTCTTGCTGCTCCTCCCCGGCCATTGGCAGCGCATCTACAGCACCACAGACATCGGGGCTCCGGGCTTTCCCTGACGAACAGGGCTTTGACGTTTACCACCACCTGCACCTGGTCGCACACTCCAAAATAACCCGAAAAATCACGAACGTCGGACGATTGCTCCCACACCAAAAGTTCCAGCCAGTCAAGCTCTTGCTGCTCCTCAGCGGCCATTGGCAGCGCATCTACAGCACCACAGACATCGGGGCTCCGGGCTTTCCCTGACGAACAGGGCTTCGACGTTTACCACCAGCTGCACCTGGGCGCCCACTCCAAAAAAACCCGAAAAATCATGAACGTCGGATGATTGCTCCCACACAAAAAGTGCCAGCCAGTCAAGCTCCTGCTGCTCCTCAGCGGCCATTGGCAGCGCATCTACAGCACCACAGACATCGGGGCTCCGGGCTTTCCCTGACGAACAGGGCTTCGACGTTTACCACCACCTGCACCTGGGCGCCCATTGGAAAAAAACCCAAGAAAAATCACGAACGTTGGACGATTGCTCCCACACCGAAAGTGCCAGCAACTCAAGCTCTTGCTACTCCTCACCGGCCATTGGCAGCGCATCTACAGCACCACAGACATCGGGGCTCCGGGCTTTCCCTGACGAACAGGGCTTCGACGTTTACCACCAGCTGCGTCTGGGCGCCCACTAAAAAAAAACCCAAAAAATCACGAATGTCGGACGATTGCTCCCACACCGAAAGTGCCAGCCAGTCAAGCTCTTGCTGCTCATCACCGGCCATTGGCAGCCCATCTACAGCACCACAGACATAGGGGCTCCGGGCTTTCCCTGACGAACAGGGCTTCGACGTTTACCACCAGCTGCACCTGGTCGCACACTCCAAAAAAACCCGAAAAATCAAGAACTTCGGACGATTGCTCCCACACCGAAAGTGCCAGCCAGTCAAGCTCTTGCTGCTGCTCCCCGTCCATTGGCAGTGCATCTACAGCACCACAGACATCGGGGCTCCGGGCTTTCCCTGACGAACAGGGCTTCGACGTTTACCACCAGCTGCACCTGGGCGCCCACGCCAAAAAAACCCGAAAAATCACGAACGTCGGACGATTGCTCCTACAAAAAAAGTGCCAGCCAGTCAAGCTCCTGCTGCTCCTCACCGGACATTGGCAGCGCATCTACAGCACCACAGACATCGGGGCTTCGGGCTTTCCCTGACGAACAGGGCTTCGACGTTTACCACCAGCTGCGTCTGGGCGCCCACTAAAAAAAAACCCAAAAAATCACGAACATCGGACGATTGCTCCCACACCGAAAGTGCCAGCCAGTCAAGCTCTTGCTGCTCCTCAGCGGCCATTGGCAGCGCATCTACAGCACCACAGACATCGGGCCTCCGGGCTTTCCCTGACGAACAGGGCTTCGACGTTTACCACCAGCTGCACCTGGGCGCCCATTGGAAAAAAACCCAAGAAAATCACGAACGTTGGACGATTGCTCCCATACAAAAAGTGCCAGCAACTCAACCTCTTGCTCCTCATCACCGGCCACTGGCAGCGCATCTACAGGACCACAGACACTGGTGCTCCGGGCTTTCCCTGACGTACAGGGTTTCGACGTTTACCATAAGCTGCACCTGGGGGGCCCACTGAAAAAAACCCCGAAAGTCATGAACGTAGGACGATTGCTCCCACTCCGAAAGTGCCAGCCAGTCAAGATCTTGCTGTATCAAACTGGCCATTGGCAGCGCATCTACAGCACGACAGACATCGGGGCTCCGGGATTTCCCTGACGAACAGGGCTTTGACGTTTACCACCAGCTGCACCTGGTCGCACACTCCAAAATAACCCGAAAAATCACGAACGTCGGACGATTGCTCCCACACAAAAAGTTCCAGCCAGTCAAGCTCCTGCTGCTCCTCAGCGGCCATTGGCAGCGCATCTACAGCACCACAGACATCGGGGCTCCGGGCTTTCCCTGACGAACAGGGCTTCGACGCTTACCACCAGCTGCACCTGGGCGCCCATTGGAAAAAAACCCAAGAAAAATCACGAACGTTGGACGATTGCTCCCAGACAAAAAGTGCCAGCCAGTCAAGCTCTTGCTGCTCATCACCGGCCATTGGCAGCCCATCTACAGCACCACAGACATCGGGGCTCCGGGCTTTCCCTGACGAACAGGCCTTCGACGTTTACCACCAGCTGCACCTGGGGGGCCCACTGAAAAAAACCCCGAAAAATCACGAACATCGGACGATTACTCCCACACCGAAAGTGCCAACCACTCAAGCTCTTGCTGCTCCTCAGCGGCCATTGGCAGCGCATCTACAGCACCACAGACATCGGGGCTCCGGGCTTTCCCTGACGAACAGGGCTTCGACGTTTACCACCAGCTGCACCTGGGCGCCCACTGAAAAGAAAACCTCGAAAAATCACGAACATCGGACGATTGCTCCCACACCAAAAGTGCCAGCCAGTCAATCTCTTGCTGCTCCTCCCCGGCCATTGGCAGCGCATCTACAGCACCACAGACATCGGGGCTCCGGGCTTTCCCTGACGAACAGGCCTTCGACGTTTACCACCACCTGCACCTGGGCGCCCATTGGAAAAAAACCCAAGAAAAATCACGAACGTTGGACGATTGCTCCCAGACAAAAAGTGCCAGCCAGTCAAGCTCTTGCTGCTCATCACCGGCCATTGGCAGCCCATCTACAGCACCACAGACATCGGGGCTCCGGGCTTTCCCTGACGAACAGGCCTTCGACGTTTACCACCAGCTGCACCTGGGGGGCCCACTGAAAAAAACCCCGAAAAATCACGAACATCGGACGATTACTCCCACACCGAAAGTGCCAACCACTCAAGCTCTTGCTGCTCCTCAGCGGCCATTGGCAGCGCATCTACAGCACCACAGACATCGGGGCTCCGGGCTTTCCCTGACGAACAGGGCTTCGACGTTTACCACCAGCTGCACCTGGGCGCCCACTGAAAAGAAAACCTCGAAAAATCACGAACATCGGACGATTGCTCCCACACCAAAAGTGCCAGCCAGTCAATCTCTTGCTGCTCCTCCCCGGCCATTGGCAGCGCATCTACAGCACCACAGACATCGGGGCTCCGGGCTTTCCCTGACGAACAGGCCTTCGACGTTTACCACCAGCTGCACCGGGTCGCGCACTCCAAAAAAACCCGAAAAATCACGAACGTCGGACGATTGCTCCCACACCGAAAGTGCCAGCAGGTCAAGCTCTTGCTGCTCCTCAACGGCCATTGGCAGCGCATCTACAGCACCACAGACATCGGGGCTCCGGGCTTTCCCTGACGAACAGGGCTTCGACGTTTACCACCAGCTGCACCTGGGCGCCCACTCCAAAAAAACCCAAAAAATCATGTACGTCGAACGATTGCTCCCACACAAAAAGTGCCAGCCAGTCAAGCTCCTGCTGCTCCTCACCGGCCATTGGCAGCGCATCTACAGCACCACAGACATCGGGGCTCCGGGCTTTCCCTGACGAACAGGGCTTCGACGTTTACCACCATCTGCACCTGGTCGCCCACGCCAAAAAAAACCCGAAAAATCACGAACGTCTGACGATTGCTCCCACACAAAAAGTGCCAGCCAGTCAAGCTCTTGCTGCTCATCACCGGCCATTGGCAGCCCATCTACAGCACCACAGACATAGGGGCTCCAGGCTTTCCCTCACGAGCAGGGCTTCGACGTTTACCACCAGCTGCACATGGGGGGCCCACTGAAAAAAACCCCGAAAAATCACGAATATCGGACGATTGCTCCCACACCGAAAGTGCCAGCCACTCAAGCTCTTGCTGCTCCTCCCCGGCCATTGGCAGCGCATCTACAGCACCACAGACATCGGGGCTCCGGGCTTTCCCTGACGAACAGGGCTTCGACGTTTACCACCATCTGCACCTGGTCGCCCATGCCAAAAAAACCCGAAAAATCACGAACGTCGGACGATTGCTCCCACACCGAAAGTGCCAGCCAGTCAAGCTCCTGCTGCTCCTCAGCGGCCATTGGCAGCGCATCTACCGTACCAGAGACATCGGGGCTCCGGGCACTCCCTGACGAACAGGGCTTCGACATTTACCACCAGCTGCACCTGGGCGCCCACTCCAAAAAAACCCGAAAAATCACGAACGTCGGATGATTGCTCCCACACCGAAAGTGCCAGCCAGTCAAGCTCCTGCTGCTCCTCACCGGCCATTGGCAGCGCATCTACCGCACCAGAGACATCGGGGCTCCGGGCACTCCCTGACGAACAGGGCTTCGACGTTTACCACCAGCTGCACCTGGGCGCCCACTCCAAAAAAACCCGAAAAATCACGAACGTCTGACGATTGCTCCCACACAAAAAGTGTCAGCCAGTCAATCTCCTGCTGCTCCTCAGCGGCCATTGGCAGCGCATCTACAGCACCACAGACATCGGGGCTCCGGGCTTTCCCTGACGAACAGGGCTTCGACGTTTACCACCAGCTGCACCTGGGGGGCCCACTGAAAAAAACCCCAAAAAATCATGAACGTCGGACGATTGCTCCCACACAAAAAGTGTCAGCCAGTCAAGCCCCTGCTGCTCCTCAGCGGCCATTGGCAGCGCATCTACAGCACCACAGACATCGGGGCTCCGGGCTTTCCCTGACGAACAGGGCTTCGACGTTTACCACCACCTGCACCTGGTCGCCCACGCCAAAAAAACCCGAAAAATCACGAACGTCGGACGATTGCTCCCACAAAAAAAGTGCCAGCCAGTCAAGCTCTTACTGCTGCTCCCCGGCCATTGGCAGTGCATCTACAGCACCACAGACATCGGGGCTCCGGGCTTTCCCTGACGAATAGGGCTTTGACGTTTACCACCACCTGCACCTGGGCGCCCATTGGAAAAAAACCCAAGAAAAATCACGAACGTTGGACGATTGCTCCCACACCGAAAGTGCCAGCAACTCAAGCTCTTGCTACTCCTCACCGGCCATTGGCAGCGCATCTACAGCACCACAGACATCGGGGCTCCGGGCTTTCCCTGACGAACAGGGCTTCGACGTTTACCACCAGCTGCACCTGGGGGGCCCACTGAAAAAAACCCCGAAAAATCATGAACGTCGGACGATTGCTCCCACACCGAAAGTGCCAGCCAGTCAAGCACTTGCTGCTCCTCCCCGGCCATTGGCAGCGCATCTACAGCACCACAGACATCGGGGCTCCGGGCACTCCCTGACGAACAAGGCTTCAACGTTTACCACCAGCTGCACCTGCTCGCCCATTCCAAAAAAACCCCGAAAAATCACGAACATCTGACGATTGCTGCCACACAAAAAGTGTCAGCCAGTCAAGCTCCTGCTGCTCCTCAGCGGCCATTGGCAGCGCATCTACAGCACCACAGACATCGGGGCTCCGGGCTTTCCCTGACGAACAGGACTTCGACGTTTACCACCAGCTGCACCTGGGCACCCACTCCAAAAAAACCCCAAAAAATCACGAAGATCGGACGATTTCTCCCACACCGAAAGTGCGAGCCAGTCAAGCTCTTGCTGCTCCTCACCGGCCATTGGCAGCGCATCTACAGCACCACAGACATCGGGGCTCCGGGCTTTCCCTGACGAACAGGGCTTCGACGTTTACCACCAGCTGCACCTGGGGGGCCCACTGAAAAAATCCCCGAAAAATCATGAACGTCGGACGATTGCTCCCACACCGAAAGTGCCAGCCATTCAAGCTCTTGCTACTCCTCACCGGCCATTGGCAGCGCATCTACAGCACCACAGACATCGGGGCTCCGGGCTTTCCCTGACGAACAGGGCTTCGACGTTTACCACCATCTGCACCTGGTCGCCCACGCCAAAAAAACCCGAAAAATCACAAACATCGGACGATTGCTCCCACACCGAAACTGCCAGCCAGTCAAGCTCTTGCTGCTCCTCACCGGCCATTGGCAGCGCATCTACAGCACCACAGACATCGGGGCTCCGGGCTTTCCCTGACGAACAGGGCTTCGACGTTTACCACCACCTGCACCTGGGCGCCCATTGGAAAAAACCCCAAGAAAAATCACGAACGTTGGACGATTGCTCCCACACCGAAAGTGCCAGCAACTCAAGCTCTTCCTGCTCATCACCGGCCATTGGCAGCGCATCTACAGCACCACAGACACTGGGGCTCCGGGCTTTCCCTGACGAACATGGTTTCGACGTTTACCACCAGCTGCACCTGGGCGCCCACTCCAGAAAAACCCGAAAAATCACGAACGTCGGATGATTGCTCCCACACCGAAAGTGCCAGCCAGTCAAGCTCCTGCTGCACCTCCCCGGCCATTGGCAGCGCATCTACAGCACCACAGACGTCGGGGCTCCGGGCTTTCCCTGACGAACAGGGCTTCGACGTTTACCACCAGCTGCACCTGGGCGCCCACTCCAAAAAAAACCGAAAAATCACGAACGTCGGACGATTGCTCCCACACCGAAAGTGCCAGCCAGTCAAGCTCTTGCTTGTCCTCACTGGCCATTGGCAGCGCATCTACAGCACCACAGACATCGGGGCTCCGGGCTTTCCCTGACGAACAGGGCTTCGACGTTTACCACCAGCTGCACCTGGTCGCACACTCCAAAAAAACCCGAAAAATCACGAACGTCGGACGATTGCTCCCACACAAAAAGTGCCAGCCAGTCAAGCTCCTGCTGCTCCTCAGCGGCCATTGGCAGCGCATCTACAGCACCACAGACATCGGGGCTCCGGGCTTTCCCTGACGAACAGGGCTTCGACGTTTACCACCACCTGCACCTGGGCGCCCATTGGAAAAAAACCCAAGAAAAATCACGAACGTTGGACGATTGCTCCCACACCGAAAGTGCCAGCCAGTCAAGCTCTTGCTACTCCTCACCGGCCATTGGCAGCGCATCTACAGCACCACAGACATCGGGGCTCCGGGCTTTCCCTGACGAACAGGGCTTCGACGTTTACCACCATCTGCACCTGGTCGCCCACGCCAAAAAAACCCGAAAAATCACGAACGTCGGACGATTGCTCCTACACCGAAAGTGCCAGCAACTCAAGCTCTTGCTGCTCCTCACCGGCCATTGGCAGCGCATCTACAGCACCACAGACATCGGGGCTCCGGGCTTTCCCTGACGAACAGGGCTTCGACGTTTACCACCACCTGCACCTGGGCGCCCATTGGAAAAAACCCCAAGAAAAATCACGAACGTTGGACGATTGCTCCCACACCGAAAGTGCCAGCAACTCAAGCTCTTCCTGCTCATCACCGGCCATTGGCAGCGCATCTACAGCACCACAGACATCGGGGCTCCGGGCTTTCCCTGACGAACAGGGCTTCGACGTTTACCACCAGCTGCACCTGGTCGCCCATTGGAAAAAAACCCAAGAAAAATCACGAACGTTGGATGATTGCTCCCACACCGAAAGTGCCAGCCAGTCAAGCACTTGCTGCTCCTCCCCGGCCATTGGCAGCGCATCTACAGCACAACAGACATCGGGGCTCCGGGCTTTCCCTGACGAACAGGGCTTCGACGTTTACCACCATCTGCACCTGGTCGCCCATGCCAAAAAAACCCGAAAAATCACGAACGTCGGACGATTGCTCCCACACCGAAAGTGCCAGCCAGTCAAGCTCTTACTGCTGCTCCCCGGCCATTGGCAGTGCATCTACAGCACCACAGACATCGGGGCTCCGGGCTTTCCCTGACGAATAGGGCTTCGACGTTTACCACCACCTGCACCTGGGCGCCCATTGGAAAAAAACCCAAGAAAAATCACGAACGTTGGACGATTGCTCCCACACCGAAAGTGCCAGCCAGTCAAGCTCTTGCTACTCCTCACCGGCCATTGGCAGCGCATCTACAGCACCACAGACATCGGGGCTCCGGGCTTTCCCTGACGAACAGGGCTTCGACGTTTACCACCAGCTGCACCTGGGGGGCCCACTGAAAAAAACCCCGAAAAATCATGAACGTCGGACGATTGCTCCCACACCGAAAGTGCCAGCCAGTCAAGCACTTGCTGCTCCTCCCCGGCCATTGGCAGCGCATCTACAGCACCACAGACATCGGGGCTCCGGGCACTCCCTGACGAACAAGGCTTCAACGTTTACCACCAGCTGCACCTGCTCGCCCATTCCAAAAAAACCCCGAAAAATCACGAACATCTGGCGATTGCTGCCACACAAAAAGTGTCAGCCAGTCAAGCTCCTGCTGCTCCTCAGCGGCCATTGGCAGCGCATCTACAGCACCACAGACATCGGGGCTCCGGGCTTTCCCTGACGAACAGGACTTCGACGTTTACCACCAGCTGCACCTGGGCACCCACTCCAAAAAAACCCCAAAAAATCACGAAGATCAGACGATTTCTCCCACACCGAAAGTGCGAGCCAGTCAAGCTCTTGCTGCTCATCACCGGCCATTGGCAGCGCATCTACAGCACCACAGACATCGGGGCTCCGGGCTTTCCCTGACGAACAGGGCTTCGACGTTTACCACCAGCTGCACCTGGGGGGCCCACTGAAAAAAACCCCGAAAAATCATGAACGTCGGACGATTGCTCCCACACCGAAAGTGCCAGCCAGTCAAGCTCTTGCTACTCCTCACCGGCCATTGGCAGCGCATCTACAGCACCACAGACATCGGGGCTCCGGGCTTTCCCTGACGAAAAGGGCTTCGACGTTTACCACCATCTGCACCTGGTCGCCCACGCCAAAAAAACCCGAAAAATCACAAACGTCGGACGATTGCTCCCACACCGAAAGTGCCAGCAACTCAAGCTCTTGCTGCTCCTCACCGGCCATTGGCAGCGCATCTACAGCACCACAGACATCGGGGCTCCGGGCTTTCCCTGACGAACAGGGCTTCGACGTTTACCACCACCTGCACCTGGGCGCCCATTGGAAAAAACCCCAAGAAAAATCACGAACGTTGGACGATTGCTCCCACACCGAAAGTGCCAGCAACTCAAGCTCTTCCTGCTCATCACCGGCCATTGGCAGCGCATCTACAGCACCACAGACACTGGGGCTCCGGGCTTTCCCTGACGAACATGGTTTCGACGTTTACCACCAGCTGCACCTGGGCGCCCACTCCAAAAAAACCCGAAAAATCACGAACGTCGGATGATTGCTCCCACACCGAAAGTGCCAGCCAGTCAAGCTCCTGCTGCACCTCCCCGGCCATTGGCAGCGCATCTACAGCACCACAGACGTCGGGGCTCCGGGCTTTCCCTGACGAACAGGGCTTCGACGTTTACCACCAGCTGCACCTGGGCGCCCACTCCAAAAAAAACCGAAAAATCACAAACGTCGGACGATTGCTCCCACAAAAAAAGTGCCAGCCAGTCAAGCTCTTGCTTGTCCTCACTGGCCATTGGCAGCGCATCTACAGCACCACAGACATCGGGGCTCCGGGCTTTCCCTGACGAACAGGGCTTCGACGTTTACCACCAGCTGCACCTGGGCGCCCACTCCAAAAAAACCTGAAAAATCACGAACGTCTGACGATTGCTGCCACACAAAAAGTGTCAGCCAGTCAAGCCCCTGCTGCTCCTCAGCGGCCATTGGCAGCGCATCTACAGCACCACAGACATCGGGGCTCCGGGCTTTCCCTGACGAACAGGGCTTCGACGTTTACCACCAGCTGCACCTGGTCGCCCACGCCAAAAAACCCGAAAAATCACGAACGTCGGACGATTGCTCCCACAAAAAAAGTGCCAGCCAGTCACGCTCTTGCTGCTGCTCCCCGGCCATTGGCAGTGCATCTACAGCACCACAGACATTGGGGCTCCGGGCTTTCCCTGACGAACAGGGCTTCGACCTTTACCACCATCTGCACCTGGTCGCCCACGCCAAAAAAACCCGAAAAATCACGAACGTCGGACGATTGCTCCCACACCGAAAGTGCCAGCCAGTCAAGCTCCTGCTGCTCCTCAACGGCCATTGGCAGCGCATCTACAGCACCACAGACATCGGGGCTCCGGGCTTTCCCTGACGAACAGGGCTTCGACGTTTACCACCACCTGCACCTGGGCGCCCATTGGAAAAAAACCCAAGAAAAATCACGAACGTTGGACGATTGCTCCCACACCGAAAGTGCCAGCCAGTCAAGCTCTTGCTACTCCTCACCGGCCATTGGCAGCGCATCTACAGCACCACAGACATCGGGGCTCCGGGCTTTCCCTGACGAACAGGGCTTCGACGTTTACCACCATCTGCACCTGGTCTCCCACGCCAAAAAAACCCGAAAAATCACGAACGTCGGACGATTGCTCCTACACCGAAAGTGCCAGCAACTCAAGCTCTTGCTGCTCCTCACCGGCCATTGGCAGCGCATCTACAGCACCACAGACATCGGGGCTCCGGGCTTTCCCTGACGAACAGGGCTTCGACGTTTACCACCACCTGCACCTGGGCGCCCATTGGAAAAAACCCCAAGAAAAATCACGAACGTTGGACGATTGCTCCCACACCGAAAGTGCCAGCAACTCAAGCTCTTCCTGCTCATCACCGGCCATTGGCAGCGCATCTACAGCACCACAGACATCGGGGCTCCGGGCTTTCCCTCACGAACAGGGCTTCGACGTTTACCACCAGCTGCACCTGGGCGCCCATTGGAAAAAAACCCAAGAAAAATCACGAACGTTGGATGATTGCTCCCACACCGAAAGTGCCAGCCAGTCAAGCACTTGCTGCTCCTCCCCGGCCATTGGCAGCGCATCTACAGCACAACAGACATCGGGGCTCCGGGCTTTCCCTGATGAACAGGGCTTCGACGTTTACCACCATCTGCACCTGGTCGCCCATGCCAAAAAAACCCGAAAAATCACGAACGTCGGACGATTGCTCCCACACCGAAAGTGCCAGCCAGTCAAGCTCTTACTGCTGCTCCCCGGCCATTGGCAGTGCATCTACAGCACCACAGACATCGGGGCTCCGGGCTTTCCCTGACGAATAGGGCTTCGACGTTTACCACCACCTGCACCTGGGCGCCCATTGGAAAAAAACCCAAGAAAAATCACGAACGTTGGACGATTGCTCCCACACCGAAAGTGCCAGCCAGTCAAGCTCTTGCTACTCCTCACCGGCCATTGGCAGCGCATCTACAGCACCACAGACATCGGGGCTCCGGGCTTTCCCTGACGAACAGGGCTTCGACGTTTACCACCAGCTGCACCTGGGGGGCCCACTGAAAAAAACCCCGAAAAATCATGAACGTCGGACGATTGCTCCCACACCGAAAGTGCCAGCCAGTCAAGCACTTGCTGCTCCTCCCCGGCCATTGGCAGCGCATCTACAGCACCACAGACATCGGGGCTCCGGGCACTCCCTGACGAACAAGGCTTCAACGTTTACCACCAGCTGCACCTGCTCGCCCATTCCAAAAAAACCCCGAAAAATCACGAACATCTGGCGATTGCTGCCACACAAAAAGTGTCAGCCAGTCAAGCTCCTGCTGCTCCTCAGCGGCCATTGGCAGCGCATCTACAGCACCACAGACATCGGGGCTCCGGGCTTTCCCTGACGAACAGGACTTCGACGTTTACCACCAGCTGCACCTGGGCACCCACTCCAAAAAAACCCCAAAAAATCACGAAGATCGGACGATTTCTCCCACACCGAAAGTGCGAGCCAGTCAAGCTCTTGCTGCTCATCACCGGCCATTGGCAGCGCATCTACAGCACCACAGACATCGGGGCTCCGGGCTTTCCCTGACGAACAGGGCTTCGACGTTTACCACCAGCTGCACCTGGGGGGCCCACTGAAAAAAACCCCGAAAAATCATGAACGTCGGACGATTGCTCCCACACCGAAAGTGCCAGCCAGTCAAGCTCTTGCTACTCCTCACCGGCCATTGGCAGCGCATCTACAGCACCACAGACATCGGGGCTCCGGGCTTTCCCTGACGAAAAGGGCTTCGACGTTTACCACCATCTGCACCTGGTCGCCCACGCCAAAAAAACCCGAAAAATCACAAACGTCGGACGATTGCTCCCACACCGAAAGTGCCAGCAACTCAAGCTCTTGCTGCTCCTCACCGGCCATTGGCAGCGCATATACAGCACCACAGACATCGGGGCTCCGGGCTTTCCCTGACAAACAGGGCTTCGACGTTTACCACCACCTGCACCTGGGCGCCCATTGGAAAAAACCCCAAGAAAAATCACGAACGTTGGACGATTGCTCCCACACCGAAAGTGCCAGCAACTCAAGCTCTTCCTGCTCATCACCGGCCATTGGCAGCGCATCTACAGCACCACAGACACTGGGGCTCCGGGCTTTCCCTGACGAACATGGTTTCGACGTTTACCACCAGCTGCACCTGGGCGCCCACTCCAAAAAAACCCGAAAAATCACGAACGTCGGATGATTGCTCCCACACCGAAAGTGCCAGCCAGTCAAGCTCTTCCTGCTCATCACCGGCCATTGGCAGCGCATCTACAGCACCACAGACACTGGGGCTCCGGGCTTTCCCTGACGAACATGGTTTCGACGTTTACCACCAGCTGCACCTGGGCGCCCACTCCAAAAAAACCCGAAAAATCACGAACGTCGGATGATTGCTCCCACACCGAAAGTGCCAGCCAGTCAAGCTCCTGCTGCACCTCCCCGGCCATTGGCAGCGCATCTACAGCACCACAGACGTCGGGGCTCCGGGCTTTCCCTGACGAACAGGGCTTCGACGTTTACCACCAGCTGCACCTGGGGGGCCCACTCCAAAAAAAACCGAAAAATCACAAACGTCGGACGATTGCTCCCACAAAAAAAGTGCCAGCCAGTCAAGCTCTTGCTTGTCCTCACTGGCCATTGGCAGCGCATCTACAGCACCACAGACATCGGGGCTCCGGGCTTTCCCTGACGAACAGGGCTTCGACGTTTACCACCAGCTGCACCTGGGCGCCCACTCCAAAAAAACCTGAAAAATCACGAACGTCTGACGATTGCTGCCACACAAAAAGTGTCAGCCAGTCAAGCCCCTGCTGCTCCTCAGCGGCCATTGGCAGCGCATCTACAGCACCACAGACATCGGGGCTCCGGGCTTTCCCTGACGAACAGGGCTTCGACGTTTACCACCAGCTGCACCTGGTCGCCCACGCCAAAAAACCCGAAAAATCACGAACGTCGGACGATTGCTCCCACAAAAAAAGTGCCAGCCAGTCACGCTCTTGCTGCTGCTCCCCGGCCATTGGCAGTGCATCTACAGCACCACAGACATTGGGGCTCCGGGCTTTCCCTGACGAACAGGGCTTCGACCTTTACCACCATCTGCACCTGGTCGCCCACGCCAAAAAAACCCGAAAAATCACGAACGTCGGACGATTGCTCCCACACCGAAAGTGCCAGCCAGTCAAGCTCCTGCTGCTCCTCAGCGGCCATTGGCAGCGCATCTACCGCACCAGAGACATCGGGGCTCCGGGCACTCCCTGACGAACAGGGCTTCGACGTTTACCACCAGCTGCACCTGGGCGCCCACTCCAAAAAAACCCGAAAACTCACGAACGTCTGACGATTGCTCCCACACAAAAAGTGTCAGCCAGTCAATCTCCTGCTGCTCCTCAGCGGCCATTGGCAGCGCATCTACAGCACCACAGACATCGGGGCTCCGGGCTTTCCCTGACGAACAGGGCTTCGACGTTTACCACCACCTGCACCTGGGCGCCCATTGGAAAAAAACCCAAGAAAAATCACGAACGTTGGACGATTGCTCCCACACCGAAAGTGCGAGCCAGTCAAGCTCTTGCTACTCCTCACCGGCCATTGGCAGCGCATCTACAGCACCACAGACATCGGGGCTCCGGGCTTTCCCTGACGAACAGGGCTTCGACGTTTACCACCATCTGCACCTGGTCGCCCACGCCAAAAAAACCCGAAAAATCACGAACGTCGGACGATTGCTCCTACACCGAAAGTGCCAGCAACTCAAGCTCTTGCTGCTCCTCACCGGCCATTGGCAGCGCATCTACAGCACCACAGACATCGGGGCTCCGGGCTTTCCCTGACGAACAGGGCTTCGACGTTTACCACCACCTGCACCTGGGCGCCCATTGGAAAAAACCCCAAGAAAAATCACGAACGTTGGACGATTGCTCCCACACCGAAAGTGCCAGCAACTCAAGCTCTTCCTGCTCATCACCGGCCATTGGCAGCGCATCTACAGCACCACAGACATCAGGGCTCCGGGCTTTCCCTCACGAACAGGGCTTCGACGTTTACCACCAGCTGCACCTGGTCGCCCATTGGAAAAAAACCCAAGAAAAATCACGAACGTTGGATGATTGCTCCCACACCGAAAGTGCCAGCCAGTCAAGCACTTGCTGCTCCTCCCCGGCCATTGGCAGCGCATCTACAGCACAACAGACATCGGGGCTCCGGGCTTTCCCTGACGAACAGGGCTTCGACGTTTACCACCATCTGCACCTGGTCGCCCATGCCAAAAAAACCCGAAAAATCACGAACGTCGGACGATTGCTCCCACACCGAAAGTGCCAGCCAGTCAAGCTCTTACTGCTGCTCCCCGGCCATTGGCAGTGCATCTACAGCACCACAGACATCGGGGCTCCGGGCTTTCCCTGACGAATAGGGCTTCGACGTTTACCACCACCTGCACCTGGGCGCCCATTGGAAAAAAACCCAAGAAAAATCACGAACGTTGGACGATTGCTCCCACACCGAAAGTGCCAGCCAGTCAAGCTCTTGCTACTCCTCACCGGCCATTGGCAGCGCATCTACAGCACCACAGACATCGGGGCTCCGGGCTTTCCCTGACGAACAGGGCTTCGACGTTTACCACCAGCTGCACCTGGGGGGCCCACTGAAAAAAACCCCGAAAAATCATGAACGTCGGACGATTGCTCCCACACCGAAAGTGCCAGCCAGTCAAGCACTTGCTGCTTCTCCCCGGCCATTGGCAGCGCATCTACAGCACCACAGACATCGGGGCTCCGGGCACTCCCTGACGAACAAGGCTTCAACGTTTACCACCAGCTGCACCTGCTCGCCCATTCCAAAAAAACCCCGAAAAATCACGAACATCTGGCGATTGCTGCCACACAAAAAGTGTCAGCCAGTCAAGCTCCTGCTGCTCCTCAGCGGCCATTGGCAGCGCATCTACAGCACCACAGACATCGGGGCTCCGGGCTTTCCCTGACGAACAGGACTTCGACGTTTACCACCAGCTGCACCTGGGCACCCACTCCAAAAAAACCCCAAAAAATCACGAAGATCGGACGATTTCTCCCACACCGAAAGTGCGAGCCAGTCAAGCTCTTGCTGCTCATCACCGGCCATTGGCAGCGCATCTACAGCACCACAGACATCGGGGCTCCGGGCTTTCCCTGACGAACAGGGCTTCGACGTTTACCACCAGCTGCACCTGGGGGGCCCACTGAAAAAAACCCCGAAAAATCATGAACGTCGGACGATTGCTCCCACACCGAAAGTGCCAGCCAGTCAAGCTCTTGCTACTCCTCACCGGCCATTGGCAGCGCATCTACAGCACCACAGACATCGGGGCTCCGGGCTTTCCCTGACGAAAAGGGCTTCGACGTTTACCACCATCTGCACCTGGTCGCCCACGCCAAAAAAACCCGAAAAATCACAAACGTCGGACGATTGCTCCCACACCGAAAAGTGCCAGCAACTCAAGCTCTTGCTGCTCATCACCGGCCATTGGCAGCGCATCTACAGCACCACAGACATCGGGGCTCCGGGCTTTCCCTGACGAACAGGGCTTCGACGTTTACCACCACCTGCACCTGGGCGCCCATTGGAAAAAACCCCAAGAAAAATCACGAACGTTGGACGATTGCTCCCACACCGAAAGTGCCAGCAACTCAAGCTCTTCCTGCTCATCACCGGCCATTGGCAGCGCATCTACAGCACCACAGACACTGGGGCTCCGGGCTTTCCCTGACGAACATGGTTTCGACGTTTACCACCAGCTGCACCTGGGCGCCCACTCCAAAAAAACCCGAAAAATCACGAACGTCGGATGATTGCTCCCACACCGAAAGTGCCAGCCAGTCAAGCTCCTGCTGCACCTCCCCGGCCATTGGCAGCGCATCTACAGCACCACAGACGTCGGGGCTCCGGGCTTTCCCTGACGAACAGGGCTTCGACGTTTACCACCAGCTGCACCTGGGCGCCCACTCCAAAAAAAACCGAAAAATCACAAACGTCGGACGATTGCTCCCACAAAAAAAGTGCCAGCCAGTCAAGCTCTTGCTTGTCCTCACTGGCCATTGGCAGCGCATCTACAGCACCACAGACATCGGGGCTCCGGGCTTTCCCTGACGAACAGGGCTTCGACGTTTACCACCAGCTGCACCTGGGCGCCCACTCCAAAAAAACCTGAAAAATCACGAACGTCTGACGATTGCTGCCACACAAAAAGTGTCAGCCAGTCAAGCCCCTGCTGCTCCTCAGCGGCCATTGGCAGCGCATCTACAGCACCACAGACATCGGGGCTCCGGGCTTTCCCTGACGAACAGGGCTTCGACGTTTACCACCAGCTGCACCTGGTCGCCCACGCCAAAAAACCCGAAAAATCACGAACGTCGGACGATTGCTCCCACAAAAAAAGTGCCAGCCAGTCACGCTCTTGCTGCTGCTCCCCGGCCATTGGCAGTGCATCTACAGCACCACAGACATTGGGGCTCCGGGCTTTCCCTGACGAACAGGGCTTCGACCTTTACCACCATCTGCACCTGGTCGCCCACGCCAAAAAAACCCGAAAAATCACGAACGTCGGACGATTGCTCCCACACCGAAAGTGCCAGCCAGTCAAGCTCCTGCTGCTCCTCAGCGGCCATTGGCAGCGCATCTACCGCACCAGAGACATCGGGGCTCCGGGCACTCCCTGACGAACAGGGCTTCGACGATTACCACCAGCTGCACCTGGGCGCCCACTCCAAAAAAACCCGAAAAATCACGAACGTCTGACGATTGCTCCCACACAAAAAGTGTCAGCCAGTCAATCTCCTGCTGCTCCTCAGCGGCCATTGGCAGCGCATCTACAGCACCACAGACATCGGGGCTCCGGGCTTTCCCTGACGAACAGGGCTTCGATGTTTACCACCAGCTGCACCTGGGGGGCCCACTGAAAAAAACCCCGAAAAATCACGAACGTCGGACGATTGCTCCCACACCAAAAGTGCCAGCCAGTCAAGCTCTTGCTGCTCATCACCGGCCATTGGCAGCGCATCTACAGCACCACAGACATCGGGGCTCCGGGCTTTCCCTGACGAACAGGGCTTCGACGTTTACCACCAGCTGCACCTGGGCGCCCATTGGAAAAAAACCCAAGAAAAATCACGAACGTTGGACGATTGCTCCCACACCGAAAGTGCCAGCAACTCAAGCTCTTGCTACTCCTCACCGGCCATTGGCAGCGCATCTACAGCACCACAGACATCGGGGCTCTGGGCTTTCCCTGACGAACAGGGCTTCGACGTTTACCACCAGCTGCACCTGGTCGCCCATTCCAAAAAAACCCCGAAAAATCACGAACGTCTGACGATTGCTGCCACACAAAAAGTGCCAGCCAGTCAAGCTCTTGCTACTCCTCACCGGCCATTGGCAGCGCATCTACAGCACCACAGACATCGGGGCTCCGGGCTTTCCCTGACGAACAGGGCTTCGACGTTTACCACCACCTGCACCTGGGCGCCCATTGGAAAAAACCCCAAGAAAAATCACGAACGTTGGACGATTGCTCCCACACCGAAAGTGCCAGCAACTCAAGCTCTTCCTGCTCATCACCGGCCATTGGCAGCGCATCTACAGCACCACAGACACTGGGGCTCCGGGCTTTCCCTGACGAACATGGTTTCGACGTTTACCACCAGCTGCACCTGGGCGCCCACTCCAAAAAAACCCGAAAAATCACGAACGTCGGACGATTGCTCCCACACCGAAAGTGCCGGCCAGTCAAGCTCTTGCTGCTCCTCACCGGCCATTGGCAGCGCATCTACAGCACCACAGACATCGGGGCTCCGGGCTTTCCCTGACGAACAGGGCTTCGACGTTTACCACCATCTGCACCTGGTCGCCCACGCCAAAAAAACCCGAAAAATCACGAACGTCGGACGATTGCTCCCACACCGAAAGTGCCAGCAACTCAAGCTCTTGCTGCTCCTCAGCGGCCATTGGCAGCGCATCTACAGCACCACAGACATCGGGGCTCCGGGCTTTCCCTGACGAACAGGGCTTCGACGTTTACCACCAGCTGCACCTGGTCGCACACTCCAAAAAAACCCGAAAAATCACGAACGTCGGACGATTGCTCCCACACAAAAAGTGCCAGCCAGTCAAGCTACTGCTGCTCCTCAGCGGCCATTGGCAGCGCATCTACAGCACCACAGACATCGGGGCTCCGGGCTTTCCCTGACGAACAGGGCTTCGACATTTACCACCAGCTGCACCTGGGCGCCCACTCCAAAAAAACCCGAAAAATCACGAACGTCGGACGATTGCTCCCACACCGAAAGTGCCAGCCAGTCAAGCTCCTGCTGCTCCTCAGCGGCCATTGGCAGCGCATCTACCGCACCAGAGACATCGGGGCTCCGGGCACTCCCTGACGAACAGGGCTTCGACGTTTACCACCAGCTGCACCTGGGCGCCCACTCCAAAAAAACCTGAAAAATCACGAACGTCTGACGATTGCTGCCACACAAAAAGTGTCAGCCAGTCAAGCCCCTGCTGCTCCTCAGCGGCCATTGGCAGCGCATCTACAGCACCACAGACATCGGGGCTCCGGGCTTTCCCTGACGAACAGGGCTTCAACGTTTACCACCACCTGCACCTGGTCGCCCACTCCAAAAAAACCCGAAAAATCACGAACGTCGGACGATTGCTCCCACAAAAAAAGTGCCAGCCAGTCAAGCTCTTGCTGCTGCTCCCCGGCCATTGGCAGTGCATCTACAGCACCACAGACATCGGGGCTCCGGGCTTTCCCTGACGAACAGGGCTTCGACATTTACCACCACCTGCACCTGGGCGCCCTTTGGAAAAAAACCCAAGAAAAATCACGAACGTTGGACGATTGCTCCCACACCGAAAGTGCCAGCAACTCAAGCTCTTGCTACTCCTCACCGGCCATTGGCAGCGCATCTACAGCACCACAGACATCGGGGCTCCGGGCTTTCCCTGACGAACAGGGCTTCGACGTTTACCACCACCTGCACCTGGGCGCCCATTGGAAAAAACCCCAAGAAAAATCACGAACGTTGGACGATTGCTCCCACACCGAAAGTGCCAGCAACTCAAGCTCTTCCTGCTCATCACCGGCCATTGGCAGCGCATCTACAGCACCACAGACACTGGGGCTCCGGGCTTTCCCTGACGAACATGGTTTCGACGTTTACCACCAGCTGCACCTGGGCGCCCACTCCAAAAAAACCCGAAAAATCACGAACGTCGGATGATTGCTCCCACACCGAAAGTGCCAGCCAGTCAAGCTCCTGCTGCACCTCCCCGGCCATTGGCAGCGCATCTACAGCACCACAGACGTCGGGGCTCCGGGCTTTCCCTGACGAACAGGGCTTCGACGTTTACCACCAGCTGCACCTGGGCGCCCACTCCAAAAAAAACCGAAAAATCACAAACGTCGGACGATTGCTCCCACAAAAAAAGTGCCAGCCAGTCAAGCTCTTGCTTGTCCTCACTGGCCATTGGCAGCGCATCTACAGCACCACAGACATCGGGGCTCCGGGCTTTCCCTGACGAACAGGGCTTCGACGTTTACCACCAGCTGCACCTGGGCGCCCACTCCAAAAAAACCTGAAAAATCACGAACGTCTGACGATTGCTGCCACACAAAAAGTGTCAGCCAGTCAAGCCCCTGCTGCTCCTCAGCGGCCATTGGCAGCGCATCTACAGCACCACAGACATCGGGGCTCCGGGCTTTCCCTGACGAACAGGGCTTCGACGTTTACCACCAGCTGCACCTGGTCGCCCACGCCAAAAAACCCGAAAAATCACGAACGTCGGACGATTGCTCCCACAAAAAAAGTGCCAGCCAGTCACGCTCTTGCTGCTGCTCCCCGGCCATTGGCAGTGCATCTACAGCACCACAGACATTGGGGCTCCGGGCTTTCCCTGACGAACAGGGCTTCGACCTTTACCACCATCTGCACCTGGTCGCCCACGCCAAAAAAACCCGAAAAATCACGAACGTCGGACGATTGCTCCCACACCGAAAGTGCCAGCCAGTCAAGCTCCTGCTGCTCCTCAGCGGCCATTGGCAGCGCATCTACCGCACCAGAGACATCGGGGCTCCGGGCACTCCCTGACGAACAGGGCTTCGACGATTACCACCAGCTGCACCTGGGCGCCCACTCCAAAAAAACCCGAAAAATCACGAACGTCTGACGATTGCTCCCACACAAAAAGTGTCAGCCAGTCAATCTCCTGCTGCTCCTCAGCGGCCATTGGCAGCGCATCTACAGCACCACAGACATCGGGGCTCCGGGCTTTCCCTGACGAACAGGGCTTCGATGTTTACCACCAGCTGCACCTGGGGGGCCCACTGAAAAAAACCCCGAAAAATCACGAACGTCGGACGATTGCTCCCACACCAAAAGTGCCAGCCAGTCAAGCTCTTGCTGCTCATCACCGGCCATTGGCAGCGCATCTACAGCACCACAGACATCGGGGCTCCGGGCTTTCCCTGACGAACAGGGCTTCGACGTTTACCACCAGCTGCACCTGGGCGCCCATTGGAAAAAAACCCAAGAAAAATCACGAACGTTGGACGATTGCTCCCACACCGAAAGTGCCAGCAACTCAAGCTCTTGCTACTCCTCACCGGCCATTGGCAGCGCATCTACAGCACCACAGACATCGGGGCTCTGGGCTTTCCCTGACGAACAGGGCTTCGACGTTTACCACCAGCTGCACCTGGTCGCCCATTCCAAAAAAACCCCGAAAAATCACGAACGTCTGACGATTGCTGCCACACAAAAAGTGCCAGCCAGTCAAGCTCTTGCTACTCCTCACCGGCCATTGGCAGCGCATCTACAGCACCACAGACATCGGGGCTCCGGGCTTTCCCTGACGAACAGGGCTTCGACGTTTACCACCACCTGCACCTGGGCGCCCATTGGAAAAAACCCCAAGAAAAATCACGAACGTTGGACGATTGCTCCCACACCGAAAGTGCCAGCAACTCAAGCTCTTCCTGCTCATCACCGGCCATTGGCAGCGCATCTACAGCACCACAGACACTGGGGCTCCGGGCTTTCCCTGACGAACATGGTTTCGACGTTTACCACCAGCTGCACCTGGGCGCCCACTCCAAAAAAACCCGAAAAATCACGAACGTCGGACGATTGCTCCCACACCGAAAGTGCCGGCCAGTCAAGCTCTTGCTGCTCCTCACCGGCCATTGGCAGCGCATCTACAGCACCACAGACATCGGGGCTCCGGGCTTTCCCTGACGAACAGGGCTTCGACGTTTACCACCATCTGCACCTGGTCGCCCACGCCAAAAAAACCCGAAAAATCACGAACGTCGGACGATTGCTCCCACACCGAAAGTGCCAGCAACTCAAGCTCTTGCTGCTCCTCAGCGGCCATTGGCAGCGCATCTACAGCACCACAGACATCGGGGCTCCGGGCTTTCCCTGACGAACAGGGCTTCGACGTTTACCACCAGCTGCACCTGGTCGCACACTCCAAAAAAACCCGAAAAATCACGAACGTCGGACGATTGCTCCCACACAAAAAGTGCCAGCCAGTCAAGCTACTGCTGCTCCTCAGCGGCCATTGGCAGCGCATCTACAGCACCACAGACATCGGGGCTCCGGGCTTTCCCTGACGAACAGGGCTTCGACATTTACCACCAGCTGCACCTGGGCGCCCACTCCAAAAAAACCCGAAAAATCACGAACGTCGGACGATTGCTCCCACACCGAAAGTGCCAGCCAGTCAAGCTCCTGCTGCTCCTCAGCGGCCATTGGCAGCGCATCTACCGCACCAGAGACATCGGGGCTCCGGGCACTCCCTGACGAACAGGGCTTCGACGTTTACCACCAGCTGCACCTGGGCGCCCACTCCAAAAAAACCTGAAAAATCACGAACGTCTGACGATTGCTGCCACACAAAAAGTGTCAGCCAGTCAAGCCCCTGCTGCTCCTCAGCGGCCATTGGCAGCGCATCTACAGCACCACAGACATCGGGGCTCCGGGCTTTCCCTGACGAACAGGGCTTCAACGTTTACCACCACCTGCACCTGGTCGCCCACTCCAAAAAAACCCGAAAAATCACGAACGTCGGACGATTGCTCCCACAAAAAAAGTGCCAGCCAGTCAAGCTCTTGCTGCTGCTCCCCGGCCATTGGCAGTGCATCTACAGCACCACAGACATCGGGGCTCCGGGCTTTCCCTGACGAACAGGGCTTCGACATTTACCACCACCTGCACCTGGGCGCCCTTTGGAAAAAAACCCAAGAAAAATCACGAACGTTGGACGATTGCTCCCACACCGAAAGTGCCAGCAACTCAAGCTCTTGCTACTCCTCACCGGCCATTGGCAGCGCATCTACAGCACCACAGACATCGGGGCTCCGGGCTTTCCCTGACGAACAGGGCTTCGACGTTTACCACCAGCTGCACCTGGGGGGCCCACTGAAAAAAACCCCGAAAAATCATGAACGTCGGACGATTGTTCCCACACCGAAAGTGCCAGCCAGTCAAGCTCCTGCTGCTCCTCAGCGGCCATTGGCAGCGCATCTACAGCACCACAGACATCGGGGCTCCGGGCTTTCCCTGACGAACAGGACTTCGACGTTTACCACCAGCTGCACCTGGGCACCCATTCTAAAAAAACCCCGAAAAATCACGAAGATCGGACGATTTCTCCCACACCGAAAGTGTGAGCCAGTCAAGCTCTTGCTGCTCATCACCGGCCATTGGCAGCGCATCTACAGCACCACAGACATCGGGGCTCCGGGCTTTCCCTGACGAACAGGGCTTCGACGTTTACCACCAGCTGCACCTGGGGGGCCCACTGAAAAAAACCCCGAAAAATCATGAACGTCGGACGATTGCTCCCACACCGAAAGTGCCAGCCAGTCAAGCTCTTGCTACTCCTCACCGGCCATTGGCAGCGCATCTACAGCACCACAGACATCGGGGCTCCGGGCTTTCCCTGACGAACAGGGCTTTGACGTTTACCACCACCTGCACCTGGGCGCCCATTGGAAAAAACCCCAAGAAAAATCACGAACGTTGGACGATTGCTCCCACACCGAATGTGCCAGCAACTCAAGCTCTTCCTGCTCATCACCGGCCATTGGCAGCGCATCTACAGCACCACAGACACTGGGGCTCCGGGCTTTCCCTGACGAACATGGTTTCGACGTTTACCAACAGCTGCACCTGGGCGCCCACTCCAAAAAAACCCGAAAAATCACGAACGTCGGATGATTGCTCCCACACCGAAAGTGCCAGCCAGTCAAGCTCCTGCTGCACCTCCCCGGCCATTGGCAGCGCATCTACAGCACCACAGACGTCGGGGCTCCGGGCTTTCCCTGACGAACAGGGCTTCGACGTTTACCACCAGCTGCACCTGGGCGCCCACTCCAAAAAAAAACGAAAAATCACGAACGTCGGACGATTGCTCCCACACAAAAAGTGCCAGCCAGTCAAGCTCTTGCTTGTCCTCACTGGCCATTGGCAGCGCATCTACAGCACCACGGACATCGGGGCTCCGGGCTTTCCCTGACGAACAGGGCTTCGACGTTTACCACCAGCTGCACCTGGTTGCACACTCCAAAAAAACCCGAAAAAACACGAACGTCGGACGATTGCTCCCACACAAAAAGTGCCAGCCAGTCAAGCTCCTGCTGCTCCTCAGCGGCCATTGGCAGCGCATCTACAGCACCACAGACATCGGGGCTCCGGGCTTTCCCTGACGAACAGGGCTTCGACGTTTACCACCAGCTGCACCTGGGGGGCCCACTGAAAAAAACCCAAGAAAAATCATGAACGTCGGACGATTGCTCCCACACCGAAAGTGCAAGCCAGTCAAGCACTTGCTGCTCCTCACCGGCCATTGGCAGCGCATCTACAGCACCACAGACATCGGGGCTCCGGGCTTTCCCTGACGAACAGGGCTTCGACGTTTACCACCACCTGCACCTGGGCGCCCATTGGAAAAAAACCCAAGAAAAATCACGAACGTTGGATGATTGCTCCTACACCAAAAGTGCCAGCCAGTCAAGCACTTGCTGCTCCTCCCCGGCCATTGGCAGCGCATCTACAGCACCACAGACATCGGGGCTCCGGGCTTTCCCTGACGAACAGGGCTTCGACATTTACCACCAGCTGCACCTGGGCGCCCACTCCAAAAAAACCCGAAAAATCACGAACGTCGGACGATTGCTCCCACAACGAAAGTGCCAGCCAGTCAAGATCCTGCTGCTCCTCACCGGCCATTGGCAGCGCATCTACTGCACCAGAGACATGGGGGCTCCGGGCACTCCCTGACGAACAGGGCTTCGACGTTTACCACCACCTGCACCTGGTCGCCCACGCCAAAAAAACCCGAAAAATCACGAACGTCGGACGATTGCTCCCACAAAAAAAGTGCCAGCCAGTCAAGCTCTTGCTGCTGCTCCCCGGCCATTGGCAGTGCATCTACAGCACCACAGACATCGGGGCTCCGGGCTTTCCCTGACGAACAGGGCTTCGACGTTTACCACCACCTGCACCTGGGCGCCCATTGGAAAAAAACCCAAGAAAAATCACGAACGTTGGACGATTGCTCCCACACCGAAAGTGCCAGCAACTCAAGCTCTTGCTACTCGTCACCGGCCATTGGCAGCGCATCTACAGCACCACAGACATCGGGGCTCCGGGCTTTCCCTGACGAACAGGGCTTCGACGTTTACCACCAGCTGCACCTGGTCGCCCATTCCAAAAAAACCCCGAAAAATCACGAACGTCTAACGATTGCTGCCACACAAAAAGTGTCAGCCAGTCAAGCTCCTGCTGCTCCTCAGCGGCCATTGGCAGCCCATCTACAGCACCACAGACATCGGGGCTCCGGGCTTTCCCTGACGAACAGGGCTTCGACGTTTACCACCATCTGCACCTGGTCGCCCACGCCAAAAAAACCCGAAAAATCACGAACGTCGGACGATTGCTCCCACACCGAAAGTGCCAGCAACTCAAGCTCTTGCTGCTCCTCACCGGCCATTGGCAGCGCATCTACAGCACCACAGACATTGGGGCTCCGGGCTTTCCCTGACGAACAGGGCTTCGACGTTTACCACCACCTGCACCTGGGCGCCCACTCCAAGAAAACCCGAAAAATCACGAACGTCGGATGATTGCTCCCACACCGAAAGTGCCAGCCAGTCAAGCTCCTGCTGCACCTCCCCGGCCATTGGCAGCGCATCTACAGCACCACAGACATCGGGGCTCCGGGCTTTCCCTGACGAACAGGGCTTCGACGTTTACCACCAGCTGCACCTGGGGGGCCCACTGAAAAAAACCCCGAAAAATCATGAACGTCGGACGATTGCTCCCACACCAAAAGTGCCAGCCAGTCAAGCTCTTGCTGCTCCTCACCGGCCATTGGCAGCGCATCTACAGCACCACAGACATCGGGGCTCCGGGCTTTCCCTGACGAACAGGGCTTCGACGTTTACCACCAGCTGCACCTGGGCACCCACTCCAAAAAAACCCCGAAAAATCACAAAGATCGGATGATTGCTCCCACACCAAAAGTGCCAGCCAGTCAAGCTCTTGCTGCTGCTCCCCGGCCATTCGCAGTGCATCTACAGCACCACAGACATCGGGGCTCCGGGCTTTCCCTGACGAACAGGGCTTCGACGTTTACCACCTGCACCTGGGCGCCCATTGGAAAAAAACCCAAGGAAAATCACGAACGTTGGACGATTGCTCCCACACCGAAAGTGCCAGCAACTCAAGCTCTTGCTACTCCTCACCGGCCGTTGGCAGCGCATCTACAGCACCACAGACATCGGGGCTCCGGGCTTTCCCTGACGAACAGGGCTTCGAAGTTTACCACCAGCTGCACCTGGGGGGCCCACTGAAAAAAACCCCAAAAAATCATGAACGTCGGACGATTGCTCCCACACAAAAAGTGCCAGCCAGTCAAGCTCTTGCTGCTCACCACCGGCCACTGGCAGCGCATCTACAGCACCACAGACACTGGGGCTCCGGGCTTTCCCTGACGAACAGGGCTTCGACGTTTACCACCCGCTGCACCTGGTCGCCCACTCCAAAAAAACCCGAAAAATCACAAACGTCGGTCGATTGCTCCCACTCCGAAAGTGCAAGCCAGTCAAGCTTTTGCTGATCCTTCCCGGCCGTTGGCAGCGCATCTACAGCACCACAGACATCGGGGCTCCGGGCTTTCCCTGACGAACAGGGCTTCGACGTTTACCACCAGCTGCACCTGGGGGGCCCACTGAAAAAAACCCCGAAAAATCATGAACGTCGGACGATTGCTCCCACACCGAAAGTGTCAGCCAGTCAAGCTCCTGCTGCTCCTCAGCGGCCATTGGCAGCGCATCTACAGCACCACAGACATCGGGGCTCCGGGCTTTCCCTGACGAACAGGACTTCGACGTTTACCACCAGCTGCACCTGGGCACCCACTCCAAAAAAACCCCAAAAAATCACGAAGTTCGGACGATTTCTCCCACACCGAAAGTGCGAGCCAGTCAAGCTCTTGCTGCTCATCACCGGCCATTGGCAGCGCATCTACAGCACCACAGACATCGGGGCTCCGGGCTTTCCCTGACGAACAGGGCT
Source organism: Chlamydotis macqueenii (assembly GCF_036417535.1). Lineage (NCBI taxonomy): Eukaryota > Metazoa > Chordata > Aves > Otidiformes > Otididae > Chlamydotis > Chlamydotis macqueenii. The sequence goes on along the minus strand of NC_141592.1, from coordinate 30,400,788 downwards.
TCGACGTTTACCACCAGCTGCACCTGGGCGCCCACTCCAAAAAAACCCCGAAAAATCACGAACGTCGGACGATTGCTCCCACACAAAAAGTGCCAGCCAGTCAAGCTCCTGCTGCTCCTCAGCGGCCATTGGCAGCGCATCTACAGCACCACAGACATCGGGGCTCCGGGCTTTCCCTGACGAACAGGGCTTCGACGTTTACCACCAGCTGCACCTGGGGGGCCCAGTGAAAAAAACCCCAAAAAATCATGAACGTCGGACGATTGCTCCCACACCGAAAGTTCAAGCCAGTCAAGCACTTGCTGCTCCTCCCCGGCCATTGGCAGCGCATCTACAGCACCACAGACATCGGGGCTCCGGGCTTTCCCTGACGAACAGGGCTTCGACGTTTACCACCACCTGCACCTGGGCGCCCATTGGAAAAAAACCCAAGAAAAATCACGAACGTTGGATGATTGCTCCCACACCAAAAGTGCCAGCCAGTCAAGCACTTGCTGCTCCTCCCCGGCCATTGGCAGCGCATCTACAGCACCACAGACATCGGGGCTCCGGGCTTTCCCTGACGAACAGGGCTTCGACGTTTACCACCAGCTGCACCTGGGCGCCCACTCCAAAAAAACCCGAAAAATCACGAACGTCGGACGATTGCTCCCACACCGAAAGTGCCAGCCAGTCAAGCTCCTGCTGCTCCTCAGCGGCCATTGGCAGCGCATCTACAGCACCAGAGACATCGGGGCTCCGGGCACTCCCTGACGAACAGGGCTTCGACGTTTACCACCAGCTGCACCTGGGCACCCACTCCAAAAAAACCTGAAAAATCACGAACGTCTGACGATTGCTCCCACACAAAAAGTGTCAGCCAGTCAATCTCCTGCTGCTCCTCAGCGGCCATTGGCAGCGCATCTACAGCACCACAGACATCGGGGCTCCGGGCTTTCCCTGACGAACAGGGCTTCGACGTTTACCACCACCTGCGCCTGGGAGTCCACTCCAAAAAAACCCGAAAAATCACAAACGTTGGACGATTGCTCCCACACCGAAAGTGCCAGCCAGTCAAGCTCCTGCTGCTCCTCACCGGCCATTGGCAGCGCATCTACAGCACCACAGACATCGGGGCTCCGGGCTTTCCCTGACGAACAGGGCTTCGACCCTTACCACCAGCTGCACCTGGGGGGCCCACTGAAAAAAACCCAGAAAAATCATGAACGTCGGATGATTGCTCCCACACCGAAAGTGCCAGCCAGTCAAGCTCTTGCTGCTCCTCACCGGCCATTGGCAGCGCATCTACAGCACCACAGACATCGGGGCTCCGGGCTTTCCCTGACGAACAGGGCTTCGACCTTTACCACCACCTGCACCTGGGCGCCCAGTCCAGAAAAACCCTAAAAATCGCGAACGTCGGACGATTGCTCCCACACCAAAAGTGCCAGCCAGTCAAGCTCCTGCTGCTCCTCACCGGCCATTGGCAGTGCATCTACAGCACCACAGACATCGGGGCTCCGGGCTTTCCCTGACGAACAGGGCTTTGACGTTTACCACCAGCTGCACCTGGTCGCCCACGCCAAAAAACCCGAAAAATCACAAACGTCGGACGATTGCTCCCACACAAAAAGTGCCAGCCAGTCAAGCTCCTGCTGCACCTCACCGGCCATTGGCAGCGCATCTACAGCACCACAGACATCGGGGCTCCGGGCTTTCCCTCACGAACAGGGCTTCGACGTTTACCACCAGCTGCACCTGGTCGCCCACTCCAGAAAAACCCGAAAAATCACGAACGTCAGACGATTGCTCCCACACAAAAAGTGCCAGCCAGTCAAGCTCCTGCTGCTCCTCACTGGCCATTGGCAGCGCATCTACAGCACCACAAACATCGGGGCTCCGAGCTTTCCCTGACGAACAGGGCTTCGATATTTACCACAAGCTGCACCTGGGCGCCCACTGGAAAAATCCCTGAAAAATCACGAACGTCGGACTATTGCTCCCACACCAAAAGTGCCAGCCAGTCAAGCTCTTGCTGCTCCTCACCGGCCATTGGCAGCGCATCTACAGCACCACAGACATCGGGGCTCCGGGCTTTCCCTGACGAACAGGGCTTCGACGTTTACCACCAGCTGCACCTGGGGGGCCAACTGAAAAAAGCCCGAAAAATCATGAACGTCGGACGGTTGCTCCGACACCGAAAGTGCCAGCCAGTCAAGCTCTTGCTGCTCCTCCCCGGTCATTGGCAGCACATCTACAGCACCACAGACATCGGGGCTCCGGGCTTTCCCTGACGAACAGGGCTTCGACTTTTACCACCACCTGCGCCTGGGAGTCCACTCCAAAAAAACCCGAAAAATCACAAACGTCGGACGATTGCTCCCACACCGAAAGTGCCAGCCAGACAAGCTCTTGCTGCTCCTCACCGGCCATTGGCAGCGCATCTACAGCACCACAGACATCGGGGCTCCGGGCTTTCCCTGACGAACAGGGCTTGAACCTTTACCACCAGCTGCACCTGGGGGGCCCACTGAAAGAAACCCCGAAAAATCGGGAACGTCGGATGATTACTCCCACACCGAAAGTGCCAGCCAGTCAAGCTCTTGCTGCTCCTCACCGGCCATTGGCAGCGCATCTACAGCACCACAGACATCGGGTCTCCGGGCTTTCCCTGACGAACAGGGGTTCGACGTTTACCACCAGCTGCACCTGGGCGCCCATTGGAAAAAAACCCAAGAAAAATCACGAACGTTGGACGATTGCTCCCACACCAAAAGTGCCAGCCAGTCAAGCTCTTGCTGCTCCTCACCGGCCATTGGCAGCGCATCTACAGCACCACAGACATCGGGGCTCCGGGCTTTCCCTGACGAACAGTGCTTCGTCGTTTACCACCACCTGCACCTGCGCGCCCATTGGAAAAAAACCCAAGAAAAATCACGAACGTCGGACGATTGCTCCCACACAAAAAGTGCCAGCCAGTCAAGCTCCTGCTGCTCCTCACCGGCCCTTGGCAGCGCATCTACAGCACCACAGACATCGGGGCTCTGGGCTTTCCCTGACGAACAGGGCTTTGACGTTTACAACCATCTGCACCTGGTCGCCCACGCCAAAAAAAACCGAAAAATCACGAACGTTGGACGATTGCTCCCACACAAAAAGTGCCAGCCAGTCAAGCTCTTGCTGCTCCTCACCGGCCATTGGCAGAGCATCTACAGCACCACAGACATCGGGGCTCCGGGCTTTCCCTGACGAACAGGGCTTCGACGTTTACCACCAGCTGCACCTGGGCGCCCATTGGAAAAAAACCCAAGAAAAATCACGAACGTTGGACAATTGCTCCCACACCGAAAGTGCCAGCAACTCAAGCTGTTACTGCTCCTCACCGGCCATTGGCAGCGCATCTACAGCACCACAGACATCGGGGCTCCGAGCTTTCCCTGACGAACAGGGCTTCGACGTTTACCACCAGCTGCACCTGGGGGGCCCACTCCAAAAAAACACGAAAAATCACGAACGTCGGACGATTACTCCCACACAAAAAGTGCCAGCCAGTGAAGCTCTTGCTGCTCCTCACCGGCCATTGGCAGCCCATCTACAGCACCACAGACATCGGGGCTCCGGGCTTTCCCTGATGTAAAGGGCTTCGACGTTTACCACCAGCTGCACCTGGGCGCCCACTGGAAAAAAACCCCGAAATATCACGAACGTCGGACGATTGCTCCCACACCGAAAGTGCCAGCCAGTCAAGCTCTTGCTGCTCCTCACCGGCCATTGGCAGCGCATCTACAGCACCACAGACATCGGGGCTCCGGGCTTTCCCTGACGAACAGGGCTTCGAAGTTTGCCACCAGCTGCATCAGTGGGCCCACTGAAAAAAAACAGAAAAATCATGAACATCGGACAATTGCTCCCACACAAAGTGTGCCAGCAACTCAAGCTCTTGCTGCTCCTCACTGGCCATTGGCAGCTCATCTACAGCACCACAGACATCGGGGCTCCGGGCTTTCCCTGACGAACAGGGCTTCGACGTTTACCACCAGCTGCACCTCGGTGCCCACTAAAAAAAAAAAACCCAAAAATCACGAACGTCGGACGATTGCTCCCACACCGAAAGTGCCAGCCAGTCAAGCTCTTGCTGCTCCTCACCGGCCATTGGCAGGGCATCTACAGCACCACAGACATCGGGGCTCCGGGCTTTCCCTGACGAACAGGGCTTTGACTTTTACAACCATCTGCACCTGGTCGCCCACGCCAAAAAAACCCGAAAAATCACGAACGTTGGACGATTGCTCCCACACAAAAAGTGCCAGCCAGTCAAGCTCTTGCTGCTCCTCACCGGCCATTGGCAGCCCATCTACAGCACCACAGACATCGGGGCTCCGGGCTTTCCCTAACGAACAGGGCTTCGACGTTTACCACCAGCTGCACCTGGGGGGCCAACTGAAAAAAGCCCCGAAAAATCATGAACGTTGGACGATTGCTCCCACACCGAAAGTGCTAGCCAGAAAAGCTCTTGCTGCTCCTCACCGGCCATTGGCAGCGCATCTACAGCACCACAGACATCGGGGCTCCGGGCTTTCCCTGACGAACAGGGCTTCGACGTTTACCACCATCTGCACCTGGGGGGCCCACTGAAAGAAACCCCGAAAAATCGGGAACGTCGGATGATTACTCCCACACCGAAAGTGCCAGCCAGTCAAGCTCTTGCTGCTCCTCACCGGCCATTGGCAGCGCATCTACAGCACCACAGACATCGGGGCTCCGGGCTTTCCCTGACGAACAGGGCTTCGACCTTTACCACCAGCTGCACCTAGGGGTCCCACTGAAAAAAACCCCGAAAAAGCATGAACGTCGGACGATTGCTCCCACACCGAAAGTGCCAGCCAGTCAAGCTCTTGCTGCTGCTCCCCGGCCATTGGCAGCGCATCTACAGCACCACAGACATCGGGGCTCCGGGCTTTCCCTGACGAACAGGGCTTCGACTTTTACCACCACCTGCGCCCCGGAGTCCACTCCAAAAAAACCCAAAAAATCACAAACGTCAGACGATTGCTCCCACACCGAAACTGCCAGCCAGTCAAGCTCTTGCTGCTCCTCACCGGCCATTGGCAGCGCATCTACAGCACCACAGACATCGGGGCTCCGGGCTTTCCCTGACGAACAGGGCTTCGACGTTTACCACCACCTGCACCTGGGCGCCCATTGGAAAAAAACCCCAGAAAAATCACGAACGTTGGACAATTGCTCCCACACCGAAAGTGCCAGCAACTGAAGCTGTTACTGCTCCTTACCGGCCATTGGCAGCGCATCTACAGCACCACAGACATCGGGGCTCCGAGCTTTCCCTGACGAACAGGGCTTCGACGTTTACCACCAGCTGCACCTGGGCGCCCACTCCAAAAAAACCCCGAAAAATCACGAACGTCGGACGATTGCTCCCACACCGAAAGTGCCAGCCAGTCAAGCTCCTGCTACTCCTCACCGGCCATTGGCAGCGCATTTACAGCACCACAGACATCGGGGCTCCGGGCTTTCCCTGACGAACAGGGCTTCGACGTTTACCACCATCTGCACCTGGTCGCCCACGCCAAAAAAACCCGAAAAATCACGAACGTCGGACGATTGCTCCCACACCGAAAGTGCCAGCAACTCAAGCTCTTGCTGCTCCTCACCGGCCATTGGCAGCGCATCTACAGCACCACAGACATCGGGGCTCCGGGCTTTCCCTGACGAACAGGGCTTCGACGTTTACCACCAGCTGCACCTGGGCACGCACTCCAAAAAAAACCCCGAAAAATCACGAACGTCGGACGATTGCTCCCACACAAAAAGTGCCAGCCAGTCAAGCTCCTGCTGCTCCTCAGCGGCCATTGGCAGCGCATCTACAGCACCACAGACATCGGGGCTCCGGGCTTTCCCTGACGAACAGGGCTTCGACGTTTACCACCACCTGCACCTGGGCGCCCATTGGAAAAAAACCCAAGAAAAATCACGAACGTTGGATTATTGCTCCCACACCAAAAGTGCCAGCCAGTCAAGCACTTGCTGCTCCTCCCCGGCCATTGGCAGCGCATCTACAGCACCACAGACATCGGGGCTCCGGGCTTTCCCTGACGAACAGGGCTTCGACATTTACCACCAGCTGCACCTGGGCGCCCACTCCAAAAAAACCCGAAAAATCACGAACGTCGGACGATTGCTCCCACACCGAAAGTGCCAGCCAGTCAAGCTCCTGCTGCTCCTCAGCGGCCATTGGCAGCGCATCTACAGCACCAGAGACATCGGGGCTCCGGGCTTTCCCTGACGAACAGGGCTTCGACGTTTACCACCAGCTGCACCTGGGCACCCACTCCAAAAAAACCTGAAAAATCACGAACGTCTGACGATTGCTCCCACACAAAAAGTGTCAGCCAGTCAATCTCCTGCTGCTCCTCAGCGGCCATTGGCAGCGCATCTACAGCACCACAGACATCGGGGCTCCGGGCTTTCCCTGACGAACAGGGCTTCGACGTTTACCACCAGCTGCACCTCGGGGGCCCACTGAAAAAAACCCCGAAAAATCATGAACGTCGGACGATTGCTCCCACACCAAAAGTGCCAGCCAGTCAAGCTCTTGCTGCTCCGCAGCGGCCATTGGCAGCGCATCTACAGCACCACAGACATCGGGGCTCCGGGCTTTCCCTGACGAACAGGGCTTCGACGTTTACCACCAGCTGCACCTGGGCGCCCACTCCAAAAAAACCCCGAAAAATCACGAAGATCGGACGATTGCTCCCACACCAAAAGTGCCAGCCAGTCAAGCTCCTGCTGCTCCTCACCGGCCATTGGCAGCGCATTTACAGCACCACAGACATCGGGGCTCCGGGCTTTCCCTGACGAACAGGGCTTCGACGTTTACCACCATCTGCACCTGGTCGCCCACGCCAAAAAAACCCGAAAAATCACGAACGTCGGACGATTGCTCCCACACCGAAAGTGCCAGCAACTCAAGCTCTTGCTGCTCCTCACCGGCCATTGGCAGCGCATCTACAGCACCACAGACATCGGGGCTCCGGGCTTTCCCTGACGAACAGGGCTTCGACGTTTACCACCAGCTGCACCTGGGCACGCACTCCAAAAAAACCCGAAAAATCACGAACGTCGGACGATTGCTCCCACACAAAAAGTGCCAGCCAGTCAAGCTCCTGCTGCTCCTCAGCAGCCATTGGCAGCGCATCTACAGCACCACAGACATCGGGGCTCCGGGTTTCCCTGACGAACAGGACTTCGACGTTTACCACCAGCTGCACCTGGGGGGCCCACTGAAAAAAACCCCAAAAAATCATGAACGTCGGACGATTGCTCCCACACCAAAAGTGCTAGCCAGTCAAGCTCTTGCTGCTCCTCACCGGCCATTGGCAGCGCATCTACAGCACCACAGACATCGGGGCTCCGGGCTTTCCCTGACGAACAGGGCTTCGACGTTTACCACCACCTGCACCTGGGCGCCCATTGGAAAAAAACCCAAGAAAAATCACGAACGTTGGATGATTGCTCCCACACCAAAAGTGCCAGCCAGTCAAGCACTTGCTGCTCCTCCCCGGCCATTGGCAGCGCATCTACAGCACCACAGACATCGGGGCTCCGGGCTTTCCCTGACGAACAGGGCTTCGACGTTTACCACCAGCTGCACCTGGGCGCCCACTCCAAAAAAACCCAAGAATCACGAACGTCGGACGATTGCTCCCACACCGAAAGTGCTAGCCAGTCAAGCTCCTGCTGCTCCTCCCCGGCCGTTGGCAGCGCATCTACAGCACCACAGACATCGGGGCTCCGGGCTTTCCCTGACGAACAGGGCTTCGACGTTTACCACCAGCTGCACCTGGGCGCCCACTCCAAAAAAACCCCGAAAAATCACGAAGATCGGACGATTGCTCCCACACCGAAAGTGCCAGCCAGTCAAGCTCTTGCTGCTCATCACCGGCCATTGGCAGCCCATCTACAGCACCACAGACATCGGGGCTCCGGGCTTTCCCTGACGAACAGGGCTTCGATGTTTACCACCTCCTGCACCTGGGCACCCATTGGAAAAAAACCCAAGAAAAATCACGAACGTTGGACGATTGCTCCCACACCGAAAGTGCCAGCCAGTCAAGCTCCTGCTGCTCCTCAGCGGCCATTAGCAGCGCATCTACAGCACCACAGACATCGGGGCTCCGGGCTTTCCCTGACGAACAGGGCTTCGATGTTTACCACCAGCTGCACCTGGGCGCCCACTCCAAAAAAACCCGAAAAATCACGAACGTCGGACGATTGCTCCCACACCAAAAGTGCCAGCCAGTCAAGCTCCTGCTGCTCCTCAGCGGCCATTGGCAACGCATTTACAGCACCACAGACATCGGGGCTCCGGGCTTTCCCTGACGAACAGGGCTTCGACGTTTACCACCAGCTGCACCTGGGCGCTCACTCCAAAAAAACCCCGAAAAATCACGAAGATCGGACGATTGCTCCCACACCGAAAGTGCCAGCCAGTCAAGCTCTTGCTGCTCCTCCCCGGCCATTGGCAGCGCATCTACAGCACCACAGACATCGGGGCTCCGGGCTTTCCCTGACGAACAGGGCTTCGACGTTTACCACCACCTGCACCTGGGCGCCCATTGGAAACAAACCCAAGAAAAATCACGAACGTTGGACGATTGCTCCCACACCGAAAGTACCAGCAACTCAAGCTCTTGCTGCTCCTCACCGGCCATTGGCAGCGCATCTACAGCACCACAGACACTGGGACTCCGGGCTTTCCCTGACGAACAGGGCTTCGACGTTTACCACCAGCTGGACCTGGGAGCCCACTGAAAAAAACCTTGAAAAATCACGAACGTCGGACGATTACTCCCACACCGAACATGCCAGCCAGTCAAGCTCTTGTTGCTCCTCCTCGGTCATTGGCAACACATCTACAGCACCACAGACATCGGGGCTCCGGGCTTTCCCTGACGAACAGGGCTTCGACGTTTACCACCAGCTGCACCTGGGGGGCCCCCTGAAAAAAACCCCGAAAAATCATGAACGTCGGACGATTGCTCCCACACTGAAAGTGCCAGCCAGTCAAGCTCTTGCTGCTCCTCACCGGCCATTGGCAGCGCATCTACAGCACCACAGACATCGGGGCTCCGGGCATTCCTTGACGAACAGGGCTTCGACGTTTACCACCAGCTGCACCTGGGCGCCCATTGGAAAAAAACCCAAGAAAAATCACGAACGTCGGACGATTGCTCCCACACAAAAAGTGCCAGCCAGTCAAGCTCTTGCTGCTCCTCAGCGGCCATTGGCAGCGCATCTACAGCACCACAGACATCGGGGCTCCGGGCTTTCCCTGACGAACAGGGCTTCGACGTTTACCACCAGCTGCACCTGGGCGCCCATTGGAAAAAAACCCAAGAAAAATCACGAACGTCGGACGATTGCTCCCACACAAAAAGTGACAGCCAGTCAAGCTCCTGCTGCTCCTCACCGGCCATTGGCAGCGCATCTACAGCACCACAGACATCGGGGCTCCGGGCTTTCCCTGACGAACAGGGCTTCGCTGTTTACCACCAGCTGCACCTGGGCACCCACTGGAAAAAAACCCCGAAAAATCATGAACGTCGGACGATTGCTCCCACACCGAAAGTGTCATCCAGTCAAGCTCTTGCTGCTCCTCACCGGCCATTGGCAGCGCATCTACAGCACCACAGACATCGGGGCTCCGGGCTTTCCCTGACGAACAGGGCTTCGACGTTTATCACCAGCTGCACCTGGGCGCCCATTGGAAAAAAACCCAAGAAAAATCACGAACGTTGGACGATTGCTCCCACACCAAAAGTGCCAGCCAGTCAAGCTCTTGCTGCTCATCACCGGCCATTGGCAGCGCATCTACAGCACCACAGACATCGGGGCTCCGGGCTTTCCCTGACGAACAGGGCTTCGACTTTTACCAGCAGCTGCACCTGGGCGCCCATTGGAAAAAAACCCAAGAAAAATCACGAACGTCGGACGATTGCTCCCACACCGAAAGTGCCAGCCAGTCAAGCTCTTGCTGCTCCTCACCGGCCATTGGCAGCGCATCTACAGCACCACAGACATCGGGGCTCCGGGCTTTCCCTGACGAACAGGGCTTCGACGTTTACCACCAGCTGCACCTGGGGGGCCCACTGAAAAAAACCCCGAAAAATCATGAACGTCGGACGATTGCTCCCACACAAAAAGTTCCAGCCAGTCAAGCTCTTGCTGCTTCTCCCCTGACATTGGCAGCGCATCTACAGCACCACAGACATCGGGGCTCCGGGCTTTCCCTGACGAACAGGCCTTCGACGTTTACCACCACCTGCGCCTGGGAGTCCATTCCAAAAAAACCCGAAAAATCACGAACGTCGAACGATTGCTCCCACACCGAAAGTGCCAGCCAGTCAAGCTCTTGCTGCTCCTCACCGGCCATTGGCAGCGCATCTACAGCACCACAGACATCGGGGCTCCGGGCTTTCCCTGACGAACAGGGCTTCGACGTTTACCACCAGCTGCACCTGGGGGGCCACTGAAAAAAACCCCGAAAAATCATGAACGTCGGACGATTGCTCCCACACCGAAACTGCCAGCCAGTCAAGCTCTTGCTGCTCGTCACCGGCCATTGGCAGCGCATCTACAGCACCACAGACATCGGGGCTCCGGGCTTTCCCTGACAAACAGGGCTTCGACGTTTACCACCAGCTGCACCTGGGCGCCCATTGGAAATAAACCCAAGAACAATCACGAACGTCGGACGATTGCTCCCACACAAAAAGTGCCAGCCAGTCAAGCTCCTGCTGCTCCTCACCGGCCATTGGCAGCGCATCTACAGCACCACAGACATCGGGGCTCCGGGCTTTCCCTGACGAACAGGGCTTCGACGTTTACCACCACCTGCGCCTGGGAGTCCACTCCAAAAAAACCCAAAAAATCACGAACATCGGACGATTGCTCCCACACCGAAAGTGCCAGCCAGTCAAGCTCTTGCTGCTCCTCACCGGCCATTGGCAGCGCATCTACAGCACCACAGACATCGGGGCTCCACGCTTTCCCTGACGAACAGGGCTTCGACTTTTACCACCAGCTGCACCTGGGGGGCCCACTGAAAGAAACCCCGAAAAATCGGGAACGTCGGATGATTACTCCCACACCGAAAGTGCCAGCCAGTCAAGCTCTTGCTGCTCCTCACCGGCCATTGGCAGCGCATCTACAGCACCACAGACATCGGGGCTCCGGGCTTTCCCTGACGAACAGGGCTTCGACCTTTACCACCAGCTGCACCTGGGAGGCCCACTGAAAAAACCCCGAAAAAGCATGAACGTCGGACGATTGCTCCGTCACCGAAAGTGCCAGCCAGTCAAGCTCTTGCTGCTCCTCCCCGGCCATTGGCAACACATCTACAGCACCACAGACATCGGGGCTCCGGGCTTTCCCTGACGAACAGGGCTTTGACTTTTACCACCACCTGCGCCCCGGAGTCCACTCCAAAAAAACCCAAAAAATCACAAACGTCAGACGATTGCTCCCACACCGAAACTGCCAGCCAGACAAGCTCTTGCTGCTCCTCCCCGGCCATTGGCAGCGCATCTACAGCACCACAGACATCGGGGCTCCGGGCTTTCCCTGACGAACAGGGCTTCGACCTTTACCACCAGCTGCACCTGGTCGCCCACTCCAAAAAAACACGAAAAATCACGAACGTCGGATGATTGCTCCCACACCAAAAGTGCCAGCCAGTGAAGCTCCTGCTGCTCCTCAGCGGCCATTGGCAGCGCATCTACAGCACCACAGACATCGGGGCTCCGAGCTTTCCCTGACGAACAGGGCTTCGACGTTTACCACCAGCTGCACCTGGGGGCCCCACTGAAAAAAACCCCGAAAAATCACGAACGTTGGACGATTGCTCCCACACCGAAAGTGTCATCCAGTCAAGCTCTTGCTGCTCCTCCCCGGCCATTGGCAGCACATCTACAGCACCACAGACATCGGGGTTCCGGGCATTCCCTGACGAACAGGGCTTCGACTTTTACCACCACCTGCGCCTGGGAGTCCACTCCAAAAAAACCCGAAAAATCACAAATGTTGGACGATTGCTCCCACACCGAAAGTGCCAGCCAGTCAAGCTCCTGCTGCTCCTCACCGGCCATTGGCAGCGCATCTACAGCACCACAGACATCGGGGCTCCGGGCTTTCCCTGACGAACAGGGCTTCGACCCTTACCACCAGCTGCACCTGGGGGGCCCACTGAAAAAAACCCAGAAAAATCATGAACGTCGGATGATTGCTCCCACACCGAAAGTGCCAGCCAGTCAAGATCTTGCTGCTCCTCACCGGCCATTGGCAGCGCATCTACAGCACCACAGACATCGGGGCTCCGGGCTTTCCCTGACGAACAGGGCTTCGACCTTTACCACCACCTGCACCTGGGCGCCCACTCCAGAAAAAACCCTAAAAATCGCGAACGTCGGACGATTGCTCCCACACCGAAAGTGCCAGCCAGTCAAGCTCCTGCTGCTCCTCACCGGCCATTGGCAGTGCATCTACAGCACCACAGACATCGGGGCTCCGGGCTTTCCCTGACGAACAGGGCTTTGACGTTTACCACCAGCTGCACCTGGTCGCCCACGCCAAAAAACCCGAAAAATCACAAACGTCGGACGATTGCTCCCACACAAAAAGTGCCAGCCAGTCAAGCTCCTGCTGCTCCTCACCGGCCATTGGCAGCGCATCTACAGCACCACAGACATCGGGGCTCCGGGCTTTCCCTGACGAACAGGGCTTCGACGTTTACCACCAGCTGCACCTGGTCGCCCACTCCAGAAAAACCCGAAAAATCACGAACGTCAGACGATTGCTCCCACACAAAAAGTGCCAGCCAGTCAAGCTCCTGCTGCTCCTCACTGGCCATTGGCAGCGCATCTACAGCACCACAAACATCGGGGCTCCGAGCTTTCCCTGACGAACAGGGCTTCGATATTTACCACAAGCTGCACCTGGGCGCCCACTGGAAAAATCCCTGAAAAATCACGAACGTCGGACTATTGCTCCCACACCAAAAGTGCCAGCCAGTCAAGCTCTTGCTGCTCCTCACCGGCCATTGGCAGCGCATCTACAGCACCACAGACATCGGGGCTCCGGGCTTTCCCTGACGAACAGGAGTTCGACGTTTACCACCAGCTGCACCTGGGCGCCCATTGGAAAAAAACCCAAGAAAAATCACGAACGTCGGACGATTGCTCCCACACAAAAAGTGCCAGCCAGTCAAGCTCCTGCTGCTCCTCACCGGCCCTTGGCAGCGCATCTACAGCACCACAGACATCGGGGCTCTGGGCTTTCCCTGACGAACAGGGCTTTGACGTTTACAACCATCTGCACCTGGTCGCCCACGCCAAAAAAAACCGAAAAATCACGAACGTTGGACGATTGCTCCCACACAAAAAGTGCCAGCCAGTCAAGCTCTTGCTGCTCCTCACCGGCCATTGGCAGAGCATCTACAGCACCACAGACATCGGGGCTCCGGGCTTTCCCTGACGAACAGGGCTTCGAAGTTTGCCACCAGCTGCATCAGTGGGCCCACTGAAAAAAAACAGAAAAATCATGAACATCGGACAATTGCTCCCACACAAAGTGTGCCAGCAACTCAAGCTCTTGCTGCTCCTCACTGGCCATTGGCAGCGCATCTACAGCACCACAGACATCGGGGCTCCGGGCTTTCCCTGACGAACAGGGCTTCGACGTTTACCACCAGCTGCACCTCGGTGCCCACTAAAAAAAAAAAACCCAAAAATCACAAACGTCGGACGATTGCTCCCACACCGAAAGTGCCAGCCAGTCAAGCTCTTGCTGCTCCTCACCGGCCATTGGCAGCGCATCTACAGCACCACAGACATCGGGGCTCCGGGCTTTCCCTGACGAAAAGGGCTTCGACTTTTACCACCAGCTGCACCTGGGCACCCACTGGAAAAAAACCCCGAAAAATCATGAACGTCGGACGATTGCTCCCACACCGAAACTGCCAGCCAGTCAAGCTCTTGCTGCTCCTCCCCGGCCATTGGCAGCGCATCTACAGCACCACAGACATCGGGGCTCCGGGCTTTCCCTGACGAACAGGGCTTCGACGTTTACCACCACCTGCACCTGGGCGCCCATTGGAAACAAACCCAAGAAAAATCACGAACGTTGGACGATTGCTCCCACACCGAAAGTACCAGCAACTCAAGCTCTTGCTGCTCCTCACCGGCCATTGGCAGCGCATCTACAGCACCACAGACACTGGGACTCCGGGCTTTCCCTGACGAACAGGGCTTCGACGTTTACCACCAGCTGGACCTGGGAGCCCACTGAAAAAAACCTTGAAAAATCACGAACGTCGGACGATTACTCCCACACCGAACATGCCAGCCAGTCAAGCTCTTGTTGCTCCTCCTCGGTCATTGGCAACACATCTACAGCACCACAGACATCGGGGCTCCGGGCTTTCCCTGACGAACAGGGCTTCGACGTTTACCACCAGCTGCACCTGGGGGGCCCCCTGAAAAAAACCCCGAAAAATCATGAACGTCGGACGATTGCTCCCACACTGAAAGTGCCAGCCAGTCAAGCTCTTGCTGCTCCTCACCGGCCATTGGCAGCGCATCTACAGCACCACAGACATCGGGGCTCCGGGCATTCCTTGACGAACAGGGCTTCGACGTTTACCACCAGCTGCACCTGGGCGCCCATTGGAAAAAAACCCAAGAAAAATCACGAACGTCGGACGATTGCTCCCACACAAAAAGTGCCAGCCAGTCAAGCTCTTGCTGCTCCTCAGCGGCCATTGGCAGCGCATCTACAGCACCACAGACATCGGGGCTCCGGGCTTTCCCTGACGAACAGGGCTTCGACGTTTACCACCAGCTGCACCTGGGCGCCCATTGGAAAAAAACCCAAGAAAAATCACGAACGTCGGACGATTGCTCCCACACAAAAAGTGACAGCCAGTCAAGCTCCTGCTGCTCCTCACCGGCCATTGGCAGCGCATCTACAGCACCACAGACATCGGGGCTCCGGGCTTTCCCTGACGAACAGGGCTTCGCTGTTTACCACCAGCTGCACCTGGGCACCCACTGGAAAAAAACCCCGAAAAATCATGAACGTCGGACGATTGCTCCCACACCGAAAGTGTCATCCAGTCAAGCTCTTGCTGCTCCTCACCGGCCATTGGCAGCGCATCTACAGCACCACAGACATCGGGGCTCCGGGCTTTCCCTGACGAACAGGGCTTCGACGTTTATCACCAGCTGCACCTGGGCGCCCATTGGAAAAAAACCCAAGAAAAATCACGAACGTTGGACGATTGCTCCCACACCAAAAGTGCCAGCCAGTCAAGCTCTTGCTGCTCATCACCGGCCATTGGCAGCGCATCTACAGCACCACAGACATCGGGGCTCCGGGCTTTCCCTGACGAACAGGGCTTCGACTTTTACCAGCAGCTGCACCTGGGCGCCCATTGGAAAAAAACCCAAGAAAAATCACGAACGTCGGACGATTGCTCCCACACCGAAAGTGCCAGCCAGTCAAGCTCTTGCTGCTCCTCACCGGCCATTGGCAGCGCATCTACAGCACCACAGACATCGGGGCTCCGGGCTTTCCCTGACGAACAGGGCTTCGACGTTTACCACCAGCTGCACCTGGGGGGCCCACTGAAAAAAACCCCGAAAAATCATGAACGTCGGACGATTGCTCCCACACAAAAAGTTCCAGCCAGTCAAGCTCTTGCTGCTTCTCCCCTGACATTGGCAGCGCATCTACAGCACCACAGACATCGGGGCTCCGGGCTTTCCCTGACGAACAGGCCTTCGACGTTTACCACCACCTGCGCCTGGGAGTCCATTCCAAAAAAACCCGAAAAATCACGAACGTCGGACGATTGCTCCCACACCGAAAGTGCCAGGCAGTCAAGCTCTTGCTGCTCCTCACCGGCCATTGGCAGCGCATCTACAGCACCACAGACATCGGGGCTCCGGGCTTTCCCTGACGAACAGGGCTTCGACGTTTACCACCAGCTGCACCTGGGGGGCCACTGAAAAAAACCCCGAAAAATCATGAACGTCGGACGATTGCTCCCACACCGAAACTGCCAGCCAGTCAAGCTCTTGCTGCTCGTCATCGGCCATTGGCAGCGCATCTACAGCACCACAGACATCGGGGCTCCGGGCTTTCCCTGACAAACAGGGCTTCGACGTTTACCACCAGCTGCACCTGGGCGCCCATTGGAAATAAACCCAAGAACAATCACGAACGTCGGACGATTGCTCCCACACAAAAAGTGCCAGCCAGTCAAGCTCCTGCTGCTCCTCACCGGCCATTGGCAGCGCATCTACAGCACCACAGACATCGGGGCTCCGGGCTTTCCCTGACGAACAGGGCTTCGACGTTTACCACCACCTGCGCCTGGGAGTCCACTCCAAAAAAACCCAAAAAATCACGAACATCGGACGATTGCTCCCACACCGAAAGTGCCAGCCAGTCAAGCTCTTGCTGCTCCTCACCGGCCATTGGCAGCGCATCTACAGCACCACAGACATCGGGGCTCCACGCTTTCCCTGACGAACAGGGCTTCGACTTTTACCACCAGCTGCACCTGGGGGGCCCACTGAAAGAAACCCCGAAAAATCGGGAACGTCGGATGATTACTCCCACACCGAAAGTGCCAGCCAGTCAAGCTCTTGCTGCTCCTCACCTGCCATTGGCAGCGCATCTACAGCACCACAGACATCGGGGCTCCGGGCTTTCCCTGACGAACAGGGCTTCGACCTTTACCACCAGCTGCACCTGGGAGGCCCACTGAAAAAACCCCGAAAAAGCATGAACGTCGGACGATTGCTCCGTCACCGAAAGTGCCAGCCAGTCAAGCTCTTGCTGCTCCTCCCCGGCCATTGGCAACACATCTACAGCACCACAGACATCGGGGCTCCGGGCTTTCCCTGACGAACAGGGCTTTGACTTTTACCACCACCTGCGCCCCGGAGTCCACTCCAAAAAAACCCAAAAAATCACAAACGTCAGACGATTGCTCCCACACCGAAACTGCCAGCCAGACAAGCTCTTGCTGCTCCTCCCCGGCCATTGGCAGCGCATCTACAGCACCACAGACATCGGGGCTCCGGGCTTTCCCTGACGAACAGGGCTTCGACCTTTACCACCAGCTGCACCTGGTCGCCCACTCCAAAAAAACACGAAAAATCACGAACGTCGGATGATTGCTCCCACACCAAAAGTGCCAGTCAGTGAAGCTCCTGCTGCTCCTCAGCGGCCATTGGCAGCGCATCTACAGCACCACAGACATCGGGGCTCCGAGCTTTCCCTGACGAACAGGGCTTCGACGTTTACCACCAGCTGCACCTGGGGGCCCCACTGAAAAAAACCCCGAAAAATCACGAACGTTGGACGATTGCTCCCACACCGAAAGTGTCATCCAGTCAAGCTCTTGCTGCTCCTCCCCGGCCATTGGCAGCACATCTACAGCACCACAGACATCGGGGTTCCGGGCATTCCCTGACGAACAGGGCTTCGACTTTTACCACCACCTGCGCCTGGGAGTCCACTCCAAAAAAACCCGAAAAATCACAAATGTTGGACGATTGCTCCCACACCGAAAGTGCCAGCCAGTCAAGCTCCTGCTGCTCCTCACCGGCCATTGGCAGCGCATCTACAGCACCACAGACATCGGGGCTCCGGGCTTTCCCTGACGAACAGGGCTTCGACCCTTACCACCAGCTGCACCTGGGGGGCCCACTGAAAAAAACCCAGAAAAATCATGAACGTCGGATGATTGCTCCCACACCGAAAGTGCCAGCCAGTCAAGCTCTTGCTGCTCCTCACCGGCCATTGGCAGCGCATCTACAGCACCACAGACATCGGGGCTCCGGGCTTTCCCTGACGAACAGGGCTTCGACCTTTACCACCACCTGCACCTGGGCGCCCACTCCAGAAAAACCCTAAAAATCGCGAACGTCGGACGATTGCTCCCACACCGAAAGTGCCAGCCAGTCAAGCTCCTGCTGCTCCTCACCGGCCATTGGCAGTGCATCTACAGCACCACAGACATCGGGGCTCCGGGCTTTCCCTGACGAACAGGGCTTTGACGTTTACCACCAGCTGCACCTGGTCGCCCACGCCAAAAAACCCGAAAAATCACAAACGTCGGACGATTGCTCCCACACAAAAAGTGCCAGCCAGTCAAGCTCCTGCTGCTCCTCACCGGCCATTGGCAGCGCATCTACAGCACCACAGACATCGGGGCTCCGGGCTTTCCCTGACGAACAGGGCTTCGACGTTTACCACCAGCTGCACCTGGTCGCCCACTCCAGAAAAACCCGAAAAATCACGAACGTCAGACGATTGCTCCCACACAAAAAGTGCCAGCCAGTCAAGCTCCTGCTGCTCCTCACTGGCCATTGGCAGCGCATCTACAGCACCACAAACATCGGGGCTCCGAGCTTTCCCTGACGAACAGGGCTTCGATATTTACCACAAGCTGCACCTGGGCGCCCACTGGAAAAATCCCTGAAAAATCACGAACGTCGGACTATTGCTCCCACACCAAAAGTGCCAGCCAGTCAAGCTCTTGCTGCTCCTCACCGGCCATTGGCAGCGCATCTACAGCACCACAGACATCGGGGCTCCGGGCTTTCCCTGACGAACAGGAGTTCGACGTTTACCACCAGCTGCACCTGGGCGCCCATTGGAAAAAAACCCAAGAAAAATCACGAACGTCGGACGATTGCTCCCACACAAAAAGTGCCAGCCAGTCAAGCTCCTGCTGCTCCTCACCGGCCCTTGGCAGCGCATCTACAGCACCACAGACATCGGGGCTCTGGGCTTTCCCTGACGAACAGGGCTTTGACGTTTACAACCATCTGCACCTGGTCGCCCACGCCAAAAAAAACCGAAAAATCACGAAATTGGACGATTGCTCCCACACAAAAAGTGCCAGCCAGTCAAGCTCTTGCTGCTCCTCACCGGCCATTGGCAGCGCATCTACAGCACCACAGACATCGGGGCTCCGGGCTTTCCCTGACGAAAAGGGCTTCGACTTTTACCACCAGCTGCACCTGGGCACCCACTGGAAAAAAACCCCGAAAAATCATGAACGTCGGACGATTGCTCCCACACCGAAACTGCCAGCCAGTCAAGCTCTTGCTGCTCCTCACCGGCCATTGGCAGCGCATCTACAGCACCACAGACATCGGGGCTCCGGGCTTTCCCTGACGAACAGGGCTTTGACGTTTACAACCATCTGCACCTGGTCGCCCACGCCAAAAAAACCCGAAAAATCACGAACGTTGGACGATTGCTCCCACACAAAAAGTGCCAGCCAGTCAAGCTCTTGCTGCTCCTCACCGGCCATTGGCAGCCCATCTACAGCACCACAGACATCGGGGCTCCGGGCTTTCCCTAACGAACAGGGCTTCGACGTTTACCACCAGCTGCACCTGGTCGCCCACGCCAAAAAACCCGAAAAATCACAAACGTCGGACGATTGCTCCCACACAAAAAGTGCCAGCCAGTCAAGCTCCTGCTGCTCCTCACCGGCCATTGGCAGCGCATCTACAGCACCACAGACATCGGGGCTCCGGGCTTTCCCTGACGAACAGGGCTTCGACGTTTACCACCAGCTGCACCTGGTCGCCCACTCCAGAAAAACCCGAAAAATCACGAACGTCAGACGATTGCTCCCACACAAAAAGTGCCAGCCAGTCAAGCTCCTGCTGCTCCTCACTGGCCATTGGCAGCGCATCTACAGCACCACAAACATCGGGGCTCCGAGCTTTCCCTGACGAACAGGGCTTCGATATTTACCACAAGCTGCACCTGGGCGCCCACTGGAAAAATCCCTGAAAAATCACGAACGTCGGACTATTGCTCCCACACCAAAAGTGCCAGCCAGTCAAGCTCTTGCTGCTCCTCACCGGCCATTGGCAGCGCATCTACAGCACCACAGACATCGGGGCTCCGGGCTTTCCCTGACGAACAGGAGTTCGACGTTTACCACCAGCTGCACCTGGGCGCCCATTGGAAAAAAACCCAAGAAAAATCACGAACGTCGGACGATTGCTCCCACACAAAAAGTGCCAGCCAGTCAAGCTCTTGCTGCTCCTCACCGGCCCTTGGCAGCGCATCTACAGCACCACAGACATCGGGGCTCTGGGCTTTCCCTGACGAACAGGGCTTTGACGTTTACAACCATCTGCACCTGGTCGCCCACGCCAAAAAAAACCGAAAAATCACGAACGTTGGACGATTGCTCCCACACAAAAAGTGCCAGCCAGTCAAGCTCTTGCTGCTCCTCACCGGCCATTGGCAGAGCATCTACAGCACCACAGACATCGGGGCTCCGGGCTTTCCCTGACGAACAGGGCTTCGAAGTTTGCCACCAGCTGCATCAGTGGGCCCACTGAAAAAAAACAGAAAAATCATGAACATCGGACAATTGCTCCCACACAAAGTGTGCCAGCAACTCAAGCTCTTGCTGCTCCTCACTGGCCATTGGCAGCGCATCTACAGCACCACAGACATCGGGGCTCCGGGCTTTCCCTGACGAACAGGGCTTCGACGTTTACCACCAGCTGCACCTCGGTGCCCACTAAAAAAAAAAAACCCAAAAATCACAAACGTCGGACGATTGCTCCCACACCGAAAGTGCCAGCCAGTCAAGCTCTTGCTGCTCCTCACCGGCCATTGGCAGCGCATCTACAGCACCACAGACATCGGGGCTCCGGGCTTTCCCTGACGAAAAGGGCTTCGACTTTTACCACCAGCTGCACCTGGGCACCCACTGGAAAAAAACCCCGAAAAATCATGAACGTCGGACGATTGCTCCCACACCGAAACTGCCAGCCAGTCAAGCTCTTGCTGCTCCTCACCGGCCATTGGCAGCGCATCTACAGCACCACAGACATCGGGGCTCCGGGCTTTCCCTGACGAACAGGGCTTTGACGTTTACAACCATCTGCACCTGGTCGCCCACGCCAAAAAAACCCGAAAAATCACGAACGTTGGACGATTGCTCCCACACAAAAAGTGCCAGCCAGTCAAGCTCTTGCTGCTCCTCACCGGCCATTGGCAGTGCATCTACAGCACCACAGACATCGGGGCTCCGGGCTTTCCCTGACGAACAGGGCTTTGACGTTTACCACCAGCTGCACCTGGGGGGCCAACTGAAAAAAGCCCCGAAAAATCATGAACGTTGGACGATTGCTCCCACACCGAAAGTGCTAGCCAGAAAAGCTCTTGCTGCTCCTCACCGGCCATTGGCAGCGCATCTACAGCACCAAAGACATCGGGGCTCCGGGCTTTCCCTGACGAACAGGGCTTCGACGTTTACCACCATCTGCACCTGGGGGACCCACTGAAAGAAACCCCGAAAAATCGGGAACGTCGGATGATTACTCCCACACCGAAAGTGCCAGCCAGTCAAGCTCTTGCTGCTCCTCACCGGCCATTGGCAGCGCATCTACAGCACCACAGACATCGGGGCTCCGGGCTTTCCCTGACGAACAGGGCTTCGACCTTTACCACCAGCTGCACCTAGGGGGCCCACTGAAAAAAACCCCGAAAAAGCATGAACGTCGGACGATTGCTCCCACACCGAAAGTGCCAGCCAGTCAAGCTCTTGCTGCTCCTCCCCGGCCATTGGCAGCGCATCTACAGCACCACAGACATCGGGGCTCCGGGCTTTCCCTGATGAACAGGGCTTCGACTTTTACCACCACCTGCGCCCCGGAGTCCACTCCAAAAAAACCCAAAAAATCACAAACGTCAGACGATTGCTCCCACACCGAAACTGCCAGCCAGTCAAGCTCTTGCTGCTCCTCACCGGCCATTGGCAGCGCATCTACAGCACCACAGACATCGGGGCTCCGGGCTTTCCCTGACGAACAGGGCTTCGACGTTTACCACCACCTGCACCTGGGCGCCCATTGGAAAAAAACCCCTGAAAAATCACGAACGTTGGACAATTGCTCCCACACCAAATGTGCCAGCCAGTCAAGCTCTTGCTGCTCCTCACCGGCCATTGGCAGCGCATCTACAGCACCACAGACATCGGGGCTCTGGGCTTTCCCTGACGAACAGGGCTTCGACGTTTACCACCAGCTGCACCTGGGGGGCCCACTGAAAAAAACCCCGAAAAAGCATGAACGTCTGACTATTGCTCCCACTCCGAAAGTGCAAGACAGTCAAGCTCTTGCTGCTCCTCACCGGCCATTGGCAGCACATCTACAGCACCACAGACATCGGGGCTCCGGGCTTTCCCTGACGAACAGGGCTTCGACGTTTACCACCAGCTGCACCTGGTCGCCCACTCCAAAAAAACCCAAAAAATCACAAACGTCGGACGATTGCTCCCACACCGAAAGTGCCAGCCAGTCAAGCTCTTGCTGCTCCTCACCGGCCATTGGCAGCGCATCTACAGCACCACAGACATCAGGGCTCCGGGCTTTCCCTGACGAAAAGGGCTTCGACTTTTACCACCAGCTGCACCTGGGCGCTCACTGAAAGAAAAACCCCGAAAAATCACGAACGTCGGACGATTGCTCCCACACCGAAAGTGCCAGCCAGTCAAGCTCTTGCTGCTCCTCACCGGCCATTGGCAGCGCATCTACAGCACCACAGACATCGGGGCTCCGGGCTTTCCCTGACGAACAGGGCTTGAACGTTTACCACCAGCTGCACCTGGGGGGCCCACTGAAAGAAACCCCGAAAAATCGGGAACGTCGGATGATTACTCCCACACCAAAAGTGCCAGCCAGTCAAGCTCTTGCTGCTCCTCCCCGGCCATTGTCAGCGCATCTACAGCACCACAGACATCGGGGCTCCGGGCTTTCCCTGACGAACAGGGCTTCGACGCTTACCACCAGCTGCACCTGGGCGCCCATTGGAAAAAAACCCAAGAAAAATCACGAACGTTGGACGATTGCTCCCACACCGAAAGTGCCAGCCAGTCAAGCTCTTGCTGCTCCTCACCGGCCATTGGCAGCGCATCTACAGCACCACAGACATCGGGGCTCCGGGCTTTCCCTGACGAACAGGGCTTCGACGTTTACCACCAGCTGCACCTGGGCGTCCACTCCAAAAAAACCCGAAAAATCACAAACGTCGGACGATTGCTCCCACACCGAAAGTGCCAGCCAGTCAAGCTCTTGCTGCTCCTCACCGGCCATTGGCAGCGCATCTACAGCACCACAGACATCGGGGCTCCGGGCTTTCCCTGACGAACAGGGCTTCGACGTTTACCACCAGCTGCACCTGGGGGGCCCACTGAAAAAAACCCCGAAAAATCATGAACGTCGGACGATTGCTCCCACACAAAAAGTTCCAGCCAGTCAAGCTCTTGCTGCTCCTCCCCGGCCATTGGCAGCGCATCTACAGCACCACAGACATCGGGGCTCCGGGCTTTCCCTGACGAACAGGGCTTCGACGTTTACCACCAGCTGCACCTGGGGGGCCCACTGAAAAAAACCCCGAAAAATCATGAACGTCGGACGATTGCTCCCACACAAAAAGTGCCAGCCAGTGAAGCTCCTGCAGGTCCTCCCCGGCCATTGGCAGCGCATCTACAGCACCACAGACATCGGGGCTCCGGGCTTTCCCTGACGAACAGGGCTTCGACGTTTACCACCAGCTGCACCTGGGCGCCCACTGAAAAAAACCCCGAA
Source organism: Chlamydotis macqueenii (assembly GCF_036417535.1). NCBI lineage: Eukaryota > Metazoa > Chordata > Aves > Otidiformes > Otididae > Chlamydotis > Chlamydotis macqueenii. Next base: position 30,377,089 of record NC_141592.1, on the reverse strand, counting down.
AAATCACGAACGTCGGACGATTGCTCCCACACCGAAAGTGCCAGCCAGTCAAGCTCTTGCTGCTCCTCACCGGCCATTGGCAGCACATCTACAGCACCACAGACATCGGGGCTCTGAGCTTTCCCTGACGAACAGGGCTTCGATATTTACCACCTGCTGCACCTGGGCGCCCACTGAAAAAAACCCCGAAAAATCACGAACGTCGGACGATTGCTCCCACACAAAAAGTGCCAGCCAGTCAAGCTCCTGCTGCTCCTCACCGGCCATTGGCAGCACATCTACAGCACCACAGACATCGGGGTTCCGGGCTTTCCCTGACGAACAGGGCTTCGACGTTTACCATTACCTGTGCCTGGGAGTCCACTCCAAAAAAACCCGAAAAATCACAAACGTCGGACGATTGCTCCCACACCGAAAGTGCCAGCCAGTCAAGCTCTTGCTGCTCCTCACCGGCCATTGGCAGCGCATCTACAGCACCACAGACATCGGGGCTCCGGGCTTTCCCTGACGAACAGGGCTTCGACGTTTACCACCAGCTGCACCTGGGGGGCCCACTGAAAAAAACCCCGAAAAATCATGAACGTCGGACGATTGCTCCCACACAAAAAGTGCCAGCCAGTCAAGCTCTTGCTGCTCCTCCCCGGCCATTGGCAGCGCATCTACAGCACCACAGACATCGGGGCTCCGGGCTTTCCCTGACGAAAAGGGTTTCGACGTTTACCACCAGCTGCACCTGGGCGCACATTGGAAAAAAACCCAAGAAAAATCACGAACGTCGGACGATTGCTCCCACACCAAAAGTGCCAGCCAGTCAAGCTCTTGCTGCTCCTCACCGGCCATTGGCAGCGCATCTACAGCACCACAGACATCGGGGCTCCGGGCTTTCCCTGACGAACAGGGCTTGAACGTTTACCACCAGCTGCACCTGGGGGGCCCACTGAAAGAAACCCCGAAAAATCGGGAACGTCGGATGATTACTCCCACACAGAAAGTGCCAGCCAGTCAAGCTCTTGCTGCTCCTCACCGGCCATTGGCAGCGCATCTCCAGCACCACAGACATCGGGGCTCCAGGCTTTCCCTGACGAACAGGGCTTCGACGCTTACCACCAGCTGCACCTGGTCGCCCACTCCAAAAAAACCCAAGAAAAATCACGAACGTTGGACGATTGCTCCCACACCGAAAGTGCCAGCCAGTCAAGCTCTTGCTGCTCCTCACCGGCCATTGGCAGCGCATCTACAGCACCACAGACATCGGGGCTCCGGGCTTTCCCTGACGAACAGGGCTTCGATGTTTACCACCAGCTGCACCTGGGAGTCCACTCCAAAAAAACCCGAAAAATCACGAACGTCGGACGATTGCTCCCACACCGAAAGTGCCAGCCAGTCAAGCTCTTGCTGCTCCTCACCGGCCATTGGCAGCGCATCTACAGCACCACAGACATCGGGGCTCCGGGCTTTCCCTGACGAACAGGGCTTGAACGTTTACCACCAGCTGCACCTGGGGGGCCCACTGAAAGAAACCCCGAAAAATCGGGAACGTCGGATGATTACTCCCACACCAAAAGTGCCAGCCAGTCAAGCTCTTGCTGCTCCTCCCCGGCCATTGTCAGCGCATCTACAGCACCACAGACATCGGGGCTCCGGGCTTTCCCTGACGAACAGGGCTTCGACGCTTACCACCAGCTGCACCTGGGCGCCCATTGGAAAAAAACCCAAGAAAAATCACGAACGTTGGACGATTGCTCCCACACCGAAAGTGCCAGCCAGTCAAGCTCTTGCTGCTCCTCACCGGCCATTGGCAGCGCATCTACAGCACCACAGACATCGGGGCTCCGGGCTTTCCCTGACGAACAGGGCTTCGACGTTTACCACCAGCTGCACCTGGGCGTCCACTCCAAAAAAACCCGAAAAATCACAAACGTCGGACGATTGCTCCCACACCGAAAGTGCCAGCCAGTCAAGCTCTTGCTGCTCCTCACCGGCCATTGGCAGCGCATCTACAGCACCACAGACATCGGGGCTCCGGGCTTTCCCTGACGAACAGGGCTTCGACGTTTACCACCAGCTGCACCTGGGGGGCCCACTGAAAAAAACCCCGAAAAATCATGAACGTCGGACGATTGCTCCCACACAAAAAGTTCCAGCCAGTCAAGCTCTTGCTGCTCCTCCCCGGCCATTGGCAGCGCATCTACAGCACCACAGACATCGGGGCTCCGGGCTTTCCCTGACGAACAGGGCTTCGACGTTTACCACCAGCTGCACCTGGGGGGCCCACTGAAAAAAACCCCGAAAAATCATGAACGTCGGACGATTGCTCCCACACAAAAAGTGCCAGCCAGTGAAGCTCCTGCAGGTCCTCCCCGGCCATTGGCAGCGCATCTACAGCACCACAGACATCGGGGCTCCGGGCTTTCCCTGACGAACAGGGCTTCGACGTTTACCACCAGCTGCACCTGGGCGCCCACTGAAAAAAACCCCGAAAAATCACGAACGTCGGACGATTGCTCCCACACCGAAAGTGCCAGCCAGTCAAGCTCTTGCTGCTCCTCACCGGCCATTGGCAGCACATCTACAGCACCACAGACATCGGGGCTCTGAGCTTTCCCTGACGAACAGGGCTTCGATATTTACCACCTGCTGCACCTGGGCGCCCACTGAAAAAAACCCCGAAAAATCACGAACGTCGGACGATTGCTCCCACACAAAAAGTGCCAGCCAGTCAAGCTCCTGCTGCTCCTCACCGGCCATTGGCAGCACATCTACAGCACCACAGACATCGGGGTTCCGGGCTTTCCCTGACGAACAGGGCTTCGACGTTTACCATTACCTGTGCCTGGGAGTCCACTCCAAAAAAACCCGAAAAATCACAAACGTCGGACGATTGCTCCCACACCGAAAGTGCCAGCCAGTCAAGCTCTTGCTGCTCCTCACCGGCCATTGGCAGCGCATCTACAGCACCACAGACATCGGGGCTCCGGGCTTTCCCTGACGAACAGGGCTTCGACGTTTACCACCAGCTGCACCTGGGGGGCCCACTGAAAAAAACCCCGAAAAATCATGAACGTCGGACGATTGCTCCCACACAAAAAGTGCCAGCCAGTCAAGCTCTTGCTGCTCCTCCCCGGCCATTGGCAGCGCATCTACAGCACCACAGACATCGGGGCTCCGGGCTTTCCCTGACGAAAAGGGTTTCGACGTTTACCACCAGCTGCACCTGGGCGCACATTGGAAAAAAACCCAAGAAAAATCACGAACGTCGGACGATTGCTCCCACACCAAAAGTGCCAGCCAGTCAAGCTCTTGCTGCTCCTCACCGGCCATTGGCAGCGCATCTACAGCACCACAGACATCGGGGCTCCGGGCTTTCCCTGACGAACAGGGCTTGAACGTTTACCACCAGCTGCACCTGGGGGGCCCACTGAAAGAAACCCCGAAAAATCGGGAACGTCGGATGATTACTCCCACACAGAAAGTGCCAGCCAGTCAAGCTCTTGCTGCTCCTCACCGGCCATTGGCAGCGCATCTCCAGCACCACAGACATCGGGGCTCCAGGCTTTCCCTGACGAACAGGGCTTCGACGCTTACCACCAGCTGCACCTGGTCGCCCACTCCAAAAAAACCCAAGAAAAATCACGAACGTTGGACGATTGCTCCCACACCGAAAGTGCCAGCCAGTCAAGCTCTTGCTGCTCCTCACCGGCCATTGGCAGCGCATCTACAGCACCACAGACATCGGGGCTCCGGGCTTTCCCTGACGAACAGGGCTTCGATGTTTACCACCAGCTGCACCTGGGAGTCCACTCCAAAAAAACCCGAAAAATCACAAACGTCGGACGATTGCTCCCACACCGAAAGTGCCAGCCAGTCAAGCTCTTGCTGCTCCTCACCGGCCATTGGCAGCGCATCTACAGCACCACAGACATCGGGGCTCCGGGCTTTCCCTGACGAACAGGGCTTCGACCTTTACCACCACCTGCACCTGGGCGACCATTGGAAAAAAACCCAAGAAAAATCACGAACGTTGGACGATTGCTCCCACACCGAAAGTGCCAGCCAGTCAAGCTCTTGCTGCTCATCACCGGCCATTGGCAGCGCATCTACAGCACCACAGACATCGGGGCTCCGGGCTTTCCCTGACGAACAGGGCTTCGACGTTTACCACCAGCTGCACCTGGGGGGCCAACTGAAAAAAGCCCCGAAAAATCATGAACGTCGGACGATTGCTCCCACACAAAAAGTGCCAGCCAGTCAAGCTCCTGCTGCTCCTCAGCGGCCATTGGCAGCGCATCTACAGCACCACAGACATCGGGGCTCTGAGCTTTCCCTGACGAACAGGGCTTCGATATTTACCACCTGCTGCACCTGGGTGCCCACTGGAAAAAACCCCGAAAAATCACGAACGTCGGACGATTGCTCCCACTCCGAAAGTGCCAGCCAGTGAAGCTCCTGCTGCTCCTCACCGGCCATTGGCAGCACATCTACAGCACCACAGACATCGGGGCTCCGGGCTTTCCCTGACGAAAAGGGCTTCGACCTTTACCACCACCTGTGCCTGGGAGTCCACTCCAAAAAAACCCGGAAAATCACGAACGTCGGACGATTGGTCCCACACCGAAAGTTCCAGCCAGTCAAGCTCTTGCTGCTCATCACCGGCCATTGGCAGCGCATCTACAGCACCACAGACATCGGGGGTCCGGGCTTTCCCTGACGAACAGGGCTTCGACGCTTACCACCAGCTGCACCTGGGCGCCCATTGGAAAAAAACCCAAGAAAAATCACGAACGTTGGACGGTTGCTCCCACACCAAAATTGCCAGCCAGTCAAGCTCTTGCTGCTCATCACAGGCCATTGGCAGCGCATCTACAGCACCACAGACATCGGGGCTCCGGGCTTTCCCTTACGAACAGGGCTTCGACGTTTACCACCAGCTGCACCTGGGGGGCCCACTGAAAAAAACCCCGAAAAATCACGAACGTCAGACGATTGCTCCCACACCAAAAGTGTCAGCCAGACAAGCCCTTGCTGCTCCTCACCGGCCATTGGCAGCGCATCTACAGCACCACAGACATCGGGGCTCCGGGCTTTCCCTGACGAACAGGGCTTCGACGTTTACCACCAGCTGCACCTGGTCGCCCACTCCAGAAAAACCCTAAAAATCACGAACATCGGACGATTGCTCCCACACAAAAAGTGCCAGCCAGTCAAGCTCCTGCTGCTCCTCACCGGCCATTGGCAGCGCATCTACAGCACCACAGACATCGGGGCTCCGGGCTTTCCCTGACGAACAGGGCTTGAACGTTTACCACCAGCTGCACCTGGGCACCCACTCCAAAAAAACCCCGAAAAAGCATGAACGTCAAACGATTGCACCAACACTGAAAGTGCCAGCCAGTCAAGCTCTTGCTGCTCCTCACCGGCCATTGGCAGCGCATCTACAGCACCACAGACATCGGGGTTCCGGGCTTTCCCTGACGAACAGGGCTTCGACGTTTACCATTACCTGTGCCTGGGAGTCCACTCCAACAAAACCCGAAAAATCACAAACGTCGGACGATTGCTCCCACACAAAAAGTGCCAGCCAGTCAAGCTCTTGCTGCTCCTCACCGGCCATTGGCAGCGCATCTACAGCACCACAGACATCGGGGCTCCGGGCTTTCCCTGACGAACAGGGCTTCGACGTTTACCACCAGCTGCACCTGGGGGGCCCACTGAAAAAAACCCCGAAAAATCACGAACGTTGGACGGTTGCTCCCACACAAAAAGTTCCAGCCAGTCAAGCTCTTGCTGCTCCTCCCCGGCCATTGGCAGCGCATCTACAGCACCACAGACATCGGGGCTCCGGGCTTTCCCTGACGAAAAGGGCTTCGACGTTTACCACCAGCTGCACCTGGGAGTCCACTCCAAAATAACCCGAAAAATCACAAACGTCGGACGATTGCTCCCACACCGAAAGTGCCAGCCAGTCAAGCTCTTGCTGCTCCTCACCGGCCATTGGCAGCGCATCTACAGCACCACAGACATCGGGGCTCCGGGCTTTCCCTGACGAACAGGGCTTCGACCTTTACCACCACCTGCACCTGGGCGACCATTGGAAAAAAACCCAAGAAAAATCACGAACGTTGGACGATTGCTCCCACACCGAAAGTGCCAGCCAGTCAAGCTCTTGCTGCTCCTCCCCGGCCATTGGCAGCGCATCTACAGCACCACAGACATCGGGGCTCCGGGCTTTCCCTGACGAACAGGGCTTCGACGTTTACCACCAGCTGCACCTGGGGGGCCAACTGAAAAAAGCCCCGAAAAATCACGAACGTCGGACGATTGCTCCCACACAAAAAGTGCCAGCCAGTCAAGCTCCTGCTGCTCCTCACCGGCCATTGGCAGCGCATCTACAGCACCACAGACATCGGGGCTCTGAGCTTTCCCTGACGAACAGGGCTTCGATATTTACCACCTGCTGCACCTGGGTGCCCACTGGAAAAAACCCCGAAAAATCACGAACGTCGGACGATTGCTCCCACTCCGAAAGTGCCAGCCAGTGAAGCTCCTGCTGCTCCTCAGCGGCCATTGGCAGCGCATCTACAGCACCACAGACATCGGGGCTCCGGGCTTTCCCTGACGAACAGGGCTTCGACGCTTACCACCAGCTGCACCTGGGCGCCCATTGGAAAAAACCCAAGAAAAATCACGAACGTTGGACGGTTGCTCCCACACCAAAATTGCAAGCCAGTCAAGCTCTTGCTGCTCATCACAGGCCATTGGCAGCGCATCTACAGCACCACAGACATCGGGGCTCCGGGCTTTCCCTGACGAACAGGGCTTCGACGTTTACCACCAGCTGCACCTGGGGGGCCCACTGAAAAAAACCCCGAAAAATCACGAACGTCAGACGATTGCTCCCACACCGAAAGTGCCAGCCAGTCAAGCTCTTGCTGCTCCTCACCGGCCATTGGCAGCGCATCTACAGCACCACAGACATCGGGGCTCCGGGCTTTCCCTGACGAACAGGGCTTCGACGTTTACCACCAGCTGCACCTGGGAGTCCACTCCAAAAAAACCCGAAAAATCACAAACGTCGGACGATTGCTCCCACACCGAAAGTGCCAGCCAGTCAAGCTCTTGCTGCTCCTCACCGGCCATTGGCAGCGCATCTGCAGCACCACAGACATCGGGGCTCCGGGCTTTCCCTGACGAACAGGGCTTCGACCTTTACCACCACCTGCACCTGGGCGACCATTGGAAAAAAACCCAAGAAAAATCACGAACGTTGGACGGTTGCTCCCACACAAAAAGTTCCAGCCAGTCAAGCTCTTGCTGCTCCTCCCCGGCCATTGGCAGCGCATCTACAGCACCACAGACATCGGGGCTCCGGGCTTTCCCTGACGAACAGGGCTTCGACCTTTACCACCAGCTGCACCTGGGAGTCCACTCCAAAAAAACCCGAAAAATCACAAACGTCGGACGATTGCTCCCACACCGAAAGTGCCAGCCAGTCAAGCTCTTGCTGCTCCTCACCGGCCATTGGCAGCGCATCTGCAGCACCACAGACATCGGGGCTCCGGGCTTACCCTGACGAACAGGGCTTCGACCTTTACCACCACCTGCACCTGGGCGACCATTGGAAAAAAACCCAAGAAAAATCACGAACGTTGGACGGTTGCTCCCACACAAAAAGTTCCAGCCAGTCAAGCTCTTGCTGCTCCTCCCCGGCCATTGGCAGCGCATCTACAGCACCACAGACATCGGGGCTCCGGGCTTTCCCTGACGAAAAGGGCTTCGACGTTTACCACCAGCTGCACCTGGGAGTCCACTCCAAAATAACCCGAAAAATCACAAACGTCGGACGATTGCTCCCACACCGAAAGTGCCAGCCAGTCAAGCTCTTGCTGCTCCTCACCGGCCATTGGCAGCGCATCTACAGCACCACAGACATCGGGGCTCCGGGCTTTCCCTGACGAACAGGGCTTCGACCTTTACCACCACCTGCACCTGGGCGACCATTGGAAAAAAACCCAAGAAAAATCACGAACGTTGGACGATTGCTCCCACACCGAAAGTGCCAGCCAGTCAAGCTCTTGCTGCTCCTCCCCGGCCATTGGCAGCGCATCTACAGCACCACAGACATCGGGGCTCCGGGCTTTCCCTGACGAACAGGGCTTCGACGTTTACCACCAGCTGCACCTGGGGGGCCAACTGAAAAAAGCCCCGAAAAATCACGAACGTCGGACGATTGCTCCCACACAAAAAGTGCCAGCCAGTCAAGCTCCTGCTGCTCCTCACCGGCCATTGGCAGCGCATCTACAGCACCACAGACATCGGGGCTCTGAGCTTTCCCTGACGAACAGGGCTTCGATATTTACCACCTGCTGCACCTGGGTGCCCACTGGAAAAAACCCCGAAAAATCACGAACGTCGGACGATTGCTCCCACTCCGAAAGTGCCAGCCAGTGAAGCTCCTGCTGCTCCTCAGCGGCCATTGGCAGCGCATCTACAGCACCACAGACATCGGGGCTCCGGGCTTTCCCTGACGAACAGGGCTTCGACGTTTACCACCAGCTGCACCTGGGCGCCCATTGGAAAAAACCCAAGAAAAATCACGAACGTTGGACGGTTGCTCCCACACCAAAATTGCAAGCCAGTCAAGCTCTTGCTGCTCATCACAGGCCATTGGCAGCGCATCTACAGCACCACAGACATCGGGGCTCCGGGCTTTCCCTGACGAACAGGGCTTCGTCGTTTACCACCAGCTGCACCTGGGGGGCCCACTGAAAAAAACCCCGAAAAATCACGAACGTCAGACGATTGCTCCCACACCAAAAGTGTCAGCCAGACAAGCCCTTGCTGCTCCTCACTGGCCATTGGCAGCGCATCTACAGCACCACAGACATCGGGGCTCCGGGCTTTCCCTGACGAACAGGGCTTCGACGTTTACCACCAGCTGCACCTGGTCGCCCACTCCAGAAAAACCCTAAAAATCACGAACGTCGGACGATTGCTCCCACACAAAAAGTGCCAGCCAGTCAAGCTCCTGCTGCTCCTCACCGGCCATTGGCAGCGCATCTACAGCACCACAGACATCGGGGCTCCGGGCTTTCCCTGACGAACAGGGCTTGAACGTTTACCACCAGCTGCACCTGGGCACCCACTCCAAAAAAACCCCGAAAAAGCATGAACGTCAAACGATTGCACCAACACTGAAAGTGCCAGCCAGTCAAGCTCTTGCTGCTCCTCACCGGCCATTGGCAGCACATCTACAGCACCACAGACATCGGGGTTCCGGGCTTTCCCTGACGAACAGGGCTTCGACGTTTACCATTACCTGTGCCTGGGAGTCCACTCCAACAAAACCCGAAAAATCACAAACGTCGGACGATTGCTCCCACACAAAAAGTGCCAGACAGTCAAGCTCTTGCTGCTCCTCACCGGCCATTGGCAGCGCATCTACAGCACCACAGACATCGGGGCTCCGGGCTTTCCCTGACGAACAGGGCTTCGACGTTTACCACCAGCTGCACCTGGGGGGCCCACTGAAAAAAACCCCGAAAAATCACGAACGTTGGACGGTTGCTCCCACACAAAAAGTTCCAGCCAGTCAAGCTCTTGCTGCTCCTCCCCGGCCATTGGCAGCGCATCTACAGCACCACAGACATCGGGGCTCCGGGCTTTCCCTGACGAAAAGGGCTTCGACGTTTACCACCAGCTGCACCTGGGCGACCATTGGAAAAAAACCCAAGAAAAATCACGAACGTTGGACGATTGCTCCCACACCGAAAGTGCCAGCCAGTCAAGCTCTTGCTGCTCATCACCGGCCATTGGCAGCGCATCTACAGCACCACAGACATCGGGGCTCCGGGCTTTCCCTGACGAACAGGGCTTTGACGTTTACCACCAGCTGCACCTGGGGGGCCAACTGAAAAAAGCCCCGAAAAATCATGAACGTCGGACGATTGCTCCCACACAAAAAGTGCCAGCCAGTCAAGCTCCTGCTGCTCCTCAGCGGCCATTGGCAGCGCATCTACAGCACCACAGACATCGGGGCTCTGAGCTTTCCCTGACGAACAGGGCTTCGATATTTACCACCTGCTGCACCTGGGTGCCCACTGGAAAAAAACCCGAAAAATCACGAACGTCGGACGATTGCTCCCACTCCGAAAGTGCCAGCCAGTGAAGCTCCTGCTGCTCCTCACCGGCCATTGGCAGCACATCTACAGCACCACAGACATCGGGGCTCCGGGCTTTCCCTGACGAACAGGGCTTCGACGTTTACCACCAGCTGCACCTGGGGGGCCCACTGAAAAAAACCCCGAAAAATCACGAACGTCAGACGATTGCTCCCACACCAAAAGTGTCAGCCAGACAAGCCCTTGCTGCTCCTCACTGGCCATTGGCAGCGCATCTACAGCACCACAGACATCGGGGCTCCGGGCTTTCCCTGACGAACAGGGCTTCGACGTTTACCACCAGCTGCACCTGGTCGCCCACTCCAGAAAAACCCTAAAAATCACGAACGTCGGACGATTGCTCCCACACAAAAAGTGCCAGCCAGTCAAGCTCCTGCTGCTCCTCACCGGCCATTGGCAGCGCATCTACAGCACCACAGACATCGGGGCTCCGGGCTTTCCCTGACGAACAGGGCTTCGACGTTTACCACCAGCTGCACCTGGGCGCCCATTGGAAAAAAACCCAAGAAAAATCACGAATGTTGGACAATTGCTCCCACACCGAAAGTGCCAGCCAGTCAAGCTCTTGCTGCTCCTCACCGGCCATTGGCAGCGCATCTACAGCACCACAGACATCGGGGCTCCGGGCTTTCCCTGACGAACAGGGCTTCGACGTTTACCACCAGCTGCACCTGGGGGGCCCACTGAAAAAAACCCTGAAAAAGCATGAACGTCGGACGATTGCTCCGACACCGAAAGTGCCAGCCAGTCAAGCTCTTGCTGCTCCTCACCGGCCATTGGCAGCACATCTACAGCACCACAGACATCGGGGTTCCGGGCTTTCCCTGACGAACAGGGCTTCGACGTTTACCATTACCTGTGCCTGGGAGTCCACTCCAAAAAAACCCGAAAAATCACAAACGTCAGACGATTGCTCCCACACCGAAAGTGCCAGCCAGTCAAGCTCTTGCTGCTCCTCACCGGCCATTGGCAGCGCATCTACAGCACCACAGACATCGGGGCTCCGGGCTTTCCCTGACGAACAGGGCTTCGACGTTTACCACCACCTGCACCTGGGCGCCCATTGGAAAAAAACCCAAGAAAAATCACGAACGTTGGACGATTGCTCCCACACAAAAAGTGCCAGCCAGTCAAGCTCTTGCTGCTCCTCACCGGCCATTGGCAGCGCATCTACAGCACCACAGACATCGGGGCTCCGGGCTTTCCCTGACGAACAGGGCTTCGATGTTTACCACCAGCTGCACCTGGGCGCCCACTGAAAAAAACCCAAGAAAAATCGGGAACGTCGGATGATTACTCCCACACCGAAAGTGCCAGCCAGTCAAGCTCTTGCTGCTCCTCACCGGCCATTGGCAGCGCATCTACAGCACCACAGACATCGGGGCTCCGGGCTTTCCCTGACGAACAGGGCTTCGACGTTTACCACCAGCTGCACCTGGGAGTCCACTCCAAAAAAACCCGAAAAATCACAAACGTCGGACGATTGCTCCCACACCGAAAGTGCCAGCCAGTCAAGCTCTTGCTGCTCCTCACCGGCCATTGGCAGCGCATCTGCAGCACCACAGACATCGGGGCTCCGGGCTTTCCCTGACGAACAGGGCTTCGACGTTTACCACCAGCTGCACCTGGGGGGCCCACTGAAAAAAAACCCAAAAATTCATGAACGTCGGACGATTGCTCCCACACAAAAAGTTCCAGCCAGTCAAGCTCTTGCTGCTCCTCCCCGGCCATTGGCAGCGCATCTACAGCACCACAGACATCGGGGCTCCGGGCTTTCCCTGACGAATAGGGCTTCGACGTTTACCACCAGCTGCACCTGGGGGGCCAACTGAAAAAAGCCCCGAAAAATCACGAACGTTGGACGATTGCTCCCACACAAAAAGTGCAAGCCAGTCAAGCTCCTGCTGCTCCTCACCGGCCATTGGCAGCGCATCTACAGCACCGCAGACATCGGGGCTCTGAGCTTTCCCTGACGAACAGGGCTTCGATATTTACCACCTGCTGCACCTGGGTGCCCACTGGAAAAAACCCCGAAAAATCACGAACGTCGGACGATTGCTCCCACTCCGAAAGTGCCAGCCAGTGAAGCTCCTGCTGCTCATCACCGGCCATTGGCAGCGCATCTACAGCACCACAGACATCGGGGCTCCGGGCTTTCCCTGACGAACAGGGCTTCGACGCTTACCACCAGCTGCACCTGGGCGCCCATTGGAAAAAAACCCAAGAAAAATCACGAACGTTGGACGGTTGCTCCCACACCAAAATTGCCAGCCAGTCAAGCTCTTGCTGCTCCTCACCGGCCATTGGCAGCGCATCTACAGCACCACAGACATCGGGGCTCCGGGCTTTCCCTGACGAACAGGGCTTCGACGTTTACCACCAGCTGCACCTGGTCGCCCACTCCAGAAAAACCCTAAAAATCACGAACGTCGGACGATTGCTCCCACACAAAAAGTGCCAGCCAGTCAAGCTCCTGCTGCTCCTCACCGGCCATTGGCAGCGCATCTACAGCACCACAGACATCGGGGCTCCGGGCTTTCCCTGACGAACAGGGCTTCGACGTTTACCACCAGCTGCACCTGGGGGGCCCACTGAAAGAAACCCCTAAAAATCTGGAACGTCGGATGATTACTCCCACACCGAAAGTGCCAGCCAGTCAAGCTCTTGCTGCTCCTCACCGGCCATTGGCAGCGCATCTACAGCACCACAGACATCGGGGCTCCGGGCTTTCCCTGACGAACAGGGCTTCGACGTTTACCACCAGCTGCACCTGGGCGCCCATTGGAAAAAAACCCAAGAAAAATCACGAACGTTGGACGATTGCTCCCACACCGAAAGTGCCAGCCAGTCAAGCTCTTGCTGCTCATCACCGGCCATTGGCAGCGCATCTACAGCACCACAGACATCGGGGCTCCGGGCTTTCCCTGACGAACAGGGCTTCGACGTTTACCACCAGCTGCACCTGGGGGGCCAACTGAAAAAAGCCCCGAAAAATCAAGAACATCGGACGATTGCTCCCACACAAAAAGTGCCAGCCAGTCAAGCTCCTGCTGCTCCTCACCGGCCATTGGCAGCGCATCTACAGCACCACAGACATCGGGGCTCTGAGCTTTCCCTGACGAACAGGGCTTCGATATTTACCACCTGCTGCACCTGGGTGCCCACTGGAAAAAACCCCGAAAAATCACGAACGTCGGACGATTGCTCCCACACCGAAAGTGCCAGCCAGTGAAGCTCCTGCTGCTCCTCAGCGGCCATTGGCAGCGCATCTACAGCACCACAGACATCGGGGCTCCGGGCTTTCCCTGACGAACAGGGCTTCGACGTTTACCACCAGCTGCACCTGGGCACCCATTGGAAAAAAACCCAAGAAAAATCACGAATGTTGGACAATTGCTCCCACACCGAAAGTGCCAGCCAGTCAAGCTCTTGCTGCTCCTCACCGGCCATTGGCAGCGCATCTACAGCACCACAGACATCGGGGCTCCGGGCTTTCCCTGACGAACAGGGCTTCGACGTTTACCACCAGCTGCACCTGGGGGGCCCACTGAAAAAAACCCTGAAAATGCATGAACGTCGGACGATTGCTCCGACACCGAAAGTGCCAGCCAGTCAAGCTCTTGCTGCTCCTCACCGGCCATTGGCAGCACATCTACAGCACCACAGACATCGGGGTTCCGGGCTTTCCCTGACGAACAGGGCTTCGACGTTTACCATTACCTGTGCCTGGGAGTCCACTCCAAAAAAACCCGAAAAATCACAAACGTCAGACGATTGCTCCCACACCGAAAGTGCCAGCCAGTCAAGCTCTTGCTGCTCCTCACCGGCCATTGGCAGCGCATCTACAGCACCACAGACATCGGGGCTCCGGGCTTTCCCTGACGAACAGGGCTTCGACGTTTACCACCACCTGCACCTGGGCGCCCATTGGAAAAAAACCCAAGAAAAATCACGAACGTTGGACGATTGCTCCCACACAAAAAGTGCCAGCCAGTCAAGCTCTTGCTGCTCCTCACCGGCCATTGGCAGCGCATCTACAGCACCACAGACATCGGGGCTCCGGGCTTTCCCTGACGAACAGGGCTTCGATGTTTACCACCAGCTGCACCTGGGCGCCCACTGAAAAAAACCCAAGAAAAATCGGGAACGTCGGATGATTACTCCCACACCGAAAGTGCCAGCCAGTCAAGCTCTTGCTGCTCCTCACCGGCCATTGGCAGCGCATCTACAGCACCACAGACATCGGGGCTCCGGGCTTTCCCTGACGAACAGGGCTTCGACGTTTACCACCAGCTGCACCTGGGAGTCCACTCCAAAAAAACCCGAAAAATCACAAACGTCGGACGATTGCTCCCACACCGAAAGTGCCAGCCAGTCAAGCTCTTGCTGCTCCTCACCGGCCATTGGCAGCGCATCTGCAGCACCACAGACATCGGGGCTCCGGGCTTTCCCTGACGAACAGGGCTTCGACGTTTACCACCAGCTGCACCTGGGGGGCCCACTGAAAAAAAACCCAAAAATTCATGAACGTCGGACGATTGCTCCCACACAAAAAGTTCCAGCCAGTCAAGCTCTTGCTGCTCCTCCCCGGCCATTGGCAGCGCATCTACAGCACCACAGACATCGGGGCTCCGGGCTTTCCCTGACGAATAGGGCTTCGACGTTTACCACCAGCTGCACCTGGGGGGCCAACTGAAAAAAGCCCCGAAAAATCACGAACGTTGGACGATTGCTCCCACACAAAAAGTGCCAGCCAGTCAAGCTCCTGCTGCTCCTCACCGGCCATTGGCAGCGCATCTACAGCACCACAGACATCGGGGTTCCGGGCTTTCCCTGACGAACAGGGCTTCGACGTTTACCATTACCTGTGCCTGGGAGTCCACTCCAAAAAAACCCGAAAAATCACAAACGTCAGACGATTGCTCCCACACCGAAAGTGCCAGCCAGTCAAGCTCTTGCTGCTCCTCACCGGCCATTGGCAGCGCATCTACAGCACCACAGACATCGGGGCTCCGGGCTTTCCCTGACGAACAGGGCTTCGACGTTTACCACCACCTGCACCTGGGCGCCCATTGGAAAAAAACCCAAGAAAAATCACGAACGTTGGACGATTGCTCCCACACAAAAAGTGCCAGCCAGTCAAGCTCTTGCTGCTCCTCACCGGCCATTGGCAGCGCATCTACAGCACCACAGACATCGGGGCTCCGGGCTTTCCCTGACGAACAGGGCTTCGATGTTTACCACCAGCTGCACCTGGGCGCCCACTGAAAAAAACCCAAGAAAAATCGGGAACGTCGGATGATTACTCCCACACCGAAAGTGCCAGCCAGTCAAGCTCTTGCTGCTCCTCACCGGCCATTGGCAGCGCATCTACAGCACCACAGACATCGGGGCTCCGGGCTTTCCCTGACGAACAGGGCTTCGACGTTTACCACCAGCTGCACCTGGGAGTCCACTCCAAAAAAACCCGAAAAATCACAAACGTCGGACGATTGCTCCCACACCGAAAGTGCCAGCCAGTCAAGCTCTTGCTGCTCCTCACCGGCCATTGGCAGCGCATCTGCAGCACCACAGACATCGGGGCTCCGGGCTTTCCCTGACGAACAGGGCTTCGACGTTTACCACCAGCTGCACCTGGGGGGCCCACTGAAAAAAAACCCAAAAATTCATGAACGTCGGACGATTGCTCCCACACAAAAAGTTCCAGCCAGTCAAGCTCTTGCTGCTCCTCCCCGGCCATTGGCAGCGCATCTACAGCACCACAGACATCGGGGCTCCGGGCTTTCCCTGACGAATAGGGCTTCGACGTTTACCACCAGCTGCACCTGGGGGGCCAACTGAAAAAAGCCCCGAAAAATCACGAACGTTGGACGATTGCTCCCACACAAAAAGTGCCAGCCAGTCAAGCTCCTGCTGCTCCTCACTGGCCATTGGCAGCGCATCTACAGCACCGCAGACATCGGGGCTCTGAGCTTTCCCTGACGAACAGGGCTTCGATATTTACCACCTGCTGCACCTGGGTGCCCACTGGAAAAAACCCCGAAAAATCACGAACGTCGGACGATTGCTCCCACTCCGAAAGTGCCAGCCAGTGAAGCTCCTGCTGCTCATCACCGGCCATTGGCAGCGCATCTACAGCACCACAGACATCGGGGCTCCGGGCTTTCCCTGACGAACAGGGCTTCGACGCTTACCACCAGCTGCACCTGGGCGCCCATTGGAAAAAAACCCAAGAAAAATCACGAACGTTGGACGGTTGCTCCCACACCAAAATTGCCAGCCAGTCAAGCTCTTGCTGCTCCTCACCGGCCATTGGCAGCGCATCTACAGCACCACAGACATCGGGGCTCCGGGCTTTCCCTGACGAACAGGGCTTCGACGTTTACCACCAGCTGCACCTGGTCGCCCACTCCAGAAAAACCCTAAAAATCACGAACGTCGGACGATTGCTCCCACACAAAAAGTGCCAGCCAGTCAAGCTCCTGCTGCTCCTCACCGGCCATTGGCAGCGCATCTACAGCACCACAGACATCGGGGCTCCGGGCTTTCCCTGACGAACAGGGCTTCGACGTTTACCACCAGCTGCACCTGGGGGGCCCACTGAAAGAAACCCCTAAAAATCTGGAACGTCGGATGATTACTCCCACACCGAAAGTGCCAGCCAGTCAAGCTCTTGCTGCTCCTCACCGGCCATTGGCAGCGCATCTACAGCACCACAGACATCGGGGCTCCGGGCTTTCCCTGACGAACAGGGCTTCGACGTTTACCACCAGCTGCACCTGGGCGCCCATTGGAAAAAAACCCAAGAAAAATCACGAACGTTGGACGATTGCTCCCACACCGAAAGTGCCAGCCAGTCAAGCTCTTGCTGCTCATCACCGGCCATTGGCAGCGCATCTACAGCACCACAGACATCGGGGCTCCGGGCTTTCCCTGACGAACAGGGCTTCGACGTTTACCACCAGCTGCACCTGGGGGGCCAACTGAAAAAAGCCCCGAAAAATCAAGAACATCGGACGATTGCTCCCACACAAAAAGTGCCAGCCAGTCAAGCTCCTGCTGCTCCTCACCGGCCATTGGCAGCGCATCTACAGCACCACAGACATCGGGGCTCTGAGCTTTCCCTGACGAACAGGGCTTCGATATTTACCACCTGCTGCACCTGGGTGCCCACTGGAAAAAACCCCGAAAAATCACGAACGTCGGACGATTGCTCCCACACAAAAAGTGCCAGCCAGTGAAGCTCCTGCTGCTCCTCAGCGGCCATTGGCAGCGCATCTACAGCACCACAGACATCGGGGCTCCGGGCTTTCCCTGACGAACAGGGCTTCGACGTTTACCACCAGCTGCACCTGGGCACCCATTGGAAAAAAACCCAAGAAAAATCACGAATGTTGGACAATTGCTCCCACACCGAAAGTGCCAGCCAGTCAAGCTCTTGCTGCTCCTCACCGGCCATTGGCAGCGCATCTACAGCACCACAGACATCGGGGCTCCGGGCTTTCCCTGACGAACAGGGCTTCGACGTTTACCACCAGCTGCACCTGGGGGGCCCACTGAAAAAAACCCTGAAAATGCATGAACGTCGGACGATTGCTCCGACACCGAAAGTGCCAGCCAGTCAAGCTCTTGCTGCTCCTCACCGGCCATTGGCAGCACATCTACAGC
The DNA here is from genome assembly GCF_036417535.1 of Chlamydotis macqueenii. NCBI lineage: Eukaryota > Metazoa > Chordata > Aves > Otidiformes > Otididae > Chlamydotis > Chlamydotis macqueenii. Next base: position 30,359,243 of record NC_141592.1, on the reverse strand, counting down.
ACCACAGACATCGGGGTTCCGGGCTTTCCCTGACGAACAGGGCTTCGACGTTTACCATTACCTGTGCCTGGGAGTCCACTCCAAAAAAACCCGAAAAATCACAAACGTCAGACGATTGCTCCCACACCGAAAGTGCCAGCCAGTCAAGCTCTTGCTGCTCCTCACCGGCCATTGGCAGCGCATCTACAGCACCACAGACATCGGGGCTCCGGGCTTTCCCTGACGAACAGGGCTTCGACGTTTACCACCACCTGCACCTGGGCGCCCATTGGAAAAAAACCCAAGAAAAATCACGAACGTTGGACGATTGCTCCCACACAAAAAGTGCCAGCCAGTCAAGCTCTTGCTGCTCCTCACCGGCCATTGGCAGCGCATCTACAGCACCACAGACATCGGGGCTCCGGGCTTTCCCTGACGAACAGGGCTTCGATGTTTACCACCAGCTGCACCTGGGCGCCCACTGAAAAAAACCCAAGAAAAATCGGGAACGTCGGATGATTACTCCCACACCGAAAGTGCCAGCCAGTCAAGCTCTTGCTGCTCCTCACCGGCCATTGGCAGCGCATCTACAGCACCACAGACATCGGGGCTCCGGGCTTTCCCTGACGAACAGGGCTTCGACGTTTACCACCAGCTGCACCTGGGAGTCCACTCCAAAAAAACCCGAAAAATCACAAACGTCGGACGATTGCTCCCACACCGAAAGTGCCAGCCAGTCAAGCTCTTGCTGCTCCTCACCGGCCATTGGCAGCGCATCTGCAGCACCACAGACATCGGGGCTCCGGGCTTTCCCTGACGAACAGGGCTTCGACGTTTACCACCAGCTGCACCTGGGGGGCCCACTGAAAAAAAACCCAAAAATTCATGAACGTCGGACGATTGCTCCCACACAAAAAGTTCCAGCCAGTCAAGCTCTTGCTGCTCCTCCCCGGCCATTGGCAGCGCATCTACAGCACCACAGACATCGGGGCTCCGGGCTTTCCCTGACGAATAGGGCTTCGACGTTTACCACCAGCTGCACCTGGGGGGCCAACTGAAAAAAGCCCCGAAAAATCACGAACGTTGGACGATTGCTCCCACACAAAAAGTGCCAGCCAGTCAAGCTCCTGCTGCTCCTCACCGGCCATTGGCAGCGCATCTACAGCACCACAGACATCGGGGTTCCGGGCTTTCCCTGACGAACAGGGCTTCGACGTTTACCATTACCTGTGCCTGGGAGTCCACTCCAAAAAAACCCGAAAAATCACAAACGTCAGACGATTGCTCCCACACCGAAAGTGCCAGCCAGTCAAGCTCTTGCTGCTCCTCACCGGCCATTGGCAGCGCATCTACAGCACCACAGACATCGGGGCTCCGGGCTTTCCCTGACGAACAGGGCTTCGACCTTTACCACCACCTGCACCTGGGCGCCCATTGGAAAAAAACCCAAGAAAAATCACGAACGTTGGACGATTGCTCCCACACAAAAAGTGCCAGCCAGTCAAGCTCTTGCTGCTCCTCACCGGCCATTGGCAGCGCATCTACAGCACCACAGACATCGGGGCTCCGGGCTTTCCCTGACGAACAGGGCTTCGATGTTTACCACCAGCTGCACCTGGGCGCCCACTGAAAAAAACCCAAGAAAAATCGGGAACGTCGGATGATTACTCCCACACCGAAAGTGCCAGCCAGTCAAGCTCTTGCTGCTCCTCACCGGCCATTGGCAGCGCATCTACAGCACCACAGACATCGGGGCTCCGGGCTTTCCCTGACGAACAGGGCTTCGACGTTTACCACCAGCTGCACCTGGGAGTCCACTCCAAAAAAACCCGAAAAATCACAAACGTCGGACGATTGCTCCCACACCGAAAGTGCCAGCCAGTCAAGCTCTTGCTGCTCCTCACCGGCCATTGGCAGCGCATCTGCAGCACCACAGACATCGGGGCTCCGGGCTTTCCCTGACGAACAGGGCTTCGACGTTTACCACCAGCTGCACCTGGGGGGCCCACTGAAAAAAAACCCAAAAATTCATGAACGTCGGACGATTGCTCCCACACAAAAAGTTCCAGCCAGTCAAGCTCTTGCTGCTCCTCCCCGGCCATTGGCAGCGCATCTACAGCACCACAGACATCGGGGCTCCGGGCTTTCCCTGACGAATAGGGCTTCGACGTTTACCACCAGCTGCACCTGGGGGGCCAACTGAAAAAAGCCCCGAAAAATCACGAACGTTGGACGATTGCTCCCACACAAAAAGTGCCAGCCAGTCAAGCTCCTGCTGCTCCTCACCGGCCATTGGCAGCGCATCTACAGCACCGCAGACATCGGGGCTCTGAGCTTTCCCTGACGAACAGGGCTTCGATATTTACCACCTGCTGCACCTGGGTGCCCACTGGAAAAAACCCCGAAAAATCACGAACGTCGGACGATTGCTCCCACTCCGAAAGTGCCAGCCAGTGAAGCTCCTGCTGCTCATCACCGGCCATTGGCAGCGCATCTACAGCACCACAGACATCGGGGCTCCGGGCTTTCCCTGACGAACAGGGCTTCGACGCTTACCACCAGCTGCACCTGGGCGCCCATTGGAAAAAAACCCAAGAAAAATCACGAACGTTGGACGGTTGCTCCCACACCAAAATTGCCAGCCAGTCAAGCTCTTGCTGCTCCTCACCGGCCATTGGCAGCGCATCTACAGCACCACAGACATCGGGGCTCCGGGCTTTCCCTGACGAACAGGGCTTCGACGTTTACCACCAGCTGCACCTGGTCGCCCACTCCAGAAAAACCCTAAAAATCACGAACGTCGGACGATTGCTCCCACACAAAAAGTGCCAGCCAGTCAAGCTCCTGCTGCTCCTCACCGGCCATTGGCAGCGCATCTACAGCACCACAGACATCGGGGCTCCGGGCTTTCCCTGACGAACAGGGCTTCGACGTTTACCACCAGCTGCACCTGGGGGGCCCACTGAAAGAAACCCCTAAAAATCTGGAACGTCGGATGATTACTCCCACACCGAAAGTGCCAGCCAGTCAAGCTCTTGCTGCTCCTCACCGGCCATTGGCAGCGCATCTACAGCACCACAGACATCGGGGCTCCGGGCTTTCCCTGACGAACAGGGCTTCGACGTTTACCACCAGCTGCACCTGGGAGTCCACTCCAAAAAAACCCGAAAAATCACGAACGTCGGACGATTGCTCCCACACCGAAAGTGCCAGCCAGTCAAGCTCTTGCTGCTCCTCACCGGCCATTGGCAGCGCATCTACAGCACCACAGACATCGGGGCTCCGGGCTTTCCCTGACGAACAGGGCTTCGACCTTTACCACCACCTGCACCTGGGCGCCCATTGGAAAAAAACCCAAGAAAAATCACGAACGTTGGACGATTGCTCCCACACCGAAAGTGCCAGCCAGTCAAGCTCTTGCTGCTCATCACCGGCCATTGGCAGCGCATCTACAGCACCACAGACATCGGGGCTCCGGGCTTTCCCTGACGAACAGGGCTTCGACGTTTACCACCAGCTGCACCTGGGGGGCCAACTGAAAAAAGCCCCGAAAAATCAAGAACATCGGACGATTGCTCCCACACAAAAAGTGCCAGCCAGTCAAGCTCCTGCTGCTCCTCACCGGCCATTGGCAGCGCATCTACAGCACCACAGACATCGGGGCTCTGAGCTTTCCCTGACGAACAGGGCTTCGATATTTACCACCTGCTGCACCTGGGTGCCCACTGGAAAAAACCCCGAAAAATCACGAACGTCGGACGATTGCTCCCACACCGAAAGTGCCAGCCAGTGAAGCTCCTGCTGCTCCTCAGCGGCCATTGGCAGCGCATCTACAGCACCACAGACATCGGGGCTCCGGGCTTTCCCTGACGAACAGGGCTTCGACGTTTACCACCAGCTGCACCTGGGCGCCCATTGGAAAAAAACCCAAGAAAAATCACGAATGTTGGACAATTGCTCCCACACCGAAAGTGCCAGCCAGTCAAGCTCTTGCTGCTCCTCACCGGCCATTGGCAGCGCATCTACAGCACCACAGACATCGGGGCTCCGGGCTTTCCCTGACGAACAGGGCTTCGACGTTTACCACCAGCTGCACCTGGGGGGCCCACTGAAAAAAACCCTGAAAATGCATGAACGTCGGACGATTGCTCCGACACCGAAAGTGCCAGCCAGTCAAGCTCTTGCTGCTCCTCACCGGCCATTGGCAGCACATCTACAGCACCACAGACATCGGGGTTCCGGGCTTTCCCTGACGAACAGGGCTTCGACGTTTACCATTACCTGTGCCTGGGAGTCCACTCCAAAAAAACCCGAAAAATCACAAACGTCAGACGATTGCTCCCACACCGAAAGTGCCAGCCAGTCAAGCTCTTGCTGCTCCTCACCGGCCATTGGCAGCGCATCTACAGCACCACAGACATCGGGGCTCCGGGCTTTCCCTGACGAACAGGGCTTCGACGTTTACCACCACCTGCACCTGGGCGCCCATTGGAAAAAAACCCAAGAAAAATCACGAACGTTGGACGATTGCTCCCACACAAAAAGTGCCAGCCAGTCAAGCTCTTGCTGCTCCTCACCGGCCATTGGCAGCGCATCTACAGCACCACAGACATCGGGGCTCCGGGCTATCCCTGACGAACAGGGCTTCGATGTTTACCACCAGCTGCACCTGGGCGCCCACTGAAAAAAACCCAAGAAAAATCGGGAACGTCGGATGATTACTCCCACACCGAAAGTGCCAGCCAGTCAAGCTCTTGCTGCTCCTCACCGGCCATTGGCAGCGCATCTACAGCACCACAGACATCGGGGCTCCGGGCTTTCCCTGACGAACAGGGCTTCGACGTTTACCACCAGCTGCACCTGGGAGTCCACTCCAAAAAAACCCGAAAAATCACAAACGTCGGACGATTGCTCCCACACCGAAAGTGCCAGCCAGTCAAGCTCTTGCTGCTCCTCACCGGCCATTGGCAGCGCATCTGCAGCACCACAGACATCGGGGCTCCGGGCTTTCCCTGACGAACAGGGCTTCGACGTTTACCACCAGCTGCACCTGGGGGGCCCACTGAAAAAAAACCCAAAAATTCATGAACGTCGGACGATTGCTCCCACACAAAAAGTTCCAGCCAGTCAAGCTCTTGCTGCTCCTCCCCGGCCATTGGCAGCGCATCTACAGCACCACAGACATCGGGGCTCCGGGCTTTCCCTGACGAATAGGGCTTCGACGTTTACCACCAGCTGCACCTGGGGGGCCAACTGAAAAAAGCCCCGAAAAATCACGAACGTTGGACGATTGCTCCCACACAAAAAGTGCCAGCCAGTCAAGCTCCTGCTGCTCCTCACCGGCCATTGGCAGCGCATCTACAGCACCACAGACATCGGGGCTCCGGGCTTTCCCTGACGAACAGGGCTTCGACGTTTACCACCAGCTGCACCTGGGCGCCCATTGGAAAAAAACCCAAGAAAAATCACGAATGTTGGACAATTGCTCCCACACCGAAAGTGCCAGCCAGTCAAGCTCTTGCTGCTCCTCACCGGCCATTGGCAGCGCATCTACAGCACCACAGACATCGGGGCTCCGGGCTTTCCCTGACGAACAGGGCTTCGACGTTTACCACCAGCTGCACCTGGGGGGCCCACTGAAAAAAACCCTGAAAATGCATGAACGTCGGACGATTGCTCCGACACCGAAAGTGCCAGCCAGTCAAGCTCTTGCTGCTCCTCACCGGCCATTGGCAGCACATCTACAGCACCACAGACATCGGGGCTCCGGGCTTTCCCTGACGAACAGGGCTTCGACGTTTACCATTACCTGTGCCTGGGAGTCCACTCCAAAAAAACCCGAAAAATCACAAACGTCAGACGATTGCTCCCACACCGAAAGTGCCAGCCAGTCAAGCTCTTGCTGCTCCTCACCGGCCATTGGCAGCGCATCTACAGCACCACAGACATCGGGGCTCCGGGCTTTCCCTGACGAACAGGGCTTCGACGTTTACCACCACCTGCACCTGGGCGCCCATTGGAAAAAAACCCAAGAAAAATCACGAACGTTGGACGATTGCTCCCACACAAAAAGTGCCAGCCAGTCAAGCTCTTGCTGCTCCTCACCGGCCATTGGCAGCGCATCTACAGCACCACAGACATCGGGGCTCCGGGCTTTCCCTGACGAACAGGGCTTCGATGTTTACCACCAGCTGCACCTGGGCGCCCACTGAAAAAAACCCAAGAAAAATCGGGAACGTCGGATGATTACTCCCACACCGAAAGTGCCAGCCAGTCAAGCTCTTGCTGCTCCTCACCGGCCATTGGCAGCGCATCTACAGCACCACAGACATCGGGGCTCCGGGCTTTCCCTGACGAACAGGGCTTCGACGTTTACCACCAGCTGCACCTGGGAGTCCACTCCAAAAAAACCCGAAAAATCACAAACGTCGGACGATTGCTCCCACACCGAAAGTGCCAGCCAGTCAAGCTCTTGCTGCTCCTCACCGGCCATTGGCAGCGCATCTGCAGCACCACAGACATCGGGGCTCCGGGCTTTCCCTGACGAACAGGGCTTCGACGTTTACCACCAGCTGCACCTGGGGGGCCCACTGAAAAAAAACCCAAAAATTCATGAACGTCGGACGATTGCTCCCACACAAAAAGTTCCAGCCAGTCAAGCTCTTGCTGCTCCTCCCCGGCCATTGGCAGCGCATCTACAGCACCACAGACATCGGGGCTCCGGGCTTTCCCTGACGAATAGGGCTTCGACGTTTACCACCAGCTGCACCTGGGGGGCCAACTGAAAAAAGCCCCGAAAAATCACGAACGTTGGACGATTGCTCCCACACAAAAAGTGCCAGCCAGTCAAGCTCCTGCTGCTCCTCACCGGCCATTGGCAGCGCATCTACAGCACCGCAGACATCGGGGCTCTGAGCTTTCCCTGACGAACAGGGCTTCGATATTTACCACCTGCTGCACCTGGGTGCCCACTGGAAAAAACCCCGAAAAATCACGAACGTCGGACGATTGCTCCCACTCCGAAAGTGCCAGCCAGTGAAGCTCCTGCTGCTCATCACCGGCCATTGGCAGCGCATCTACAGCACCACAGACATCGGGGCTCCGGGCTTTCCCTGACGAACAGGGCTTCGACGCTTACCACCAGCTGCACCTGGGCGCCCATTGGAAAAAAACCCAAGAAAAATCACGAACGTTGGACGGTTGCTCCCACACCAAAATTGCCAGCCAGTCAAGCTCTTGCTGCTCCTCCCCGGCCATTGGCAGCGCATCTACAGCACCACAGACATCGGGGCTCCGGGCTTTCCCTGACGAACAGGGCTTCGACGTTTACCACCAGCTGCACCTGGTCGCCCACTCCAGAAAAACCCTAAAAATCACGAACGTCGGACGATTGCTCCCACACAAAAAGTGCCAGCCAGTCAAGCTCCTGCTGCTCCTCACCGGCCATTGGCAGCGCATCTACAGCACCACAGACATCGGGGCTCCGGGCTTTCCCTGACGAACAGGGCTTGAACGTTTACCACCAGCTGCACCTGGGGGGCCCACTGAAAGAAACCCCTAAAAATCTGGAACGTCGGATGATTACTCCCACACCGAAAGTGCCAGCCAGTCAAGCTCTTGCTGCTCCTCACCGGCCATTGGCAGCGCATCTACAGCACCACAGACATCGGGGCTCCGGGCTTTCCCTGACGAACAGGGCTTCGACGTTTACCACCAGCTGCACCTGGGAGTCCACTCCAAAAAAACCCGAAAAATCACAAACGTCGGACGATTGCTCCCACACCGAAAGTGCCAGCCAGTCAAGCTCTTGCTGCTCCTCACCGGCCATTGGCAGCGCATCTACAGCACCACAGACATCGGGGCTCCGGGCTTTCCCTGACGAACAGGGCTTCGACCTTTACCACCACCTGCACCTGGGCGCCCATTGGAAAAAAACCCAAGAAAAATCACGAACGTTGGACGATTGCTCCCACACCGAAAGTGCCAGCCAGTCAAGCTCTTGCTGCTCCTCAGCGGCCATTGGCAGCGCATCTACAGCACCACAGACATCGGGGCTCCGGGCTTTCCCTGACGAACAGGGCTTCGACGTTTACCACCAGCTGCACCTGGGGGGCCAACTGAAAAAAGCCCCGAAAAATCAAGAACATCGGACGATTGCTCCCACACAAAAAGTGCCAGCCAGTCAAGCTCCTGCTGCTCCTCACCGGCCATTGGCAGCGCATCTACAGCACCACAGACATCGGGGCTCTGAGCTTTCCCTGACGAACAGGGCTTCGATATTTACCACCTGCTGCACCTGGGTGCCCACTGGAAAAAACCCCGAAAAATCACGAACGTCGGACGATTGCTCCCACTCCGAAAGTGCCAGCCAGTGAAGCTCCTGCTGCTCCTCAGCGGCCATTGGCAGCGCATCTACAGCACCACAGACATCAGGGCTCCGGGCTTTCCCTGACGAACAGGGCTTCGACGTTTACCACCAGCTGCACCTGGGCGCCCACTGAAAAAAACCCCGAAAAATCACGAACGTCGGACGATTGCTCCCACACCGAAAGTGCCAGCCAGTCAAGCTCTTGCTGCTCCTCCCCGGCCATTGGCAGCACATCTACAGCACCACAGACATCGGGGCTCCGGGCTTTCCCTGACGAAAAGGGCTTCGACCTTTACCACCACCTGTGCCTGGGAGTCCACTCCAAAAAAACCCGGAAAATCACGAACGTCGGACGATTGCTCCCACACCGAAAGTGCCAGCCAGTCAAGCTCTTGCTGCTCCTCACCTGCCATTGGCAGCGCATCTACAGCACCACAGACATCGGGGCTCCGGGCTTTCCCTGACGAACAGGGCTTCGACCTTTACCACCAGCTGCACCTGGGGGGCCCACTGAAAAAACCCCGAAAAAGCATGAACGTCGGACGATTGCTCCGTCACCGAAAGTGCCAGCCAGTCAAGCTCTTGCTGCTCCTCCCCGGCCATTGGCAACACATCTACAGCACCACAGACATCGGGGCTCCGGGCTTTCCCTGACGAACAGGGCTTTGACTTTTACCACCACCTGCGCCCCGGAGTCCACTCCAAAAAAACCCAAAAAATCACAAACGTCAGACGATTGCTCCCACACCGAAACTGCCAGCCAGACAAGCTCTTGCTGCTCCTCCCCGGCCATTGGCAGCGCATCTACAGCACCACAGACATCGGGGCTCCGGGCTTTCCCTGACGAACAGGGCTTCGACGTTTACCACCAGCTGCACCTGGTCGCCCACTCCAAAAAAACCCGAAAAATCACGAACGTCAGACGATTGCTGCCACACAAAAAGTGCCAGCCAGTCAAGCTCCTGCTGCTCCTCACTGGCCATTGGCAGCGCATCTACAGCACCACAAACATCGGGGCTCCGAGCTTTCCCTGACGAACAGGGCTTCGATATTTACCACAAGCTGCACCTGGGCGCCCACTGGAAAAATCCCTGAAAAATCACGAACGTCGGACTATTGCTCCCACACCAAAAGTGCCAGCCAGTCAAGCTCTTGCTGCTCCTCACCGGCCATTGGCAGCGCATCTACAGCACCACAGACATCGGGGCTCCGGGCTTTCCCTGACGAACAGGGCTTCGACGTTTACCACCAGCTGCACCTGGGGGGCCCACTGAAAAAACCCCGAAAAATCATGAACGTCGGACGGTTGCTCCGACACCGAAAGTGCCAGCCAGTCAAGCTCTTGCTGCTCCTCACCGGCCCTTGGCAGCGCATCTACAGCACCACAGACATCGGGGCTCTGGGCTTTCCCTGACGAACAGGGCTTTGACGTTTACAACCATCTGCACCTGGTCGCCCACGCCAATAAAAACCGAAAAATCACGAACGTTGGACGATTGCTCCCACACAAAAAGTGCCAGCCAGTCAAGCTCTTGCTGCTCCTCACCGGCCATTGGCAGAGCATCTACAGCACCACAGACATCGGGGCTCCGGGCTTTCCCTGACGAACAGGGCTTCGACGTTTACCACCAGCTGCACCTGGGCGCCCATTGGAAAAAAACCCAAGAAAAATCACGAACGTTGGACAATTGCTCCCACACCGAAAGTGCCAGCAACTCAAGCTGTTACTGCTCCTCACCGGCCATTGGCAGCGCATCTACAGCACCACAGACATCGGGGCTCCGGGCTTTCCCTGACGAACAGGGCTTCGACGTTTACCACCAGCTGCACCTGGGGGGCCCACTCCAAAAAAACACGAAAAATCACGAACGTCGGACGATTACTCCCACACAAAAAGTGCCAGCCAGTGAAGCTCTTGCTGCTCCTCACCGGCCATTGGCAGCCCATCTACAGCACCACAGACATCGGGGCTCCGGGCTTTCCCTGATGTAAAGGGCTTCGACGTTTACCACCAGCTGCACCTGGGCGCCCACTGGAAAAAAACCCCGAAATATCACGAACGTCGGACGATTGCTCCCACACCGAAAGTGCCAGCCAGTAAAGCTCTTGCTGCTCCTCACCGGCCATTGGCAGCGCATCTACAGCACCACAGACATCGGGGCTCCGGGCTTTCCCTGCCGAACAGGGCTTCGACGTTTACCACCAGCTGCACCTCGGTGCCCACTAAAAAAAAAAAACCCAAAAATCACGAACGTTGGACGATTGCTCCCACACAAAAAGTGCCAGCCAGTCAAGCTCTTGCTGCTCCTCACCGGCCATTGGCAGCGCATCTACAGCACCACAGATATCGGGGCTCTGGGCTTTCCCTGTCGAACAGGGCTTCGACGTTTACCACCAGCTGCGCCTGGGCGCCCACTAAAAAAAAACCCAAAACATCACGAACTTCGGACGATTGCTCCCACACTGAAAGTGCCAGCCAGTCAAGCTCTTGCTGCTCATCACCGGCCATTGGCAGCCCATCTACAGCACCACAGACATCGGGGCTCCGGGCTTTCCCTAACGAACAGGGCTTCGACGTTTACCACCAGCTGCACCTGGGGGGCCCACTGAAAAAAGCCCCGAAAAATCATGAACGTCGGACGATTGCTCCCACACAAAAAGTGCCAGCCAGTCAAGCTCTTGCTGCTCCTCACCGGCCATTGGCAGCGCATCTACAGCACCACAGACATCGGGGCTCCGGGCTTTCCCTGACGAACAGGGCTTCGACGTTTACCACCAGCTGCACCTGGGGGCCCACTGAAAAAAACCCCGAAAAATCACGAACGTCTGACTATTGCTCCCACTCCGAAAGTGCAAGACAGTCAAGCTCTTGCTGCTCCTCACCGGCCATTGGCAGCACATCTACAGCACCACAGACATCGGGGCTCCGGGCTTTCCCTGACGAACAGGGCTTCGACGTTTACCACCAGCTGCACCTGGTCGCCCACTCCAAAAAAACCCAAAAAATCACAAACGTCGGACGATTGCTCCCACACCGAAAGTGCCAGCCAGTCAAGCTCTTGCTGCTCCTCACCGGCCATTGGCAGCGCATCTACAGCACCACAGACATCGGGGCTCCGGGCTTTCCCTAACGAACAGGGCTTCGACGTTTACCACCAGCTGCACCTGGGGGGCCAACTGAAAAAAGCCCCGAAAAATCATGAACGTTGGACGATTGCTCCCACACCGAAAGTGCCAGCCAGTCAAGCTGTTACTGCTCCTTACCGGCCATTGGCAGCGCATCTACAGCACCACAGACATCGGGGCTCCGAGCTTTCCCTGACGAACAGGGCTTCGACGTTTACCACCAGCTGCACCTGGGGGGCCCACTGAAAAAAACCCCGAAAAATCATGAACGTCGGATGATTGCTCCCACACAAAAAGTTCCAGCCAGTCAAGCTCTTGCTGCTCCTCACCGGCCATTGGCAGCGCATCTACAGCACCACAGACATCGGGGCTCCGGGCTTTCCCTGACGAACAGGGCTTCGACCTTTACCACCACCTGCACCTGGGCGCCCATTGGAAAAAAACACAAGAAAAATCACGAACGTCGGACGATTGCTCCCACACCGAAAGTGCCAGCCAGTCAAGCTCTTGCTGCTCCTCACCGGCCATTGGCAGTGCATCTACAGCACCACAGACATCGGGGCTCCACGCTTTCCCTGACGAACAGGGCTTCGACGTTTACCACCAGCTGCACCTGGTCGCCCACTCCAAAAAAACACGAAAAATCACGAACGTTGGACGATTACTCCCACACAAGAAGTGCCAGCCAGTGAAGCTCTTGCTGCTCCTCACCGGGCATTGGCAGCGCATCTACAGCACCACAGACATCGGGGCTCCGCGCTTTCCCTGACGAACAGGGCTTCGACGTTTACCACCAGCTGCACCTGGGCGCCCACTGGAAAAAAACCCAAGAAAAATCACAAACGTTGGACGATTGCTCCCATACCAAATGTGCCAGCCAGTCAAGCTCTTGCTGCTCCTCACCGGCCATTGGCAGCGCATCTACAGCACCACAGACATCGGGGCTCTGGGCTTTCCCTGACGAACAGGGCTTCGACGTTTACCACCAGCTGCACCTGGGGGCCCACTGAAAAAAACCCCGAAAAATCACGAACGTCTGACTATTGCTCCCACTCCGAAAGTGCAAGACAGTCAAGCTCTTGCTGCTCCTCACCGGCCATTGGCAGCACATCTACAGCACCACAGACATCGGGGCTCCGGGCTTTCCCTGACGAACAGGGCTTCGACGTTTACCACCAGCTGCACCTGGTCGCCCACTCCAAAAAAACCCAAAAAATCACAAACGTCGGACGATTGCTCCCACACCGAAAGTGCCAGCCAGTCAAGCTCTTGCTGCTCCTCACCGGCCATTGGCAGCGCATCTACAGCACCACAGACATCGGGGCTCCGGGCTTTCCCTGACGAACAGGGCTTGAACGTTTACCACCAGCTGCACGTGGGGGGCCCACTGAAAGAAACCCCGAAAAATCGGGAACGTCGGATGATTACTCCCACACCGAAAGTGCCAGCCAGTCAAGCTCTTGCTGCTCCTCCCCGGCCATTGTCAGCGCATCTACAGCACCACAGACATCGGGGCTCCGGGCTTTCCCTGACGAACAGGGCTTCGACACTTACCACCAGCTGCACCTGGGCGCCCATTGGAAAAAAACCCAAGAAAAATCACGAACGTTGGACGATTGCTCCCACACCGAAAGTGCCAGCCAGTCAAGATCTTGCTGCTCCTCACCGGCCATTGGCAGCGCATCTACAGCACCACAGACATCGGGGCTCCGGGCTTTCCCTGACGAACAGGGCTTCGACGTTTACCACCAGCTGCACCTGGGAGTCCACTCCAAAAAAACCCGAAAAATCACAAACGTCGGACGATTGCTCCCACACCGAAAGTGCCAGCCAGTCAAGCTCTTGCTGCTCCTCACCGGCCATTGGCAGCGCATCTACAGCACCACAGACATCGGGGCTCCGGGCTTTCCCTGACGAACAGGGCTTCGACGTTTACCACCAGCTGCACCTGGGGGGCCCACTGAAAAAAACCCCGAAAAATCATGAACGTCGGACGATTGCTCCCACACAAAAAGTTCCAGCCAGTCAAGCTCTTGCTGCTCCTCCCCGGCCATTGGCAGCGCATCTACAGCACCACAGACATCGGGGCTCCGGGCTTTCCCTGACGAACAGGGCTTCGACGTTTACCACCAGCTGCACCTGGGGGGCCCACTGAAAAAAACCCCGAAAAATCACGAACGTTGGACGATTGCTCCCACACCGAAAGTGCCAGCCAGTCAAGCTCTTGCTGCTCATCACCGGCCATTGGCAGCGCATCTACAGCACCACAGACATCGGGGCTCCGGGCTTTCCCTGACGAACAGGGCTTCGACGTTTACCACCAGCTGCGCCTGGGGGGCCAACTGAAAAAAGCCCCGAAAAATCATGAACGTCGGACGATTGCTCCCACACAAAAAGTGCCAGCCAGTCAAGCTCCTGCTGCTCCTCAGCGGCCATTGGCAGCGCATCTACAGCACCACAGACATCGGGGCTCTGAGCTTTCCCTGACGAACAGGGCTTCGATATTTACCACCTGCTGCACCTGGGTGCCCACTGGAAAAAACCCCGAAAAATCACGAACGTCGGACGATTGCTCCCACTCCGAAAGTGCCAGCCAGTGAAGCTCCTGCTGCTCCTCACCGGCCATTGGCAGCACATCTACAGCACCACAGACATCGGGGCTCCGGGCTTTCCCTGACGAACAGGGCTTCGACGTTTACCACCATCTGCACCTGGGCGCCCACTGAAAAAAACCCCGAAAAATCACGAACGTCGGACGATTGGTCCCACACCGAAAGTTCCAGCCAGTCAAGCTCTTGCTGCTCATCACCGGCCATTGGCAGCGCATCTACAGCACCACAGACATCGGGGCTCCGGGCTTTCCCTGACGAACAGGGCTTCGACGCTTACCACCAGCTGCACCTGGGCGCCCATTGGAAAAAAACCCAAGAAAAATCACGAACGTTGGACGGTTGCTCCCACACCAAAATTGCCAGCCAGTCAAGCTCTTGCTGCTCATCACAGGCCATTGGCAGCGCATCTACAGCACCACAGACATCGGGGCTCCGGGCTTTCCCTGACGAACAGGGCTTCGACGTTTACCACCAGCTGCACCTGGTCGCCCACTCCAGAGAAACCCTAAAAATCACGAACGTCGGACGATTGCTCCCACACAAAAAGTGTCAGCCAGTCAAGCTCCTGCTGCTCCTCACCGGCCATTGGCAGCGCATCTACAGCACCACAGACATCGGGGCTCCGGGCTTTCCCTGACGAACAGGGCTTGAACGTTTACCACCAGCTGCACCTGGGCACCCACTCCAAAAAAACCCCGAAAAAGCATGAACGTCAAACGATTGCACCAACACTGAAAGTGCCAGCCAGTCAAGCTCTTGCTGCTCCTCACCGGCCATTGGCAGCGCATCTACAGCACCACAGACATCGGGGTTCCGGGCTTTCCCTGACGAACAGGGCTTCGACGTTTACCATTACCTGTGCCTGGGAGTCCACTCCAACAAAACCCGAAAAATCACAAACGTCGGACGATTGCTCCCACACAAAAAGTGCCAGCCAGTCAAGCTCTTGCTGCTCCTCACCGGCCATTGGCAGCGCATCTACAGCACCACAGACATCGGGGCTCCGGGCTTTCCCTGACGAACAGGGCTTCGACGTTTACCACCAGCTGCACCTGGGGGGCCCACTGAAAAAAACCCCGAAAAATCACGAACGTTGGACGGTTGCTCCCACACAAAAAGTTCCAGCCAGTCAAGCTCTTGCTGCTCCTCCCCGGCCATTGGCAGCGCATCTACAGCACCACAGACATCGGGGCTCCGGGCTTTCCCTGACGAAAAGGGCTTCGACGTTTACCACCAGCTGCACCTGGGAGTCCACTCCAAAATAACCCGAAAAATCACAAACGTCGGACGATTGCTCCCACACCGAAAGTGCCAGCCAGTCAAGCTCTTGCTGCTCCTCACCGGCCATTGGCAGCGCATCTACAGCACCACAGACATCGGGGCTCCGGGCTTTCCCTGACGAACAGGGCTTCGACATTTACCACCAGCTGCACCTGGGCGACCATTGGAAAAAAACCCAAGAAAAATCACGAACGTTGGACGATTGCTCCCACACCGAAAGTGCCAGCCAGTCAAGCTCTTGCTGCTCCTCACCGGCCATTGGCAGCGCATCTACAGCACCACAGACATCGGGGCTCCGGGCTTTCCCTGACGAACAGGGCTTCGACGTTTACCACCAGCTGCACCTGGGGGGCCCACTGAAAAAAACCCTGAAAAAGCATGAACGTCGGACGATTGCTCCGACACCGAAAGTGCCAGCCAGTCAAGCTCTTGCTGCTCCTCACCGGCCATTGGCAGCACATCTACAGCACCACAGACATCGGGGTTCCGGGCTTTCCCTGACGAACAGGGCTTCGACGTTTACCATTACCTGTGCCTGGGAGTCCACTCCAAAAAAACCCGAAAAATCACAAACGTCAGACGATTGCTCCCACACCGAAAGTGCCAGCCAGTCAAGCTCTTGCTGCTCCTCACCGGCCATTGGCAGCGCATCTACAGCACCACAGACATCGGGGCTCCGGGCTTTCCCTGACGAACAGGGCTTCGACGTTTACCACCACCTGCACCTGGGCGCCCATTGGAAAAAAACCCAAGAAAAATAACGAACGTTGGACGATTGCTCCCACACAAAAAGTGCCAGCCAGTCAAGCTCTTGCTGCTCCTCACCAGCCATTGGCAGCGCATCTACAGCACCACAGACATCGGGGCTCCGGGCTTTCCCTGACGAACAGGGCTTCGATGTTTACCACCAGCTGCACCTGGGCGCCCACTGAAAAAAACCCAAGAAAAATCGGGAACGTCGGATGATTACTCCCACACCGAAAGTGCCAGCCAGTCAAGCTCTTGCTGCTCCTCACCGGCCATTGGCAGCGCATCTACAGCACCACAGACATCGGGGCTCCGGGCTTTCCCTGACGAACAGGGCTTCGACGTTTACCACCAGCTGCACCTGGGAGTCCACTCCAAAAAAACCCGAAAAATCACAAACGTCGGACGATTGCTCCCACACCGAAAGTGCCAGCCAGTAAAGCTCTTGCTGCTCCTCACCGGCCATTGGCAGCGCATCTGCAGCACCACAGACATCGGGGCTCCGGGCTTTCCCTGACGAACAGGGCTTCGACGTTTACCACCAGCTGCACCTGGGGGGCCCACTGAAAAAAAACCCAAAAATTCATGAACGTCGGACGATTGCTCCCACACAAAAAGTTCCAGCCAGTCAAGCTCTTGCTGCTCCTCCCCGGCCATTGGCAGCGCATCTACAGCACCACAGACATCGGGGCTCCGGGCTTTCCCTGACGAACAGGGCTTCGACGTTTACCACCAGCTGCACCTGGGGGGCCAACTGAAAAAAGCCCCGAAAAATCACGAACGTTGGACGATTGCTCCCACACCGAAAGTGCCAGCCAGTCAAGCTCCTGCTGCTCCTCACCGGCCATTGGCAGCGCATCTACAGCACCGCAGACATCGGGGCTCTGAGCTTTCCCTGACGAACAGGGCTTCGATATTTACCACCTGCTGCACCTGGGTGCCCACTGGAAAAAACCCCGAAAAATCACGAACGTCGGACGATTGCTCCCACTCCGAAAGTGCCAGCCAGTGAAGCTCCTGCTGCTCATCACCGGCCATTGGCAGCGCATCTACAGCACCACAGACATCGGGGCTCCGGGCTTTCCCTGACGAACAGGGCTTCGACGCTTACCACCAGCTGCACCTGGGCGCCCATTGGAAAAAAACCCAAGAAAAATCACGAACGTTGGACGGTTGCTCCCACACCAAAATTGCCAGCCAGTCAAGCTCTTGCTGCTCCTCCCCGGCCATTGGCAGCGCATCTACAGCACCACAGACATCGGGGCTCCGGGCTTTCCCTGACGAACAGGGCTTCGACGTTTACCACCAGCTGCACCTGGTCGCCCACTCCAGAAAAACCCTAAAAATCACGAACGTCGGACGATTGCTCCCACACAAAAAGTGCCAGCCAGTCAAGCTCCTGCTGCTCCTCACCGGCCATTGGCAGCGCATCTACAGCACCGCAGACATCGGGGCTCTGAGCTTTCCCTGACGAACAGGGCTTCGATATTTACCACCTGCTGCACCTGGGTGCCCACTGGAAAAAACCCCGAAAAATCACGAACGTCGGACGATTGCTCCCACTCCGAAAGTGCCAGCCAGTGAAGCTCCTGCTGCTCATCACCGGCCATTGGCAGCGCATCTACAGCACCACAGACATCGGGGCTCCGGGCTTTCCCTGACGAACAGGGCTTCGACGCTTACCACCAGCTGCACCTGGGCGCCCATTGGAAAAAAACCCAAGAAAAATCACGAACGTTGGACGGTTGCTCCCACACCAAAATTGCCAGCCAGTCAAGCTCTTGCTGCTCCTCCCCGGCCATTGGCAGCGCATCTACAGCACCACAGACATCGGGGCTCCGGGCTTTCCCTGACGAACAGGGCTTCGACGTTTACCACCAGCTGCACCTGGTCGCCCACTCCAGAAAAACCCTAAAAATCACAAACGTCGGACGATTGCTCCCACACAAAAAGTGCCAGCCAGTCAAGCTCCTGCTGCTCCTCACCGGCCATTGGCAGCGCATCTACAGCACCACAGACATCGGGGCTCCGGGCTTTCCCTGACGAACAGGGCTTGAACGTTTACCACCAGCTGCACCTGGGGGGCCCACTGAAAGAAACCCCTAAAAATCTGGAACGTCGGATGATTACTCCCACACCGAAAGTGCCAGCCAGTCAAGCTCTTGCTGCTCCTCACCGGCCATTGGCAGCGCATCTACAGCACCACAGACATCGGGGCTCCGGGCTTTCCCTGACGAACAGGGCTTCGATATTTACCACCTGCTGCACCTGGGTGCCCACTGGAAAAAACCCCGAAAAATCACGAACGTCGGACGATTGCTCCCACTCCGAAAGTGCCAGCCAGTGAAGCTCCTGCTGCTCCTCACCGGCCATTGGCAGCACATCTACAGCACCACAGACATCGGGGCTCCGGGCTTTCCCTGACGAACAGGGCTTCGACGTTTACCACCATCTGCACCTGGGCGCCCACTGAAAAAAACCCCGAAAAATCACGAACGTCGGACGATTGGTCCCACACCGAAAGTTCCAGCCAGTCAAGCTCTTGCTGCTCATCACCGGCCATTGGCAGCGCATCTACAGCACCACAGACATCGGGGCTCCGGGCTTTCCCTGACGAACAGGGCTTCGACGCTTACCACCAGCTGCACCTGGGCGCCCATTGGAAAAAAACCCAAGAAAAATCACGAACGTTGGACGGTTGCTCCCACACCAAAATTGCCAGCCAGTCAAGCTCTTGCTGCTCATCACAGGCCATTGGCAGCGCATCTACAGCACCACAGACATCGGGGCTCCGGGCTTTCCCTGACGAACAGGGCTTCGACGTTTACCACCAGCTGCACCTGGTCGCCCACTCCAGAGAAACCCTAAAAATCACGAACGTCGGACGATTGCTCCCACACAAAAAGTGTCAGCCAGTCAAGCTCCTGCTGCTCCTCACCGGCCATTGGCAGCGCATCTACAGCACCACAGACATCGGGGCTCCGGGCTTTCCCTGACGAACAGGGCTTGAACGTTTACCACCAGCTGCACCTGGGCACCCACTCCAAAAAAACCCCGAAAAAGCATGAACGTCAAACGATTGCACCAACACTGAAAGTGCCAGCCAGTCAAGCTCTTGCTGCTCCTCACCGGCCATTGGCAGCGCATCTACAGCACCACAGACATCGGGGTTCCGGGCTTTCCCTGACGAACAGGGCTTCGACGTTTACCATTACCTGTGCCTGGGAGTCCACTCCAACAAAACCCGAAAAATCACAAACGTCGGACGATTGCTCCCACACAAAAAGTGCCAGCCAGTCAAGCTCTTGCTGCTCCTCACCGGCCATTGGCAGCGCATCTACAGCACCACAGACATCGGGGCTCCGGGCTTTCCCTGACGAACAGGGCTTCGACGTTTACCACCAGCTGCACCTGGGGGGCCCACTGAAAAAAACCCCGAAAAATCACGAACGTTGGACGGTTGCTCCCACACAAAAAGTTCCAGCCAGTCAAGCTCTTGCTGCTCCTCCCCGGCCATTGGCAGCGCATCTACAGCACCACAGACATCGGGGCTCCGGGCTTTCCCTGACGAAAAGGGCTTCGACGTTTACCACCAGCTGCACCTGGGAGTCCACTCCAAAATAACCCGAAAAATCACAAACGTCGGACGATTGCTCCCACACCGAAAGTGCCAGCCAGTCAAGCTCTTGCTGCTCCTCACCGGCCATTGGCAGCGCATCTACAGCACCACAGACATCGGGGCTCCGGGCTTTCCCTGACGAACAGGGCTTCGACATTTACCACCAGCTGCACCTGGGCGACCATTGGAAAAAAACCCAAGAAAAATCACGAACGTTGGACGATTGCTCCCACACCGAAAGTGCCAGCCAGTCAAGCTCTTGCTGCTCCTCACCGGCCATTGGCAGCGCATCTACAGCACCACAGACATCGGGGCTCCGGGCTTTCCCTGACGAACAGGGCTTCGACGTTTACCACCAGCTGCACCTGGGGGGCCCACTGAAAAAAACCCTGAAAAAGCATGAACGTCGGACGATTGCTCCGACACCGAAAGTGCCAGCCAGTCAAGCTCTTGCTGCTCCTCACCGGCCATTGGCAGCACATCTACAGCACCACAGACATCGGGGTTCCGGGCTTTCCCTGACGAACAGGGCTTCGACGTTTACCATTACCTGTGCCTGGGAGTCCACTCCAAAAAAACCCGAAAAATCACAAACGTCAGACGATTGCTCCCACTCCGAAAGTGCCAGCCAGTCAAGCTCTTGCTGCTCCTCACCGGCCATTGGCAGCGCATCTACAGCACCACAGACATCGGGGCTCCGGGCTTTCCCTGACGAACAGGGCTTCGACGTTTACCACCACCTGCACCTGGGCGCCCATTGGAAAAAAACCCAAGAAAAATCACGAACGTTGGACGATTGCTCCCACACAAAAAGTGCCAGCCAGTCAAGCTCTTGCTGCTCCTCACCAGCCATTGGCAGCGCATCTACAGCACCACAGACATCGGGGCTCCGGGCTTTCCCTGACGAACAGGGCTTCGATGTTTACCACCAGCTGCACCTGGGCGCCCACTGAAAAAAACCCAAGAAAAATCGGGAACGTCGGATGATTACTCCCACACCGAAAGTGCCAGCCAGTCAAGCTCTTGCTGCTCCTCACCGGCCATTGGCAGCGCATCTACAGCACCACAGACATCGGGGCTCCGGGCTTTCCCTGACGAACAGGGCTTCGACGTTTACCACCAGCTGCACCTGGGAGTCCACTCCAAAAAAACCCGAAAAATCACAAACGTCGGACGATTGCTCCCACACCGAAAGTGCCAGCCAGTAAAGCTCTTGCTGCTCCTCACCGGCCATTGGCAGCGCATCTGCAGCACCACAGACATCGGGGCTCCGGGCTTTCCCTGACGAACAGGGCTTCGACGTTTACCACCAGCTGCACCTGGGGGGCCCACTGAAAAAAAACCCAAAAATTCATGAACGTCGGACGATTGCTCCCACACAAAAAGTTCCAGCCAGTCAAGCTCTTGCTGCTCCTCCCCGGCCATTGGCAGCGCATCTACAGCACCACAGACATCGGGGCTCCGGGCTTTCCCTGACGAACAGGGCTTCGACGTTTACCACCAGCTGCACCTGGGGGGCCAACTGAAAAAAGCCCCGAAAAATCACGAACGTTGGACGATTGCTCCCACACCGAAAGTGCCAGCCAGTCAAGCTCCTGCTGCTCCTCACCGGCCATTGGCAGCGCATCTACAGCACCGCAGACATCGGGGCTCTGAGCTTTCCCTGACGAACAGGGCTTCGATATTTACCACCTGCTGCACCTGGGTGCCCACTGGAAAAAACCCCGAAAAATCACGAACGTCGGACGATTGCTCCCACTCCGAAAGTGCCAGCCAGTGAAGCTCCTGCTGCTCATCACCGGCCATTGGCAGCGCATCTACAGCACCACAGACATCGGGGCTCCGGGCTTTCCCTGACGAACAGGGCTTCGACGCTTACCACCAGCTGCACCTGGGCGCCCATTGGAAAAAAACCCAAGAAAAATCACGAACGTTGGACGGTTGCTCCCACACCAAAATTGCCAGCCAGTCAAGCTCTTGCTGCTCCTCCCCGGCCATTGGCAGCGCATCTACAGCACCACAGACATCGGGGCTCCGGGCTTTCCCTGACGAACAGGGCTTCGACGTTTACCACCAGCTGCACCTGGTCGCCCACTCCAGAAAAACCCTAAAAATCACGAACGTCGGACGATTGCTCCCACACAAAAAGTGCCAGCCAGTCAAGCTCCTGCTGCTCCTCACCGGCCATTGGCAGCGCATCTACAGCACCGCAGACATCGGGGCTCTGAGCTTTCCCTGACGAACAGGGCTTCGATATTTACCACCTGCTGCACCTGGGTGCCCACTGGAAAAAACCCCGAAAAATCACGAACGTCGGACGATTGCTCCCACTCCGAAAGTGCCAGCCAGTGAAGCTCCTGCTGCTCATCACCGGCCATTGGCAGCGCATCTACAGCACCACAGACATCGGGGCTCCGGGCTTTCCCTGACGAACAGGGCTTCGACGCTTACCACCAGCTGCACCTGGGCGCCCATTGGAAAAAAACCCAAGAAAAATCACGAACGTTGGACGGTTGCTCCCACACCAAAATTGCCAGCCAGTCAAGCTCTTGCTGCTCCTCCCCGGCCATTGGCAGCGCATCTACAGCACCACAGACATCGGGGCTCCGGGCTTTCCCTGACGAACAGGGCTTCGACGTTTACCACCAGCTGCACCTGGTCGCCCACTCCAGAAAAACCCTAAAAATCACAAACGTCGGACGATTGCTCCCACACAAAAAGTGCCAGCCAGTCAAGCTCCTGCTGCTCCTCACCGGCCATTGGCAGCGCATCTACAGCACCACAGACATCGGGGCTCCGGGCTTTCCCTGACGAACAGGGCTTGAACGTTTACCACCAGCTGCACCTGGGGGGCCCACTGAAAGAAACCCCTAAAAATCTGGAACGTCGGATGATTACTCCCACACCGAAAGTGCCAGCCAGTCAAGCTCTTGCTGCTCCTCACCGGCCATTGGCAGCGCATCTACAGCACCACAGACATCGGGGCTCCGGGCTTTCCCTGACGAACAGGGCTTCGACGTTTACCACCAGCTGCACCTGGGAGTCCACTCCAAAAAAACCCGAAAAATCACAAACGTCGGACGATTGCTCCCACACCGAAAGTGCCAGCCAGTCAAGCTCTTGCTGCTCCTCACCGGCCATTGGCAGCGCATCTACAGCACCACAGACATCGGGGCTCCGGGCTTTCCCTGACGAACAGGGCTTCGACGTTTACCACCACCTGCACCTGGAAGCCCACTAAAAAAAAACCCAAGAAAAATCACGAACGTTGGACGATTGCTCCCACACCGAAAGTGCCAGCCAGTCAAGCTCTTGCTGCTCATCACCGGCCATTGGCAGCGCATCTACAGCACCACAGACATCGGGGCTCCGGGCTTTCCCTGACGAACAGGGCTTCGACGTTTACCACCAGCTGCACCTGGGGGGCCAACTGAAAAAAGCCCCGAAAAATCAAGAACGTCGGACGATTGCTCCCACACAAAAAGTGCCAGCCAGTCAAGCTCCTGCTGCTCCTCACCGGCCATTGGCAGCGCATCTACAGCACCACAGACATCGGGGCTCTGAGCTTTCCCTGACGAACAGGGCTTCGATATTTACCACCTGCTGCACCTGGGTGCCCACTGGAAAAAACCCCGAAAAATCACGAACGTCGGACGATTGCTCCCACTCCGAAAGTGCCAGCCAGTGAAGCTCCTGCTGCTCCTCAGCGGCCATTGGCAGCGCATCTACAGCACCACAGACATCGGGGCTCCGGGCTTTCCCTGACGAACAGGGCTTCGACGTTTACCACCAGCTGCACCTGGGAGTCCACTCCAAAAAAACCCGAAAAATCACAAACGTCGGACGATTGCTCCCACACAAAAAGTGCCAGCCAGTCAAGCTCTTGCTGCTCCTCACCGGCCATTGGCAGCGCATCTGCAGCACCACAGACATCGGGGCTCCGGGCTTTCCCTGACGAACAGGGCTTCGACGTTTACCACCAGCTGCACCTGGGGGGCCCACTGAAAAAAAACCCAAAAATTCATGAACGTCGGACGATTGCTCCCACACAAAAAGTTCCAGCCAGTCAAGCTCTTGCTGCTCCTCCCCGGCCATTGGCAGCGCATCTACAGCACCACAGACATCGGGGCTCCGGGCTTTCCCTGACGAATAGGGCTTCGACGTTTACCACCAGCTGCACCTGGGGGGCCAACTGAAAAAAGCCCCGAAAAATCACGAACGTTGGACGATTGCTCCCACACAAAAAGTGCCAGCCAGTCAAGCTCCTGCTGCTCCTCACCGGCCATTGGCAGCGCATCTACAGCACCGCAGACATCGGGGCTCTGAGCTTTCCCTGACGAACAGGGCTTCGATATTTACCACCTGCTGCACCTGGGTGCCCACTGGAAAAAACCCCGAAAAATCACGAACGTCGGACGATTGCTCCCACTCCGAAAGTGCCAGCCAGTGAAGCTCCTGCTGCTCATCACCGGCCATTGGCAGCGCATCTACAGCACCACAGACATCGGGGCTCCGGGCTTTCCCTGACGAACAGGGCTTCGACGCTTACCACCAGCTGCACCTGGGCGCCCATTGGAAAAAAACCCAAGAAAAATCACGAACGTTGGACGGTTGCTCCCACACCAAAATTGCCAGCCAGTCAAGCTCTTGCTGCTCCTCCCCGGCCATTGGCAGCGCATCTACAGCACCACAGACATCGGGGCTCCGGGCTTTCCCTGACGAACAGGGCTTCGACGTTTACCACCAGCTGCACCTGGTCGCCCACTCCAGAAAAACCCTAAAAATCACGAACGTCGGACGATTGCTCCCACACAAAAAGTGCCAGCCAGTCAAGCTCCTGCTGCTCCTCACCGGCCATTGGCAGCGCATCTACAGCACCACAGACATCGGGGCTCCGGGCTTTCCCTGACGAACAGGGCTTGAACGTTTACCACCAGCTGCACCTGGGGGGCCCACTGAAAGAAACCCCTAAAAATCTGGAACGTCGGATGATTACTCCCACACCGAAAGTGCCAGCCAGTCAAGCTCTTGCTGCTCCTCACCGGCCATTGGCAGCGCATCTACAGCACCACAGACATCGGGGCTCCGGGCTTTCCCTGACGAACAGGGCTTCGACCTTTACCACCAGCTGCACCTGGGAGTCCACTCCAAAAAAACCCGAAAAATCACAAACGTCGGACGATTGCTCCCACACCGAAAGTGCCAGCCAGTCAAGCTCTTGCTGCTCCTCACCGGCCATTGGCAGCGCATCTACAGCACCAGAGACATCGGGGCTCCGGGCTTTCCCTGACGAACAGGGCTTCGACCTTTACCACCACCTGCACCTGGGCGCCCATTGGAAAAAAACCCAAGAAAAATCACGAACGTTGGACGATTGCTCCCACACCGAAAGTGCCAGCCAGTCAAGCTCTTGCTGCTCATCACCGGCCATTGGCAGCGCATCTACAGCACCACAGACATCGGGGCTCCGGGCTTTCCCTGACGAACAGGGCTTCGACGTTTACCACCAGCTGCACCTGGGGGGCCAACTGAAAAAAGCCCCGAAAAATCAAGAACGTCGGACGATTGCTCCCACACAAAAAGTGCCAGCCAGTCAAGCTCCTGCTGCTCCTCACCGGCCATTGGCAGCGCATCTACAGCACCACAGACATCGGGGCTCTGAGCTTTCCCTGACGAACAGGGCTTCGATATTTACCACCTGCTGCACCTGGGTGCCCACTGGAAAAAACCCCGAAAAATCACGAACGTCGGACGATTGCTCCCACTCCGAAAGTGCCAGCCAGTGAAGCTCCTGCTGCTCCTCAGCGGCCATTGGCAGCGCATCTACAGCACCACAGACATCGGGGCTCCGGGCTTTCCCTGACGAACAGGGCTTCGACGTTTACCACCAGCTGCACCTGGGCGCCCACTGAAAAAAACCCCGAAAAATCGGGAACGTCGGACGATTGCTCCCACACCAAAAGTGCCAGCCAGACAAGCCCTTGCTGCTCCTCACCGGCCATTGGCAGCGCATCTACAGCACCACAGACATCGGGGCTCCGGGCTTTCCCTGACGAACAGGGCTTCGACGTTTACCACCAGCTGCACCTGGTCGCCCACTCCAGAAAAACCCTAAAAATCACGAACGTCGGACGATTGCTCCCACACAAAAAGTGCCAGCCAGTCAAGCTCTTGCTGCTTCTCCCCTGACATTGGCAGCGCATCTACAGCACCACAGACATCGGGGCTCCGGGCTTTCCCTGACGAACAGGCCTTCGACGTTTACCACCACCTGCGCCTTGGAGTCCATTCCAAAAAAACCCGAAAAATCACGAACGTCGGACGATTGCTCCCACACCGAAAGTGCCAGCCAGTCAAGCTCTTCCTGCTCATCACCGGCCATTGGCAGCGCATCTACAGCACCACAGACATCGGGGCTCCGGGCTTTCCCTGACGAACAGGGCTTCGACGTTTACCACCAACTGCACCTGGGGGGCCCACTGAAAAAAACCCCGAAAAATCACGAACGTCGGACGATTGCTCCCACACAAAAAGTTCCAGCCAGTCAAGCTCTTGCTGCTTCTCCCCTGACATTGGCAGCGCATCTACAGCACCACAGACATCGGGGCTCCGGGCTTTCCCTGACGAACAGGGCTTCGACGTTTACCACCAGCTGCACCTGGGGGGCCCCCTGAAAAAAACCCCGAAAAATCATGAACGTCGGACGATTGCTCCCACACCGAAAGTGCCAGCCAGTCAAGCTCTTGCTGCTCCTCACCGGCCATTGGCAGCGCATCTACAGCACCACAGACATCGGGGCTCCGGGCTTTCCCTGACGAACAGGGCTTCGACGTTTACCACCAGCTGCACCTGGGCGCCCATTGGAAAAAAACCCAAGAAAAATCACGAACGTCGGACGATTGCTCCCACACAAAAAGTGACAGCTAGTCAAGCTCCTGCTGCTCCTCACCGGCCATTGGCAGCGCATCTACAGCACCACAGACATCGGGGCTCCGGGCTTTCCCTGACGAACAGGGCTTCGACGTTTACCACCAGCTGCACCTGGGCGCCCATTGGAAAAAAACCCAAGAAAAATCACGAACGTCGGACGATTGCTCCCACACAAAAAGTGACAGCCAGTCAAGCTCCTGCTGCTCCTCACCGGCCATTGGCAGCGCATCTACAGCACCACAGACATCGGGGCTCCGGGCTTTCCCTGACGAACAGGGCTTCGCTGTTTACCACCAGCTGCACCTGGGCACCCACTGGAAAAAAACCGCGAAAAATCATGAACGTCGGACGATTGCTCCCACACCGAAAGTGTCATCCAGTCAAGCTCTTGCTGCTCCTCACCGGCCATTGGCAGCGCATCTACAGCACCACAGACATCGGGGCTCCGGGCTTTCCCTGACGAACAGGGCTTGAACGTTTACCACCAGCTGCACCTGGGGGGCCCACTGAAAGAAACCCCTAAAAATCTGGAACGTCGGATGATTACTCCCACACCGAAAGTGCCAGCCAGTCAAGCTCTTGCTGCTCCTCACCGGCCATTGGCAGCGCATCTACAGCACCACAGACATCGGGGCTCCGGGCTTTCCCTGACGAACAGGGCTTCGACCTTTACCACCAGCTGCACCTGGGAGTCCACTCCAAAAAAACCCGAAAAATCACAAACGTCGGACGATTGCTCCCACACCGAAAGTGCCAGCCAGTCAAGCTCTTGCTGCTCCTCACCGGCCATTGGCAGCGCATCTACAGCACCAGAGACATCGGGGCTCCGGGCTTTCCCTGACGAACAGGGCTTCGACCTTTACCACCACCTGCACCTGGGCGCCCATTGGAAAAAAACCCAAGAAAAATCACGAACGTTGGACGATTGCTCCCACACCGAAAGTGCCAGCCAGTCAAGCTCTTGCTGCTCATCACCGGCCATTGGCAGCGCATCTACAGCACCACAGACATCGGGGCTCCGGGCTTTCCCTGACGAACAGGGCTTCGACGTTTACCACCAGCTGCACCTGGGGGGCCAACTGAAAAAAGCCCCGAAAAATCAAGAACGTCGGACGATTGCTCCCACACAAAAAGTGCCAGCCAGTCAAGCTCCTGCTGCTCCTCACCGGCCATTGGCAGCGCATCTACAGCACCACAGACATCGGGGCTCTGAGCTTTCCCTGACGAACAGGGCTTCGATATTTACCACCTGCTGCACCTGGGTGCCCACTGGAAAAAACCCCGAAAAATCACGAACGTCGGACGATTGCTCCCACTCCGAAAGTGCCAGCCAGTGAAGCTCCTGCTGCTCCTCAGCGGCCATTGGCAGCGCATCTACAGCACCACAGACATCGGGGCTCCGGGCTTTCCCTGACGAACAGGGCTTCGACGTTTACCACCAGCTGCACCTGGGCGCCCACTGAAAAAAACCCCGAAAAATCACGAACGTTGGACGATTGCTCCCACACCGAAAGTGCCAGCCAGTCAAGCTCTTGCTGCTCCTCCCCGGCCATTGGCAGCACATCTACAGCACCACAGACATCGGGGCTCCGGGCTTTCCCTGACGAAAAGGGCTTCGACCTTTACCACCACCTGTGCCTGGGAGTCCACTCCAAAAAAACCCGGAAAATCAGGAACGTCGGACGATTGCTCCCACACCGAAAGTTCCAGCCAGTCAAGCTCTTGCTGCTCATCACCGGCCATTGGCAGCGCATCTACAGCACCACAGACATCGGGGCTCCGGGCTTTCCCTGACGAACAGGGCTTCGACGTTTACCACCAGCTGCACCTGGGGGGCCCACTGAAAAAAACCCCGAAAAATCACGAACGTCGGACGATTGCTCCCACACCAAAAGTGCCAGCCAGACAAGCCCTTGCTGCTCCTCACCGGCCATTGGCAGCGCATCTACAGCACCACAGACATCGGGGCTCCGGGCTTTCCCTGACGAACAGGGCTTCGACGTTTACCACCAGCTGCACCTGGTCGCCCACTCCAGAAAAACCCTAAAAATCACGAACGTCGGACGATTGCTCCCACACAAAAAGTGCCAGCCAGTCAAGCTCTTGCTGCTTCTCCCCTGACATTGGCAGCGCATCTACAGCACCACAGACATCGGGGCTCCGGGCTTTCCCTGACGAACAGGCCTTCGACGTTTACCACCACCTGCGCCTTGGAGTCCATTCCAAAAAAACCCGAAAAATCACGAACGTCGGACGATTGCTCCCACACCGAAAGTGCCAGCCAGTCAAGCTCTTCCTGCTCATCACCGGCCATTGGCAGCGCATCTACAGCACCACAGACATCGGGGCTCCGGGCTTTCCCTGACGAACAGGGCTTCGCTGTTTACCACCAGCTGCACCTGGGCACCCACTGGAAAAAAACCGCGAAAAATCATGAACGTCGGACGATTGCTCCCACACCGAAAGTGTCATCCAGTCAAGCTCTTGCTGCTCCTCACCGGCCATTGGCAGCGCATCTACAGCACCACAGACATCGGGGCTCCGGGCTTTCCCTGACGAACAGGGCTTGAACGTTTACCACCAGCTGCACCTGGGGGGCCCACTGAAAGAAACCCCTAAAAATCTGGAACGTCGGATGATTACTCCCACACCGAAAGTGCCAGCCAGTCAAGCTCTTGCTGCTCCTCACCGGCCATTGGCAGCGCATCTACAGCACCACAGACATCGGGGCTCCGGGCTTTCCCTGACGAACAGGGCTTCGACCTTTACCACCAGCTGCACCTGGGAGTCCACTCCAAAAAAACCCGAAAAATCACAAACGTCGGACGATTGCTCCCACACCGAAAGTGCCAGCCAGTCAAGCTCTTGCTGCTCCTCACCGGCCATTGGCAGCGCATCTACAGCACCAGAGACATCGGGGCTCCGGGCTTTCCCTGACGAACAGGGCTTCGACCTTTACCACCACCTGCACCTGGGCGCCCATTGGAAAAAAACCCAAGAAAAATCACGAACGTTGGACGATTGCTCCCACACCGAAAGTGCCAGCCAGTCAAGCTCTTGCTGCTCATCACCGGCCATTGGCAGCGCATCTACAGCACCACAGACATCGGGGCTCCGGGCTTTCCCTGACGAACAGGGCTTCGACGTTTACCACCAGCTGCACCTGGGGGGCCAACTGAAAAAAGCCCCGAAAAATCAAGAACGTCGGACGATTGCTCCCACACAAAAAGTGCCAGCCAGTCAAGCTCCTGCTGCTCCTCACCGGCCATTGGCAGCGCATCTACAGCACCACAGACATCGGGGCTCTGAGCTTTCCCTGACGAACAGGGCTTCGATATTTACCACCTGCTGCACCTGGGTGCCCACTGGAAAAAACCCCGAAAAATCACGAACGTCGGACGATTGCTCCCACTCCGAAAGTGCCAGCCAGTGAAGCTCCTGCTGCTCCTCAGCGGCCATTGGCAGCGCATCTACAGCACCACAGACATCGGGGCTCCGGGCTTTCCCTGACGAACAGGGCTTCGACGTTTACCACCAGCTGCACCTGGGCGCCCACTGAAAAAAACCCCGAAAAATCACGAACGTTGGACGATTGCTCCCACACCGAAAGTGTCATCCAGTCAAGCTCTTGCTGCTCCTCACCGGCCATTGGCAGCGCATCTACAGCACCACAGACATCGGGGCTCCGGGCTTTCCCTGACGAACAGGGCTTCGACGTTTATCACCAGCTGCACCTGGGCGCCCATTGGAAAAAAACCCAAGAAAAATCACGAACGTTGGACGATTGCTCCCACACCAAAAGTGCCAGCCAGTCAAGCTCTTGCTGCTCCTCACCGGCCATTGGCAGCGCATCTACAGCACCACAGACATCGGGGCTCCGGGCTTTCCCTGACGAACAGGGCTTCGACTTTTACCACCAGCTGCACCTGGGCGCCCATTGGAAAAAAACCCAAGAAAAATCACGAACGTCGGACGATTGCTCCCACACCGAAAGTGCCAGCCAGTCAAGCTCTTGCTGCTCCTCACCGGCCATTGGCAGCGCATCTACAGCACCACAGACATCGGGGCTCCGGGCTTTCCCTGACGAACAGGGCTTCGACGTTTACCACCAGCTGCACCTGGGGGGCCCACTGAAAAAAACCCCGAAAAATCATGAACGTCGGACGATTGCTCCCACACAAAAAGTTCCAGCCAGTCAAGCTCTTGCTGCTTCTCCCCTGACATTGGCAGCGCATCTACAGCACCACAGACATCGGGGCTCCGGGCTTTCCCTGACGAACAGGCCTTTGACGTTTACCACCACCTGCGTCTGGGAGTCCATTCCAAAAAAACCCGAAAAATCACGAACGTCGGACGATTGCTCCCACACCGAAAGTGCCAGCCAGTCAAGCTCTTGCTGCTCCTCACCGGCCATTGGCAGCGCATCTACAGCACCACAGACATCGGGGCTCCGGGCTTTCCCTGACGAACAGGGCTTCGACGTTTACCACCAGCTGCACCTGGGCGCCCATTGGAAAAAAACCCAAGAAAAATCACGAAAGTTGGACGATTGCTCCCACACCAAAAGTGCCAGCCAGTCAAGCTCTTGCTGCTCATCACCGGCCATTGGCAGCGCATCTACAGCACCACAGACATCGGGGCTCCGGGCTTTCCCTGACGAACAGGGCTTCGACGTTTACCACCAGCTGCACCTGGGGGGCCCACTGAAAAAAACCCCGAAAAATCATGAACGTCGGACGATTGCTCCCACACCGAAACTGCCAGCCAGTCAAGCTCTTGCTGCTCGTCACCGGCCATTGGCAGCGCATCTACAGCACCACAGACATCGGGGCTCCGGGCTTTCCCTGACAAACAGGGCTTCGACGTTTACCACCAGCTGCACCTGGGCGCCCATTGGAAATAAACCCAAGAACAATCACGAACGTCGGACGATTGCTCCCACACAAAAAGTGCCAGCCAGTCAAGCTCCTGCTGCTCCTCACCGGCCATTGGCAGCGCATCTACAGCACCACAGACATCGGGGCTCCGGGCTTTCCCTGACGAACAGGGCTTCAACGTTTACCACCAGCTGCACCTGGGCGCCCATTGGAAAAAAACTCAAGAAAAATCATGAACGTCGGACGATTGCTCCCACACCGAAAGTGTCATCCAGTCAAGCTCTTGCTGCTCCTCACCGGCCATTGGCAGCGCATCTACAGCACCACAGACATCGGTGCTCTGGGCTTTCCCTGACGAACAGGGCTTCGACGTTTACCACCACCTGCGCCTGGGAGTCCACTCCAAAAAAACCCGAAAAATCACGAACATCGGACGATTGCTCCCACACCGAAAGTGCCAGCCAGTCAAGCTCTTGCTGCTCCTCACCAGCCATTGGCAGCGCATCTACAGCACCACAGACATCGGGGCTCCACGCTTTCCCTGACGAACAGGGCTTCGACTTTTACCACCAGCTGCACCTGGGGGGCCCACTGAAAGAAACCCCGAAAAATCTGGAACGTCGGATGATTACTCCCACACCGAAAGTGCCAGCCAGTCAAGCTCTTGCTGCTCCTCACCTGCCATTGGCAGCGCATCTACAGCACCACAGACATCGGGGCTCCGGGCTTTCCCTGACGAACAGGGCTTCGACCTTTACCACCAGCTGCACCTGGGGGGCCCACTGAAAAAACCCCGAAAAAGCATGAACGTCGGACGATTGCTCCGTCACCGAAAGTGCCAGCCAGTCAAGCTCTTGCTGCTCCTCCCCGGCCATTGGCAACACATCTACAGCACCACAGACATCGGGGCTCCGGGCTTTCCCTGACGAACAGGGCTTTGAATTTTACCACCACCTGCGCCTTGGAGTCCACTCCAAAAAAACCCAAAAAATCACAAACGTCAGACGATTGCTCCCACACCGAAACTGCCAGCCAGACAAGCTCTTGCTGCTCCTCCCCGGCCATTGGCAGCGCATCTACAGCACCACAGACATCGGGGCTCCGGGCTTTCCCTGACGAACAGGGCTTCGACGTTTACCACCAGCTGCACCTGGTCGCCCACTCCAGAAAAACCCGAAAAATCACGAACGTCAGACGATTGCTGCCACACAAAAAGTGCCAGCCAGTCAAGCTCCTGCTGCTCCTCACTGGCCATTGGCAGCGCATCTACAGCACCACAAACATCGGGGCTCCGAGCTTTCCCTGATGAACAGGGCTTCGATATTTACCACAAGCTGCACCTGGGCGCCCACTGGAAAAATCCCTGAAAAATCACGAACGTCGGACTATTGCTCCCACACCAAAAGTGCCAGCCAGTCAAGCTCTTGCTGCTCCTCACCGGCCATTGGCAGCGCATCTACAGCACCACAGACATCGGGGCTCCGGGCTTTCCCTGACGAACAGGGCTTCGACCTTTACCACCAGCTGCACCTGGGGGGCCCACTGAAAAAACCCCGAAAAATCATGAACGTCGGACGGTTGCTCCGACACCGAAAGTGCCAGCCAGTCAAGCTCTTGCTGCTCCTCCCCGGCCATTGGCAGCACATCTACAGCACCACAGACATCGGGGCTCCGGGTTTTCCCTGACGAACAGGGCTTCGACTTTTACCACCACCTGCGCCTGGGAGTCCACTCCAAAAAAACCCGAAAAATCACAAACGTCGGACGATTGCTCCCACACCGAACGTGCCAGCCAGACAAGCTCTTGCTGCTCCTCACCGGCCATTGGCAGCGCATCTACAGCACCACAGACATCGGGTCTCCGGGCTTTCCCTGACGAACAGGGGTTCGACGTTTACCACCAGCTGCACCTGGGCGCCCATTGGAAAAAAACCCAAGAAAAATCACGAACGTTGGACGATTGCTCCCACACCAAAAGTGCCAGCCAGTCAAGCTCTTGCTGCTCCTCACCGGCCATTGGCAGCGCATCTACAGCACCACAGACATCGGGGCTCCGGGCTTTCCCTGACGAACAGTGCTTCGTCGTTTACCACCACCTGCACCTGCGCGCCCATTGGAAAAAAACCCAAGAAAAATCACGAACGTCGGACGATTGCTCCCACACAAAAAGTGCCAGCCAGTCAAGCTCCTGCTGCTCCTCACCGGCCCTTGGCAGCGCATCTACAGCACCACAGACATCGGGGGTCTGGGCTTTCCCTGACGAACAGGGCTTTGACGTTTACAACCATCTGCACCTGGTCGCCCACGCCAAAAAAAACCGAAAAATCACGAACGTTGGACGATTGCTCCCACACAAAAAGTGCCAGCCAGTCAAGCTCTTGCTGCTCCTCACCGGCCATTGGCAGAGCATCTACAGCACCACAGACATCGGGGCTCCGGGCTTTCCCTGACGAACAGGGCTTCGACGTTTACCACCAGCTGCACCTGGGCGCCCATTGGAAAAAAACCCAAGAAAAATCACGAACGTTGGACAATTGCTCCCACACCGAAAGTGCCAGCAACTCAAGCTGTTACTGCTCCTCACCGGCCATTGGCAGCGCATCTACAGCACCACAGACATCGGGGCTCCGAGCTTTCCCTGACGAACAGGGCTTCGACGTTTACCACCAGCTGCACCTGGGGGGCCCACTCCAAAAAAACACGAAAAATCACGAACGTCGGACGATTACTCCCACACAAAAAGTGCCAGCCAGTGAAGCTCTTGCTGCTCCTCACCGGCCATTGGCAGCCCATCTACAGCACCACAGACATCGGGGCTCCGGGCTTTCCCTGATGTAAAGGGCTTCGACGTTTACCACCAGCTGCACCTGGGCGCCCACTGGAAAAAAACCCCGAAATATCACGAACGTCGGACGATTGCTCCCACACCGAAAGTGCCAGCCAGTAAAGCTCTTGCTGCTCCTCACCGGCCATTGGCAGCGCATCTACAGCACCACAGACATCGGGGCTCCGGGCTTTCCCTGCCGAACAGGGCTTCGACGTTTACCACCAGCTGCACCTCGGTGCCCACTAAAAAAAAAAAAACCCAAAAATCACGAACGTTGGACGATTGCTCCCACACAAAAAGTGCCAGCCAGTCAAGCTCTTGCTGCTCCTCACCGGCCATTGGCAGCGCATCTACAGCACCACAGATATCAGGGCTCTGGGCTTTCCCTGTCGAACAGGGCTTCGACGTTTACCACCAGCTGCGCCTGGGCGCCCACTAAAAAAAAACCCAAAACATCACGAACTTCGGACGATTGCTCCCACACTGAAAGTGCCAGCCAGTGAAGCTCTTGCTGCTCCTCACCGGGCATTGGCAGCGCATCTACAGCACCACAGACATCGGGGCTCCGGGCTTTCCCTGACGAACAGGGCTTCGACGTTTACCACCAGCTGCACCTGGGCGCCCACTGGAAAAAAACCCAAGAAAAATCACAAACGTTGGACGATTGCTCCCACACCAAATGTGCCAGCCAGTCAAGCTTTTGCTGCTCCTCACCGGCCATTGGCAGCGCATCTACAGCACCACAGACATCGGGGCTCTGGGCTTTCCCTGACGAACAGGGCTTCGACGTTTACCACCAGCTGCACCTGGGGGCCCACTGAAAAAAACCCCGAAAAATCACGAACGTCTGACTATTGCTCCCACTCCGAAAGTGCAAGACAGTCAAGCTCTTGCTGCTCCTCACCGGCCATTGGCAGCACATCTACAGCACGACAGAAATCGGGGCTCCGGGCTTTCCCTGACGAACAGGGCTTCGACGTTTACCACCAGCTGCACCTGGTCGCCCACTCCAAAAAAACCCAAAAAATCACAAACGTCGGACGATTGCTCCCACACCGAAAGTGCCAGCCAGTCAAGCTCTTGCTGCTCCTCACCGGCCATTGGCAGCGCATCTACAGCACCACAGACATCAGGGCTCCGGGCTTTCCCTGATGAAAAGGGCTTCGACTTTTACCACCAGCTGCACCTGGGCGCTCACTGAAAGAAAAACCCCGAAAAATCACGAACGTCGGACGATTGCTCCCACACCGAAAGTGCCAGCCAGTCAAGCTCTTGCTGCTCCTCACCGGCCATTGGCAGCGCATCTACAGCACCACAGACATCGGGGCTCCGGGCTTTCCCTGACGAACAGGGCTTGAACGTTTACCACCAGCTGCACCTGGGGGGCCCACTGAAAGAAACCCCGAAAAATCGGGAACGTCGGATGATTACTCCCACACCGAAAGTGCCAGCCAGTCAAGCTCTTGCTGCTCCTCCCCGGCCATTGTCAGCGCATCTACAGCACCACAGACATCGGGGCTCCGGGCTTTCCCTGACGAACAGGGCTTCGACGCTTACCACCAGCTGCACCTGGGCGCCCATTGGAAAAAAACCCAAGAAAAATCACGAACGTTGGACGATTGCTCCCACACCGAAAGTGCCAGCCAGTCAAGATCTTGCTGCTCCTCACCGGCCATTGGCAGCGCATCTACAGCACCACAGACATCGGGGCTCCGGGCTTTCCCTGACGAACAGGGCTTCGACGTTTACCACCAGCTGCACCTGGGAGTCCACTCCAAAAAAACCCGAAAAATCACAAACGTCGGACGATTGCTCCCACACCGAAAGTGCCAGCCAGTCAAGCTCTTGCTGCTCCTCACCGGCCATTGGCAGCGCATCTACAGCACCACAGACATCGGGGCTCCGGGCTTTCCCTGACGAACAGGGCTTCGACGTTTACCACCAGCTGCACCTGGGGGGCCCACTGAAAAAAACCCCGAAAAATCATGAACGTCGGACGATTGCTCCCACACAAAAAGTTCCAGCCAGTCAAGCTCTTGCTGCTCCTCCCCGGCCATTGGCAGCGCATCTACAGCACCACAGACATCGGGGCTCCGGGCTTTCCCTGACGAACAGGGCTTCGACGTTTACCACCAGCTGCACCTGGGCGCCCACTGAAAAAAACCCCGAAAAATCACGAACGTCGGACGATTGCTCCCACACCGAAAGTGCCAGCCAGTCAAGCTCTTGCTGCTCCTCCCCGGCCATTGGCAGCACATCTACAGCACCACAGACATCGGGGCTCCGGGCTTTCCCTGACGAACAGGGCTTCGACGTTTACCACCAGCTGCACCTGGGCGCCCACTGAAAAAAACCCCGAAAAATCACGAACGTCGGACGATTGCTCCCACACAAAAAGTGCCAGCCAGTCAAGCTCCTGCTGCTCCTCACCGGCCATTGGCAGCGCATCTACAGCACCACAGACATTGGGGCTCCGGGCTTTCCCTGACGAACAGGGCTTGAACGTTTACCACCAGCTGCACCTGGGGGCCCCACTGAAAAAAACCCCGAAAAAGCATGAACGTCAAACGATTGCACCCACACTGAAAGTGCCAGCCAGTCAAGCTCTTGCTGCTCCTCACCGGCCATTGGCAGCACATCTACAGCACCACAGACATCGGGGTTCCGGGCTTTCCCTGACGAACAGGGCTTCGACGTTTACCATTACCTGTGCCTGGGAGTCCACTCCAAAAAAACCCGAAAAATCACAAACGTCGGACGATTGCTCCCACACCGAAAGTGCCAGCCAGTCAAGCTCTTGCTGCTCCTCACCGGCCATTGGCAGCGCATCTACAGCACCACAGACATCGGGGCTCCGGGCTTTCCCTGACGAACAGGGCTTCGACGTTTACCACCAGCTGCACCTGGGGGGCCCACTGAAAAAAACCCCGAAAAATCACGAACGTCGGACGATTGCTCCCACACAAAAAGTGCCAGCCAGTCAAGCTCTTGCTGCTCCTCCCCGGCCATTGGCAGCGCATCTACAGCACCACAGACATCGGGGCTCCGGGCTTTCCCTGACGAAAAGGGTTTCGACGTTTACCACCAGCTGCACCTGGGCGCACATTGGAAAAAAACCCAAGAAAAATCACGAACGTCGGACGATTGCTCCCACACCAAAAGTGCCAGCCAGTCAAGCTCTTGCTGCTCCTCACCGGCCATTGGCAGCGCATCTACAGCACCACAGACATCGGGGCTCCAGGCTTTCCCTGACGAACAGGGCTTGAACATTTACCACCAGCTGCACCTGGGGGGCCCACTGAAAGAAACCCCGAAAAATCGGGAACGTCGGATGATTACTCCCACACCGAAAGTGCCAGCCAGTCAAGCTCTTGCTGCTCCTCACCGGCCATTGGCAGCGCATCTACAGCACCACAGACATCGGGGCTCCGGGCTTTCCCTGACGAACAGGGCTTCGACGCTTACCACCAGCTGCACCTGGGCGCCCATTGGAAAAAAACCCAAGAAAAATCACGAACGTTGGACGATTGCTCCCACACCGAAAGTGCCAGCCAGTCAAGCTCTTGCTGCTCCTCACCGGCCATTGGCAGCGCATCTACAGCACCACAGACATCGGGGCTCCGGGCTTTCCCTGACGAACAGGGCTTCGACGTTTACCACCAGCTGCACCTGGGCGTCCACTCCAAAAAAACCCGAAAAATCACAAACGTCGGACGATTGCTCCCACACCGAAAGTGCCAGCCAGTCAAGCTCTTGCTGCTCCTCACCGGCCATTGGCAGCGCATCTACAGCACCACAGACATCGGGGCTCCGGGCTTTCCCTGATGAACAGGGCTTCGACCTTTACCACCACCTGCACCTGGGCGACCATTGGAAAAAAACCCAAGAAAAATCACGAACGTTGGACGATTGCTCCCACACCGAAAGTGCCAGCCAGTCAAGCTCTTGCTGCTCATCACCGGCCCTTGGCAGCGCATCTACAGCACCACAGACATCGGGGCTCCGGGCTTTCCCTGACGAACAGGGCTTCGTCGTTTACCACCAGCTGCACCTGGGGGGCCAACTGAAAAAAGCCCCGAAAAATCATGAACGTCGGACGATTGCTCCCACACAAAAAGTGCCAGCCAGTCAAGCTCCTGCTGCTCCTCAGCGGCCATTGGCAGCGCATCTACAGCACCACAGACATCGGGGCTCTGAGCTTTCCCTGACGAACAGGGCTTCGATATTTACCACCTGCTGCACCTGGGTGCCCACTGGAAAAAACCCCGAAAAATCACGAACGTCGGACGATTGCTCCCACTCCGAAAGTGCCAGCCAGTGAAGCTCCTGCTGCTCCTCACCGGCCATTGGCAGCACATCTACAGCACCACAGACATCGGGGCTCCGGGCTTTCCCTGACGAACAGGGCTTCGACGTTTACCACCAGCTGCACCTGGGCGCCCACTGAAAAAAACCCCGAAAAATCACGAACGTCGGACGATTGCTCCCACACCGAAAGTGCCAGCCAGTCAAGCTCTTGCTGCTCCTCACCGGCCATTGGCAGCACATCTACAGCACCACAGACATCGGGGCTCCGGGCTTTCCCTGACGAAAAGGGCTTCGACCTTTACCACCACCTGTGCCTGGGAGTCCACTCCAAAAAAACCCGGAAAATCACGAACGTCGGACGATTGGTCCCACACCGAAAGTTCCAGCCAGTCAAGCTCTTGCTGCTCCTCACCGGCCATTGGCAGCGCATCTACAGCACCACAGACGTCGGGGCTCCGGGCTTTCCCTGACGAACAGGGGTTCGACGTTTACCACCAGCTGCACCTGGGCGCCCATTGGAAAAAAACCCAAGAAAAATCACGAACGTTGGACGATTGCTCCCACACCAAAAGTGCCAGCCAGTCAAGCTCTTGCTGCTCCTCACCGGCCATTGGCAGCGCATCTACAGCACCACAGACATCGGGGCTCCGGGCTTTCCCTGACGAACAGGGCTTCGACGTTTACCACCACCTGCACCTGGGCGCCCATTGGAAAAAAACCCAAGAAAAATCACGAACGTTGGACGATTGCTCCCACACAAAAAGTGCCAGCCAGTCAAGCTCTTGCTGCTCCTCACCAGCCATTGGCAGCGCATCTACAGCACCACAGACATCGGGGCTCCGGGCTTTCCCTGACGAACAGGGCTTCGATGTTTACCACCAGCTGCACCTGGGCGCCCACTGAAAAAAACCCAAGAAAAATCGGGAACGTCGGATGATTACTCCCACACCGAAAGTGCCAGCCAGTCAAGCTCTTGCTGCTCCTCACCGGCCATTGGCAGCGCATCTACAGCACCACAGACATCGGGGCTCCGGGCTTTCCCTGACGAACAGGGCTTCGACGTTTACCACCAGCTGCACCTGGGAGTCCACTCCAAAAAAACCCGAAAAATCACAAACGTCGGACGATTGCTCCCACACCGAAAGTGCCAGCCAGTAAAGCTCTTGCTGCTCCTCACCGGCCATTGGCAGCGCATCTGCAGCACCACAGACATCGGGGCTCCGGGCTTTCCCTGACGAACAGGGCTTCGACGTTTACCACCAGCTGCACCTGGGGGGCCCACTGAAAAAAAACCCAAAAATTCATGAACGTCGGACGATTGCTCCCACACAAAAAGTTCCAGCCAGTCAAGCTCTTGCTGCTCCTCCCCGGCCATTGGCAGCGCATCTACAGCACCACAGACATCGGGGCTCCGAGCTTTCCCTGACGAACAGGGCTTCGACGTTTACCACCAGCTGCACCTGGGGGGCCCACTCCAAAAAAACACGAAAAATCACGAACGTCGGACGATTACTCCCACACAAAAAGTGCCAGCCAGTGAAGCTCTTGCTGCTCCTCACCGGCCATTGGCAGCCCATCTACAGCACCACAGACATCGGGGCTCCGGGCTTTCCCTGATGTAAAGGGCTTCGACGTTTACCACCAGCTGCACCTGGGCGCCCACTGGAAAAAAACCCCGAAATATCACGAACGTCGGACGATTGCTCCCACACCGAAAGTGCCAGCCAGTAAAGCTCTTGCTGCTCCTCACCGGCCATTGGCAGCGCATCTACAGCACCACAGACATCGGGGCTCCGGGCTTTCCCTGCCGAACAGGGCTTCGACGTTTACCACCAGCTGCACCTCGGTGCCCACTAAAAAAAAAAAAACCCAAAAATCACGAACGTCGGACGATTGCTCCCACACCGAAAGTGCCAGCCAGTCAAGCTCTTGCTGCTCCTCACCGGCCATTGGCAGCGCATCTACAGCACCACAGATATCAGGGCTCTGGGCTTTCCCTGTCGAACAGGGCTTCGACGTTTACCACCAGCTGCGCCTGGGCGCCCACTAAAAAAAAACCCAAAACATCACGAACTTCGGACGATTGCTCCCACACTGAAAGTGCCAGCCAGTCAAGCTCTTGCTGCTCCTCACCGGCCATTGGCAGTGCATCTACAGCACCACAGACATCGGGGCTCCACGCTTTCCCTGACGAACAGGGCTTCGACGTTTACCACCAGCTGCACCTGGTCGCCCACTCCAAAAAAACACGAAAAATCACGAACGTTGGACGATTACTCCCACACAAGAAGTGCCAGCCAGTGAAGCTCTTGCTGCTCCTCACCGGGCATTGGCAGCGCATCTACAGCACCACAGACATCGGGGCTCCGGGCTTTCCCTGACGAACAGGGCTTCGACGTTTACCACCAGCTGCACCTGGGCGCCCACTGGAAAAAAACCCAAGAAAAATCACAAACGTTGGACGATTGCTCCCACACCAAATGTGCCAGCCAGTCAAGCTTTTGCTGCTCCTCACCGGCCATTGGCAGCGCATCTACAGCACCACAGACATCGGGGCTCTGGGCTTTCCCTGACGAACAGGGCTTCGACGTTTACCACCAGCTGCACCTGGGGGCCCACTGAAAAAAACCCCGAAAAATCACGAACGTCTGACTATTGCTCCCACTCCGAAAGTGCAAGACAGTCA
Source organism: Chlamydotis macqueenii (assembly GCF_036417535.1). NCBI lineage: Eukaryota > Metazoa > Chordata > Aves > Otidiformes > Otididae > Chlamydotis > Chlamydotis macqueenii. The sequence goes on along the minus strand of NC_141592.1, from coordinate 30,317,883 downwards.
AGCTCTTGCTGCTCCTCACCGGCCATTGGCAGCACATCTACAGCACGACAGAAATCGGGGCTCCGGGCTTTCCCTGACGAACAGGGCTTCGACGTTTACCACCAGCTGCACCTGGTCGCCCACTCCAAAAAAACCCAAAAAATCACAAACGTCGGACGATTGCTCCCACACCGAAAGTGCCAGCCAGTCAAGCTCTTGCTGCTCCTCACCGGCCATTGGCAGCGCATCTACAGCACCACAGACATCAGGGCTCCGGGCTTTCCCTGATGAAAAGGGCTTCGACTTTTACCACCAGCTGCACCTGGGCGCTCACTGAAAGAAAAACCCCGAAAAATCACGAACGTCGGACGATTGCTCCCACACCGAAAGTGCCAGCCAGTCAAGCTCTTGCTGCTCCTCACCGGCCATTGGCAGCGCATCTACAGCACCACAGACATCGGGGCTCCGGGCTTTCCCTGACGAACAGGGCTTGAACGTTTACCACCAGCTGCACCTGGGGGGCCCACTGAAAGAAACCCCGAAAAATCGGGAACGTCGGATGATTACTCCCACACCGAAAGTGCCAGCCAGTCAAGCTCTTGCTGCTCCTCCCCGGCCATTGGCAGCGCATCTACAGCACCACAGACATCGGGGCTCCGGGCTTTCCCTGACGAAAAGGGTTTCGACGTTTACCACCAGCTGCACCTGGGCGCACATTGGAAAAAAACCCAAGAAAAATCACGAACGTCGGACGATTGCTCCCACACCAAAAGTGCCAGCCAGTCAAGCTCTTGCTGCTCCTCACCGGCCATTGGCAGCGCATCTACAGCACCACAGACATCGGGGCTCCAGGCTTTCCCTGACGAACAGGGCTTGAACATTTACCACCAGCTGCACCTGGGGGGCCCACTGAAAGAAACCCCGAAAAATCGGGAACGTCGGATGATTACTCCCACACCGAAAGTGCCAGCCAGTCAAGCTCTTGCTGCTCCTCACCGGCCATTGGCAGCGCATCTACAGCACCACAGACATCGGGGCTCCGGGCTTTCCCTGACGAACAGGGCTTCGACGCTTACCACCAGCTGCACCTGGGCGCCCATTGGAAAAAAACCCAAGAAAAATCACGAACGTTGGACGATTGCTCCCACACCGAAAGTGCCAGCCAGTCAAGCTCTTGCTGCTCCTCACCGGCCATTGGCAGCGCATCTACAGCACCACAGACATCGGGGCTCCGGGCTTTCCCTGACGAACAGGGCTTCGACGTTTACCACCAGCTGCACCTGGGCGTCCACTCCAAAAAAACCCGAAAAATCACAAACGTCGGACGATTGCTCCCACACCGAAAGTGCCAGCCAGTCAAGCTCTTGCTGCTCCTCACCGGCCATTGGCAGCGCATCTACAGCACCACAGACATCGGGGCTCCGGGCTTTCCCTGACGAACAGGGCTTCGACCTTTACCACCACCTGCACCTGGGCGACCATTGGAAAAAAACCCAAGAAAAATCACGAACGTTGGACGATTGCTCCCACACCGAAAGTGCCAGCCAGTCAAGCTCTTGCTGCTCATCACCGGCCCTTGGCAGCGCATCTACAGCACCACAGACATCGGGGCTCCGGGCTTTCCCTGACGAACAGGGCTTCGTCGTTTACCACCAGCTGCACCTGGGGGGCCAACTGAAAAAAGCCCCGAAAAATCATGAACGTCGGACGATTGCTCCCACACAAAAAGTGCCAGCCAGTCAAGCTCCTGCTGCTCCTCAGCGGCCATTGGCAGCGCATCTACAGCACCACAGACATCGGGGCTCTGAGCTTTCCCTGACGAACAGGGCTTCGATATTTACCACCTGCTGCACCTGGGTGCCCACTGGAAAAAACCCCGAAAAATCACGAACGTCGGACGATTGCTCCCACTCCGAAAGTGCCAGCCAGTGAAGCTCCTGCTGCTCCTCACCGGCCATTGGCAGCACATCTACAGCACCACAGACATCGGGGCTCCGGGCTTTCCCTGACGAACAGGGCTTCGACGTTTACCACCAGCTGCACCTGGGCGCCCACTGAAAAAAACCCCGAAAAATCACGAACGTCGGACGATTGCTCCCACACCGAAAGTGCCAGCCAGTCAAGCTCTTGCTGCTCCTCACCGGCCATTGGCAGCACATCTACAGCACCACAGACATCGGGGCTCCGGGCTTTCCCTGACGAAAAGGGCTTCGACCTTTACCACCACCTGTGCCTGGGAGTCCACTCCAAAAAAACCCGGAAAATCACGAACGTCGGACGATTGGTCCCACACCGAAAGTTCCAGCCAGTCAAGCTCTTGCTGCTCCTCACCGGCCATTGGCAGCGCATCTACAGCACCACAGACGTCGGGGCTCCGGGCTTTCCCTGACGAACAGGGGTTCGACGTTTACCACCAGCTGCACCTGGGCGCCCATTGGAAAAAAACCCAAGAAAAATCACGAACGTTGGACGATTGCTCCCACACCAAAAGTGCCAGCCAGTCAAGCTCTTGCTGCTCCTCACCGGCCATTGGCAGCGCATCTACAGCACCACAGACATCGGGGCTCCGGGCTTTCCCTGACGAACAGGGCTTCGACGTTTACCACCACCTGCACCTGGGCGCCCATTGGAAAAAAACCCAAGAAAAATCACGAACGTTGGACGATTGCTCCCACACAAAAAGTGCCAGCCAGTCAAGCTCTTGCTGCTCCTCACCAGCCATTGGCAGCGCATCTACAGCACCACAGACATCGGGGCTCCGGGCTTTCCCTGACGAACAGGGCTTCGATGTTTACCACCAGCTGCACCTGGGCGCCCACTGAAAAAAACCCAAGAAAAATCGGGAACGTCGGATGATTACTCCCACACCGAAAGTGCCAGCCAGTCAAGCTCTTGCTGCTCCTCACCGGCCATTGGCAGCGCATCTACAGCACCACAGACATCGGGGCTCCGGGCTTTCCCTGACGAACAGGGCTTCGACGTTTACCACCAGCTGCACCTGGGAGTCCACTCCAAAAAAACCCGAAAAATCACAAACGTCGGACGATTGCTCCCACACCGAAAGTGCCAGCCAGTAAAGCTCTTGCTGCTCCTCACCGGCCATTGGCAGCGCATCTGCAGCACCACAGACATCGGGGCTCCGGGCTTTCCCTGACGAACAGGGCTTCGACGTTTACCACCAGCTGCACCTGGGGGGCCCACTGAAAAAAAACCCAAAAATTCATGAACGTCGGACGATTGCTCCCACACAAAAAGTTCCAGCCAGTCAAGCTCTTGCTGCTCCTCCCCGGCCATTGGCAGCGCATCTACAGCACCACAGACATCGGGGCTCCGAGCTTTCCCTGACGAACAGGGCTTCGACGTTTACCACCAGCTGCACCTGGGGGGCCCACTCCAAAAAAAACACGAAAAATCACGAACGTCGGACGATTACTCCCACACAAAAAGTGCCAGCCAGTGAAGCTCTTGCTGCTCCTCACCGGCCATTGGCAGCCCATCTACAGCACCACAGACATCGGGGCTCCGGGCTTTCCCTGATGTAAAGGGCTTCGACGTTTACCACCAGCTGCACCTGGGCGCCCACTGGAAAAAAACCCCGAAATATCACGAACGTCGGACGATTGCTCCCACACCGAAAGTGCCAGCCAGTAAAGCTCTTGCTGCTCCTCACCGGCCATTGGCAGCGCATCTACAGCACCACAGACATCGGGGCTCCGGGCTTTCCCTGCCGAACAGGGCTTCGACGTTTACCACCAGCTGCACCTCGGTGCCCACTAAAAAAAAAAAAACCCAAAAATCACGAACGTCGGACGATTGCTCCCACACCGAAAGTGCCAGCCAGTCAAGCTCTTGCTGCTCCTCACCGGCCATTGGCAGCGCATCTACAGCACCACAGATATCAGGGCTCTGGGCTTTCCCTGTCGAACAGGGCTTCGACGTTTACCACCAGCTGCGCCTGGGCGCCCACTAAAAAAAAACCCAAAACATCACGAACTTCGGACGATTGCTCCCACACTGAAAGTGCCAGCCAGTCAAGCTCTTGCTGCTCCTCACCGGCCATTGGCAGTGCATCTACAGCACCACAGACATCGGGGCTCCACGCTTTCCCTGACGAACAGGGCTTCGACGTTTACCACCAGCTGCACCTGGTCGCCCACTCCAAAAAAACACGAAAAATCACGAACGTTGGACGATTACTCCCACACAAGAAGTGCCAGCCAGTGAAGCTCTTGCTGCTCCTCACCGGGCATTGGCAGCGCATCTACAGCACCACAGACATCGGGGCTCCGGGCTTTCCCTGACGAACAGGGCTTCGACGTTTACCACCAGCTGCACCTGGGCGCCCACTGGAAAAAAACCCAAGAAAAATCACAAACGTTGGACGATTGCTCCCACACCAAATGTGCCAGCCAGTCAAGCTTTTGCTGCTCCTCACCGGCCATTGGCAGCGCATCTACAGCACCACAGACATCGGGGCTCTGGGCTTTCCCTGACGAACAGGGCTTCGACGTTTACCACCAGCTGCACCTGGGGGCCCACTGAAAAAAACCCCGAAAAATCACGAACGTCTGACTATTGCTCCCACTCCGAAAGTGCAAGACAGTCAAGCTCTTGCTGCTCCTCACCGGCCATTGGCAGCACATCTACAGCACGACAGAAATCGGGGCTCCGGGCTTTCCCTGACGAACAGGGCTTCGACGTTTACCACCAGCTGCACCTGGTCGCCCACTCCAAAAAAACCCAAAAAATCACAAACGTCGGACGATTGCTCCCACACCGAAAGTGCCAGCCAGTCAAGCTCTTGCTGCTCCTCACCGGCCATTGGCAGCGCATCTACAGCACCACAGACATCAGGGCTCCGGGCTTTCCCTGATGAAAAGGGCTTCGACTTTTACCACCAGCTGCACCTGGGCGCTCACTGAAAGAAAAACCCCGAAAAATCACGAACGTCGGACGATTGCTCCCACACCGAAAGTGCCAGCCAGTCAAGCTCTTGCTGCTCCTCACCGGCCATTGGCAGCGCATCTACAGCACCACAGACATCGGGGCTCCGGGCTTTCCCTGACGAACAGGGCTTGAACGTTTACCACCAGCTGCACCTGGGGGGCCCACTGAAAGAAACCCCGAAAAATCGGGAACGTCGGATGATTACTCCCACACCGAAAGTGCCAGCCAGTCAAGCTCTTGCTGCTCCTCCCCGGCCATTGTCAGCGCATCTACAGCACCACAGACATCGGGGCTCCGGGCTTTCCCTGACGAACAGGGCTTCGACGCTTACCACCAGCTGCACCTGGGCGCCCATTGGAAAAAAACCCAAGAAAAATCACGAACGTTGGACGATTGCTCCCACACCGAAAGTGCCAGCCAGTCAAGATCTTGCTGCTCCTCACCGGCCATTGGCAGCGCATCTACAGCACCACAGACATCGGGGCTCCGGGCTTTCCCTGACGAACAGGGCTTCGACGTTTACCACCAGCTGCACCTGGGAGTCCACTCCAAAAAAACCCGAAAAATCACAAACGTCGGACGATTGCTCCCACACCGAAAGTGCCAGCCAGTCAAGCTCTTGCTGCTCCTCACCGGCCATTGGCAGCGCATCTACAGCACCACAGACATCGGGGCTCCGGGCTTTCCCTGACGAACAGGGCTTCGACGTTTACCACCAGCTGCACCTGGGGGGCCCACTGAAAAAAACCCCGAAAAATCATGAACGTCGGACGATTGCTCCCACACAAAAAGTTCCAGCCAGTCAAGCTCTTGCTGCTCCTCCCCGGCCATTGGCAGCGCATCTACAGCACCACAGACATCGGGGCTCCGGGCTTTCCCTGACGAACAGGGCTTCGACGTTTACCACCAGCTGCACCTGGGCGCCCACTGAAAAAAACCCCGAAAAATCACGAACGTCGGACGATTGCTCCCACACCGAAAGTGCCAGCCAGTCAAGCTCTTGCTGCTCCTCCCCGGCCATTGGCAGCACATCTACAGCACCACAGACATCGGGGCTCCGGGCTTTCCCTGACGAACAGGGCTTCGACGTTTACCACCAGCTGCACCTGGGCGCCCACTGAAAAAAACCCCGAAAAATCACGAACGTCGGACGATTGCTCCCACACAAAAAGTGCCAGCCAGTCAAGCTCCTGCTGCTCCTCACCGGCCATTGGCAGCGCATCTACAGCACCACAGACATTGGGGCTCCGGGCTTTCCCTGACGAACAGGGCTTGAACGTTTACCACCAGCTGCACCTGGGGGCCCCACTGAAAAAAACCCCGAAAAAGCATGAACGTCAAACGATTGCACCCACACTGAAAGTGCCAGCCAGTCAAGCTCTTGCTGCTCCTCACCGGCCATTGGCAGCACATCTACAGCACCACAGACATCGGGGTTCCGGGCTTTCCCTGACGAACAGGGCTTCGACGTTTACCATTACCTGTGCCTGGGAGTCCACTCCAAAAAAACCCGAAAAATCACAAACGTCGGACGATTGCTCCCACACCGAAAGTGCCAGCCAGTCAAGCTCTTGCTGCTCCTCACCGGCCATTGGCAGCGCATCTACAGCACCACAGACATCGGGGCTCCGGGCTTTCCCTGACGAACAGGGCTTCGACGTTTACCACCAGCTGCACCTGGGGGGCCCACTGAAAAAAACCCCGAAAAATCACGAACGTCGGACGATTGCTCCCACACAAAAAGTGCCAGCCAGTCAAGCTCTTGCTGCTCCTCCCCGGCCATTGGCAGCGCATCTACAGCACCACAGACATCGGGGCTCCGGGCTTTCCCTGACGAAAAGGGTTTCGACGTTTACCACCAGCTGCACCTGGGCGCACATTGGAAAAAAACCCAAGAAAAATCACGAACGTCGGACGATTGCTCCCACACCAAAAGTGCCAGCCAGTCAAGCTCTTGCTGCTCCTCACCGGCCATTGGCAGCGCATCTACAGCACCACAGACATCGGGGCTCCAGGCTTTCCCTGACGAACAGGGCTTGAACATTTACCACCAGCTGCACCTGGGGGGCCCACTGAAAGAAACCCCGAAAAATCGGGAACGTCGGATGATTACTCCCACACCGAAAGTGCCAGCCAGTCAAGCTCTTGCTGCTCCTCACCGGCCATTGGCAGCGCATCTACAGCACCACAGACATCGGGGCTCCGGGCTTTCCCTGACGAACAGGGCTTCGACGCTTACCACCAGCTGCACCTGGGCGCCCATTGGAAAAAAACCCAAGAAAAATCACGAACGTTGGACGATTGCTCCCACACCGAAAGTGCCAGCCAGTCAAGCTCTTGCTGCTCCTCACCGGCCATTGGCAGCGCATCTACAGCACCACAGACATCGGGGCTCCGGGCTTTCCCTGACGAACAGGGCTTCGACGTTTACCACCAGCTGCACCTGGGCGTCCACTCCAAAAAAACCCGAAAAATCACAAACGTCGGACGATTGCTCCCACACCGAAAGTGCCAGCCAGTCAAGCTCTTGCTGCTCCTCACCGGCCATTGGCAGCGCATCTACAGCACCACAGACATCGGGGCTCCGGGCTTTCCCTGACGAACAGGGCTTCGACCTTTACCACCACCTGCACCTGGGCGACCATTGGAAAAAAACCCAAGAAAAATCACGAACGTTGGACGATTGCTCCCACACCGAAAGTGCCAGCCAGTCAAGCTCTTGCTGCTCATCACCGGCCCTTGGCAGCGCATCTACAGCACCACAGACATCGGGGCTCCGGGCTTTCCCTGACGAACAGGGCTTCGTCGTTTACCACCAGCTGCACCTGGGGGGCCAACTGAAAAAAGCCCCGAAAAATCATGAACGTCGGACGATTGCTCCCACACAAAAAGTGCCAGCCAGTCAAGCTCCTGCTGCTCCTCAGCGGCCATTGGCAGCGCATCTACAGCACCACAGACATCGGGGCTCTGAGCTTTCCCTGACGAACAGGGCTTCGATATTTACCACCTGCTGCACCTGGGTGCCCACTGGAAAAAACCCCGAAAAATCATGAACGTCGGACGATTGCTCCCACACAAAAAGTGCCAGCCAGTCAAGCTCTTGCTGCTCCTCACCGGCCATTGGCAGCGCATCTACAGCACCACAGACATCGGGGCTCCGGGCTTTCCCTGACGAACAGGGCTTCGATGTTTACCACCAGCTGCACCTGGGCGCCCACTGAAAAAAACCCAAGAAAAATCGGGAACGTCGGATGATTACTCCCACACCGAAAGTGCCAGCCAGTCAAGCTCTTGCTGCTCCTCACCGGCCATTGGCAGCGCATCTACAGCACCACAGACATCGGGGCTCCGGGCTTTCCCTGACGAACAGGGCTTCGACGTTTACCACCAGCTGCACCTGGGAGTCCACTCCAAAAAAACCCGAAAAATCACAAACGTCGGACGATTGCTCCCACACCGAAAGTGCCAGCCAGTAAAGCTCTTGCTGCTCCTCACCGGCCATTGGCAGCGCATCTGCAGCACCACAGACATCGGGGCTCCGGGCTTTCCCTGACGAACAGGGCTTCGACGTTTACCACCAGCTGCACCTGGGGGGCCCACTGAAAAAAAACCCAAAAATTCATGAACGTCGGACGATTGCTCCCACACAAAAAGTTCCAGCCAGTCAAGCTCTTGCTGCTCCTCCCCGGCCATTGGCAGCGCATCTACAGCACCACAGACATCGGGGCTCCGGGCTTTCCCTGACGAATAGGGCTTCGATGTTTACCACCAGCTGCACCTGGGGGGCCAACTGAAAAAAGCCCCGAAAAATCACGAACGTTGGACGATTGCTCCCACACAAAAAGTGCCAGCCAGTCAAGCTCCTGCTGCTCCTCACCGGCCATTGGCAGCGCATCTACAGCACCGCAGACATCGGGGCTCTGAGCTTTCCCTGACGAACAGGGCTTCGATATTTACCACCTGCTGCACCTGGGTGCCCACTGGAAAAAACCCCGAAAAATCACGAACGTCGGACGATTGCTCCCACTCCGAAAGTGCCAGCCAGTGAAGCTCCTGCTGCTCATCACCGGCCATTGGCAGCGCATCTACAGCACCACAGACATCGGGGCTCCGGGCTTTCCCTGACGAACAGGGCTTCGACGCTTACCACCAGCTGCACCTGGGCGCCCATTGGAAAAAAACTCAAGAAAAATCACGAACGTCGGACGATTGCTCCCACACAAAAAGTGCCAGCCAGTCAAGCTCCTGCTGCTCCTCACCGGCCATTGGCAGCGCATCTACAGCACCACAGACATCGGGGCTCCGGGCTTTCCCTGACGAACAGGGCTTGAACGTTTACCACCAGCTGCACCTGGGGGGCCCACTGAAAGAAACCCCTAAAAATCTGGAACGTCGGATGATTACTCCCACACCGAAAGTGCCAGCCAGTCAAGCTCTTGCTGCTCCTCACCGGCCATTGGCAGCGCATCTACAGCACCACAGACATCGGGGCTCCGGGCTTTCCCTGACGAACAGGGCTTCGACGTTTACCACCAGCTGCACCTGGGAGTCCACTCCAAAAAAACCCGAAAAATCACAAACGTCGGACGATTGCTCCCACACCGAAAGTGCCAGCCAGTCAAGCTCTTGCTGCTCCTCACCGGCCATTGGCAGCGCATCTACAGCACCACAGACATCGGGGCTCCGGGCTTTCCCTGACGAACAGGGCTTCGACCTTTACCACCACCTGCACCTGGGCGCCCATTGGAAAAAAACCCAAGAAAAATCACGAACGTTGGACGATTGCTCCCACACCGAAAGTGCCAGCCAGTCAAGCTCTTGCTGCTCATCACCGGCCATTGGCAGCGCATCTACAGCACCACAGACATCGGGGCTCCGGGCTTTCCCTGACGAACAGGGCTTCGACGTTTACCACCAGCTGCACCTGGGGGGCCAACTGAAAAAAGCCCCGAAAAATCAAGAACGTCGGACGATTGCTCCCACACAAAAAGTGCCAGCCAGTCAAGCTCCTGCTGCTCCTCACCGGCCATTGGCAGCGCATCTACAGCACCGCAGACATCGGGGCTCTGAGCTTTCCCTGACGAACAGGGCTTCGATATTTACCACCTGCTGCACCTGGGTGCCCACTGGAAAAAACCCCGAAAAATCACGAACGTCGGACGATTGCTCCCACTCCGAAAGTGCCAGCCAGTGAAGCTCCTGCTGCTCATCACCGGCCATTGGCAGCGCATCTACAGCACCACAGACATCGGGGCTCCGGGCTTTCCCTGACGAACAGGGCTTCGACGCTTACCACCAGCTGCACCTGGGCGCCCATTGGAAAAAAACCCAAGAAAAATCACGAACGTTGGACGGTTGCTCCCACACCAAAATTGCCAGCCAGTCAAGCTCTTGCTGCTCCTCCCCGGCCATTGGCAGCGCATCTACAGCACCACAGACATCGGGGCTCCGGGCTTTCCCTGACGAACAGGGCTTCGACGTTTACCACCAGCTGCACCTGGTCGCCCACTCCAGAAAAACCCTAAAAATCACGAACGTCGGACGATTGCTCCCACACAAAAAGTGCCAGCCGGTCAAGCTCCTGCTGCTCCTCACCGGCCATTGGCAGCGCATCTACAGCACCACAGACATCGGGGCTCCGGGCTTTCCCTGACGAACAGGGCTTGAACGTTTACCACCAGCTGCACCTGGGGGGCCCACTGAAAGAAACCCCTAAAAATCTGGAACGTCGGATGATTACTCCCACACCGAAAGTGCCAGCCAGTCAAGCTCTTGCTGCTCCTCACCGGCCATTGGCAGCGCATCTACAGCACCACAGACATCGGGGCTCCGGGCTTTCCCTGACGAACAGGGCTTCGACGTTTACCACCAGCTGCACCTGGGAGTCCACTCCAAAAAAACCCGAAAAATCACAAACGTCGGACGATTGCTCCCACACCGAAAGTGCCAGCCAGTCAAGCTCTTGCTGCTCCTCACCGGCCATTGGCAGCGCATCTACAGCACCAGAGACATCGGGGCTCCGGGCTTTCCCTGACGAACAGGGCTTCGACCTTTACCACCACCTGCACCTGGGCGCCCATTGGAAAAAAAACCAAGAAAAATCACGAACGTTGGACGATTGCTCCCACACCGAAAGTGCCAGCCAGTCAAGCTCTTGCTGCTCATCACCGGCCATTGGCAGCGCATCTACAGCACCACAGACATCGGGGCTCCGGGCTTTCCCTGACGAACAGGGCTTCGACGTTTACCACCAGCTGCACCTGGGGGGCCAACTGAAAAAAGCCCCGAAAAATCAAGAACGTCGGACGATTGCTCCCACACAAAAAGTGCCAGCCAGTCAAGCTCCTGCTGCTCCTCACCGGCCATTGGCAGCGCATCTACAGCACCACAGACATCGGGGCTCTGAGCTTTCCCTGACGAACAGGGCTTCGATATTTACCACCTGCTGCACCTGGGTGCCCACTGGAAAAAACCCCGAAAAATCACGAACGTCGGACGATTGCTCCCACACCGAAAGTGCCAGCCAGTGAAGCTCCTGCTGCTCCTCAGCGGCCATTGGCAGCGCATCTACAGCACCACAGACATCGGGGCTCCGGGCTTTCCCTGACGAACAGGGCTTCGACGTTTACCACCAGCTGCACCTGGGCGCCCACTGAAAAAAACCCCGAAAAATCACGAACGTTGGACGATTGCTCCCACACCGAAAGTGCCAGCCAGTCAAGCTCTTGCTGCTCCTCACCGGCCATTGGCAGCACATCTACAGCACCACAGACATCGGGGCTCCGGGCTTTCCCTGACGAAAAGGGCTTCGACCTTTACCACCACCTGTGCCTGGGAGTCCACTCCAAAAAAACCCGGAAAATCACGAACGTCGGACGATTGCTCCCACACCGAAAGTTCCAGCCAGTCAAGCTCTTGCTGCTCATCACCGGCCATTGGCAGCGCATCTACAGCACCACAGACATCGGGGCTCCGGGCTTTCCCTGACGAACAGGGCTTCGACGTTTACCACCAGCTGCACCTGGGGGGCCCACTGAAAAAAACCCCGAAAAATCACGAACGTCGGACGATTGCTCCCACACCAAAAGTGCCAGCCAGACAAGCCCTTGCTGCTCCTCACCGGCCATTGGCAGCGCATCTACAGCACCACAGACATCGGGGCTCCGGGCTTTCCCTGACGAACAGGGCTTCGACGTTTACCACCAGCTGCACCTGGTCGCCCACTCCAGAAAAACCCCGAAAAATCACGAACGTCGGACGATTGCTCCCACACAAAAAGTGCCAGCCAGTCAAGCTCTTGCTGCTTCTCCCCTGACATTGGCAGCGCATCTACAGCACCACAGACATCGGGGCTCCGGGCTTTCCCTGACGAACAGGCCTTCGACGTTTACCACCACCTGCGCCTTGGAGTCCATTCCAAAAAAACCCGAAAAATCACGAACGTCGGACGATTGCTCCCACACCGAAAGTGCCAGCCAGTCAAGCTCTTCCTGCTCATCACCGGCCATTGGCAGCGCATCTACAGCACCACAGACATCGGGGCTCTGGGCTTTCCCTGACGAACAGGGCTTCGACGTTTACCACCAGCTGCACCTGGGGGGCCCACTGAAAAAAACCCCGAAAAATCATGAACGTCGGACGATTGCTCCCACACCGAAACTGCCAGCCAGTCAAGCTCTTGCTGCTCGTCACCGGCCATTGGCAGCGCATCTACAGCACCACAGACATCGGGGCTCCGGGCTTTCCCTGACAAACAGGGCTTCGACGTTTACCACCAGCTGCACCTGGGCGCCCATTGGAAATAAACCCAAGAACAATCACGAACGTCGGACGATTGCTCCCACACAAAAAGTGCCAGCCAGTCAAGCTCCTGCTGCTCCTCACCGGCCATTGGCAGCGCATCTACAGCACCACAGACATCGGGGCTCCGGGCTTTCCCTGACGAACAGGGCTTCAACGTTTACCACCAGCTGCACCTGGGCGCCCATTGGAAAAAAACTCAAGAAAAATCATGAACGTCGGACGATTGCTCCCACACCGAAAGTGTCATCCAGTCAAGCTCTTGCTGCTCCTCACCAGCCATTGGCAGCGCATCTACAGCACCACAGACATCGGGGCTCCACGCTTTCCCTGACGAACAGGGCTTCGACTTTTACCACCAGCTGCACCTGGGGGGCCCACTGAAAGAAACCCCGAAAAATCTGGAACGTCGGATGATTACTCCCACACCGAAAGTGCCAGCCAGTCAAGCTCTTGCTGCTCCTCACCTGCCATTGGCAGCGCATCTACAGCACCACAGACATCGGGGCTCCGGGCTTTCCCTGACGAACAGGGCTTCGACCTTTACCACCAGCTGCACCTGGGGGGCCCACTGAAAAAACCCCGAAAAAGCATGAACGTCGGACGATTGCTCCGTCACCGAAAGTGCCAGCCAGTCAAGCTCTTGCTGCTCCTCCCCGGCCATTGGCAACACATCTACAGCACCACAGACATCGGGGCTCCGGGCTTTCCCTGACGAACAGGGCTTTGACTTTTACCACCACCTGCGCCCCGGAGTCCACTCCAAAAAAACCCAAAAAATCACAAACGTCAGACGATTGCTCCCACACCGAAACTGCCAGCCAGACAAGCTCTTGCTGCTCCTCCCCGGCCATTGGCAGCGCATCTACAGCACCACAGACATCGGGGCTCCGGGCTTTCCCTGACGAACAGGGCTTCGACGTTTACCACCAGCTGCACCTGGTCGCCCACTCCAGAAAAACCCGAAAAATCACGAACGTCAGACGATTGCTGCCACACAAAAAGTGCCAGCCAGTCAAGCTCCTGCTGCTCCTCACTGGCCATTGGCAGCGCATCTACAGCACCACAAACATCGGGGCTCCGAGCTTTCCCTGATGAACAGGGCTTCGATATTTACCACAAGCTGCACCTGGGCGCCCACTGGAAAAATCCCTGAAAAATCACGAACGTCGGACTATTGCTCCCACACCAAAAGTGCCAGCCAGTCAAGCTCTTGCTGCTCCTCACCGGCCATTGGCAGCGCATCTACAGCACCACAGACATCGGGGCTCCGGGCTTTCCCTGACGAACAGGGCTTCGACGTTTACCACCAGCTGCACCTGGGGGGCCCACTGAAAAAACCCCGAAAAATCATGAACGTCGGACGGTTGCTCCGACACCGAAAGTGCCAGCCAGTCAAGCTCTTGCTGCTCCTCACCGGCCATTGGCAGCACATCTACAGCACCACAGACATCGGGGCTCCGGGTTTTCCCTGACGAACAGGGCTTCGACTTTTACCACCACCTGCGCCTGGGAGTCCACTCCAAAAAAACCCGAAAAATCACAAACGTCGGACGATTGCTCCCACACCGAAAGTGCCAGCCAGACAAGCTCTTGCTGCTCCTCACCGGCCATTGGCAGCGCATTTACAGCACCACAGACATCGGGTCTCCGGGCTTTCCCTGACGAACAGGGGTTCGACGTTTACCACCAGCTGCACCTGGGCGCCCATTGGAAAAAAACCCATGAAAAATCACGAACGTTGGACGATTGCTCCCACACCAAAAGTGCCAGCCAGTCAAGCTCTTGCTGCTCCTCACCGGCCATTGGCAGCGCATCTACAGCACCACAGACATCGGGGCTCCGGGCTTTCCCTGACGAACAGTGCTTCGTCGTTTACCACCACCTGCACCTGCGCGCCCATTGGAAAAAAACCCAAGAAAAATCACGAACGTCGGACGATTGCTCCCACACAAAAAGTGCCAGCCAGTCAAGCTCCTGCTGCTCCTCACCGGCCCTTGGCAGCGCATCTACAGCACCACAGACATCGGGGGTCTGGGCTTTCCCTGACGAACAGGGCTTTGACGTTTACAACCATCTGCACCTGGTCGCCCACACCAAAAAAAACCGAAAAATCACGAACGTTGGACGATTGCTCCCACACAAAAAGTGCCAGCCAGTCAAGCTCTTGCTGCTCCTCACCGGCCATTGGCAGAGCATCTACAGCACCACAGACATCGGGGCTCCGGGCTTTCCCTGACGAACAGGGCTTCGACGTTTACCACCAGCTGCACCTGGGCGCCCATTGGAAAAAAACCCAAGAAAAATCACGAACGTTGGACGATTGCTCCCACACCGAAAGTGCCAGCAACTCAAGCTGTTACTGCTCCTCACCGGCCATTGGCAGCGCATCTACAGCACCACAGACATCGGGGCTCCGAGCTTTCCCTGACGAACAGGGCTTCGACGTTTACCACCAGCTGCACCTGGGGGGCCCACTCCAAAAAAACACGAAAAATCACGCACGTCGGACGATTACTCCCACACAAAAAGTGCCAGCCAGTGAAGCTCTTGCTGCTCCTCACCGGCCATTGGCAGCCCATCTACAGCACCACAGACATCGGGGCTCCGGGCTTTCCCTGATGTAAAGGGCTTCGACGTTTACCACCAGCTGCACCTGGGCGCCCACTGGAAAAAAACCCCGAAATATCACGAACGTCGGACGATTGCTCCCACACCGAAAGTGCCAGCCAGTCAAGCTCTTGCTGCTCCTCACCGGCCATTGGCAGCGCATCTACAGCACCACAGACATCGGGGCTCCGGGCTTTCCCTGCCGAACAGGGCTTCGACGTTTAAAACCAGGTGCACCTCGGTGCCCACTAAAAAAAAAAAAACCCAAAAATCACGAACGTTGGACGATTGCTCCCACACAAAAAGTGCCAGCCAGTCAAGCTCTTGCTGCTCCTCACCGGCCATTGGCAGCGCATCTACAGCACCACAGATATCAGGGCTCTGGGCTTTCCCTGTCGAACAGGGCTTCGACGTTTACCACCAGCTGCGCCTGGGCGCCCACTAAAAAAAAACCCAAAACATCACGAACTTCGGACGATTGCTCCCACACTGAAAGTGCCAGCCAGTCAAGCTCTTGCTGCTCATCACCGGCCATTGGCAGCCCATCTACAGCACCACAGACATCGGGGCTCCGGGCTTTCCCTAACGAACAGGGCTTCGACGTTTACCACCAGCTGCACCTGGGGGGCCAACTGAAAAAAGCCCCGAAAAATCATGAACGTTGGACGATTGCTCCCACACCGAAAGTGCCAGCCAGTCAAGCTGTTACTGCTCCTTACCGGCCATTGGCAGCGCATCTACAGCACCACAGACATCGGGGCTCCGAGCTTTCCCTGACGAACAGGGCTTCGACGTTTACCACCAGCTGCACCTGGGGGGCCCACTGAAAAAAACCCCGAAAAATCATGAACGTCGGATGATTGCTCCCACACAAAAAGTTCCAGCCAGTCAAGCTCTTGCTGCTCCTCACCGGCCATTGGCAGCGCATCTACAGCACCACAGACATCGGGGCTCCGGGCTTTCCCTGACGAACAGGGCTTCGACCTTTACCACCACCTGCACCTGGGCGCCCATTGGAAAAAAACACAAGAAAAATCACGAACGTCGGACGATTGCTCCCACACCGAAAGTGCCAGCCAGTCAAGCTCTTGCTGCTCCTCACCGGCCATTGGCAGTGCATCTACAGCACCACAGACATCGGGGCTCCACGCTTTCCCTGACGAACAGGGCTTCGACGTTTACCACCAGCTGCACCTGGTCGCCCACTCCGAAAAAACACGAAAAATCACGAACGTTGGACGATTACTCCCACACAAGAAGTGCCAGCCAGTGAAGCTCTTGCTGCTCCTCACCGGGCATTGGCAGCGCATCTACAGCACCACAGACATCGGGGCTCCGCGCTTTCCCTGACGAACAGGGCTTCGACGTTTACCACCAGCTGCACCTGGGCGCCCACTGGAAAAAAACCCAAGAAAAATCACAAACGTTGGACGATTGCTCCCACACCAAATGTGCCAGCCAGTCAAGCTTTTGCTGCTCCTCACCGGCCATTGGCAGCGCATCTACAGCACCACAGACATCGGGGCTCTGGGCTTTCCCTGACGAACAGGGCTTCGACGTTTACCACCAGCTGCACCTGGGCGCCCACTGAAAAAAACCCCGAAAAATCACGAACGTCTGACTATTGCTCCCACTCTGAAAGTGCAAGACAGTCAAGCTCTTGCTGCTCCTCACCGGCCATTGGCAGCACATCTACAGCACGACAGAAATCGGGGCTCCGGGCTTTCCCTGACGAACAGGGCTTCAACGTTTACCACCAGCTGCACCTGGTCGCCCACTCCAAAAAAACCCAAAAAATCACAAACGTCGGACGATTGCTCCCACACCGAAAGTGCCAGCCAGTCAAGCTCTTGCTGCTCCTCACCGGCCATTGGCAGCGCATCTACAGCACCACAGACATCAGGGCTCCGGGCTTTCCCTGACGAAAAGGGCTTCGACTTTTACCACCAGCTGCACCTGGGCGCTCACTGAAAGAAAAACCCCGAAAAATCACGAACGTCGGACGATTGCTCCCACACCGAAAGTGCCAGCCAGTCAAGCTCTTCCTGCTCATCACCGGCCATTGGCAGCGCATCTACAGCACCACAGACATCGGGGCTCCGGGCTTTCCCTGACGAACAGGGCTTCGACGTTTACCACCAGCTGCACCTGGGGGGCCCACTGAAAAAAACCCCGAAAAATCATGAACGTCGGACGATTGCTCCCACACCGAAACTGCCAGCCAGTCAAGCTCTTGCTGCTCGTCACCGGCCATTGGCAGCGCATCTACAGCACCACAGACATCGGGGCTCCGGGCTTTCCCTGACAAACAGGGCTTCGACGTTTACCACCAGCTGCACCTGGGCGCCCATTGGAAATAAACCCAAGAACAATCACGAACGTCGGACGATTGCTCCCACACAAAAAGTGCCAGCCAGTCAAGCTCCTGCTGCTCCTCACCGGCCATTGGCAGCGCATCTACAGCACCACAGACATCGGGGCTCCGGGCTTTCCCTGACGAACAGGGCTTCAACGTTTACCACCAGCTGCACCTGGGCGCCCATTGGAAAAAAACTCAAGAAAAATCATGAACGTCGGACGATTGCTCCCACACCGAAAGTGTCATCCAGTCAAGCTCTTGCTGCTCCTCACCAGCCATTGGCAGCGCATCTACAGCACCACAGACATCGGGGCTCCACGCTTTCCCTGACGAACAGGGCTTCGACTTTTACCACCAGCTGCACCTGGGGGGCCCACTGAAAGAAACCCCGAAAAATCTGGAACGTCGGATGATTACTCCCACACCGAAAGTGCCAGCCAGTCAAGCTCTTGCTGCTCCTCACCTGCCATTGGCAGCGCATCTACAGCACCACAGACATCGGGGCTCCGGGCTTTCCCTGACGAACAGGGCTTCGACCTTTACCACCAGCTGCACCTGGGGGGCCCACTGAAAAAACCCCGAAAAAGCATGAACGTCGGACGATTGCTCCGTCTCCGAAAGTGCCAGCCAGTCAAGCTCTTGCTGCTCCTCCCCGGCCATTGGCAACACATCTACAGCACCACAGACATCGGGGCTCCGGGCTTTCCCTGACGAACAGGGCTTTGACTTTTACCACCACCTGCGCCCCGGAGTCCACTCCAAAAAAACCCAAAAAATCACAAACGTCAGACGATTGCTCCCACACCGAAACTGCCAGCCAGACAAGCTCTTGCTGCTCCTCCCCGGCCATTGGCAGCGCATCTACAGCACCACAGACATCGGGGCTCCGGGCTTTCCCTGACGAACAGGGCTTCGACGTTTACCACCAGCTGCACCTGGTCGCCCACTCCAGAAAAACCCGAAAAATCACGAACGTCAGACGATTGCTGCCACACAAAAAGTGCCAGCCAGTCAAGCTCCTGCTGCTCCTCACTGGCCATTGGCAGCGCATCTACAGCACCACAAACATCGGGGCTCCGAGCTTTCCCTGATGAACAGGGCTTCGATATTTACCACAAGCTGCACCTGGGCGCCCACTGGAAAAATCCCTGAAAAATCACGAACGTCGGACTATTGCTCCCACACCAAAAGTGCCAGCCAGTCAAGCTCTTGCTGCTCCTCACCGGCCATTGGCAGCGCATCTACAGCACCACAGACATCGGGGCTCCGGGCTTTCCCTGACGAACAGGGCTTCGACGTTTACCACCAGCTGCACCTCGGGGGCCCACTGAAAAAACCCCGAAAAATCATGAACGTCGGACGGTTGCTCCGACACCGAAAGTGCCAGCCAGTCAAGCTCTTGCTGCTCCTCCCCGGCCATTGGCAGCACATCTACAGCACCACAGACATCGGGGCTCCGGGTTTTCCCTGACGAACAGGGCTTCGACTTTTACCACCACCTGCGCCTGGGAGTCCACTCCAAAAAAACCCGAAAAATCACAAACGTCGGACGATTGCTCCCACACCGAAAGTGCCAGCCAGACAAGCTCTTGCTGCTCCTCACCGGCCATTGGCAGCGCATCTACAGCACCACAGACATCGGGTCTCCGGGCTTTCCCTGACGAACAGGGGTTCGACGTTTACCACCAGCTGCACCTGGGCGCCCATTGGAAAAAAACCCATGAAAAATCACGAACGTTGGACGATTGCTCCCACACCAAAAGTGCCAGCCAGTCAAGCTCTTGCTGCTCCTCCCCGGCCATTGGCAGCGCATCTACAGCACCACAGACATCGGGGCTCCGGGCTTTCCCTGACGAACAGTGCTTCGTCGTTTACCACCACCTGCACCTGCGCGCCCATTGGAAAAAAACCCAAGAAAAATCACGAACGTCGGACGATTGCTCCCACACAAAAAGTGCCAGCCAGTCAAGCTCCTGCTGCTCCTCACCGGCCCTTGGCAGCGCATCTACAGCACCACAGACATCGGGGGTCTGGGCTTTCCCTGACGAACAGGGCTTCGACGTTTACAACCATCTGCACCTGGTCGCCCACGCCAAAAAAAACCGAAAAATCACGAACGTTGGACGATTGCTCCCACACAAAAAGTGCCAGCCAGTCAAGCTCTTGCTGCTCCTCACCGGCCATTGGCAGAGCATCTACAGCACCACAGACATCGGGGCTCCGGGCTTTCCCTGACGAACAGGGCTTCGACGTTTACCACCAGCTGCACCTGGGCGCCCATTGGAAAAAAACCCAAGAAAAATCACGAACGTTGGACAATTGCTCCCACACCGAAAGTGCCAGCAACTCAAGCTGTTACTGCTCCTCACCGGCCATTGGCAGCGCATCTACAGCACCACAGACAGCGGGGCTCCGAGCTTTCCCTGACGAACAGGGCTTCGACGTTTACCACCAGCTGCACCTGGGGGGCCCACTCCAAAAAAACACGAAAAATCACGAACGTCGGACGATTACTCCCACACAAAAAGTGCCAGCCAGTGAAGCTCTTGCTGCTCCTCACCGGCCATTGGCAGCCCATCTACAGCACCACAGACATCGGGGCTCCGGGCTTTCCCTGATGTAAAGGGCTTCGACGTTTACCACCAGCTGCACCTGGGCGCCCACTGGAAAAAAACCCCGAAATATCACGAACGTCGGACGATTGCTCCCACACCGAAAGTGCCAGCCAGTCAAGCTCTTGCTGCTCCTCACCGGCCATTGGCAGCGCATCTACAGCACCACAGACATCGGGGCTCCGGGCTTTCCCTGCCGAACAGGGCTTCGACGTTTACCACCAGCTGCACCTCGGTGCCCACTAAAAAAAAAAAAACCCAAAAATCACGAACGTTGGACGATTGCTCCCACACAAAAAGTGCCAGCCAGTCAAGCTCTTGCTGCTCCTCACCGGCCATTGGCAGCGCATCTACAGCACCACAGATATCAGGGCTCTGGGCTTTCCCTGTCGAACAGGGCTTCGACGTTTACCACCAGCTGCGCCTGGGCGCCCACTAAAAAAAAACCCAAAACATCACGAACTTCGGACGATTGCTCCCACACTGAAAGTGCCAGCCAGTCAAGCTCTTGCTGCTCATCACCGGCCATTGGCAGCCCATCTACAGCACCACAGACATCGGGGCTCCGGGCTTTCCCTGACGAACAGGGCTTCGACCTTTACCACCACCTGCACCTGGGCGCCCATTGGAAAAAAACACAAGAAAAATCACGAACGTCGGACGATTGCTCCCACACCGAAAGTGCCAGCCAGTCAAGCTCTTGCTGCTCCTCACCGGCCATTGGCAGTGCATCTACAGCACCACAGACATCGGGGCTCCACGCTTTCCCTGACGAACAGGGCTTCGACGTTTACCACCAGCTGCACCTGGTCGCCCACTCCAAAAAAACACGAAAAATCACGAACGTTGGACGATTACTCCCACACAAGAAGTGCCAGCCAGTGAAGCTCTTGCTGCTCCTCACCGGGCATTGGCAGCGCATCTACAGCACCACAGACATCGGGGCTCCGCGCTTTCCCTGACGAACAGGGCTTCGACGTTTACCACCAGCTGCACCTGGGCGCCCACTGGAAAAAAACCCAAGAAAAATCACAAACGTTGGACGATTGCTCCCACACCAAATGTGCCAGCCAGTCAAGCTTTTGCTGCTCCTCACCGGCCATTGGCAGCGCATCTACAGCACCACAGACATCGGGGCTCTGGGCTTTCCCTGACGAACAGGGCTTCGACGTTTACCACCAGCTGCACCTGGGGGCCCACTGAAAAAAACCCCGAAAAATCACGAACGTCTGACTATTGCTCCCACTCTGAAAGTGCAAGACAGTCAAGCTCTTGCTGCTCCTCACCGGCCATTGGCAGCACATCTACAGAACGACAGAAATCGGGGCTCCGGGCTTTCCCTGACGAACAGGGCTTCGACGTTTACCACCAGCTGCACCTGGTCGCCCACTCCAAAAAAACCCAAAAAATCACAAACGTCGGACGATTGCTCCCACACCGAAAGTGCCAGCCAGTCAAGCTCTTGCTGCTCCTCACCGGCCATTGGCAGCGCATCTACAGCACCACAGACATCAGGGCTCCGGGCTTTCCCTGACGAAAAGGGCTTCGACTTTTACCACCAGCTGCACCTGGGCGCTCACTGAAAGAAAAACCCCGAAAAATCACGAACGTCGGACGATTGCTCCCACACCGAAAGTGCCAGCCAGTCAAGCTCTTGCTGCTCCTCACCGGCCATTGGCAGCGCATCTACAGCACCACAGACATCGGGGCTCCGGGCTTTCCCTGACGAACAGGGCTTGAACGTTTACCACCAGCTGCACCTGGGGGGCCCACTGAAAGAAACCCCGAAAAATCGGGAACGTCGGATGATTACTCCCACACCGAAAGTGCCAGCCAGTCAAGCTCTTGCTGCTCCTCCCCGGCCATTGTCAGCGCATCTACAGCACCACAGACATCGGGGCTCCGGGCTTTCCCTGACGAACAGGGCTTCGACGCTTACCACCAGCTGCACCTGGGCGCCCATTGGAAAAAAACCCAAGAAAAATCACGAACGTTGGACGATTGCTCCCACACCGAAAGTGCCAGCCAGTCAAGATCTTGCTGCTCCTCACCGGCCATTGGCAGCGCATCTACAGCACCACAGACATCGGGGCTCCGGGCTTTCCCTGACGAACAGGGCTTCGACGTTTACCACCAGCTGCACCTGGGAGTCCACTCCAAAAAAACCCGAAAAATCACGAACGTCGGACGATTGCTCCCACACCGAAAGTGCCAGCCAGTCAAGCTCTTGCTGCTCCTCACCGGCCATTGGCAGCGCATCTACAGCACCACAGACATCGGGGCTCCGGGCTTTCCCTGACGAACAGGGCTTCGACGTTTACCACCAGCTGCACCTGGGGGGCCCACTGAAAAAAACCCCGAAAAATCATGAACGTCGGACGATTGCTCCCACACAAAAAGTTCCAGCCAGTCAAGCTCTTGCTGCTCCTCCCCGGCCATTGGCAGCGCATCTACAGCACCACAGACATCGGGGCTCCGGGCTTTCCCTGACGAACAGGGCTTCGACGTTTACCACCAGCTGCACCTGGGGGGCCCACTGAAAAAAACCCCGAAAAATCATGAACGTCGGACGATTGCTCCCACACAAAAAGTGCCAGCCAGTCAAGCTCCTGCTGCTCCTCCCCGGCCATTGGCAGCGCATCTACAGCACCACAGACATCGGGGCTCCGGGCTTTCCCTGACGAACAGGGCTTCGACGTTTACCACCAGCTGCACCTGGGCGCCCACTGAAAAAAACCCCGAAAAATCACGAACGTCGGACGATTGCTCCCACACCGAAAGTGCCAGCCAGTCAAGCTCTTGCTGCTCCTCCCCGGCCATTGGCAGCACATCTACAGCACCACAGACATCGGGGCTCCGGGCTTTCCCTGACGAACAGGGCTTCGACGTTTACCACCAGCTGCACCTGGGCGCCCACTGAAAAAAACCCCGAAAAATCACGAACGTCGGACGATTGCTCCCACACAAAAAGTGCCAGCCAGTCAAGCTCCTGCTGCTCCTCACCGGCCATTGGCAGCGCATCTACAGCACCACAGACATTGGGGCTCCGGGCTTTCCCTGACGAACAGGGCTTGAACGTTTACCACCAGCTGCACCTGGGGGCCCCACTGAAAAAAACCCCGAAAAAGCATGAACGTCAAACGATTGCACCCACACTGAAAGTGCCAGCCAGTCAAGCTCTTGCTGCTCCTCACCGGCCATTGGCAGCGCATCTACAGCACCACAGACATCGGGGCTCCGGGCTTTCCCTGACGAACAGGGCTTCGACGTTTACCATTACCTGTGCCTGGGAGTCCACTCCAAAAAAACCCGAAAAATCACAAACGTCGGACGATTGCTCCCACACCGAAAGTGCCAGCCAGTCAAGCTCTTGCTGCTCCTCACCGGCCATTGGCAGCGCATCTACAGCACCACAGACATCGGGGCTCCGGGCTTTCCCTGACGAACAGGGCTTCGACGTTTACCACCAGCTGCACCTGGGGGGCCCACTGAAAAAAACCCCGAAAAATCACGAACGTCGGACGATTGCTCCCACACAAAAAGTGCCAGCCAGTCAAGCTCTTGCTGCTCCTCCCCGGCCATTGGCAGCGCATCTACAGCACCACAGACATCGGGGCTCCGGGCTTTCCCTGACGAAAAGGGTTTCGACGTTTACCACCAGCTGCACCTGGGCGCACATTGGAAAAAAACCCAAGAAAAATCACGAACGTCGGACGATTGCTCCCACACCAAAAGTGCCAGCCAGTCAAGCTCTTGCTGCTCCTCACCGGCCATTGGCAGCGCATCTACAGCACCACAGACATCGGGGCTCCGGGCTTTCCCTGACGAACAGGGCTTGAACGTTTACCACCAGCTGCACCTGGGGGGCCCACTGAAAGAAACCCCGAAAAATCGGGAACGTCGGATGATTACTCCCACACCGAAAGTGCCAGCCAGTCAAGCTCTTGCTGCTCCTCACCGGCCATTGGCAGCGCATCTACAGCACCACAGACATCGGGGCTCCGGGCTTTCCCTGACGAACAGGGCTTCGACGCTTACCACCAGCTGCACCTGGGCGCCCATTGGAAAAAAACCCAAGAAAAATCACGAACGTTGGACGATTGCTCCCACACCGAAAGTGCCAGCCAGTCAAGCTCTTGCTGCTCCTCACCGGCCATTGGCAGCGCATCTACAGCACCACAGACATCGGGGCTCCGGGCTTTCCCTGACGAACAGGGCTTCGACGTTTACCACCAGCTGCACCTGGGCGTCCACTCCAAAAAAACCCGAAAAATCACAAACGTCGGACGATTGCTCCCACACCGAAAGTGCCAGCCAGTCAAGCTCTTGCTGCTCCTCACCGGCCATTGGCAGCGCATCTACAGCACCACAGACATCGGGGCTCCGGGCTTTCCCTGACGAACAGGGCTTCGACCTTTACCACCACCTGCACCTGGGCGACCATTGGAAAAAAACCCAAGAAAAATCACGAACGTTGGACGATTGCTCCCACACCGAAAGTGCCAGCCAGTCAAGCTCTTGCTGCTCATCACCGGCCCTTGGCAGCGCATCTACAGCACCACAGACATCGGGGCTCCGGGCTTTCCCTGACGAACAGGGCTTCGTCGTTTACCACCAGCTGCACCTGGGGGGCCAACTGAAAAAAGCCCCGAAAAATCATGAACGTCGGACGATTGCTCCCACACAAAAAGTGCCAGCCAGTCAAGCTCCTGCTGCTCCTCAGCGGCCATTGGCAGCGCATCTACAGCACCACAGACATCGGGGCTCTGAGCTTTCCCTGACGAACAGGGCTTCGATATTTACCACCTGCTGCACCTGGGTGCCCACTGGAAAAAACCCCGAAAAATCACGAACGTCGGACGATTGCTCCCACTCCGAAAGTGCCAGCCAGTGAAGCTCCTGCTGCTCCTCACCGGCCATTGGCAGCACATCTACAGCACCACAGACATCGGGGCTCCGGGCTTTCCCTGACGAACAGGGCTTCGACGTTTACCACCAGCTGCACCTGGGCGCCCACTGAAAAAAACCCCGAAAAATCACGAACGTCGGACGATTGCTCCCACACCGAAAGTGCCAGCCAGTCAAGCTCTTGCTGCTCCTCACCGGCCATTGGCAGCACATCTACAGCACCACAGACATCGGGGCTCCGGGCTTTCCCTGACGAAAAGGGCTTCGACCTTTACCACCACCTGTGCCTGGGAGTCCACTCCAAAAAAACCCGGAAAATCACGAACGTCGGACGATTGGTCCCACACCGAAAGTTCCAGCCAGTCAAGCTCTTGCTGCTCCTCACCGGCCATTGGCAGCGCATCTACAGCACCACAGACGTCGGGGCTCCGGGCTTTCCCTGACGAACAGGGCTTCGACGTTTACCACCAGCTGCACCTGGGGGGCCCACTGAAAAAAACCCCGAAAAATCATGAACGTCGGACGATTGCTCCCACACAAAAAGTTCCAGCCAGTCAAGCTCTTGCTGCTCCTCCCCGGCCATTGGCAGCGCATCTACAGCACCACAGACATCGGGGCTCCGGGCTTTCCCTGACGAACAGGGCTTCGACGTTTACCACCAGCTGCACCTGGGGGGCCCACTGAAAAAAACCCCGAAAAATCATGAACGTCGGACGATTGCTCCCACACAAAAAGTGCCAGCCAGTCAAGCTCCTGCTGCTCCTCCCCGGCCATTGGCAGCGCATCTACAGCACCACAGACATCGGGGCTCCGGGCTTTCCCTGACGAACAGGGCTTCGACGTTTACCACCAGCTGCACCTGGGCGCCCACTGAAAAAAACCCCGAAAAATCACGAACGTCGGACGATTGCTCCCACACCGAAAGTGCCAGCCAGTCAAGCTCTTGCTGCTCCTCCCCGGCCATTGGCAGCACATCTACAGCACCACAGACATTGGGGCTCCGGGCTTTCCCTGACGAACAGGGCTTCGACGTTTACCACCAGCTGCACCTGGGCGCCCACTGAAAAAAACCCCGAAAAATCACGAACGTCGGACGATTGCTCCCACACAAAAAGTGCCAGCCAGTCAAGCTCCTGCTGCTCCTCACCGGCCATTGGCAGCGCATCTACAGCACCACAGACATTGGGGCTCCGGGCTTTCCCTGACGAACAGGGCTTGAACGTTTACCACCAGCTGCACCTGGGGGCCCCACTGAAAAAAACCCCGAAAAAGCATGAACGTCAAACGATTGCACCCACACTGAAAGTGCCAGCCAGTCAAGCTCTTGCTGCTCCTCACCGGCCATTGGCAGCGCATCTACAGCACCACAGACATCGGGGCTCCGGGCTTTCCCTGACGAACAGGGCTTCGACGTTTACCATTACCTGTGCCTGGGAGTCCACTCCAAAAAAACCCGAAAAATCACAAACGTCGGACGATTGCTCCCACACCGAAAGTGCCAGCCAGTCAAGCTCTTGCTGCTCCTCACCGGCCATTGGCAGCGCATCTACAGCACCACAGACATCGGGGCTCCGGGCTTTCCCTGACGAACAGGGCTTCGACGTTTACCACCAGCTGCACCTGGGGGGCCCACTGAAAAAAACCCCGAAAAATCACGAACGTCGGACGATTGCTCCCACACAAAAAGTGCCAGCCAGTCAAGCTCTTGCTGCTCCTCCCCGGCCATTGGCAGCGCATCTACAGCACCACAGACATCGGGGCTCCGGGCTTTCCCTGACGAAAAGGGTTTCGACGTTTACCACCAGCTGCACCTGGGCGCACATTGGAAAAAAACCCAAGAAAAATCACGAACGTCGGACGATTGCTCCCACACCAAAAGTACCAGCCAGTCAAGCTCTTGCTGCTCCTCACCGGCCATTGGCAGCGCATCTACAGCACCACAGACATCGGGGCTCCGGGCTTTCCCTGACGAACAGGGCTTGAACGTTTACCACCAGCTGCACCTGGGGGGCCCACTGAAAGAAACCCCGAAAAATCGGGAACGTCGGATGATTACTCCCACACCGAAAGTGCCAGCCAGTCAAGCTCTTGCTGCTCATCACCGGCCCTTGGCAGCGCATCTACAGCACCACAGACATCGGGGCTCCGGGCTTTCCCTGACGAACAGGGCTTCGTCGTTTACCACCAGCTGCACCTGGGGGGCCAACTGAAAAAAGCCCCGAAAAATCATGAACGTCGGACGATTGCTCCCACACAAAAAGTGCCAGCCAGTCAAGCTCCTGCTGCTCCTCAGCGGCCATTGGCAGCGCATCTACAGCACCACAGACATCGGGGCTCTGAGCTTTCCCTGACGAACAGGGCTTCGATATTTACCACCTGCTGCACCTGGGTGCCCACTGGAAAAAACCCCGAAAAATCACGAACGTCGGACGATTGCTCCCACTCCGAAAGTGCCAGCCAGTGAAGCTC
This sequence comes from Chlamydotis macqueenii, assembly GCF_036417535.1. Classification (NCBI taxonomy): domain Eukaryota; kingdom Metazoa; phylum Chordata; class Aves; order Otidiformes; family Otididae; genus Chlamydotis; species Chlamydotis macqueenii. The sequence continues at coordinate 30,290,199 of NC_141592.1, read as the reverse complement.
CTGCTGCTCCTCACCGGCCATTGGCAGCACATCTACAGCACCACAGACATCGGGGCTCCGGGCTTTCCCTGACGAACAGGGCTTCGACGTTTACCACCAGCTGCACCTGGGCGCCCACTGAAAAAAACCCCGAAAAATCACGAACGTCGGACGATTGCTCCCACACCGAAAGTGCCAGCCAGTCAAGCTCTTGCTGCTCCTCACCGGCCATTGGCAGCACATCTACAGCACCACAGACATCGGGGCTCCGGGCTTTCCCTGACGAAAAGGGCTTCGACCTTTACCACCACCTGTGCCTGGGAGTCCACTCCAAAAAAACCCGGAAAATCACGAACGTCGGACGATTGGTCCCACACCGAAAGTTCCAGCCAGTCAAGCTCTTGCTGCTCCTCACCGGCCATTGGCAGCGCATCTACAGCACCATAGAAGTCGGGGCTCCGGGCTTTCCCTGACGAACAGGGGTTCGACGTTTACCACCAGCTGCACCTGGGCGCCCATTGGAAAAAAACCCAAGAAAAATCACGAACGTTGGACGATTGCTCCCACACCAAAAGTGCCAGCCAGTCAAGCTCTTGCTGCTCCTCACCGGCCATTGGCAGCGCATCTACAGCACCACAGACATCGGGGCTCTGGGCTTTCCCTGACGAACAGGGCTTTGACGTTTACAACCATCTGCACCTGGTCGCCCACGCCAAAAAAAACCGAAAAATCACGAACGTTGGACGATTGCTCCCACACAAAAAGTGCCAGCCAGTCAAGCTCTTGCTGCTCCTCACCGGCCATTGGCAGAGCATCTACAGCACCACAGACATCGGGGCTCCGGGCTTTCCCTGACGAACAGGGCTTCGACGTTTACCACCAGCTGCACCTGGGCGCCCATTGGAAAAAAACCCAAGAAAAATCACGAACGTTGGACAATTGCTCCCACACCGAAAGTGCCAGCAACTCAAGCTGTTACTGCTCCTCACCGGCCATTGGCAGCGCATCTACAGCACCACAGACATCGGGGCTCCGAGCTTTCCCTGACGAACAGGGCTTCGACGCTTACCACCAGCTGCACCTGGGGGGCCCACTCCAAAAAAACACGAAAAATCACGAACGTCGGACGATTACTCCCACACAAAAAGTGCCAGCCAGTGAAGCTCTTGCTGCTCCTCACCGGCCATTGGCAGCCCATCTACAGCACCACAGACATCGGGGCTCCGGGCTTTCCCTGATGTAAAGGGCTTCGACGTTTACCACCAGCTGCACCTGGGCGCCCACTGGAAAAAAACCCCGAAATATCACGAACGTCGGACGATTGCTCCCACACCGAAAGTGCCAGCCAGTAAAGCTCTTGCTGCTCCTCACCGGCCATTGGCAGCGCATCTACAGCACCACAGACATCGGGGCTCCGGGCTTTCCCTGCCGAACAGGGCTTCGACGTTTACCACCAGCTGCACCTCGGTGCCCACTAAAAAAAAAAAACCCAGAAATCACGAACGTTGGACGATTGCTCCCACACAAAAAGTGCCAGCCAGTCAAGCTCTTGCTGCTCCTCACCGGCCATTGGCAGCGCATCTACAGCACCACAGATATCGGGGCTCTGGGCTTTCCCTGTCGAACAGGGCTTCGACGTTTACCACCAGCTGCGCCTGGGCGCCCACTAAAAAAAAACCCAAAACATCACGAACTTCGGACGATTGCTCCCACACTGAAAGTGCCAGCCAGTCAAGCTCTTGCTGCTCATCACCGGCCATTGGCAGCCCATCTACAGCACCACAGACATCGGGGCTCCGGGCTTTCCCTAACGAACAGGGCTTCGACGTTTACCACCAGCTGCACCTGGGGGGCCAACTGAAAAAAGCCCCGAAAAATCATGAACGTTGGACGATTGCTCCCACACCGAAAGTGCCAGCCAGTCAAGCTGTTACTGCTCCTTACCGGCCAATGGCAGCGCATCTACAGCACCACAGACATCGGGGCTCCGAGCTTTCCCTGACGAACAGGGCTTCGACGTTTACCACCAGCTGCACCTGGGGGGCCCACTGAAAAAAACCCCGAAAAATCGGGAACGTCGGATGATTACTCCCACACCGAAAGTGCCAGCCAGTCAAGCTCTTGCTGCTCCTCCCCGGCCATTGTCAGCGCATCTACAGCACCACAGACATCGGGGCTCCGGGCTTTCCCTGACGAACAGGGCTTCGACGCTTACCACCAGCTGCACCTGGGCGCCCATTGGAAAAAAACCCAAGAAAAATCACGAACGTTGGACGATTGCTCCCACACCGAAAGTGCCAGCCAGTCAAGATCTTGCTGCTCCTCACCGGCCATTGGCAGCGCATCTACAGCACCACAGACATCGGGGCTCCGGGCTTTCCCTGACGAACAGGGCTTCGACGTTTACCACCAGCTGCACCTGGGAGTCCACTCCAAAAAAACCCGAAAAATCACAAACGTCGGACGATTGCTCCCACACCGAAAGTGCCAGCCAGTCAAGCTCTTGCTGCTCCTCACCGGCCATTGGCAGCGCATCTACAGCACCACAGACATCGGGGCTCCGGGCTTTCCCTGACGAACAGGGCTTCGACGTTTACCACCAGCTGCACCTGGGGGGCCCACTGAAAAAAACCCCGAAAAATCATGAACGTCGGACGATTGCTCCCACACAAAAAGTTCCAGCCAGTCAAGCTCTTGCTGCTCCTCCCCGGCCATTGGCAGCGCATCTACAGCACCACAGACATCGGGGCTCCGGGCTTTCCCTGACGAACAGGGCTTCGACGTTTACCACCAGCTGCACCTGGGGGGCCCACTGAAAAAAACCCCGAAAAATCATGAACGTCGGACGATTGCTCCCACACAAAAAGTGCCAGCCAGTGAAGCTCCTGCTGCTCCTCCCCGGCCATTGGCAGCGCATCTACAGCACCACAGACATCGGGGCTCCGGGCTTTCCCTGACGAACAGGGCTTCGACGTTTACCACCAGCTGCACCTGGGCGCCCACTGCAAAAAACCCCGAAAAATCACGAACGTCGGACGATTGCTCCCACACCGAAAGTGCCAGCCAGTCAAGCTCTTGCTGCTCCTCACCGGCCATTGGCAGCGCATCTACAGCACCACAGACATCGGGGCTCCGGGCTTTCCCTGACGAACAGGGCTTCGACGTTTACCACCAGCTGCACCTGGGCGCCCACTGAAAAAAACCCCGAAAAATCACTAACGTCGGACGATTGCTCCCACACAAAAAGTGCCAGCCAGTCAAGCTCCTGCTGCTCCTCACCGGCCATTGGCAGCGCATCTACAGCACCACAGACATTGGGGCTCCGGGCTTTCCCTGACGAACAGGGCTTGAACGTTTACCACCAGCTGCACCTGGGGGCCCCACTGAAAAAAACCCCGAAAAAGCATGAACGTCAAACGATTGCACCCACACTGAAAGTGCCAGCCAGTCAAGCTCTTGCTGCTCCTCACCGGCCATTGGCAGCACATCTACAGCACCACAGACATCGGGGTTCCGGGCTTTCCCTGACGAACAGGGCTTCGACGTTTACCATTACCTGTGCCTGGGAGTCCACTCCAAAAAAACCCGAAAAATCACAAACGTCGGACGATTGCTCCCACACCGAAAGTGCCAGCCAGTCAAGCTCTTGCTGCTCCTCACCGGCCATTGGCAGCGCATCTACAGCACCACAGACATCGGGGCTCCGGGCTTTCCCTGACGAACAGGGCTTCGACGTTTACCACCAGCTGCACCTGGGGGGCCCACTGAAAAAAACCCCGAAAAATCACGAACGTCGGACGATTGCTCCCACACAAAAAGTGCCAGCCAGTCAAGCTCTTGCTGCTCCTCCCCGGCCATTGGCAGCGCATCTACAGCACCACAGACATCGGGGCTCCGGGCTTTCCCTGACGAAAAGGGTTTCGACGTTTACCACCAGCTGCACCTGGGCGCACATTGGAAAAAAACCCAAGAAAAATCACGAACGTCGGACGATTGCTCCCACACCAAAAGTGCCAGCCAGTCAAGCTCTTGCTGCTCCTCACCGGCCATTGGCAGCGCATCTACAGCACCACAGACATCGGGGCTCCGGGCTTTCCCTGACGAACAGGGCTTGAACGTTTACCACCAGCTGCACCTGGGGGGCCCACTGAAAGAAACCCCGAAAAATCGGGAACGTCGGATGATTACTCCCACACCGAAAGTGCCAGCCAGTCAAGCTCTTGCTGCTCCTCACCGGCCATTGGCAGCGCATCTACAGCACCACAGACATCGGGGCTCCGGGCTTTCCCTGACGAACAGGGCTTCGACGCTTACCACCAGCTGCACCTGGGCGCCCATTGGAAAAAAACCCAAGAAAAATCACGAACGTTGGACGATTGCTCCCACACCGAAAGTGCCAGCCAGTCAAGCTCTTGCTGCTCCTCACCGGCCATTGGCAGCGCATCTACAGCACCACAGACATCGGGGCTCTGGGCTTTCCCTGACGAACAGGGCTTCGACGTTTACCACCAGCTGCACCTGGGAGTCCACTCCAAAAAAACCCGAAAAATCACAAACGTCGGACGATTGCTCCCACACCGAAAGTGCCAGCCAGTCAAGCTCTTGCTGCTCCTCACCGGCCATTGGCAGCGCATCTACAGCACCACAGACATCGGGGCTCCGGGCTTTCCCTGACGAACAGGGCTTCGACCTTTACCACCACCTGCACCTGGGCGACCATTGGAAAAAAACCCAAGAAAAATCACGAACGTTGGACGATTGCTCCCACACCGAAAGTGCCAGCCAGTCAAGCTCTTGCTGCTCATCACCGGCCATTGGCAGCGCATCTACAGCACCACAGACATCGGGGCTCCGGGCTTTCCCTGACGAACAGGGCTTCGACGTTTACCACCAGCTGCACCTGGGGGGCCAACTGAAAAAAGCCCCGAAAAATCATGAACGTCGGACGATTGCTCCCACACAAAAAGTGCCAGCCAGTCAAGCTCCTGCTGCTCCTCAGCGGCCATTGGCAGCGCATCTACAGCACCACAGACATCGGGGCTCTGAGCTTTCCCTGACGAACAGGGCTTCGATATTTACCACCTGCTGCACCTGGGTGCCCACTGGAAAAAACCCCGAAAAATCACGAACGTCGGACGATTGCTCCCACTCCGAAAGTGCCAGCCAGTGAAGCTCCTGCTGCTCCTCACCGGCCATTGGCAGCACATCTACAGCACCACAGACATCGGGGCTCCGGGCTTTCCCTGACGAACAGGGCTTCGACGTTTACCACCAGCTGCACCTGGGGGGCCCACTGAAAAAAACCCCGAAAAATCACGAACGTCGGACGATTGCTCCCACACCGAAAGTGCCAGCCAGTCAAGCTCTTGCTGCTCCTCACCGGCCATTGGCAGCACATCTACAGCACCACAGACATCGGGGCTCCGGGCTTTCCCTGACGAACAGGGCTTCGATGCTTACCACCAGCTGCACCTGGGCGCCCATTGGAAAAAAACCCAAGAAAAATCACGAACGTTGGACGGTTGCTCCCACACCAAAATTGCCAGCCAGTCAAGCTCTTGCTGCTCATCACAGGCCATTGGCAGCGCATCTACAGCACCACAGACATCGGGGCTCCGGGCTTTCCCTGACGAACAGGGCTTCGACGTTTACCACCAGCTGCACCTGGTCGCCCACTCCAGAAAAACCCTAAAAATCACGAACGTCGGACGATTGCTCCCACACAAAATGTGCCAGCCAGTCAAGCTCTTGCTGCTCCTCACCGGCCATTGGCAGCGCATCTACAGCACCACAGACATCGGGGCTCCGGGCTTTCCCTGACGAACAGGGCTTGAACATTTACCACCAGCTGCACCTGGGGGGCCCACTGAAAGAAACCCCCAAAAATCGGGAACGTCGGATGATTACTCCCACACCGAAAGTGCCAGCCAGTCAAGCTCTTGCTGCTCCTCCCCGGCCATTGTCAGCGCATCTACAGCACCACAGACATCGGGGCTCCGGGCTTTCCCTGACGAACAGGGCTTCGACGCTTACCACCAGCTGCACCTGGGCGCCCATTGGAAAAAAACCCAAGAAAAATCACGAACGTTGGACGATTGCTCCCACACCGAAAGTGCCAGCCAGTCAAGATCTTGCTGCTCCTCACCGGCCATTGGCAGCGCATCTACAGCACCACAGACATCGGGGCTCCGGGCTTTCCCTGACGAACAGGGCTTCGACGTTTACCACCAGCTGCACCTGGGGGGCCCACTGAAAAAAACCCCGAAAAATCATGAACGTCGGACGATTGCTCCCACACCGAAAGTGCCAGCCAGTCAAGCTCTTGCTGCTCCTCCCCGGCCATTGGCAGCGCATCTACAGCACCACAGACATCGGGGCTCCGGGCTTTCCCTGACGAACAGGGCTTCGACGTTTACCACCAGCTGCACCTGGGGGGCCCACTGAAAAAAACCCCGAAAAATCATGAACGTCGGACGATTGCTCCCACACAAAAAGTGCCAGCCAGTGAAGCTCCTGCTGCTCCTCCCCGGCCATTGGCAGCGCATCTACAGCACCACAGACATCGGGGCTCCGGGCTTTCCCTGACGAACAGGGCTTCGATGTTTACCACCAGCTGCACCTGGGCGCCCACTGAAAAAAACCCCGAAAAATCACGAACGTCGGACGATTGCTCCCACACCGAAAGTGCCAGCCAGTCAAGCTCTTGCTGCTCCTCACCGGCCATTGGCACCACATCTACAGCACCACAGACATCGGGGCTCTGAGCCTTCCCTGACGAACAGGGCTTGAACGTTTACCACCAGCTGCACCTGGGGGCCCCACTGAAAAAAACCCCGAAAAAGCATGAACGTCAAACGATTGCTCCCACACTGAAAGTGCCAGCCAGTCAAGCTCCTGCTGCTCCTCACCGGCCATTGGCAGCACATCTACAGCACCACAGACATCGGGGTTCCGGGCTTTCCCTGACGAACAGGGCTTCGACGTTTACCATTACCTGTGCCTGGGAGTCCACTCCAAAAAAACCCGAAAAATCACAAACGTCGGACGATTGCTCCCACACCGAAAGTGCCAGCCAGTCAAGCTCTTGCTGCTCCTCACCGGCCATTGGCAGCGCATCTACAGCACCACAGACATCGGGGCTCCGGGCTTTCCCTGACGAACAGGACTTCGACGTTTACCACCAGCTGCCCCTGGGGGGCCCACTGAAAAAAACCCCGAAAAATCACGAACGTCGGACGATTGCTCCCACACAAAAAGTGCCAGCCAGTCAAGCTCTTGCTGCTCCTCCCCGGCCATTGGCAGCGCATCTACAGCACCACAGACATCGGGGCTCCGGGCTTTCCCTGACGAAAAGGGTTTCGACGTTTACCACCAGCTGCACCTGGGCGCATATTGGAAAAAAACACAAGAAAAATCACGAACGTCGGACGATTGCTCCCACACCAAAAGTGCCAGCCAGTCAAGCTCTTGCTGCTCCTCACCGGCCATTGGCAGCGCATCTACAGCACCACAGACATCGGGGCTCCGGGCTTTCCCTGACGAACAGGGCTTGAACGTTTACCACCAGCTGCACCTAGGGGGCCCACTGAAAGAAACCCCGAAAAATCGGGAACGTCGGATGATTACTCCCACACCGAAAGTGCCAGCCAGTCAAGCTCTTGCTGCTCCTCACCGGCCATTGGCAGCACATCTCCAGCACCACAGACATCGGGGCTCCGGGCTTTCCCTGACGAACAGGGCTTCGACGCTTACCACCAGCTGCACCTGGGCGCCCATTGGAAAAAAACCCAAGAAAAATCACGAACGTTGGACGATTCCTCCCACACCGAAAGTGCCAGCCAGTCAAGCTCTTGCTGCTCCTCACCGGCCATTGGCAGCGCATCTACAGCACCACAGACATCGGGGCTCCGGGCTTTCCCTGACGAACAGGGCTTCGACGTTTACCACCAGCTGCACCTGGGAGTCCACTCCAAAAAAACCCGAAAAATCACAAACATCGGACGATTGCTCCCACACCGAAAGTGCCAGCCAGTCAAGCTCTTGCTGCTCCTCACCGGCCATTGGCAGCGCATCTACAGCACCACAGACATCGGGGCTCCGGGCTTTCCCTGACGAACAGGGCTTCGACCTTTACCACCACCTGCACCTGGGCGACCATTGGAAAAAAACCCAAGAAAAATCACGAACGTTGGACGATTGCTCCCACACCGAAAGTGCCAGCCAGTCAAGCTCTTGCTGCTCCTCACCGGCCATTGGCAGCGCATCTACAGCACCACAGACATCGGGGCTCCAGGCTTTCCCTGACGAACAGGGCTTCGACGTTTACCACCAGCTGCACCTGGGGGGCCAACTGAAAAAAGCCCCGAAAAATCATGAACGTCGGACGATTGCTCCCACACAAAAAGTGCCAGCCAGTCAAGCTCCTGCTGCTCCTCAGCGGCCATTGGCAGCGCATCTACAGCACCACAGACATCGGGGCTCTGAGCTTTCCCTGACGAACAGGGCTTCGATGTTTACCACCAGCTGCACCTGGGCGCCCACTGAAAAAAACCCCGAAAAATCGGGAACGTCGGATGATTACTCCCACACCGAAAGTGCCAGCCAGTCAAGCTCTTGCTGCTCCTCACCGGCCATTGGCAGCGCATCTACAGCACCACAGACATCGGGGCTCCGGGCTTTCCCTGACGAACAGGGCTTCGACGCTTACCACCAGCTGCACCTGGGCGCCCATTGGAAAAAAACCCAAGAAAAATCACGAACGTTGGACGATTGCTCCCACACCGAAAGTGCCAGCCAGTCAAGCTCTTGCTGCTCCTCACCGGCCATTGGCAGCGCATCTACAGCACCACAGACATCGGGGCTCCGGGCATTCCTTGACGAACAGGGCTTCGACGTTTACCACCAGCTGCACCTGGGCGCCCATTGGAAAAAAACCCAAGAAAAATCACGAACGTCGGACGATTGCTCCCACACAAAAAGTGCCAGCCAGTCAAGCTCTTGCTGCTCCTCACCGGCCATTGGCAGCGCATCTACAGCACCACAGACATCGGGGCTCCGGGCTTTCCCTGACGAACTAGGCTTCGACGTTTACCACCAGCTGCACCTGGGCGCCCATTGGAAAAAAACCCAAGAAAAATCACGAACGTCGGACGATTGCTCCCACACAAAAAGTGACAGCCAGTCAAGCTCCTGCTGCTCCTCACCGGCCATTGGCAGCGCATCTACAGCACCACAGACATCGGGGCTCTGAGCTTTCCCTGACGAACAGGGCTTCGATGTTTACCACCAGCTGCACCTGGGCGCCCACTGAAAAAAACCCCGAAAAATCGGGAACGTCGGATGATTACTCCCACACCGAAAGTGCCAGCCAGTCAAGCTCTTGCTGCTCCTCACCGGCCATTGGCAGCGCATCTACAGCACCACAGACATCGGGGCTCCGGGCTTTCCCTGACGAACAGGGCTTCGACGCTTACCACCAGCTGCACCTGGGCGCCCATTGGAAAAAAACCCAAGAAAAATCACGAACGTTGGACGATTGCTCCCACACCAAAAGTGCCAGCCAGTCAAGCTCTTGCTGCTCCTCACCGGCCATTGGCAGCGCATCTACAGCACCACAGACATCGGGGCTCCGGGCTTTCCCTGACGAACAGGGCTTCGACGTTTACCACCAGCTGCACCTGGGAGTCCACTCCAAAAAAACCCGAAAAATCACAAACGTCGGACGATTGCTCCCACACCGAAAGTGCCAGCCAGTCAAGCTCCTGCTGCTCCTCAGCGGCCATTGGCAGCGCATCTACAGCACCACAGACATCGGGGCTCCGGGCTTTCCCTGACGAACAGTGCTTCGACGTTTACCACCAGCTGCACCTGGTCGCCCACTCCAAAAAAACCCCGAAAAATCACGAATGTCGGACGATTGCTCCCACACAAAAAGTGCCAGCCAGTCAAGCTCTTGCTGCTCCTCACCGGCCATTGGCAGCGCATCTACATCACCACAGACATCGGGGCTCCGGGCTTTCCCTGACGAACAGGGCTTCGACCTTTACCACCACCTGCACCTGGGCGCCCATTGGAAAAAAACCCAGGAAAAATCACGAACGTTGGACGATTGCTCCCACACCGAAAGTGCCAGCCAGTCAAGCTCTTGCTGCTCATCACCGGCCATTGGCAGCGCATCTACAGCACCACAGACATTGGGGCTCCGGGCTTTCCCTGACGAATAGGGCTTCGACGTTTACCACCAGCTGCACCTGGGGGGCCAACTGAAAAAAGCCCCGAAAAATCACGAACGTCGGACGATTGCTCCCACACAAAAAGTGCCAGCCAGTCAAGCTCTTGCTGCTCATCACAGGCCATTGGCAGCGCATCTACAGCACCACAGACATCGGGGCTCCGGGCTTTCCCTGACGAACAGGGCTTCGACGTTTACCACCAGCTGCACCTGGGGGGCCGACTGAAAAAAACCCCGAAAAATCACGAACGTCGGATGATTGCTCCCACACCAAAAGTGCCAGCCAGACAAGCCCTTGCTGCTCCTCACCGGCCATTGGCAGCGCATCTACAGCACCACAGACATCGGGGCTCCGGGCTTTCCCTGACGAACAGGGCTTCGACGTTTACCACCAGCTGCACCTGGTCGCCCACTCCAGAAAAACCCTAAAAATCACGAACGTCGGACGATTGCTCCCACACAAAAAGTGCCAGCCAGTCAAGCTCTTGCTGCTTCTCCCCTGACATTGGCAGCGCATCTACAGCACCACAGACATCGGGGCTCCGGGCTTTCCCTGACGAACAGGCCTTCGACGTTTACCACCACCTGCGCCTTGGAGTCCATTCCAAAAAAACCCGAAAAATCACGAACGTCGGACGATTGCTCCCACACCGAAAGTGCCAGCCAGTCAAGCTCTTCCTGCTCATCACCGGCCATTGGCAGCGCATTTACAGCACCACAGACATCGGGGCTCCGGGCTTTCCCTGACGAACAGGGCTTCGACGTTTACCACCAACTGCACCTGGGGGGCCCACTGAAAAAAACCCCGAAAAATCATGAACGTCGGACGATTGCTCCCACACAAAAAGTTCCAGCCAGTCAAGCTCTTGCTGCTTCTCCCCTGACATTGGCAGCGCATCTACAGCACCACAGACATCGGGGCTCCGGGCTTTCCCTGACGAACAGGGCTTCGACGTTTACCACCAGCTGCACCTGGGGGGCCCCCTGAAAAAAACCCCGAAAAATCATGAACGTCGGACGATTGCTCCCACACCGAAAGTGCCAGCCAGTCAAGCTCTTGCTGCTCCTCACCGGCCATTGGCAGCGCATCTACAGCACCACAGACATCGGGGCTCCGGGCATTCCTTGACGAACAGGGCTTCGACGTTTACCACCAGCTGCACCTGGGCGCCCATTGGAAAAAAACCCAAGAAAAATCACGAACGTCGGACGATTGCTCCCACACAAAAAGTGCCAGCCAGTCAAGCTCTTGCTGCTCCTCACCGGCCATTGGCAGCGCATCTACAGCACCACAGACATCGGGGCTCCGGGCTTTCCCTGACGAACAGGGCTTCGACGTTTACCACCAGCTGCACCTGGGCGCCCATTGGAAAAAAACCCAAGAAAAATCACGAACGTCGGACGATTGCTCCCACACAAAAAGTGACAGCCAGTCAAGCTCCTGCTGCTCCTCACCGGCCATTGGCAGCGCATCTACAGCACCACAGACATCGGGGCTCTAAGCTTTCCCTGACGAACAGGGCTTCGCTGTTTACCACCAGCTGCACCTGGGCACCCACTGGAAAAAAACCCCGAAAAATCATGAACGTCGGACGATTACTCCCACACCGAAAGTGTCATCCAGTCAAGCTCTTGCTGCTCCTCACCGGCCATTGGCAGCGCATCTACAGCACCACAGACATCGGGGCTCCGGGCTTTCCCTGACGAACAGGGCTTCGACGTTTATCACCAGCTGCACCTGGGGGGCCAACTGAAAAAAGCCCCGAAAAATCATGAACGTCGGACGATTGCTCCCACACAAAAAGTGCCAGCCAGTCAAGCTCCTGCTGCTCCTCAGCGGCCATTGGCAGCGCATCTACAGCACCACAGACATCGGGGCTCTGAGCTTTCCCTGACGAACAGGGCTTCGATGTTTACCACCAGCTGCACCTGGGCGCCCACTGAAAAAAACCCCGAAAAATCGGGAACGTCGGATGATTACTCCCACACCGAAAGTGCCAGCCAGTCAAGCTCTTGCTGCTCCTCACCGGCCATTGGCAGCGCATCTACAGCACCACAGACATCGGGGCTCCGGGCTTTCCCTGACGAACAGGGCTTCGACGCTTACCACCAGCTGCACCTGGGCGCCCATTGGAAAAAAACCCAAGAAAAATCACGAACGTTGGACGATTGCTCCCACACCGAAAGTGCCAGCCAGTCAAGCTCTTGCTGCTCCTCACCGGCCATTGGCAGCGCATCTACAGCACCACAGACATCGGGGCTCCGGGCTTTCCCTGACGAACAGGGCTTCGACGTTTACCACCAGCTGCACCTGGGAGTCCACTCCAAAAAAACCCGAAAAATCACAAACGTCAGACGATTGCTCCCACACCGAAAGTGCCAGCCAGTCAAGCTCTTGCTGCTCCTCACCGGCCATTGGCAGCGCATCTGCAGCACCACAGACATCGGGGCTCCGGGCTTTCCCTGACGAACAGGGCTTCGACGTTTACCACCAGCTGCACCTGGGGGGACCACTGAAAAAAACCCTGAAAAATCATGAACGTCGGACGATTGCTCCCACACAAAAAGTGCCAGCCAGTCAAGCTCCTGCTGCTCCTCAGCGGCCATTGGCAGCGCATCTACAGCACCACAGACATCGGGGCTCCGGGCTTTCCCTGACGAACAGTGCTTCGACGTTTACCACCAGCTGCACCTGGTCGCCCACTCCAAAAAAACCCCGAAAAATCACGAATGTCGGACGATTGCTCCCACACAAAAAGTGCCAGCCAGTCAAGCTCTTGCTGCTCCTCACCGGCCATTGGCAGCGCATCTACATCACCACAGACATCGGGGCTCCGGGCTTTCCCTGACGAACAGGGCTTCGACCTTTACCACCACCTGCACCTGGGCGCCCATTGGAAAAAAACCCAGGAAAAATCACGAACGTTGGACGATTGCTCCCACACCGAAAGTGCCAGCCAGTCAAGCTCTTGCTGCTCATCACCGGCCATTGGCAGCGCATCTACAGCACCACAGACATTGGGGCTCCGGGCTTTCCCTGACGAATAGGGCTTCGACGTTTACCACCAGCTGCACCTGGGGGGCCAACTGAAAAAAGCCCCGAAAAATCACGAACGTCGGACGATTGCTCCCACACAAAAAGTGCCAGCCAGTCAAGCTCCTGCTGCTCCTCACCGGCCATTGGCAGCGCATCTACAGCACCGCAGACATCGGGGCTCTGAGCTTTCCCTGACGAACAGGGCTTCGATATTTACCACCTGCTGCACCTGGGTGCCCACTGGAAAAAACCCCGAAAAATCACAAACGTCGGACGATTGCTCCCACTCCGAAAGTGCCAGCCAGTGAAGCTTCTGCTGCTCCTCCCCGGCCATTGGCAGCGCATCTACAGCACCACAGACATCGGGGCTCCGGGCTTTCCCTGACGAACAGGGCTTCGACGTTTACCACCAGCTGCACCTGGTCGCCCACTCCAGAAAAACCCTAAAAATCACGAACGTCGGACGATTGCTCCCACACAAAAAGTGCCAGCCAGTCAAGCTCCTGCTGCTCCTCACCGGCCATTGGCAGCGCATCTACAGCACCACAGACATCGGGGCTCCGGGCTTTCCCTGACGAACAGGGCTTGAACGTTTACCACCAGCTGCACCTGGGGGGCCCACTGAAAGAAACCCCTAAAAATCTGGAACGTCGGATGATTACTCCCACACCGAAAGTGCCAGCCAGTCAAGCTCTTGCTGCTCCTCACCGGCCATTGGCAGCGCATCTACAGCACCACAGACATCGGGGCTCCGGGCTTTCCCTGACGAACAGGGCTTCGACGTTTACCACCAGCTGCACCTGGGAGTCCACTCCAAAAAAACCCGAAAAATCACAAACGTCGGACGATTGCTCCCACACCGAAAGTGCCAGCCAGTCAAGCTCTTGCTGCTCCTCACCGGCCATTGGCAGCGCATCTACAGCACCACAGACATCGGGGCTCCGGGCTTTCCCTGACGAACAGGGCTTCGACCTTTACCACCACCTGCACCTGGGCGCCCATTGGAAAAAAACCCAAGAAAAATCACGAACGTTGGACGATTGCTCCCACACCGAAAGTGCCAGCCAGTCAAGCTCTTGCTGCTCATCACCGGCCATTGGCAGCGCATCTACAGCACCACAGACATCGGGGCTCCGGGCTTTCCCTGACGAACAGGGCTTCGACGTTTACCACCAGCTGCACCTGGGGGGCCAACTGAAAAAAGCCCCGAAAAATCAAGAACGTCGGACGATTGCTCCCACACAAAAAGTGCCAGCCAGTCAAGCTCCTGCTGCTCCTCACCGGCCATTGGCAGCGCATCTACAGCACCACAGACATCGGGGCTCTGAGCTTTCCCTGACGAACAGGGCTTCGATATTTACCACCTGCTGCACCTGGGTGCCCACTGGAAAAAACCCCGAAAAATCACGAACGTCGGACGATTGCTCCCACTCCGAAAGTGCCAGCCAGTGAAGCTCCTGCTGCTCCTCAGCGGCCATTGGCAGCGCATCTACAGCACCACAGACATCGGGGCTCCGGGCTTTCCCTGACGAACAGGGCTTCGACGTTTACCACCAGCTGCACCTGGGCGCCCACTGAAAAAAACCCCGAAAAATCACGAACGTCGGACGATTGCTCCCACACCGAAAGTGCCAGCCAGTCAAGCTCTTGCTGCTCCTCCCCGGCCATTGGCAGCACATCTACAGCACCACAGACATCGGGGCTCCGGGCTTTCCCTGACGAAAAGGGCTTCGACCTTTACCACCACCTGTGCCTGGGCGCCCATTGGAAAAAAACCCAAGAAAAATCACGAACGTTGGACGGTTGCTCCCACACCAAAATTGCCAGCCAGTCAAGCTCTTGCTGCTCATCACCGGCCATTGGCAGCGCATCTACAGCACCACAGACATCGGGGCTCCGGGCTTTCCCTGACGAACAGGGCTTCGACGTTTATCACCAGCTGCACCTGGGGGGCCAACTGAAAAAAGCCCCGAAAAATCATGAACGTCGGACGATTGCTCCCACACAAAAAGTGCCAGCCAGTCAAGCTCCTGCTGCTCCTCAGCGGCCATTGGCAGCGCATCTACAGCACCACAGACATCGGGGCTCTGAGCTTTCCCTGACGAACAGGGCTTCGATGTTTACCACCAGCTGCACCTGGGCGCCCACTGAAAAAAACCCCGAAAAATCGGGAACGTCGGATGATTACTCCCACACCGAAAGTGCCAGCCAGTCAAGCTCTTGCTGCTCCTCACCGGCCATTGGCAGCGCATCTACAGCACCACAGACATCGGGGCTCCGGGCTTTCCCTGACGAACAGGGCTTCGACGCTTACCACCAGCTGCACCTGGGCGCCCATTGGAAAAAAACCCAAGAAAAATCACGAACGTTGGACGATTGCTCCCACACCGAAAGTGCCAGCCAGTCAAGCTCTTGCTGCTCCTCACCGGCCATTGGCAGCGCATCTACAGCACCACAGACATCGGGGCTCCGGGCTTTCCCTGACGAACAGGGCTTCGACGTTTACCACCAGCTGCACCTGGGAGTCCACTCCAAAAAAACCCGAAAAATCACAAACGTCGGACGATTGCTCCCACACCGAAAGTGCCAGCCAGTCAAGCTCTTGCTGCTCCTCACCGGCCATTGGCAGCGCATCTGCAGCACCACAGACATCGGGGCTCCGGGCTTTCCCTGACGAACAGGGCTTCGACGTTTACCACCAGCTGCACCTGGGGGGCCCACTGAAAAAAAACCCAAAAATTCATGAACGTCGGACGATTGCTCCCACACAAAAAGTTCCAGCCAGTCAAGCTCTTGCTGCTCCTCACCGGCCATTGGCAGCGCATCTACAGCACCACAGACATCGGGGCTCCGGGCTTTCCCTGACGAACAGGGCTTCGACGTTTACCACCAGCTGCACCTGGGGGGAACACTGAAAAAAACCCTGAAAAATCATGAACGTCGGACGATTGCTCCCACACAAAAAGTGCCAGCCAGTCAAGCTCCTGCTGCTCCTCAGCGGCCATTGGCAGCGCATCTACAGCACCACAGACATCGGGGCTCCGGGCTTTCCCTGACGAACAGGGCTTCGACGTTTACCACCAGCTGCACCTGGTCGCCCACTCCAAAAAAACCCCGAAAAATCACGAATGTCGGACGATTGCTCCCACACAAAAAGTGCCAGCCAGTCAAGCTCTTGCTGCTCCTCACCGGCCATTGGCAGCGCATCTACATCACCACAGACATCGGGGCTCCGGGCTTTCCCTGACGAACAGGGCTTCGACCTTTACCACCACCTGCACCTGGGCGCCCATTGGAAAAAAACCCAGGAAAAATCACGAACGTTGGACGATTGCTCCCACACCGAAAGTGCCAGCCAGTCAAGCTCTTGCTGCTCTTCACCGGCCATTGGCAGCGCATCTACAGCACCACAGACATTGGGGCTCCGGGCTTTCCCTGACGAATAGGGCTTCGACGTTTACCACCAGCTGCACCTGGGGGGCCAACTGAAAAAAGCCCCGAAAAATCACGAACGTCGGACGATTGCTCCCACACAAAAAGTGCCAGCCAGTCAAGCTCCTGCTGCTCCTCACCGGCCATTGGCAGCGCATCTACAGCACCGCAGACATCGGGGCTCTGAGCTTTCCCTGACGAACAGGGCTTCGATATTTACCACCTGCTGCACCTGGGTGCCCACTGGAAAAAACCCCGAAAAATCGGGAACGTCGGACGATTGCTCCCACTCCGAAAGTGCCAGCCAGTGAAGCTCCTGCTGCTCATCACCGGCCATTGGCAGCGCATCTACAGCACCACAGACATCGGGGCTCCGGGCTTTCCCTGACGAACAGGGCTTCGACGCTTACCACCAGCTGCACCTGGGCGCCCATTGGAAAAAAACCCAAGAAAAATCACGAACGTTGGACGGTTGCTCCCACACCAAAATTGCCAGCCAGTCAAGCTCTTGCTGCTCCTCCCCGGCCATTGGCAGCGCATCTACAGCACCACAGACATCGGGGCTCCGGGCTTTCCCTGACGAACAGGGCTTCGACGTTTACCACCAGCTGCACCTGGTCGCCCACTCCAGAAAAACCCTAAAAATCACGAACGTCGGACGATTGCTCCCACACAAAAAGTGCCAGCCAGTCAAGCTCCTGCTGCTCCTCACCGGCCATTGGCAGCGCATCTACAGCACCACAGACATCGGGGCTCCGGGCTTTCCCTGACGAACAGGGCTTGAACGTTTACCACCAGCTGCACCTGGGGGGCCCACTGAAAGAAACCCCTAAAAATCTGGAACGTCGGATGATTACTCCCACACCGAAAGTGCCAGCCAGTCAAGCTCTTGCTGCTCCTCACCGGCCATTGGCAGCGCATCTACAGCACCACAGACATCGGGGCTCCGGGCTTTCCCTGACGAACAGGGCTTCGACGTTTACCACCAGCTGCACCTGGGAGTCCACTCCAAAAAAACCCGAAAAATCACAAACGTCGGACGATTGCTCCCACACCGAAAGTGCCAGCCAGTCAAGCTCTTGCTGCTCCTCACCGGCCATTGGCAGCGCATCTACAGCACCACAGACATCGGGGCTCCGGGCTTTCCCTGACGAACAGGGCTTCGACCTTTACCACCACCTGCACCTGGGCGCCCATTGGAAAAAAACCCAAGAAAAATCACGAACGTTGGACGATTGCTCCCACACCGAAAGTGCCAGCCAGTCAAGCTCTTGCTGCTCATCACCGGCCATTGGCAGCGCATCTACAGCACCACAGACATCGGGGCTCCGGGCTTTCCCTGACGAACAGGGCTTCGACGTTTACCACCAGCTGCACCTGGGGGGCCAACTGAAAAAAGCCCCGAAAAATCAAGAACGTCGGACGATTGCTCCCACACAAAAAGTGCCAGCCAGTCAAGCTCCTGCTGCTCCTCACCGGCCATTGGCAGCGCATCTACAGCACCACAGACATCGGGGCTCTGAGCTTTCCCTGACGAACAGGGCTTCGATATTTACCACCTGCTGCACCTGGGTGCCCACTGGAAAAAACCCCGAAAAATCACGAACGTCGGACGATTGCTCCCACTCCGAAAGTGCCAGCCAGTGAAGCTCCTGCTGCTCCTCAGCGGCCATTGGCAGCGCATCTACAGCACCACAGACATCGGGGCTCCGGGCTTTCCCTGACGAACAGGGCTTCGACGTTTACCACCAG
The DNA here is from genome assembly GCF_036417535.1 of Chlamydotis macqueenii. Lineage (NCBI taxonomy): Eukaryota > Metazoa > Chordata > Aves > Otidiformes > Otididae > Chlamydotis > Chlamydotis macqueenii. The sequence continues at coordinate 30,271,768 of NC_141592.1, read as the reverse complement.
CTGCACCTGGGCGCCCACTGAAAAAAACCCCGAAAAATCACGAACGTCGGACGATTGCTCCCACACCGAAAGTGCCAGCCAGTCAAGCTCTTGCTGCTCCTCCCCGGCCATTGGCAGCACATCTACAGCACCACAGACATCGGGGCTCCGGGCTTTCCCTGACGAAAAGGGCTTCGACCTTTACCACCACCTGTGCCTGGGCGCCCATTGGAAAAAAACCCAAGAAAAATCACGAACGTTGGACGGTTGCTCCCACACCAAAATTGCCAGCCAGTCAAGCTCTTGCTGCTCATCACCGGCCATTGGCAGCGCATCTACAGCACCACAGACATCGGGGCTCCGGGCTTTCCCTGACGAACAGGGCTTCGACGTTTATCACCAGCTGCACCTGGGGGGCCAACTGAAAAAAGCCCCGAAAAATCATGAACGTCGGACGATTGCTCCCACACAAAAAGTGCCAGCCAGTCAAGCTCCTGCTGCTCCTCAGCGGCCATTGGCAGCGCATCTACAGCACCACAGACATCGGGGCTCTGAGCTTTCCCTGACGAACAGGGCTTCGATGTTTACCACCAGCTGCACCTGGGCGCCCACTGAAAAAAACCCCGAAAAATCGGGAACGTCGGATGATTACTCCCACACCGAAAGTGCCAGCCAGTCAAGCTCTTGCTGCTCCTCACCGGCCATTGGCAGCGCATCTACAGCACCACAGACATCGGGGCTCCGGGCTTTCCCTGACGAACAGGGCTTCGACGCTTACCACCAGCTGCACCTGGGCGCCCATTGGAAAAAAACCCAAGAAAAATCACGAACGTTGGACGATTGCTCCCACACCGAAAGTGCCAGCCAGTCAAGCTCTTGCTGCTCCTCACCGGCCATTGGCAGCGCATCTACAGCACCACAGACATCGGGGCTCCGGGCTTTCCCTGACGAACAGGGCTTCGACGTTTACCACCAGCTGCACCTGGGAGTCCACTCCAAAAAAACCCGAAAAATCACAAACGTCGGACGATTGCTCCCACACCGAAAGTGCCAGCCAGTCAAGCTCTTGCTGCTCCTCACCGGCCATTGGCAGCGCATCTGCAGCACCACAGACATCGGGGCTCCGGGCTTTCCCTGACGAACAGGGCTTCGACGTTTACCACCAGCTGCACCTGGGGGGCCCACTGAAAAAAAACCCAAAAATTCATGAACGTCGGACGATTGCTCCCACACAAAAAGTTCCAGCCAGTCAAGCTCTTGCTGCTCCTCCCCGGCCATTGGCAGCGCATCTACAGCACCACAGACATCGGGGCTCCGGGCTTTCCCTGACGAACAGGGCTTCGACGTTTACCACCAGCTGCACCTGGGGGGAACACTGAAAAAAACCCTGAAAAATCATGAACGTCGGACGATTGCTCCCACACAAAAAGTGCCAGCCAGTCAAGCTCCTGCTGCTCCTCAGCGGCCATTGGCAGCGCATCTACAGCACCACAGACATCGGGGCTCCGGGCTTTCCCTGACGAACAGTGCTTCGACGTTTACCACCAGCTGCACCTGGTCGCCCACTCCAAAAAAACCCCGAAAAATCACGAATGTCGGACGATTGCTCCCACACAAAAAGTGCCAGCCAGTCAAGCTCTTGCTGCTCCTCACCGGCCATTGGCAGCGCATCTACATCACCACAGACATCGGGGCTCCGGGCTTTCCCTGACGAACAGGGCTTCGACCTTTACCACCACCTGCACCTGGGCGCCCATTGGAAAAAAACCCAGGAAAAATCACGAACGTTGGACGATTGCTCCCACACCGAAAGTGCCAGCCAGTCAAGCTCTTGCTGCTCATCACCGGCCATTGGCAGCGCATCTACAGCACCACAGACATTGGGGCTCCGGGCTTTCCCTGACGAATAGGGCTTCGACGTTTACCACCAGCTGCACCTGGGGGGCCAACTGAAAAAAGCCCCGAAAAATCACGAACGTCGGACGATTGCTCCCACACAAAAAGTGCCAGCCAGTCAAGCTCCTGCTGCTCCTCACCGGCCATTGGCAGCGCATCTACAGCACCGCAGACATCGGGGCTCTGAGCTTTCCCTGACGAACAGGGCTTCGATATTTACCACCTGCTGCACCTGGGTGCCCACTGGAAAAAACCCCGAAAAATCACGAACGTCGGACGATTGCTCCCACTCCGAAAGTGCCAGCCAGTGAAGCTCCTGCTGCTCATCACCGGCCATTGGCAGCGCATCTACAGCACCACAGACATCGGGGCTCCGGGCTTTCCCTGACGAACAGGGCTTCGACGCTTACCACCAGCTGCACCTGGGCGCCCATTGGAAAAAAACCCAAGAAAAATCACGAACGTTGGACGGTTGCTCCCACACCAAAATTGCCAGCCAGTCAAGCTCTTGCTGCTCCTCCCCGGCCATTGGCAGCGCATCTACAGCACCACAGACATCGGGGCTCCGGGCTTTCCCTGACGAACAGGGCTTCGACGTTTACCACCAGCTGCACCTGGTCGCCCACTCCAGAAAAACCCTAAAAATCACGAACGTCGGACGATTGCTCCCACACAAAAAGTGCCAGCCAGTCAAGCTCCTGCTGCTCCTCACCGGCCATTGGCAGCGCATCTACAGCACCACAGACATCGGGGCTCCGGGCTTTCCCTGACGAACAGGGCTTGAACGTTTACCACCAGCTGCACCTGGGGGGCCCACTGAAAGAAACCCCTAAAAATCTGGAACGTCGGATGATTACTCCCACACCGAAAGTGCCAGCCAGTCAAGCTCTTGCTGCTCCTCACCGGCCATTGGCAGCGCATCTACAGCACCACAGACATCGGGGCTCCGGGCTTTCCCTGACGAACAGGGCTTCGACGTTTACCACCAGCTGCACCTGGGAGTCCACTCCAAAAAAACCCGAAAAATCACAAACGTCGGACGATTGCTCCCACACCGAAAGTGCCAGCCAGTCAAGCTCTTGCTGCTCCTCACCGGCCATTGGCAGCGCATCTACAGCACCACAGACATCGGGGCTCCGGGCTTTCCCTGACGAACAGGGCTTCGACCTTTACCACCACCTGCACCTGGGCGCCCATTGGAAAAAAACCCAAGAAAAATCACGAACGTTGGACGATTGCTCCCACACCGAAAGTGCCAGCCAGTCAAGCTCTTGCTGCTCATCACCGGCCATTGGCAGCGCATCTACAGCACCACAGACATCGGGGCTCCGGGCTTTCCCTGACGAACAGGGCTTCGACGTTTACCACCAGCTGCACCTGGGGGGCCAACTGAAAAAAGCCCCGAAAAATCAAGAACGTCGGACGATTGCTCCCACACAAAAAGTGCCAGCCAGTCAAGCTCCTGCTGCTCCTCACCGGCCATTGGCAGCGCATCTACAGCACCACAGACATCGGGGCTCTGAGCTTTCCCTGACGAACAGGGCTTCGATATTTACCACCTGCTGCACCTGGGTGCCCACTGGAAAAAACCCCGAAAAATCACGAACGTCGGACGATTGCTCCCACTCCGAAAGTGCCAGCCAGTGAAGCTCCTGCTGCTCCTCAGCGGCCATTGGCAGCGCATCTACAGCACCACAGACATCGGGGCTCCGGGCTTTCCCTGACGAACAGGGCTTCGACGTTTACCACCAGCTGCACCTGGGCGCCCACTGAAAAAAACCCCGAAAAATCACGAACGTCGGACGATTGCTCCCACACCGAAAGTGCCAGCCAGTCAAGCTCTTGCTGCTCCTCCCCGGCCATTGGCAGCACATCTACAGCACCACAGACATCGGGGCTCCGGGCTTTCCCTGACGAAAAGGGCTTCGACCTTTACCACCACCTGTGCCTGGGCGCCCATTGGAAAAAAACCCAAGAAAAATCACGAACGTTGGACGGTTGCTCCCACACCAAAATTGCCAGCCAGTCAAGCTCTTGCTGCTCATCACCGGCCATTGGCAGCGCATCTACAGCACCACAGACATCGGGGCTCCGGGCTTTCCCTGACGAACAGGGCTTCGACGTTTATCACCAGCTGCACCTGGGGGGCCAACTGAAAAAAGCCCCGAAAAATCATGAACGTCGGACGATTGCTCCCACACAAAAAGTGCCAGCCAGTCAAGCTCCTGCTGCTCCTCAGCGGCCATTGGCAGCGCATCTACAGCACCACAGACATCGGGGCTCTGAGCTTTCCCTGACGAACAGGGCTTCGATGTTTACCACCAGCTGCACCTGGGCGCCCACTGAAAAAAACCCCGAAAAATCGGGAACGTCGGATGATTACTCCCACACCGAAAGTGCCAGCCAGTCAAGCTCTTGCTGCTCCTCACCGGCCATTGGCAGCGCATCTACAGCACCACAGACATCGGGGCTCCGGGCTTTCCCTGACGAACAGGGCTTCGACGCTTACCACCAGCTGCACCTGGGCGCCCATTGGAAAAAAACCCAAGAAAAATCACGAACGTTGGACGATTGCTCCCACACCGAAAGTGCCAGCCAGTCAAGCTCTTGATGCTCCTCACCGGCCATTGGCAGCGCATCTACAGCACCACAGACATCGGGGCTCCAGGCTTTCCCTGACGAACAGGGCTTCGACGTTTACCACCAGCTGCACCTGGGAGTCCACTCCAAAAAAACCCGAAAAATCACAAACGTCGGACGATTGCTCCCACACCGAAAGTGCCAGCCAGTCAAGCTCTTGCTGCTCCTCACCGGCCATTGGCAGCGCATCTGCAGCACCACAGACATCGGGGCTCCGGGCTTTCCCTGACGAACAGGGCTTCGACGTTTACCACCAGCTGCACCTGGGGGGCCCACTGAAAAAAACCCCAAAAATTCATGAACGTCGGACGATTGCTCCCACACAAAAAGTTCCAGCCAGTCAAGCTCTTGCTGCTCCTCCCCGGCCATTGGCAGCGCATCTACAGCACCACAGACATCGGGGCTCCGGGCTTTCCCTGACGAACAGGGCTTCGACGTTTACCACCAGCTGCACCTGGGGGGCCCACTGAAAAAAACCCTGAAAAATCATGAACGTCGGACGATTGCTCCCACACAAAAAGTGCCAGCCAGTCAAGCTCCTGCTGCTCCTCACCGGCCATTGGCAGCGCATCTACAGCACCACAGACATCGGGGCTCCGGGCTTTCCCTGACGAACAGTGCTTCGACGTTTACCACCAGCTGCACCTGGTCGCCCACTCCAAAAAAACCCCGAAAAATCACGAATGTCGGACGATTGCTCCCACACAAAAAGTGCCAGCCAGTCAAGCTCTTGCTGCTCCTCACCGGCCATTGGCAGCGCATCTACATCACCACAGACATCGGGGCTCCGGGCTTTCCCTGACGAACAGGGCTTCGACCTTTACCACCACCTGCACCTGGGCGCCCATTGGAAAAAAACCCAGGAAAAATCACGAACGTTGGACGATTGCTCCCACACCGAAAGTGCCAGCCAGTCAAGCTCTTGCTGCTCATCACCGGCCATTGGCAGCGCATCTACAGCACCACAGACATTGGGGCTCCGGGCTTTCCCTGACGAATAGGGCTTCGACGTTTACCACCAGCTGCACCTGGGGGGCCAACTGAAAAAAGCCCCGAAAAATCACGAACGTCGGACGATTGCTCCCACACAAAAAGTGCCAGCCAGTCAAGCTCCTGCTGCTCCTCACCGGCCATTGGCAGCGCATCTACAGCACCGCAGACATCGGGGCTCTGAGCTTTCCCTGACGAACAGGGCTTCGATATTTACCACCTGCTGCACCTGGGTGCCCACTGGAAAAAACCCCGAAAAATCACGAACGTCGGACGATTGCTCCCACTCCGAAAGTGCCAGCCAGTGAAGCTCCTGCTGCTCATCACCGGCCATTGGCAGCGCATCTACAGCACCACAGACATCGGGGCTCCGGGCTTTCCCTGACGAACAGGGCTTCGACGCTTACCACCAGCTGCACCTGGGCGCCCATTGGAAAAAAACCCAAGAAAAATCACGAACGTTGGACGGTTGCTCCCACACCGAAAGTGCCAGCCAGTCAAGCTCTTGCTGCTCCTCCCCGGCCATTGGCAGCGCATCTACAGCACCATAGACATCGGGGCTCCGGGCTTTCCCTGACGAACAGGGCTTCGACGTTTACCACCAGCTGCACCTGGTCGCCCACTCCAGAAAAACCCTAAAAATCACGAACGTCGGACGATTGCTCCCACACAAAAAGTGCCAGCCAGTCAAGCTCCTGCTGCTCCTCACCAGCCATTGGCAGCGCATCTACAGCACCACAGACATCGGGGCTCCGGGCTTTCCCTGACGAACAGGGCTTGAACGTTTACCACCAGCTGCACCTGGGGGGCCCACTGAAAGAAACCCCTAAAAATCTGGAACGTCGGATGATTACTCCCACACCGAAAGTGCCAGCCAGTCAAGCTCTTGCTGCTCCTCACCGGCCATTGGCAGCGCATCTACAGCACCACAGACATCGGGGCTCCGGGCTTTCCCTGACGAACAGGGCTTCGACCTTTACCACCAGCTGCACCTGGGAGTCCACTCCAAAAAAACCCGAAAAATCACAAACGTCGGACGATTGCTCCCACACCGAAAGTGCCAGCCAGTCAAGCTCTTGCTGCTCCTCACCGGCCATTGGCAGCGCATCTACAGCACCACAGACATCGGGGCTCCGGGCTTTCCCTGACGAACAGGGCTTCGACCTTTACCACCACCTGCACCTGGGCGCCCATTGGAAAAAAACCCAAGAAAAATCACGAACGTTGGACGATTGCTCCCACACCGAAAGTGCCAGCCAGTCAAGCTCTTGCTGCTCATCACCGGCCATTGGCAGCGCATCTACAGCACCACAGACATCGGGGCTCCGGGCTTTCCCTGACGAACAGGGCTTCGACGTTTACCACCAGCTGCACCTGGGGGGCCAACTGAAAAAAGCCCCGAAAAATCAAGAACGTTGGACGATTGCTCCCACACAAAAAGTGCCAGCCAGTCAAGCTCCTGCTGCTCCTCACCGGCCATTGGCAGCGCATCTACAGCACCACAGACATCGGGGCTCTGAGCTTTCCCTGATGAACAGGGCTTCGATATTTACCACCTGCTGCACCTGGGTGCCCACTGGAAAAAACCCCGAAAAATCACGAACGTCGGACGATTGCTCCCACTCCGAAAGTGCCAGCCAGTGAAGCTCCTGCTGCTCCTCAGCGGCCATTGGCAGCGCATCTACAGCACCACAGACATCGGGGCTCCGGGCTTTCCCTGACGAACAGGGCTTCGACGTTTACCACCAGCTGCACCTGGGCGCCCACTGAAAAAAACCCCGAAAAATCACGAACGTCGGACGATTGCTCCCACACCGAAAGTGCCAGCCAGTCAAGCTCTTGCTGCTCCTCCCCGGCCATTGGCAGCACATCTACAGCACCACAGACATCGGGGCTCCGGGCTTTCCCTGACGAAAAGGGCTTCGACCTTTACCACCACCTGTGCCTGGGCGCCCATTGGAAAAAAACCCAAGAAAAATCACGAACGTTGGACGGTTGCTCCCACACCAAAATTGCCAGCCAGTCAAGCTCTTGCTGCTCATCACAGGCCATTGGCAGCGCATCTACAGCACCACAGACATCGGGGCTCCGGGCTTTCCCTGACGAACAGGGCTTCGACGTTTACCACCAGCTGCACCTGGGGGGCCCACTGAAAAAAAACCCGAAAAATCACGAACGTCGGACGATTGCTCCCACACCAAAAGTGCCAGCCAGACAAGCCCTTGCTGCTCCTCACCGGCCATTGGCAGCGCATCTACAGCACCACAGACATCGGGGCTCCGGGCTTTCCCTGACGAACAGGCCTTCGACGTTTACCACCACCTGCGCCTTGGAGTCCATTCCAAAAAAACCCGAAAAATCACGAACGTCGGACGATTGCTCCCACACCGAAAGTGCCAGCCAGTCAAGCTCTTCCTGCTCATCACCGGCCATTGGCAGCGCATTTACAGCACCACAGACATCGGGGCTCCGGGCTTTCCCTGACGAACAGGGCTTCGACGTTTACCACCAACTGCACCTGGGGGGCCCACTGAAAAAAACCCCGAAAAATCATGAACGTCGGACGATTGCTCCCACACAAAAAGTTCCAGCCAGTCAAGCTCTTGCTGCTTCTCCCCTGACATTGGCAGCGCATCTACAGCACCACAGACATCGGGGCTCCGGGCTTTCCCTGACGAACAGGGCTTCGACGTTTACCACCAGCTGCACCTGGGGGGCCCCCTGAAAAAAACCCCGAAAAATCATGAACGTCGGACGATTGCTCCCACACCGAAAGTGCCAGCCAGTCAAGCTCTTGCTGCTCCTCACCGGCCATTGGCAGCGCATCTACAGCACCACAGACATCGGGGCTCCGGGCTTTCCCTGACGAACAGGGCTTCGACGTTTACCACCAGCTGCACCTGGGGGGCCCACTGAAAAAAAACCCGAAAAATCACGAACGTCGGACGATTGCTCCCACACCAAAAGTGCCAGCCAGACAAGCCCTTGCTGCTCCTCACCGGCCATTGGCAGCGCATCTACAGCACCACAGACATCGGGGCTCCGGGCTTTCCCTGACGAACAGGCCTTCGACGTTTACCACCACCTGCGCCTTGGAGTCCATTCCAAAAAAACCCGAAAAATCACGAACGTCGGACGATTGCTCCCACACCGAAAGTGCCAGCCAGTCAAGCTCTTCCTGCTCATCACCGGCCATTGGCAGCGCATTTACAGCACCACAGACATCGGGGCTCCGGGCTTTCCCTGACGAACAGGGCTTCGACGTTTACCACCAACTGCACCTGGGGGGCCCACTGAAAAAAACCCCGAAAAATCATGAACGTCGGACGATTGCTCCCACACAAAAAGTTCCAGCCAGTCAAGCTCTTGCTGCTTCTCCCCTGACATTGGCAGCGCATCTACAGCACCACAGACATCGGGGCTCCGGGCTTTCCCTGACGAACAGGGCTTCGACGTTTACCACCAGCTGCACCTGGGGGGCCCCCTGAAAAAAACCCCGAAAAATCATGAACGTCGGACGATTGCTCCCACACCGAAAGTGCCAGCCAGTCAAGCTCTTGCTGCTCCTCACCGGCCATTGGCAGCGCATCTACAGCACCACAGACATCGGGGCTCCGGGCATTCCTTGACGAACAGGGCTTCGACGTTTACCACCAGCTGCACCTGGGCGCCCATTGGAAAAAAACCCAAGAAAAATCACGAACGTCGGACGATTGCTCCCACACAAAAAGTGCCAGCCAGTCAAGCTCTTGCTGCTCCTCACCGGCCATTGGCAGCGCATCTACAGCACCACAGACATCGGGGCTCCGGGCTTTCCCTGACGAACAGGGCTTCGACGTTTACCACCAGCTGCACCTGGGCGCCCATTGGAAAAAAACCCAAGAAAAATCACGAACGTCGGACGATTGCTCCCACACAAAAAGTGACAGCCAGTCAAGCTCCTGCTGCTCCTCACCGGCCATTGGCAGCGCATCTACAGCACCACAGACATCGGGGCTCCGGGCTTTCCCTGACGAACAGGGCTTCGACGTTTACCACCAGCTGCACCTGGGCGCCCATTGGAAAAAAACCCAAGAAAAATCACGAACGTCGGACGATTGCTCCCACACCGAAAGTGCCAGCCAGTCAAGCTCTTGCTGCTCCTCACCGGCCATTGGCAGCGCATCTACAGCACCACAGACATCGGGGCTCCGGGCTTTCCCTGACGAACAGGGCTTCGACGTTTACCACCAGCTGCACCTGGGGGGCCCACTGAAAAAAACCCCGAAAAATCATGAACGTCGGACGATTGCTCCCACACAAAAAGTTCCAGCCAGTCAAGCTCTTGCTGCTTCTCCCCTGACATTGGCAGCGCATCTACAGCACCACAGACATCGGGGCTCCGGGCTTTCCCTGACGAACAGGCCTTCGACGTTTACCACCACCTGCACCTGGGAGTCCATTCCAAAAAAACCCGAAAAATCACGAACGTCGGACGATTGCTCCCACACCGAAAGTGCCAGCCAGTCAAGCTCTTGCTGCTCCTCACCGGCCATTGGCAGCGCATCTACAGCACCACAGACATCGGGGCTCCGGGCTTTCCCTGACGAACAGGGCTTCGACGTTTACCACCAGCTGCACCTGGGCGCCCATTGGAAAAAAACCCAAGAAAAATCACGAACGTTGGACGGTTGCTCCCACACCAAAATTGCCAGCCAGTCAAGCTCTTGCTGCTCCTCCCCGGCCATTGGCAGCGCATCTACAGCACCACAGACATCGGGGCTCCGGGCTTTCCCTGACGAACAGGGCTTCGACGTTTACCACCAGCTGCACCTGGTCGCCCACTCCAGAAAAACCCTAAAAATCACGAACGTCGGACGATTGCTCCCACACAAAAAGTGCCAGCCAGTCAAGCTCCTGCTGCTCCTCACCGGCCATTGGCAGCGCATCTACAGCACCACAGACATCGGGGCTCCGGGCTTTCCCTGACGAACAGGGCTTGAACGTTTACCACCAGCTGCACCTGGGGGGCCCACTAAAAGAAACCCCTAAAAATCTGGAACGTCGGATGATTACTCCCACACCAAAAGTGCCAGCCAGTCAAGCTCTTGCTGCTCCTCACCGGCCATTGGCAGCGCATCTACAGCACCACAGACATCGGGGCTCCGGGCTTTCCCTGACGAACAGGGCTTCGACGTTTACCACCAGCTGCACCTGGTCGCCCACTCCAGAAAAACCCTAAAAATCACGAACGTCGGACGATTGCTCCCACACAAAAAGTGCCAGCCAGTCAAGCTCTTGCTGCTCCTCACCGGCCATTGGCAGCGCATCTACAGCACCACAGACATCGGGGCTCCGGGCTTTCCCTGACGAACAGGGCTTCGACGTTTACCACCAGCTGCACCTGGGGGGCCCCCTGAAAAAAACCCCGAAAAATCATGAACGTCGGACGATTGCTCCCACACCGAAAGTGCCAGCCAGTCAAGCTCTTGCTGCTCCTCACCGGCCATTGGCAGCGCATCTACAGCACCACAGACATCGGGGCTCCGGGCTTTCCCTGACGAACAGGGCTTCGACGTTTACCACCAGCTGCACCTGGGCGCCCATTGGAAAAAAACCCAAGAAAAATCACGAACGTCGGACGATTGCTCCCACACAAAAAGTGACAGCCAGTCAAGCTCCTGCTGCTCCTCACCGGCCATTGGCAGCGCATCTACAGCACCACAGACATCGGGGCTCCGGGCTTTCCCTGACGAACAGGGCTTCGACGTTTACCACCAGCTGCACCTGGGCGCCCATTGGAAAAAAACCCAAGAAAAATCACGAACGTCGGACGATTGCTCCCACACCGAAAGTGCCAGCCAGTCAAGCTCTTGCTGCTCCTCACCGGCCATTGGCAGCGCATCTACAGCACCACAGACATCGGGGCTCCGGGCTTTCCCTGACGAACAGGGCTTCGACGTTTACCACCAGCTGCACCTGGGGGGCCCACTGAAAAAAACCCCGAAAAATCATGAACGTCGGACGATTGCTCCCACACAAAAAGTTCCAGCCAGTCAAGCTCTTGCTGCTTCTCCCCTGACATTGGCAGCGCATCTACAGCACCACAGACATCGGGGCTCCGGGCTTTCCCTGACGAACAGGCCTTCGACGTTTACCACCACCTGCACCTGGGAGTCCATTCCAAAAAAACCCGAAAAATCACGAACGTCGGACGATTGCTCCCACACCGAAAGTGCCAGCCAGTCAAGCTCTTGCTGCTCCTCACCGGCCATTGGCAGCGCATCTACAGCACCACAGACATCGGGGCTCCGGGCTTTCCCTGACGAACAGGGCTTCGACGTTTACCACCAGCTGCACCTGGGCGCCCATTGGAAAAAAACCCAAGAAAAATCACGAACGTTGGACGGTTGCTCCCACACCAAAATTGCCAGCCAGTCAAGCTCTTGCTGCTCCTCCCCGGCCATTGGCAGCGCATCTACAGCACCACAGACATCGGGGCTCCGGGCTTTCCCTGACGAACAGGGCTTCGACGTTTACCACCAGCTGCACCTGGTCGCCCACTCCAGAAAAACCCTAAAAATCACGAACGTCGGACGATTGCTCCCACACAAAAAGTGCCAGCCAGTCAAGCTCCTGCTGCTCCTCACCGGCCATTGGCAGCGCATCTACAGCACCACAGACATCGGGGCTCCGGGCTTTCCCTGACGAACAGGGCTTGAACGTTTACCACCAGCTGCACCTGGGGGGCCCACTAAAAGAAACCCCTAAAAATCTGGAACGTCGGATGATTACTCCCACACCAAAAGTGCCAGCCAGTCAAGCTCTTGCTGCTCCTCACCGGCCATTGGCAGCGCATCTACAGCACCACAGACATCGGGGCTCCGGGCTTTCCCTGACGAACAGGGCTTCGACGTTTACCACCAGCTGCACCTGGTCGCCCACTCCAGAAAAACCCTAAAAATCACGAACGTCGGACGATTGCTCCCACACAAAAAGTGCCAGCCAGTCAAGCTCTTGCTGCTTCTCCCCTGACATTGGCAGCGCATCTACAGCACCACAGACATCGGGGCTCCGGGCTTTCCCTGACGAACAGGCCTTCGACGTTTACCACCACCTGCGCCTTGGAGTCCATTCCAAAAAAACCCGAAAAATCACGAACGTCGGACGATTGCTCCCACACCGAAAGTGCCAGCCAGTCAAGCTCTTCCTGCTCATCACCGGCCATTGGCAGCGCATTTACAGCACCACAGACATCGGGGCTCCGGGCTTTCCCTGACGAACAGGGCTTCGACGTTTACCACCAACTGCACCTGGGGGGCCCACTGAAAAAAACCCCGAAAAATCATGAACGTCGGACGATTGCTCCCACACCGAAAGTGCCAGCCAGTCAAGCTCTTGCTGCTCCTCACCGGCCATTGGCAGCGCATCTACAGCACCACAGACATCGGGGCTCCGGGCATTCCTTGACGAACAGGGCTTCGACGTTTACCACCAGCTGCACCTGGGCGCCCATTGGAAAAAAACCCAAGAAAAATCACGAACGTCGGACGATTGCTCCCACACAAAAAGTGCCAGCCAGTCAAGCTCTTGCTGCTCCTCACCGGCCATTGGCAGCGCATCTACAGCACCACAGACATCGGGGCTCCGGGCTTTCCCTGACGAACAGGGCTTCGACGTTTACCACCAGCTGCACCTGGGCGCCCATTGGAAAAAAACCCAAGAAAAATCACGAACGTCGGACGATTGCTCCCACACAAAAAGTGACAGCCAGTCAAGCTCCTGCTGCTCCTCACCGGCCATTGGCAGCGCATCTACAGCACCACAGACATCGGGGCTCCGGGCTTTCCCTGACGAACAGGGCTTCGACGTTTACCACCAGCTGCACCTGGGCGCCCATTGGAAAAAAACCCAAGAAAAATCACGAACGTCGGACGATTGCTCCCACACCGAAAGTGCCAGCCAGTCAAGCTCTTGCTGCTCCTCACCGGCCATTGGCAGCGCATCTACAGCACCACAGACATCGGGGCTCCGGGCTTTCCCTGACGAACAGGGCTTCGACGTTTACCACCAGCTGCACCTGGGGGGCCCACTGAAAAAAACCCCGAAAAATCATGAACGTCGGACGATTGCTCCCACACAAAAAGTTCCAGCCAGTCAAGCTCTTGCTGCTTCTCCCCTGACATTGGCAGCGCATCTACAGCACCACAGACATCGGGGCTCCGGGCTTTCCCTGACGAACAGGCCTTCGACGTTTACCACCACCTGCACCTGGGAGTCCATTCCAAAAAAACCCGAAAAATCACGAACGTCGGACGATTGCTCCCACACCGAAAGTGCCAGCCAGTCAAGCTCTTGCTGCTCCTCACCGGCCATTGGCAGCGCATCTACAGCACCACAGACATCGGGGCTCCGGGCTTTCCCTGACGAACAGGGCTTCGACGTTTACCACCAGCTGCACCTGGGCGCCCATTGGAAAAAAACCCAAGAAAAATCACGAACGTTGGACGGTTGCTCCCACACCAAAATTGCCAGCCAGTCAAGCTCTTGCTGCTCCTCCCCGGCCATTGGCAGCGCATCTACAGCACCACAGACATCGGGGCTCCGGGCTTTCCCTGACGAACAGGGCTTCGACGTTTACCACCAGCTGCACCTGGTCGCCCACTCCAGAAAAACCCTAAAAATCACGAACGTCGGACGATTGCTCCCACACAAAAAGTGCCAGCCAGTCAAGCTCCTGCTGCTCCTCACCGGCCATTGGCAGCGCATCTACAGCACCACAGACATCGGGGCTCCGGGCTTTCCCTGACGAACAGGGCTTGAACGTTTACCACCAGCTGCACCTGGGGGGCCCACTAAAAGAAACCCCTAAAAATCTGGAACGTCGGATGATTACTCCCACACCAAAAGTGCCAGCCAGTCAAGCTCTTGCTGCTCCTCACCGGCCATTGGCAGCGCATCTACAGCACCACAGACATCGGGGCTCCGGGCTTTCCCTGACGAACAGGGCTTCGACGTTTACCACCAGCTGCACCTGGTCGCCCACTCCAGAAAAACCCTAAAAATCACGAACGTCGGACGATTGCTCCCACACAAAAAGTGCCAGCCAGTCAAGCTCTTGCTGCTTCTCCCCTGACATTGGCAGCGCATCTACAGCACCACAGACATCGGGGCTCCGGGCTTTCCCTGACGAACAGGCCTTCGACGTTTACCACCACCTGCGCCTTGGAGTCCATTCCAAAAAAACCCGAAAAATCACGAACGTCGGACGATTGCTCCCACACAAAAAGTGCCAGCCAGTCAAGCTCTTGCTGCTCCTCACCGGCCATTGGCAGCGCATCTACAGCACCACAGACATCGGGGCTCCGGGCTTTCCCTGACGAACAGGGCTTCGACGTTTACCACCAGCTGCACCTGGGCGCCCATTGGAAAAAAACCCAAGAAAAATCACGAACGTCGGACGATTGCTCCCACACAAAAAGTGCCAGCCAGTCAAGCTCTTGCTGCTCCTCACCGGCCATTGGCAGCGCATCTACAGCACCACAGACATCGGGGCTCCGGGCTTTCCCTGACGAACAGGGCTTCGACGTTTATCACCAGCTGCACCTGGGCGCCCATTGGAAAAAAACCCAAGAAAAATCACGAACGTCGGACGATTGCTCCCACACAAAAAGTGCCAGCCAGTCAAGCTCTTGCTGCTCCTCACCGGCCATTGGCAGCGCATCTACAGCACCACAGACATCGGGGCTCCGGGCTTTCCCTGACGAACAGGGCTTCGACCTTTACCACCACCTGCACCTGGGCGCCCATTGGAAAAAAACCCAAGAAAAATCACGAACGTTGGACGATTGCTCCCACACCGAAAGTGCCAGCCAGTCAAGCTCTTGCTGCTCATCACCGGCCATTGGCAGCGCATCTACAGCACCACAGACATCGGGGCTCCGGGCTTTCCCTGACGAACAGGGCTTCGACGTTTACCACCAGCTGCACCTGGGGGGCCAACTGAAAAAAGCCCCGAAAAATCAAGAACGTCGGACGATTGCTCCCACACAAAAAGTGCCAGCCAGTCAAGCTCCTGCTGCTCCTCACCGGCCATTGGCAGCGCATCTACAGCACCACAGACATCGGGGCTCTGAGCTTTCCCTGACGAACAGGGCTTCGATATTTACCACCTGCTGCACCTGGGTGCCCACTGGAAAAAACCCCGAAAAATCACGAACGTCGGACGATTGCTCCCACTCCGAAAGTGCCAGCCAGTGAAGCTCCTGCTGCTCCTCAGCGGCCATTGGCAGCGCATCTACAGCACCACAGACATCGGGGCTCCGGGCTTTCCCTGACGAACAGGGCTTCGACGTTTACCACCAGCTGCACCTGGGCGCCCACTGAAAAAAACCCCGAAAAATCACGAACGTCGGACGATTGCTCCCACACCGAAAGTGCCAGCCAGTCAAGCTCTTGCTGCTCCTCCCCGGCCATTGGCAGCACATCTACAGCACCACAGACATCGGGGCTCCGGGCTTTCCCTGACGAAAAGGGCTTCGACCTTTACCACCACCTGTGCCTGGGCGCCCATTGGAAAAAAACCCAAGAAAAATCACGAACGTTGGACGGTTGCTCCCACACCAAAATTGCCAGCCAGTCAAGCTCTTGCTGCTCATCACAGGCCATTGGCAGCGCATCTACAGCACCACAGACATCGGGGCTCCGGGCTTTCCCTGACGAACAGGGCTTCGACGTTTACCACCAGCTGCACCTGGGGGGCCCACTGAAAAAAACCCCGAAAAATCACGAACGTCGGACGATTGCTCCCACACCAAAAGTGCCAGCCAGACAAGCCCTTGCTGCTCCTCACCGGCCATTGGCAGCGCATCTACAGCACCACAGACATCGGGGCTCCGGGCTTTCCCTGACGAACAGGGCTTCGACGTTTACCACCAGCTGCACCTGGTCGCCCACTCCAGAAAAACCCTAAAAATCACGAACGTCGGACGATTGCTCCCACACAAAAAGTGCCAGCCAGTCAAGCTCTTGCTGCTTCTCCCCTGACATTGGCAGCGCATCTACAGCACCACAGACATCGGGGCTCCGGGCTTTCCCTGACGAACAGGCCTTCGACGTTTACCACCACCTGCGCCTTGGAGTCCATTCCAAAAAAACCCGAAAAATCACGAACGTCGGACGATTGCTCCCACACCGAAAGTGCCAGCCAGTCAAGCTCTTCCTGCTCATCACCGGCCATTGGCAGCGCATTTACAGCACCACAGACATCGGGGCTCCGGGCTTTCCCTGACGAACAGGGCTTCGACGTTTACCACCAACTGCACCTGGGGGGCCCACTGAAAAAAACCCCGAAAAATCATGAACGTCGGACGATTGCTCCCACACAAAAAGTTCCAGCCAGTCAAGCTCTTGCTGCTTCTCCCCTGACATTGGCAGCGCATCTACAGCACCACAGACATCGGGGCTCCGGGCTTTCCCTGACGAACAGGGCTTCGACGTTTACCACCAGCTGCACCTGGGGGGCCCCCTGAAAAAAACCCCGAAAAATCATGAACGTCGGACGATTGCTCCCACACCGAAAGTGCCAGCCAGTCAAGCTCCTGCTGCTCCTCACCGGCCATTGGCAGCGCATCTACAGCACCACAGACATCGGGGCTCCGGGCATTCCTTGACGAACAGGGCTTCGACGTTTACCACCAGCTGCACCTGGGCGCCCATTGGAAAAAAACCCAAGAAAAATCACGAACGTCGGACGATTGCTCCCACACAAAAAGTGCCAGCCAGTCAAGCTCTTGCTGCTCCTCACCGGCCATTGGCAGCGCATCTACAGCACCACAGACATCGGGGCTCCGGGCTTTCCCTGACGAACAGGGCTTCGACGTTTACCACCAGCTGCACCTGGGCGCCCATTGGAAAAAAACCCAAGAAAAATCACGAACGTCGGACGATTGCTCCCACACCGAAAGTGCCAGCCAGTCAAGCTCTTGCTGCTCCTCACCGGCCATTGGCAGCGCATCTACAGCACCACAGACATCGGGGCTCCGGGCTTTCCCTGACGAACAGGGCTTCGACGTTTACCACCAGCTGCACCTGGGGGGCCCCCTGAAAAAAACCCCGAAAAATCATGAACGTCGGACGATTGCTCCCACACCGAAAGTGCCAGCCAGTCAAGCTCTTGCTGCTCCTCACCGGCCATTGGCAGCGCATCTACAGCACCACAGACATCGGGGCTCCGGGCTTTCCCTGACGAACAGGGCTTCGACGTTTACCACCAGCTGCACCTGGGCGCCCATTGGAAAAAAACCCAAGAAAAATCACGAACGTCGGACGATTGCTCCCACACAAAAAGTGACAGCCAGTCAAGCTCCTGCTGCTCCTCACCGGCCATTGGCAGCGCATCTACAGCACCACAGACATCGGGGCTCCGGGCTTTCCCTGACGAACAGGGCTTCGACGTTTACCACCAGCTGCACCTGGGCGCCCATTGGAAAAAAACCCAAGAAAAATCACGAACGTCGGACGATTGCTCCCACACCGAAAGTGCCAGCCAGTCAAGCTCTTGCTGCTCCTCACCGGCCATTGGCAGCGCATCTACAGCACCACAGACATCGGGGCTCCGGGCTTTCCCTGACGAACAGGGCTTCGACGTTTACCACCAGCTGCACCTGGGGGGCCCACTGAAAAAAACCCCGAAAAATCATGAACGTCGGACGATTGCTCCCACACAAAAAGTTCCAGCCAGTCAAGCTCTTGCTGCTTCTCCCCTGACATTGGCAGCGCATCTACAGCACCACAGACATCGGGGCTCCGGGCTTTCCCTGACGAACAGGCCTTCGACGTTTACCACCACCTGCACCTGGGAGTCCATTCCAAAAAAACCCGAAAAATCACGAACGTCGGACGATTGCTCCCACACCGAAAGTGCCAGCCAGTCAAGCTCTTGCTGCTCCTCACCGGCCATTGGCAGCGCATCTACAGCACCACAGACATCGGGGCTCCGGGCTTTCCCTGACGAACAGGGCTTCGACGTTTACCACCAGCTGCACCTGGGCGCCCATTGGAAAAAAACCCAAGAAAAATCACGAACGTTGGACGGTTGCTCCCACACCAAAATTGCCAGCCAGTCAAGCTCTTGCTGCTCCTCCCCGGCCATTGGCAGCGCATCTACAGCACCACAGACATCGGGGCTCCGGGCTTTCCCTGACGAACAGGGCTTCGACGTTTACCACCAGCTGCACCTGGTCGCCCACTCCAGAAAAACCCTAAAAATCACGAACGTCGGACGATTGCTCCCACACAAAAAGTGCCAGCCAGTCAAGCTCCTGCTGCTCCTCACCGGCCATTGGCAGCGCATCTACAGCACCACAGACATCGGGGCTCCGGGCTTTCCCTGACGAACAGGGCTTGAACGTTTACCACCAGCTGCACCTGGGGGGCCCACTAAAAGAAACCCCTAAAAATCTGGAACGTCGGATGATTACTCCCACACCAAAAGTGCCAGCCAGTCAAGCTCTTGCTGCTCCTCACCGGCCATTGGCAGCGCATCTACAGCACCACAGACATCGGGGCTCCGGGCTTTCCCTGACGAACAGGGCTTCGACGTTTACCACCAGCTGCACCTGGTCGCCCACTCCAGAAAAACCCTAAAAATCACGAACGTCGGACGATTGCTCCCACACAAAAAGTGCCAGCCAGTCAAGCTCTTGCTGCTTCTCCCCTGACATTGGCAGCGCATCTACAGCACCACAGACATCGGGGCTCCGGGCTTTCCCTGACGAACAGGCCTTCGACGTTTACCACCACCTGCGCCTTGGAGTCCATTCCAAAAAAACCCGAAAAATCACGAACGTCGGACGATTGCTCCCACACCGAAAGTGCCAGCCAGTCAAGCTCTTCCTGCTCATCACCGGCCATTGGCAGCGCATTTACAGCACCACAGACATCGGGGCTCCGGGCTTTCCCTGACGAACAGGGCTTCGACGTTTACCACCAACTGCACCTGGGGGGCCCACTGAAAAAAACCCCGAAAAATCATGAACGTCGGACGATTGCTCCCACACCGAAAGTGCCAGCCAGTCAAGCTCTTGCTGCTCCTCACCGGCCATTGGCAGCGCATCTACAGCACCACAGACATCGGGGCTCCGGGCATTCCTTGACGAACAGGGCTTCGACGTTTACCACCAGCTGCACCTGGGCGCCCATTGGAAAAAAACCCAAGAAAAATCACGAACGTCGGACGATTGCTCCCACACAAAAAGTGCCAGCCAGTCAAGCTCTTGCTGCTCCTCACCGGCCATTGGCAGCGCATCTACAGCACCACAGACATCGGGGCTCCGGGCTTTCCCTGACGAACAGGGCTTCGACGTTTACCACCAGCTGCACCTGGGCGCCCATTGGAAAAAAACCCAAGAAAAATCACGAACGTCGGACGATTGCTCCCACACAAAAAGTGACAGCCAGTCAAGCTCCTGCTGCTCCTCACCGGCCATTGGCAGCGCATCTACAGCACCACAGACATCGGGGCTCCGGGCTTTCCCTGACGAACAGGGCTTCGACGTTTACCACCAGCTGCACCTGGGCGCCCATTGGAAAAAAACCCAAGAAAAATCACGAACGTCGGACGATTGCTCCCACACCGAAAGTGCCAGCCAGTCAAGCTCTTGCTGCTCCTCACCGGCCATTGGCAGCGCATCTACAGCACCACAGACATCGGGGCTCCGGGCTTTCCCTGACGAACAGGGCTTCGACGTTTACCACCAGCTGCACCTGGGGGGCCCACTGAAAAAAACCCCGAAAAATCATGAACGTCGGACGATTGCTCCCACACAAAAAGTTCCAGCCAGTCAAGCTCTTGCTGCTTCTCCCCTGACATTGGCAGCGCATCTACAGCACCACAGACATCGGGGCTCCGGGCTTTCCCTGACGAACAGGCCTTCGACGTTTACCACCACCTGCACCTGGGAGTCCATTCCAAAAAAACCCGAAAAATCACGAACGTCGGACGATTGCTCCCACACCGAAAGTGCCAGCCAGTCAAGCTCTTGCTGCTCCTCACCGGCCATTGGCAGCGCATCTACAGCACCACAGACATCGGGGCTCCGGGCTTTCCCTGACGAACAGGGCTTCGACGTTTACCACCAGCTGCACCTGGGCGCCCATTGGAAAAAAACCCAAGAAAAATCACGAACGTTGGACGGTTGCTCCCACACCAAAATTGCCAGCCAGTCAAGCTCTTGCTGCTCCTCCCCGGCCATTGGCAGCGCATCTACAGCACCACAGACATCGGGGCTCCGGGCTTTCCCTGACGAACAGGGCTTCGACGTTTACCACCAGCTGCACCTGGTCGCCCACTCCAGAAAAACCCTAAAAATCACGAACGTCGGACGATTGCTCCCACACAAAAAGTGCCAGCCAGTCAAGCTCCTGCTGCTCCTCACCGGCCATTGGCAGCGCATCTACAGCACCACAGACATCGGGGCTCCGGGCTTTCCCTGACGAACAGGGCTTGAACGTTTACCACCAGCTGCACCTGGGGGGCCCACTAAAAGAAACCCCTAAAAATCTGGAACGTCGGATGATTACTCCCACACCAAAAGTGCCAGCCAGTCAAGCTCTTGCTGCTCCTCACCGGCCATTGGCAGCGCATCTACAGCACCACAGACATCGGGGCTCCGGGCTTTCCCTGACGAACAGGGCTTCGACGTTTACCACCAGCTGCACCTGGTCGCCCACTCCAGAAAAACCCTAAAAATCACGAACGTCGGACGATTGCTCCCACACAAAAAGTGCCAGCCAGTCAAGCTCTTGCTGCTTCTCCCCTGACATTGGCAGCGCATCTACAGCACCACAGACATCGGGGCTCCGGGCTTTCCCTGACGAACAGGCCTTCGACGTTTACCACCACCTGCGCCTTGGAGTCCATTCCAAAAAAACCCGAAAAATCACGAACGTCGGACGATTGCTCCCACACAAAAAGTGCCAGCCAGTCAAGCTCTTGCTGCTCCTCACCGGCCATTGGCAGCGCATCTACAGCACCACAGACATCGGGGCTCCGGGCTTTCCCTGACGAACAGGGCTTCGACGTTTACCACCAGCTGCACCTGGGCGCCCATTGGAAAAAAACCCAAGAAAAATCACGAACGTCGGACGATTGCTCCCACACAAAAAGTGCCAGCCAGTCAAGCTCTTGCTGCTCCTCACCGGCCATTGGCAGCGCATCTACAGCACCACAGACATCGGGGCTCCGGGCTTTCCCTGACGAACAGGGCTTCGACGTTTACCACCAGCTGCACCTGGGCGCCCATTGGAAAAAAACCCAAGAAAAATCACGAACGTCGGACGATTGCTCCCACACAAAAAGTGACAGCCAGTCAAGCTCTTGCTGCTCCTCACCGGCCATTGGCAGCGCATCTACAGCACCACAGACATCGGGGCTCCGGGCTTTCCCTGACGAACAGGGCTTCGCTGTTTACCACCAGCTGCACCTGGGCACCCACTGGAAAAAAAACCCCGAAAAATCATGAACGTCGGACGATTGCTCCCACACCGAAAGTGTCATCCAGTCAAGCTCTTGCTGCTCCTCACCGGCCATTGGCAGCGCATCTACAGCACCACAGACATCGGGGCTCCGGGCTTTCCCTGACGAACAGGGCTTCGACGTTTATCACCAGCTGCACCTGGGCGCCCATTGGAAAAAAACCCAAGAAAAATCACGAACGTCGGACGATTGCTCCCACACAAAAAGTGCCAGCCAGTCAAGCTCTTGCTGCTCCTCACCGGCCATTGGCAGCGCATCTACAGCACCACAGACATCGGGGCTCCGGGCTTTCCCTGACGAACAGGGCTTCGACCTTTACCACCACCTGCACCTGGGCGCCCATTGGAAAAAAACCCAAGAAAAATCACGAACGTTGGACGATTGCTCCCACACCGAAAGTGCCAGCCAGTCAAGCTCTTGCTGCTCATCACCGGCCATTGGCAGCGCATCTACAGCACCACAGACATCGGGGCTCCGGGCTTTCCCTGACGAACAGGGCTTCGACGTTTACCACCAGCTGCACCTGGGGGGCCAACTGAAAAAAGCCCCGAAAAATCAAGAACGTCGGACGATTGCTCCCACACAAAAAGTGCCAGCCAGTCAAGCTCCTGCTGCTCCTCACCGGCCATTGGCAGCGCATCTACAGCACCACAGACATCGGGGCTCTGAGCTTTCCCTGACGAACAGGGCTTCGATATTTACCACCTGCTGCACCTGGGTGCCCACTGGAAAAAACCCCGAAAAATCACGAACGTCGGACGATTGCTCCCACTCCGAAAGTGCCAGCCAGTGAAGCTCCTGCTGCTCCTCAGCGGCCATTGGCAGCGCATCTACAGCACCACAGACATCGGGGCTCCGGGCTTTCCCTGACGAACAGGGCTTCGACGTTTACCACCAGCTGCACCTGGGCGCCCACTGAAAAAAACCCCGAAAAATCACGAACGTCGGACGATTGCTCCCACACCGAAAGTGCCAGCCAGTCAAGCTCTTGCTGCTCCTCCCCGGCCATTGGCAGCACATCTACAGCACCACAGACATCGGGGCTCCGGGCTTTCCCTGACGAAAAGGGCTTCGACCTTTACCACCACCTGTGCCTGGGCGCCCATTGGAAAAAAACCCAAGAAAAATCACGAACGTTGGACGGTTGCTCCCACACCAAAATTGCCAGCCAGTCAAGCTCTTGCTGCTCATCACAGGCCATTGGCAGCGCATCTACAGCACCACAGACATCGGGGCTCCGGGCTTTCCCTGACGAACAGGGCTTCGACGTTTACCACCAGCTGCACCTGGGGGGCCCACTGAAAAAAACCCCGAAAAATCACGAACGTCGGACGATTGCTCCCACACCAAAAGTGCCAGCCAGACAAGCCCTTGCTGCTCCTCACCGGCCATTGGCAGCGCATCTACAGCACCACAGACATCGGGGCTCCGGGCTTTCCCTGACGAACAGGGCTTCGACGTTTACCACCAGCTGCACCTGGTCGCCCACTCCAGAAAAACCCTAAAAATCACGAACGTCGGACGATTGCTCCCACACAAAAAGTGCCAGCCAGTCAAGCTCTTGCTGCTTCTCCCCTGACATTGGCAGCGCATCTACAGCACCACAGACATCGGGGCTCCGGGCTTTCCCTGACGAACAGGCCTTCGACGTTTACCACCACCTGCGCCTTGGAGTCCATTCCAAAAAAACCCGAAAAATCACGAACGTCGGACGATTGCTCCCACACCGAAAGTGCCAGCCAGTCAAGCTCTTCCTGCTCATCACCGGCCATTGGCAGCGCATTTACAGCACCACAGACATCGGGGCTCCGGGCTTTCCCTGACGAACAGGGCTTCGACGTTTACCACCAACTGCACCTGGGGGGCCCACTGAAAAAAACCCCGAAAAATCATGAACGTCGGACGATTGCTCCCACACAAAAAGTTCCAGCCAGTCAAGCTCTTGCTGCTTCTCCCCTGACATTGGCAGCGCATCTACAGCACCACAGACATCGGGGCTCCGGGCTTTCCCTGACGAACAGGGCTTCGACGTTTACCACCAGCTGCACCTGGGGGGCCCCCTGAAAAAAACCCCGAAAAATCATGAACGTCGGACGATTGCTCCCACACCGAAAGTGCCAGCCAGTCAAGCTCCTGCTGCTCCTCACCGGCCATTGGCAGCGCATCTACAGCACCACAGACATCGGGGCTCCGGGCATTCCTTGACGAACAGGGCTTCGACGTTTACCACCAGCTGCACCTGGGCGCCCATTGGAAAAAAACCCAAGAAAAATCACGAACGTCGGACGATTGCTCCCACACAAAAAGTGCCAGCCAGTCAAGCTCTTGCTGCTCCTCACCGGCCATTGGCAGCGCATCTACAGCACCACAGACATCGGGGCTCCGGGCTTTCCCTGACGAACAGGGCTTCGACGTTTACCACCAGCTGCACCTGGGCGCCCATTGGAAAAAAACCCAAGAAAAATCACGAACGTCGGACGATTGCTCCCACACCGAAAGTGCCAGCCAGTCAAGCTCTTGCTGCTCCTCACCGGCCATTGGCAGCGCATCTACAGCACCACAGACATCGGGGCTCCGGGCTTTCCCTGACGAACAGGGCTTCGACGTTTACCACCAGCTGCACCTGGGGGGCCCACTGAAAAAAACCCCGAAAAATCATGAACGTCGGACGATTGCTCCCACACAAAAAGTTCCAGCCAGTCAAGCTCTTGCTGCTTCTCCCCTGACATTGGCAGCGCATCTACAGCACCACAGACATCGGGGCTCCGGGCTTTCCCTGACGAACAGGCCTTCGACGTTTACCACCACCTGCACCTGGGAGTCCATTCCAAAAAAACCCGAAAAATCACGAACGTCGGACGATTGCTCCCACACCGAAAGTGCCAGCCAGTCAAGCTCTTGCTGCTCCTCACCGGCCATTGGCAGCGCATCTACAGCACCACAGACATCGGGGCTCCGGGCTTTCCCTGACGAACAGGGCTTCGACGTTTACCACCAGCTGCACCTGGGCGCCCATTGGAAAAAAACCCAAGAAAAATCACGAACGTTGGACGGTTGCTCCCACACCAAAATTGCCAGCCAGTCAAGCTCTTGCTGCTCCTCCCCGGCCATTGGCAGCGCATCTACAGCACCACAGACATCGGGGCTCCGGGCTTTCCCTGACGAACAGGGCTTCGACGTTTACCACCAGCTGCACCTGGTCGCCCACTCCAGAAAAACCCTAAAAATCACGAACGTCGGACGATTGCTCCCACACAAAAAGTGCCAGCCAGTCAAGCTCCTGCTGCTCCTCACCGGCCATTGGCAGCGCATCTACAGCACCACAGACATCGGGGCTCCGGGCTTTCCCTGACGAACAGGGCTTGAACGTTTACCACCAGCTGCACCTGGGGGGCCCACTAAAAGAAACCCCTAAAAATCTGGAACGTCGGATGATTACTCCCACACCAAAAGTGCCAGCCAGTCAAGCTCTTGCTGCTCCTCACCGGCCATTGGCAGCGCATCTACAGCACCACAGACATCGGGGCTCCGGGCTTTCCCTGACGAACAGGGCTTCGACGTTTACCACCAGCTGCACCTGGTCGCCCACTCCAGAAAAACCCTAAAAATCACGAACGTCGGACGATTGCTCCCACACAAAAAGTGCCAGCCAGTCAAGCTCTTGCTGCTTCTCCCCTGACATTGGCAGCGCATCTACAGCACCACAGACATCGGGGCTCCGGGCTTTCCCTGACGAACAGGCCTTCGACGTTTACCACCACCTGCGCCTTGGAGTCCATTCCAAAAAAACCCGAAAAATCACGAACGTCGGACGATTGCTCCCACACAAAAAGTGCCAGCCAGTCAAGCTCTTGCTGCTCCTCACCGGCCATTGGCAGCGCATCTACAGCACCACAGACATCGGGGCTCCGGGCTTTCCCTGACGAACAGGGCTTCGACGTTTACCACCAGCTGCACCTGGGCGCCCATTGGAAAAAAACCCAAGAAAAATCACGAACGTCGGACGATTGCTCCCACACAAAAAGTGCCAGCCAGTCAAGCTCTTGCTGCTCCTCACCGGCCATTGGCAGCGCATCTACAGCACCACAGACATCGGGGCTCCGGGCTTTCCCTGACGAACAGGGCTTCGACGTTTACCACCAGCTGCACCTGGGCGCCCATTGGAAAAAAACCCAAGAAAAATCACGAACGTCGGACGATTGCTCCCACACAAAAAGTGACAGCCAGTCAAGCTCTTGCTGCTCCTCACCGGCCATTGGCAGCGCATCTACAGCACCACAGACATCGGGGCTCCGGGCTTTCCCTGACGAACAGGGCTTCGCTGTTTACCACCAGCTGCACCTGGGCACCCACTGGAAAAAAAACCCCGAAAAATCATGAACGTCGGACGATTGCTCCCACACCGAAAGTGTCATCCAGTCAAGCTCTTGCTGCTCCTCACCGGCCATTGGCAGCGCATCTACAGCACCACAGACATCGGGGCTCCGGGCTTTCCCTGACGAACAGGGCTTCGACGTTTATCACCAGCTGCACCTGGGCGCCCATTGGAAAAAAAACCCAAGAAAAATCACGAACGTCGGACGATTGCTCCCACACAAAAAGTGCCAGCCAGTCAAGCTCTTGCTGCTCCTCACCGGCCATTGGCAGCGCATCTACAGCACCACAGACATCGGGGCTCCGGGCTTTCCCTGACGAACAGGGCTTCGACCTTTACCACCACCTGCACCTGGGCGCCCATTGGAAAAAAACCCAAGAAAAATCACGAACGTTGGACGATTGCTCCCACACCGAAAGTGCCAGCCAGTCAAGCTCTTGCTGCTCATCACCGGCCATTGGCAGCGCATCTACAGCACCACAGACATCGGGGCTCCGGGCTTTCCCTGACGAACAGGGCTTCGACGTTTACCACCAGCTGCACCTGGGGGGCCAACTGAAAAAAGCCCCGAAAAATCAAGAACGTCGGACGATTGCTCCCACACAAAAAGTGCCAGCCAGTCAAGCTCCTGCTGCTCCTCACCGGCCATTGGCAGCGCATCTACAGCACCACAGACATCGGGGCTCTGAGCTTTCCCTGACGAACAGGGCTTCGATATTTACCACCTGCTGCACCTGGGTGCCCACTGGAAAAAACCCCGAAAAATCACGAACGTCGGACGATTGCTCCCACTCCGAAAGTGCCAGCCAGTGAAGCTCCTGCTGCTCCTCAGCGGCCATTGGCAGCGCATCTACAGCACCACAGACATCGGGGCTCCGGGCTTTCCCTGACGAACAGGGCTTCGACGTTTACCACCAGCTGCACCTGGGCGCCCACTGAAAAAAACCCCGAAAAATCACGAACGTCGGACGATTGCTCCCACACCGAAAGTGCCAGCCAGTCAAGCTCTTGCTGCTCCTCCCCGGCCATTGGCAGCACATCTACAGCACCACAGACATCGGGGCTCCGGGCTTTCCCTGACGAAAAGGGCTTCGACCTTTACCACCACCTGTGCCTGGGCGCCCATTGGAAAAAAACCCAAGAAAAATCACGAACGTTGGACGGTTGCTCCCACACCAAAATTGCCAGCCAGTCAAGCTCTTGCTGCTCATCACAGGCCATTGGCAGCGCATCTACAGCACCACAGACATCGGGGCTCCGGGCTTTCCCTGACGAACAGGGCTTCGACGTTTACCACCAGCTGCACCTGGGGGGCCCACTGAAAAAAACCCCGAAAAATCACGAACGTCGGACGATTGCTCCCACACCAAAAGTGCCAGCCAGACAAGCCCTTGCTGCTCCTCACCGGCCATTGGCAGCGCATCTACAGCACCACAGACATCGGGGCTCCGGGCTTTCCCTGACGAACAGGGCTTTGACGTTTACCACCAGCTGCACCTGGTCGCCCACTCCAGAAAAACCCTAAAAATCACGAACGTCGGACGATTGCTCCCACACAAAAAGTGCCAGCCAGTCAAGCTCTTGCTGCTTCTCCCCTGACATTGGCAGCGCATCTACAGCACCACAGACATCGGGGCTCCGGGCTTTCCCTGACGAACAGGCCTTCGACGTTTACCACCACCTGCGCCTTGGAGTCCATTCCAAAAAAACCCGAAAAATCACGAACGTCGGACGATTGCTCCCACACCGAAAGTGCCAGCCAGTCAAGCTCTTCCTGCTCATCACCGGCCATTGGCAGCGCATTTACAGCACCACAGACATCGGGGCTCCGGGCTTTCCCTGACGAACAGGGCTTCGACGTTTACCACCAACTGCACCTGGGGGGCCCACTGAAAAAAACCCCGAAAAATCATGAACGTCGGACGATTGCTCCCACACAAAAAGTTCCAGCCAGTCAAGCTCTTGCTGCTTCTCCCCTGACATTGGCAGCGCATCTACAGCACCACAGACATCGGGGCTCCGGGCTTTCCCTGACGAACAGGGCTTCGACGTTTACCACCAGCTGCACCTGGGGGGCCCCCTGAAAAAAACCCCGAAAAATCATGAACGTCGGACGATTGCTCCCACACCGAAAGTGCCAGCCAGTCAAGCTCTTGCTGCTCCTCACCGGCCATTGGCAGCGCATCTACAGCACCACAGACATCGGGGCTCCGGGCTTTCCCTGACGAACAGGGCTTCGACGTTTATCACCAGCTGCACCTGGGCGCCCATTGGAAAAAAACCCAAGAAAAATCACGAACGTCGGACGATTGCTCCCACACAAAAAGTGCCAGCCAGTCAAGCTCTTGCTGCTCCTCACCGGCCATTGGCAGCGCATCTACAGCACCACAGACATCGGGGCTCCGGGCTTTCCCTGACGAACAGGGCTTCGACCTTTACCACCACCTGCACCTGGGGGGCCAACTGAAAAAAGCCCCGAAAAATCAAGAACGTCGGACGATTGCTCCCACACAAAAAGTGCCAGCCAGTCAAGCTCCTGCTGCTCCTCACCGGCCATTGGCAGCGCATCTACAGCACCACAGACATCGGGGCTCTGAGCTTTCCCTGACGAACAGGGCTTCGATATTTACCACCTGCTGCACCTGGGTGCCCACTGGAAAAAACCCCGAAAAATCACGAACGTCGGACGATTGCTCCCACTCCGAAAGTGCCAGCCAGTGAAGCTCCTGCTGCTCCTCAGCGGCCATTGGCAGCGCATCTACAGCACCACAGACATCGGGGCTCCGGGCTTTCCCTGACGAACAGGGCTTCGACGTTTACCACCAGCTGCACCTGGGCGCCCACTGAAAAAAACCCCGAAAAATCACGAACGTCGGACGATTGCTCCCACACCGAAAGTGCCAGCCAGTCAAGCTCTTGCTGCTCCTCCCCGGCCATTGGCAGCACATCTACAGCACCACAGACATCGGGGCTCCGGGCTTTCCCTGACGAAAAGGGCTTCGACCTTTACCACCACCTGTGCCTGGGCGCCCATTGGAAAAAAACCCAAGAAAAATCACGAACGTTGGACGGTTGCTCCCACACCAAAATTGCCAGCCAGTCAAGCTCTTGCTGCTCATCACAGGCCATTGGCAGCGCATCTACAGCACCACAGACATCGGGGCTCCGGGCTTTCCCTGACGAACAGGGCTTCGACGTTTACCACCAGCTGCACCTGGGGGGCCCACTGAAAAAAACCCCGAAAAATCACGAACGTCGGACGATTGCTCCCACACCAAAAGTGCCAGCCAGACAAGCCCTTGCTGCTCCTCACCGGCCATTGGCAGCGCATCTACAGCACCACAGACATCGGGGCTCCGGGCTTTCCCTGACGAACAGGGCTTCGACGTTTACCACCAGCTGCACCTGGTCGCCCACTCCAGAAAAACCCTAAAAATCACGAACGTCGGACGATTGCTCCCACACAAAAAGTGCCAGCCAGTCAAGCTCTTGCTGCTTCTCCCCTGACATTGGCAGCGCATCTACAGCACCACAGACATCGGGGCTCCGGGCTTTCCCTGACGAACAGGCCTTCGACGTTTACCACCACCTGCGCCTTGGAGTCCATTCCAAAAAAACCCGAAAAATCACGAACGTCGGACGATTGCTCCCACACCGAAAGTGCCAGCCAGTCAAGCTCTTCCTGCTCATCACCGGCCATTGGCAGCGCATTTACAGCACCACAGACATCGGGGCTCCGGGCTTTCCCTGACGAACAGGGCTTCGACGTTTACCACCAACTGCACCTGGGGGGCCCACTGAAAAAAACCCCGAAAAATCATGAACGTCGGACGATTGCTCCCACACAAAAAGTTCCAGCCAGTCAAGCTCTTGCTGCTTCTCCCCTGACATTGGCAGCGCATCTACAGCACCACAGACATCGGGGCTCCGGGCTTTCCCTGACGAACAGGGCTTCGACGTTTACCACCAGCTGCACCTGGGGGGCCCCCTGAAAAAAACCCCGAAAAATCATGAACGTCGGACGATTGCTCCCACACCGAAAGTGCCAGCCAGTCAAGCTCTTGCTGCTCCTCACCGGCCATTGGCAGCGCATCTACAGCACCACAGACATCGGGGCTCCGGGCTTTCCCTGACGAACAGGGCTTCGACGTTTATCACCAGCTGCACCTGGGCGCCCATTGGAAAAAAACCCAAGAAAAATCACGAACGTCGGACGATTGCTCCCACTCCGAAAGTGCCAGCCAGTCAAGCTCTTGCTGCTCCTCACCGGCCATTGGCAGCGCATCTACAGCACCACAGACATCGGGGCTCCGGGCTTTCCCTGACGAACAGGGCTTCGACCTTTACCACCACCTGCACCTGGGCGCCCATTGGAAAAAAACCCAAGAAAAATCACGAACGTTGGACGATTGCTCCCACACCGAAAGTGCCAGCCAGTCAAGCTCTTGCTGCTCCTCCCCGGCCATTGGCAGCGCATCTACAGCACCACAGACATCGGGGCTCCGGGCTTTCCCTGACGAACAGGGCTTCGACGTTTACCACCAGCTGCACCTGGGGGGCCAACTGAAAAAAGCCCCGAAAAATCAAGAACGTCGGACGATTGCTCCCACACAAAAAGTGCCAGCCAGTCAAGCTCCTGCTGCTCCTCACCGGCCATTGGCAGCGCATCTACAGCACCACAGACATCGGGGCTCTGAGCTTTCCCTGACGAACAGGGCTTCGATATTTACCACCTACTGCACCTGGGTGCCCACTGGAAAAATCCCCGAAAAATCACGAACGTCGGACGATTGCTCCCACTCCGAAAGTGCCAGCCAGTGAAGCTCCTGCTGCTCCTCAGCGGCCATTGGCAGCGCATCTACAGCACCACAGACATCGGGGCTCCGGGCTTTCCCTGACGAACAGGGCTTCGACGTTTACCACCAGCTGCACCTGGGCGCCCACTGAAAAAAACCCCGAAAAATCACGAACGTCGGACGATTGCTCCCACACCGAAAGTGCCAGCCAGTCAATCTCTTGCTGCTCCTCCCCGGCCATTGGCAGCACATCTACAGCACCACAGACATCGGGGCTCCGGGCTTTCCCTGACGAAAAGGGCTTCGACCTTTACCACCACCTGTGCCTGGGCGCCCATTGGAAAAAAACCCAAGAAAAATCACGAACGTTGGACGGTTGCTCCCACACCAAAATTGCCAGCCAGTCAAGCTCTTGCTGCTCATCACAGGCCATTGGCAGCGCATCTACAGCACCACAGACATCGGGGCTCCGGGCTTTCCCTGACGAACAGGGCTTCGACGTTTACCACCAGCTGCACCTGGGGGGCCCACTGAAAAAAACCCCGAAAAATCACGAACGTCGGACGATTGCTCCCACACCAAAAGTGCCAGCCAGACAAGCCCTTGCTGCTCCTCACCGGCCATTGGCAGCGCATCTACAGCACCACAGACATCGGGGCTCCGGGCTTTCCCTGACGAACAGGGCTTCGACGTTTACCACCAGCTGCACCTGGTCGCCCACTCCAGAAAAACCCTAAAAATCACGAACGTCGGACGATTGCTCCCACACAAAAAGTGCCAGCCAGTCAAGCTCTTGCTGCTTCTCCCCTGACATTGGCAGCGCATCTACAGCACCACAGACATCGGGGCTCCGGGCTTTCCCTGACGAACAGGCCTTCGACGTTTACCACCACCTGCGCCTTGGAGTCCATTCCAAAAAAACCCGAAAAATCACGAACGTCGGACGATTGCTCCCACACCGAAAGTGCCAGCCAGTCAAGCTCTTCCTGCTCATCACCGGCCATTGGCAGCGCATTTACAGCACCACAGACATCGGGGCTCCGGGCTTTCCCTGACGAACAGGGCTTCGACGTTTACCACCAACTGCACCTGGGGGGCCCACTGAAAAAAACCCCGAAAAATCATGAACGTCGGACGATTGCTCCCACACAAAAAGTTCCAGCCAGTCAAGCTCTTGCTGCTTCTCCCCTGACATTGGCAGCGCATCTACAGCACCACAGACATCGGGGCTCCGGGCTTTCCCTGACGAACAGGGCTTCGACGTTTACCACCAGCTGCACCTGGGGGGCCCCCTGAAAAAAACCCCGAAAAATCATGAACGTCGGACGATTGCTCCCACACCGAAAGTGCCAGCCAGTCAAGCTCTTGCTGCTCCTCACCGGCCATTGGCAGCGCATCTACAGCACCACAGACATCGGGGCTCCGGGCATTCCTTGACGAACAGGGCTTCGACGTTTACCACCAGCTGCACCTGGGCGCCCATTGGAAAAAAACCCAAGAAAAATCACGAACGTCGGACGATTGCTCCCACACAAAAAGTGCCAGCCAGTCAAGCTCTTGCTGCTCCTCACCGGCCATTGGCAGCGCATCTACAGCACCACAGACATCGGGGCTCCGGGCTTTCCCTGACGAACAGGGCTTCGACGTTTACCACCAGCTGCACCTGGGCGCCCATTGGAAAAAAACCCAAGAAAAATCACGAACGTCGGACGATTGCTCCCACACCGAAAGTGCCAGCCAGTCAAGCTCTTGCTGCTCCTCACCGGCCATTGGCAGCGCATCTACAGCACCGCAGACATCGGGGCTCTGAGCTTTCCCTGACGAACAGGGCTTCGATATTTACCACCTGCTGCACCTGGGTGCCCACTGGAAAAAACCCCGAAAAATCACGAACGTCGGACGATTGCTCCCACTCCGAAAGTGCCAGCCAGTGAAGCTCCTGCTGCTCATCACCGGCCATTGGCAGCGCATCTACAGCACCACAGACATCGGGGCTCCGGGCTTTCCCTGACGAACAGGGCTTCGACGCTTACCACCAGCTGCACCTGGGCGCCCATTGGAAAAAAACCCAAGAAAAATCACGAACGTTGGACGGTTGCTCCCACACCAAAATTGCCAGCCAGTCAAGCTCTTGCTGCTCCTCCCCGGCCATTGGCAGCGCATCTACAGCACCACAGACATCGGGGCTCCGGGCTTTCCCTGACGAACAGGGCTTCGACGTTTACCACCAGCTGCACCTGGTCGCCCACTCCAGAAAAACCCTAAAAATCACGAACGTCGGACGATTGCTCCCACACAAAAAGTGCCAGCCAGTCAAGCTCCTGCTGCTCCTCACCGGCCATTGGCAGCGCATCTACAGCACCACAGACATCGGGGCTCCGGGCTTTCCCTGACGAACAGGGCTTGAACGTTTACCACCAGCTGCACCTGGGGGGCCCACTGAAAGAAACCCCTAAAAATCTGGAACGTCGGATGATTACTCCCACACCGAAAGTGCCAGCCAGTCAAGCTCTTGCTGCTCCTCACCGGCCATTGGCAGCGCATCTACAGCACCACAGACATCGGGGCTCCGGGCTTTCCCTGACGAACAGGGCTTCGACGTTTACCACCAGCTGCACCTGGTCGCCCACTCCAGAAAAACCCTAAAAATCACGAACGTCGGACGATTGCTCCCACACAAAAAGTGCCAGCCAGTCAAGCTCTTGCTGCTTCTCCCCTGACATTGGCAGCGCATTTACAGCACCACAGACATCGGGGCTCCGGGCTTTCCCTGACGAACAGGGCTTCGACGTTTACCACCAACTGCACCTGGGGGGCCCACTGAAAAAAACCCCGAAAAATCATGAACGTCGGACGATTGCTCCCACACAAAAAGTTCCAGCCAGTCAAGCTCTTGCTGCTTCTCCCCTGACATTGGCAGCGCATCTACAGCACCACAGACATCGGGGCTCCGGGCTTTCCCTGACGAACAGGGCTTCGACGTTTACCACCAGCTGCACCTGGGGGGCCCCCTGAAAAAAACCCCGAAAAATCATGAACGTCGGACGATTGCTCCCACACCGAAAGTGCCAGCCAGTCAAGCTCTTGCTGCTCCTCACCGGCCATTGGCAGCGCATCTACAGCACCACAGACATCGGGGCTCCGGGCATTCCTTGACGAACAGGGCTTCGACGTTTACCACCAGCTGCACCTGGGCGCCCATTGGAAAAAAACCCAAGAAAAATCACGAACGTCGGACGATTGCTCCCACACAAAAAGTGCCAGCCAGTCAAGCTCTTGCTGCTCCTCACCGGCCATTGGCAGCGCATCTACAGCACCACAGACATCGGGGCTCCGGGCTTTCCCTGACGAACAGGGCTTCGACGTTTACCACCAGCTGCACCTGGGCGCCCATTGGAAAAAAACCCAAGAAAAATCACGAACGTCGGACGATTGCTCCCACACAAAAAGTGACAGCCAGTCAAGCTCCTGCTGCTCCTCACCGGCCATTGGCAGCGCATCTACAGCACCACAGACATCGGGGCTCCAGGCTTTCCCTGACGAACAGGGCTTCGCTGTTTACCACCAGCTGCACCTGGGCACCCACTGGAAAAAAAACCCCGAAAAATCATGAACGTCGGACGATTGCTCCCACACCGAAAGTGTCATCCAGTCAAGCTCTTGCTGCTCCTCACCGGCCATTGGCAGCGCATCTACAGCACCACAGACATCGGGGCTCCGGGCTTTCCCTGACGAACAGGGCTTCGACGTTTATCACCAGCTGCACCTGGGCGCCCATTGGAAAAAAACCCAAGAAAAATCACAAACGTTGGACGATTGCTCCCACACCAAAAGTGCCAGCCAGTCAAGCTCTTGCTGCTCATCACCGGCCATTGGCAGCGCATCTACAGCACCACAGACATCGGGGCTCCGGGCTTTCCCTGACGAACAGGGCTTCGACTTTTACCAGCAGCTGCACCTGGGCGCCCATTGGAAAAAAACCCAAGAAAAATCACGAACGTTGGACGATTGCTCCCACACCGAAAGTGCCAGCCAGTCAAGCTCTTGCTGCTCCTCACCGGCCATTGGCAGCGCATCTACAGCACCACAGACATCGGGGCTCCGGGCTTTCCCTGACGAACAGGGCTTCGACGTTTACCACCAGCTGCACCTGGGGGGCCCACTGAAAAAAACCCCGAAAAATCATGAACGTCGGACGATTGCTCCCACACAAAAAGTTCCAGCCAGTCAAGCTCTTGCTGCTTCTCCCCTGACATTGGCAGCGCATCTACAGCACCACAGACATCGGGGCTCCGGGCTTTCCCTGACGAACAGGCCTTCGACGTTTACCACCACCTGCACCTGGGAGTCCATTCCAAAAAAACCCGAAAAATCACGAACGTCGGACGATTGCTCCCACACCGAAAGTGCCAGCCAGTCAAGCTCTTGCTGCTCCTCACCGGCCATTGGCAGCGCATCTACAGCACCGCAGACATCGGGGCTCTGAGCTTTCCCTGACGAACAGGGCTTCGATATTTACCACCTGCTGCACCTGGGTGCCCACTGGAAAAAACCCCGAAAAATCACGAACGTCGGACGATTGCTCCCACTCCGAAAGTGCCAGCCAGTGAAGCTCCTGCTGCTCATCACCGGCCATTGGCAGCGCATCTACAGCACCACAGACATCGGGGCTCCGGGCTTTCCCTGACGAACAGGGCTTCGACGCTTACCACCAGCTGCACCTGGGGGCCCACTGAAAAAAACCCAAGAAAAATCACGAACGTTGGACGGTTGCTCCCACACCAAAATTGCCAGCCAGTCAAGCTCTTGCTGCTCCTCCCCGGCCATTGGCAGCGCATCTACAGCACCACAGACATCGGGGCTCCGGGCTTTCCCTGACGAACAGGGCTTCGACGTTTACCACCAGCTGCACCTGGTCGCCCACTCCAGAAAAACCCTAAAAATCACGAACGTCGGACGATTGCTCCCACACAAAAAGTGCCAGCCAGTCAAGCTCCTGCTGCTCCTCACCGGCCATTGGCAGCGCATCTACAGCACCACAGACATCGGGGCTCCGGGCTTTCCCTGACGAACAGGGCTTCGACGTTTACCACCAGCTGCACCTGGGGGGCCCACTGAAAGAAACCCCTAAAAATCTGGAACGTCGGATGATTACTCCGACACCGAAAGTGCCAGCCAGTCAAGCTCTTGCTGCTCCTCACCGGCCATTGGCAGCGCATCTACAGCACCACAGACATCGGGGCTCCGGGCTTTCCCTGACGAACAGGGCTTCGACGTTTACCACCAGCTGCACCTGGTCGCCCACTCCAGAAAAACCCTAAAAATCACGAACGTCGGACGATTGCTCCCACACAAAAAGTGCCAGCCAGTCAAGCTCTTGCTGCTTCTCCCCTGACATTGGCAGCGCATCTACAGCACCACAGACATCGGGGCTCCGGGCTTTCCCTGACGAACAGGCCTTCGACGTTTACCACCACCTGCACCTGGTCGCCCACTCCAAAAAACCCGAAAAATCACGAACGTTGGACGATTGCTCCCACACCGAAAGTGCCAGCCAGTCAAGCTCTTGCTGCTCCTCACCGGCCATTGGCAGCGCATCTACAGCACCACAGACATAGAGCTCCGGTCTTTCCCTGACGAACAGGGCTTCGACGTTTACCACCAGCTGCGCCTGGGCGCCCACTTAAAAAATCCCAAAAAATCACGAATGTCGGACGATTGCTCCCACACCGAAAGTGCCAGCCAGTCAAGCTCTTCCTGCTCATCACCGGCCATTGGCAGCGCATTTACAGCACCACAGACATCGGGGCTCCGGGCTTTCCCTGACGAACAGGGCTTCGACGTTTACCACCAACTGCACCTGGGGGGCCCACTGAAAAAAACCCCGAAAAATCATGAACGTCGGACGATTGCTCCCACACAAAAAGTTCCAGCCAGTCAAGCTCTTGCTGCTTCTCCCCTGACATTGGCAGCGCATCTACAGCACCACAGACATCGGGGCTCCGGGCTTTCCCTGACGAACAGGGCTTCGACGTTTACCACCAGCTGCACCTGGGGGGCCCCCTGAAAAAAACCCAAGAAAAATCACGAACGTCGGACGATTGCTCCCACACAAAAAGTGCCAGCCAGTCAAGCTCTTGCTGCTCCTCACCGGCCATTGGCAGCGCATCTACAGCACCACAGACATCGGGGCTCCGGGCTTTCCCTGACGAACAGGGCTTCGACGTTTACCACCAGCTGCACCTGGGCGCCCATTGGAAAAAAACCCAAGAAAAATCACGAACGTCGGACGATTGCTCCCACACAAAAAGTGACAGCCAGTCAAGCTCCTGCTGCTCCTCACCGGCCATTGGCAGCGCATCTACAGCACCACAGACATCGGGGCTCCGGGCTTTCCCTGACGAACAGGGCTTCGCTGTTTACCACCAGCTGCACCTGGGCACCCACTGGAAAAAAACCCCGAAAAATCATGAACGTCGGACGATTGCTCCCACACCGAAAGTGTCATCCAGTCAAGCTCTTGCTGCTCCTCACCGGCCATTGGCAGCGCATCTACAGCACCACAGACATCGGGGCTCCGGGCTTTCCCTGACGAACAGGGCTTCGACGTTTATCACCAGCTGCACCTGGGCGCCCATTGGAAAAAAACCCAAGAAAAATCACGAACGTCGGACGATTGCTCCCACACCGAAAGTGCCAGCCAGTCAAGCTCTTGCTGCTCCTCACCGGCCATTGGCAGCGCATCTACAGCACCACAGACATCGGGGCTCCGGGCTTTCCCTGACGAACAGGGCTTCGACGTTTACCACCAGCTGCACCTGGGGGGCCCACTGAAAAAAACCCCGAAAAATCATGAACGTCGGACGATTGCTCCCACACAAAAAGTTCCAGCCAGTCAAGCTCTTGCTGCTTCTCCCCTGACATTGGCAGCGCATCTACAGCACCACAGACATCGGGGCTCTGGGCTTTCCCTGACGAACAGGCCTTCGACGTTTACCACCACCTGCACCTGGGAGTCCATTCCAAAAAAACCCGAAAAATCACGAACGTCGGACGATTGCTCCCACACCGAAAGTGCCAGCCAGTCAAGCTCTTGCTGCTCCTCACCGGCCATTGGCAGCGCATCTACAGCACCGCAGACATCGGGGCTCTGAGCTTTCCCTGACGAACAGGGCTTCGATATTTACCACCTGCTGCACCTGGGTGCCCACTGGAAAAAACCCCGAAAAATCACGAACGTCGGACGATTGCTCCCACTCCGAAAGTGCCAGCCAGTGAAGCTCCTGCTGCTCATCACCGGCCATTGGCAGCGCATCTACAGCACCACAGACATCGGGGCTCCGGGCTTTCCCTGACGAACAGGGCTTCGACGCTTACCACCAGCTGCACCTGGGCGCCCATTGGAAAAAAACCCAAGAAAAATCACGAACGTTGGACGGTTGCTCCCACACCAAAATTGCCAGCCAGTCAAGCTCTTGCTGCTCCTCACCGGCCATTGGCAGCGCATCTACAGCACCACAGACATCGGGGCTCCGGGCTTTCCCTGACGAACAGGGCTTCGACGTTTACCACCAGCTGCACCTGGTCGCCCACTCCAGAAAAACCCTAAAAATCACGAACGTCGGACGATTGCTCCCACACAAAAAGTGCCAGCCAGTCAAGCTCCTGCTGCTCCTCACCGGCCATTGGCAGCGCATCTACAGCACGACAGACATCGGGGCTCCGGGCTTTCCCTGACGAACAGGGCTTGAACGTTTACCACCAGCTGCACCTGGGGGGCCCACTGAAAGAAACCCCTAAAAATCTGGAACGTCGGATGATTACTCCCACACCGAAAGTGCCAGCCAGTCAAGCTCTTGCTGCTCCTCACCGGCCATTGGCAGCGCATCTACAGCACCACAGACATCGGGGCTCCGGGCTTTCCCTGACGAACAGGGCTTCGACGTTTACCACCAGCTGCACCTGGGAGTCCACTCCAAAAAAACCCGAAAAATCACAAACGTCGGACGATTGCTCCCACACCGAAAGTGCCAGCCAGTCAAGCTCTTGCTGCTCCTCACCGGCCATTGGCAGCGCATCTACAGCACCACAGACATCGGGGCTCCGGGCTTTCCCTGACGAACAGGGCTTCGACGTTTACCACCAGCTGCACCTGGTCACCCACTCCAGAAAAACCCTAAAAATCACGAACGTCGGACGATTGCTCCCACACAAAAAGTGCCAGCCAGTCAAGCTCTTGCTGCTTCTCCCCTGACATTGGCAGCGCATCTACAGCACCACAGACATCGGGGCTCCGGGCTTTCCCTGACGAACAGGCCTTCGACGTTTACCACCACCTGCGCCTTGGAGTCCATTCCAAAAAAACCCGAAAAATCACGAACGTCGGACGATTGCTCCCACACCGAAAGTGCCAGCCAGTCAAGCTCTTCCTGCTCATCACCGGCCATTGGCAGCGCATTTACAGCACCACAGACATCGGGGCTCCGGGCTTTCCCTGACGAACAGGGCTTCGACGTTTACCACCAACTGCACCTGGGGGGCCCACTGAAAAAAACCCCGAAAAATCATGAACGTCGGACGATTGCTCCCACACAAAAAGTTCCAGCCAGTCAAGGTCTTGCTGCTTCTCCCCTGACATTGGCAGCGCATCTACAGCACCACAGACATCGGGGCTCCGGGCTTTCCCTGACGAACAGGGCTTCGACGTTTACCACCAGCTGCACCTGGGGGGCCCCCTGAAAAAAACCCCGAAAAATCATGAACGTCGGACGATTGCTCCCACACCGAAAGTGCCAGCCAGTCAAGCTCTTGCTGCTCCTCACCGGCCATTGGCAGCGCATCTACAGCACCACAGACATCGGGGCTCCGGGCTTTCCCTGACGAACAGGGCTTCGACGTTTACCACCAGCTGCACCTGGGCGCCCATTGGAAAAAAACCCAAGAAAAATCACGAACGTCGGACGATTGCTCCCACACAAAAATTGCCAGCCAGTCAAGCTCTTGCTGCTCCTCACCGGCCATTGGCAGCGCATCTACAGCACCACAGACATCGGGGCTCCGGGCTTTCCCTGACGAACAGGGCTTCGACGTTTACCACCAGCTGCACCTGGGCGCCCATTGGAAAAAAACCCAAGAAAAATCACGAACGTCGGACGATTGCTCCCACACAAAAAGTGACAGCCAGTCAAGCTCCTGCTGCTCCTCACCGGCCATTGGCAGCGCATCTACAGCACCACAGACATCGGGGCTCCGGGCTTTCCCTGACGAACAGGGCTTCGCTGTTTACCACCAGCTGCACCTGGGCACCCACTGGAAAAAAACCCCGAAAAATCATGAACGTCGGACGATTGCTCCCACACCGAAAGTGTCATCCAGTCAAGCTCTTGCTGCTCCTCACCGGCCATTGGCAGCGCATCTACAGCACCACAGACATCGGGGCTCCGGGCTTTCCCTGACGAACAGGGCTTCGACGTTTATCACCAGCTGCACCTGGGCGCCCATTGGAAAAAAACCCAAGAAAAATCACGAACGTTGGACGATTGCTCCCACACCAAAAGTGCCAGCCAGTCAAGCTCTTGCTGCTCATCACCGGCCATTGGCAGCGCATCTACAGCACCACAGACATCGGGGCTCCGGGCTTTCCCTGACGAACAGGGCTTCGACTTTTACCAGCAGCTGCACCTGGGCGCCCATTGGAAAAAAACCCAAGAAAAATCATGAACGTCGGACGATTGCTCCCACACCGAAAGTGCCAGCCAGTCAAGCTCTTGCTGCTCCTCACCGGCCATTGGCAGCGCATCTACAGCACCACAGACATCGGGGCTCCGGGCTTTCCCTGACGAACAGGGCTTCGACGTTTACCACCAGCTGCACCTGGGGGGCCCACTGAAAAAAACCCCGAAAAATCATGAACGTCGGACGATTGCTCCCACACAAAAAGTTCCAGCCAGTCAAGCTCTTGCTGCTTCTCCCCTGACATTGGCAGCGCATCTACAGCACCACAGACATCGGGGCTCCGGGCTTTCCCTGACGAACAGGGCTTCAACGTTTACCACCAGCTGCACCTGGGCGCCCATTGGAAAAAAACTCAAGAAAAATCACGAACGTCGGACGATTGCTCCCACACCGAAAGTGTCATCCAGTCAAGCTCTTGCTGCTCCTCACCGGCCATTGGCAGCACATCTACAGCACCACAGACATCGGTGCTCCGGGCTTTCCCTGACGAACAGGGCTTCGACGTTTACCACCACCTGCGCCTGGGAGTCCACTCCAAAAAAACCCGAAAAATCACGAACATCGGACGATTGCTCCCACACCGAAAGTGCCAGCCAGTCAAGCTCTTGCTGCTCCTCACCAGCCATTGGCAGCGCATCTACAGCACCACAGACATCGGGGCTCCGGGCTTTCCCTGACGAACAGGGCTTCGACGCTTACCACCAGCTGCACCTGGGCGCCCATTGGAAAAAAACCCAAGAAAAATCACGAACGTTGGACGGTTGCTCCCACACCAAAATTGCCAGCCAGTCAAGCTCTTGCTGCTCCTCCCCGGCCATTGGCAGCGCATCTACAGCACCACAGACATCGGGGCTCCGGGCTTTCCCTGACGAACAGGGCTTCGACGTTTTCCACCAGCTGCACCTGGTCGCCCACTCCAGAAAAACCCTAAAAATCACGAACGTCGGACGATTGCTCCCACACAAAAAGTGCCAGCCAGTCAAGCTCCTGCTGCTCCTCACCGGCCATTGGCAGCGCATCTACAGCACCACAGACATCGGGGCTCCGGGCTTTCCCTGACGAACAGGGCTTGAACGTTTACCACCAGCTGCACCTGGGGGGCCCACTGAAAGAAACCCCTAAAAATCTGGAACGTCGGATGATTACTCCCACACCGAAAGTGCCAGCCAGTCAAGCTCTTGCTGCTCCTCACCGGCCATTGGCAGCGCATCTACAGCACCACAGACATCGGGGCTCCGGGCTTTCCCTGACGAACAGGGCTTCGACGTTTACCACCAGCTGCACCTGGTCGCCCACTCCAGAAAAACCCTAAAAATCACGAACGTCGGACGATTGCTCCCACACAAAAAGTGCCAGCCAGTCAAGCTCTTGCTGCTTCTCCCCTGACATTGGCAGCGCATCTACAGCACCACAGACATCGGGGCTCCGGGCTTTCCCTGACGAACAGGGCTTCGACGTTTACCACCACCTGCACCTGGTCGCCCACTCCAAAAAACCCGAAAAATCACGAACGTTGGACGATTGCTCCCACACCGAAAGTGCCAGCCAGTCAAGCTCTTGCTGCTCCTCACCGGCCATTGGCAGCGCATCTACAGCACCACAGACATAGAGCTCCGGTCTTTCCCTGACGAACAGGGCTTCGACGTTTACCACCAGCTGCGCCTGGGCGCCCACTTAAAAAATCCCAAAAAATCACGAATGTCGGACGATTGCTCCCACACCGAAAGTGCCAGCCAGTCAAGCTCTTCCTGCTCATCACCGGCCATTGGCAGTGCATTTACAGCACCACAGACATCGGGGCTCCGGGCTTTCCCTGACGAACAGGGCTTCGACGTTTACCACCAACTGCACCTGGGGGGCCCACTGAAAAAAACCCCGAAAAATCATGAACGTCGGACGATTGCTCCCACACAAAAAGTTCCAGCCAGTCAAGCTCTTGCTGCTTCTCCCCTGACATTGGCAGCGCATCTACAGCACCACAGACATCGGGGCTCCGGGCTTTCCCTGACGAACAGGGCTTCGACGTTTACCACCAGCTGCACCTGGGGGGCCCCCTGAAAAAAACCCAAGAAAAATCACGAACGTCGGAC
This sequence comes from Chlamydotis macqueenii, assembly GCF_036417535.1. NCBI lineage: Eukaryota > Metazoa > Chordata > Aves > Otidiformes > Otididae > Chlamydotis > Chlamydotis macqueenii. Next base: position 30,228,751 of record NC_141592.1, on the reverse strand, counting down.
GATTGCTCCCACACAAAAAGTGCCAGCCAGTCAAGCTCTTGCTGCTCCTCACCGGCCATTGGCAGCGCATCTACAGCACCACAGACATCGGGGCTCCGGGCTTTCCCTGACGAACAGGGCTTCGACGTTTACCACCAGCTGCACCTGGGCGCCCATTGGAAAAAAACCCAAGAAAAATCACGAACGTCGGACGATTGCTCCCACACAAAAAGTGACAGCCAGTCAAGCTCCTGCTGCTCCTCACCGGCCATTGGCAGCGCATCTACAGCACCACAGACATCGGGGCTCCGGGCTTTCCCTGACGAACAGGGCTTCGCTGTTTACCACCAGCTGCACCTGGGCACCCACTGGAAAAAAACCCCGAAAAATCATGAACGTCGGACGATTGCTCCCACACCGAAAGTGTCATCCAGTCAAGCTCTTGCTGCTCCTCACCGGCCATTGGCAGCGCATCTACAGCACCACAGACATCGGGGCTCCGGGCTTTCCCTGACGAACAGGGCTTCGACGTTTATCACCAGCTGCACCTGGGCGCCCATTGGAAAAAAACCCAAGAAAAATCACGAACGTCGGACGATTGCTCCCACACAAAAAGTGCCAGCCAGTCAAGCTCTTGCTGCTCCTCACCGGCCATTGGCAGCGCATCTACAGCACCACAGACATCGGGGCTCCGGGCTTTCCCTGACGAACAGGGCTTCGACGTTTACCACCAGCTGCACCTGGGGGGCCCACTGAAAAAAACCCCGAAAAATCATGAACGTCGGACGATTGCTCCCACACAAAAAGTTCCAGCCAGTCAAGCTCTTGCTGCTTCTCCCCTGACATTGGCAGCGCATCTACAGCACCACAGACATCGGGGCTCCGGGCTTTCCCTGACGAACAGGCCTTCGACGTTTACCACCACCTGCGCCTGGGAGTCCATTCCAAAAAAACCCGAAAAATCACGAACGTCGGACGATTGCTCCCACACCGAAAGTGCCAGCCAGTCAAGCTCTTGCTGCTCCTCACCGGCCATTGGCAGCGCATCTACAGCACCGCAGACATCGGGGCTCTGAGCTTTCCCTGACGAACAGGGCTTCGATATTTACCACCTGCTGCACCTGGGTGCCCACTGGAAAAAACCCCGAAAAATCACGAACGTCGGACAATTGCTCCCACTCCGAAAGTGCCAGCCAGTGAAGCTCCTGCTGCTCATCACCGGCCATTGGCAGCGCATCTACAGCACCACAGACATCGGGGCTCCGGGCTTTCCCTGACGAACAGGGCTTCGACGCTTACCACCAGCTGCACCTGGGCGCCCATTGGAAAAAAACCCAAGAAAAATCACGAACGTTGGACGGTTGCTCCCACACCAAAATTGCCAGCCAGTCAAGCTCTTGCTGCTCCTCCCCGGCCATTGGCAGCGCATCTACAGCACCACAGACATCGGGGCTCCGGGCTTTCCCTGACGAACAGGGCTTCGACGTTTACCACCAGCTGCACCTGGTCGCCCACTCCAGAAAAACCCTAAAAATCACGAACGTCGGACGATTGCTCCCACACAAAAAGTGCCAGCCAGTCAAGCTCCTGCTGCTCCTCACCGGCCATTGGCAGCGCATCTACAGCACGACAGACATCGGGGCTCCGGGCTTTCCCTGACGAACAGGGCTTGAACGTTTACCACCAGCTGCACCTGGGGGGCCCACTGAAAGAAACCCCTAAAAATCTGGAACGTCGGATGATTACTCCCACACCGAAAGTGCCAGCCAGTCAAGCTCTTGCTGCTCCTCACCGGCCATTGGCAGCGCATCTACAGCACCACAGACATCGGGGCTCCGGGCTTTCCCTGACGAACAGGGCTTCGACGTTTACCACCAGCTGCACCTGGGAGTCCACTCCAAAAAAACCCGAAAAATCACAAACGTCGGACGATTGCTCCCACACCGAAAGTGCCAGCCAGTCAAGCTCTTGCTGCTCCTCACCGGCCATTGGCAGCGCATCTACAGCACCACAGACATCGGGGCTCCGGGCTTTCCCTGACGAACAGGGCTTCGACGTTTACCACCAGCTGCACCTGGTCGCCCACTCCAGAAAAACCCTAAAAATCACGAACGTCGGACGATTGCTCCCACACAAAAAGTGCCAGCCAGTCAAGCTCTTGCTGCTTCTCCCCTGACATTGGCAGCGCATCTACAGCACCACAGACATCGGGGCTCCGGGCTTTCCCTGACGAACAGGCCTTCGACGTTTACCACCACCTGCGCCTTGGAGTCCATTCCAAAAAAACCCGAAAAATCACGAACGTCGGACGATTGCTCCCACACCGAAAGTGCCAGCCAGTCAAGCTCTTCCTGCTCATCACCGGCCATTGGCAGCGCATTTACAGCACCACAGACATCGGGGCTCCGGGCTTTCCCTGACGAACAGGGCTTCGACGTTTACCACCAACTGCACCTGGGGGGCCCACTGAAAAAAACCCCGAAAAATCATGAACGTCGGACGATTGCTCCCACACAAAAAGTTCCAGCCAGTCAAGGTCTTGCTGCTTCTCCCCTGACATTGGCAGCGCATCTACAGCACCACAGACATCGGGGCTCCGGGCTTTCCCTGACGAAAAGGGCTTCGACGTTTACCACCAGCTGCACCTGGGGGGCCCCCTGAAAAAAACCCCGAAAAATCATGAACGTCGGACGATTGCTCCCACACCGAAAGTGCCAGCCAGTCAAGCTCTTGCTGCTCCTCACCGGCCATTGGCAGCGCATCTACAGCACCACAGACATCGGGGCTCCGGGCATTCCTTGACGAACAGGGCTTCGACGTTTACCACCAGCTGCACCTGGGCGCCCATTGGAAAAAAACCCAAGAAAAATCACGAACGTCGGACGATTGCTCCCACACAAAAAGTGCCAGCCAGTCAAGCTCTTGCTGCTCCTCACCGGCCATTGGCAGCGCATCTACAGCACCACAGACATCGGGGCTCCGGGCTTTCCCTGACGAACAGGGCTTCGACGTTTACCACCAGCTGCACCTGGGCGCCCATTGGAAAAAAACCCAAGAAAAATCACGAACGTCGGACGATTGCTCCCACACAAAAAGTGACAGCCAGTCAAGCTCCTGCTGCTCCTCACCGGCCATTGGCAGCGCATCTACAGCACCACAGACATCGGGGCTCCGGGCTTTCCCTGACGAACAGGGCTTCGCTGTTTACCACCAGCTGCACCTGGGCACCCACTGGAAAAAAACCCCGAAAAATCATGAACGTCGGACGATTGCTCCCACACCGAAAGTGTCATCCAGTCAAGCTCTTGCTGCTCCTCACCGGCCATTGGCAGCGCATCTACAGCACCACAGACATCGGGGCTCCGGGCTTTCCCTGACGAACAGGGCTTCGACGTTTATCACCAGCTGCACCTGGGCGCCCATTGGAAAAAAACCCAAGAAAAATCACGAACGTTGGACGATTGCTCCCACACCAAAAGTGCCAGCCAGTCAAGCTCTTGCTGCTCATCACCGGCCATTGGCAGCGCATCTACAGCACCACAGACATCGGGGCTCCGGGCTTTTCCTGACGAACAGGGCTTCGACTTTTACCAGCAGCTGCACCTGGGCGCCCATTGGAAAAAAACCCAAGAAAAATCATGAACGTCGGACGATTGCTCCCACACCGAAAGTGCCAGCCAGTCAAGCTCTTGCTGCTCCTCACCGGCCATTGGCAGCGCATCTACAGCACCACAGACATCGGGGCTCCGGGCTTTCCCTGACGAACAGGGCTTCGACGTTTACCACCAGCTGCACCTGGGGGGCCCACTGAAAAAAACCCCGAAAAATCATGAATGTCGGACGATTGCTCCCACACAAAAAGTTCCAGCCAGTCAAGCTCTTGCTGCTTCTCCCCTGACATTGGCAGCGCATCTACAGCACCACAGACATCGGGGCTCCGGGCTTTCCCTGACGAACAGGGCTTCAACGTTTACCACCAGCTGCACCTGGGCGCCCATTGGAAAAAAACTCAAGAAAAATCATGAACGTCGGACGATTGCTCCCACACCGAAAGTGTCATCCAGTCAAGCTCTTGCTGCTCCTCACCGGCCATTGGCAGCACATCTACAGCACCACAGACATCGGTGCTCCGGGCTTTCCCTGACGAACAGGGCTTCGACGTTTACCACCACCTGCGCCTGGGAGTCCACTCCAAAAAAACCCGAAAAATCACGAACATCGGACGATTGCTCCCACACCGAAAGTGCCAGCCAGTCAAGCTCTTGCTGCTCCTCACCAGCCATTGGCAGCGCATCTACAGCACCACAGACATCGGGGCTCCGGGCTTTCCCTGACGAACAGGGCTTCGACTTTTACCACCAGCTGCACCTGGGGGGCCCACTGAAAGAAACCCCGAAAAATCGGGAACGTCGGATGATTACTCCCACACCGAAAGTGCCAGCCAGTCAAGCTCTTGCTGCTCCTCACCTGCCATTGGCAGCGCATCTACAGCACCACAGACATCGGGGCTCCGGGCTTTCCCTGACGAACAGGGCTTCGACCTTTACCACCAGCTGCACTTGGGGGGCCCACTGAAAAAACCCCGAAAAAGCATGAACGTCGGACGATTGCTCCCACACAAAAAGTGCCAGCCAGTCAGGCTCTTGCTGCTCCTCCCCGGCCATTGGCAACACATCTACAGCACCACAGACATCGGGGCTCCGGGCTTTCCCTGACGAACAGGGCTTCGACGTTTACCACCAGCTGCACCTGGTCTCCCACTCCAGAAAAACCCGAAAAATCACGAACGTCAGACGATTGCTGCCACACAAAAAGTGCCAGCCAGTCAAGCTCCTGCTGCTCCTCACTGGCCATTGGCAGCGCATCAACAGCACCACAAACATCGGGGCTCCGAGCTTTCCCTGACGAACAGGGCTTCGATATTTACCACAAGCTGCACCTGGGCGCCCACTGGAAAAATCCCTGAAAAATCACGAACGTCGGACTATTGCTCCCACACCAAAAGTGCCAGCCAGTCAAGCTCTTGCTGCTCCTCACCGGCCATTGGCAGCGCATCTACAGCACCACAGACATCGGGGCTCCACGCTTTCCCTGACGAACAGGGCTTCGACGTTTACCACCAGCTGCACCTGGGGGGCCCACTGAAAAAACCCCGAAAAATCATGAACGTCGGACGGTTGCTCCGACACCGAAAGTGCCAGCCAGTCAAGCTCTTGCTGCTCCTCCCCGGCCATTGGCAGCACATCTACAGCACCACAGACATCGGGGCTCCGGGCTTTCCCTGACGAACAGGGGTTCGACGTTTACCACCAGCTGCACCTGGGCGCCCATTGGAAAAAAACCCAAGAAAAATCACGAACGTTGGACGATTGCTCCCACACCAAAAGTGCCAGCCAGTCAAGCTCTTGCTGCTCCTCACCGGCCATTGGCAGCGCATCTACAGCACCACAGACATCGGGGCTCCGGGCTTTCCCTGACGAACAGTGCTTCGTCGTTTACCACCACCTGCACCTGCGCGCCCATTGGAAAAAAACCCAAGAAAAATCACGGACGTCGGACGATTGCTCCCACACAAAAAGTGCCAGCCAGTCAAGCTCTTGCTGCTCCTCACCGGCCCTTGGCAGCGCATCTACAGCACCACAGACATCGGGGCTCTGGGCTTTCCCTGACGAACAGGGCTTTGACGTTTACCACCAGCTGCACCTGGTCGCCCACGCCAAAAAAAAAACGAAAAATCACGAACGTTGGACGATTGCTCCCACACAAAAAGTGCCAGCCAGTCAAGCTCTTGCTGCTCCTCACCGGCCATTGGCAGAGCATCTACAGCACCACAGACATCGGGGCTCCGGGCTTTCCCTGACGAACAGGGCTTCGACGTTTACCACCAGCTGCACCTGGGCACCCACTGGAAAAAAACCCCGAAAAATCATGAACGTCGGACGATTGCTCCCACACCGAAAGTGTCATCCAGTCAAGCTCTTGCTGCTCCTCACCGGCCATTGGCAGCGCATCTACAGCACCACAGACATCGGGGCTCCGGGCTTTCCCTGACGAACAGGGCTTCGACGTTTATCACCAGCTGCACCTGGGCGCCCATTGGAAAAAAACCCAAGAAAAATCACGAACGTTGGACGATTGCTCCCACACCAAAAGTGCCAGCCAGTCAAGCTCTTGCTGCTCATCACCGGCCATTGGCAGCGCATCTACAGCACCACAGACATCGGGGCTCCGGGCTTTTCCTGACGAACAGGGCTTCGACTTTTACCAGCAGCTGCACCTGGGCGCCCATTGGAAAAAAACCCAAGAAAAATCATGAACGTCGGACGATTGCTCCCACACAAAAAGTTCCAGCCAGTCAAGCTCTTGCTGCTTCTCCCCTGACATTGGCAGCGCATCTACAGCACCACAGACATCGGGGCTCCGGGCTTTCCCTGACGAACAGGGCTTCAACGTTTACCACCAGCTGCACCTGGGCGCCCATTGGAAAAAAACTCAAGAAAAATCATGAACGTCGGACGATTGCTCCCACACCGAAAGTGTCATCCAGTCAAGCTCTTGCTGCTCCTCACCGGCCATTGGCAGCACATCTACAGCACCACAGACATCGGTGCTCCGGGCTTTCCCTGACGAACAGGGCTTCGACGTTTACCACCACCTGCGCCTGGGAGTCCACTCCAAAAAAACCCGAAAAATCACGAACATCGGACGATTGCTCCCACACCGAAAGTGCCAGCCAGTCAAGCTCTTGCTGCTCCTCACCAGCCATTGGCAGCGCATCTACAGCACCACAGACATCGGGGCTCCGGGCTTTCCCTGACGAACAGGGCTTCGACTTTTACCACCAGCTGCACCTGGGGGGCCCACTGAAAGAAACCCCGAAAAATCGGGAACGTCGGATGATTACTCCCACACCGAAAGTGCCAGCCAGTCAAGCTCTTGCTGCTCCTCACCTGCCATTGGCAGCGCATCTACAGCACCACAGACATCGGGGCTCCGGGCTTTCCCTGACGAACAGGGCTTCGACCTTTACCACCAGCTGCACTTGGGGGGCCCACTGAAAAAACCCCGAAAAAGCATGAACGTCGGACGATTGCTCCGTCACCGAAAGTGCCAGCCAGTCAGGCTCTTGCTGCTCCTCCCCGGCCATTGGCAACACATCTACAGCACCACAGACATCGGGGCTCCGGGCTTTCCCTGACGAACAGGGCTTCGACGTTTACCACCAGCTGCACCTGGTCGCCCACTCCAGAAAAACCCGAAAAATCACGAACGTCAGACGATTGCTGCCACACCGAAAGTGCCAGCCAGTCAAGCTCTTGCTGCTCCTCACCGGCCATTGGCAGCGCATCTACAGCACCACAGACATCGGGGCTCTGGGCTTTCCCTGACGAACAGGGCTTTGACGTTTACAACCATCTGCACCTGGTCGCCCACGCCAAAAAAACCCTAAAAATCACGAACGTTGGACGATTGCTCCCACACAAAAAGTGCCAGCCAGTCAAGCTCTTGCTGCTCCTCACCGGCCATTGGCAGCGCATCTACAGCACCACAGATATCGGGGCTCTGGGCTTTCCCTGTCGAACAGGGCTTCGACGTTTACCACCAGCTGTGCCTGGGCGCCCACTAAAAAAAAACCCAAAACATCCCGAACTTCGGACGATTGCTTCCACACTGAAAGTGCCAGCCAGTCAAGCTCTTGCTGCTCATCACCGGCCATTGGCAGCCCATCTATAGCACCACAGACATCGGGGCTCCGGGCTTTCCCTAACGAACAGGGCTTCGACGTTTACCACCAGCTGCACCTGGGGGGCCAACTGAAAAAAGCCCCGAAAAATCATGAACGTTGGACGATTGCTCCCACACCGAAAGTGCCAGCCAGTCAAGCTGTTACTGCTCCTTACCGGCCATTGGCAGCGCATCTACAGCACCACAGACATCGGGGCTCCGAGCTTTCCCTGACGAACAGGGCTTCGACGTTTACCACCAGCTGCACCTGGGGGGCCCACTGAAAAAAACCCCGAAAAATCATGAACGTCGGATGATTGCTCCCACACAAAAAGTTCCAGCCAGTCAAGCTCTTGCTGCTCCTCACCGGCCATTGGCAGCGCATCTACAGCACCACAGACATCGGGGCTCCGGGCTTTCCCTGACGAACAGGGCTTCGACCTTTACCACCACCTGCACCTGGGCGCCCATTGGAAAAAAACACAAGAAAAATCACGAACGTCGGACGATTGCTCCCACACCGAAAGTGCCAGCCAGTCAAGCTCTTGCTGCTCCTCCCCGGCCATTGGCAGCGCATCTACAGCACCACAGACATCGGGGCTCCACGCTTTCCCTGACGAACAGGGCTTCGACGTTTACCACCAGCTGCACCTGGTCGCCCACTCCAAAAAAACACGAAAAATCAGGAACGTTGGACGATTACTCCCACACAAAAAGTGCCAGCCAGTGAAGCTCTTGCTGCTCCTCACCGGGCATTGGCAGCGCATCTACAGCACCACAGACATCGGGGCTCCGCGCTTTCCCTGACGAACAGGGCTTCGAAGTTTACCACCAGCTGCACCTGGGCGCCCACTGGAAAAAAACCCAAGAAAAATCACAAACGTTGGACGATTGCTCCCACACCAAATGTGCCAGCCAGTCAAGCTCTTGCTGCTCCTCACCGGCCATTGGCAGCGCATCTACAGCACCACAGACATCGGGGCTCTGGGCTTTCCCTGACGAACAGGGCTTCGACGTTTACCACCAGCTGCACCTGGGGGGCCCACTGAAAAAAACCCCGAAAAAGCATGAACGTCTGACTATTGCTCCCACTCCGAAAGTGCAAGACAGTCAAGCTCTTGCTGCTCCTCACCGGCCATTGGCAGCACATCTACAGCACCACAGACATCGGGGCTCCGGGCTTTCCCTGACGAACAGGGCTTCGACGTTTACCACCAGCTGCACCTGGTCGCCCACTCCAAAAAAACCCAAAAAATCACAAACGTCGGACGATTGCTCCCACACCGAAAGTGCCAGCCAGTCAAGCTCTTGCTGCTCCTCACCGGCCATTGGCAGCGCATCTACAGCACCACAGACATCAGGGCTCCGGGCTTTCCCTGACGAAAAGGGCTTCGACTTTTACCACCAGCTGCACCTGGGCGATCACTGAAAGAAAAACCCCGAAAAATCACGAACGTCGGACGATTGCTCCCACACCGAAAGTGCCAGCCAGTCAAGCTCTTGCTGCTCCTCACTGGCCATTGGCAGCGCATCTACAGCACCACAGACATCGGGGCTCCGGGCTTTCCCTGACGAACAGGGCTTGAACGTTTACCACGAGCTGCACCTGGGGGGCCCACTGAAAGAAACCCCGAAAAATCGGGAACGTCGGATGATTACTCCCACACCGAAAGTGCCAGCCAGTCAAGCTCTTGCTGCTCCTCACCGGCCATTGTCAGCGCATCTACAGCACCACAGACATCGGGGCTCCGGGCTTTCCCTGACGAACAGGGCTTCGACGCTTACCACCAGCTGCACCTGGGCGCCCATTGGAAAAAAACCCAAGAAAAATCACGAACATTGGACGATTGCTCCCACACCGAAAGTGCCAGCCAGTCAAGCTCTTGCTGCTCCTCACCGGCCATTGGCAGCGCATCTACAGCACCACAGACATCGGGGCTCCGGGCTTTCCCTGACGAACAGGGCTTTGACGTTTACCACCAGCTGCACCTGGGAGTCCACTCCAAAAAAACCCGAAAAATCACAAAAGTCGGACGATTGCTCCCACACCGAAAGTGCCAGCCAGTCAAGCTCTTGCTGCTCCTCACCGGCCATTGGCAGCGCATCTACAGCACCACAGACATCGGGGCTCCGGGCTTTCCCTGACGAACAGGGCTTCGACGTTTACCACCAGCTGCACCTGGGGGGCCCACTGAAAAAAACCCCGAAAAATCATGAACGTCGGACGATTGCTCCCACACAAAAAGTTCCAGCCAGTCAAGCTCTTGCTGCTCCTCCCCGGCCATTGGCAGCGCATCTACAGCACCACAGACATCGGGGCTCCGGGCTTTCCCTGGCGAACAGGGCTTCGACGTTTACCACCAGCTGCACCTGGGGGGCCCACTGAAAAAAACCCCGAAAAATCATGAACGTCGGACGATTGCTCCCACACAAAAAGTGCCAGCCAGTGAAGCTCCTGCTGCTCCTCCCCGGCCATTGGCAGCGCATCTACAGCACCACAGACATCGGGGCTCCGGGCTTTCCCTGACGAACAGGGCTTCGACGTTTACCACCAGCTGCACCTGGGCGCCCATTGGAAAAAACCCCGAAAAATCACGAACGTCGGACGATTGCTCCCACACCGAAAGTGCCAGCCAGTCAAGCTCTTGCTGCTCCTCACCGGCCATTGGCAGCACATCTACAGCACCACAGACATCGGGGCTCTGAGCTTTCCCTGACGAACAGGGCTTCGATATTTACCACCTGCTGCACCTGGGCACCCACTGAAAAAAACCCCGAAAAATCACGAACGTCGGACGATTGCTCCCACAAAAAAAGTGCCAGCCAGTCAAGCTCCTGCTGCTCCTCACCGGCCATTGGCAGCGCATCTACAGCACCACAGACATTGGGGCTCCGGGCTTTCCCTGACGAACAGGGCTTGAACGTTTACCACCAGCTGCACCTGGGGGCCCCACTGAAAAAAACCCCGAAAAAGCATGAACGTCAAACGATTGCACCCACACTGAAAGTGCCAGCCAGTCAAGCTCTTGCTGCTCCTCACCGGCCATTGGCAGCACATCTACAGCACCACAGACATCGGGGTTCCGGGCTTTCCCTGACGAACAGGGCTTCGACGTTTACCATTACCTGTGCCTGGGAGTCCACTCCAAAAAAACCCGAAAAATCACAAACGTCGGACGATTGCTCCCACACCGAAAGTGCCAGCCAGTCAAGCTCTTGCTGCTCCTCACCGGCCATTGGCAGCGCATCTACAGCACCACAGACATCGGGGCTCCGGGCTTTCCCTGACGAACAGGGCTTCGACATTTACCACCAGCTGCACCTGGGGGGCCCACTGAAAAAAACCCCGAAAAATCACGAACGTCGGACGATTGCTCCCACACAAAAAGTGCCAGCCAGTCAAGCTCTTGCTGCTCCTCCCCGGCCATTGGCAGCGCATCTACAGCACCACAGACATCGGGGCTCCGGGCTTTCCCTGACGAAAAGGGTTTCGACGTTTACCACCAGCTGCACCTGGGCGCACATTGGAAAAAAACCCAAGAAAAATCACGAACGCCGGACGATTGCTCCCACACCGAAAGTGCCAGCCAGTCAAGCTCTTGCTGCTCCTCACCGGCCATTGGCAGCGCATCTACAGCACCACAGACATCGGGGCTCCGGGCTTTCCCTGACGAACAGGGCTTGAACGTTTACCACCAGCTGCACCTGGGGGGCCCACTGAAAGAAACCCCGAAAAATCGGGAACGTCGGATGATTACTCCCACACCGAAAGTGCCAGCCAGTCAAGCTCTTGCTGCTCCTCACCGGCCATTGGCAGCGCATCTACAGCACCACAGACATCGGGGCTCCGGGCTTTCCCTGACGAACAGGGCTTCGACGCTTACCACCAGCTGCACCTGGGCGCCCATTGGAAAAAAACCCAAGAAAAATCACGAACGTTGGACGATTGCTCCCACACCGAAAGTGCCAGCCAGTCAAGCTCTTGCTGCTCCTCACCGGCCATTGGCAGCGCATCTACAGCACCACAGACATCGGGGCTCCACGCTTTCCCTGACGAACAGGGCTTCGACGTTTACCACCAGCTGCACCTGGTCGCCCACTCCAAAAAAACACGAAAAATCACGAACGTTGGACGATTACTCCCACACAAAAAGTGCCAGCCAGTGAAGCTCTTGCTGCTCCTCACCGGGCATTGGCAGCGCATCTACAGCACCAGAGACATCGGGGCTCCGGGCTTTCCCTGACGAACAGGGCTTCGACGTTTACCACCAGCTGCACCTGGGCGCCCACTGGAAAAAAACCCAAGAAAAATCACAAACGTTGGACGATTGCTCCCACACCAAATGTGCCAGCCAGTCAAGCTCTTGCTGCTCCTCACCGGCCATTGGCAGCGCATCTACAGCACCACAGACATCGGGGCTCTGGGCTTTCCCTGACGAACAGGGCTTCGACGTTTACCACCAGCTGCACCTGGGGGGCCCACTGAAAAAAACCCCGAAAAAGCATGAACGTCTGACTATTGCTCCCACTCCGAAAGTGCAAGACAGTCAAGCTCTTGCTGCTCCTCACCGGCCATTGGCAGCACATCTACAGCACCACAGACATCGGGGCTCCGGGCTTTCCCTGACGAACAGGGCTTCGACGTTTACCACCAGCTGCACCTGGTCGCCCACTCCAAAAAAACCCAAAAAATCACAAACGTCGGACGATTGCTCCCACACCGAAAGTGCCAGCCAGTCAAGCTCTTGCTGCTCCTCACCGGCCATTGGCAGCGCATCTACAGCACCACAGACATCGGGGCTCCGGGCTTTCCCTGACGAACAGGGCTTGAACGTTTACCACCAGCTGCACCTGGGGGGCCCACTGAAAGAAACCCCGAAAAATCGGGAACGTCGGATGATTACTCCCACACCGAAAGTGCCAGCCAGTCAAGCTCTTGCTGCTCCTCCCCGGCCATTGTCAGCGCATCTACAGCACCACAGACATCGGGGCTCCGGGCTTTCCCTGACGAACAGGGCTTCGACGCTTACCACCAGCTGCACCTGGGCGCCCATTGGAAAAAAACCCAAGAAAAATCACGAACGTTGGACGATTGCTCCCACACCGAAAGTGCCAGCCAGTCAAGATCTTGCTGCTCCTCACCGGCCATTGGCAGCGCATCTACAGCACCACAGACATCGGGGCTCCGGGCTTTCCCTGACGAACAGGGCTTCGACGTTTACCACCAGCTGCACCTGGGAGTCCACTCCAAAAAAACCCGAAAAATCAGAAACGTCGGACGATTGCTCCCACACCGAAAGTGCCAGCCAGTCAAGCTCTTGCTGCTCCTCCCCGGCCATTGGCAGCGCATCTACAGCACCAGAGACATCGGGGCTCCGGGCTTTCCCTGACGAACAGGGCTTCGACGTTTACCACCAGCTGCACCTGGGGGGCCCACTGAAAAAAACCCCGAAAAATCACGAACGTCGGACGATTGCTCCCACACAAAAAGTGCCAGCCAGTCAAGCTCTTGCTGCTCCTCCCCGGCCATTGGCAGCGCATCTACAGCACCACAGACATCGGGGCTCCGGGCTTTCCCTGACGAAAAGGGTTTCGACGTTTACCACCAGCTGCACCTGGGCGCACATTGGAAAAAAACCCAAGAAAAATCACGAACGCCGGACGATTGCTCCCACACCGAAAGTGCCAGCCAGTCAAGCTCTTGCTGCTCCTCACCGGCCATTGGCAGCGCATCTACAGCACCACAGACATCGGGGCTCCGGGCTTTCCCTGACGAACAGGGCTTGAACGTTTACCACCAGCTGCACCTGGGGGGCCCACTGAAAGAAACCCCGAAAAATCGGGAACGTCGGATGATTACTCCCACACCGAAAGTGCCAGCCAGTCAAGCTCTTGCTGCTCCTCACCGGCCATTGGCAGCGCATCTACAGCACCACAGACATCGGGGCTCCGGGCTTTCCCTGACGAACAGGGCTTCGACGCTTACCACCAGCTGCACCTGGGCGCCCATTGGAAAAAAACCCAAGAAAAATCACAAACGTCGGACGATTGCTCCCACACCGAAAGTGCCAGCCAGTCAAGCTCTTGCTGCTCCTCACCGGCCATTGGCAGCGCATCTACAGCACCACAGACATCGGGGCTCCACGCTTTCCCTGACGAACAGGGCTTCGACGTTTACCACCAGCTGCACCTGGTCGCCCACTCCAAAAAAACACGAAAAATCACGAACGTTGGACGATTACTCCCACACAAAAAGTGCCAGCCAGTGAAGCTCTTGCTGCTCCTCACCGGGCATTGGCAGCGCATCTACAGCACCAGAGACATCGGGGCTCCGGGCTTTCCCTGACGAACAGGGCTTCGACGTTTACCACCAGCTGCACCTGGGCGCCCACTGGAAAAAAACCCAAGAAAAATCACAAACGTTGGACGATTGCTCCCACACCAAATGTGCCAGCCAGTCAAGCTCTTGCTGCTCCTCACCGGCCATTGGCAGCGCATCTACAGCACCACAGACATCGGGGCTCTGGGCTTTCCCTGACGAACAGGGCTTCGACGTTTACCACCAGCTGCACCTGGGGGGCCCACTGAAAAAAACCCCGAAAAAGCATGAACGTCTGACTATTGCTCCCACTCCGAAAGTGCAAGACAGTCAAGCTCTTGCTGCTCCTCACCGGCCATTGGCAGCACATCTACAGCACCACAGACATCGGGGCTCCGGGCTTTCCCTGACGAACAGGGCTTCGACGTTTACCACCAGCTGCACCTGGTCGCCCACTCCAAAAAAACCCAAAAAATCACAAACGTCGGACGATTGCTCCCACACCGAAAGTGCCAGCCAGTCAAGCTCTTGCTGCTCCTCACCGGCCATTGGCAGCGCATCTACAGCACCACAGACATCGGGGCTCCGGGCTTTCCCTGACGAACAGGGCTTGAACGTTTACCACCAGCTGCACCTGGGGGGCCCACTGAAAGAAACCCCGAAAAATCGGGAACGTCGGATGATTACTCCCACACCGAAAGTGCCAGCCAGTCAAGCTCTTGCTGCTCCTCCCCGGCCATTGTCAGCGCATCTACAGCACCACAGACATCGGGGCTCCGGGCTTTCCCTGACGAACAGGGCTTCGACGCTTACCACCAGCTGCACCTGGGCGCCCATTGGAAAAAAACCCAAGAAAAATCACGAACGTTGGACGATTGCTCCCACACCGAAAGTGCCAGCCAGTCAAGATCTTGCTGCTCCTCACCGGCCATTGGCAGCGCATCTACAGCACCACAGACATCGGGGCTCCGGGCTTTCCCTGACGAACAGGGCTTCGACGTTTACCACCAGCTGCACCTGGGAGTCCACTCCAAAAAAACCCGAAAAATCAGAAACGTCGGACGATTGCTCCCACACCGAAAGTGCCAGCCAGTCAAGCTCTTGCTGCTCCTCCCCGGCCATTGGCAGCGCATCTACAGCACCACAGACATCGGGGCTCCGGGCTTTCCCTGACGAACAGGGCTTCGACGTTTACCACCAGCTGCACCTGGGGGGCCCACTGAAAAAAACCCCGAAAAATCATGAACGTCGGACGATTGCTCCCACACCGAAAGTGCCAGCCAGTCAAGCTCTTGCTGCTCCTCCCCGGCCATTGGCAGCGCATCTACAGCACCACAGACATCGGGGCTCCGGGCTTTCCCTGACGAACAGGGCTTCGACGTTTACCACCAGCTGCACCTGGGGGGCCCACTGAAAAAAACCCCGAAAAATCATGAACGTCGGACGATTGCTCCCACACAAAAAGTGCCAGCCAGTGAAGCTCCTGCTGCTCCTCCCCGGCCATTGGCAGCGCATCTACAGCACCACAGACATCGGGGCTCCGGGCTTTCCCTGACGAACAGGGCTTCGGCCTTTACCACCAGCTGCACCTGGGCGCCCACTGAAAAAAACCCCGAAAAATCACGAACGTCGGACGATTGCTCCCACACCGAAAGTGCCAGCCAGTCAAGCTCTTGCTGCTCCTCACCGGCCATTGGCAGCACATCTACAGCACCACAGACATCGGGGCTCTGAGCTTTCCCTGACGAACAGGGCTTCGATATTTACCACCTGCTGCACCTGGGCGCCCACTGAAAAAAACCCCGAAAAATCACGAACGTCGGACGATTGCTCCCACACAAAAAGTGCCAGCCAGTCAAGCTCCTGCTGCTCCTCACCGGCCATTGGCAGCGCATCTACAGCACCACAGACATTGGGGCTCCGGGCTTTCCCTGACGAACAGGGCTTGAACGTTTACCACCAGCTGCACCTGGGGGCCCCACTGAAAAAAACCCCGAAAAAGCATGAACGTCAAACGATTGCACCCACACTGAAAGTGCCAGCCAGTCAAGCTCTTGCTGCTCCTCACCGGCCATTGGCAGCACATCTACAGCACCACAGACATCGGGGTTCCGGGCTTTCCCTGACGAACAGGGCTTCGACGTTTACCATTACCTGTGCCTGGGAGTCCACTCCAAAAAAACCCGAAAAATCACAAACGTCGGACGATTGCTCCCACACCGAAAGTGCCAGCCAGTCAAGCTCTTGCTGCTCCTCACCGGCCATTGGCAGCGCATCTACAGCACCACAGACATCGGGGCTCCGGGCTTTCCCTGACGAACAGGGCTTCGACGTTTACCACCAGCTGCACCTGGGGGGCCCACTGAAAAAAACCCCGAAAAATCACGAACGTCGGACGATTGCTCCCACACAAAAAGTGCCAGCCAGTCAAGCTCTTGCTGCTCCTCCCCGGCCATTGGCAGCGCATCTACAGCACCACAGACATCGGGGCTCCGGGCTTTCCCTGACGAAAAGGGTTTCGACGTTTACCACCAGCTGCACCTGGGCGCACATTGGATAAAAACCCAAGAAAAATCACGAACGTCGGACGATTGCTCCCACACCAAAAGTGCCAGCCAGTCAAGCTCTTGCTGCTCCTCACCGGCCATTGGCAGCGCATCTACAGCACCACAGACATCGGGGCTCCGGGCTTTCCCTGACGAACAGGGCTTGAACGTTTACCACCAGCTGCACCTGGGGGGCCCACTGAAAGAAACCCCGAAAAATCATGAACGTCGGACGATTGCTCCCACACCGAAAGTGCCAGCCAGTCAAGATCTTGCTGCTCCTCACCGGCCATTGGCAGCGCATCTACAGCACCACAGACATCGGGGCTCCGGGCTTTCCCTGACGAACAGGGCTTCGACGTTTACCACCAGCTGCACCTGGGAGTCCACTCCAAAAAAACCCGAAAAATCAGAAACGTCGGACGATTGCTCCCACACCGAAAGTGCCAGCCAGTCAAGCTCTTGCTGCTCCTCCCCGGCCATTGGCAGCGCATCTACAGCACCACAGACATCGGGGCTCCGGGCTTTCCCTGACGAACAGGGCTTCGACGTTTACCACCAGCTGCACCTGGGGGGCCCACTGAAAAAAACCCCGAAAAATCATGAACGTCGGACGATTGCTCCCACACCGAAAGTGCCAGCCAGTCAAGCTCTTGCTGCTCCTCCCCGGCCATTGGCAGCGCATCTACAGCACCACAGACATCGGGGCTCCGGGCTTTCCCTGACGAACAGGGCTTCGACGTTTACCACCAGCTGCACCTGGGGGGCCCACTGAAAAAAACCCCGAAAAATCATGAACGTCGGACGATTGCTCCCACACAAAAAGTGCCAGCCAGTGAAGCTCCTGCTGCTCCTCCCCGGCCATTGGCAGCGCATCTACAGCACCACAGACATCGGGGCTCCGGGCTTTCCCTGACGAACAGGGCTTCGGCCTTTACCACCAGCTGCACCTGGGCGCCCACTGAAAAAAACCCCGAAAAATCACGAACGTCGGACGATTGCTCCCACACCGAAAGTGCCAGCCAGTCAAGCTCTTGCTGCTCCTCACCGGCCATTGGCAGCACATCTACAGCACCACAGACATCGGGGCTCTGAGCTTTCCCTGACGAACAGGGCTTCGATATTTACCACCTGCTGCACCTGGGCGCCCACTGAAAAAAACCCCGAAAAATCACGAACGTCGGACGATTGCTCCCACACAAAAAGTGCCAGCCAGTCAAGCTCCTGCTGCTCCTCACCGGCCATTGGCAGCGCATCTACAGCACCACAGACATTGGGGCTCCGGGCTTTCCCTGACGAACAGGGCTTGAACGTTTACCACCAGCTGCACCTGGGGGCCCCACTGAAAAAAACCCCGAAAAAGCATGAACGTCAAACGATTGCACCCACACTGAAAGTGCCAGCCAGTCAAGCTCTTGCTGCTCCTCACCGGCCATTGGCAGCACATCTACAGCACCACAGACATCGGGGTTCCGGGCTTTCCCTGACGAACAGGGCTTCGACGTTTACCATTACCTGTGCCTGGGAGTCCACTCCAAAAAAACCCGAAAAATCACAAACGTCGGACGATTGCTCCCACACCGAAAGTGCCAGCCAGTCAAGCTCTTGCTGCTCCTCACCGGCCATTGGCAGCGCATCTACAGCACCACAGACATCGGGGCTCCGGGCTTTCCCTGACGAACAGGGCTTCGACGTTTACCACCAGCTGCACCTGGGGGGCCCACTGAAAAAAACCCCGAAAAATCACGAACGTCGGACGATTGCTCCCACACAAAAAGTGCCAGCCAGTCAAGCTCTTGCTGCTCCTCCCCGGCCATTGGCAGCGCATCTACAGCACCACAGACATCGGGGCTCCGGGCTTTCCCTGACGAAAAGGGTTTCGACGTTTACCACCAGCTGCACCTGGGCGCACATTGGATAAAAACCCAAGAAAAATCACGAACGTCGGACGATTGCTCCCACACCAAAAGTGCCAGCCAGTCAAGCTCTTGCTGCTCCTCACCGGCCATTGGCAGCGCATCTACAGCACCACAGACATCGGGGCTCCGGGCTTTCCCTGACGAACAGGGCTTGAACGTTTACCACCAGCTGCACCTGGGGGGCCCACTGAAAGAAACCCCGAAAAATCGGGAACGTCGGATGATTACTCCCACACAGAAAGTGCCAGCCAGTCAAGCTCTTGCTGCTCCTCACCGGCCATTGGCAGCGCATCTACAGCACCACAGACATCGGGGCTCCGGGCTTTCCCTGACGAACAGGGCTTCGACGCTTACCACCAGCTGCACCTGGGCGCCCATTGGAAAAAAACCCAAGAAAAATCACGAACGTTGGACGATTGCTCCCACACCGAAAGTGCCAGCCAGTCAAGCTCTTGCTGCTCCTCACCGGCCATTGGCAGCGCATCTACAGCACCACAGACATCGGGGCTCCGGGCTTTCCCTGACGAACAGGGCTTCGACGTTTACCACCAGCTGCACCTGGGAGTCCACTCCAAAAAAACCCGAAAAATCACAAACGTCGGACGATTGCTCCCACACCGAAAGTGCCAGCCAGTCAAGCTCTTGCTGCTCCTCACCGGCCATTGGCAGCGCATCTACAGCACCACAGACATCGGGGCTCCGGGCTTTCCCTGACGAAAAGGGCTTCGACCTTTACCACCACCTGTGCCTGGGAGTCCACTCCAAAAAAACCCGAAAAATCACGAACGTCGGACGATTGGTCCCACACCGAAAGTTCCAGCCAGTCAAGCTCTTGCTGCTCATCACCGGCCATTGGCAACGAATCTACAGCATCACAGACATCGGGGCTCCGGGCTTTCCCTGACGAACAGGGCTTCGATGCTTACCACCAGCTGCACCTGGGCGCCCATTGGAAAAAAACCCAAGAAAAATCACGAACGTTGGACGGTTGCTCCCACACCAAAATTGCCAGCCAGTCAAGCTCTTGCTGCTCATCACAGGCCATTGGCAGCGCATCTACAGCACCACAGACATCGGGGCTCCGGGCTTTCCCTGACGAACAGGGCTTCGACGTTTACCACCAGCTGCACCTGGGGGGCCCACTGAAAGAAACCCCGAAAAATCGGGAACGTCGGATGATTACTCCCACACAGAAAGTGCCAGCCAGTCAAGCTCTTGCTGCTCCTCACCGGCCATTGGCAGCGCATCTACAGCACCACAGACATCGGGGCTCCGGGCTTTCCCTGACGAACAGGGCTTCGACGCTTACCACCAGCTGCACCTGGGCGCCCATTGGAAAATAACCCAAGAAAAATCACGAACGTTGGACGATTGCTCCCACACCGAAAGTGCCAGCCAGTCAAGCTCTTGCTGCTCCTCACCGGCCATTGGCAGCGCATCTACAGCACCACAGACATCGGGGCTCCGGGCTTTCCCTGACGAACAGGGCTTGAACGTTTACCACCAGCTGCACCTGGGGGGCCCACTGAAAGAAACCCCGAAAAATCGGGAACGTCGGATGATTACTCCCACACAGAAAGTGCCAGCCAGTCAAGCTCTTGCTGCTCCTCACCGGCCATTGGCAGCGCATCTACAGCACCACAGACATCGGGGCTCCGGGCTTTCCCTGACGAACAGGGCTTCGACGCTTACCACCAGCTGCACCTGGGCGCCCATTGGAAAAAAACCCAAGAAAAATCACGAACGTTGGACGATTGCTCCCACACCGAAAGTGCCAGCCAGTCAAGCTCTTGCTGCTCCTCACCGGCCATTGGCAGCGCATCTACAGCACCACAGACATCGGGGCTCCGGGCTTTCCCTGACGAACAGGGCTTCGACGTTTACCACCAGCTGCACCTGGGAGTCCACTCCAAAAAAACCCGAAAAATCACAAACGTCGGACGATTGCTCCCACACCGAAAGTGCCAGCCAGTCAAGCTCTTGCTGCTCCTCACCGGCCATTGGCAGCGCATCTACAGCACCACAGACATCGGGGCTCCGGGCTTTCCCTGACGAAAAGGGCTTCGACCTTTACCACCACCTGTGCCTGGGAGTCCACTCCAAAAAAACCCGAAAAATCACGAACGTCGGACGATTGGTCCCACACCGAAAGTTCCAGCCAGTCAAGCTCTTGCTGCTCATCACCGGCCATTGGCAACGAATCTACAGCATCACAGACATCGGGGCTCCGGGCTTTCCCTGACGAACAGGGCTTCGATGCTTACCACCAGCTGCACCTGGGCGCCCATTGGAAAAAAACCCAAGAAAAATCACGAACGTTGGACGGTTGCTCCCACACCAAAATTGCCAGCCAGTCAAGCTCTTGCTGCTCATCACAGGCCATTGGCAGCGCATCTACAGCACCACAGACATCGGGGCTCCGGGCTTTCCCTGACGAACAGGGCTTCGACGTTTACCACCAGCTGCACCTGGGGGGCCCACTGAAAAAAACCCCGAAAAATCACGAACGTCGGACGATTGCTCCCACACAAAAAGTGCCAGCCAGTCAAGCTCCTGCTGCTCCTCACCGGCCATTGGCAGCGCATCTACAGCACCACAGACATCGGGGCTCCGGGCTTTCCCTGACGAACAGGGCTTGAACGTTTACCACCAGCTGCACCTGGGGGGCCCACTGAAAGAAACCCCCAAAAATCGGGAACGTCGGATGATTACTCCCACACCGAAAGTGCCAGCCAGTCAAGCTCTTGCTGCTCCTCCCCGGCCATTGTCAGCGCATCTACAGCACCACAGACATCGGGGCTCCGGGCTTTCCCTGACGAACAGGGCTTCGACGCTTACCACCAGCTGCACCTGGGCGCCCATTGGAAAAAAACCCAAGAAAAATCACGAACGTTGGACGATTGCTCCCACACCGAAAGTGCCAGCCAGTCAAGCTCTTGCTGCTCCTCACCGGCCATTGGCAGCGCATCTACAGCACCACAGACATCGGGGCTCCGGGCTTTCCCTGACGAACAGGGCTTCGACGTTTACCACCAGCTGCACCTGGGAGTCCACTCCAAAAAAACCCCGAAAAATCACAAACGTCGGACGATTGCTCCCACACCGAAAGTGCCAGCCAGTCAAGCTCTTGCTGCTCCTCCCCGGCCATTGGCAGCGCATCTACAGCACCACAGACATCGGGGCTCCGGGCTTTCCCTGACGAACAGGGCTTCGACGTTTACCACCAGCTGCACCTGGGGGGCCCACTTAAAAAAACCCCGAAAAATCATGAACGTCGGACGATTGCTCCCACACAAAAAGTGCCAGCCAGTGAAGCTCCTGCTGCTCCTCCCCGGCCATTGGCAGCGCATCTACAGACCACAGACATCGGGGCTCCGGGCTTTCCCTGACGAACAGGGCTTCGACGTTTACCACCAGCTGCACCTGGGCGCCCACTGAAAAAAACCCCGAAAAATCACGAACGTCGGACGATTGCTCCCACACCGAAAGTGCCAGCCAGTCAAACTCTTGCTGCTCCTCACCGGCCATTGGCAGCACATCTACAGCACCACAGACATCGGGGCTCTGAGCTTTCCCTGACGAACAGGGCTTCGATATTTACCACCTGCTGCACCTGGGCGCCCACTGAAAAAAAACCCCGAAAAATCACGAACGTCGGACGATTGCTCCCACACAAAAAGTTCCAGCCAGTCAAGCTCCTGCTGCTCCTCACCGGCCATTGGCAGCGCATCTACAGCACCACAGACATTGGGGCTCCGGGCTTTCCCTGACGAACAGGGCTTGAACGTTTACCACCAGCTGCACCTGGGGGCCCCACTGAAAAAAACCCCGAAAAAGCATGAACGTCGGACGATTGCTCCCACACCGAAAGTGTCATCCAGTCAAGCTCTTGCTGCTCCTCACCGGCCATTGGCAGCGCATCTACAGCACCACAGACATCGGGGTTCCGGGCTTTCCCTGACGAACAGGGCTTCGACGTTTACCATTACCTGTGCCTGGGAGTCCACTCCAAAAAAACCCGAAAAATCACAAACGTCGGACGATTGCTTCCACACCGAAAGTGCCAGCCAGTCAAGCTCTTGCTGCTCCTCACCGGCCATTGGCAGCGCATCTACAGCACCACAGACATCGGGGCTCCGGGCTTTCCCTGACGAACAGGGCTTCGACGTTTACCACCAGCTGCACCTGGGGGGCCCACTGAAAAAAACCCCGAAAAATCACGAACGTCGGACGATTGCTCCCACACAAAAAGTGCCAGCCAGTCAAGCTCTTGCTGCTCCTCCCCGGCCATTGGCAGCGCATCTACAGCACCACAGACATCGGGGCTCCGGGCTTTCCCTGACGAACAGGGCTTCGACGTTTACCACCAGCTGCACCTGGGCGCCCATTGGAAAAAAACCCAAGAAAAATCACGAACGTCGGACGATTGCTCCCACAAAAAAAGTGACAGCCAGTCAAGCTCCTGCTGCTCCTCACCGGCCATTGGCAGCGCATCTACAGCACCACAGACATCGGGGCTCCGGGCTTTCCCTGACGAACAGGGCTTTGACGTTTACCACCAGCTGCACCTGGGCACCCACTGGAAAAAAACCCCGAAAAATCATGAACGTCGGACGATTGCTCCCACACCGAAAGTGTCATCCAGTCAAGCTCTTGCTGCTCCTCACCGGCCATTGGCAGCGCATCTACAGCACCACAGACATCGGGGCTCCGGGCTTTCCCTGACGAACAGGGCTTCGACGTTTATCACCAGCTGCACCTGGGCGCCCATTGGAAAAAAACCCAAGAAAAATCACGAACGTTGGACGATTGCTCCCACACCAAAAGTGCCAGCCAGTCAAGCTCTTGCTGCTCATCACCGGCCATTGGCAGCGCATCTACAGCACCACAGACATCGGGGCTCCGGGCTTTCCCTGACGAACAGGGCTTCGACTTTTACCAGCAGCTGCACCTGGGCGCCCATTGGAAAAAAACCCAAGAAAAATCACGAACGTCGGACGATTGCTCCCACACCGAAAGTGCCAGCCAGTCAAGCTCTTGCTGCTCCTCACCGGCCATTGGCAGCGCATCTACAGCACGACAGACATCGGGGCTCCGGGCTTTCCCTGACGAACAGGGCTTCGACGTTTACCACCAGCTGCACCTGGGGGGCCCACTGAAAAAAACCCCGAAAAATCATGAACGTCGGACGATTGCTCCCACACAAAAAGTTCCAGCCAGTCAAGCTCTTGCTGCTTCTCCCCTGACATTGGCAGCGCATCTACAGCACCACAGACATCGGGGCTCCGGGCTTTCCCTGACGAACAGGCCTTCAACGTTTACCACCACCTGCGCCTGGGAGTCCATTCCAAAAAAACCCGAAAAATCACGAACGTCGGACGATTGCTCCCACACCGAAAGTGCCAGCCAGTCAAGCTCTTGCTGCTCCTCACCGGCCATTGGCAGCGCATCTACAGCACCGCAGACATCGGGGCTCTGAGCTTTCCCTGACGAACAGGGCTTCGATATTTACCACCTGCTGCACCTGGGTGCCCACTGGAAAAAACCCCGAAAAATCACGAACGTCGGACGATTGCTCCCACTCCGAAAGTGCCAGCCAGTGAAGCTCCTGCTGCTCATCACCGGCCATTGGCAGCGCATCTACAGCACCACAGACATCGGGGCTCCGGGCTTTCCCTGACGAACAGGGCTTCGACGCTTACCACCAGCTGCACCTGGGCGCCCATTGGAAAAAAACCCAAGAAAAATCACGAACGTTGGACGGTTGCTCCCACACCAAAATTGCCAGCCAGTCAAGCTCTTGCTGCTCCTCCCCGGCCATTGGCAGCGCATCTACAGCACCACAGACATCGGGGCTCCGGGCTTTCCCTGACGAACAGGGCTTCGACGTTTACCACCAGCTGCACCTGGTCGCCCACTCCAGAAAAACCCTAAAAATCACGAACGTCGGACGATTGCTCCCACACAAAAAGTGCCAGCCAGTCAAGCTCCTGCTGCTCCTCACCGGCCATTGGCAGCGCATCTACAGCACCACAGACATCGGGGCTCCGGGCTTTCCCTGACGAACAGGGCTTGAACGTTTACCACCAGCTGCACCTGGGGGGCCCACTGAAAGAAACCCCTAAAAATCTGGAACGTCGGATGATTACTCCCACACCGAAAGTGCCAGCCAGTCAAGCTCTTGCTGCTCCTCACCGGCCATTGGCAGCGCATCTACAGCACCACAGACATCGGGGCTCCGGGCTTTCCCTGACGAACAGGGCTTCGACGTTTACCACCAGCTGCACCTGGGAGTCCACTCCAAAAAAACCCGAAAAATCACAAACGTCGGACGATTGCTCCCACACCGAAAGTGCCAGCCAGTCAAGCTCTTGCTGCTCCTCACCGGCCATTGGCAGCGCATCTACAGCACCACAGACATCGGGGGTCCGGGCTTTCCCTGACGAACAGGGCTTCGACGTTTACCACCAGCTGCACCTGGTCGCCCACTCCAGAAAAACCCTAAAAATCACGAACGTCGGACGATTGCTCCCACACAAAAAGTGCCAGCCAGTCAAGCTCTTGCTGCTTCTCCCCTGACATTGGCAGCGCATCTACAGCACCACAGACATCGGGGCTCCGGGCTTTCCCTGACGAACAGGCCTTCGACGTTTACCACCACCTGCGCCTTGGAGTCCATTCCAAAAAAACCCGAAAAATCACGAACGTCGGACGATTGCTCCCACACCGAAAGTGCCAGCCAGTCAAGCTCTTGCTGCTCCTCACCGGCCATTGGCAGCGCATCTACAGCACTACAGACATCGGGGCTCCGGGCTTTCCCTGACGAACAGGGCTTCGACGTTTACCACCAGCTGCACCTGGGGGGCCCACTGAAAAAAACCCCGAAAAATCATGAACGTCGGACGATTGCTCCCACACAAAAAGTTCCAGCCAGTCAAGCTCTTGCTGCTTCTCCCCTGACATTGGCAGCGCATCTACAGCACCACAGACATCGGGGCTCCGGGCTTTCCCTGACGAACAGGGCTTCAACGTTTACCACCAGCTGCACCTGGGCGCCCATTGGAAAAAAACTCAAGAAAAATCATGAACGTCGGACGATTGCTCCCACACCGAAAGTGCCAGCCAGTCAAGCTCTTGCTGCTCCTCACCGGCCATTGGCAGCGCATCTACAGCACCACAGACATCGGGGCTCCGGGCTTTCCCTGACGAACAGGGCTTCGACGTTTACCACCACCTGCGCCTGGGAGTCCACTCCAAAAAAACCCGAAAAATCACGAACATCGGACGATTGCTCCCACAGCGAAAGTGCCAGCCAGTCAAGCTCTTGCTGCTCCTCACCAGCCATTGGCAGCGCATCTACAGCACCACAGACATCGGGGCTCCACGCTTTCCCTGACGAACAGGGCTTCGACTTTTACCACCAGCTGCACCTGGGGGGCCCACTGAAAGAAACCCCGAAAAATCGGGAACGTCGGATGATTACTCCCACACCGAAAGTGCCAGCCAGTCAAGCTCTTGCTGCTCCTCACCTGCCATTGGCAGCGCATCTACAGCACCACAGACATCGGGGCTCCGGGCTTTCCCTGACGAACAGGGCTTCGACCTTTACCACCAGCTGCACTTGGGGGGCCCACTGAAAAAACCCCGAAAAAGCATGAACGTCGGACGATTGCTCCGTCACCGAAAGTGCCAGCCAGTCAAGCTCTTGCTGCTCCTCCCCGGCCATTGGCAACACATCTACAGCACCACAGACATCGGGGCTCCGGGCTTTCCCTGACGAACAGGGCTTCGACGTTTACCACCAGCTGCACCTGGTCGCCCACTCCAGAAAAACCCGAAAAATCACGAACGTCAGACGATTGCTGCCACACAAAAAGTGCCAGCCAGTCAAGCTCCTGCTGCTCCTCACTGGCCATTGGCAGCGCATCAACAGCACCACAAACATCGGGGCTCCGAGCTTTCCCTGACGAACAGGGCTTCGATATTTACCACAAGCTGCACCTGGGCGCCCACTGGAAAAATCCCTGAAAAATCACGAACGTCGGACTATTGCTCCCACACCAAAAGTGCCAGCCAGTCAAGCTCTTGCTGCTCCTCACCGGCCATTGGCAGCGCATCTACAGCACCACAGACATCGGGGCTCCGGGCTTTCCCTGACGAACAGGGCTTCGACTTTTACCACCACCTGCGCCTGGGAGTCCACTCCAAAAAAACCCGAAAAATCACAAACGTCGGACGATTGCTCCCACACCGAAAGTGCCAGCCAGACAAGCTCTTGCTGCTCCTCACCGGCCATTGGCAGCGCATCTACAGCACCACAGACATCGGGTCTCCGGGCTTTCCCTGACGAACAGGGGTTCGACGTTTACCACCAGCTGCAGCTGGGCGCCCATTGGAAAAAAACCCAAGAAAAATCACGAACGTTGGACGATTGCTCCCACACCAAAAGTGCCAGCCAGTCAAGCTCTTGCTGCTCCTCACTGGCCATTGGCAGCGCATCTACAGCACCACAGACATCGGGGCTCCGGGCTTTCCCTGACGAACAGTGCTTCGTCGTTTACCACCACCTGCACCTGCGCGCCCATTGGAAAAAAACCCAAGAAAAATCCCGGACGTCGGACGATTGCTCCCACACAAAAAGTGCCAGCCAGTCAAGCTCCTGCTGCTCCTCACCGGCCCTTGGCAGCGCATCTACAGCACCACAGACATCGGGGCTCTGGGCTTTCCCTGACGAACAGGGCTTTGACGTTTACCACCAGCTGCACCTGGTCGCCCACGCCAAAAAAAACCGAAAAATCACGAACGTTGGACGATTGCTCCCACACAAAAAGTGCCAGCCAGTCAAGCTCTTGCTGCTCCTCACCGGCCATTGGCAGAGCATCTACAGCACCACAGACATCGGGGCTCCGGGCTTTCCCTGACGAACAGGGCTTCGACGTTTACCACCAGCTGCACCTGGGCGCCCATTGGAAAAAAACCCAAGAAAAATCACGAACGTTGGACAATTGCTCCCACACCGAAAGTGCCAGCAACTCAAGCTGTTACTGCTCCTCACCGGCCATTGGCAGCGCATCTACAGCACCACAGACATCGGGGCTCCGAGCTTTCCCTGACGAACAGGGCTTCGACGTTTACCACCAGCTGCACCTGGGGGGCCCACTCCAAAAAAACACGAAAAATCACGAACGTCGGACGATTACTCCCACACAAAAAGTGCCAGCCAGTGAAGCTCTTGCTGCTCCTCCCCAGCCATTGGCAGCCCATCTACAGCACCACAGACATCGGGGCTCCGGGCTTTCCCTGATGTAAAGGGCTTCGACGTTTACCACCAGCTGCACCTGGGCGCCCACTGGAAAAAAACCCCGAAATATCACGAACGTCGGACGATTGCTCCCACACCGAAAGTGCCAGCCAGTCAAGCTCTTGCTGCTCATCACCGGCCATTGGCAGCGCATCTACAGCACCACAGACATCGGGGCTCCGGGCTTTCCCTAACGAACAGGGCTTCGACGTTTACCACCAGCTGCACCTGGGGGGCCAACTGAAAAAAGCCCCGAAAAATCATGAACGTTGGACGATTGCTCCCACACCGAAAGTGCCAGCCAGTCAAGCTGTTACTGCTCCTTACCGGCCATTGGCAGCGCATCTACAGCACCACAGACATCGGGGCTCCGAGCTTTCCCTGACGAACAGGGCTTCGACGTTTACCACCAGCTGCACCTGGGGGGCCCACTGAAAAAAACCCCGAAAAATCATGAACGTCGGATGATTGCTCCCACACAAAAAGTTCCAGCCAGTCAAGCTCTTGCTGCTCCTCACTGGCCATTGGCAGCGCATCTACAGCACCACAGACATCGGGGCTCCGGGCTTTCCCTGACGAACAGGGCTTCGACGTTTACCAACAGCTGCACCTCGGTGCCCACTAAAAAAAAAAAACCCAAAAATCACGAACGTCGGACGATTGCTCCCACACCGAAAGTGCCAGCCAGTCAAGCTCTTGCTGCTCCTCACCGGCCATTGGCAGCGCATCTACAGCACCACAGACATCGGGGCTCCGGGCTTTCCCTGTCGAACAGGGCTTCGACGTTTACCACCAGCTGTGCCTGGGCGCCCACTAAAAAAAAACCCAAAACATCACGAACTTCGGACGATTGCTTCCACACTGAAAGTGCCAGCCAGTCAAGCTCTTGCTGCTCATCACCGGCCATTGGCAGCCCATCTATAGCACCACAGACATCGGGGCTCCGGGCTTTCCCTAACGAACAGGGCTTCGACGTTTACCACCAGCTGCACCTGGGGGGCCAACTGAAAAAAGCCCCGAAAAATCATGAACGTTGGACGATTGCTCCCACACCGAAAGTGCCAGCCAGTCTAGCTGTTACTGCTCCTTACCGGCCATTGGCAGCCCATCTACAGCACCACAGACATCGGGGCTCCGAGCTTTCCCTGACGAACAGGGCTTCGACGTTTACCACCAGCTGCACCTGGGGGGCCCACTGAAAAAAACCCCGAAAAATCATGAACGTCGGATGATTGCTCCCACACAAAAAGTTCCAGCCAGTCAAGCTCTTGCTGCTCCTCACCGGCCATTGGCAGCGCATCTACAGCACCACAGACATCGGGGCTCCGGGCTTTCCCTGACGAACAGGGCTTCGACCTTTACCACCACCTGCACCTGGGCGCCCATTGGAAAAAAACACAAGAAAAATCACGAACGTCGGACGATTGCTCCCACACCGAAAGTGCCAGCCAGTCAAGCTCTTGCTGCTCCTCACCGGCCATTGGCAGCACATCTACAGCACCACAGACATCAAGGTTCCGGGCTTTCCCTGACGAACAGGGCTTCGACGTTTACCATTACCTGTGCCTGGGAGTCCACTCCAAAAAAACCCGAAAAATCACAAACGTCGGACGATTGCTCCCACACCGAAAGTGCCAGCCAGTCAAGCTCTTGCTGCTCCTCACCGGCCATTGGCAGCGCATCTACAGCACCACAGACATCGGGGCTCCGGGCTTTCCCTGACGAACAGGGCTTCGACGTTTACCACCAGCTGCACCTGGGGGGCCCACTGAAAAAAACCCCGAAAAATCACGAACGTCGGACGATTGCTCCCACACAAAAAGTGCCAGCCAGTCAAGCTCTTGCTGCTCCTCCCCGGCCATTGGCAGCGCATCTACAGCACCACAGACATCGGGGCTCCGGGCTTTCCCTGACGAAAAGGGTTTCGACGTTTACCACCAGCTGCACCTGGGCGCCCATTGGAAAAAAACCCAAGAAAAATCACGAACGCCGGACGATTGCTCCCACACCGAAAGTGCCAGCCAGTCAAGCTCTTGCTGCTCCTCACCGGCCATTGGCAGCGCATCTACAGCACCACAGACATCGGGGCTCCGGGCTTTCCCTGACGAACAGGGCTTCGACGTTTACCACCAGCTGCACCTGGGCGCCCATTGGAAAAAAACACAAGAAAAATCACGAACGTCGGACGATTGCTCCCACACCGAAAGTGCCAGCCAGTCAAGCTCTTGCTGCTCCTCACCGGCCATTGGCAGTGCATCTACAGCACCACAGACATCGGGGCTCCACGCTTTCCCTGACGAACAGGGCTTCGACGTTTACCACCAGCTGCACCTGGTCGCCCACTCCAAAAAAACACGAAAAATCACGAACGTTGGACGATTACTCCCACACAAAAAGTGCCAGCCAGTGAAGCTCTTGCTGCTCCTCACCGGGCATTGGCAGCGCATCTACAGCACCAGAGACATCGGGGCTCCGGGCTTTCCCTGACGAACAGGGCTTCGACGTTTACCACCAGCTGCACCTGGGCGCCCACTGGAAAAAAACCCAAGAAAAATCACAAACGTTGGACGATTGCTCCCACACCAAATGTGCCAGCCAGTCAAGCTCTTGCTGCTCCTCACCGGCCATTGGCAGCGCATCTACAGCACCACAGACATCGGGGCTCTGGGCTTTCCCTGACGAACAGGGCTTCGACGTTTACCACCAGCTGCACCTGGGGGGCCCACTGAAAAAAACCCCGAAAAAGCATGAACGTCTGACTATTGCTCCCACTCCGAAAGTGCAAGACAGTCAAGCTCTTGCTGCTCCTCACCGGCCATTGGCAGCGCATCTACAGCACCACAGACATCGGGGCTCCGGGCTTTCCCTGACGAACAGGGCTTCGACGTTTACCACCAGCTGCACCTGGTCGCCCACTCCAAAAAAACCCAAAAAATCACAAACGTCGGACGATTGCTCCCACACCGAAAGTGCCAGCCAGTCAAGCTCTTGCTGCTCCTCACCGGCCATTGGCAGCGCATCTACAGCACCACAGACATCGGGGCTCCGGGCTTTCCCTGACGAACAGGGCTTGAACGTTTACCACCAGCTGCACCTGGGGGGCCCACTGAAAGAAACCCCGAAAAATCGGGAACGTCGGATGATTACTCCCACACCGAAAGTGCCAGCCAGTCAAGCTCTTGCTGCTCCTCCCCGGCCATTGTCAGCGCATCTACAGCACCACAGACATCGGGGCTCCGGGCTTTCCCTGACGAACAGGGCTTCGACGCTTACCACCAGCTGCACCTGGGCGCCCATTGGAAAAAAACCCAAGAAAAATCACGAACGTTGGACGATTGCTCCCACACCGAAAGTGCCAGCCAGTCAAGATCTTGCTGCTCCTCACCGGCCATTGGCAGCGCATCTACAGCACCACAGACATCGGGGCTCCGGGCTTTCCCTGACGAACAGGGCTTCGACGTTTACCACCAGCTGCACCTGGGAGTCCACTCCAAAAAAACCCGAAAAATCAGAAACGTCGGACGATTGCTCCCACACCGAAAGTGCCAGCCAGTCAAGCTCTTGCTGCTCCTCCCCGGCCATTGGCAGCGCATCTACAGCACCACAGACATCGGGGCTCCGGGCTTTCCCTGACGAACAGGGCTTCGACGTTTACCACCAGCTGCACCTGGGGGGCCCACTGAAAAAAACCCCGAAAAATCATGAACGTCGGACGATTGCTCCCACACAAAAAGTGCCAGCCAGTGAAGCTCCTGCTGCTCCTCCCCGGCCATTGGCAGCGCATCTACAGCACCACAGACATCGGGGCTCCGGGCTTTCCCTGACGAACAGGGCTTCGGCCTTTACCACCAGCTGCACCTGGGCGCCCACTGAAAAAAACCCCGAAAAA
Organism: Chlamydotis macqueenii; assembly: GCF_036417535.1. Classification (NCBI taxonomy): domain Eukaryota; kingdom Metazoa; phylum Chordata; class Aves; order Otidiformes; family Otididae; genus Chlamydotis; species Chlamydotis macqueenii. The sequence continues at coordinate 30,197,073 of NC_141592.1, read as the reverse complement.
TCACGAACGTCGGACGATTGCTCCCACACCGAAAGTGCCAGCCAGTCAAGCTCTTGCTGCTCCTCACCGGCCATTGGCAGCACATCTACAGCACCACAGACATCGGGGCTCTGAGCTTTCCCTGACGAACAGGGCTTCGATATTTACCACCTGCTGCACCTGGGCGCCCACTGAAAAAAACCCCGAAAAATCACGAACGTCGGACGATTGCTCCCACACAAAAAGTGCCAGCCAGTCAAGCTCCTGCTGCTCCTCACCGGCCATTGGCAGCGCATCTACAGCACCACAGACATTGGGGCTCCGGGCTTTCCCTGACGAACAGGGCTTGAACGTTTACCACCAGCTGCACCTGGGGGCCCCACTGAAAAAAACCCCGAAAAAGCATGAACGTCAAACGATTGCACCAACACTGAAAGTGCCAGCCAGTCAAGCTCTTGCTGCTCCTCACCGGCCATTGGCAGCGCATCTACAGCACCACAGACATCGGGGCTCCGGGCTTTCCCTGACGAACAGGGCTTCGACGTTTACCACCAGCTGCACCTGGGGGGCCCACTGAAAAAAACCCCGAAAAATCACGAACGTCGGACGATTGCTCCCACACAAAAAGTGCCAGCCAGTCAAGCTCTTGCTGCTCCTCCCCGGCCATTGGCAGCGCATCTACAGCACCACAGACATCGGGGCTCCGGGCTTTCCCTGACGAACAGGGCTTGAACGTTTACCACCAGCTGCACCTGGGGGGCCCACTGAAAGAAACCCCGAAAAATCGGGAACGTCGGATGATTACTCCCACACCGAAAGTGCCAGCCAGTCAAGCTCTTGCTGCTCCTCACCAGCCATTGGCAGCGCATCTACAGCACCACAGACATCGGGGCTCCGGGCTTTCCCTGACGAACAGGGCTTCGACGCTTACCACCAGCTGCACCTGGGCGCCCATTGGAAAAAAACCCAAGAAAAATCACGAACGTTGGACGATTGCTCCCACACCGAAAGTGCCAGCCAGTCAAGCTCTTGCTGCTCCTCACCGGCCATTGGCAGCGCATCTACAGCACCACAGACATCGGGGCTCCGGGCTTTCCCTGACGAACAGGGCTTCGACGTTTACCACCAGCTGCACCTGGGAGTCCACTCCAAAAAAACCCGAAAAATCACAAACGTCGGACGATTGCTCCCACACCGAAAGTGCCAGCCAGTCAAGCTCTTGCTGCTCCTCACCGGCCATTGGCAGCGCATCTACAGCACCACAGACATCGGGGCTCCGGGCTTTCCCTGACGAAAAGGGCTTCGACCTTTACCACCACCTGTGCCTGGGAGTCCACTCCAAAAAAACCCGGAAAATCACGAACGTCGGACGATTGGTCCCACACCGAAAGTTCCAGCCAGTCAAGCTCTTGCTGCTCATCACCGGCCATTGGCAGCGCATCTACAGCACCACAGACATCGGGGCTCCGGGCTTTCCCTGACGAACAGGGCTTCGATGCTTACCACCAGCTGCACCTGGGGGGCCCACTGAAAAAAACCCCCAAAAATCGGGAACGTCGGATGATTACTCCCACACCGAAAGTGCCAGCCAGTCAAGCTCTTGCTGCTCCTCCCCGGCCATTGTCAGCGCATCTACAGCACCACAGACATCGGGGCTCCGGGCTTTCCCTGACGAACAGGGCTTCGACGCTTACCACCAGCTGCACCTGGGCGCCCATTGGAAAAAAACCCAAGAAAAATCACGAACGTTGGACGATTGCTCCCACACCGAAAGTGCCAGCCAGTCAAGATCTTGCTGCTCCTCACCGGCCATTGGCAGCGCATCTACAGCACCACAGACATCGGGGCTCCGGGCTTTCCCTGACGAACAGGGCTTCGACGTTTACCACCACCTGCACCTGGGAGTCCACTCCAAAAAAACCCGAAAAATCACAAACGTCGGACGATTGCTCCCACACCGAAAGTGCCAGCCAGTCAAGCTCTTGCTGCTCCTCACCGGCCATTGACAGCGCATCTACAGCACCACAGACATCGGGGCTCCGGGCTTTCCCTGACGAACAGGGCTTCGACGTTTACCACCAGCTGCACCTGGGGGGCCCACTGAAAAAAACCCCGAAAAATCATGAACGTCGGACGATTGCTCCCACACAAAAAGTTCCAGCCAGTCAAGCTCTTGCTGCTCCTCCCCGGCCATTGGCAGCGCATCTACAGCACCACAGACATCGGGGCTCCGGGCTTTCCCTGACGAACAGGGCTTCGACGTTTACCACCAGCTGCACCTGGGGGGCCCACTGAAAAAAACCCCGAAAAATCATGAACGTCGGACGATTGCTCCCACACAAAAAGTGCCAGCCAGTGAAGCTCCTGCTGCTCCTCCCCGGCCATTGGCAGCGCATCTACAGACCACAGACATCGGGGCTCCGGGCTTTCCCTGACGAACAGGGCTTCGACGTTTACCACCAGCTGCACCTGGGCGCCCACTGAAAAAAACCCCGAAAAATCATGAACGTCGGACGATTGCTCCCACACCGAAAGTGCCAGCCAGTCAAACTCTTGCTGCTCCTCACCGGCCATTGGCAGCACATCTACAGCACCACAGACATCGGGGCTCTGAGCTTTCCCTGACGAACAGGGCTTCGATATTTACCACCTGCTGCACCTGGGCGCCCACTGAAAAAAAACCCCGAAAAATCACGAACGTCGGACGATTGCTCCCACACAAAAAGTTCCAGCCAGTCAAGCTCCTGCTGCTCCTCACCGGCCATTGGCAGCGCATCTACAGCACCACAGACATTGGGGCTCCGGGATTTCCCTGACGAACAGGGCTTCGACGTTTACCACCAGCTGCACCTGGGGGGCCCACTGAAAAAAACCCCGAAAAATCACGAACGTCAGACGATTGCTCCCACACCAAAAGTGTCAGCCAGACAAGCCCTTGCTGCTCCTCACTGGCCATTGGCAGCGCATCTACAGCACCACAGACATCGGGGCTCCGGGCTTTCCCTGACGAACAGGGCTTCGACGTTTACCACCAGCTGCACCTGGGAGTCCACTCCAGAAAAACCCTAAAAATCATGAACGTCGGACGATTGCTCCCACACAAAAAGTGCCAGCCAGTCAAGCTCCTGCTGCTCCTCACCGGCCATTGGCAGCGCATCTACAGCACCACAGACATCGGGGCTCCGGGCTTTCCCTGACGAAAAGGGCTTCGACGTTTACCACCAGCTGCACCTGGGAGTCCACTCCAAAAAAACCCGAAAAATCACAAACGTCGGACGATTGCTCCCACACCGAAAGTGCCAGCCAGTCAAGCTCTTGCTGCTCCTCACCGGCCATTGGCAGCGCATCTACAGCACCACAGACATCGGGGCTCCGGGCTTTCCCTGACGAACAGGGCATCGACCTTTACCACCACCTGCACCTGGGCGACCATTGGAAAAAAACCCAAGAAAAATCACGAACGTTGGACGATTGCTCCCACACCGAAAGTGCCAGCCAGTCAAGCTCTTGCTGCTCATCACCGGCCATTGGCAGCGCATCTACAGCACCACAGACATCGGGGCTCCGGGCTTTCCCTGACGAACAGGGCTTCGACGTTTACCACCAGCTGCACCTGGGGGGCCAACTGAAAAAAGCCCCGAAAAATCACGAACGTCGGACGATTGCTCCCACACAAAAAGTGCCAGCCAGTCAAGCTCCTGCTGCTCCTCACCGGCCATTGGCAGCGCATCTACAGCACCACAGACATCGGGGCTCTGAGCTTTCCCTGACGAACAGGGCTTCGATATTTACCACCTGCTGCACCTGGGTGCCCACTGGAAAAAACCCCGAAAAATCACGAACGTCGGACGATTGCTCCCACACCGAAAGTGCCAGCCAGTCAAGCTCCTGCTGCTCCTCAGCGGCCATTGGCAGCGCATCTACAGCACCACAGACATCGGGGCTCCGGGCTTTCCCTGACGAACAGGGCTTCGACGTTTACCACCAGCTGCACCTGGGCGCCCACTGAAAAAAACCCCGAAAAATCACGAACGTCGGACGATTGCTCCCACACCGAAAGTGCCAGCCAGTCAAGCTCTTGCTGCTCCTCACCGGCCATTGGCAGCACATCTACAGCACCACAGACATCGGGGCTCCGGGCTTTCCCTGACGAAAAGGGCTTCGACCTTTACCACCACCTGTGCCTGGGAGTCCACTCCAAAAAAACCCGGAAAATCACGAACGTCGGACGATTGCTCCCACACCGAAAGTTCCAGCCAGTCAAGCTCTTGCTGCTCATCACCGGCCATTGGCAGCGCATCTACAGCACCACAGACATCGGGGCTCCGGGCTTTCCCTGACGAACAGGGCTTCGACGCTTACCACCAGCTGCACCTGGGCGCCCATTGGAAAAAAACCCCGAAAAATCATGAACGTCGGACGATTGCTCCCACACAAAAAGTTCCAGCCAGTCAAGCTCCTGCTGCTCCTCACCGGCCATTGGCAGCGCATCTACAGCACCACAGACATTGGGGCTCCGGGCTTTCCCTGACGAACAGGGCTTGAACGTTTACCACCTGCTGCACCTGGGGGCCCCACTGAAAAAAACCCCGAAAAAGCATGAACGTCAAACGATTGCACCCACACTGAAAGTGCCAGCCAGTCAAGCTCTTGCTGCTCCTCACCGGCCATTGGCAGCACATCTACAGCACCACAGACATCGGGGTTCCGGGCTTTCCCTGACGAACAGGGCTTCGACGTTTACCATTACCTGTGCCTGGGAGTCCACTCCAAAAAAACCCGAAAAATCACAAACGTCGGACGATTGCTCCCACACCGAAAGTGCCAGCCAGTCAAGCTCTTGCTGCTCCTCACCGGCCATTGGCAGCGCATCTACAGCACCACAGACATCGGGGCTCCGGGCTTTCCCTGACGAACAGGGCTTCGACGTTTACCACCAGCTGCACCTGGGGGGCCCACTGAAAAAAACCCCGAAAAATCACGAACGTCGGACGATTGCTCCCACACAAAAAGTGCCAGCCAGTCAAGCTCTTGCTGCTCCTCCCCGGCCATTGGCAGCGCATCTACAGCACCACAGACATCGGGGCTCCGGGCTTTCCCTGACGAACAGGGCTTGAACGTTTACCACCAGCTGCACCTGGGGGGCCCACTGAAAGAAACCCCGAAAAATCGGGAACGTCGGATGATTACTCCCACACCGAAAGTGCCAGCCAGTCAAGCTCTTGCTGCTCCTCACCGGCCATTGGCAGCGCATCTACAGCACCACAGACATCGGGGCTCCGGGCTTTCCCTGACGAACAGGGCTTCGACGTTTACCACCAGCTGCACCTGGGCGCCCATTGGAAAAAAACCCAAGAAAAATCACGAACGTTGGACGATTGCTCCCACACCGAAAGTGCCAGCCAGTCAAGCTCTTGCTGCTCCTCACCGGCCATTGGCAGCGCATCTACAGCACCACAGACATCGGGGCTCCGGGCTTTCCCTGACGAACAGGGCTTCGACGTTTACCACCAGCTGCACCTGGGAGTCCACTCCAAAAAAACCCGAAAAATCACAAACGTCGGACGATTGCTCCCACAGCGAAAGTGCCAGCCAGTCAAGCTCTTGCTGCTCCTCACCGGCCATTGGCAGCGCATCTACAGCACCACAGACATCGGGGCTCCGGGCTTTCCCTGACGAACAGGGCTTCGACCTTTACCACCACCTGCACCTGGGCGACCATTGGAAAAAAACCCAAGAAAAATCACGAACGTTGGACGATTGCTCCCACACCGAAAGTGCCAGCCAGTCAAGCTCTTGCTGCTCATCACCGGCCATTGGCAGCGCATCTACAGCACCACAGACATCGGGGCTCCGGGCTTTCCCTGACGAACAGGGCTTCGACGTTTACCACCAGCTGCACCTGGGGGGCCAACTGAAAAAAGCCCCGAAAAATCATGAACGTCGGACGATTGCTCCCACACAAAAAGTGCCAGCCAGTCAAGCTCCTGCTGCTCCTCACCGGCCATTGGCAGCGCATCTACAGCACCACAGACATCGGGGCTCTGAGCTTTCCCTGACGAACAGGGCTTCGATATTTACCACCTGCTGCACCTGGGTGCCCACTGGAAAAAACCCCGAAAAATCACGAACGTCGGACGATTGCTCCCACTCCGAAAGTGCCAGCCAGTGAAGCTCCTGCTGCTCCTCACCGGCCATTGGCAGCACATCTACAGCACCACAGACATCGGGGCTCCGGGCTTTCCCTGACGAACAGGGCTTCGACGTTTACCACCAGCTGCACCTGGGCGCCCACTGAAAAAAACCCCGAAAAATCATGAACGTCGGACGATTGCTCCCACACCGAAAGTGCCAGCCAGTCAAGCTCTTGCTGCTCCTCACCGGCCATTGGCAGCACATCTACAGCACCACAGACATCGGGGCTCCGGGCTTTCCCTGACGAAAAGGGCTTCGACCTTTACCACCACCTGTGCCTGGGAGTCCACTCCAAAAAAACCCGGAAAATCACGAACGTCGGACGATTGGTCCCACACCGAAAGTTCCAGCCAGTCAAGCTCTTGCTGCTCATCACCGGCCATTGGCAGCGCATCTACAGCACCACAGACATCGGGGCTCCGGGCTTTCCCTGACGAACAGGGCTTCGACGCTTACCACCAGCTGCACCTGGGCGCCCATTGGAAAAAAACCCAAGAAAAATCACGAACGTTGGACGGTTGCTCCCACACCAAAATTGCCAGCCAGTCAAGCTCTTGCTGCTCATCACAGGCCATTGGCAGCGCATCTACAGCACCACAGACATCGGGGCTCCGGGCTTTCCCTGACGAACAGGGCTTCGACGTTTACCACCAGCTGCACCTGGGGGGCCCACTGAAAAAAACCCCGAAAAATCACGAACGTCAGACGATTGCTCCCACACCAAAAGTGTCAGCCAGACAAGCCCTTGCTGCTCCTCACTGGCCATTGGCAGCGCATCTACAGCACCACAGACATCGGGGCTCCGGGCTTTCCCTGACGAACAGGGCTTCGACGTTTACCACCAGCTGCACCTGGGAGTCCACTCCAGAAAAACCCTAAAAATCACGAACGTCGGACGATTGCTCCCACACAAAAAGTGCCAGCCAGTCAAGCTCCTGCTGCTCCTCACCGGCCATTGGCAGCGCATCTACAGCACCACAGACATCGGGGCTCCGGGCTTTCCCTGACGAAAAGGGCTTCGACGTTTACCACCAGCTGCACCTGGGAGTCCACTCCAAAAAAACCCGAAAAATCACAAACGTCGGACGATTGCTCCCACACCGAAAGTGCCAGCCAGTCAAGCTCTTGCTGCTCCTCACCGGCCATTGGCAGCGCATCTACAGCACCACAGACATCGGGGCTCCGGGCTTTCCCTGACGAACAGGGCATCGACCTTTACCACCACCTGCACCTGGGCGACCATTGGAAAAAAACCCAAGAAAAATCACGAACGTTGGACGATTGCTCCCACACCGAAAGTGCCAGCCAGTCAAGCTCTTGCTGCTCATCACCGGCCATTGGCAGCGCATCTACAGCACCACAGACATCGGGGCTCCGGGCTTTCCCTGACGAACAGGGCTTCGACGTTTACCACCAGCTGCACCTGGGGGGCCAACTGAAAAAAGCCCCGAAAAATCACGAACGTTGGACGATTGCTCCCACACAAAAAGTGCCAGCCAGTCAAGCTCCTGCTGCTCCTCACCGGCCATTGGCAGCGCATCTACAACACCACAGACATCGGGGCTCTGAGCTTTCCCTGACGAACAGGGCTTCGATATTTACCACCTGCTGCACCTGGGTGCCCACTGGAAAAAACCCCGAAAAATCACGAACGTCGGACGATTGCTCCCACTCCGAAAGTGCCAGCCAGTCAAGCTCCTGCTGCTCCTCAGCGGCCATTGGCAGCGCATCTACAGCACCACAGACATCGGGGCTCCGGGCTTTCCCTGACGAACAGGGCTTCGACGTTTACCACCAGCTGCACCTGGGCGCCCACTGAAAAAAACCCCGAAAAATCACGAACGTCGGACGATTGCTCCCACACCGAAAGTGCCAGCCAGTCAAGCTCTTGCTGCTCCTCACCGGCCATTGGCAGCACATCTACAGCACCACAGACATCGGGGCTCCGGGCTTTCCCTGACGAAAAGGGCTTCGACCTTTACCACCACCTGCACCTGGGAGTCCACTCCAAAAAAACCCGGAAAATCACGAACGTCGGACGATTGCTCCCACACCGAAAGTTCCAGCCAGTCAAGCTCTTGCTGCTCATCACCGGCCATTGGCAGCGCATCTACAGCACCACAGACATCGGGGCTCCGGGCTTTCCCTGACGAACAGGGCTTCGACGCTTACCACCAGCTGCACCTGGGCGCCCATTGGAAAAAAACCCAAGAAAAATCACGAACGTTGGACGGTTGCTCCCACACCAAAATTGCCAGCCAGTCAAGCTCTTGCTGCTCATCACAGGCCATTGGCAGCGCATCTACAGCACCACAGACATCGGGGCTCCGGGCTTTCCCTGACGAACAGGGCTTTGACGTTTACCACCAGCTGCACCTGGGGGGCCAACTGAAAAAAGCCCCGAAAAATCACGAACGTCAGACGATTGCTCCCACACCAAAAGTGTCAGCCAGACAAGCCCTTGCTGCTCCTCACTGGCCATTGGCAGCGCATCTACAGCACCACAGACATCGGGGCTCCGGGCTTTCCCTGACGAATAGGGCTTCGACGTTTACCACCAGCTGCACCTGGTCGCCCACTCCAGAAAAACCCTAAAAATCACGAACGTCGGACGATTGCTCCCACACAAAAAGTGCCAGCCAGTCAAGCTCCTGCTGCTCCTCACCGGCCATTGGCAGCGCATCTACAGCACGACAGACATCGGGGCTCCGGGCTTTCCCTGACGAACAGGGCTTGAACGTTTACCACCAGCTGCACCTGGGGGGCCCACTGAAAGAAACCCCGAAAAATCGGGAACGTCGGATGATTACTCCCACACCGAAAGTGCCAGCCAGTCAAGCTCTTGCTGCTCCTCACCGGCCATTGGCAGCGCATCTACAGCACCACAGACATCGGGGCTCCGGGCTTTCCCTGACGAACAGGGCTTGAACGTTTACCACCAGCTGCACCTGGGGGCCCCACTGAAAAAAACCCCGAAAAAGCATGAACGTCAAACGATTGCACCAACACTGAAAGTGCCAGCCAGTCAAGCTCTTGCTGCTCCTCACCGGCCATTGGCAGCACATCTACAGCACCACAGACATCGGGGTTCCGGGCTTTCCCTGACGAACAGGGCTTCGACGTTTACCATTACCTGTGCCTGGGAGTCCACTCCAAAAAAACCCGAAAAATCACAAACGTCGGACGATTGCTCCCACACCGAAAGTGCCAGCCAGTCAAGCTCTTGCTGCTCCTCACCGGCCATTGGCAGCGCATCTACAGCACCACAGACATCGGGGCTCCGGGCTTTCCCTGACGAACAGGGCTTCGACGTTTACCACCAGCTGCACCTGGGGGGCCCACTGAAAAAAACCCCGAAAAATCACGAACGTCGGACGATTGCTCCCACACAAAAAGTGCCAGCCAGTCAAGCTCTTGCTGCTCCTCCCCGGCCATTGGCAGCGCATCTACAGCACCACAGACATCGGGGCTCCGGGCTTTCCCTGACGAACAGGGCTTGAGCGTTTACCACCAGCTGCACCTGGGGGGCCCACTGAAAGAAACCCCGAAAAATCGGGAACGTCGGATGATTACTCCCACACCGAAAGTGCCAGCCAGTCAAGCTCTTGCTGCTCCTCACCAGCCATTGGCAGCGCATCTACAGCACCACAGACATCGGGGCTCCGGGCTTTCCCTGACGAACAGGGCTTGAACGTTTACCACCAGCTGCACCTGGGCGCCCATTGGAAAAAAACCCAAGAAAAATCACGAACGTTGGACGATTGCTCCCACACCGAAAGTGCCAGCCAGTCAAGCTCTTGCTGCTCCTCACCGGCCATTGGCAGCGCATCTACAGCACCACAGACATCGGGGCTCCGGGCTTTCCCTGACGAACAGGGCTTCGACGTTTACCACCAGCTGCACCTGGGAGTCCACTCCAAAAAAACCCGAAAAATCACAAACGTCGGACGATTGCTCCCACACCGAAAGTGCCAGCCAGTCAAGCTCTTGCTGCTCCTCACCGGCCATTGGCAGCGCATCTACAGCACCACAGACATCGGGGCTCCGGGCTTTCCCTGACGAAAAGGGCTTCGACCTTTACCACCACCTGTGCCTGGGAGTCCACTCCAAAAAAACCCGGAAAATCACGAACGTCGGACGATTGGTCCCACACCGAAAGTTCCAGCCAGTCAAGCTCTTGCTGCTCATCACCGGCCATTGGCAGCGCATCTACAGCACCACAGAAATCGGGGCTCCGGGCTTTCCCTGACGAACAGGGCTTCGATGCTTACCACCAGCTGCACCTGGGGGGCCCACTGAAAAAAACCCCCAAAAATCGGGAACGTCGGATGATTACTCCCACACCGAAAGTGCCAGCCAGTCAAGCTCTTGCTGCTCCTCCCCGGCCATTGTCAGCGCATCTACAGCACCACAGACATCGGGGCTCCGGGCTTTCCCTGACGAACAGGGCTTCGACGCTTACCACCAGCTGCACCTGGGCGCCCATTGGAAAAAAACCCAAGAAAAATCACGAACGTTGGACGATTGCTCCCACACCGAAAGTGCCAGCCAGTCAAGATCTTGCTGCTCCTCACCGGCCATTGGCAGCGCATCTACAGCACCACAGACATCGGGGCTCCGGGCTTTCCCTGACGAACAGGGCTTCGACGTTTACCACCAGCTGCACCTGGGAGTCCACTCCAAAAAAACCCGAAAAATCACAAACGTCGGACGATTGCTCCCACACCGAAAGTGCCAGCCAGTCAAGCTCTTGCTGCTCCTCACCGGCCATTGACAGCGCATCTACAGCACCACAGACATCGGGGCTCCGGGCTTTCCCTGACGAACAGGGCTTCGACGTTTACCACCAGCTGCACCTGGGGGGCCCACTGAAAAAAACCCCGAAAAATCATGAACGTCGGACGATTGCTCCCACACAAAAAGTTCCAGCCAGTCAAGCTCTTGCTGCTCCTCCCCGGCCATTGGCAGCGCATCTACAGCACCACAGACATCGGGGCTCCGGGCTTTCCCTGACGAACAGGGCTTCGACGTTTACCACCAGCTGCACCTGGGGGGCCCACTGAAAAAAACCCCGAAAAATCATGAACGTCGGACGATTGCTCCCACACAAAAAGTGCCAGCCAGTGAAGCTCCTGCTGCTCCTCCCCGGCCATTGGCAGCGCATCTACAGACCACAGACATCGGGGCTCCGGGCTTTCCCTGACGAACAGGGCTTCGACGTTTACCACCAGCTGCACCTGGGCGCCCACTGAAAAAAACCCCGAAAAATCATGAACGTCGGACGATTGCTCCCACACCGAAAGTGCCAGCCAGTCAAACTCTTGCTGCTCCTCACCGGCCATTGGCAGCACATCTACAGCACCACAGACATCGGGGCTCTGAGCTTTCCCTGACGAACAGGGCTTCGATATTTACCACCTGCTGCACCTGGGCGCCCACTGAAAAAAAACCCCGAAAAATCACGAACGTCGGACGATTGCTCCCACACAAAAAGTTCCAGCCAGTCAAGCTCCTGCTGCTCCTCACCGGCCATTGGCAGCGCATCTACAGCACCACAGACATTGGGGCTCCGGGCTTTCCCTGACGAACAGGGCTTCGACGTTTACCACCAGCTGCACCTGGGGGGCCCACTGAAAAAAACCCCGAAAAATCACGAACGTCAGACGATTGCTCCCACACCAAAAGTGTCAGCCAGACAAGCCCTTGCTGCTCCTCACTGGCCATTGGCAGCGCATCTACAGCACCACAGACATCGGGGCTCCGGGCTTTCCCTGACGAACAGGGCTTCGACGTTTACCACCAGCTGCACCTGGGAGTCCACTCCAGAAAAACCCTAAAAATCATGAACGTCGGACGATTGCTCCCACACAAAAAGTGCCAGCCAGTCAAGCTCCTGCTGCTCCTCACCGGCCATTGGCAGCGCATCTACAGCACCACAGACATCGGGGCTCCGGGCTTTCCCTGACGAAAAGGGCTTCGACGTTTACCACCAGCTGCACCTGGGAGTCCACTCCAAAAAAACCCGAAAAATCACAAACGTCGGACGATTGCTCCCACACCGAAAGTGCCAGCCAGTCAAGCTCTTGCTGCTCCTCACCGGCCATTGGCAGCGCATCTACAGCACCACAGACATCGGGGCTCCGGGCTTTCCCTGACGAACAGGGCATCGACCTTTACCACCACCTGCACCTGGGCGACCATTGGAAAAAAACCCAAGAAAAATCACGAACGTTGGACGATTGCTCCCACACCGAAAGTGCCAGCCAGTCAAGCTCTTGCTGCTCATCACCGGCCATTGGCAGCGCATCTACAGCACCACAGACATCGGGGCTCCGGGCTTTCCCTGACGAACAGGGCTTCGACGTTTACCACCAGCTGCACCTGGGGGGCCAACTGAAAAAAGCCCCGAAAAATCACGAACGTCGGACGATTGCTCCCACACAAAAAGTGCCAGCCAGTCAAGCTCCTGCTGCTCCTCACCGGCCATTGGCAGCGCATCTACAGCACCACAGACATCGGGGCTCTGAGCTTTCCCTGACGAACAGGGCTTCGATATTTACCACCTGCTGCACCTGGGTGCCCACTGGAAAAAACCCCGAAAAATCACGAACGTCGGACGATTGCTCCCACTCCGAATGTGCCAGCCAGTCAAGCTCCTGCTGCTCCTCAGCGGCCATTGGCAGCGCATCTACAGCACCACAGACATCGGGGCTCCGGGCTTTCCCTGACGAACAGGGCTTCGACGTTTACCACCAGCTGCACCTGGGCGCCCACTGAAAAAAACCCCGAAAAATCACGAACGTCGGACGATTGCTCCCACACCGAAAGTGCCAGCCAGTCAAGCTCTTGCTGCTCCTCACCGGCCATTGGCAGCGCATCTACAGCACCACAGACATCGGGGCTCCGGGCTTTCCCTGACGAAAAGGGCTTCGACCTTTACCACCACCTGTGCCTGGGAGTCCACTCCAAAAAAACCCGGAAAATCACGAACGTCGGACGATTGCTCCCACACCGAAAGTTCCAGCCAGTCAAGCTCTTGCTGCTCATCACCGGCCATTGGCAGCGCATCTACAGCACCACAGACATCGGGGCTCCGGGCTTTCCCTGACGAACAGGGCTTCGACGCTTACCACCAGCTGCACCTGGGCGCCCATTGGAAAAAAACCCCGAAAAATCATGAACGTCGGACGATTGCTCCCACACCGAAAGTGCCAGCCAGTCAAACTCTTGCTGCTCCTCACCGGCCATTGGCAGCACATCTACAGCACCACAGACATCGGGGCTCTGAGCTTTCCCTGACGAACAGGGCTTCGATATTTACCACCTGCTGCACCTGGGCGCCCACTGAAAAAAAACCCCGAAAAATCATGAACGTCGGACGATTGCTCCCACACAAAAAGTTCCAGCCAGTCAAGCTCCTGCTGCTCCTCACCGGCCATTGGCAGCGCATCTACAGCACCACAGACATTGGGGCTCCGGGCTTTCCCTGACGAACAGGGCTTGAACGTTTACCACCAGCTGCACCTGGGGGCCCCACTGAAAAAAACCCCGAAAAAGCATGAACGTCAAACGATTGCACCCACACTGAAAGTGCCAGCCAGTCAAGCTCTTGCTGCTCCTCACCGGCCATTGGCAGCACATCTACAGCACCACAGACATCGGGGTTCCGGGCTTTCCCTGACGAACAGGGCTTCGACGTTTACCATTACCTGTGCCTGGGAGTCCACTCCAAAAAAACCCGAAAAATCACAAACGTCGGACGATTGCTCCCACACCGAAAGTGCCAGCCAGTCAAGCTCTTGCTGCTCCTCACCGGCCATTGGCAGCGCATCTACAGCACCACAGACATCGGGGCTCCGGGCTTTCCCTGACGAACAGGGCTTCGACGTTTACCACCAGCTGCACCTGGGGGGCCCACTGAAAAAAACCCCGAAAAATCACGAACGTCGGACGATTGCTCCCACACAAAAAGTGCCAGCCAGTCAAGCTCTTGCTGCTCCTCCCCGGCCATTGGCAGCGCATCTACAGCACCACAGACATCGGGGCTCCGGGCTTTCCCTGACGAACAGGGCTTGAACGTTTACCACCAGCTGCACCTGGGGGGCCCACTGAAAGAAACCCCGAAAAATCGGGAACGTCGGATGATTACTCCCACACCGAAAGTGCCAGCCAGTCAAGCTCTTGCTGCTCCTCACCTGCCATTGGCAGCGCATCTACAGCACCACAGACATCGGGGCTCCGGGCTTTCCCTGACGAACAGGGCTTCGACGTTTACCACCAGCTGCACCTGGGCGCCCATTGGAAAAAAACCCAAGAAAAATCACGAACGTTGGACGATTGCTCCCACACCGAAAGTGCCAGCCAGTCAAGCTCTTGCTGCTCCTCACCGGCCATTGGCAGCGCATCTACAGCACCACAGACATCGGGGCTCCAGGCTTTCCCTGACGAACAGGGCTTCGACGTTTACCACCAGCTGCACCTGGGAGTCCACTCCAAAAAAACCCGAAAAATCACAAACGTCGGACGATTGCTCCCACAGCGAAAGTGCCAGCCAGTCAAGCTCTTGCTGCTCCTCACCGGCCATTGGCAGCGCATCTACAGCACCACAGACATCGGGGCTCCGGGCTTTCCCTGACGAACAGGGCTTCGACCTTTACCACCACCTGCACCTGGGCGACCATTGGAAAAAAACCCAAGAAAAATCACGAACGTTGGACGATTGCTCCCACACCGAAAGTGCCAGCCAGTCAAGCTCTTGCTGCTCATCACCGGCCATTGGCAGCGCATCTACAGCACCACAGACATCGGGGCTCCGGGCTTTCCCTGACGAACAGGGCTTCGACGTTTACCACCAGCTGCACCTGGGGGGCCAACTGAAAAAAGCCCCGAAAAATCATGAACGTCGGACGATTGCTCCCACACAAAAAGTGCCAGCCAGTCAAGCTCCTGCTGCTCCTCACCGGCCATTGGCAGCGCATCTACAGCACCACAGACATCGGGGCTCTGAGCTTTCCCTGACGAACAGGGCTTCGATATTTACCACCTGCTGCACCTGGGTGCCCACTGGAAAAAACCCCGAAAAATCACGAACGTCGGACGATTGCTCCCACTCCGAAAGTGCCAGCCAGTGAAGCTCCTGCTGCTCCTCACCGGCCATTGGCAGCACATCTACAGCACCACAGACATCGGGGCTCCGGGCTTTCCCTGACGAACAGGGCTTCGACGTTTACCACCAGCTGCACCTGGGCGCCCACTGAAAAAAACCCCGAAAAATCATGAACGTCGGACGATTGCTCCCACACCGAAAGTGCCAGCCAGTCAAGCTCTTGCTGCTCCTCACCGGCCATTGGCAGCACATCTACAGCACCACAGACATCGGGGCTCCGGGCTTTCCCTGACGAAAAGGGCTTCGACCTTTACCACCACCTGTGCCTGGGAGTCCACTCCAAAAAAACCCGGAAAATCACGAACGTCGGACGATTGGTCCCACACCGAAAGTTCCAGCCAGTCAAGCTCTTGCTGCTCATCACCGGCCATTGGCAGCGCATCTACAGCACCACAGACATCGGGGCTCCGGGCTTTCCCTGACGAACAGGGCTTCGACGCTTACCACCAGCTGCACCTGGGCGCCCATTGGAAAAAAAACCAAGAAAAATCACGAACGTTGGACGGTTGCTCCCACACCAAAATTGCCAGCCAGTCAAGCTCTTGCTGCTCATCACAGGCCATTGGCAGCGCATCTACAGCACCACAGACATCGGGGCTCCGGGCTTTCCCTGACGAACAGGGCTTCGACGTTTACCACCAGCTGCACCTGGGGGGCCCACTGAAAAAAACCCCGAAAAATCACGAACGTCAGACGATTGCTCCCACACCAAAAGTGTCAGCCAGACAAGCCCTTGCTGCTCCTCACTGGCCATTGGCAGCGCATCTACAGCACCACAGACATGGGGGCTCCGGGCTTTCCCTGACGAACAGGGCTTCGACGTTTACCACCAGCTGCACCTGGGAGTCCACTCCAGAAAAACCCTAAAAATCACGAACGTCGGACGATTGCTCCCACACAAAAAGTGCCAGCCAGTCAAGCTCTTGCTGCTCCTCACCGGCCATTGGCAGCGCATCTACAGCACCACAGACATCGGGGCTCCGGGCTTTCACTGACGAAAAGGGCTTCGACGTTTACCACCAGCTGCACCTGGGAGTCCACTCCAAAAAAACCCGAAAAATCACAAACGTCGGACGATTGCTCCCACACCGAAAGTGCCAGCCAGTCAAGCTCTTGCTGCTCCTCACCGGCCATTGGCAGCGCATCTACAGCACCACAGACATCGGGGCTCCGGGCTTTCCCTGACGAACAGGGCATCGACCTTTACCACCACCTGCACCTGGGCGACCATTGGAAAAAAACCCAAGAAAAATCACGAACGTTGGACGATTGCTCCCACACCGAAAGTGCCAGCCAGTCAAGCTCTTGCTGCTCATCACCGGCCATTGGCAGCGCATCTACAGCACCACAGACATCGGGGCTCCGGGCTTTCCCTGACGAACAGGGCTTCGACGTTTACCACCAGCTGCACCTGGGGGGCCAACTGAAAAAAGCCCCGAAAAATCACGAACGTTGGACGATTGCTCCCACACAAAAAGTGCCAGCCAGTCAAGCTCCTGCTGCTCCTCACCGGCCATTGGCAGCGCATCTACAACACCACAGACATCGGGGCTCTGAGCTTTCCCTGACGAACAGGGCTTCGATATTTACCACCTGCTGCACCTGGGTGCCCACTGGAAAAAACCCCGAAAAATCACGAACGTCGGACGATTGCTCCCACTCCGAAAGTGCCAGCCAGTCAAGCTCCTGCTGCTCCTCAGCGGCCATTGGCAGCGCATCTACAGCACCACAGACATCGGGGCTCCGGGCTTTCCCTGACGAACAGGGCTTCGACGTTTACCACCAGCTGCACCTGGGCGCCCACTGAAAAAAACCCCGAAAAATCACGAACGTCGGACGATTGCTCCCACACCGAAAGTGCCAGCCAGTCAAGCTCTTGCTGCTCCTCACCGGCCATTGGCAGCACATCTACAGCACCACAGACATCGGGGCTCCGGGCTTTCCCTGACGAAAAGGGCTTCGACCTTTACCACCACCTGTGCCTGGGAGTCCACTCCAAAAAACCCCGAAAAATCACGAACGTCGGACGATTGCTCCCACTCCGAAAGTGCCAGCCAGTCAAGCTCCTGCTGCTCCTCAGCGGCCATTGGCAGCGCATCTACAGCACCACAGACATCGGGGCTCCGGGCTTTCCCTGACGAACAGGGCTTCGACGCTTACCACCAGCTGCACCTGGGCGCCCATTGGAAAAAAACCCAAGAAAAATCACGAACGTTGGACGGTTGCTCCCACACCAAAATTGCCAGCCAGTCAAGCTCTTGCTGCTCATCACAGGCCATTGGCAGCGCATCTACAGCACCACAGACATCGGGGCTCCGGGCTTTCCCTGACGAACAGGGCTTTGACGTTTACCACCAGCTGCACCTGGGGGGCCCACTGAAAAAAACCCCGAAAAATCACGAACGTCAGACGATTGCTCCCACACCAAAAGTGTCAGCCAGACAAGCCCTTGCTGCTCCTCACTGGCCATTGGCAGCGCATCTACAGCACCACAGACATCGGGGCTCCGGGCTTTCCCTGACGAATAGGGCTTCGACGTTTACCACCAGCTGCACCTGGTCGCCCACTCCAGAAAAACCCTAAAAATCACGAACGTCGGACGATTGCTCCCACACAAAAAGTGCCAGCCAGTCAAGCTCCTGCTGCTCCTCACCGGCCATTGGCAGCGCATCTACAGCACGACAGACATCGGGGCTCCGGGCTTTCCCTGACGAACAGGGCTTGAACGTTTACCACCAGCTGCACCTGGGGGGCCCACTGAAAGAAACCCCGAAAAATCGGGAACGTCGGATGATTACTCCCACACCGAAAGTGCCAGCCAGTCAAGCTCTTGCTGCTCCTCACCGGCCATTGGCAGCGCATCTACAGCACCACAGACATCGGGGCTCCGGGCTTTCCCTGACGAACAGGGCTTCGACGTTTACCACCAGCTGCACCTGGGCCCCCATTGGAAAAAAACCCAAGAAAAATCACGAATGTTGGACAATTGCTCCCACACCGAAAGTGCCAGCCAGTCAAGCTCTTGCTGCTCCTCACCGGCCATTGGCAGCGCATCTACAGCACCACAGACATCGGGGCTCCGGGCTTTCCCTGACGAACAGGGCTTCGACGTTTACCACCAGCTGCACCTGGGCGCCCATTGGAAAAAAACCCAAGAAAAATCACGAATGTTGGACAATTGCTCCCACACCGAAAGTGCCAGCCAGTCAAGCTCTTGCTGCTCCTCACCGGCCATTGGCAGCGCATCTACAGCACCACAGACATCGGGGCTCCGGGCTTTCCCTGACGAACAGGGCTTGAACGTTTACCACCAGCTGCACCTGGGGGGCCCACTGAAAGAAACCCCGAAAAATCGGGAACGTCGGATGATTACTCCCACACCGAAAGTGCCAGCCAGTCAAGCTCTTGCTGCTCCTCACCGGCCATTGGCAGCGCATCTACAGCACCACAGACATCGGGGCTCCGGGCTTTCCCTGACGAACAGGGCTTCGACGCTTACCACCAGCTGCACCTGGGCGCCCATTGGAAAAAAACCCAAGAAAAATCACGAACGTTGGACGATTGCTCCCACACCGAAAGTGCCAGCCAGTCAAGCTCTTGCTGCTCCTCACCGGCCATTGGCAGCGCATCTACAGCACCACAGACATCGGGGCTCCGGGCTTTCCCTGACGAACAGGGCTTCGACGTTTACCACCAGCTGCACCTGGGGGGCCCACTGAAAAAAACCCCGAAAAATCATGAACGTCGGACGATTGCTCCCACACAAAAAGTGCCAGCCAGTGAAGCTCCTGCTGCTCCTCCCCGGCCATTGGCAGCGCATCTACAGACCACAGACATCGGGGCTCCGGGCTTTCCCTGACGAACAGGGCTTCGACGTTTACCACCAGCTGCACCTGGGCGCCCACTGAAAAAAACCCCGAAAAATCACGAACGTCGGACGATTGCTCCCACACCGAAAGTGCCAGCCAGTCAAACTCTTGCTGCTCCTCACCGGCCATTGGCAGCACATCTACAGCACCACAGACATCGGGGCTCTGAGCTTTCCCTGACGAACAGGGCTTCGATATTTACCACCTGCTGCACCTGGGCGCCCACTGAAAAAAAACCCCGAAAAATCACGAACGTCGGACGATTGCTCCCACACAAAAAGTTCCAGCCAGTCAAGCTCCTGCTGCTCCTCACCGGCCATTGGCAGCGCATCTACAGCACCACAGACATTGGGGCTCCGGGCTTTCCCTGACGAACAGGGCTTGAACGTTTACCACCAGCTGCACCTGGGGGCCCCACTGAAAAAAACCCCGAAAAAGCATGAACGTCAAACGATTGCACCCACACTGAAAGTGCCAGCCAGTCAAGCTCTTGCTGCTCCTCACCGGCCATTGGCAGCACATCTACAGCACCACAGACATCGGGGTTCCGGGCTTTCCCTGACGAACAGGGCTTCGACGTTTACCATTACCTGTGCCTGGGAGTCCACTCCAAAAAAACCCGAAAAATCACAAACGTCGGACGATTGCTCCCACACCGAAAGTGCCAGCCAGTCAAGCTCTTGCTGCTTTTCACCGGCCATTGGCAGCGCATCTACAGCACCACAGACATCGGGGCTCCGGGCTTTCCCTGACGAACAGGGCTTCGACGTTTACCACCAGCTGCACCTGGGGGGCCCACTGAAAAAAACCCCGAAAAATCACGAACGTCGGACGATTGCTCCCACACAAAAAGTGCCAGCCAGTCAAGCTCTTGCTGCTCCTCCCCGGCCATTGGCAGCGCATCTACAGCACCACAGACATCGGGGCTCCGGGCTTTCCCTGACGAACAGGGCTTGAACGTTTACCACCAGCTGCACCTGGGGGGCCCACTGAAAGAAACCCCGAAAAATCGGGAACGTCGGATGATTACTCCCACACCGAAAGTGCCAGCCAGTCAAGCTCTTGCTGCTCCTCACCGGCCATTGGCAGCGCATCTCCAGCACCACAGACATCGGGGCTCCGGGCTTTCCCTGACGAACAGGGCTTCGACGTTTACCACCAGCTGCACCTGGGCGCCCATTGGAAAAAAACCCAAGAAAAATCACGAACGTTGGACGATTGCTCCCACACCGAAAGTGCCAGCCAGTCAAGCTCTTGCTGCTCCTCACCGGCCATTGGCAGCGCATCTACAGCACCACAGACATCGGGGCTCCGGGCTTTCCCTGACGAACAGGGCTTCGACGTTTACCACCAGCTGCACCTGGGAGTCCACTCCAAAAAAACCCGAAAAATCACAAACGTCGGACGATTGCTCCCACACCGAAAGTGCCAGCCAGTCAAGCTCTTGCTGCTCCTCACCGGCCATTGGCAGCGCATCTACAGCACCACAGACATCGGGGCTCCGGGCTTTCCCTGACGAACAGGGCTTCGACCTTTACCACCACCTGCACCTGGGCGACCATTGGAAAAAAACCCAAGAAAAATCACGAACGTTGGACGATTGCTCCCACACCGAAAGTGCCAGCCAGTCAAGCTCTTGCTGCTCATCACCGGCCATTGGCAGCGCATCTACAGCACCACAGACATCGGGGCTCCGGGCTTTCCCTGACGAACAGGGCTTCGACGTTTACCACCAGCTGCACCTGGGGGGCCAACTGAAAAAAGCCCCGAAAAATCATGAACGTCGGACGATTGCTCCCACACAAAAAGTGCCAGCCAGTCAAGCTCCTGCTGCTCCTCAGCGGCCATTGGCAGCGCATCTACAGCACCACAGACATCGGGGCTCTGAGCTTTCCCTGACGAACAGGGCTTCGATATTTACCACCTGCTGCACCTGGGTGCCCATTGGAAAAAACCCCGAAAAATCACGAACGTCGGACGATTGCTCCCACTCCGAAAGTGCCAGCCAGTGAAGCTCCTGCTGCTCCTCACCGGCCATTGGCAGCACATCTACAGCACCACAGACATCGGGGCTCCGGGCTTTCCCTGACGAACAGGGCTTCGACGTTTACCACCAGCTGCACCTGGGCGCCCACTGAAAAAAACCCCGAAAAATCATGAACGTCGGACGATTGCTCCCACACCGAAAGTGCCAGCCAGTCAAGCTCTTGCTGCTCCTCACCGGCCATTGGCAGCACATCTACAGCACCACAGACATCGGGGCTCCGGGCTTTCCCTGACGAAAAGGGCTTCGACCTTTACCACCACCTGTGCCTGGGAGTCCACTCCAAAAAAACCCGGAAAATCACGAACGTCGGACGATTGGTCCCACACCGAAAGTTCCAGCCAGTCAAGCTCTTGCTGCTCATCACCGGCCATTGGCAGCGCATCTACAGCACCACAGACATCGGGGCTCCGGGCTTTCCCTGACGAACAGGGCTTCGACGCTTACCACCAGCTGCACCTGGGCGCCCATTGGAAAAAAACCCAAGAAAAATCACGAACGTTGGACGGTTGCTCCCACACCAAAATTGCCAGCCAGTCAAGCTCTTGCTGCTCATCACAGGCCATTGGCAGCGCATCTACAGCACCACAGACATCGGGGCTCCGGGCTTTCCCTGACGAACAGGGCTTCGACGTTTACCACCAGCTGCACCTGGGGGGCCCACTGAAAAAAACCCCGAAAAATCATGAACGTCGGACGATTGCTCCCACACAAAAAGTGCCAGCCAGTGAAGCTCCTGCTGCTCCTCCCCGGCCATTGGCAGCGCATCTACAGACCACAGACATCGGGGCTCCGGGCTTTCCCTGACGAACAGGGCTTCGACGTTTACCACCAGCTGCACCTGGGCGCCCACTGAAAAAAACCCCGAAAAATCACGAACGTCGGACGATTGCTCCCACACCGAAAGTGCCAGCCAGTCAAACTCTTGCTGCTCCTCACCGGCCATTGGCAGCACATCTACAGCACCACAGACATCGGGGCTCTGAGCTTTCCCTGACGAACAGGGCTTCGATATTTACCACCTGCTGCACCTGGGCGCCCACTGAAAAAAAACCCCGAAAAATCACGAACGTCGGACGATTGCTCCCACACAAAAAGTTCCAGCCAGTCAAGCTCCTGCTGCTCCTCACCGGCCATTGGCAGCGCATCTACAGCACCACAGACATTGGGGCTCCGGGCTTTCCCTGACGAACAGGGCTTGAACGTTTACCACCAGCTGCACCTGGGGGCCCCACTGAAAAAAACCCCGAAAAAGCATGAACGTCAAACGATTGCACCCACACTGAAAGTGCCAGCCAGTCAAGCTCTTGCTGCTCCTCACCGGCCATTGGCAGCACATCTACAGCACCACAGACATCGGGGTTCCGGGCTTTCCCTGACGAACAGGGCTTCGACGTTTACCATTACCTGTGCCTGGGAGTCCACTCCAAAAAAACCCGAAAAATCACAAACGTCGGACGATTGCTCCCACACCGAAAGTGCCAGCCAGTCAAGCTCTTGCTGCTCCTCACCGGCCATTGGCAGCGCATCTACAGCACCACAGACATCGGGGCTCCGGGCTTTCCCTGACGAACAGGGCTTCGACGTTTACCACCAGCTGCACCTGGGGGGCCCACTGAAAAAAACCCCGAAAAATCACGAACGTCGGACGATTGCTCCCACACAAAAAGTGCCAGCCAGTCAAGCTCTTGCTGCTCCTCCCCGGCCATTGGCAGCGCATCTACAGCACCACAGACATCGGGGCTCCGGGCTTTCCCTGACGAACAGGGCTTGAACGTTTACCACCAGCTGCACCTGGGGGGCCCACTGAAAGAAACCCCGAAAAATCGGGAACGTCGGATGATTACTCCCACACCGAAAGTGCCAGCCAGTCAAGCTCTTGCTGCTCCTCACCGGCCATTGGCAGCGCATCTCCAGCACCACAGACATCGGGGCTCCGGGCTTTCCCTGACGAACAGGGCTTCGACGTTTACCACCAGCTGCACCTGGGCGCCCATTGGAAAAAAACCCAAGAAAAATCACGAACGTTGGACGATTGCTCCCACACCGAAAGTGCCAGCCAGTCAAGCTCTTGCTGCTCCTCACCGGCCATTGGCAGCGCATCTACAGCACCACAGACATCGGGGCTCCGGGCTTTCCCTGACGAACAGGGCTTCGACGTTTACCACCAGCTGCACCTGGGAGTCCACTCCAAAAAAACCCGAAAAATCACAAACGTCGGACGATTGCTCCCACACCGAAAGTGCCAGCCAGTCAAGCTCTTGCTGCTCCTCACCGGCCATTGGCAGCGCATCTACAGCACCACAGACATCGGGGCTCCGGGCTTTCCCTGACGAACAGGGCTTCGACCTTTACCACCACCTGCACCTGGGCGACCATTGGAAAAAAACCCAAGAAAAATCACGAACGTTGGACGATTGCTCCCACACCGAAAGTGCCAGCCAGTCAAGCTCTTGCTGCTCATCACCGGCCATTGGCAGCGCATCTACAGCACCACAGACATCGGGGCTCCGGGCTTTCCCTGACGAACAGGGCTTCGACGTTTACCACCAGCTGCACCTGGGGGGCCAACTGAAAAAAGCCCCGAAAAATCATGAACGTCGGACGATTGCTCCCACACAAAAAGTGCCAGCCAGTCAAGCTCCTGCTGCTCCTCAGCGGCCATTGGCAGCGCATCTACAGCACCACAGACATCGGGGCTCTGAGCTTTCCCTGACGAACAGGGCTTCGATATTTACCACCTGCTGCACCTGGGTGCCCATTGGAAAAAACCCCGAAAAATCACGAACGTCGGACGATTGCTCCCACTCCGAAAGTGCCAGCCAGTGAAGCTCCTGCTGCTCCTCACCGGCCATTGGCAGCACATCTACAGCACCACAGACATCGGGGCTCCGGGCTTTCCCTGACGAACAGGGCTTCGACGTTTACCACCAGCTGCACCTGGGCGCCCACTGAAAAAACCCCGAAAAATCATGAACGTCGGACGATTGCTCCCACACCGAAAGTGCCAGCCAGTCAAGCTCTTGCTGCTCCTCACCGGCCATTGGCAGCACATCTACAGCACCACAGACATCGGGGCTCCGGGCTTTCCCTGACGAAAAGGGCTTCGACCTTTACCACCACCTGTGCCTGGGAGTCCACTCCAAAAAAACCCGGAAAATCACGAACGTCGGACGATTGGTCCCACACCGAAAGTTCCAGCCAGTCAAGCTCTTGCTGCTCATCACCGGCCATTGGCAGCGCATCTACAGCACCACAGACATCGGGGCTCCGGGCTTTCCCTGACGAACAGGGCTTCGACGCTTACCACCAGCTGCACCTGGGCGCCCATTGGAAAAAAACCCAAGAAAAATCACGAACGTTGGACGGTTGCTCCCACACCAAAATTGCCAGCCAGTCAAGCTCTTGCTGCTCATCACAGGCCATTGGCAGCACATCTACAGCACCACAGACATCGGGGCTCCGGGCTTTCCCTGACGAACAGGGCTTCGACGTTTACCACCAGCTGCACCTGGGGGGCCCACTGAAAAAAACCCCGAAAAATCACGAACGTCGGACGATTGCTCCCACACAAAAAGTGCCAGCCAGTCAAGCTCCTGCTGCTCCTCACCGGCCATTGGCAGCGCATCTACAGCACCACAGACATCGGGGCTCCGGGCTTTCCCTGACGAAAAGGGCTTCGACGTTTACCACCAGCTGCACCTGGGAGTCCACTCCAAAAAAACCCGAAAAATCACAAACGTCGGACGATTGCTCCCACACAAAAAGTGCCAGCCAGTCAAGCTCTTGCTGCTCCTCACCGGCCATTGGCAGCGCATCTACAGCACCACAGACATCGGGGCTCCGGGCTTTCCCTGACGAACAGGGCATCGACCTTTACCAGCAGCTGCACCTGGGCGCCCATTGGAAAAAAACCCAAGAAAAATCACGAACGTTGGACGATTGCTCCCACACCGAAAGTGCCAGCCAGTCAAGCTCTTGCTGCTCATCACCGGCCATTGGCAGCGCATCTACAGCACCACAGACATCGGGGCTCCGGGCTTTCCCTGACGAACAGGGCTTCGACGTTTACCACCAGCTGCACCTGGGGGGCCAACTGAAAAAAGCCCCGAAAAATCACGAACGTCGGACGATTGCTCCCACACAAAAAGTGCCAGCCAGTCAAGCTCCTGCTGCTCCTCACCGGCCATTGGCAGCGCATCTACAGCACCACAAACATCGGGGCTCTGAGCTTTCCCTGACGAACAGGGCTTCGATATTTACCACCTGCTGCACCTGGGTGCCCACTGGAAAAAACCCCGAAAAATCACGAACGTCGGACGATTGCTCCCACTCCGAAAGTGCCAGCCAGTCAAGCTCCTGCTGCTCCTCAGCGGCCATTGGCAGCGCATCTACAGCACCACAGACATCGGGGCTCCGGGCTTTCCCTGACGAACAGGGCTTCGACGTTTACCACCAGCTGCACCTGGGCGCCCAGTGAAAAAAACCCCGAAAAATCACGAACGTCGGACGATTGCTCCCACACCGAAAGTGCCAGCCAGTCAAGCTCTTGCTGCTCCTCACCGGCCATTGGCAGCACATCTACAGCACCACAGACATCGGGGCTCCGGGCTTTCCCTGACGAAAAGGGCTTCGACCTTTACCACCACCTGTGCCTGGGAGTCCACTCCAAAAAAACCCGGAAAATCACGAACGTCGGACGATTGCTCCCACACCGAAAGTTCCAGCCAGTCAAGCTCTTGCTGCTCATCACCGGCCATTGGCAGCGCATCTACAGCACCACAGACATCGGGGCTCCGGGCTTTCCCTGACGAACAGGGCTTTGACGTTTACCACCAGCTGCACCTGGGGGGCCCACTGAAAAAAACCCCGAAAAATCACGAACGTCAGACGATTGCTCCCACACCAAAAGTGTCAGCCAGACAAGCCCTTGCTGCTCCTCACTGGCCATTGGCAGCGCATCTACAGCACCACAGACATCGGGGCTCCGGGCTTTCCCTGACGAATAGGGCTTCGACGTTTACCACCAGCTGCACCTGGTCGCCCACTCCAGAAAAACCCTAAAAATCACGAACGTCGGACGATTGCTCCCACACAAAAAGTGCCAGCCAGTCAAGCTCCTGCTGCTCCTCACCGGCCATTGGCAGCGCATCTACAGCACGACAGACATCGGGGCTCCGGGCTTTCCCTGACGAACAGGGCTTGAACGTTTACCACCAGCTGCACCTGGGGGGCCCACTGAAAGAAACCCCGAAAAATCGGGAACGTCGGATGATTACTCCCACACCGAAAGTGCCAGCCAGTCAAGCTCTTCCTGCTCCTCACCGGCCATTGGCAGCGCATCTACAGCACCACAGACATCGGGGCTCCGGGCTTTCCCTGACGAACAGGGCTTCGACGCTTACCACCAGCTGCACCTGGGCGCCCATTGGAAAAAAACCCAAGAAAAATCACGAATGTTGGACAATTGCTGCCACACCGAAAGTGCCAGCCAGTCAAGCTCTTGCTGCTCCTCACCGGCCATTGGCAGCGCATCTACAGCACCACAGACATCGGGGCTCCGGGCTTTCCCTGACGAACAGGGCTTGAACGTTTACCACCAGCTGCACCTGGGGGGCCCACTGAAAGAAACCCCGAAAAATCGGGAACGTCGGATGATTACTCCCACACCGAAAGTGCCAGCCAGTCAAGCTCTTGCTGCTCCTCACCGGCCATTGGCAGCGCATCTACAGCACCACAGACATCGGGGCTCCGGGCTTTCCCTGACGAACAGGGCTTCGACGCTTACCACCAGCTGCACCTGGGCGCCTATTGGAAAAAAACCCAAGAAAAATCACGAACGTCGGACGATTGCTCCCACACCGAAAGTGCCAGCCAGTCAAGCTCTTGCTGCTCCTCACCGGCCATTGGCAGCGCATCTACAGCACCACAGACATCGGGGCTCCGGGCTTTCCCTGACGAACAGGGCTTTGACCTTTACCACCACCTGCACCTGGGCGCCCATTGGAAAAAAACACAAGAAAAATCACGAACGTCGGACGATTGCTCCCACACCGAAAGTGCCAGCCAGTCAAGCTCTTGCTGCTCCTCACCGGCCATTGGCAGTGCATCTACAGCACCACAGACATCGGGGCTCCACGCTTTCCCTGACGAACAGGGCTTCGACGTTTACCACCAGCTGCACCTGGTCGCCCACTCCAAAAAAACACGAAAAATCACGAACGTTGGACGATTACTCCCACACAAAAAGTGCCAGCCAGTGAAGCTCTTGCTGCTCCTCACCGGGCATTGGCAGCGCATCTACAGCACCAGAGACATCGGGGCTCCGGGCTTTCCCTGACGAACAGGGCTTCGACGTTTACCACCAGCTGCACCTGGGCGCCCACTGGAAAAAAACCCAAGAAAAATCACAAACGTTGGACGATTGCTCCCACACCAAATGTGCCAGCCAGTCAAGCTCTTGCTGCTCCTCACCGGCCATTGGCAGCACATCTACAGCACCACAGACATCGGGGCTCCGGGCTTTCCCTGACGAACAGGGCTTCGACGTTTACCACCAGCTGCACCTGGTCGCCCACTCCAAAAAAACCCAAAAAATCACAAACGTCGGACGATTGCTCCCACACAAAAAGTGCCAGCCAGTCAAGCTCTTGCTGCTCCTCACCGGCCATTGGCAGCGCATCTACAGCACCACAGACATCGGGGCTCCGGGCTTTCCCTGACGAACAGGGCTTCGACGCTTACCACCAGCTGCACCTGGGGGGCCCACTGAAAGAAACCCCGAAAAATCGGGAACGTCGGATGATTACTCCCACACCGAAAGTGCCAGCCAGTCAAGCTCTTGCTGCTCCTCACCGGCCATTGGCAGCGCATCTACAGCACCACAGACATCGGGGCTCCGGGCTTTCCCTGACGAACAGGGCTTCGACGTTTACCACCAGCTGCACCTGGGCCCCCATTGGAAAAAAACCCAAGAAAAATCACGAATGTTGGACAATTGCTCCCACACCGAAAGTGCCAGCCAGTCAAGCTCTTCCTGCTCCTCACCGGCCATTGGCAGCGCATCTACAGCACCACAGACATCGGGGCTCCGGGCTTTCCCTGACGAACAGGGCTTCGACGTTTACCACCAGCTGCACCTGGGCGCCCATTGGAAAAAAACCCAAGAAAAATCACGAATGTTGGACAATTGCTCCCACACCGAAAGTGCCAGCCAGTCAAGCTCTTGCTGCTCCTCACCGGCCATTGGCAGCGCATCTACAGCACCACAGACATCGGGGCTCCGGGCTTTCCCTGACGAACAGGGCTTGAACGTTTACCACCAGCTGCACCTGGGGGGCCCACTGAAAGAAACCCCGAAAAATCGGGAACGTCGGATGATTACTCCCACACCGAAAGTGCCAGCCAGTCAAGCTCTTGCTGCTCCTCACCGGCCATTGGCAGCGCATCTACAGCACCACAGACATCGGGGCTCCGGGCTTTCCCTGACGAACAGGGCTTTGACCTTTACCACCACCTGCACCTGGGCGCCCATTGGAAAAAAACACAAGAAAAATCACGAACGTCGGACGATTGCTCCCACACCGAAAGTGCCAGCCAGTCAAGCTCTTGCTGCTCCTCACCGGCCATTGGCAGTGCATCTACAGCACCACAGACATCGGGGCTCCACGCTTTCCCTGACGAACAGGGCTTCGACGTTTACCACCAGCTGCACCTGGGCGCCCACTCCAAAAAAACACGAAAAATCACGAACGTTGGACGATTACTCCCACACAAAAAGTGCCAGCCAGTGAAGCTCTTGCTGCTCCTCACCGGGCATTGGCAGCGCATCTACAGCACCAGAGACATCGGGGCTCCGGGCTTTCCCTGACGAACAGGGCTTCGACGTTTACCACCAGCTGCACCTGGGCGCCCACGGGAAAAAAACCCAAGAAAAATCACAAACGTTGGACGATTGCTCCCACACCAAATGTGCCAGCCAGTCAAGCTCTTGCTGCTCCTCACCGGCCATTGGCAGCGCATCTACAGCACCACAGACATCGGGGCTCCGGGCTTTCCCTGACGAACAGGGCTTCGACGCTTACCACCAGCTGCACCTGGGCGCCCATTGGAAAAAAACCCAAGAAAAATCACGAACGTTGGACGATTGCTCCCACACCGAAAGTGCCAGCCAGTCAAGATCTTGCTGCTCCTCACCGGCCATTGGCAGCGCATCTACAGCACCACAGACATCGGGGCTCCGGGCTTTCCCTGACGAACAGGGCTTCGACGTTTACCACCAGCTGCACCTGGGAGTCCACTCCAAAAAAACCCGAAAAATCGGAAACGTCGGACGATTGCTCCCACACCGAAAGTGCCAGCCAGTCAAGCTCTTGCTGCTCCTCCCCGGCCATTGGCAGCGCATCTACAGCACCACAGACATCGGGGCTCCGGGCTTTCCCTGACGAACAGGGCTTCGACGTTTACCACCAGCTGCACCTGGGGGGCCCACTGAAAAAAACCCCGAAAAATCATGAACGTCGGACGATTGCTCCCACACCGAAAGTGCCAGCCAGTCAAGCTCTTGCTGCTCCTCCCCGGCCATTGGCAGCGCATCTACAGCACCACAGACATCGGGGCTCCGGGCTTTCCCTGACGAACAGGGCTTCGACGTTTACCACCAGCTGCACCTGGGGGGCCCACTGAAAAAAACCCCGAAAAATCATGAACGTCGGACGATTGCTCCCACACAAAAAGTGCCAGCCAGTGAAGCTCCTGCTGCTCCTCCCCGGCCATTGGCAGCGCATCTACAGCACCACAGACATCGGGGCTCCGGGCTTTCCCTGACGAACAGGGCTTCGGCCTTTACCACCAGCTGCACCTGGGCGCCCACTGAAAAAAACCCCGAAAAATCACGAACGTCGGACGATTGCTCCCACACCGAAAGTGCCAGCCAGTCAAGCTCTTGCTGCTCCTCACCGGCCATTGGCAGCACATCTACAGCACCACAGACATCGGGGCTCTGAGCTTTCCCTGACGAACAGGGCTTCGATATTTACCACCTGCTGCACCTGGGCGCCCACTGAAAAAAACCCCGAAAAATCACGAACGTCGGACGATTGCTCCCACACAAAAAGTGCCAGCCAGTCAAGCTCCTGCTGCTCCTCCCCGGCCATTGGCAGCGCATCTACAGCACCACAGACACTGGGGCTCCGGGCTTTCCCTGACGAACAGGGCTTGAACGTTTACCACCAGCTGCACCTGGGGGCCCCACTGAAAAAAACCCCGAAAAAGCATGAACGTCAAACGATTGCACCCACACTGAAAGTGCCAGCCAGTCAAGCTCTTGCTGCTCCTCACCGGCCATTGGCAGCACATCTACAGCACCACAGACATCGGGGTTCCGGGCTTTCCCTGACGAACAGGGCTTCGACGTTTACCATTACCTGTGCCTGGGAGTCCACTCCAAAAAAACCCGAAAAATCACAAACGTCGGACGATTGCTCCCACACCGAAAGTGCCAGCCAGTCAAGCTCTTGCTGCTCCTCACCGGCCATTGGCAGCGCATCTACAGCACCACAGACATCGGGGCTCCGGGCTTTCCCTGACGAACAGGGCTTCGACGTTTACCACCAGCTGCACCTGGGGGGCCCACTGAAAAAAACCCCGAAAAATCACGAACGTCGGACGATTGCTCCCACACAAAAAGTGCCAGCCAGTCAAGCTGTTGCTGCTCCTCCCCGGCCATTGGCAGCGCATCTACAGCACCACAGACATCGGGGCTCCGGGCTTTCCCTGACGAAAAGGGTTTCGACGTTTACCACCAGCTGCACCTGGGCGCACATTGGAAAAAAACCCAAGAAAAATCACGAACGTCGGACGATTGCTCCCACACCGAAAGTGCCAGCCAGTCAAGCTCTTGCTGCTCCTCACCGGCCATTGGCAGCGCATCTACAGCACCACAGACATCGGGGCTCCGGGCTTTCCCTGACGAAAAGGGCTTCGACCTTTACCACCACCTGTGCCTGGGAGTCCACTCCAAAAAAACCCGGAAAATCACGAACGTCGGACGATTGGTCCCACACCGAAAGTTCCAGCCAGTCAAGCTCTTGCTGCTCATCACCGGCCATTGGCAGCGCATCTACAGCACCACAGACATCGGGGCTCCGGGCTTTCCCTGACGAACAGGGCTTCGACGCTTACCACCAGCTGCACCTGGGGGGCCCACTGAAAAAAACCCCGAAAAATCACGAACGTCGGACGATTGCTCCCACACAAAAAGTGCCAGCCAGTCAAGCTCCTGCTGCTCCTCACCGGCCATTGGCAGCGCATCTACAGCACCACAGACATCGGGGCTCCGGGCTTTCCCTGACGAACAGGGCTTGAACGTTTACCACCAGCTGCACCTGGGGGGCCCACTGAAAGAAACCCC
Source organism: Chlamydotis macqueenii (assembly GCF_036417535.1). Classification (NCBI taxonomy): domain Eukaryota; kingdom Metazoa; phylum Chordata; class Aves; order Otidiformes; family Otididae; genus Chlamydotis; species Chlamydotis macqueenii. The sequence goes on along the minus strand of NC_141592.1, from coordinate 30,165,409 downwards.
CAAAAATCGGGAACGTCGGATGATTACTCCCACACCGAAAGTGCCAGCCAGTCAAGATCTTGCTGCTCCTCCCCGGCCATTGTCAGCGCATCTACAGCACCACAGACATCGGGGCTCCGGGCTTTCCCTGACGAACAGGGCTTCGACGCTTACCACCAGCTGCACCTGGGCGCCCATTGGAAAAAAACCCAAGAAAAATCACGAACGTTGGACGATTGCTCCCACACCGAAAGTGCCAGCCAGTCAAGATCTTGCTGCTCCTCACCGGCCATTGGCAGCGCATCTACAGCACCACAGACATCGGGGCTCCGGGCTTTCCCTGACGAACAGGGCTTCGACGTTTACCACCAGCTGCACCTGGGAGTCCACTCCAAAAAAACCCGAAAAATCACAAACGTCGGACGATTGCTCCCACACCGAAAGTGCCAGCCAGTCAAGCTCTTGCTGCTCCTCACCGGCCATTGGCAGCGCATCTACAGCACCACAGACATCGGGGCTCCGGGCTTTCCCTGACGAACAGGGCTTCGACGTTTACCACCAGCTGCACCTGGGGGGCCCACTGAAAAAAACCCCGAAAAATCATGAACGTCGGACGATTGCTCCCACACAAAAAGTTCCAGCCAGTCAAGCTCTTGCTGCTCCTCCCCGGCCATTGGCAGCGCATCTACAGCACCACAGACATCGGGGCTCCGGGCTTTCCCTGACGAACAGGGCTTCGACGTTTACCACCAGCTGCACCTGGGGGGCCCACTGAAAAAAACCCCGAAAAATCATGAACGTCGGACGATTGCTCCCACACAAAAAGTGCCAGCCAGTGAAGCTCCTGCTGCTCCTCCCCGGCCATTGGCAGCGCATCTACAGACCACAGACATCGGGGCTCCGGGCTTTCCCTGACGAACAGGGCTTCGACGTTTACCACCACCTGCACCTGGGCGCCCACTGAAAAAAACCCCGAAAAATCACGAACGTCGGACGATTGCTCCCACACCGAAAGTGCCAGCCAGTCAAACTCTTGCTGCTCCTCACCGGCCATTGGCAGCACATCTACAGCACCACAGACATCGGGGCTCTGAGCTTTCCCTGACGAACAGGGCTTCGATATTTACCACCTGCTGCACCTGGGCGCCCACTGAAAAAAAACCCCGAAAAATCACGAACGTCGGACGATTGCTCCCACACAAAAAGTTCCAGCCAGTCAAGCTCCTGCTGCTCCTCACCGGCCATTGGCAGCGCATCTACAGCACCACAGACATTGGGGCTCCGGGCTTTCCCTGACGAACAGGGCTTGAACGTTTACCACCAGCTGCACCTGGGGGCCCCACTGAAAAAAACCCCGAAAAAGCATGAACGTCAAACGATTGCACCCACACTGAAAGTGCCAGCCAGTCAAGCTCTTGCTGCTCCTCACCGGCCATTGGCAGCACATCTACAGCACCACAGACATCGGGGTTCCGGGCTTTCCCTGACGAACAGGGCTTCGACGTTTACCATTACCTGTGCCTGGGAGTCCACTCCAAAAAAACCCGAAAAATCACAAACGTCGGACGATTGCTCCCACACCGAAAGTGCCAGCCAGTCAAGCTCTTGCTGCTCCTCACCGGCCATTGGCAGCGCATCTACAGCACCACAGACATCGGGGCTCCGGGCTTTCCCTGACGAACAGGGCTTCGACGTTTACCACCAGCTGCACCTGGGGGGCCCACTGAAAAAAACCCCGAAAAATCACGAACGTCGGACGATTGCTCCCACACAAAAAGTGCCAGCCAGTCAAGCTCTTGCTGCTCCTCCCCGGCCATTGGCAGCGCATCTACAGCACCACAGACATCGGGGCTCCGGGCTTTCCCTGACGAACAGGGCTTGAACGTTTACCACCAGCTGCACCTGGGGGGCCCACTGAAAGAAACCCCGAAAAATCGGGAACGTCGGATGATTACTCCCACACCGAAAGTGCCAGCCAGTCAAGCTCTTGCTGCTCCTCACCGGCCATTGGCAGCGCATCTCCAGCACCACAGACATCGGGGCTCCGGGCTTTCCCTGACGAACAGGGCTTCGACGCTTACCACCAGCTGCACCTGGGCGCCCATTGGAAAAAAACCCAAGAAAAATCACGAACGTCGGACGATTGCTCCCACTCCGAAAGTGCCAGCCAGTCAAGCTCTTGCTGCTCCTCACCGGCCATTGGCAGCGCATCTACAGCACCACAGACATCGGGGCTCCGGGCTTTCCCTGACGAACAGGGCTTCGACCTTTACCACCACCTGCACCTGGGCGACCATTGGAAAAAAACCCAAGAAAAATCACGAACGTTGGACGATTGCTGCCACACCGAAAGTGCCAGCCAGTCAAGCTCTTGCTGCTCATCACCGGCCATTGGCAGCGCATCTACAGCACCACAGACATCGGGGCTCCGGGCTTTCCCTGACGAACAGGGCTTCGACGTTTACCACCAGCTGCACCTGGGGGGCCAACTGAAAAAAGCCCCGAAAAATCATGAACGTCGGACGATTGCTCCCACACAAAAAGTGCCAGCCAGTCAAGCTCCTGCTGCTCCTCAGCGGCCATTGGCAGCGCATCTACAGCACCACAGACATCGGGGCTCTGTGCTTTCCCTGACGAACAGGGCTTCGATATTTACCACCTGCTGCACCTGGGTGCCCACTGGAAAAAACCCCGAAAAATCACGAACGTCGGACGATTGCTCCCACTCCGAAAGTGCCAGCCAGTGAAGCTCCTGCTGCTCCTCACCGGCCATTGGCAGCACATCTACAGCACCACAGACATCGGGGCTCCGGGCTTTCCCTGACGAACAGGGCTTCGACGTTTACCACCAGCTGCACCTGGGCGCCCACTGAAAAAAACCCCGAAAAATCACGAACGTCGGACGATTGCTCCCACACCGAAAGTGCCAGCCAGTCAAGCTCTTGCTGCTCCTCACCGGCCATTGGCAGCACATCTACAGCACCACAGACATCGGGGCTCCGGGCTTTCCCTGACGAAAAGGGCTTCGACCTTTACCACCACCTGTGCCTGGGAGTCCACTCCAAAAAAACCCGAAAAATCACGAACGTCGGACGATTGGTCCCACACCGAAAGTTCCAGCCAGTCAAGCTCTTGCTGCTCATCACCGGCCATTGGCAGCGCATCTACAGCACCACAGACATCGGGGCTCCGGGCTTTCCCTGACGAACAGGGCTTCGACGCTTACCACCAGCTGCACCTGGGCGCCCATTGGAAAAAAACCCAAGAAAAATCACGAACGTTGGACGGTTGCTCCCACACCAAAATTGCCAGCCAGTCAAGCTCTTGCTGCTCATCACAGGCCATTGGCAGCGCATCTACAGCACCACAGACATCGGGGCTCCACGCTTTCCCTGACGAACAGGGCTTCGACGTTTACCACCAGCTGCACCTGGGGGGCCCACTGAAAAAAACCCCGAAAAATCACGAACGTCAGACGATTGCTCCCACACCAAAAGTGTCAGCCAGACAAGCCCTTGCTGCTCCTCACTGGCCATTGGCAGCGCATCTACAGCACCACAGACATCGGGGCTCCGGGCTTTCCCTGACGAACAGGGCTTCGACGTTTACCACCAGCTGCACCTGGTCGCCCACTCCAGAAAAACCCTAAAAATCACGACCGTCGGACGATTGCTCCCACACAAAAAGTGCCAGCCAGTCAAGCTCCTGCTGCTCCTCACCGGCCATTGGCAGCGCATCTACAGCACCACAGACATCGGGGCTCCGGGCTTTCCCTGACGAAAAGGGATTCGACGTTTACCACCAGCTGCACCTGGGAGTCCACTCCAAAAAAACCCGAAAAATCACAAACGTCGGACGATTGCTCCCACACCGAAAGTGCCAGCCAGTCAAGCTCTTGCTGCTCCTCACCGGCCATTGGCAGCGCATCTACAGCACCACAGACATCGGGGCTCCGGGCTTTCCCTGACGAACAGGGCATCGACCTTTACCACCACCTGCACCTGGGCGACCATTGGAAAAAACCCAAGAAAAATCACGAACGTTGGACGATTGCTCCCACACCGAAAGTGCCAGCCAGTCAAGCTCTTGCTGCTCCTCACCGGCCATTGGCAGCGCATCTACAGCACCACAGACATCGGGGCTCCGGGCTTTCCCTGACGAACAGGGCTTTGACGTTTACCACCAGCTGCACCTGTGGGGCCCACTGAAAAAAGCCCCGAAAAATCACGAACGTCGGACGATTGCTCCCACACAAAAAGTGCCAGCCAGTCAAGCTCCTGCTGCTCCTCACCGGCCATTGGCAGCGCATCTACAGCACCACAGACATCGGGGCTCTGAGCTTTCCCTGACGAACAGGGCTTCGACGTTTACCACCAGCTGCACCTGGGGGGCCCACTGAAAAAAACCCCGAAAAATCACGAACGTCGGACGATTGCTCCCACACAAAAAGTGCCAGCCAGTCAAGCTGTTGCTGCTCCTCCCCGGCCATTGGCAGCGCATCTACAGCACCACAGACATCGGGGCTCCGGGCTTTCCCTGACGAAAAGGGTTTCGACGTTTACCACCAGCTGCACCTGGGCGCACATTGGAAAAAAACCCAAGAAAAATCACGAACGTCGGACGATTGCTCCCACACCGAAAGTGCCAGCCAGTCAAGCTCTTGCTGCTCCTCACCGGCCATTGGCAGCGCATCTACAGCACCACAGACATCGGGGCTCCGGGCTTTCCCTGACGAAAAGGGCTTCGACCTTTACCACCACCTGTGCCTGGGAGTCCACTCCAAAAAAACCCGGAAAATCACGAACGTCGGACGATTGGTCCCACACCGAAAGTTCCAGCCAGTCAAGCTCTTGCTGCTCATCACCGGCCATTGGCAGCGCATCTACAGCACCACAGACATCGGGGCTCCGGGCTTTCCCTGACGAACAGGGCTTCGACGCTTACCACCAGCTGCACCTGGGGGGCCCACTGAAAAAAACCCCGAAAAATCACGAACGTCGGACGATTGCTCCCACACAAAAAGTGCCAGCCAGTCAAGCTCCTGCTGCTCCTCACCGGCCATTGGCAGCGCATCTACAGCACCACAGACATCGGGGCTCCGGGCTTTCCCTGACGAACAGGGCTTGAACGTTTACCACCAGCTGCACCTGGGGGGCCCACTGAAAGAAACCCCCAAAAATCGGGAATGTCGGATGATTACTCCCACACCGAAAGTGCCAGCCAGTCAAGCTCTTGCTGCTCCTCCCCGGCCATTGTCAGCGCATCTACAGCACCACAGACATCGGGGCTCCGGGCTTTCCCTGACGAACAGGGCTTCGACGCTTACCACCAGCTGCACCTGGGCGCCCATTGGAAAAAAACCCAAGAAAAATCACGAACGTTGGACGATTGCTCCCACACCGAAAGTGCCAGCCAGTCAAGATCTTGCTGCTCCTCACCGGCCATTGGCAGCGCATCTACAGCACCACAGACATCGGGGCTCCGGGCTTTCCCTGACGAACAGGGCTTCGACGTTTACCACCAGCTGCACCTGGGAGTCCACTCCAAAAAAACCCGAAAAATCACAAACGTCGGACGATTGCTCCCACACCGAAAGTGCCAGCCAGTCAAGCTCTTGCTGCTCCTCACCGGCCATTGGCAGCGCATCTACAGCACCACAGACATCGGGGCTCCGGGCTTTCCCTGACGAACAGGGCTTCGACGTTTACCACCAGCTGCACCTGGGGGGCCCACTGAAAAAAACCCCGAAAAATCATGAACGTCGGACGATTGCTCCCACACAAAAAGTTCCAGCCAGTCAAGCTCTTGCTGCTCCTCCCCGGCCATTGGCAGCGCATCTACAGCACCACAGACATCGGGGCTCCGGGCTTTCCCTGACGAACAGGGCTTCGACGTTTACCACCAGCTGCACCTGGGGGGCCCACTGAAAAAAACCCCGAAAAATCATGAACGTCGGACGATTGCTCCCACACAAAAAGTGCCAGCCAGTGAAGCTCCTGCTGCTCCTCCCCGGCCATTGGCAGCGCATCTACAGACCACAGACATCGGGGCTCCGGGCTTTCCCTGACGAACAGGGCTTCGACGTTTACCACCACCTGCACCTGGGCGCCCACTGAAAAAAACCCCGAAAAATCACGAACGTCGGACGATTGCTCCCACACCGAAAGTGCCAGCCAGTCAAACTCTTGCTGCTCCTCACCGGCCATTGGCAGCACATCTACAGCACCACAGACATCGGGGCTCTGAGCTTTCCCTGACGAACAGGGCTTCGATATTTACCACCTGCTGCACCTGGGCGCCCACTGAAAAAAAACCCCGAAAAATCACGAACGTCGGACGATTGCTCTCACACAAAAAGTTCCAGCCAGTCAAGCTCCTGCTGCTCCTCACCGGCCATTGGCAGCGCATCTACAGCACCACAGACATTGGGGCTCCGGGCTTTCCCTGACGAACAGGGCTTGAACGTTTACCACCAGCTGCACCTGGGGGCCCCACTGAAAAAAACCCCGAAAAAGCATGAACGTCAAACGATTGCACCCACACTGAAAGTGCCAGCCAGTCAAGCTCTTGCTGCTCCTCACCGGCCATTGGCAGCACATCTACAGCACCACAGACATCGGGGTTCCGGGCTTTCCCTGACGAACAGGGCTTCGACGTTTACCATTACCTGTGCCTGGGAGTCCACTCCAAAAAAACCCGAAAAATCACAAACGTCGGACGATTGCTCCCACACCGAAAGTGCCAGCCAGTCAAGCTCTTGCTGCTCCTCACCGGCCATTGGCAGCGCATCTACAGCACCACAGACATCGGGGCTCCGGGCTTTCCCTGACGAACAGGGCTTCGACGTTTACCACCAGCTGCACCTGGGGGGCCCACTGAAAAAAACCCCGAAAAATCACGAACGTCGGACGATTGCTCCCACACAAAAAGTGCCAGCCAGTCAAGCTCTTGCTGCTCCTCCCCGGCCATTGGCAGCGCATCTACAGCACCACAGACATCGGGGCTCCGGGCTTTCCCTGACGAACAGGGCTTGAACGTTTACCACCAGCTGCACCTGGGGGGCCCACTGAAAGAAACCCCGAAAAATCGGGAACGTCGGATGATTACTCCCACACCGAAAGTGCCAGCCAGTCAAGCTCTTGCTGCTCCTCACCGGCCATTGGCAGCGCATCTCCAGCACCACAGACATCGGGGCTCCGGGCTTTCCCTGACGAACAGGGCTTCGACGCTTACCACCAGCTGCACCTGGGCGCCCATTGGAAAAAAACCCAAGAAAAATCACGAACGTCGGACGATTGCTCCCACTCCGAAAGTGCCAGCCAGTCAAGCTCTTGCTGCTCCTCACCGGCCATTGGCAGCGCATCTACAGCACCACAGACATCGGGGCTCCGGGCTTTCCCTGACGAACAGGGCTTCGACCTTTACCACCACCTGCACCTGGGCGACCATTGGAAAAAAACCCAAGAAAAATCACGAACGTTGGACGATTGCTGCCACACCGAAAGTGCCAGCCAGTCAAGCTCTTGCTGCTCATCACCGGCCATTGGCAGCGCATCTACAGCACCACAGACATCGGGGCTCCGGGCTTTCCCTGACGAACAGGGCTTCGACGTTTACCACCAGCTGCACCTGGGGGGCCAACTGAAAAAAGCCCCGAAAAATCATGAACGTCGGACGATTGCTCCCACACAAAAAGTGCCAGCCAGTCAAGCTCCTGCTGCTCCTCAGCGGCCATTGGCAGCGCATCTACAGCACCACAGACATCGGGGCTCTGTGCTTTCCCTGACGAACAGGGCTTCGATATTTACCACCTGCTGCACCTGGGTGCCCACTGGAAAAAACCCCGAAAAATCACGAACGTCGGACGATTGCTCCCACTCCGAAAGTGCCAGCCAGTGAAGCTCCTGCTGCTCCTCACCGGCCATTGGCAGCACATCTACAGCACCACAGACATCGGGGCTCCGGGCTTTCCCTGACGAACAGGGCTTCGACGTTTACCACCAGCTGCACCTGGGCGCCCACTGAAAAAAACCCCGAAAAATCACGAACGTCGGACGATTGCTCCCACACCGAAAGTGCCAGCCAGTCAAGCTCTTGCTGCTCCTCACCGGCCATTGGCAGCACATCTACAGCACCACAGACATCGGGGCTCCGGGCTTTCCCTGACGAAAAGGGCTTCGACCTTTACCACCACCTGTGCCTGGGAGTCCACTCCAAAAAAACCCGAAAAATCACGAACGTCGGACGATTGGTCCCACACCGAAAGTTCCAGCCAGTCAAGCTCTTGCTGCTCATCACCGGCCATTGGCAGCGCATCTACAGCACCACAGACATCGGGGCTCCGGGCTTTCCCTGACGAACAGGGCTTCGACGCTTACCACCAGCTGCACCTGGGCGCCCATTGGAAAAAAACCCAAGAAAAATCACGAACGTTGGACGGTTGCTCCCACACCAAAATTGCCAGCCAGTCAAGCTCTTGCTGCTCATCACAGGCCATTGGCAGCGCATCTACAGCACCACAGACATCGGGGCTCCACGCTTTCCCTGACGAACAGGGCTTCGACGTTTACCACCAGCTGCACCTGGGGGGCCCACTGAAAAAAACCCCGAAAAATCACGAACGTCAGACGATTGCTCCCACACCAAAAGTGTCAGCCAGACAAGCCCTTGCTGCTCCTCACTGGCCATTGGCAGCGCATCTACAGCACCACAGACATCGGGGCTCCGGGCTTTCCCTGACGAACAGGGCTTCGACGTTTACCACCAGCTGCACCTGGTCGCCCACTCCAGAAAAACCCTAAAAATCACGACCGTCGGACGATTGCTCCCACACAAAAAGTGCCAGCCAGTCAAGCTCCTGCTGCTCCTCACCGGCCATTGGCAGCGCATCTACAGCACCACAGACATCGGGGCTCCGGGCTTTCCCTGACGAAAAGGGATTCGACGTTTACCACCAGCTGCACCTGGGAGTCCACTCCAAAAAACCCCGAAAAATCACAAACGTCGGACGATTGCTCCCACACCGAAAGTGCCAGCCAGTCAAGCTCTTGCTGCTCCTCACCGGCCATTGGCAGCGCATCTACAGCACCACAGACATCGGGGCTCCGGGCTTTCCCTGACGAACAGGGCATCGACCTTTACCACCACCTGCACCTGGGCGACCATTGGAAAAAACCCAAGAAAAATCACGAACGTTGGACGATTGCTCCCACACCGAAAGTGCCAGCCAGTCAAGCTCTTGCTGCTCCTCACCGGCCATTGGCAGCGCATCTACAGCACCACAGACATCGGGGCTCCGGGCTTTCCCTGACGAACAGGGCTTTGACGTTTACCACCAGCTGCACCTGTGGGGCCCACTGAAAAAAGCCCCGAAAAATCACGAACGTCGGACGATTGCTCCCACACAAAAAGTGCCAGCCAGTCAAGCTCCTGCTGCTCCTCACCGGCCATTGGCAGCGCATCTACAGCACCACAGACATCGGGGCTCTGAGCTTTCCCTGACGAACAGGGCTTCGATATTTACCACCTGCTGCACCTGGGCGCCCACTGGAAAAAACCCCGAAAAATCACGAACGTCGGACGATTGCTCCCACACCGAAAGTGCCAGCCAGTCAAGCTCTTGCTGCTCCTCACCGGCCATTGGCAGCACATCTACAGCACCACAGACATCGGGGCTCCGGGCTTTCCCTGACGAACAGGGCTTCGACCTTTACCACCACCTGTGCCTGGGAGTCCACTCCAAAAAAAACCCGGAAAATCACGAATGTCGGACGATTGCTCCCACACCGAAAGTTCCAGCCAGTCAAGCTCTTGCTGCTCATCACCGGCCATTGGCAGCGCATCTACAGCACCACAGACATCGGGGCTCCACGCTTTCCCTGACGAACAGGGCTTCGACGCTTACCACCAGCTGCACCTGGGCGCCCATTGGAAAAAAACCCAAGAAAAATCACGAACGTTGGACGGTTGCTCCCACACCAAAATTGCCAGCCAGTCAAGCTCTTGCTGCTCATCACAGGCCATTGGCAGCGCATCTACAGCACCACAGACATCGGGGCTCCGGGCTTTCCCTGACGAACAGGGCTTTGACGTTTACCACCAGCTGCACCTGGGGGGCCCACTGAAAAAAACCCCGAAAAATCACGAACGTCAGACGATTGCTCCCACACCAAAAGTGTCAGCCAGACAAGCCCTTGCTGCTCCTCACTGGCCATTGGCAGCGCATCTACAGCACCACAGACATCGGGGCTCCGGGCTTTCCCTGACGAACAGGGCTTCGACGTTTACCACCAGCTGCACCTGGTCGCCCACTCCAGAAAAACCCTAAAAATCACGAACGTCGGACGATTGCTCCCACACAAAAAGTGCCAGCCAGTCAAGCTCCTGCTGCTCCTCACCGGCCATTGGCAGCGCATCTACAGCACGACAGACATCGGGGCTCCGGGCTTTCCCTGACGAACAGGGCTTGAACGTTTACCACCAGCTGCACCTGGGGGGCCCACTGAAAGAAACCCCGAAAAATCGGGAACGTCGGATGATTACTCCCACACCGAAAGTGCCAGCCAGTCAAGCTCTTGCTGCTCCTCACCGGCCATTGGCAGCGCATCTACAGCACCACAGACATCGGGGCTCCGGGCTTTCCCTGACGAACAGGGCTTCGACGTTTACCACCAGCTGCACCTGGGCCCCCATTGGAAAAAAACCCAAGAAAAATCACGAATGTTGGACAATTGCTCCCACACCGAAAGTGCCAGCCAGTCAAGCTCCTGCTGCTCCTCACCGGCCATTGGCAGCGCATCTACAGCACCACAGACATCGGGGCTCCGGGCTTTCCCTGACGAACAGGGCTTCGACGTTTACCACCAGCTGCACCTGGGCGCCCATTGGAAAAAAACCCAAGAAAAATCACGAATGTTGGACAATTGCTCCCACACCGAAAGTGCCAGCCAGTCAAGCTCTTGCTGCTCCTCACCGGCCATTGGCAGCGCATCTACAGCACCACAGACATCGGGGCTCCGGGCTTTCCCTGACGAACAGGGCTTCGACGTTTACCACCACCTGCACCTGGGCGCCCATTGGAAAAAAACCCAAGAAAAATCACGAACGTTGGACGATTGCTCCCACACAAAAAGTGCCAGCCAGTCAAGCTCTTGCTCCTCCTCACCGGCCATTGGCAGCGCATCTACAGCACCACAGACATCGGGGCTCCGGGCTTTCCCTGACGAACAGGGCTTCGACGTTTACCACCAGCTGCACCTGGGCGCCCACTGAAAAAAACCCCGAAAAATCGGGAACGTCGGATGATTACTCCCACACCGAAAGTGCCAGCCAGTCAAGCTCTTGCTGCTCCTCACCGGCCATTGGCAGCGCATCTACAGCACCACAGACATCGGGGCTCCGGGCTTTCCCTGACGAACAGGGCTTCGACGCTTACCACCAGCTGCACCTGGGCGCCCATTGGAAAAAAACCCAAGAAAAATCACGAACGTTGGACGATTGCTCCCACACCGAAAGTGCCAGCCAGTCAAGCTCTTGCTGCTCCTCACCGGCCATTGGCAGCGCATCTACAGCACCACAGACATCGGGGCTCCGGGCTTTCCCTGACGAACAGGGCTTCGACGTTTACCACCAGCTGCACCTGGGAGTCCACTCCAAAAAAACCCGAAAAATCACAAACGTCGGACGATTGCTCCCACACCGAAAGTGCCAGCCAGTCAAGCTCTTGCTGCTCCTCACCGGCCATTGGCAGCGCATCTACAGCACCACAGACATCGGGGCTCCGGGCTTTCCCTGACGAACAGGGCTTTGACGTTTACCACCAGCTGCACCTGGGGGGCCCACTGAAAAAAGCCCCGAAAAATCACGAACGTCGGACGATTGCTCCCACACAAAAAGTGCCAGCCAGTCAAGCTCCTGCTGCTCCTCACCGGCCATTGGCAGCGCATCTACAGCACCACAGACATCGGGGCTCTGAGCTTTCCCTGACGAACAGGGCTTCGATATTTACCACCTGCTGCACCTGGGCGCCCACTCGAAAAAACCCCGAAAAATCACGAACGTCGGACGATTGCTCCCACTCCGAAAGTGCCAGCCAGTGAAGCTCCTGCTGCTCCTCACCGGCCATCGGCAGCGCATCTACAGCACCACAGACATCGGGGCTCCGGGCTTTCCCTGACGAACAGGGCTTCGACGCTTACCACCAGCTGCACCTGGGCGCCCATTGGAAAAAAACCCAAGAAAAATCACGAACGTTGGACGGTTGCTCCCACACCAAAATTGCCAGCCAGTCAAGCTCTTGCTGCTCCTCCCCGGCCATTGGCAGCGCATCTACATCACCACAGACATCGGGGCTCCGGGCTTTCCCTGACGAACAGGGCTTCGACCTTTACCACCACCTGCACCTGGGCGCCCATTGGAAAAAAACCCAAGAAAAATCACGAACGTTGGACGATTGCTCCCACACCGAAAGTGCCAGCCAGTCAAGCTCTTGCTGCTCATCACCGGCCATTGGCAGCGCATCTACAGCACCACAGACATCGGGGCTCCACGCTTTCCCTGACGAAAAGGGATTCGACGTTTACCACCAGCTGCACCTGGGAGTCCACTCCAAAAAAACCCGAAAAATCACAAACGTCGGACGATTGCTCCCACACCGAAAGTGCCAGCCAGTCAAGCTCTTGCTGCTCCTCACCGGCCATTGGCAGCGCATCTACAGCACCACAGACATCGGGGCTCCGGGCTTTCCCTGACGAACAGGGCATCGACCTTTACCACCACCTGCACCTGGGCGACCATTGGAAAAAACCCAAGAAAAATCACGAACGTTGGACGATTGCTCCCACACCGAAAGTGCCAGCCAGTCAAGCTCTTGCTGCTCCTCACCGGCCATTGGCAGCGCATCTACAGCACCACAGACATCGGGGCTCCGGGCTTTCCCTGACGAACAGGGCTTTGACGTTTACCACCAGCTGCACCTGGGGGGCCCACTGAAAAAAGCCCCGAAAAATCACGAACGTCGGACGATTGCTCCCACACAAAAAGTGCCAGCCAGTCAAGCTCCTGCTGCTCCTCACCGGCCATTGGCAGCGCATCTACAGCACCACAGACATCGGGGCTCTGAGCTTTCCCTGACGAACAGGGCTTCGATATTTACCACCTGCTGCACCTGGGCGCCCACTGGAAAAAACCCCGAAAAATCACGAACGTCGGACGATTGCCCCCACTCCGAAAGTGCCAGCCAGTGAAGCTCCTGCTGCTCCTCACCGGCCATCGGCAGCGCATCTACAGCACCACAGACATCGGGGCTCCGGGCTTTCCCTGACGAACAGGGCTTCGACGCTTACCACCAGCTGCACCTGGGCGCCCATTGGAAAAAAAGCCAAGAAAAATCACGAACGTTGGACGATTGCTCCCACACCGAAAGTGCCAGCCAGTCAAGCTCTTGCTGCTCCTCACCGGCCATTGGCAGCGCATCTACAGCACCACAGACATCGGGGCTCCGGGCTTTCCCTGACGAACAGGGCTTTGACGTTTACCACCAGCTGCACCTGGGGGGCCCACTGAAAAAAGCCCCGAAAAATCACGAACGTCGGACGATTGCTCCCACACAAAAAGTGCCAGCCAGTCAAGCTCCTGCTGCTCCTCACCGGCCATTGGCAGCGCATCTACAGCACCACAGACATCGGGGCTCTGAGCTTTCCCTGACGAACAGGGCTTCGATATTTACCACCTGCTGCACCTGGGCGCCCACTGGAAAAAACCCCGAAAAATCACGAACGTCGGACGATTGCTCCCACTCCGAAAGTGCCAGCCAGTGAAGCTCCTGCTGCTCCTCACCGGCCATCGGCAGCGCATCTACAGCACCACAGACATCGGGGCTCCGGGCTTTCCCTGACGAACAGGGCTTCGACCTTTACCACCACCTGTGCCTGGGAGTCCACTCCAAAAAAAACCCGGAAAATCACGAATGTCGGACGATTGCTCCCACACCGAAAGTTCCAGCCAGTCAAGCTCTTGCTGCTCATCACCGGCCATTGGCAGCGCATCTACAGCACCACAGACATCGGGGCTCCACGCTTTCCCTGACGAACAGGGCTTCGACGCTTACCACCAGCTGCACCTGGGCGCCCATTGGAAAAAAACCCAAGAAAAATCACGAACGTTGGACGGTTGCTCCCACACCAAAATTGCCAGCCAGTCAAGCTCTTGCTGCTCCTCCCCGGCCCTTGGCAGCGCATCTACAGCACCACAGACATCGGGGCTCCGGGCTTTCCCTGACGAACAGGGCTTCGACGTTTACCACCAGCTGCACCTGGTCGCCCACTCCAGAAAAACCCTAAAAATCACGAACGTCGGACGATTACTCCCACACAAAAAGTGCCAGCCAGTCAAGCTCCTGCTGCTCCTCACCGGCCATTGGCAGCGCATCTACAGCACCACAGACATCGGGGCTCCGGGCTTTCCCTGACGAACAGGGCTTGAACGTTTACCACCAGCTGCACCTGGGGGGCCCACTGAAAGAAACCCCGAAAAATCTGGAACGTCGGATGATTACTCCCACACCGAAAGTGCCAGCCAGACAAGCTCTTGCTGCTCCTCACCGGCCATTGGCAGCGCATCTACAGCACCACAGACATCGGGGCTCCGGGCTTTCCCTGACGAACAGGGCTTCGACGTTTACCACCAGCTGCACCTGGGCGCCCATTGGAAAAAAACCCAAGAACAATCACGAACGTTGGACAATTGCTCCCACACCAAAAGTGCCAGCCAGTCAAGCTCCTGCTGCTCCTCACCAGCCATTGGCAGCGCATCTACAGCACCACAGACATCGGGGCTCTGAGATTTCCCTGACGAACAGGGCTTCGATATTTACCACCTGCTGCACCTGGGTGCCCACTGGAAAAAAACCCCGAAAAATCACGAACGTCGGACGATTGCTCCCACACCGAAAGTGCCAGCCAGTGAAGCTCCTGCTGCTCCTCAGCGGCCATTGGCAGCACATCTACAGCACCACAGACATCGGGGCTCCGGGCTTTCCCTGACGAAAAGGGCTTCGACCTTTACCACCACCTGTGCCTGGGAGTCCACTCCAAAAAAACCCGGAAAATCACGAACGTCGGACGATTGCTCCCACACCGAAAGTTCCAGCCAGTCAAGCTCTTGCTGCTCATCACCGGCCATTGGCAGCGCATCTACAGCACCACAGACATCGGGGCTCCGGGCTTTCCCTGACGAACAGGGCTTCGACGCTTACCACCAGCTGCACCTGGGCGCCCATTGGAAAAAAACCCAAGAAAAATCACGAACGTTGGACGGTTGCTCCCACACCAAAATTGCCAGCCAGTCAAGCTCTTGCTGCTCCTCAGCGGCCATTGGCAGCGCATCTACAGCACCACAGACATAGGGCTCCGGTCTTTCCCTGACGAACAGGGCTTCGACTTTTACCACCAGCTGCGCCTGGGCGCCCACTTAAAAAATCCCAAAAAATCACGAACGTGGGACGATTGCTTCCACACCGAAAGAGCCAGCAACTCAAGCTCTTGCTGCTCATCACCGGCCATTGGCAGCCCATCTACAGCACCACAGACATCGGGGCTCCGGGCTTTCCCTGACTAACAGGGCTTCGATATTTACCACCGGCTGCACCTGGGCGCCCACTGGAAAAAAACCCTGAAAAATCACGAATGTTGGACGATTGCTCCCACACCGAAAGTGCCAGCCAGTCAAGCTCTTGCTGCTCCTCACCGGCCATTGGCAGCGCATCTACAGCACCACAGACATCGGGGCTCCGGGCTTTCCCTGACGAACAGGGCTTCGACGTTTACCACCACCTGCACCTGGGCGCCCATTGGAAAAAAACCCAAGAACAACACGAACGTTGGACAATTGCTCCCACACCGAAAGTGCCAGCCAGTCAAGCTCTTGCTGCTCATCACCGGCCATTGGCAGCGCATCTACAGCACCACAGACATCGGGGCTCCGGGCTTTCCCTGACGAACAGGGCTTCGACGTTTACCACCAGCTGCACCTGGGGGGCCAACTGAAAAAAGCCCCGAAAAATCATGAACGTCGGACGATTGCTCCCACACAAAAAGTGCCAGCCAGTCAAGCTCCTGCTGCTCCTCAGCGGCCATTGGCAGCGCATCTACAGCACCACAGACATCGGGGCTCTGAGCTTTCCCTGACGAACAGGGCTTCGATATTTACCACCTGCTGCACCTGGGTGCCCACTGGAAAAAACCCCGAAAAATCACGAACGTCGGACGATTGCTCCCACACCGAAAGTGCCAGCCAGTGAAGCTCCTGCTGCTCCTCACCGGCCATTGGCAGCACATCTACAGCACCACAGACATCGGGGCTCCGGGCTTTCCCTGACGAACAGGGCTTCGACGTTTACCACCAGCTGCACCTGGGCGCCCACTGAAAAAAACCCCGAAAAATCACGAACGTCGGACGATTGCTCCCACACCGAAAGTGCCAGCCAGTCAAGCTCTTGCTGCTCCTCACCGGCCATTGGCAGCACATCTACAGCACCACAGACATCGGGGCTCCGGGCTTTCCCTGACGAAAAGGGCTTCGACCTTTACCACCACCTGTGCCTGGGAGTCCACTCCAAAAAAACCCGAAAAATCACGAACGTCGGACGATTGGTCCCACACCGAAAGTTCCAGCCAGTCAAGCTCTTGCTGCTCATCACCGGCCATTGGCAGCGCATCTACAGCACCACAGACATCGGGGCTCCGGGCTTTCCCTGACGAACAGGGCTTCGACGCTTACCACCAGCTGCACCTGGGCGCCCATTGGAAAAAAACCCAAGAAAAATCACGAACGTTGGACGGTTGCTCCCACACCAAAATTGCCAGCCAGTCAAGCTCTTGCTGCTCATCACAGGCCATTGGCAGCGCATCTACAGCACCACAGACATCGGGGCTCCACGCTTTCCCTGACGAACAGGGCTTCGACGTTTACCACCAGCTGCACCTGGGGGGCCCACTGAAAAAAACCCCGAAAAATCACGAACGTCAGACGATTGCTCCCACACCAAAAGTGTCAGCCAGACAAGCCCTTGCTGCTCCTCACTGGCCATTGGCAGCGCATCTACAGCACCACAGACATCGGGGCTCCGGGCTTTCCCTGACGAACAGGGCTTCGACGTTTACCACCAGCTGCACCTGGTCGCCCACTCCAGAAAAACCCTAAAAATCACGACCGTCGGACGATTGCTCCCACACAAAAAGTGCCAGCCAGTCAAGCTCCTGCTGCTCCTCACCGGCCATTGGCAGCGCATCTACAGCACCACAGACATCGGGGCTCCGGGCTTTCCCTGACGAAAAGGGATTCGACGTTTACCACCAGCTGCACCTGGGAGTCCACTCCAAAAAAACCCGAAAAATCACAAACGTCGGACGATTGCTCCCACACCGAAAGTGCCAGCCAGTCAAGCTCTTGCTGCTCCTCACCGGCCATTGGCAGCGCATCTACAGCACCACAGACATCGGGGCTCCGGGCTTTCCCTGACGAACAGGGCATCGACCTTTACCACCACCTGCACCTGGGCGACCATTGGAAAAAACCCAAGAAAAATCACGAACGTTGGACGATTGCTCCCACACCGAAAGTGCCAGCCAGTCAAGCTCTTGCTGCTCCTCACCGGCCATTGGCAGCGCATCTACAGCACCACAGACATCGGGGCTCCGGGCTTTCCCTGACGAACAGGGCTTTGACGTTTACCACCAGCTGCACCTGGGGGGCCCACTGAAAAAAGCCCCGAAAAATCACGAACGTCGGACGATTGCTCCCACACAAAAAGTGCCAGCCAGTCAAGCTCCTGCTGCTCCTCACCGGCCATTGGCAGCGCATCTACAGCACCACAGACATCGGGGCTCTGAGCTTTCCCTGACGAACAGGGCTTCGATATTTACCACCTGCTGCACCTGGGCGCCCACTGGAAAAAACCCCGAAAAATCACGAACGTCGGACGATTGCTCCCACTCCGAAAGTGCCAGCCAGTGAAGCTCCTGCTGCTCCTCACCGGCCATCGGCAGCGCATCTACAGCACCACAGACATCGGGGCTCCGGGCTTTCCCTGACGAACAGGGCTTCGACCTTTACCACCACCTGTGCCTGGGAGTCCACTCCAAAAAAAACCCGGAAAATCACGAATGTCGGACGATTGCTCCCACACCGAAAGTTCCAGCCAGTCAAGCTCTTGCTGCTCATCACCGGCCATTGGCAGCGCATCTACAGCACCACAGACATCGGGGCTCCACGCTTTCCCTGACGAACAGGGCTTCGACGCTTACCACCAGCTGCACCTGGGCGCCCATTGGAAAAAAACCCAAGAAAAATCACGAACGTTGGACGGTTGCTCCCACACCAAAATTGCCAGCCAGTCAAGCTCTTGCTGCTCATCACAGGCCATTGGCAGCGCATCTACAGCACCACAGACATCGGGGCTCCGGGCTTTCCCTGACGAACAGGGCTTTGACGTTTACCACCAGCTGCACCTGGGGGGCCCACTGAAAAAAACCCCGAAAAATCACGAACGTCAGACGATTGCTCCCACACCAAAAGTGTCAGCCAGACAAGCCCTTGCTGCTCCTCACTGGCCATTGGCAGCGCATCTACAGCACCACAGACATCGGGGCTCCGGGCTTTCCCTGACGAACAGGGCTTCGACGTTTACCACCAGCTGCACCTGGTCGCCCACTCCAGAAAAACCCTAAAAATCACGAACGTCGGACGATTGCTCCCACACAAAAAGTGCCAGCCAGTCAAGCTCCTGCTGCTCCTCACCGGCCATTGGCAGCGCATCTACAGCACGACAGACATCGGGGCTCCGGGCTTTCCCTGACGAACAGGGCTTGAACGTTTACCACCAGCTGCACCTGGGGGGCCCACTGAAAGAAACCCCGAAAAATCGGGAACGTCGGATGATTACTCCCACACCGAAAGTGCCAGCCAGTCAAGCTCTTGCTGCTCCTCACCGGCCATTGGCAGCGCATCTACAGCACCACAGACATCGGGGCTCCGGGCTTTCCCTGACGAACAGGGCTTCGACGTTTACCACCAGCTGCACCTGGGCCCCCATTGGAAAAAAACCCAAGAAAAATCACGAATGTTGGACAATTGCTCCCACACCGAAAGTGCCAGCCAGTCAAGCTCTTGCTGCTCCTCACCGGCCATTGGCAGCGCATCTACAGCACCACAGACATCGGGGCTCCGGGCTTTCCCTGACGAACAGGGCTTCGACGTTTACCACCAGCTGCACCTGGGCGCCCATTGGAAAAAAACCCAAGAAAAATCACGAATGTTGGACAATTGCTCCCACACCGAAAGTGCCAGCCAGTCAAGCTCTTGCTGCTCCTCACCGGCCATTGGCAGTGCATCTACAGCACCACAGACATCGGGGCTCCGGGCTTTCCCTGACGAACAGGGCTTCGACGTTTACCACCACCTGCACCTGGGCGCCCATTGGAAAAAAACCCAAGAAAAATCACGAACGTTGGACGATTGCTCCCACACAAAAAGTGCCAGCCAGTCAAGCTCTTGCTCCTCCTCACCGGCCATTGGCAGCGCATCTACAGCACCACAGACATCGGGGCTCCGGGCTTTCCCTGACGAACAGGGCTTCGACGTTTACCACCAGCTGCACCTGGGCGCCCACTGAAAAAAACCCCGAAAAATCGGGAACGTCGGATGATTACTCCCACACCGAAAGTGCCAGCCAGTCAAGCTCTTGCTGCTCCTCACCGGCCATTGGCAGCGCATCTACAGCACCACAGACATCGGGGCTCCGGGCTTTCCCTGACGAACAGGGCTTCGACGCTTACCACCAGCTGCACCTGGGCGCCCATTGGAAAAAAACCCAAGAAAAATCACGAACGTTGGACGATTGCTCCCACACCGAAAGTGCCAGCCAGTCAAGCTCTTGCTGCTCCTCACCGGCCATTGGCAGCGCATCTACAGCACCACAGACATCGGGGCTCCGGGCTTTCCCTGACGAACAGGGCTTCGACGTTTACCACCAGCTGCACCTGGGAGTCCACTCCAAAAAAACCCGAAAAATCACAAACGTCGGACGATTGCTCCCACACCGAAAGTGCCAGCCAGTCAAGCTCTTGCTGCTCCTCACCGGCCATTGGCAGCGCATCTACAGCACCACAGACATCGGGGCTCCGGGCTTTCCCTGACGAACAGGGCTTTGACGTTTACCACCAGCTGCACCTGGGGGGCCCACTGAAAAAAGCCCCGAAAAATCACGAACGTCGGACGATTGCTCCCACACAAAAAGTGCCAGCCAGTCAAGCTCCTGCTGCTCCTCACCGGCCATTGGCAGCGCATCTACAGCACCACAGACATCGGGGCTCTGAGCTTTCCCTGACGAACAGGGCTTCGATATTTACCACCTGCTGCACCTGGGCGCCCACTCGAAAAAACCCCGAAAAATCACGAACGTCGGACGATTGCTCCCACTCCGAAAGTGCCAGCCAGTGAAGCTCCTGCTGCTCCTCACCGGCCATCGGCAGCGCATCTACAGCACCACAGACATCGGGGCTCCGGGCTTTCCCTGACGAACAGGGCTTCGACGCTTACCACCAGCTGCACCTGGGCGCCCATTGGAAAAAAACCCAAGAAAAATCACGAACGTTGGACGGTTGCTCCCACACCAAAATTGCCAGCCAGTCAAGCTCTTGCTGCTCCTCCCCGGCCATTGGCAGCGCATCTACATCACCACAGACATCGGGGCTCCGGGCTTTCCCTGACGAACAGGGCTTCGACCTTTACCAGCACCTGCACCTGGGCGCCCATTGGAAAAAAACCCAAGAAAAATCACGAACGTTGGACGATTGCTCCCACACCGAAAGTGCCAGCCAGTCAAGCTCTTGCTGCTCATCACCGGCCATTGGCAGCGCATCTACAGCACCACAGACATCGGGGCTCCGGGCTTTCCCTGACGAACAGGGCTTTGACGTTTACCACCAGCTGCACCTGGGGGGCCCACTGAAAAAAGCCCCGAAAAATCACGAACGTCGGACGATTGCTCCCACACTGAAAGTGCCAGCCAGTCAAGCTCCTGCTGCTCCTCCCCGGCCATTGGCAGTGCATCTACAGCACCACACACATCGGGGCTCCGGGCTTTCCCTGACGAACAGGGCTTCGACGTTTACCACCAGCTGCACCTGGGGGGCCCACTGAAAAAAACCCCAAAAAATCATGAACGTCGGACGATTGCTCCGACACTGAAACTGTCGTCCAGTCAAGCTCTTGCTGCTCCTCACGGGCCATTGGCAGCGCATCTACAGCACCACAGACATCGGGGCTCCGGGCTCTCCCTGACAAACAGCGCTTCGACGTTTACCACCAGCTGCACCTGGTCGCCCACTCCAAAAAAACCCAAAAATCATGAACGTCGGACGATTGCTCCCACATTAAAATTGCCAGCTAGTCAAGCTCTTGCTGCTCCTCACCGGCCATTGGCAGCGCATCTACAGCACCACAAACATCGGGGCTCCGGGCTTTCCCTGACGAACAGGGCTTCGACCTTTACCACCACCTGCACCTGGGGGGCCCACTGAAAAAAACCCCGAAAAATCATGAACGTCGGACAATTGCTCGCACACAAAAAGTTCCAGCCAGTCAAGCTCTTGCTGCTCCTCCCCGGCCATTGGCAGCGCATCTACAGCACCACAGACATCAGGGCTCCGGGCTTTCCCTGACGAACAGGGCTTCGACGTTTACCACCAGCTGCACCTGGGGGGCCCACTGAAAAAAACCCCAATAAATAATGAACGTCGGACGATTGCTCCCACACTGAAAGTGCCAGCCAGTCAAGCTCTTGCTGCTCCTCACCGGCCATTGGCAGCGCATCTACAGCACCACAGACATCGGGGCTTCGGGCATTCCCTGACAAACAGGGCTTTGACGTTTTCCACCACCTGCACCTGGGCGCCCATTGGAAAAAAACCCAAGAAAAATCACGAACGTTGGACGATTACTCCCACACCGAAAGTGCCAGCCAGTCAAGCTCTTGCTGCTCCTCACCGGCCATTGGCAGCGCATCTACAGCACCACAGACATCGGGGCTCCGGTCTTTCTGTGACGAACAGGGCTTCGACCTTTACCACCACCTGCACCTGAGCGCCCATTGGAAAAAAACCCAAGAAAAATCACGAACGTCGGACGATTGCTCCCACACCAAAAGTGGCAGCCAGTCAAGCTCTGGCTGCTCCTCACCGGCCATTGGCAGCGCATCTACAGCACCACAGACATCAGGGCTCCGGGCTTTCCCTGACGAACAGGGCTTCGACGTTTACCACCAGCTGCACCTGGGGGGCCCACTGAAAAAAACCCCGAAAAATCATGAACGTCGGACGATTGCTCCCACACTGAAAGTGCCAGCCAGTCAAGCTCTAGCTGCTCCTCCCCGGCCATTTGCAGCGCATCTCCAGCACCACAGACATCGGGGCTCCGGGCTTTCCCTGACGAACAGGGCTTCGACGTTTACCACCAGCTGCACCTGGGCACCCACTGGAAAAAAACCCCGAAAAATCATGAACGTGGGACGATTGCTCCCACACCGAAAGTGTCGTCCAGTCAAGCTCTTGCTGCTCCTCACAGGCCATTGGCAGCGCATCTACAGCACCACAGACATCGGGGCTCCGGGCTTTCCCTGACAAACAGGGCTTCGACGTTTACCACCAGCTGCGCCTGGGCGCCCACTTAAAAAATCCCAAAAAATCACGAATGTCGGACGATTGCTCCCACACCGAAAGTGCCAACAACTCAAGCTCTTGCTGCTCCTCACGGGCCATTGGCAGCGCATCTACAGCACCACAGACATCGGGGCTCCGGGCATTCCCTGACAAACAGGGCTTCGACGTTTACCACCACCTGCACCTGGGTGCCCATTGGAAAAAAACCCAAGAAAAATCACGAACGTTGGACGATTACTCCCACACCGAAATTGCCAGCCAGTCAAGCTCTTGCTGCTCATCACCGGCCATTGGCAGCGCATCTACAGCACCACAGACATCGGGGCTCCGGGCTTTCCCTGACAAACAGGGCTTCGACGTTTACCACCAGCTGCACCTGGGGGGCCCACTGAAAAAAACCCCGAAAAATCACGAACGTCGGACGATTGCTCCCACACCGAAAGTGTCATCCAGTCAAGCTTCTGCTGCTCATCACCGGCCATTGGCAGCGCATCTACAGCACCACAGACATCGGGGCCCCGGGCTTTCCCTGACGAACAGGGCTTCGACGTTTACCACCAGCTGCACCTGGGGGCCCCACTGAAAAAAACCCCGAAAAAGCATGAACGTTGGACGATTGCTCCGACACCGAAAGTGCCAGCCAGTGAAGCTCTTGCTGCTACTCCCCGGCCATTGGCAGCGCATCTACAGCACCACAGACATCGGGGCTCCGGGCTTTCCCTGACGAACAGGGCTTCGACTTTTACCACCACCTGCACCTGGGAGTCCACTCCAAAAAAAACCCAAAAAATCACAAACGTCGGACGATTGCTCCCACACCGAAAGTGCCAGCCAGTCAAGCTCTTGCTGCTCCTCACCGGCCATTGGCAGCGCATCTACAGCACCACAGACATCGGGGCTCCGGGCTTTCCCTGACGAACAGGGCTTCGACGTTTACCACCAGCTGCACCTGGGGGGCCCACTGAAAAAAACCCCAATAAATCATGAACGTCGGACGATTGCTCCCACACCGAAAGTGCCAGCCAGACAAGCTCTTGCTGCTCCTCCCCGGCCATTTGCAGCGCATCTACAGCACCACAGACATCGGGGCTCCGGGCTTTCCCTGACGAACAGGGCTTCGACGTTTACCACCAGCTGCACCTGGGCACCCACTGGAAAAAAACCCCGAAAAATCACGAACGTCGGACGATTGCTCCCACACTGAAAGTGTCGTCCAGTCAAGCTCTTGCTGCTCCTCACGGGCCATTGGCAGCGCATCTACAGCACCACAGACATCGGGGCTCCGGGCTTTCCCTGACGAACAGGGCTTCGACGTTTACCACCAGCTGCGCCTGGGCGCCCACTTAAAAAATCCCAAAAAATCACGAATGTCGGACGATTGCTCCCACACCGAAAGTGCCAACAACTCAAGCTCTTGCTGCTCCTCACCGGCCATTGGCAGCGCATCTACAGCACCACAGACATCGGGGCTCCGGGCTTTCCCTGACGAACATGGCTTTGACTTTTACCACCACCTGCACCTGGGAGGCCCACTGAAAAAAACCCCGAAAAATCATGAACGTCGGACGATTGCTCCCACACCGAGATTGCCAGCCAGTCAAGCTCTTGCTGCTCCTCACCGGCCATTTGCAGCGCATCTACAGCACCACAGACATCGGGGCTCCGGGCTTTCCCTGACGAACAGGGCTTCGACGTTTACCACCAGCTGCACCTGGGCACCCGCTGGAAAAAAACCCCGAAAAATCACGAACGTCGGACGATTGCTCCCACACTGAAACTGTCGTCCAGTCAAGCTCTTGCTGCTCCTCACGGGCCATTGGCAGCGCATCTACAGCACCACAGACATCGGGGCTCCGGGCTCTCCATGACAAACAGCGCTTCGACGTTTACCACCAGCTGCACCTGGTCGCCCACTCCAAAAAAACCCAAAAATCATGAACGTCGGACGATTGCTCCCACATTGAAATTGCCAGCTAGTCAAGCTCTTGCTGCTCATCACCGGCCATTGGCAGCGCATCTACAGCACCACAAACATCGGGGCTCCGGGCTTTCCCTGACGAACAGGGCTTCGACCTTTACCACCACCTGCACCTGGGGGGCCCACTGAAAAAAACCCCGAAAAATCATGAACGTCGGACAATTGCTCGCACACAAAAAGTTCCAGCCAGTCAAGCTCTTGCTGCTCCTCCCCGGCCATTGGCAGCGCATCTACAGCACCACAGACATCGGGGCTCCGGGCTTTCCCTGACGAACAGGGCTTTGACGTTTACCACCAGCTGCACCTGGGGGGCCCACTGAAAAAAACCCCAATAAATAATGAACGTCGGACGATTGCTCCCACACTGAAAGTGCCAGCCAGTCAAGCTCTTGCTGCTCCTCACCGGCCATTGGCAGCGCATCTACAGCACCACAGACATCGGGGCTTCGGGCATTCCCTGACAAACAGGGCTTCGACGTTTTCCACCACCTGCACCTGGGCGCCCATTGGAAAAAAACCCAAGAAAAATCACGAACGTTGGACGATTACTCCCACACCGAAATTGCCAGCCAGTCAAGCTCTTGCTGCTCATCACCAGCCATTGGCAGCGCATCTACAGCACCACAGACATCGGGGCTCCGGGCTTTCCCTGACAAACAGGGCTTCGACGTTTACCACCAGCTGCACCTGGGGGGCCCACTGAAAAAAACCCCGAAAAATCACGAACGTCGGACGATTGCTCCCACACCGAAAGTGTCATCCAGTCAAGCTCTTGCTGCTCCTCACCGGCCATTGGCAGCGCATCTACAGCACCACAGACATCGGGGCTCCGGTCTTTCCCTGACGAACAGGGTTCGACATTTACCACCAGCTGCACCTGGGCGCCACTTAAAAAATCCCAAAAAATCACGAATGTCGGACGATTGCTCCCACACCGAAAGTGCCAGCCAGTCAAGCTCTTGCTGCTCCTCACCGGCCATTGGCAGCGCATCTACAGCACCACAGACATCGGGGCTCCGGTCTTTCTGTGACGAACAGGGCTTCGACCTTTACCACCACCTGCACCTGGGCGCCCATTGGAAAAAAACCCAAGAAAAATCACGAACGTCGGACGATTGCTCCCACACCAAAAGTGCCAGCCAGTCAAGCTCTTGCTGTTCCTCACCGGCCATTGGCAGCGCATCTACAGCACCACAGACATCAGGGCTCCGGGCTTTCCCTGACGAACAGGGCTTCGACGTTTACCACCAGCTGCACCTGGGGGGCCCACTGAAATAAACCCCGAAAAATCATGAACGTCGGACGATTGCTCCCACACTGAAAGTGCCAGCCAGTCAAGCTCTTGCTGCTCCTCCCCTGCCATTTGCAGCGCATCTACAGCACCACAGACATCGGGGCTCCGGGCTTTCCCTGACGAACAGGGCTTCGACGTTTACCACCAGCTGCACCTGGGCACCCACTGGAAAAAAACCCCGAAAAATCACGAACGTGGGACGATTGCTCCCACACTGAAAGTGTCGTCCAGTCAAGCACTGGCTGCTCCTCACCGGCCATTGGCAGCGCATCTACAGCACCACAGACATCAGGGCTCCGGGCTTTCCCTGACGAACAGGGCTTCGACGTTTACCACCAGCTGCACCTGGGGGGCCCACTGAAAAAAACCCCGAAAAATCATGAACGTCGGACGATTGCTCCCACACTGAAAGTGCCAGCCAGTCAAGCTCTTGCTGCTCCACCCCGGCCACTTGCAGCGCATCTACAGCACCACAGACATCAGGGCTCCGGGCTTTCCCTGACGAACAGGGCTTCGACGTTTACCACCAGCTGCACCTGGGCACCCACTGGAAAAAAACCCCGAAAAATCACGAACGTGGGACGATTGCTCCCATACTGAAAGTGTCATCCAGTCAAGCTCTTGCTGCTCCTCACGGGCCATTGGCAGCGCACCTACAGCACCACAGACATCGGGGCTCCGGGCTTTCCCTGACGAACAGGGCTTCGACGTTTACCACCAGCTGCGCCTGCCGCCCACTTAAAAAATCCCAAAAAATCACGAATGTCGGACGATTGCTCCCACACCGAAAGTGCCAACAACTCAAGCTCTTGCTGCTCCTCACGGGCCATTGGCAGCGCATCTACAGCACCACAGACTTCGGGGCTCCGGGCATTCCCTGACAAACAGGGCTTCGACGTTTTCCACCACCTGCACCTGGGCGCTCATTGGAAAAAAAACCCAAGAAAAATCACGAACGTTGGACGATTGCTCCCACACAAGAAGTGCCAGCCAGTCAAGCTCCTGCTGCTCCTCAGCGGCCATTGGCAGCGCATCTACAGCACCACAGACATAGGGGCTCCGGGCTTTCCCTCACGAACAGGGCTTCGACGTTTACCACCAGCTGCGTCTGGGCGCCCACTCCAAAAAAACCCGAAAAATCACGAACGTCGGACGATTGCTCCCACACCGAAAGTGCCAGCCAGTCAAGCTCTTGCTGCTCCTCACCGGCCATTGGCAGCGCATCTACAGCACCACAGACATCGGGGCTCCGGGCTTTCCCTGACGAACAGGGATTCGACGTTTACCACCAGCTGCACCTGGGCGCCCAGTGGAAAAAAACCCAAGAAAATCACGAACGTTGGATGATTGCTCCCACACCGAAAGTGCCAGCAACTCAATCTCTTGCTGCTCCTCACCGGCCATTGGCAGCGCATCTACAGCACCACAGACATCGGGGCTCCGGGCTTTCCCTGACGAACAGGGCTTCGACGTTTACCACCACCTGCACCTGGGCGCCCATTGGAAAAAAACCCAAGAAAAATCACGAACGTTGGACGATTGCTCCCACACCGAAAGTGCCAGCAACTCAAGCTCTTGCTGCTCCTCACCGGCCATTGGCAGCCCATCTACAGCACCACAGACACTGGGGCTCCGGGCTTTCCCTGACGAACAGGGCTTCGACGTTTACCACCAGCTGCACCTGGGCGCCCACTGCAAAAAAACCCAAAAAATCACGAACGTCGGACGATTGCTCCCACACCGAAAGTGCCAGCCAGTCAAGCTCCTGCTGCTCCTCAGCGGCCATTGGCAGCGCATCTACAGCACCACAGACATCGGGGCTCCGGGCTTTCCCTGACGAACAGGGCTTCGACGTTTACCACCAGCTGCACCTGGTCGCCCACTCCAGAAAAACCCGAAAAATCACGAACGTCGGACGATTGCTCCCACACCGAAAGTGCCAGCCAGTCAAGCTCTTGCTGCTCCTCCCCAGCCATTGGCAGCGCATCTACAGCACCACAGACATCGGGGCTCCGGGCTTTCCCTGACGAACAGGGCTTCGACGTTTACCACCAGCTGCGCCTGGGCGCCCACTAAAAAAAACCCCGAAAAATCACGAACGTCGGACGATTGCTCCCACACCGAAAGTGCCAGCCAGTCAAGCTCTTGCTGCTCATCACCGGCCATTGGTAGCCCATCTACAGCACCACAGACATCGGGGCTCCGGGCTTTCCCTGACGAACAGGGATTCGACGTTTACCACCACCTGCACCTGGGCACCCACTCCAAAAAAACCCGAAAAATCACGAACGTCGGACGATTGCTCCCACACCGAAAGTGCCAGCCAGTCAAGCTGTTGCTGCTCCCCACCGGCCATTGGCAGCGCATCTACAGCACCACAGACATCGGGGCTCCGGGCTTTCCCTGACGAACAGGGCTTTGACGTTTACCACCGGCTGCACCTGGTCGCACACTCCAAAAAAACCCGAAAAATCACGAACGTCGGACGATTGCTCCCACACCGAAAGTGCCAGCCAGTCAAGCTCTTGCTGCTCCTCACCGGCCATTGGCAGCGCATCTACAGCACCACAGACATCGGGGCTCCGGGCTTTCCCTGACGAACAGGGCTTCGACGTTTACCACCAGCTGCACCTGGGGGGCCCACTGAAAAAAACCCCGAAAAATCATGAACGTCGGACGATTGCTCCCACACTGAAAGTGCCAGCCAGTCAAGCTCTTGCTGCTCCTCACCGGCCATTGGCAGTGCATCTACAGCACCACAGACATCGGGGCTCCGGGCTTTCCCTGACGAACAGGGCTTCGACGTTTACCACCACCTGCACCTGGGCGCCCATTGGAAATAAACCCGAAAAATCACGAACGTCGGACGATTGCTCCCACGCAAAAAGTGCCAGCCAGTCAAGCTCCTGCTGCTCCTCACCGGCCATCAGCAGCGCATCTACAGCACCACAGACATCAGGGCTCCGGGCTTTCCCTGACGAACAGGGCTTCGACGTTTACCACCAGGAGCACCTGGGCACCCACAGGAAAAAAACCCCGAAAAATCACGAACGTCGGACGATTGCTCCCACACCGAAAGCGCCAGCCAGACAAGCTCTTGCTGCTCCTCAGCGGCCATTGGCAGCGCATCTACAGCACCACAGACATCGGGGCTCCGGGCTTTCCCTGACGAACAGGGCTTCGACCTTTACCACCAGCTGCACCTGGGGGGCCTACTGAAAAAAACCCCGAAAAATCATGAACGTCGGACGATTGCTCCCACACCGAATGTGCCAGCCAGTCAAGCTTCTGCTGCTCATCACCGGCCATTGGCAGCGCATCTACAGCACCACACACATAGGGGCTCCGGTCTTTCCCTGACGAACAGGGCTTCGACGTTTACCACCAGCTGCGCCTGGGCGCCAACTTAAAAAATCCCAAAAAATCACGAATGTCGGACGATTGCTCCCACACCGAAAGTGCCAACAACTCAAGCTCTTGCTGCTCCTCCCCGGCCATTGGCAGTGCATCTACAGCACCACACACATCGGGGCTCCGGGCTTTCCCTGACGAACAGGGCTTCGACGTTTACCACCAGTTGCACCTGGGGGGCCCACTGAAAAAAACCCCAAAAAATCATGAACGTCGGACGATTGCTCCCACACTGAAACTGTCGTCCAGTCAAGCTCTTGCTGCTCCTCACTGGCCATTGGCAGCGCATCTACAGCACCACAGACATCGGGGCTCCGGGCTCTCCCTGACAAACAGCGCTTCGACGTTTACCACCAGCTGCACCTGGTCGCCCACTCCAAAAAAACCCAAAAATCATGAACGTCGGACGATTGCTCCCACATTGAAATTGCCAGCTAGTCAAGCTCTTGCTGCTCATCACCGGTTATTGGCAGCGCATCTACAGCACCACAAACATCGGGGCTCCGGGCTTTCCCTGACGAACAGGGCTTCGACCTTTACCACCACCTGCACCTGGGGGGCCCACTGAAAAAAACCCCGAAAAATCATGAACGTCGGACAATTGCTCGCACACAAAAAGTTCCAGCCAGTCAAGCTCTTGCTGCTCCTCCCCGGCCATTGGCAGCGCATCTACAGCACCACAGACATCGGGGCTCCGGGCTTTCCCTGACGAACAGGGCTTCGACGTTTACCACCAGCTGCACCTGGGGGGCCCACTGAAAAAAACCCCAATAAATAATGAACGTCGGACGATTGCTCCCACACTGAAAGTGCCAGCCAGTCAAGCTCTTGCTGCTCCTCACCGGCCATTGGCAGCGCATCTACAGCACCACAGACATCGGGGCTTCGGGCATTCCCTGACAAACAGGGCTTCGACATTTTCCACCACCTGCACCTGGGCGCCCATTGGAAAAAAACCCAAGAAAAATCACGAACGTTGGACGATTACTCCCACACCGAAATTGCCAGCCAGTCAAGCTCTTGCTGCTCATCACCGGCCATTGGCAGCGCATCTACAGCACCACAGACATCGGGGCTCCGGGCTTTCCCTGACAAACAGGGCTTCGACGTTTACCACCAGCTGCACCTGGGGGGCCCACTGAAAAAAACCCCAATAAATCATGAACGTCGGACGATTGCTCCCACACCGAAAGTGTCATCCAGTCAAGCTCTTGCTGCTCCTCACCGGCCATTGGCAGCGCATCTACAGCACCACAGACATCGGGGCTCCGGTCTTTCCCTGACGAACAGGGTTCGACATTTACCACCAGCTGCACCTGGGCGCCACTTAAAAAATCCCAAAAAATCACGAATGTCGGACGATTGCTCCCACACCGAAAGTGCCAACAACTCAAGCTCTTGCTGCTCCTCACCGGCCATTGGCAGCGCATCTACAGCACCACAGACATCGGGGCTCCGGGCTTTCTGTGACGAACAGGGCTTCGACCTTTACCACCACCTGCACCTGGGCGCCCATTGGAAAAAAACCCAAGAAAAATCACGAACGTCGGACGATTGCTCCCACACCAAAAGTGCCAGCCAGTCAAGCTCTTGCTGCTCCTCACCGGCCATTGGCAGCGCATCTACAGCACCACAGACATCAGGGCTCCGGGCTTTCCCTGACGAACAGGGCTTCGACGTTTACCACCAGCTGCACCTGGGGGGCCCACTGAAAAAAACCCCGAAAAATCATGAACGTCGGACGATTGCTCCCACACTGAAAGTGCCAGCCAGTCAAGCTCTTGCTGCTCCTCCCCGGCCATTTGCAGCGCATCTACAGCACCACAGACATCGGGGCTCCGGGCTTTCCCTGACGAACAGGGCTTCGACGTTTACCACCAGCTGCACCTGGGCACCCACTGGAAAAAAACCCCGAAAAATCACGAACGTGGGACGATTGCTCCCACACTGAAAGTGTCGTCCAGTCAAGCTCTGGCTGCTCCTCACCGGCCATTGGCAGCGCATCTACAGCACCACAGACATCGGGGCTACGGGCTTTCCCTGACGAACAGGGCTTCGACGTTTACCACCAGCTGCACCTGGGGGGCCCACTGAAAAAAACCCCGAAAAATCATGAACGTCGGACGATTGCTCCCACACTGAAAGTGCCAGCCAGTCAAGCTCTAGCTGCTCCTCCCCGGCCATTGGCAGCGCATCTACAGCACCACAGACATCGGGGCTCCGGGCTTTCCCTGACGAACAGGGCTTCGACGCTTACCACCAGCTGCACCTGGGCACCCACTGGAAAAAAACCCCGAAAAATCACGAACGTGGGACGATTGCTCCCACACCGAAAGTGTCGTCCAGTCAAGCTCTTGCTGCTCCTCACGGGCCATTGGCAGCGCATCTACAGCACCACAGACATCGGGGCTCCGGGCTTTCCCTGGCAAACAGGGCTTCGACGTTTACCACCAGCTGCGCCTGGGCGCCCACTTAAAAAATCCCAAAAAATCACGAATGTCGGACGATTGCTCCCACACCGAAAGTGCCAACAACTCAAGCTCTTGCTGCTCCTCACGGGCCATTGGCAGCGCATCTACAGCACCACAGACATCGGGGCTCCGGGCATTCCCTGACAAACAGGGCTTCGACGTTTTCCACCACCTGCACCTGGGTGCCCATTGGAAAAAAACCCAAGAAAAATCACGAACGTTGGACGATTACTCCCACACCGAAATTGCCAGCCAGTCAAGCTCTTGCTGCTCATCACCGGCCATTGGCAGCGCATCTACAGCACCACAGACATCGGGGCTCCGGGCTTTCCCTGACAAACAGGGCTTCGACATTTACCACCAGCTGCACCTGGGGGGCCCACTGAAAAAAACCCCGAAAAATCACGAACGTCGGACGATTGCTCCCACACCGAAAGTGTCATCCAGTCAAGCTTCTGCTGCTCATCACCGGCCATTGGCAGCGAATCTACAGCACCACAGACATCGGGGCCCCGGGCTTTCCCTGACGAACAGGGCTTCGACGTTTACCACCAGCTGCACCTGGGGGCCCCACTGAAAAAAACCCCGAAAAAGCATGAACGTTGGACGATTGCTCCCACACCGAAAGTGCCAGCCAGTCAAGCTCTTGCTGCTCCTCACCGGCCATTGGCAGCGCATCTACAGCACCACAGACATCGGGGCTCCGGGCTTTCCCTGACGAACAGGGCTTCGACGTTTACCACCAGCTGCACCTGGGGGGCCCACTGAAAAAAAACCCGAAAAATCATGAACGTCGGACGATTGCTCCCACACAAAAAGTTCCAGCCAGTCAAGCTCTTGCTGCTCCTCCCCGGCCATTGGCAGCGCATCTACAGCACCACAGACATCGGGGCTCCGGGCTTTCCCTGACGAACAGGGCTTCGACGTTTACCACCAGCTGCACCTGGGGGGCCCACTGAAAAAAACCCCAATAAATCATGAACGTCGGACGATTGCTCCCACACCGAAAGTGCCAGCCAGACAAGCTCTTGCTGCTCCTCCCCGGCCATTGGCAGCGCATCTACAGCACCACAGACATCGGGGCTCCGGGCTTTCTGTGACGAACAGGGCTTCGACGTTTACCACCAGCTGCACCTTGGCGCACATTGGAAAAAAACCCAAGAAAAATCACGAACGTCAGACGATTGCTCCCACACCTAAAGTGCCAGCCAGTCAAGCTCTTGCTGCTCCTCACCGGCCATTGGCAGCGCATCTACAGCACCACAGACATCGGGGCTCCGGGCTTTCCCTGACGAACAGGGCTTCGACCTTTACCACCACCTGCACCTGGGGGGCCCACTGAAAAAAACCCCGAAAAATCATGAACGTCGGACGATTGCTCCCACACGGAATGTGCCAGCCAGTCAAGCTTCTGCTGCTCCTCACCGGCCATTGGCAGCGCATCTACAGCACCACAGACATCGGGGCTCCGGGCTTTCCCTGACGAACAGGGCTTCGACGTTTACCACCAGCTGCACCTGGGGGCCCCACTGAAAAAAACCCCGAAAAAACATGAACGTCCGACGATTGCTCCGACACCGAAAGTGCCAGCCAGTCAAGCTCTTGCTGCTCCTCCCCGGCCATTTGCAGCGCATCTACAGCACCACAGACATCGGGGCTCCGGGCTTTCCCTGACGAACAGGGCTTCGACGTTTACCACCAGCTGCACCTGGGCACCCGCTGGAAAAAAACCCCGAAAAATCACGAACGTCGGACGATTGCTCCCACACTGAAACTGTCGTCCAGTCAAGCTCTTGCTGCTCCTCACGGGCCATTGGCAGCGCATCTACAGCACCACAGACATCGGGGCTCCGGGCTCTCCCTGACAAACAGCGCTTCGACGTTTACCACCAGCTGCACCTGGTCGCCCACTCCAAAAAAACCCAAAAATCATGAACGTCGGACGATTGCTCCCACATTGAAATTGCCAGCTAGTCAAGCTCTTGATGCTCATCACCGGCCATTGGCAGCGCATCTACAGCACCACAAACATCGGGGCTCCGGGCTTTCCCTGACGAACAGGGCTTCGACCTTTACCACCACCTGCACCTGGGGGGCCCACTGAAAAAAACCCCGAAAAATCATGAACGTCGGACAATTGCTCGCACACAAAAAGTTCCAGCCAGTCAAGCTCTTGCTGCTCCTCACCGGCCATTGGCAGCGCATCTACAGCACCACAGACATCGGGGCTCCGGGCTTTCCCTGACGAACAGGGCTTCGACGTTTACCACCAGCTGCACCTGGGGGGCCCACTGAAAAAAACCCCAATAAATAATGAACGTCGGACGATTGCTCCCACACTGAAAGTGCCAGCCAGTCAAGCTCTTGCTGCTCCTCACCGGCCATTGGCAGCGCATCTACAGCACCACAGACATCGGGGCTTCGGGCATTCCCTGACAAACAGGGCTTCGACGTTTTCCACCACCTGCACCTGGGCGCCCATTGGAAAAAAAACCAAGAAAAATCACGAACGTTGGACGATTACTCCCACACCGAAATTGCCAGCCAGTCAAGCTCTTGCTGCTCATCACCGGCCATTGGCAGCGCATCTACAGCACCACAGACATCGGGGCTCCGGGCTTTCCCTGACAAACAGGGCTTCGACGTTTACCACCAGCTGCACCTGGGGGGCCCACTGAAAAAAACCCCGAAAAATCACGAACGTCGGACGATTGCTCCCACACCGAAAGTGTCATCCAGTCAAGCTCTTGCTGCTCCTCACCGGCCATTGGCAGTGCATCTACAGCACCACAGACATCGGGGCTCCGGTCTTTCCCTGACGAACAGGGTTCGACATTTACCACCAGCTGCACCTGGGCGCCACTTAAAAAATCCCGAAAAATCACGAATGTCGGACGATTGCTCCCACACCGAAAGTGCCAGCCAGTCAAGCTCTTGCTGCTCCTCACCGGCCATTGGCAGCGCATCTACAGCACCACAGACATCGGGGCTCCGGTCTTTCTGTGACGAACAGGGCTTCGACCTTTACCACCACCTGCACCTGGGCGCCCATTGGAAAAAAACCCAAGAAAAATCACGAACGTCGGACGATTGCTCCCACACCAAAAGTGCCAGCCAGTCAAGCTCTTGCTGCTCCTCACCGGCCATTGGCAGCGCATCTACAGCACCACAGACATCAGGGCTCCGGGCTTTCCCTGACGAACAGGGCTTCGACGTTTACCACCAGCTGCACCTGGGGGGCCCACTGAAAAAAACCCCGAAAAATCATGAACGTCGGACGATTGCTCCCACACTGAAAGTGCCAGCCAGTCAAGCTCTTGCTGCTCCTCCCCGGCCATTTGCAGCGCATCTACAGCACCACAGACATCGGGGCTCCGGGCTTTCCCTGACGAACAGGGCTTCGACGTTTACCACCAGCTGCACCTGGGCACCCACTGGAAAAAAACCCCGAAAAATCACGAACGTGGGACGATTGCTCCCACACTGAATGTGTCGTCCAGTCAAGCTCTGGCTGCTCCTCACCGGCCATTGGCAGCGCATCTACAGCACCACAGACATCAGGGCTCCGGGCTTTCCCTGACGAACAGGGCTTCGACGTTTACCACCAGCTGCACCTGGGGGGCCCACTGAAAAAAACCCCGAAAAATCATGAACGTCGGACGATTGCTCCCACACTGAAAGTGCCAGCCAGTCAAGCTCTTGCTGCTCCTCCCCGGCCATTTGCAGCGCATCTACAGCACCACAGACATCGGGGCTCCGGGCTTTCCCTGACGAACAGGGCTTCGACGTTTACCACCAGCTGCACCTGGGCACCCACTGGAAAAAAACCCCGAAAAATCACGAACGTGGGACGATTGCTCCCACACTGAAAGTGTCGTCCAGTCAAGCTCTTGCTGCTCCTCACGGGCCATTGGCAGCGCATCTACAGCACCACAGACATCGGGGCTCCGGGCTTTCCCTGACGAACAGGGCTTCGACGTTTACCACCAGCTGCACCTGGGCGCCCACTTAAAAAATCCCAAAAAATCACGAATGTCGGACGATTGCTCCCACACCGAAAGTGCCAACAACTCAAGCTCTTGCTGCTCCTCACGGGCCATTGGCAGCGCATCTACAGCACCACAGACTTCGGGGCTCCGGGCATTCCCTGACAAACAGGGCTTCGACGTTTTCCACCACCTGCACCTGGGCGCCCATTTGAAAAAAACCCAAGAAAAATCACGAACGTTGGACGATTGCTCCCACACAAGAAGTGCCAGCCAGTCAAGCTCCTGCTGCTCCTCAGCGGCCATTGGCAGCGCATCTACAGCACCACAGACATCGGGGCTCCGGGCTTTCCCTCACGAACAGGGCTTCGACGTTTACCACCAGCTGCGTCTGGGCGCCCACTCCAAAAAAACCCGAAAAATCACGAACGTCGGACGATTGCTCCCACACCGAAAGTGCCAGCCAGTCAAGCTCTTGCTGCTCCTCACCGGCCATTGGCAGCGCATCTACAGCACCACAGACATCGGGGCTCCGGGCTTTCCCTGACGAACAGGGATTCGACGTTTACCACCAGCTGCACCTGGGCGCCCAGTGGAAAAAAACCCAAGAAAAATCACGAACGTCGGACGATTGCTCCCACACCAAAAGTGCCAGCAACTCAAGCTCTTGCTGCTCCTCACCGGCCATTGGCAGCGCATCTACAGCACCACAGACATCGGGGCTCCGGGCTTTCCCTGACGAACAGGGCTTCGACGTTTACCACCACCTGCACCTGGGCGCCCATTGGAAAAAAACCCAAGAAAAATCACGAACGTTGGACGATTCCTCCCACACCGAAAGTGCCAGCAACTCAAGCTCTTGCTGCTCCTCACCGGCCATTGGCAGCCCATCTACAGCACCACAGACACTGGGGCTCCGGGCTTTCCCTGACGAACAGGGCTTCGACGTTTACCACCAGCTGCACCTGGGCGCCCACTGCAAAAAAACCCAAAAAATCACGAACGTCGGACGATTGCTCCCACACCGAAAGTGCCAGCCAGTCAAGCTCCTGCTGCTCCTCAGCGGCCATTGGCAGCGCATCTACAGCACCACAGACATCGGGGCTCCGGGCTTTCCCTGACGAACAGGGCTTCGACGTTTACCACCAGCTGCACCTGGTCGCCCACTCCAGAAAAACCCGAAAAATCACGAACGTCGGACGATTGCTCCCACACCAAAAGTGCCAGCCAGTCAAGCTCTTGCTGCTCCTCCCCAGCCATTGGCAGCGCATCTACAGCACCACAGACATCGGGGCTCCGGGCTTTCCCTGACGAACAGGGCTTCGACGTTTACCACCAGCTGCGCCTGGGCGCCCACTAAAAAAAACCCCGAAAAATCACGAACGTCGGACGATTGCTCCCACACCGAAAGTGCCAGCCAGTCAAGCTCTTGCTGCTCATCACCGGCCATTGGTAGCCCATCTACAGCACCACAGACATCGGGGCTCCGGGCTTTCCCTGACGAACAGGGATTCGACGTTTACCACCAGCTGCACCTGGGCACCCACTCCAAAAAAACCCGAAAAATCACGAACGTCGGACGATTGCTCCCACACCGAAAGTGCCAGCCAGTCAAGCTCTTGCTGCTCCTCACCGGCCATTGGCAGCGCATCCACAGCACCACAGACATCGGGGCTCCGGGCTTTCCCTGACGAACAGGGCTTTGACGTTTACCACCAGCTGCACCTGGACACCCATTGGAAAAAAACCCAAGAAAATCACGAACGTCGGACGATTGCTCCCACACCGAAAGTGCCAGCCAGTCAAGCTGTTGCTGCTCCCCACCGGCCATTGGCAGCGCATCTACAGCACCACAGACATCGGGGCTCCGGGCTTTCCCTGACGAACAGGGCTTTGACGTTTACCACCAGCTGCACCTGGTCGCACACTCCAAAAAAACCCGAAAAATCACGAACGTCGGACGATTGCTCCCACACCGAAAGTGCCAGCCAGTCAAGCTCTTGCTGCTCCTCACCGGCCATTGGCAGCGCATCTACAGCACCACAGACATTGGGGCTCCGGGCTTTCCCTGACGAACAGGGCTTCGACGTTTACCACCAGCTGCACCTGGTCGCCCACTCCAGAAAAACCCGAAAAATCATGTACGTCGGACGATTGCTCCCACACAAAAAGTGCCAGCCAGTCAAGCTCCTGCTGCTCCTCAGCGGCCATTGGCAGCGCATCTACAGCACCACAGACATCGGGGCTCCTGGCTTTCCCTGACGAACAGGGCTTCGACGTTTACCACCAGCTGCGTCTGGGCGCCCACTAAAAAAAACCCCAAAAAATCACGAACGTCGGACGATTGCTCCCACACCGAAAGTGCCAGCCAGTCAAGCTCTTGCTGCTCCTCACCGGCCATTGGCAGCGCATCCACAGCACCACAGACATCGGGGCTCCGGGCTTTCCCTGACGAACAGGGCTTTGACGTTTACCACCAGCTGCACCTGGACACCCATTGGAAAAAAACCCAAGAAAATCACGAACGTCGGACGATTGCTCCCACACCGAAAGTGCCAGCCAGTCAAGCTGTTGCTGCTCCCCACCGGCCATTGGCAGCGCATCTACAGCACCACAGACATCGGGGCTCCGGGCTTTCCCTGACGAACAGGGCTTTGACGTTTACCACCAGCTGCACCTGGTCGCACACTCCAAAAAAACCCGAAAAATCACGAACGTCGGACGATTGCTCCCACACCGAAAGTGCCAGCCAGTCAAGCTCTTGCTGCTCCTCACCGGCCATTGACAGCGCATCTACAGCACCACAGACATCGGGGCTCCGGGCTTTCCCTGACGAACAGGGCTTCGACGTTTACCACCAGCTGCACCTGGTCGCCCACTCCAGAAAAACCCGAAAAATCATGTACGTCGGACGATTGCTCCCACACAAAAAGTGCCAGCCAGTCAAGCTCCTGCTGCTCCTCACCGGCCATTGGCAGCGCATCTACAGCACCACAGACATCGGGGCTCCTGGCTTTCCCTGACGAACAGGGCTTCGACGTTTACCACCAGCTGCGTCTGGGCGCCCACTAAAAAAAACCCCAAAAAATCACGCATGTCGGACGATTGCTCCCACACCGAAAGTGCCAGCCAGTCAAGCTCTTGCTACTCCTCAGCGGCCATTGGCAGCGCATCTACAGCACCACAGACATCGGGGCTCCGGGCTTTCCCTGACAAACAGGGCTTCGACGTTTACCACCACCTGCACCTGGGCGCCCCTTGGAAAAAAACCCAAAAAAATCACGAACGTTGGACGATTGCTCCCACACCGAAAGTGCCAGCAACTCAAGCTCTTCCTGCTCATCACCGGCCATTGGCAGCCCATCTACAGCACCACAGACATCGGGGCTCCGGGCTTTCCCTGACGAACAGGGCTTCGACGTTTACCACCAGCTGCACCTGGGCGCCCACTGAAAAAAACCCTGAAAAATCATGAACGTTGGACGATTGCTCCCACACCGAAAGTGCCAGCCAGTCAAGCTCTTGCTGCTCCTCACCGGCCATTGGCAGCGCATCTACAGCACCACAGACATCGGGGCTCCAGGCTTTCCCTGACGAACAGGGCTTCGACGTTTACCACCAGCTGCACCTGGGCGCCCACTCCAAAAAAATCCGAAAAATCAGGAACGTCGGACGATTGCTCCCACACCGAAAGTGCCAGCCAGTCAAGCTCTTGCTGCTCCTCCCCGGCCATTGGCAGCGCATCTACAGCACCACAGACATCGGGGCTCCGGGATTTCCCTGACGAACAGGGCTTCGACGTTTACCACCAGCTGCACCTGGTCGCCCACTCCAGAAAACCCCGAAAAATCACGAACGTCGGACGATTGCTCCCACACCAAAAGTGCCAGCCAGTGAAGCTCTTGCTGCTCCTCCCCAGCCATTGGCAGCGCATCTACAGCACCACAGACATCGGGGCTCCGGGCTTTCCCTGACGAACAGGGCTTCGACATTTACCACCAGCTGCGCCTGGGCGCCCACTAAAAAAAACCCCGAAAAATCATGAACGTCGGACGATTGCTCCCACGCAAAAAGTGCCAGCCAGTCAAGCTCTTGCTGCTCCTCACCGGCCATTGGCAGCGCATCTACAGCACCACAGACATCGGGGCTCCGGGCTTTCCCTGACGAACAGGGCTTCGACGTTTACCACCAGCTGCACCTGGGCGCCCACTCCAAAAAAACCCCGAAAAATCACGAACATCGGACGATTGCTCCCACACCGAAAGTGCCAGCCAGTCAAGCTCTTGCTGCTGCTCCCCGGCCATTGGCAGTGCATCTACAGCACCACAGACATCGGGGCTCCGGGCTTTCCCTGACGAACAGGGCTTCGACGTTTACCACCACCTGCACCTGGGGGGCCCACTGAAAAAAACCCCGAAAAATCAAGAACGTCGGACGATTGCTCCCACACCGAAAGTGTCATCCAGTCAAGCTTCTGCTGCTCATCACCGGCCATTGGCAGCGCATCTACAGCACCACAGACATCGGGGCCCCGGGCTTTCCCTGACGAACAGGGCTTCGACGTTTACCACCAGCTGCACCTGGGGGCCCCACTGAAAAAAACCCCGAAAAAGCATGAATGTTGGACGATTGCTCCCACACCGAAAGTGCCAGCCAGTCAAGCTCTTGCTGCTCCTCACCGGCCATTGGCAGCGCATCTACAGCACCACAGACATCGGGGCTCCGGGCTTTCCCTGACGAACAGGGCTTCGACGTTTACCACCAGCTGCACCTGGGGGGCCCACTGAAAAAAACCCCGAAAAATCATGAACGTCGGACGATTGCTCCCACACAAAAAGTTCCAGCCAGTCAAGCTCTTGCTGCTCCTCCCCGGCCATTGGCAGCGCATCTACAGCACCACAGACATCGGGGCTCCGGGCTTTCCCTGACGAACAGGGCTTCGACGTTTACCACCAGCTGCACCTGGGGGGCCCACTGAAAAAAACCCCAATAAATCATGAACGTCGGACGATTGCTCCCACACCGAAAGTGTCAGCCAGACAAGCTCTTGCTGCTCCTCCCCGGCCATTGGCAGCGCATCTACAGCACCACAGACATCGGGGCTCCGGGCTTTCTGTGACGAACAGGGCTTCGACGTTTACCACCAGCTGCACCTTGGCGCACATTGGAAAAAA
Organism: Chlamydotis macqueenii; assembly: GCF_036417535.1. Classification (NCBI taxonomy): domain Eukaryota; kingdom Metazoa; phylum Chordata; class Aves; order Otidiformes; family Otididae; genus Chlamydotis; species Chlamydotis macqueenii. The sequence continues at coordinate 30,124,401 of NC_141592.1, read as the reverse complement.
ACCCAAGAAAAATCACGAACGTCAGACGATTGCTCCCACACCTAAAGTGCCAGCCAGTCAAGCTCTTGCTGCTCCTCACCGGCCATTGGCAGCGCATCTACAGCACCACAGACATCGGGGCTCCGGGCTTTCCCTGACGAACAGGGCTTCGACCTTTACCACCACCTGCACCTGGGGGGCCCACTGAAAAAAACCCCGAAAAATCATGAACGTCGGACGATTGCTCCCACACGGAATGTGCCAGCCAGTCAAGCTTCTGCTGCTCCTCACCGGCCATTGGCAGCGCATCTACAGCACCACAGACATCGGGGCTCCGGGCTTTCCCTGACGAACAGGCCTTCGACGTTTACCACCAGCTGCACCTGGGGGCCCCACTGAAAAAAACCCCGAAAAAACATGAACGTCCGACGATTGCTCCGACACCGAAAGTGCCAGCCAGTCAAGCTCTTGCTGCTCCTCCCCGGCCATTTGCAGCGCATCTACAGCACCACAGACATCGGGGCTCCGGGCTTTCCCTGACGAACAGGGCTTCGACGTTTACCACCAGCTGCACCTGGGCACCCACTTAAAAAATCCCAAAAAATCACGAATGTCGGACGATTGCTCCCACACCGAAAGTGCCAACAACTCAAGCTCTTGCTGCTCCTCACTGGCCATTGGCAGCGCATCTACAGCACCACAGACATCGGGGCTCCGGGCTTTCCCTGACGAACATGGCTTCGACTTTTACCACCACCTGCACCTGGGAGGCCCACTGAAAAAAACCCCGAAAAATCATGAACGTCGGACGATTGCTCCCACACCGAGATTGCCAGCCAGTCAAGCTCTTGCTGCTCCTCACCGGCCATTTGCAGCGCATCTACAGCACCACAGACATCGGGGCTCCGGGCTTTCCCTGACGAACAGGGCTTCGACGTTTACCACCAGCTGCACCTGGGCACCCGCTGGAAAAAAGCCCCGAAAAATCACGAACGTCGGACGATTGCTCCCACACTGAAACTGTCGTCCAGTCAAGCTCTTGCTGCTCCTCACGGGCCATTGGCAGCGCATCTACAGCACCACAGACATCGGGGCTCCGGGCTCTCCCTGACAAACAGCGCTTCGACGTTTACCACCAGCTGCACCTGGTCGCCCACTCCAAAAAAACCCAAAAATCATGAACGTCGGACGATTGCTCCCACATTGAAATTGCCAGCTAGTCAAGCTCTTGATGCTCATCACCGGCCATTGGCAGCGCATCTACAGCACCACAAACATCGGGGCTCCGGGCTTTCCCTGACGAACAGGGCTTCGACCTTTACCACCACCTGCACCTGGGGGGCCCACTGAAAAAAACCCCGAAAAATCATGAACGTCGGACAATTGCTCGCACACAAAAAGTTCCAGCCAGTCAAGCTCTTGCTGCTCCTCACCGGCCATTGGCAGCGCATCTACAGCACCACAGACATCGGGGCTCCGGGCTTTCCCTGACGAACAGGGCTTCGACGTTTACCACCAGCTGCACCTGGGGGGCCCACTGAAAAAAACCCCAATAAATAATGAACGTCGGACGATTGCTCCCACACTGAAAGTGCCAGCCAGTCAAGCTCTTGCTGCTCCTCACCGGCCATTGGCAGCGCATCTACAGCACCACAGACATCAGGGCTTCGGGCATTCCCTGACAAACAGGGCTTCGACGTTTTCCACCACCTGCACCTGGGCGCCCATTGGAAAAAAAACCAAGAAAAATCACGAACGTTGGACGATTACTCCCACACCGAAATTGCCAGCCAGTCAAGCTCTTGCTGCTCATCACCGGCCATTGGCAGCGCATCTACAGCACCACAGACATCGGGGCTCCGGGCTTTCCCTGACAAACAGGGCTTCGACGTTTACCACCAGCTGCACCTGGGGGGCCCACTGAAAAAAACCCCGAAAAATCACGAACGTCGGACGATTGCTCCCACACCGAAAGTGTCATCCAGTCAAGCTCTTGCTGCTCCTCACCGGCCATTGGCAGCGCATCTACAGCACCACAGACATCGGGGCTCCGGTCTTTCCCTGACGAACAGGGTTCGACATTTACCACCAGCTGCACCTGGGCGCCACTTAAAAAATCCCAAAAAATCACGAATGTCGGACGATTGCTCCCACACCGAAAGTGCCAGCCAGTCAAGCTCTTGCTGCTCCTCACCGGCCATTGGCAGCGCATCTACAGCACCACAGACATCGGGGCTCCGGTCTTTCTGTGACGAACAGGGCTTCGACCTTTACCACCACCTGCACCTGGGCGCCCATTGGAAAAAAACCCAAGAAAAATCACGAACGTCGGACGATTGCTCCCACACCAAAAGTGCCAGCCAGTCAAGCTCTTGCTGCTCCTCCCCGGCCATTTGCAGCGCATCTACAGCACCACAGACATCGGGGCTCCGGGCTTTCCCTGACGAACAGGGCTTCGACGTTTACCACCAGCTGCACCTGGGCACCCACTGGAAAAAAACCCCGAAAAATCACGAACGTGGGACGATTGCTCCCACACTGAAAGTGTCGTCCAGTCAAGCTCTGGCTGCTCCTCACCGGCCATTGGCAGCGCATCTACAGCACCACAGACATCAGGGCTCCGGGCTTTCCCTGACGAACAGGGCTTCGACGTTTACCACCAGCTGCACCTGGGGGGCCCACTGAAAAAAACCCCGAAAAATCATGAACGTCGGACGATTGCTCCCACACTGAAAGTGCCAGCCAGTCAAGCTCTTGCTGCTCCTCCCCGGCCATTTGCAGCGCATCTACAGCACCACAGACATCGGGGCTCCGGGCTTTCCCTCACGAACAGGGCTTCGACGTTTACCACCAGCTGCGTCTGGGCGCCCACTCCAAAAAAACCCGAAAAATCACGAACGTCAGACGATTGCTCCCACACCGAAAGTGCCAGCCAGTCAAGCTCTTGCTGCTCCTCACCGGCCATTGGCAGCGCATCTACAGCACCACAGACATCGGGGCTCCGGGCTTTCCCTGACGAACAGGGATTCGACGTTTACCACCAGCTGCACCTGGGCGCCCAGTGGAAAAAAACCCAAGAAAAATCACGAACGTCGGACGATTGCTCCCACACCAAAAGTGCCAGCAACTCAATCTCTTGCTGCTCCTCACCGGCCATTGGCAGCGCATCTACAGCACCACAGACATCGGGGCTCCGGGCTTTCCCTGACGAACAGGGCTTCGACGTTTACCACCACCTGCACCTGGGCGCCCATTGGAAAAAAACCCAAGAAAAATCACGAACGTTGGACGATTGCTCCCACACCGAAAGTGCCAGCAACTCAAGCTCTTGCTGCTCCTCACCGGCCATTGGCAGCCCATCTACAGCACCACAGACACTGGGGCTCCGGGCTTTCCCTGACGAACAGGGCTTCGACGTTTACCACCAGCTGCACCTGGGCGCCCACTGCAAAAAAACCCAAAAAATCACGAACGTCGGACGATTGCTCCCACACCGAAAGTGCCAGCCAGTCAAGCTCCTGCTGCTTCTCAGCGGCCATTGGCAGCGCATCTACAGCACCACAGACATCGGGGCTCCGGGCTTTCCCTGACGAACAGGGCTTCGACGTTTACCACCAGCTGCACCTGGTCGCCCACTCCAGAAAAACCCGAAAAATCACGAACGTCGGACGATTGCTCCCACACCGAAAGTGCCAGCCAGTCAAGCTCTTGCTGCTCCTCCCCAGCCATTGGCAGCGCATCTACAGCACCACAGACATCGGGGCTCCGGGCTTTCCCTGACGAACAGGGCTTCGACGTTTACCACCAGCTGCGCCTGGGCACCCACTCCAAAAAAACCCGAAAAATCACGAACGTCGGACGATTGCTCCCACACCGAAAGTGCCAGCCAGTCAAGCTCTTGCTGCTCCTCACCGGCCATTGGCAGCGCATCCACAGCACCACAGACATCGGGGCTCCGGGCTTTCCCTGACGAACAGGGCTTTGACGTTTACCACCAGCTGCACCTGGACACCCATTGGAAAAAAACCCAAGAAAATCACGAACGTCGGACGATTGCTCCCACACCGAAAGTGCCAGCCAGTCAAGCTGTTGCTGCTCCCCACCGGCCATTGGCAGCGCATCTACAGCACCACAGACATCGGGGCTCCGGGCTTTCCCTGACGAACAGGGCTTTGACGTTTACCACCAGCTGCACCTGGTCGCACACTCCAAAAAAACCCGAAAAATCACGAACGTCGGACGATTGCTCCCACACAAAAAGTGCCAGCCAGTCAAGCTCTTGCTGCTCCTCACCGGCCATTGGCAGCGCATCTACAGCACCACAGACATCGGTGCTCCGGGCTTTCCCTCACGAACAGGGCTTCGACGTTTACCACCAGCTGCACCTGGTCGCCCACTCCAGAAAAACCCGAAAAATCATGTACGTCGGACGATTGCTCCCACACAAAAAGTGCCAGCCAGTCAAGCTCCTGCTGCTCCTCACCGGCCATTGGCAGCGCATCTACAGCACCACAGACATCGGGGCTCCTGGCTTTCCCTGACGAACAGGGCTTCGACGTTTACCACCAGCTGCGTCTGGGCGCCCACTAAAAAAAACCCCAAAAAATCACGAACGTCGGACGATTGCTCCCACACCGAAAGTGCCAGCAACTCAAGCTCTTGCTGCTCCTCAGCGGCCATTGGCAGCGCATCTACAGCACCACAGACATCGGGGCTCCGGGCTTTCCCTGACAAACAGGGCTTCGACGTTTACCACCAGCTGCACCTGGGCGCCCCTTGGAAAAAAACCCAAGAAAAATCACGAACGTTGAACGATTGCTCCCACACCGAAAGTGCCAGCAACTCAAGCTCTTCCTGCTCATCACCGGCCATTGGCAGCCCATCTACAGCACCACAGACATCGGGGCTCCGGGCTTTCCCTGACGAACAGGGCTTCGACGTTTACCACCAGCTGCACCTGGGCGCCCACTGAAAAAAACCCTGAAAAATCATGAACGTTGGACGATTGCTCCCACACCGAAAGTGCCAGCCAGTCAAGCTCTTGCTGCTCCTCACCGGCCATTGGCAGCGCATCTACAGCACCACAGACATCGGGGCTCCAGGCTTTCCCTGACGAACAGGGCTTCGACGTTTACCACCAGCTGCACCTGGGCGCCCACTCCAAAAAAATCCGAAAAATCAGGAACGTCGGACGATTGCTCCCACACCGAAAGTGCCAGCCAGTCAAGCTCTTGCTGCTCCTCCCCGGCCATTGGCAGCGCATCTACAGCACCACAGACATCGGGGCTCCGGGATTTCCCTGACGAACAGGGCTTCGACGTTTACCACCAGCTGCACCTGGTCGCCCACTCCAGAAAACCCCGAAAAATCACGAACGTCGGACGATTGCTCCCACACCAAAAGTGCCAGCCAGTGAAGCTCTTGCTGCTCCTCCCCAGCCATTGGCAGCGCATCTACAGCACCACAGACATCGGGGCTCCGGGCTTTCCCTGACGAACAGGGCTTCGACATTTACCACCAGCTGCGCCTGGGCGCCCACTAAAAAAAACCCCGAAAAATCATGAACGTCGGACGATTGCTCCCACGCAAAAAGTGCCAGCCAGTCAAGCTCTTGCTGCTCCTCACCGGCCATTGGCAGCGCATCTACAGCACCACAGACATCGGGGCTCCGGGCTTTCCCTGACGAACAGGGCTTCGACGTTTACCACCAGCTGCACCTGGGCGCCCACTCCAAAAAAACCCCGAAAAATCACGAACATCGGACGATTGCTCCCACACCGAAAGTGCCAGCCAGTCAAGCTCTTGCTGCTCCTCACCGGCCATTGGCAGCGCATCTACAGCACCACAGACATCGGGGCTCCGGGCTTTCCCTGACGAACAGGGCTTCGACGCTTACCACCAGCTGCACCTGGGCGCCCATTGGAAAAAAACCCAAGAAAAATCACGAACGTTGGACGATTGCTCCCACACAAAAAGTGCCAGCCAGTCAAGCTCCTGCTGCTCCTCAGCGGCCATTGGCAGCGCATCTACAGCACCACAGACATCGGGGCTCCGGGCTTTCCCTCACGAACAGGGCTTCGACGTTTACCACCAGCTGCGTCTGGGCGCCCACTCCAAAAAAACCCGAAAAATCACTAACGTCGGACGATTGCTCCCACACCGAAAGTGCCAGCCAGTCAAGCTCTTGCTGCTCCTCACCGGCCATTGGCAGCGCATCTACAGCACCACAGACATCGGGGCTCCGGGCTTTCCCTGACGAACAGGGCATCGACGTTTACCACCAGCTGCACCTGGGCGCCCAGTGGAAAAAAACCCAAGAAAATCACGAACGTTGGATGATTGCTCCCACACCGAAAGCGCCAGCAACTCAATCTCTTGCTGCTCCTCACCGGCCATTGGCAGCGCATCTACAGCACCACAGACATCGGGGCTCCGGGCTTTCCCTGACGAACAGGCCTTCGACGTTTACCACCACCTGCACCTGGGCGCCCATTGGAAAAAAACCCAAGAAAAATCACGAACGTTGGACGATTGCTACCACACCGAAAGTGCCAGCAACTCAAGCTCTTGCTGCTCCTCACCGGCCATTGGCAGCCCATCTACAGCACCACAGACATCGGGGCTCCGGGCTTTCCCTGACGAACAGGGCTTCGACGCTTACCACCAGCTGCACCTGGGCGCCCATTGGAAAAAAACCCAAGAAAAATCACGAACGTTGGACGATTGCTCCCACACCAAAAGTGCCAGCCAGTCAGGCTCTTGCTGCTCCTCCCCGGCCATTGGCAGCGCATCTACAGCACCACAGACATCGGGGCTCCGGGCTTTCCCTGACGAACAGGGCTTCGACGTTTACCACCAGCTGCACCTGGGGGCCCCACTGAAAAAAACCCCGAAAAAGCATGAACGTCGGACGATTGCTCCCACACCGAAAGTGCCAGCCAGACAAGCTCTTGCTGCTCATCACCGGCCATTGGCAGCACATCTACAGCACCACAGACATCGGGGTTCCGGGCTTTCCCTGACGAACAGGGCTTCGACTTTTACCACCACCTGTGCCTGGGAGTCCACTCCAAAAAAACCCTAAAAATCACAAACGTCGGACGATTGCTCCCACACCGAAAGTGCCAGCCAGTCAAGCTCTTGCTGCTCCTCACCGGCCATTGGCAGCGCATCTACAGCACCACAGACATCGGGGCTCCGAGCTTTCCCTGACGAACCGGGCTTCGACGTTTACCACCAGCTGCACCTGGGGGCCCCACTGAAAAAAACCCCGAAAAAGCATGAACGTCGGACGATTGCTCCCACACCGAAAGTGCCAGCCAGACAAGCTCTTGCTGCTCCTCACCGGCCATTGGCAGCACATCTACAGCACCACAGACATCGGGGCTCCGGGCTTTCCCTGACGAACAGGGCTTCGACGTTTACCACCACCTGCGCCTGGGAGTCCACTCCAAAAAAACCTGAAAAATCACAAACGTCGGACAATTGCTCCCACACCGAAAGTGCCAGCCAGTCAAGCTCTTGCTGCTCCTCCCCGGCCATTGGCAGCGCATCTACAGCACCACAGACATCGGGGCTCCGGGCTTTCCCTGACGAACAGGGCTTCGATGTTTACCACCAGCTGCACCTGGGGGGCCCACTGAAAAAAACCCCGAAAAATCATGAACGTCGGACGATTGCTCCCACACAAAAAGTTCCAGCCAGTCAAGCTCTTGCTGCTCCTCCCCGGCCATTGGCAGCGCATCTACAGCACCACAGACATCGGGGCTCCGGGCTTTCCCTGACGAACAGGGCTTCGACGTTTACCACAAGCTGCACCTGGGGGGCCCACTGAAAAAAACCCCGAAAAATCATGAACGTCGGACGATTGCTCCCACACCGAAACTGCCAGCCAGACAAGCTCTTGCTGCTCCTCACCGGCCATTGGCAGCGCATCTACAGCACCACAGACATCGGGGCTCCACGCTTTCCCTGACGAACAGGGCTTCGACGTTTACCACCAGCTGCACCTGAGCGCCCACGACAAAAAAACCCGAAAAATCACGAACGTCGGACGATTGCTCCCACACCGAAAGTGCCAGCCAGTCCAGCTCTTGCTGCTCATCACCGGCCATTGGCAGCGCATCTACAGCACCACAGACATCAGGGCTTTGGGCTTTCCCTGACGAACAGGGCTTCGACGTTTACCACCAGCTGCACCTGGGGGGCCCACTGAAAGAAACCCCGAAAAATCGGGAACGTCGGATGATTACTCCCACACCAAAAGTGCCAGCCAGTCAAGCTCTTGCTGCTCCTCACTGGCCATTGGCAGCGCATCTACAGCACCACAGACATCGGGGCTCCGGGCTTTCCCTGACGAACAGGGCTTCGATGTTTACCACCAGCTGCACCTGGGGGGCCCACTGAAAAAAACCCCGAAAAAGCATGAACGTCGGACGATTGCTCCCACACAAAAAGTTCCAGCCAGTCAAGCTCTTGCTGCTCCTCCCCGGCCATTGGCAGCGCATCTACAGCACCACAGACATCGGGGCTCCGGGCTTTCCCTCACGAACAGGGCTTCGACGTTTACCACCAGCTGCACCTGGGGGGCCCACTGAAAAAAACCCGAAAAATCACGAACGTCGGACGATTGCTCCCACACCGAAAGTGCCAGCCAGTCCAGCTCTTGCTGCTCATCACCGGCCATTGGCAGCGCATCTACAGCACCACAGACATCAGGGCTTTGGGCTTTCCCTGACGAACAGGGCTTTGACGTTTACCACCAGCTGCACCTGGGGGGCCCACTGAAAGAAACCCCGAAAAATCGGGAACGTCGGATGATTACTCCCACACCAAAAGTGCCAGCCAGTCAAGCTCTTGCTACTCCTCACTGGCCATTGGCAGCGCATCTACAGCACCACAGACATCGGGGCTCCGGGCTTTCCCTGACGAACAGGGCTTCGACGTTTACCACCAGCTGCACCTGGTCGCCCACTCCAGAAAAACCCTAAAAATCACGAACGTCGGACGATTGCTCCCACACAAAAAGTGCCAGCCAGTCAAGCTCCTGCTGCTCCTCACCGGCCATTGGCAGCGCATCTACAGCACCACAGACATCGGGGCTCCGGGCTTTCCCTGACGAACAGGGCTTCGACGTTTACCACCACCTGTGCCTGGGAGTCCACTCCAAAAAAAACCGAAAAATCACAAACGTCGGACGATTGCTCCCACACCGAAAGTGCCAGCCAGTCAAGCTCTTGCTGCTCCTCACCGGCCATTGGCAGCGCATCTACAGCACCACAGACATCGGGGCTCCGGGCTTTCCCTGACGAACAGGGCTTCGACGTTTACCACCACCTGCACCTGGGCGCCCACTCCAGAAAAACCCTAAAAATCACGAACGTCGGACGATTGCTCCCACACAAAAAGTGCCAGCCAGTCAAGCTCCTGCTGCTCCTCACCGTCCATTGGCAGCCCATCTACAGCACCACAGACATCGGGGCTCCGGGCTTTCCCTGACGAACAGGGCTTGAACGTTTATCACCAGCTGCACCTGGGGGGCCCACTGAAAGAAACCCCGAAAAATCGGGAACGTCGGATGATTACTCCCACACCGGAAGTACCAGCCAGTCAAGCTCTTGCTGCTCCTCACCGGCCATTGGCAGCGCATCTACAGCACCACAGACATCGGGGCTCCGGGCTTTCCCTGACGAACAGGGCTTCGACGTTTACCACCAGCTGCACCTGGGGGCCCGACTGAAAAAAACCCCGAAAAAGCATGAACTTCGGACGATTGCTCCCACACCGAAAGTGCCAGCCAGTCAAGCTCTTGCTGCTCCTCCCCGGCCATTGGCAGCACATCTACAGCACTACAAACATCGGGGCTCCGGGCTTTCCCTAACGAACAGGGCTTCGACGTTTACCACCAGCTGCACCTGGGGGGCCAACTGAAAAAAGCCCCGAAAAATCATGAACGTCGGACGATTGCTCCCACACCGAAACTGCCAGCCAGACAAGCTCTTGCTGCTCCTCACCGGCCATTGGCAGCGCATCTACAGCACCACAGACATCGGGGCTCCACGCTTTCCCTGACGAACAGGGCTTCGACGTTTACCACCAGCTGCACCTGGGCGCCCACGCCAAAAAAACCCGAAAAATCACGAACGTCGGACGATTGCTCCCACACCGAAAGTGCCAGCCAGTCCAGCTCTTGCTGCTCATCACCGGCCATTGGCAGCGCATCTACAGCACCACAGACATCAGGGCTTTGGGCTTTCCCTGACGAACAGGGCTTCGACGTTTACCACCAGCTGCACCTGGGGGACCCACTGAAAGAAACCCCGAAAAATCGGGAACGTCGGATGATTACTCCCACACCAAAAGTGCCAGCCAGTCAAGCTCTTGCTGCTCCTCACCGGCCATTGGCAGCGCATCTTCAGCACCACAGACATCGGGGCTCCGGGCTTTCCCTGACGAACAGGGCTTCGAAGTTTACCACCAGCTGCACCTGGTCGCCCACTCCAGAAAAACCCTAAATATCACGAACGTCGGACGATTGCTCCCACACAAAAAGTGCCAGCCAGTCAAGCTCCTGCTGCTCCTCACCGGCCATTGGCAGCGCATCTACAGCACCACAGACATCGGGGCTCCGGGCTTTCCCTGACGAACAGGGCTTGAACGTTTATCACCAGCTGCACCTGGGGGGCCCACTGAAAAAAACCCCGAAAAATCATGAACGTCGGACGATTGCTCCCACACAAAAAGTTCCAGCCAGTCAAGCTCCTGCTGCTCCTCCCCGGCCATTGGCAGCGCATCTACAGTACCACAGACATCGGGGCTCCGGGCTTTCCCTGACGAACAGGGCTTCGACGTTTACCACCAGCTGCACCTGGGCGCCCACTGAAAAAAACCCCGAAAAATCACGAACGTCAGACGATTGCTCCCACACCGAAAGTGCCAGCCAGTCCAGCTCTTGCTGCTCATCACCGGCCATTGGCAGCGCATCTACAGCACCACAGACATCGGGGCTCCGGGCTTTCCCTGACGAACAGGGCTTCGACGTTTACCACCACCTGCGCCTGGGAGTCCACTCCAAAAAAACCCGAAAAATCACAAACGTCGGACGATTGCTCCCACACCGAAAGTGCCAGCCAGTCAAGCTCTTGCTGCTCCTCACCGGCCATTGGCAGCGCATCTACAGCACCACAGACATCGGGGCTCCGAGCTTTCCCTGACGAACAGGGCTTCGACGTTTACCACCAGCTGCACCTGGGGGGCCCACTGAAAAAAACCCGAAAAATCACGAACGTCGGACGATTGCTCCCACACCGAAAGTGCCAGCCAGTCCAGCTCTTGCTGCTCATCACCGGCCATTGGCAGCGCATCTACAGCACCACAGACATCAGGGCTTTGGGCTTTCCCTGACGAACAGGGCTTTGACGTTTACCACCAGCTGCACCTGGGAGTCCACTCCAAAAAAACCCGAAAAATCACAAACGTCGGACGATTGCTCCCACACCGAAAGTGCCAGCCAGTCAAGCTCTTGCTGCTCCTCACCGGCCATTGGCAGCGCATCTACAGCACCACAGACATCGGGGCTCCGGTCTTTCTGTGACGAACAGGGCTTCGACCTTTACCACCACCTGCACCTGGGCGCCCATTGGAAAAAAACCCAAGAAAAATCACGAACGTCGGACGATTGCTCCCACACCAAAAGTGCCAGCCAGTCAAGCTCTTGCTGCTCCTCACCGGCCATTGGCAGCGCATCTACAGCACCACAGACATCAGGGCTCCGGGCTTTCCCTGACGAACAGGGCTTCGACGTTTACCACCAGCTGCACCTGGGGGGCCCACTGAAAAAAACCCCGAAAAATCATGAACGTCGGACGATTGCTCCGACACTGAAAGTGCCAGCCAGTCAAGCTCTTGCTGCTCCTCCCCGGCCATTTGCAGCGCATCTACAGCACCACAGACATCGGGGCTCCGGGCTTTCCCTGACGAACAGGGCTTCGACGTTTACCACCAGCTGCACCTGGGCACCCACTGGAAAAAAACCCCGAAAAATCACGAACGTGGGACGATTGCTCCCACACTGAAAGTGTCGTCCAGTCAAGCTCTGGCTGCTCCTCACCGGCCATTGGCAGCGCATCTACAGCACCACAGACATCAGGGCTCCGGGCTTTCCCTGACGAACAGGGCTTCGACGTTTACCACCAGCTGCACCTGGGGGGCCCACTGAAAAAAACCCCGAAAAATCATGAACGTCGGACGATTGCTCCCACACCAAAAGTGCCAGCCAGTCAAGCTCTTGCTGCTCCTCCCCGGCCATTTGCAGCGCATCTACAGCACCACAGACATCGGGGCTCCGGGCTTTCCCTCACGAACAGGGCTTCGACGTTTACCACCAGCTGCGTCTGGGCGCCCACTCCAAAAAAACCCGAAAAATCACGAACGTCAGACGATTGCTCCCACACCGAAAGTGCCAGCCAGTCAAGCTCTTGCTGCTCCTCACCGGCCATTGGCAGCGCATCTACAGCACCACAGACATCGGGGCTCCGGGCTTTCCCTGACGAACAGGGATTCGACGTTTACCACCAGCTGCACCTGGGCGCCCAGTGGAAAAAAACCCAAGAAAAATCACGAACGTCGGACGATTGCTCCCACACCAAAAGTGCCAGCAACTCAATCTCTTGCTGCTCCTCACCGGCCATTGGCAGCGCATCTACAGCACCACAGACATCGGGGCTCCGGGCTTTCCCTGACGAACAGGGCTTCGACGTTTACCACCACCTGCACCTGGGCGCCCATTGGAAAAAAACCCAAGAAAAATCACGAACGTTGGACGATTGCTCCCACACCGAAAGTGCCAGCCAGTCAAGCTCTTGCTGCTCCTCAGCGGCCATTGGCAGCCCATCTACAGCACCACAGACACTGGGGCTCCGGGCTTTCCCTGACGAACAGGGCTTCGACGTTTACCACCAGCTGCACCTGGGCGCCCACTGCAAAAAAACCCAAAAAATCACGAACGTCGGACGATTGCTCCCACACCGAAAGTGCCAGCCAGTCAAGCTCCTGCTGCTTCTCAGCGGCCATTGGCAGCGCATCTACAGCACCACAGACATCGGGGCTCCGGGCTTTCCCTGACGAACAGGGCTTCGACGTTTACCACCAGCTGCACCTGGTCGCCCACTCCAGAAAAACCCGAAAAATCACGAACGTCGGACGATTGCTCCCACACCGAAAGTGCCAGCCAGTCAAGCTCTTGCTGCTCCTCCCCAGCCATTGGCAGCGCATCTACAGCACCACAGACATCGGGGCTCCGGGCTTTCCCTGACGAACAGGGCTTCGACGTTTACCACCAGCTGCGCCTGGGCACCCACTCCAAAAAAACCCGAAAAATCACGAACGTCGGACGATTGCTCCCACACCGAAAGTGCCAGCCAGTCAAGCTCTTGCTGCTCCTCACCGGCCATTGGCAGCGCATCCACAGCACCACAGACATCGGGGCTCCGGGCTTTCCCTGACGAACAGGGCTTTGACGTTTACCACCAGCTGCACCTGGACACCCATTGGAAAAAAACCCAAGAAAATCACGAACGTCGGACGATTGCTCCCACACCGAAAGTGCCAGCCAGTCAAGCTGTTGCTGCTCCCCACCGGCCATTGGCAGCGCATCTACAGCACCACAGACATCGGGGCTCCGGGCTTTCCCTGACGAACAGGGCTTTGACGTTTACCACCAGCTGCACCTGGTCGCACACTCCAAAAAAACCCGAAAAATCACGAACGTCGGACGATTGCTCCCACACAAAAAGTGCCAGCCAGTCAAGCTCTTGCTGCTCCTCACCGGCCATTGGCAGCGCATCTACAGCACCACAGACATCGGTGCTCCGGGCTTTCCCTGACGAACAGGGCATCGACGTTTACCACCAGCTGCACCTGGGCGCCCAGTGGAAAAAAACCCAAGAAAATCACGAACGTTGGATGATTGCTCCCACACCGAAAGCGCCAGCAACTCAATCTCTTGCTGCTCCTCACCGGCCATTGGCAGCGCATCTACAGCACCACAGACATCGGGGCTCCGGGCTTTCCCTGACGAACAGGCCTTCGACGTTTACCACCACCTGCACCTGGGCGCCCATTGGAAAAAAACCCAAGAAAAATCACGAACGTTGGACGATTGCTACCACACCGAAAGTGCCAGCAACTCAAGCTCTTGCTGCTCCTCACCGGCCATTGGCAGCCCATCTACAGCACCACAGACATCGGGGCTCCGGGCTTTCCCTGACGAACAGGGCTTCGACGCTTACCACCAGCTGCACCTGGGCGCCCATTGGAAAAAAACCCAAGAAAAATCACGAACGTTGGACGATTGCTCCCACACCAAAAGTGCCAGCCAGTCAGGCTCTTGCTGCTCCTCCCCGGCCATTGGCAGCGCATCTACAGCACCACAGACATCGGGGCTCCGGGCTTTCCCTGACGAACAGGGCTTCGACGTTTACCACCAGCTGCACCTGGGGGCCCCACTGAAAAAAACCCCGAAAAAGCATGAACGTCGGACGATTGCTCCCACACCGAAAGTGCCAGCCAGACAAGCTCTTGCTGCTCATCACCGGCCATTGGCAGCACATCTACAGCACCACAGACATCGGGGTTCCGGGCTTTCCCTGACGAACAGGGCTTCGACTTTTACCACCACCTGTGCCTGGGAGTCCACTCCAAAAAAACCCTAAAAATCACAAACGTCGGACGATTGCTCCCACACCGAAAGTGCCAGCCAGTCAAGCTCTTGCTGCTCCTCACCGGCCATTGGCAGCGCATCTACAGCACCACAGACATCGGGGCTCCGAGCTTTCCCTGACGAACCGGGCTTCGACGTTTACCACCAGCTGCACCTGGGGGCCCCACTGAAAAAAACCCCGAAAAAGCATGAACGTCGGACGATTGCTCCCACACCGAAAGTGCCAGCCAGACAAGCTCTTGCTGCTCCTCACCGGCCATTGGCAGCACATCTACAGCACCACAGACATCGGGGCTCCGGGCTTTCCCTGACGAACAGGGCTTCGACGTTTACCACCACCTGCGCCTGGGAGTCCACTCCAAAAAAACCTGAAAAATCACAAACGTCGGACAATTGCTCCCACACCGAAAGTGCCAGCCAGTCAAGCTCTTGCTGCTCCTCCCCGGCCATTGGCAGCGCATCTACAGCACCACAGACATCGGGGCTCCGGGCTTTCCCTGACGAACAGGGCTTCGATGTTTACCACCAGCTGCACCTGGGGGGCCCACTGAAAAAAACCCCGAAAAATCATGAACGTCGGACGATTGCTCCCACACAAAAAGTTCCAGCCAGTCAAGCTCTTGCTGCTCCTCCCCGGCCATTGGCAGCGCATCTACAGCACCACAGACATCGGGGCTCCGGGCTTTCCCTGACGAACAGGGCTTCGACGTTTACCACAACCTGCACCTGGGGGGCCCACTGAAAAAAACCCCGAAAAATCATGAACGTCGGACGATTGCTCCCACACCGAAACTGCCAGCCAGACAAGCTCTTGCTGCTCCTCACCGGCCATTGGCAGCGCATCTACAGCACCACAGACATCGGGGCTCCACGCTTTCCCTGACGAACAGGGCTTCGACGTTTACCACCAGCTGCACCTGAGCGCCCACGACAAAAAAACCCGAAAAATCACGAACGTCGGACGATTGCTCCCACACCGAAAGTGCCAGCCAGTCCAGCTCTTGCTGCTCATCACCGGCCATTGGCAGCGCATCTACAGCACCACAGACATCAGGGCTTTGGGCTTTCCCTGACGAACAGGGCTTCGACGTTTACCACCAGCTGCACCTGGGGGGCCCACTGAAAGAAACCCCGAAAAATCGGGAACGTCGGATGATTACTCCCACACCAAAAGTGCCAGCCAGTCAAGCTCTTGCTGCTCCTCACTGGCCATTGGCAGCGCATCTACAGCACCACAGACATCGGGGCTCCGGGCTTTCCCTGACGAACAGGGCTTCGATGTTTACCACCAGCTGCACCTGGGGGGCCCACTGAAAAAAACCCCGAAAAAGCATGAACGTCGGACGATTGCTCCCACACAAAAAGTTCCAGCCAGTCAAGCTCTTGCTGCTCCTCCCCGGCCATTGGCAGCGCATCTACAGCACCACAGACATCGGGGCTCCGGGCTTTCCCTCACGAACAGGGCTTCGACGTTTACCACCAGCTGCACCTGGGGGGCCCACTGAAAAAAACCCGAAAAATCACGAACGTCGGACGATTGCTCCCACACCGAAAGTGCCAGCCAGTCCAGCTCTTGCTGCTCATCACCGGCCATTGGCAGCGCATCTACAGCACCACAGACATCAGGGCTTTGGGCTTTCCCTGACGAACAGGGCTTTGACGTTTACCACCAGCTGCACCTGGGGGGCCCACTGAAAGAAACCCCGAAAAATCGGGAACGTCGGATGATTACTCCCACACCAAAAGTGCCAGCCAGTCAAGCTCTTGCTACTCCTCACTGGCCATTGGCAGCGCATCTACAGCACCACAGACATCGGGGCTCCGGGCTTTCCCTGACGAACAGGGCTTCGACGTTTACCACCAGCTGCACCTGGTCGCCCACTCCAGAAAAACCCTAAAAATCACGAACGTCGGACGATTGCTCCCACACAAAAAGTGCCAGCCAGTCAAGCTCCTGCTGCTCCTCACCGGCCATTGGCAGCGCATCTACAGCACCACAGACATCGGGGCTCCGGGCTTTCCCTGACGAACAGGGCTTCGACGTTTACCACCACCTGTGCCTGGGAGTCCACTCCAAAAAAAACCGAAAAATCACAAACGTCGGACGATTGCTCCCACACCGAAAGTGCCAGCCAGTCAAGCTCTTGCTGCTCCTCACCGGCCATTGGCAGCGCATCTACAGCACCACAGACATCGGGGCTCCGGGCTTTCCCTGACGAACAGGGCTTCGACGTTTACCACCACCTGCACCTGGGCGCCCACTCCAGAAAAACCCTAAAAATCACGAACGTCGGACGATTGCTCCCACACAAAAAGTGCCAGCCAGTCAAGCTCCTGCTGCTCCTCACCGTCCATTGGCAGCCCATCTACAGCACCACAGACATCGGGGCTCCGGGCTTTCCCTGACGAACAGGGCTTGAACGTTTATCACCAGCTGCACCTGGGGGGCCCACTGAAAGAAACCCCGAAAAATCGGGAACGTCGGATGATTACTCCCACACCGGAAGTACCAGCCAGTCAAGCTCTTGCTGCTCCTCACCGGCCATTGGCAGCGCATCTACAGCACCACAGACATCGGGGCTCCGGGCTTTCCCTGACGAACAGGGCTTCGACGTTTACCACCAGCTGCACCTGGGGGCCCGACTGAAAAAAACCCCGAAAAAGCATGAACTTCGGACGATTGCTCCCACACCGAAAGTGCCAGCCAGTCAAGCTCTTGCTGCTCCTCCCCGGCCATTGGCAGCACATCTACAGCACTACAAACATCGGGGCTCCGGGCTTTCCCTAACGAACAGGGCTTCGACGTTTACCACCAGCTGCACCTGGGGGGCCAACTGAAAAAAGCCCCGAAAAATCATGAACGTCGGACGATTGCTCCCACACCGAAACTGCCAGCCAGACAAGCTCTTGCTGCTCCTCACCGGCCATTGGCAGCGCATCTACAGCACCACAGACATCGGGGCTCCACGCTTTCCCTGACGAACAGGGCTTCGACGTTTACCACCAGCTGCACCTGGGCGCCCACGCCAAAAAAACCCGAAAAATCACGAACGTCGGACGATTGCTCCCACACCGAAAGTGCCAGCCAGTCCAGCTCTTGCTGCTCATCACCGGCCATTGGCAGCGCATCTACAGCACCACAGACATCAGGGCTTTGGGCTTTCCCTGACGAACAGGGCTTCGACGTTTACCACCAGCTGCACCTGGGGGACCCACTGAAAGAAACCCCGAAAAATCGGGAACGTCGGATGATTACTCCCACACCAAAAGTGCCAGCCAGTCAAGCTCTTGCTGCTCCTCACCGGCCATTGGCAGCGCATCTTCAGCACCACAGACATCGGGGCTCCGGGCTTTCCCTGACGAACAGGGCTTCGAAGTTTACCACCAGCTGCACCTGGTCGCCCACTCCAGAAAAACCCTAAATATCACGAACGTCGGACGATTGCTCCCACACAAAAAGTGCCAGCCAGTCAAGCTCCTGCTGCTCCTCACCGGCCATTGGCAGCGCATCTACAGCACCACAGACATCGGGGCTCCGGGCTTTCCCTGACGAACAGGGCTTGAACGTTTATCACCAGCTGCACCTGGGGGGCCCACTGAAAAAAACCCCGAAAAATCATGAACGTCGGACGATTGCTCCCACACAAAAAGTTCCAGCCAGTCAAGCTCCTGCTGCTCCTCCCCGGCCATTGGCAGCGCATCTACAGTACCACAGACATCGGGGCTCCGGGCTTTCCCTGACGAACAGGGCTTCGACGTTTACCACCAGCTGCACCTGGGCGCCCACTGAAAAAAACCCCGAAAAATCACGAACGTCAGACGATTGCTCCCACACCGAAAGTGCCAGCCAGTCCAGCTCTTGCTGCTCATCACCGGCCATTGGCAGCGCATCTACAGCACCACAGACATCGGGGCTCCGGGCTTTCCCTGACGAACAGGGCTTCGACGTTTACCACCACCTGCGCCTGGGAGTCCACTCCAAAAAAACCCGAAAAATCACAAACGTCGGACGATTGCTCCCACACCGAAAGTGCCAGCCAGTCAAGCTCTTGCTGCTCCTCACCGGCCATTGGCAGCGCATCTACAGCACCACAGACATCGGGGCTCCGAGCTTTCCCTGACGAACAGGGCTTCGACGTTTACCACCAGCTGCACCTGGGGGGCCCACTGAAAAAAACCCGAAAAATCACGAACGTCGGACGATTGCTCCCACACCGAAAGTGCCAGCCAGTCCAGCTCTTGCTGCTCATCACCGGCCATTGGCAGCGCATCTACAGCACCACAGACATCAGGGCTTTGGGCTTTCCCTGACGAACAGGGCTTTGACGTTTACCACCAGCTGCACCTGGGAGTCCACTCCAAAAAAACCCGAAAAATCACAAACGTCGGACGATTGCTCCCACACCGAAAGTGCCAGCCAGTCAAGCTCTTGCTGCTCCTCACCGGCCATTGGCAGCGCATCTACAGCACCACAGACATCGGGGCTCCGGTCTTTCTGTGACGAACAGGGCTTCGACCTTTACCACCACCTGCACCTGGGCGCCCATTGGAAAAAAACCCAAGAAAAATCACGAACGTCGGACGATTGCTCCCACACCAAAAGTGCCAGCCAGTCAAGCTCTTGCTGCTCCTCACCGGCCATTGGCAGCGCATCTACAGCACCACAGACATCAGGGCTCCGGGCTTTCCCTGACGAACAGGGCTTCGACGTTTACCACCAGCTGCACCTGGGGGGCCCACTGAAAAAAACCCCGAAAAATCATGAACGTCGGACGATTGCTCCGACACTGAAAGTGCCAGCCAGTCAAGCTCTTGCTGCTCCTCCCCGGCCATTTGCAGCGCATCTACAGCACCACAGACATCGGGGCTCCGGGCTTTCCCTGACGAACAGGGCTTCGACGTTTACCACCAGCTGCACCTGGGCACCCACTGGAAAAAAACCCCGAAAAATCACGAACGTGGGACGATTGCTCCCACACTGAAAGTGTCGTCCAGTCAAGCTCTGGCTGCTCCTCACCGGCCATTGGCAGCGCATCTACAGCACCACAGACATCAGGGCTCCGGGCTTTCCCTGACGAACAGGGCTTCGACGTTTACCACCAGCTGCACCTGGGGGGCCCACTGAAAAAAACCCCGAAAAATCATGAACGTCGGACGATTGCTCCCACACCAAAAGTGCCAGCCAGTCAAGCTCTTGCTGCTCCTCCCCGGCCATTTGCAGCGCATCTACAGCACCACAGACATCGGGGCTCCGGGCTTTCCCTCACGAACAGGGCTTCGACGTTTACCACCAGCTGCGTCTGGGCGCCCACTCCAAAAAAACCCGAAAAATCACGAACGTCAGACGATTGCTCCCACACCGAAAGTGCCAGCCAGTCAAGCTCTTGCTGCTCCTCACCGGCCATTGGCAGCGCATCTACAGCACCACAGACATCGGGGCTCCGGGCTTTCCCTGACGAACAGGGATTCGACGTTTACCACCAGCTGCACCTGGGCGCCCAGTGGAAAAAAACCCAAGAAAAATCACGAACGTCGGACGATTGCTCCCACACCAAAAGTGCCAGCAACTCAATCTCTTGCTGCTCCTCACCGGCCATTGGCAGCGCATCTACAGCACCACAGACATCGGGGCTCCGGGCTTTCCCTGACGAACAGGGCTTCGACGTTTACCACCACCTGCACCTGGGCGCCCATTGGAAAAAAACCCAAGAAAAATCACGAACGTTGGACGATTGCTCCCACACCGAAAGTGCCAGCCAGTCAAGCTCTTGCTGCTCCTCAGCGGCCATTGGCAGCCCATCTACAGCACCACAGACACTGGGGCTCCGGGCTTTCCCTGACGAACAGGGCTTCGACGTTTACCACCAGCTGCACCTGGGCGCCCACTGCAAAAAAACCCAAAAAATCACGAACGTCGGACGATTGCTCCCACACCGAAAGTGCCAGCCAGTCAAGCTCCTGCTGCTTCTCAGCGGCCATTGGCAGCGCATCTACAGCACCACAGACATCGGGGCTCCGGGCTTTCCCTGACGAACAGGGCTTCGACGTTTACCACCAGCTGCACCTGGTCGCCCACTCCAGAAAAACCCGAAAAATCACGAACGTCGGACGATTGCTCCCACACCGAAAGTGCCAGCCAGTCAAGCTCTTGCTGCTCCTCCCCAGCCATTGGCAGCGCATCTACAGCACCACAGACATCGGGGCTCCGGGCTTTCCCTGACGAACAGGGCTTCGACGTTTACCACCAGCTGCGCCTGGGCACCCACTCCAAAAAAACCCGAAAAATCACGAACGTCGGACGATTGCTCCCACACCGAAAGTGCCAGCCAGTCAAGCTCTTGCTGCTCCTCACCGGCCATTGGCAGCGCATCCACAGCACCACAGACATCGGGGCTCCGGGCTTTCCCTGACGAACAGGGCTTTGACGTTTACCACCAGCTGCACCTGGACACCCATTGGAAAAAAACCCAAGAAAATCACGAACGTCGGACGATTGCTCCCACACCGAAAGTGCCAGCCAGTCAAGCTGTTGCTGCTCCCCACCGGCCATTGGCAGCGCATCTACAGCACCACAGACATCGGGGCTCCGGGCTTTCCCTGACGAACAGGGCTTTGACGTTTACCACCAGCTGCACCTGGTCGCACACTCCAAAAAAACCCGAAAAATCACGAACGTCGGACGATTGCTCCCACACAAAAAGTGCCAGCCAGTCAAGCTCTTGCTGCTCCTCACCGGCCATTGGCAGCGCATCTACAGCACCACAGACATCGGTGCTCCGGGCTTTCCCTCACGAACAGGGCTTCGACGTTTACCACCAGCTGCACCTGGTCGCCCACTCCAGAAAAACCCGAAAAATCATGTACGTCGGACGATTGCTCCCACACAAAAAGTGCCAGCCAGTCAAGCTCCTGCTGCTCCTCACCGGCCATTGGCAGCGCATCTACAGCACCACAGACATCGGGGCTCCTGGCTTTCCCTGACGAACAGGGCTTCGACGTTTACCACCAGCTGCGTCTGGGCGCCCACTAAAAAAAACCCCAAAAAATCACGAATGTCGGACGATTGCTCCCACACCGAAAGTGCCAGCAACTCAAGCTCTTGCTGCTCCTCAGCGGCCATTGGCAGCGCATCTACAGCACCACAGACATCGGGGCTCCGGGCTTTCCCTGACAAACAGGGCTTCGACGTTTACCACCAGCTGCACCTGGGCGCCCCTTGGAAAAAAACCCAAGAAAAATCACGAACGTTGAACGATTGCTCCCACACCGAAAGTGCCAGCAACTCAAGCTCTTCCTGCTCATCACCGGCCATTGGCAGCCCATCTACAGCACCACAGACATCGGGGCTCCGGGCTTTCCCTGACGAACAGGGCTTCGACGTTTACCACCAGCTGCACCTGGGCGCCCACTGAAAAAAACCCTGAAAAATCATGAACGTTGGACGATTGCTCCCACACCGAAAGTGCCAGCCAGTCAAGCTCTTGCTGCTCCTCACCGGCCATTGGCAGCGCATCTACAGCACCACAGACATCGGGGCTCCAGGCTTTCCCTGACGAACAGGGCTTCGACGTTTACCACCAGCTGCACCTGGGCGCCCACTCCAAAAAAATCCGAAAAATCAGGAACGTCGGACGATTGCTCCCACACCGAAAGTGCCAGCCAGTCAAGCTCTTGCTGCTCCTCCCCGGCCATTGGCAGCGCATCTACAGCACCACAGACATCGGGGCTCCGGGATTTCCCTGACGAACAGGGCTTCGACGTTTACCACCAGCTGCACCTGGTCGCCCACTCCAGAAAACCCCGAAAAATCACGAACGTCGGACGATTGCTCCCACACCAAAAGTGCCAGCCAGTGAAGCTCTTGCTGCTCCTCCCCAGCCATTGGCAGCGCATCTACAGCACCACAGACATCGGGGCTCCGGGCTTTCCCTGACGAACAGGGCTTCGACATTTACCACCAGCTGCGCCTGGGCGCCCACTAAAAAAAACCCCGAAAAATCATGAACGTCGGACGATTGCTCCCACGCAAAAAGTGCCAGCCAGTCAAGCTCTTGCTGCTCCTCACCGGCCATTGGCAGCGCATCTACAGCACCACAGACATCGGGGCTCCGGGCTTTCCCTGACGAACAGGGCTTCGACGTTTACCACCAGCTGCACCTGGGCGCCCACTCCAAAAAAACCCCGAAAAATCACGAACATCGGACGATTGCTCCCACACCGAAAGTGCCAGCCAGTCAAGCTCTTGCTGCTCCTCACCGGCCATTGGCAGCGCATCTACAGCACCACAGACATCGGGGCTCCGGGCTTTCCCTGACGAACAGGGCTTCGACGTTTACCACCACCTGCACCTGGGCGCCCATTGGAAAAAAACCCAAGAAAAATCACGAACGTTGGACGATTGCTCCCACACAAGAAGTGCCAGCCAGTCAAGCTCCTGCTGCTCCTCAGCGGCCATTGGCAGCGCATCTACAGCACCACAGACATCGGGGCTCCGGGCTTTCCCTCACGAACAGGGCTTCGACGTTTACCACCAGCTGCGTCTGGGCGCCCACTCCAAAAAAACCCGAAAAATCACTAACGTCGGACGATTGCTCCCACACCGAAAGTGCCAGCCAGTCAAGCTCTTGCTGCTCCTCACCGGCCATTGGCAGCGCATCTACAGCACCACAGACATCGGGGCTCCGGGCTTTCCCTGACGAACAGGGCATCGACGTTTACCACCAGCTGCACCTGGGCGCCCAGTGGAAAAAAACCCAAGAAAATCACGAACGTTGGATGATTGCTCCCACACCGAAAGCGCCAGCAACTCAATCTCTTGCTGCTCCTCACCGGCCATTGGCAGCGCATCTACAGCACCACAGACATCGGGGCTCCGGGCTTTCCCTGACGAACAGGCCTTCGACGTTTACCACCACCTGCACCTGGGCGCCCATTGGAAAAAAACCCAAGAAAAATCACGAACGTTGGACGATTGCTACCACACCGAAAGTGCCAGCAACTCAAGCTCTTGCTGCTCCTCACCGGCCATTGGCAGCCCATCTACAGCACCACAGACATCGGGGCTCCGGGCTTTCCCTGACGAACAGGGCTTCGACGCTTACCACCAGCTGCACCTGGGCGCCCATTGGAAAAAAACCCAAGAAAAATCACGAACGTTGGACGATTGCTCCCACACCAAAAGTGCCAGCCAGTCAGGCTCTTGCTGCTCCTCCCCGGCCATTGGCAGCGCATCTACAGCACCACAGACATCGGGGCTCCGGGCTTTCCCTGACGAACAGGGCTTCGACGTTTACCACCAGCTGCACCTGGGGGCCCCACTGAAAAAAACCCCGAAAAAGCATGAACGTCGGACGATTGCTCCCACACCGAAAGTGCCAGCCAGACAAGCTCTTGCTGCTAATCACCGGCCATTGGCAGCACATCTACAGCACCACAGACATCGGGGTTCCGGGCTTTCCCTGACGAACAGGGCTTCGACTTTTACCACCACCTGTGCCTGGGAGTCCACTCCAAAAAAACCCTAAAAATCACAAACGTCGGACGATTGCTCCCACACTGAAAGTGCCAGCCAGTCAAGCTCTTGCTGCTCCTCACCGGCCATTGGCAGCGCATCTACAGCACCACAGACATCGGGGCTCCGAGCTTTCCCTGACGAACCGGGCTTCGACGTTTACCACCAGCTGCACCTGGGGGCCCCACTGAAAAAAACCCCGAAAAAGCATGAACGTCGGACGATTGCTCCCACACCGAAAGTGCCAGCCAGACAAGCTCTTGCTGCTCCTCACCGGCCATTGGCAGCACATCTACAGCACCACAGACATCGGGGCTCCGGGCTTTCCCTGACGAACAGGGCTTCGACGTTTACCACCACCTGCGCCTGGGAGTCCACTCCAAAAAAACCTGAAAAATCACAAACGTCGGACAATTGCTCCCACACCGAAAGTGCCAGCCAGTCAAGCTCTTGCTGCTCCTCCCCGGCCATTGGCAGCGCATCTACAGCACCACAGACATCGGGGCTCCGGGCTTTCCCTGACGAACAGGGCTTCGATGTTTACCACCAGCTGCACCTGGGGGGCCCACTGAAAAAAACCCCGAAAAATCATGAACGTCGGACGATTGCTCCCACACAAAAAGTTCCAGCCAGTCAAGCTCTTGCTGCTCCTCCCCGGCCATTGGCAGCGCATCTACAGCACCACAGACATCGGGGCTCCGGGCTTTCCCTGACGAACAGGGCTTCGACGTTTACCACAAGCTGCACCTGGGGGGCCCACTGAAAAAAACCCCGAAAAATCATGAACGTCGGACGATTGCTCCCACACCGAAACTGCCAGCCAGACAAGCTCTTGCTGCTCCTCACCGGCCATTGGCAGCGCATCTACAGCACCACAGACATCGGGGCTCCACGCTTTCCCTGACGAACAGGGCTTCGACGTTTACCACCAGCTGCACCTGAGCGCCCACGACAAAAAAACCCGAAAAATCACGAACGTCGGACGATTGCTCCCACACCGAAAGTGCCAGCCAGTCCAGTTCTTGCTGCTCATCACCGGCCATTGGCAGCGCATCTACAGCACCACAGACATCAGGGCTTTGGGCTTTCCCTGACGAACAGGGCTTCGACGTTTACCACCAGCTGCACCTGGGGGGCCCACTGAAAGAAACCCCGAAAAATCGGGAACGTCGGATGATTACTCCCACACCAAAAGTGCCAGCCAGTCAAGCTCTTGCTGCTCCTCACTGGCCATTGGCAGCGCATCTACAGCACCACAGACATCGGGGCTCCGGGCTTTCCCTGACGAACAGGGCTTCGATGTTTACCACCAGCTGCACCTGGGGGGCCCACTGAAAAAAACCCCGAAAAAGCATGAACGTCGGACGATTGCTCCCACACAAAAAGTTCCAGCCAGTCAAGCTCTTGCTGCTCCTCCCCGGCCATTGGCAGCGCATCTACAGCACCACAGACATCGGGGCTCCGGGCTTTCCCTCACGAACAGGGCTTCGACGTTTACCACCAGCTGCACCTGGGGGGCCCACTGAAAAAAACCCGAAAAATCACGAACGTCGGACGATTGCTCCCACACCGAAAGTGCCAGCCAGTCCAGCTCTTGCTGCTCATCACCGGCCATTGGCAGCGCATCTACAGCACCACAGACATCAGGGCTTTGGGCTTTCCCTGACGAACAGGGCTTTGACGTTTACCACCAGCTGCACCTGGGGGGCCCACTGAAAGAAACCCCGAAAAATCGGGAACGTCGGATGATTACTCCCACACCAAAAGTGCCAGCCAGTCAAGCTCTTGCTACTCCTCACTGGCCATTGGCAGCGCATCTACAGCACCACAGACATCGGGGCTCCGGGCTTTCCCTGACGAACAGGGCTTCGACGTTTACCACCAGCTGCACCTGGTCGCCCACTCCAGAAAAACCCTAAAAATCACGAACGTCGGACGATTGCTCCCACACAAAAAGTGCCAGCCAGTCAAGCTCCTGCTGCTCCTCACCGGCCATTGGCAGCGCATCTACAGCACCACAGACATCGGGGCTCCGGGCTTTCCCTGACGAACAGGGCTTCGACGTTTACCACCACCTGTGCCTGGGAGTCCACTCCAAAAAAAACCGAAAAATCACAAACGTCGGACGATTG
Organism: Chlamydotis macqueenii; assembly: GCF_036417535.1. NCBI lineage: Eukaryota > Metazoa > Chordata > Aves > Otidiformes > Otididae > Chlamydotis > Chlamydotis macqueenii. Next base: position 30,098,060 of record NC_141592.1, on the reverse strand, counting down.
CTCCCACACCGAAAGTGCCAGCCAGTCAAGCTCTTGCTGCTCCTCACCGGCCATTGGCAGCGCATCTACAGCACCACAGACATCGGGGCTCCGGGCTTTCCCTGACGAACAGGGCTTCGACGTTTACCACCACCTGCACCTGGGCGCCCACTCCAGAAAAACCCTAAAAATCACGAACGTCGGACGATTGCTCCCACACAAAAAGTGCCAGCCAGTCAAGCTCCTGCTGCTCCTCACCGTCCATTGGCAGCCCATCTACAGCACCACAGACATCGGGGCTCCGGGCTTTCCCTGACGAACAGGGCTTGAACGTTTATCACCAGCTGCACCTGGGGGGCCCACTGAAAGAAACCCCGAAAAATCGGGAACGTCGGATGATTACTCCCACACCGGAAGTACCAGCCAGTCAAGCTCTTGCTGCTCCTCACCGGCCATTGGCAGCGCATCTACAGCACCACAGACATCGGGGCTCCGGGCTTTCCCTGACGAACAGGGCTTCGACGTTTACCACCAGCTGCACCTGGGGGCCCGACTGAAAAAAACCCCGAAAAAGCATGAACTTCGGACGATTGCTCCCACACCGAAAGTGCCAGCCAGTCAAGCTCTTGCTGCTCCTCCCCGGCCATTGGCAGCACATCTACAGCACTACAAACATCGGGGCTCCGGGCTTTCCCTAACGAACAGGGCTTCGACGTTTACCACCAGCTGCACCTGGGGGGCCAACTGAAAAAAGCCCCGAAAAATCATGAACGTCGGACGATTGCTCCCACACCGAAACTGCCAGCCAGACAAGCTCTTGCTGCTCCTCACCGGCCATTGGCAGCGCATCTACAGCACCACAGACATCGGGGCTCCACGCTTTCCCTGACGAACAGGGCTTCGACGTTTACCACCAGCTGCACCTGGGCGCCCACGCCAAAAAAACCCGAAAAATCACGAACGTCGGACGATTGCTCCCACACCGAAAGTGCCAGCCAGTCCAGCTCTTGCTGCTCATCACCGGCCATTGGCAGCGCATCTACAGCACCACAGACATCAGGGCTTTGGGCTTTCCCTGACGAACAGGGCTTCGACGTTTACCACCAGCTGCACCTGGGGGACCCACTGAAAGAAACCCCGAAAAATCGGGAACGTCGGATGATTACTCCCACACCAAAAGTGCCAGCCAGTCAAGCTCTTGCTGCTCCTCACCGGCCATTGGCAGCGCATCTTCAGCACCACAGACATCGGGGCTCCGGGCTTTCCCTGACGAACAGGGCTTCGAAGTTTACCACCAGCTGCACCTGGTCGCCCACTCCAGAAAAACCCTAAATATCACGAACGTCGGACGATTGCTCCCACACAAAAAGTGCCAGCCAGTCAAGCTCCTGCTGCTCCTCACCGGCCATTGGCAGCGCATCTACAGCACCACAGACATCGGGGCTCCGGGCTTTCCCTGACGAACAGGGCTTGAACGTTTATCACCAGCTGCACCTGGGGGGCCCACTGAAAAAAACCCCGAAAAATGATGAACGTCGGACGATTGCTCCCACACAAAAAGTTCCAGCCAGTCAAGCTCTTGCTGCTCCTCCCCGGCCATTGGCAGCGCATCTACAGTACCACAGACATCGGGGCTCCGGGCTTTCCCTGACGAACAGGGCTTCGACGTTTACCACCAGCTGCACCTGGGCGCCCACTGAAAAAAACCCCGAAAAATCACGAACGTCAGACGATTGCTCCCACACCGAAAGTGCCAGCCAGTCCAGCTCTTGCTGCTCATCACCGGCCATTGGCAGCGCATCTACAGCACCACAGACATCGGGGCTCCGGGCTTTCCCTGACGAACAGGGCTTCGACGTTTACCACCACCTGCGCCTGGGAGTCCACTCCAAAAAAACCCGAAAAATCACAAACGTCGGACGATTGCTCCCACACCGAAAGTGCCAGCCAGTCAAGCTCTTGCTGCTCCTCACCGGCCATTGGCAGCGCATCTACAGCACCACAGACATCGGGGCTCCGAGCTTTCCCTGACGAACAGGGCTTCGACGTTTACCACCAGCTGCACCTGGGGGGCCCACTGAAAAAAACCCGAAAAATCACGAACGTCGGACGATTGCTCCCACACCGAAAGTGCCAGCCAGTCCAGCTCTTGCTGCTCATCACCGGCCATTGGCAGCGCATCTACAGCACCACAGACATCAGGGCTTTGGGCTTTCCCTGACGAACAGGGCTTTGACGTTTACCACCAGCTGCACCTGGGGGGCCCACTGAAAGAAACCCCGAAAAATCGGGAACGTCGGATGATTACTCCCACACCAAAAGTGCCAGCCAGTCAAGCTCTTGCTACTCCTCACTGGCCATTGGCAGCGCATCTACAGCACCACAGACATCGGGGCTCCGGGCTTTCCCTGACGAACAGGGCTTCGACGTTTACCACCAGCTGCACCTGGTCGCCCACTCCAGAAAAACCCTAAAAATCACGAACGTCGGACGATTGCTCCCACACAAAAAGTGCCAGCCAGTCAAGCTCCTGCTGCTCCTCACCGGCCATTGGCAGCGCATCTACAGCACCACAGACATCGGGGCTCCGGGCTTTCCCTGACGAACAGGGCTTCGACGTTTACCACCACCTGTGCCTGGGAGTCCACTCCAAAAAAAACCGAAAAATCACAAACGTCGGACGATTGCTCCCACACCGAAAGTGCCAGCCAGTCAAGCTCTTGCTGCTCATCACCGGCCATTGGCAGCGCATCTACAGCACCACAGACATCGGGGCTCCGGGCTTTCCCTGACGAACAGGGCTTCGACGTTTACCACCACCTGCACCTGGGCGCCCACTCCAGAAAAACCCTAAAAATCACGAACGTCGGACGATTGCTCCCACACAAAAAGTGCCAGCCAGTCAAGCTCCTGCTGCTCCTCACCGTCCATTGGCAGCCCATCTACAGCACCACAGACATCGGGGCTCCGGGCTTTCCCTGACGAACAGGGCTTGAACGTTTATCACCAGCTGCACCTGGGGGGCCCACTGAAAGAAACCCCGAAAAATCGGGAACGTCGGATGATTACTCCCACACCGGAAGTACCAGCCAGTCAAGCTCTTGCTGCTCCTCACCGGCCATTGGCAGCGCATCTACAGCACCACAGACATCGGGGCTCCGGGCTTTCCCTGACGAACAGGGCTTCGACGTTTACCACCAGCTGCACCTGGGGGCCCGACTGAAAAAAACCCCGAAAAAGCATGAACTTCGGACGATTGCTCCCACACCGAAAGTGCCAGCCAGTCAAGCTCTTGCTGCTCCTCCCCGGCCATTGGCAGCACATCTACAGCACTACAGACATCGGGGCTCCGGGCTTTCCCTAACGAACAGGGCTTCGACGTTTACCACCAGCTGCACCTGGGGGGCCAACTGAAAAAAGCCCCGAAAAATCATGAACGTCGGACGATTGCTCCCACACCGAAACTGCCAGCCAGACAAGCTCTTGCTGCTCCTCACCGGCCATTGGCAGCGCATCTACAGCACCACAGACATCGGGGCTCCACGCTTTCCCTGACGAACAGGGCTTCGACGTTTACCACCAGCTGCACCTGGGCGCCCACGCCAAAAAAACCCGAAAAATCACGAACGTCGGACGATTGCTCCCACACCGAAAGTGCCAGCCAGTCCAGCTCTTGCTGCTCATCACCGGCCATTGGCAGCGCATCTACAGCACCACAGACATCAGGGCTTTGGGCTTTCCCTGACGAACAGGGCTTCGACGTTTACCACCAGCTGCACCTGGGGGACCCACTGAAAGAAACCCCGAAAAATCGGGAACGTCGGATGATTACTCCCACACCAAAAGTGCCAGCCAGTCAAGCTCTTGCTGCTCCTCACCGGCCATTGGCAGCGCATCTTCAGCACCACAGACATCGGGGCTCCGGGCTTTCCCTGACGAACAGGGCTTCGAAGTTTACCACCAGCTGCACCTGGACGCCCACTCCAGAAAAACCCTAAATATCACGAACGTCGGACGATTGCTCCCACACAAAAAGTGCCAGCCAGTCAAGCTCCTGCTGCTCCTCACCGGCCATTGGCAGCGCATCTACAGCACCACAGACATCGGGGCTCCGGGCTTTCCCTGACGAACAGGGCTTGAACGTTTATCACCAGCTGCACCTGGGGGGCCCACTGAAAAAAACCCCGAAAAATCATGAACGTCGGACGATTGCTCCCACACAAAAAGTTCCAGCCAGTCAAGCTCTTGCTGCTCCTCCCCGGCCATTGGCAGCGCATCTACAGTACCACAGACATCGGGGCTCCGGGCTTTCCCTGACGAACAGGGCTTCGACGTTTACCACCAGCTGCACCTGGGCGCCCACTGAAAAAAACCCCGAAAAATCACGAACGTCAGACGATTGCTCCCACACCGAAAGTGCCAGCCAGTCCAGCTCTTGCTGCTCATCACCGGCCATTGGCAGCGCATCTACAGCACCACAGACATCGGGGCTCCGGGCTTTCCCTGACGAACAGGGCTTCGACGTTTACCACCACCTGCACCTGGGCGCCCACTCCAGAAAAACCCTAAAAATCACGAACGTCGGACGATTGCTCCCACACAAAAAGTGCCACCCAGTCAAGCTCCTGCTGCTCCTCACCGGCCATTGGCAGCGCATCTACAGCACCACAGACATCGGGGCTCCGGGCTTTCCCTGACGAACAGGGCTTCGACGCTTACCACCAGCTGCACCTGGGGGCCCCACTGAAAAAAACCCCGAAAAAGCATGAACGTCGGATGATTGCTCCCACACCAAAAGTGCCAGCCAGACAAGCTCTTGCTGCTAATCACCGGCCATTGGCAGCACATCTACAGCACCACAGACATCGGGGTTCCGGGCTTTCCCTGACGAACAGGGCTTCGACGTTTACCACCACCTGCGCCTGGGAGTCCACTCCAAAAAAACCCGAAAAATCACAAACGTCGGACGATTGCTCCCACACCGAAAGTGCCAGCCAGTCAAGCTCTTGCTGCTCCTCACCGGCCATTGGCAGCGCATCTACAGCACCACAGACATCGGGGCTCCGAGCTTTCCCTGACGAACAGGGCTTCGACGTTTACCACCAGCTGCACCTGGGCGCCCACTGAAAAAAACCCCGAAAAATCACGAACGTTGGACGATTGCTCCCACACCGAAAGTGCCAGCCAGTCAAGCTCTTGCTGCTCATCACCGGCCATTGGCAGCATATCTACAGCACCACAGACATCGGGGCTCCGGGCTTTCCCTGACGAACAGGGCTTCGACGTTTACCACCAGCTGCACCTGGGGGGCCCACTGAAAAAAACCCCGAAAAATCATGAACGTCGGACGATTGCTCCCACACCGAAACTGCCAGCCAGACAAGCTCTTGCTGCTCCTCACCGGCCATTGGCAGCGCATCTACAGCACCACAGACATCGGGGCTCCGGGCTTTCCCTGACGAACAGGGCTTCGACGTTTACCACCAGCTGCACCTGGGGGGCCCACTGAAAAAAACCCTGAAAAATCATGAACGTCGGACGATTGCTCCCACACCGAAACTGCCAGCCAGACAAGCTCTTGCTGCTCCTCACCGGCCATTGGCAGCGCATCTACAGCACCACAGACATCGGGGTTCCGGGCTTTCCCTGACGAACAGGGCTTCGACGCTTACCACCAGCTGCACCTGGGCGCCCATTGGAAAAAAACCCAAGAAAAATCACGAACGTTGGACGATTGCTCCCACACAAAAACTGCCAGCCAGTCAAGCTCTTGCTGCTCATCACCGGCCATTGGCAGCGCATCTACAGCACCACAGACATCGGGGCTCCGGGCTTTCCCTGACGAACAGGGCTTCGACGTTTACCACCAGCTGCACCTGGGGGCCCCACTGAAAAAAACCCCGAAAAATCATGAACGTCGGACGATTGCTCCCACACCGAAACTGCCAGCCAGACAAGCTCTTGCTGCTCCTCCCCGGCCATTGGCAGCGCATCTACAGCACCACAGACATCGGGGCTCCACGCTTTCCCTGACGAATAGGGCTTCGACGTTTACCACCAGCTGCACCTGGGCGCCCACGCCAAAAAAACCCGAAAAATCACGAACGTCGGACGATTGCTCCCACACCGAAAGTGCCAGCCAGTCCAGCTCTTGCTGCTCATCACCGGCCATTGGCAGCGCATCTACAGCACCACAGACATCAGGGCTTTGGGCTTTCCCTGACGAACAGGGCTTCGACGTTTACCACCAGCTGCACCTGGGGGGCCCACTGAAAGAAACCCCGAAAAATCGGGAACGTCGGATGATTACTCCCACACCAAAAGTGCCAGCCAGTCAAGCTCTTGCTGCTCATCACCGGCCATTGGCAGCGCATCTACAGCACCACAGACATCGGGGCTCCGGGCTTTCCCTGACGAACAGGGCTTGAACGTTTATCACCAGCTGCACCTGGGGGGCCCACTGAAAGAAACCCCGAAAAATCGGGAACGTCGGATGATTACTCCCACACCGGAAGTACCAGCCAGTCAAGCTCTTGCTGCTCCTCACCGGCCATTGGCAGCGCATCTACAGCACCACAGACATCGGGGCTCCGGGCTTTCCCTGACGAACAGGGCTTCGAAGTTTACCACCAGCTTCACCTGGGCCCCCACTCCAGAAAAACCCGAAAAATCACGAACGTCAGACGATTGCTCCCACACAAAAAGTGCCAGCCAGTCAAGCTCTTGCTTCTCCTCCCCGGCCATTGGCAGCACATCTACAGCACTACAGACATCGGAGCTCCGGGCTTTCCCTAACGAACAGGGCTTCGACGTTTACCACCAGCTGCACCTGGGGGGCCAACTGAAAAAAGCCCTGAAAAATCATGAACGTCGGACGATTGCTCCCACACCGAAAGTGCCAGCCAGACAAGCTCTTGCTGCTCCTCACCGGCCATTGGCAGCGCATCTACAGCACCACAGACATCGGGGCTCCGGGCTTTCCCTGACGAACAGGGCTTCGACGTTTACCACCACCTGCACCTGGGGGCCCCACTGAAAAAAACCCCGAAAAAGCATGAACGTCGGACGATTGCTCCCACACCGAAAGTGCCAGCCAGACAAGCTCTTGCTGCTAATCACCGGCCATTGGCAGCACATCTACAGCACCACAGACATCGGGGTTCCGGGCTTTCCCTGACGAACAGGGCTTCGACGTTTACCACCACCTGTGCCTGGGAGTCCACTCCAAAAAAACCCTAAAAATCACAAACGTCGGACGATTGCTCCCACACCGAAAGTGCCAGCCAGTCAAGCTCTTGCTGCTCCTCACCGGCCATTGGCAGCGCATCTACAGCACCACAGACATCGGGGCTCCGAGCTTTCCCTGACGAACCGGGCTTCGACGTTTACCACCAGCTGCACCTGGGGGCCCCACTGAAAAAAACCCCGAAAAAGCATGAACGTCGGACGATTGCTCCCACACCGAAAGTGCCAGCCAGACAAGCTCTTGCTGCTCCTCACCGGCCATTGGCAGCACATCTACAGCACCACAGACATCGGGGCTCCGGGCTTTCCCTGACGAACAGGGCTTCGACGTTTACCACCACCTGCGCCTGGGAGTCCACTCCAAAAAAACCTGAAAAATCACAAACGTCGGACAATTGCTCCCACACCGAAAGTGCCAGCCAGTCAAGCTCTTGCTGCTCCTCCCCGGCCATTGGCAGCGCATCTACAGCACCACAGACATCGGGGCTCCGGGCTTTCCCTGACGAACAGGGCTTCGATGTTTACCACCAGCTGCACCTGGGGGGCCCACTGAAAAAAACCCCGAAAAATCATGAACGTCGGACGATTGCTCCCACACAAAAAGTTCCAGCCAGTCAAGCTCTTGCTGCTCCTCCCCGGCCATTGGCAGCGCATCTACAGCACCACAGACATCGGGGCTCCGGGCTTTCCCTGACGAACAGGGCTTCGACGTTTACCACAAGCTGCACCTGGGGGGCCCACTGAAAAAAACCCCGAAAAATCATGAACGTCGGACGATTGCTCCCACACCGAACTGCCAGCCAGACAAGCTCTTGCTGCTCCTCACCGGCCATTGGCAGCGCATCTACAGCACCACAGACATCGGGGCTCCACGCTTTCCCTGACGAACAGGGCTTCGACGTTTACCACCAGCTGCACCTGAGCGCCCACGCCAAAAAAACCCGAAAAATCACGAACGTCGGACGATTGCTCCCACACCAAAAGTGCCAGCCAGTCAAGCTCTTGCTGCTCCTCACCGGCCATTGGCAGCGCATCTACAGCACCACAGACATCGGGGCTCCGGGCTTTCCCTGACGAACAGGGCTTCGACGCTTACCACCAGCTGCACCTGGGCGCCCATTGGAAAAAAACCCAAGAAAAATCACGAACGTTGGACGATTGCTCCCACACCAAAAGTGCCAGCCAGTCAAGCTCTTGCTGCTCCTCCCCGGCCATTGGCAGCGCATCTACAGCACCACAGACATCGGGGCTCCGGGCTTTCCCTGACGAACAGGGCTTCGACGTTTACCACCAGCTGCACCTGGGGGCCCCACTGAAAAAAACCCCGAAAAAGCATGAACGTCGGACGATTGCTCCCACACCGAAAGTGCCAGCCAGACAAGCTCTTGCTGCTAATCACCGGCCATTGGCAGCACATCTACAGCACCACAGACATCGGGGTTCCGGGCTTTCCCTGACGAACAGGGCTTCGACGTTTACCACCACCTGTGCCTGGGAGTCCACTCCAAAAAAACCCTAAAAATCACAAACGTCGGACGATTGCTCCCACACCGAAAGTGCCAGCCAGTCAAGCTCTTGCTGCTCCTCACCGGCCATTGGCAGCGCATCTACAGCACCACAGACATCGGGGCTCCGAGCTTTCCCTGACGAACCGGGCTTCGACGTTTACCACCAGCTGCACCTGGGGGCCCCACTGAAAAAAACCCCGAAAAAGCATGAACGTCGGACGATTGCTCCCACACAAAAAGTGCCAGCCAGACAAGCTCTTGCTGCTCCTCACCGGCCATTGGCAGCACATCTACAGCACCACAGACATCGGGGCTCCGGGCTTTCCCTGACGAACAGGGCTTCGACGTTTACCACCACCTGCGCCTGGGAGTCCACTCCAAAAAAACCTGAAAAATCACAAACGTCGGACAATTGCTCCCACACCGAAAGTGCCAGCCAGTCAAGCTCTTGCTGCTCCTCCCCGGCCATTGGCAGCGCATCTACAGCACCACAGACATCGGGGCTCCGGGCTTTCCCTGACGAACAGGGCTTCGATGTTTACCACCAGCTGCACCTGGGGGGCCCACTGAAAAAAACCCCGAAAAATCATGAACGTCGGACGATTGCTCCCACACCGAAACTGCCAGCCAGACAAGCTCTTGCTGCTCCTCACCGGCCATTGGCAGCGCATCTACAGCACCACAGACATCGGGGCTCCACGCTTTCCCTGACGAACAGGGCTTCGACGTTTACCACCAGCTGCACCTGGGGGGCCCACTGAAAAAAACCCGAAAAATCACGAACGTCGGACGATTGCTCCCACACCGAAAGTGCCAGCCAGTCCAGCTCTTGCTGCTCATCACCGGCCATTGGCAGCGCATCTACAGCACCACAGACATCAGGGCTTTGGGCTTTCCCTGACGAACAGGGCTTTGACGTTTACCACCACCTGCACCTGGGGGGCCCACTGAAAGAAACCCCGAAAAATCGGGAACGTCGGATGATTACTCCCACACCAAAAGTGCCAGCCAGTCAAGCTCTTGCTACTCCTCACTGGCCATTGGCAGCGCATCTACAGCACCACAGACATCGGGGCTCCGGGCTTTCCCTGACGAACAGGGCTTCGACGTTTACCACCAGCTGCACCTGGTCGCCCACTCCAGAAAAACCCTAAAAATCACGAACGTCGGACGATTGCTCCCACACAAAAAGTGCCAGCCAGTCAAGCTCCTGCTGCTCCTCACCGGCCATTGGCAGCGCATCTACAGCACCACAGACATCGGGGCTCCGGGCTTTCCCTGACGAACAGGACTTCGACGTTTACCACCACCTGTGCCTGGGAGTCCACTCCAAAAAAAACCGAAAAATCACAAACGTCGGACGATTGCTCCCACACCGAAAGTGCCAGCCAGTCAAGCTCTTGCTGCTCCTCACCGGCCATTGGCAGCGCATCTACAGCACCACAGACATCGGGGCTCCGGGCTTTCCCTGACGAACAGGGCTTCGACGTTTACCACCATCTGCACCTGTGGGGCCCACTGAAAAAAACCCCGAAAAATCATGAACGTTGGACGATTGCTCCCACACAAAAAGTTCCAGCCAGTCAAGCTCTTGCTGCTCCTCCCCGGCCATTGGCAGCGCATCTACAGCACCACAGACATCGGGGCTCCGGGCTTTCCCTGACGAACAGGGCTTCGACGTTTACCACCAGCTGCACCTGGGGGGCCCACTGAAAGAAACCCCGAAAAATGATGAACGTCGGACGATTGCTCCCACACAAAAACTGCCAGCCAGTCAAGCTGCTGCTGCTCCTCACCGGCCATTGGCAGCGCATCTACAGCACCACAGACATCGGGGCTCCGGGCTTTCCCTGACGAACAGGGCTTCGACGCTTACCACCAGCTGCACCTGGGCGCCCATTGGAAAAAAACCCAAGAAAAATCACGAACGTTGGACGATTGCTCCCACACCAAAAGTGCCAGCCAGTCAAGCTCTTGCTGCTCATCACCGGCCATTGGCAGCGCATCTACAGCACCACAGACATCGGGGCTCCGGGCTTTCCCTGACGAACAGGGCTTCGACGTTTACCACCAGCTGCACCTGGGGGCCCCACTGAAAAAAACCCCGAAAAAGCATGAACGTCGGACGATTGCTCCCACACCGAAACTGCCAGCCAGACAAGCTCTTGCTGCTCCTCACCGGCCATTGGCAGCGCATCTACAGCACCACAGACATCGGGGCTCCACGCTTTCCCTGACGAACAGGGCTTCGACGTTTACCACCAGCTGCACCTGGGCGCCCACGCCAAAAAAACCCGAAAAATCACGAACGTCGGATGATTACTCCCACACCGAAAGTGCCAGCCAGTCCAGCTCTTGCTGCTCATCACCGGCCATTGGCAGCGCATCTACAGCACCACAGACATCAGGGCTTTGGGCTTTCCCTGACGAACAGGGCTTCGACGTTTACCACCAGCTGCACCTGGGGGGCCCACTGAAAGAAACCCCGAAAAATCGGGAACGTCGGATGATTACTCCCACACCAAAAGTGCCAGCCAGTCAAGCTCTTGCTGCTCCTCACCGGCCATTGGCAGCGCATCTACAGCACCACAGACATCGGGGCTCCGGGCTTTCCCTGACGAACAGGGCTTCGACGTTTACCACCAGCTGCACCTGGGAGCCCATTGGAAAAAAACCCAAGAAAAATCACGAACGTTGGACGATTGCTCCCACACAAAAAGTGCCAGCCAGTCAAGCTCCTGCTGCTCCTCACTGGCCATTGGCAGCGCATCTACAGCACCACAGACATCGGGGCTCCGGGCTTTCCCTGACGAACAGGGCTTCGACGTTTACCACCACCTGCACCTGGGCGCCCACTCCAGAAAAACCCTAGAAATCACGAACGTCGGACGATTGCTCCCACACAAAAAGTGCCAGCCAGTCAAGCTCCTGCTGCTCCTCACCGGCCATTGGCAGCCCATCTACAGCACCACAGACATCGGGGCTCCGGGCTTTCCCTGACGAACAGGGCTTGAACGTTTATCACCAGCTGCACCTGGGGGGCCCACTGAAAGAAACCCCGAAAAATCGGGAACGTCGGATGATTACTCCCACACCGGAAGTACCAGCCAGTCAAGCTCTTGCTGCTCCTCACCGGCCATTGGCAGCGCATCTACAGCACCACAGACATCGGGGCTCCGGGCTTTCCCTGACGAACAGGGCTTCGACGTTTACCACCAGCTGCACCTGGGGGCCCCACTGAAAAAAACCCCGAAAAAGCATGAACTTCGGACGATTGCTCCCACACCGAAAGTGCCAGCCAGTCAAGCTCTTGCTGCTCCTCACCGGCCATTGGCAGCACATCTACAGCACCACAGACATCGGGGCTCCGGGCTTTCCCTAACGAACAGGGCTTCGACGTTTACCACCAGCTGCACCTGGGGGGCCAACTGAAAAAAGCCCCGAAAAATCATGAACGTCGGACGATTGCTCCCACACCGAAACTGCCAGCCAGACAAGCTCTTGCTGCTCCTCACCGGCCATTGGCAGCGCATCTACAGCACCACAGACATCGGGGCTCCACGCTTTCCCTGACGAACAGGGCTTCGACGTTTACCACCACCTGCACCTGGGCGCCCACTCCAGAAAAACCCTAAAAATCACGAACGTCGGACGATTGCTCCCACACAAAAAGTGCCAGCCAGTCCAGCTCTTGCTGCTCATCACCGGCCATTGGCAGCGCATCTACAGCACCACAGACATCAGGGCTTTGGGCTTTCCCTGACGAACAGGGCTTCGACGTTTACCACCATCTGCACCTGGGGGGCCCACTGAAAGAAACCCCGAAAAATCGGGAACGTCGGATGATTACTCCCACACCGAAAGTGCCAGCCAGTCAAGCTCTTGCTGCTCCTCACCGGCCATTGGCAGCGCATCTACAGCACCACAGACATCGGGGCTCCGGGCTTTCCCTGACGAACAGGGCTTCGACGTTTACCACCACCTGCACCTGGGCGCCCACTCCAGAAAAACCCTAAAAATCACGAACGTCGGACGATTGCTCCCACACAAAAAGTGCCAGCCAGTCAAGCTCCTGCTGATCATCACCGGCCATTGGCAGCGCATCTACAGCACCACAGACATCGGGGCTCCGGGCTTTCCCTGACGAACAGGGCTTCGACGTTTACCACCAGCTGCACCTGGGGGGCCCACTGAAAGAAACCCTGAAAAATCGGGAACGTCGGATGATTACTCCCACACCAAAAGTGCCAGCCAGTCAAGCTCCTGCTGCTCCTCACCGGCCATTGGCAGCGCATCTACAGCACCACAGACATCGGGGCTCCCGGCTTTCCCTGACGAACAGGGCTTCGACGCTTGCCACCAGCTGCACCTGGGCGCCCATTGGAAAAAAACCCAAGAAAAATCACGAACGTTGGACGATTGCTCCCACACCAAAAGTGCCAGCCAGTCAAGCTCTTACTGCTCATCACCGGCCATTGGCAGCGCATCTACAGCACTACAGACATCGGGGCTCCGGGCTTTCCCTGACGAACAGGGCTTCGACGTTTACCACCAGCTGCACCTGGGGGCCCCACTGAAAAAAACCCCGAAAAAGCATGAACGTCGTACGATTGCTCCCACACCGAAAGTGCCAGCCAGTCCAGCTCTTGCTGCTCCTCACCGGCCATTGGCAGCGCATCTACAGCACCACAGACATTGGGGCTCCGGGCTTTCCCTGACGAACAGGGCTTCGACGTTTACCACCACCTGCACCTGGGCGCCCACTCCAGAAAAACCCTAAAAATCACGAACGTCGGACGATTGCTCCCACACAAAAAGTGCCAGCCAGTCAAGCTCCTGCTGCTCCTCACCGGCCATTGGCAGCGCATCTACAGCACCACAGACATCGGGGCTCTGGGCTTTCCCTGACGAACAGGGCTTGAACGTTTATCACCAGCTGCACCTGGGGGGCCCACTGAAAGAAACCCCGAAAAATCGGGAACGTCGGGTGATTACTCCCACACCGGAAGTGCCAGCCAGTCAAGCTCTTGCTGCTCCTCACCGGCCATTGGCAGCGCATCTACAGCACCACAGACATCGGGGCTCCGGGCTTTCCCTGACGAACAGGGCTTCGACGTTTACCACCAGCTGCACCTGGGCGCCCACTGAAAAAAACCCCGAAAAATCACGAACGTTGGACGATTGCTCCCACACCGAAAGTGCCAGCCAGTCAAGCTCTTGCTGCTCATCACCGGCCATTGGCAGCGCATCTACAGCACCACAGACATCGGGGCTCCGGGCTTTCCCTGACGAACCGGGCTTCGACGTTTACCACCAGCTTCACCCGGGCGCCCACTCCAGAAAAACCCGAAAAATCACGAACGTCAGACGATTGCTCCCACACAAAAAGTGCCAGCCAGTCAAGCTCCTGCTGCTCCTCACCGGCCATTGGCAGCGCATCTACAGCACCACAGACATCGGGGCTCCGGGCTTTCCCTGACGAACAGGGCTTCGACGTTTACCACCACCTGCACCTGGGCGCCCACTCCAGAAAAACCCTAAAAATCACGAACGTCGGACGATTGCTCCCACACAAAAAGTGCCAGACAGTCAAGCTCCTGCTGCTCCTCACCGGCCATTGGCAGCGCATCTACAGCACCACAGACATCGGGGCTCCGGGCTTTCCCTGACGAACAGGGCTTCGATGTTTACCACCACCTCCACCTGGGCGCCCATTGGAAAAAAACCCAAGAAAAATCACGAACGTTGGACGATTGCTCCCACACCAAAAGTGCCAGCCAGTCCAGCTCTTGCTGCTCCTCCCCGGCCATTGGCAGCGCATCTACAGCACCACAGACATCGGGGCTCCGGGCTTTCCCTAACGAACAGGGCTTCGACGTTTACCACCAGCTGCACCTGGGGGGCCAACTGAAAAAAACCCAAGAAAAATCACGAACGTTGGACGATTGCTCCCACACCGAAAGTGCCAGCCAGTCAAGCTCTTGCTGCTCCTCACCGGCCATTGGCAGCGCATCTACAGCACCACAGACATCGGGGCTCCGGGCTTTCCCTGACGAACAGGGCTTCGACGTTTACCACCAGCTGCACCTGGGGGGCCCACTGAAAAAAACCCCGAAAAATCATGAACGTCGGACGATTGCTCCCACACAAAAAGTTCCAGCCAGTCAAGCTCTTGCTGCTCCTCCCCGGCCATTGGCAGCACATCTACAGCACTACAGACATCAGGGCTCCGGGCTTTCCTTAACGAACAGGGCTTCGACGTTTACCACCAGCTGCACCTGGGGGGCCAACTGAAAAAAGCCCCGAAAAATCATGAACGTCGTACGATTGCTCCCACACCGAAAGTGCCAGCCAGTCAAGCTCTTGCTGCTCCTCACCGGCCATTGGCAGCGCATCTACAGCACCACAGACATCGGGGCTCCGGGCTTTCCCTGACGAACAGGGCTTCGACGTTTACCACCACCTGCACCTGGGCGCCCACTCCAGAAAAACCCTAAAAATCACGAACGTCGGAGGATTGCTCCCACACAAAAAGTGCCAGCCAGTCAAGCTCCTGCTGCTCCTCACCGGCCATTGGCAGCGCATCTACAGCACCACAGACATCGGGGCTCCGGGCTTTCCCTGACGAACAGGGCTTCGACATTTACCACCAGCTGCACCTGGGGGGCCCACTGAAAGAAACCCCGAAAAATCGGGAATGTCGGATGATTACTCCCACACCGAAAGTGCCAGCCAGTCAAGCTCTTGCTGCTCCTCACCGGCCATTGGCAGCGCATCTACAGCACCACAGACATCGGGGCTCCGGGCTTTCCCTGACGAACAGGGCTTCGACGCTTACCACCAGCTGCACCTGGGCGCCCATTAGAAAAAAAACCCAAGAAAAATCACGAACGTTGGACGATTGCTCCCACACAAAAAGTGCCAGCCAGTCAAGCTCCTGCTGCTCCTCACTGGCCATTGGCAGCGCATTTACAGCACCACAGACATCGGGGCTCCGGGCTTTCCCTGACGAACAGGGCTTCGATATTTACCACCACCTGCACCTGGGGCCCCCACTGAAAAAATCCCCGAAAAAGCATGAACTTCGGACGATTGCTCCCACACCGAAAGTGCCAGCCAGTCAAGCTCTTGCTGCTCTTCCCCGGCCATTGGCAGCACATCTACAGCACCACAGACATCGGGGCTCCGGGCTTTCCCTAACGAACAGGGCTTCGACGTTTACCACCAGCTGCACCTGGGGGGCCAACTGAAAAAAACCCAAGAAAAATCACGAACGTTGGACGATTGCTCCCACACCGAAAGTGCCAGCCAGTCAAGCTCTTGCTGCTCCTCACCGGCCATTGGCAGCGCATCTACAGCACCACAGACATCGGGGCTCCGGGCTTTCCCTGACGAACAGGGCTTCGACGTTTACCACCAGCTGCACCTGGGGGGCCCACTGAAAAAAACCCCGAAAAATCATGAACGTCGGACGATTGCTCCCACACAAAAAGTTCCAGCCAGTCAAACTCTTGCTGCTCCTCCCCGGCCATTGGCAGCGCATCTACAGCACCACAGACATCGGGGCTCCGGGCTTTCCCTGACGAACAGGGCTTCGACGTTTACCACCAGCTGCACCTGGGGGGCCCACTGAAAAAAACCCTGAAAAATCATGAACGTCGGACGATTGCTCCCACACAAAAAGTTCCAGCCAGTCAAGCTCTTGCTGCTCCTCCCCGGCCATTGGCAGCACATCTACAGCACTACAGACATCAGGGCTCCGGGCTTTCCCTGACGAACAGGGCTTCGACGTTTACCACCATCTGCACCTGGGGGGCCCACTGAAAAAAACCCCGAAAAATCATGAACGTCAGACGATTGCTCCCACACAAAAAGTTCCAGCCAGTCAAACTCTTGCTGCTCCTCACCGGCCATTGGCAGCGCATCTACAGCACCACAGACATCGGGGCTCCGGGCTTTCCCTGACGAACAGGGCTTCGACGTTTACCACCACCTGCACCTGGGCGCCCACTCCAGAAAAACCCTAAAAATCACGAACGTCGGACGATTGCTCCCACACAAAAAGTTCCAGCCAGTCAAGCTCTTGCTGCTCCTCCCCGGCCATTGGCAGCACATCTACAGCACTACAGACATCAGGGCTCCGGGCTTTCCCTAACGAACAGGGCTTCGACGTTTACCACCAGCTGCACCTGGGGGGCCAACTGAAAAAAGCCCCGAAAAATCATGAACGTCGTACGATTGCTCCCACACCGAAAGTGCCAGCCAGACAAGCTCTTGCTGCTCCTCACCGGCCATTGGCAGCGCATCTACAGCACCACAGACATCGGGGCTCCGGGCTTTCCCTGACGAACAGGGCTTCGACGTTTACCACCACCTGCACCTGGGCGCCCACTCCAGAAAAACCCTAAAAATCACGAACGTCGGACGATTGCTCCCACACAAAAAGTGCCAGCCAGTCAAGCTCCTGCTGCTCCTCACCGGCCATTGGCAGCGCATCTACAGCACCACAGACATCGGGGCTCCGGGCTTTCCCTGACGAACAGGGCTTCGACGCTTACCACCAGCTGCACCTGGGGGGCCCACTGAAAGAAACCCCGAAAAATCGGGAATGTCGGATGATTACTCCCACACCGAAAGTGCCAGCCAGTCAAGCTCTTGCTGCTCATCACCGGCCATTGGCAGCGCATCTACAGCACCACAGACATCGGGGCTCCGGGCTTTCC
This sequence comes from Chlamydotis macqueenii, assembly GCF_036417535.1. Classification (NCBI taxonomy): domain Eukaryota; kingdom Metazoa; phylum Chordata; class Aves; order Otidiformes; family Otididae; genus Chlamydotis; species Chlamydotis macqueenii. The sequence continues at coordinate 30,080,605 of NC_141592.1, read as the reverse complement.
CTGACGAACAGGGCTTCGACGTTTACCACCACCTGCACCTGGGCGCCCACTCCAGAAAAACCCTAGAAATCACGAACGTCGGACGATTGCTCCCACACAAAAAGTGCCAGCCAGTCAAGCTCCTGCTGCTCCTCACCGGCCATTGGCAGCCCATCTACAGCACCACAGACATCGGGGCTCCGGGCTTTCCCTGACGAACAGGGCTTGAACGTTTATCACCAGCTGCACCTGGGGGGCCCACTGAAAGAAACCCCGAAAAATCGGGAACGTCGGATGATTACTCCCACACCGGAAGTACCAGCCAGTCAAGCTCTTGCTGCTCCTCACCGGCCATTGGCAGCGCATCTACAGCACCACAGACATCGGGGCTCCGGGCTTTCCCTGACGAACAGGGCTTCGACGTTTACCACCAGCTGCACCTGGGGGCCCCACTGAAAAAAACCCCGAAAAAGCATGAACTTCGGACGATTGCTCCCACACCGAAAGTGCCAGCCAGTCAAGCTCTTGCTGCTCCTCACCGGCCATTGGCAGCACATCTACAGCACCACAGACATCGGGGCTCCGGGCTTTCCCTAACGAACAGGGCTTCGACGTTTACCACCAGCTGCACCTGGGGGGCCAACTGAAAAAAGCCCCGAAAAATCATGAACGTCGGACGATTGCTCCCACACCGAAACTGCCAGCCAGACAAGCTCTTGCTGCTCCTCACCGGCCATTGGCAGCGCATCTACAGCACCACAGACATCGGGGCTCCACGCTTTCCCTGACGAACAGGGCTTCGACGTTTACCACCACCTGCACCTGGGCGCCCACTCCAGAAAAACCCTAAAAATCACGAACGTCGGACGATTGCTCCCACACAAAAAGTGCCAGCCAGTCCAGCTCTTGCTGCTCATCACCGGCCATTGGCAGCGCATCTACAGCACCACAGACATCAGGGCTTTGGGCTTTCCCTGACGAACAGGGCTTCGACGTTTACCACCATCTGCACCTGGGGGGCCCACTGAAAGAAACCCCGAAAAATCGGGAACGTCGGATGATTACTCCCACACCGAAAGTGCCAGCCAGTCAAGCTCTTGCTGCTCCTCACCGGCCATTGGCAGCGCATCTACAGCACCACAGACATCGGGGCTCCGGGCTTTCCCTGACGAACAGGGCTTCGACGTTTACCACCACCTGCACCTGGGCGCCCACTCCAGAAAAACCCTAAAAATCACGAACGTCGGACGATTGCTCCCACACAAAAAGTGCCAGCCAGTCAAGCTCCTGCTGCTCATCACCGGCCATTGGCAGCGCATCTACAGCACCACAGACATCGGGGCTCCGGGCTTTCCCTGACGAACAGGGCTTCGACGTTTACCACCACCTGCACCTGGGGGGCCCACTGAAAGAAACCCTGAAAAATCGGGAACGTCGGATGATTACTCCCACACCAAAAGTGCCAGCCAGTCAAGCTCCTGCTGCTCCTCACCGGCCATTGGCAGCGCATCTACAGCACCACAGACATCGGGGCTCCCGGCTTTCCCTGACGAACAGGGCTTCGACGCTTGCCACCAGCTGCACCTGGGCGCCCATTGGAAAAAAACCCAAGAAAAATCACGAACGTTGGACGATTGCTCCCACACCAAAAGTGCCAGCCAGTCAAGCTCTTACTGCTCATCACCGGCCATTGGCAGCGCATCTACAGCACCACAGACATCGGGGCTCCGGGCTTTCCCTGACGAACAGGGCTTCGACGTTTACCACCAGCTGCACCTGGGGGCCCCACTGAAAAAAACCCCGAAAAAGCATGAACGTCGTACGATTGCTCCCACACCGAAAGTGCCAGCCAGACAAGCTCTTGCTGCTCCTCACCGGCCATTGGCAGCGCATCTACAGCACCACAGACATTGGGGCTGCGGGCTTTCCCTGACGAACAGGGCTTCGACGTTTACCACCACCTGCACCTGGGCGCCCACTCCAGAAAAACCCTAAAAATCACGAACGTCGGACGATTGCTCCCACACAAAAAGTGCCAGCCAGTCAAGCTCCTGCTGCTCCTCACCGGCCATTGGCAGCGCATCTACAGCACCACAGACATCGGGGCTCCGGGCTTTCCCTGACGAACAGGGCTTGAACGTTTATCACCAGCTGCACCTGGGGGGCCCACTGAAAGAAACCCCGAAAAATCGGGAACGTCGGGTGATTACTCCCACACCGGAAGTGCCAGCCAGTCAAGCTCTTGCTGCTCCTCACCGGCCATTGGCAGCGCATCTACAGCACCACAGACATCGGGGCTCCGGGCTTTCCCTGACGAACAGGGCTTCGACGTTTACCACCACCTGCACCTGGGGGGCCCACTGAAAAAAACCCCGAAAAATCATGAACGTCGGACGATTGCTCCCACACCGAAACTGCCAGCCAGTCAAGCTCTTGCTGCTCCTCCCCGGCCATTGGCAGCGCATCTACAGCACCACAGACATCGGGGCTCCGGGCTTTCCCTGACGAACAGGGCTTCGACGTTTACCACCAGCTGCACCTGGGCGCCCACTGAAAAAAACCCCGAAAAATCACGAACGTTGGACGATTGCTCCCACACCGAAAGTGCCAGCCAGTCAAGCTCTTGCTGCTCATCACCGGCCATTGGCAGCGCATCTACAGCACCACAGACATCGGGGCTCCGGGCTTTCCCTGACGAACCGGGCTTCGACGTTTACCACCAGCTTCACCCGGGCGCCCACTCCAGAAAAACCCGAAAAATCACGAACGTCAGACGATTGCTCCCACACAAAAAGTGCCAGCCAGTCAAGCTCCTGCTGCTCCTCACCGGCCATTGGCAGCGCATCTACAGCACCACAGACATCGGGGCTCCGGGCTTTCCCTGACGAACAGGGCTTCGACGTTTACCACCACCTGCACCTGGGCGCCCACTCCAGAAAAACCCTAAAAATCACGAACGTCGGACGATTGCTCCCACACAAAAAGTGCCAGCCAGTCAAGCTCCTGCTGCTCCTCACCGGCCATTGGCAGCGCATCTACAGCACCACAGACATCGGGGCTCCGGGCTTTCCCTGACGAACAGGGCTTCGACGCTTACCACCAGCTGCACCTGGGGGGCCCACTGAAAGAAACCCCGAAAAATCGGGAATGTCGGATTATTACTCCCACACCGAAAGTGCCAGCCAGTCAAGCTCTTGCTGCTCCTCACCGGCCATTGGCAGCGCATCTACAGCACCACAGACATCGGGGCTCCGGGCTTTCCCTGACGAACAGGGCTTCGATGTTTACCACCACCTCCACCTGGGCGCCCATTGGAAAAAAACCCAAGAAAAATCACGAACGTTGGACGATTGCTCCCACACCAAAAGTGCCAGCCAGTCCAGCTCTTGCTGCTCCTCCCCGGCCATTGGCAGCGCATCTACAGCACCACAGACATCGGGGCTCCGGGCTTTCCCTAACGAACAGGGCTTCGACGTTTACCACCAGCTGCACCTGGGGGGCCAACTGAAAAAAACCCAAGAAAAATCACGAACGTTGGACGATTGCTCCCACACCGAAAGTGCCAGCCAGTCAAGCTCTTGCTGCTCCTCACCGGCCATTGGCAGCGCATCTACAGCACCACAGACATCGGGGCTCCGGGCTTTCCCTGACGAACAGGGCTTCGACGTTTACCACCAGCTGCACCTGGGGGGCCCACTGAAAAAAACCCCGAAAAATCATGAACGTCGGACGATTGCTCCCACACAAAAAGTTCCAGCCAGTCAAACTCTTGCTGCTCCTCCCCGGCCATTGGCAGCGCATCTACAGCACCACAGACATCGGGGCTCCGGGCTTTCCCTGACGAACAGGGCTTCGACGTTTACCACCAGCTGCACCTGGGGGGCCCACTGAAAAAAACCCTGAAAAATCATGAACGTCGGACGATTGCTCCCACACAAAAAGTTCCAGCCAGTCAAGCTCTTGCTGCTCCTCCCCGGCCATTGGCAGCACATCTACAGCACTACAGACATCAGGGCTCCGGGCTTTCCCTAACGAACAGGGCTTCGACGTTTACCACCAGCTGCACCTGGGGGGCCAACTGAAAAAAGCCCCGAAAAATCATGAACGTCGGACGATTGCTCCCACACCGAAAGTGCCAGCCAGTCAAGCTCTTGCTGCTCCTCACCGGCCATTGGCAGCGCATCTACAGCACCACAGACATCGGGGCTCCGGGCTTTCCCTGACGAACAGGGCTTCGACGTTTACCACCACCTGCACCTGGGCGCCCACTCCAGAAAAACCCTAAAAATCACGAACGTCGGACGATTGCTCCCACACAAAAAGTGCCAGCCAGTCAAGCTCCTGCTGCTCCTCACCGGCCATTGGCAGCGCATCTACAGCACCACAGACATCGGGGCTCCGGGCTTTCCCTGACGAACAGGGCTTCGACATTTACCACCAGCTGCACCTGGGGGGCCCACTGAAAGAAACCCCGAAAAATCGGGAATGTCGGATGATTACTCCCACACCGAAAGTGCCAGCCAGTCAAGCTCTTGCTGCTCCTCACCGGCCATTGGCAGCGCATCTACAGCACCACAGACATCGGGGCTCCGGGCTTTCCCTGACGAACAGGGCTTCGACGCTTACCACCAGCTGCACCTGGGCGCCCATTAGAAAAAAAACCCAAGAAAAATCACGAACGTTGGACGATTGCTCCCACACCAAAAGTGCCAGCCAGTCAAGCTCTTGCTGCTCCTCCCCGGCCATTGGCAGCGCATCTACAGCACCACAGACATCGGGGCTCCGGGCTTTCCCTGACGAACAGGGCTTCGACGTTTACCACCAGCTGCACCTGGGGGCCCCACTGAAAAAAAACCCGAAAAAGCATGAACGTCGGACGATTGCTCCCACACCGAAAGTGCCAGCCAGACAAGCTCTTGCTGCTAATCACCGGCCATTGGCAGCACATCTACAGCACCACAGACATCGGGGTTCCGGGCTTTCCCTGACTAACAGGGCTTCGACGTTTACCACCACCTGTGCCTGGGAGTCCACTCCAAAAAAACCCGAAAAATCACAAACTTCGGACGATTGCTCCCACACCGAAAGTGCCAGCCAGTCAAGCTCTTGCTGCTCCTCACCGGCCATTGGCAGCGCATCTACAGCACCACAGACATCGGGGCTCCGGGCTTTCCCTGACGAACAGGGCTTCGACGTTTACCACCAGCTGCACCTGGGCGCCCACTGAAAAAAACCCCGAAAAATCACGAACGTTGGACGATTGCTCCCACACAAAAAGTGCCAGCCAGTCAAGCTCTTGCTGCTCATCACCGGCCATTGGCAGCGCATCTACAGCACCACAGACATCGGGGCTCCGGGCTTTCCCTGACGAACCGGGCTTCGACGTTTACCACCAGCTGCACCTGGTCGCCCACTCCAGAAAAACCCGAAAAATCACGAACGTCAGACGATTGCTCCCACACAAAAAGTGCCAGCCAGTCAAGCTCCTGCTGCTCCTCACTGGCCATTGGCAGCGCATTTACAGCACCACAGACATCGGGGCTCCGGGCTTTCCCTGACGAACAGGGCTTCGATATTTACCACCACCTGCACCTGGGGCCCCCACTGAAAAAATCCCCGAAAAAGCATGAACTTCGGACGATTGCTCCCACACCGAAAGTGCCAGCCAGTCAAGCTCTTGCTGCTCTTCCCCGGCCATTGGCAGCACGTCTACAGCACCACAGACATCGGGGCTCCGGGCTTTCCCTAACGAACAGGGCTTCGACGTTTACCACCAGCTGCACCTGGGGGGCCAACTGAAAAAAACCCAAGAAAAATCACGAACGTTGGACGATTGCTCCCACACCGAAAGTGCCAGCCAGTCAAGCTCTTGCTGCTCCTCACCGGCCATTGGCAGCGCATCTACAGCACCACAGACATCGGGGCTCCGGGCTTTCCCTGACGAACAGGGCTTCGACGTTTACCACCAGCTGCACCTGGGGGGCCCACTGAAAAAAACCCTGAAAAATCATGAACGTCGGACGATTGCTCCCACACAAAAAGTTCCAGCCAGTCAAGCTCTTGCTGCTCCTCCCCGGCCATTGGCAGCACATCTACAGCACTACAGACATCAGGGCTCCGGGCTTTCCCTAACGAACAGGGCTTCGACGTTTACCACCAGCTGCACCTGGGGGGCCAACTGAAAAAAGCCCCGAAAAATCATGAACGTCGTGCGATTGCTCCCACACCGAAAGTGCCAGCCAGACAAGCTCTTGCTGCTCCTCACCGGCCATTGGCAGCGCATCTACAGCACCACAGACATCGGGGCTCCGGGCTTTCCCTGACGAACAGGGCTTCGACGTTTACCACCATCTGCACCTGGGGGGCCCACTGAAAAAAACCCCGAAAAATCATGAACGTCGGACGATTGCTCCCACACAAAAAGTTCCAGCCAGTCAAACTCTTGCTGCTCCTCACCGGCCATTGGCAGCGCATCTACAGCACCACAGACATCGGGGCTCCGGGCTTTCCCTGACGAACAGGGCTTCGACGTTTACCACCACCTGCACCTGGGCGCCCACTCCAGAAAAACCCTAAAAATCACGAACGTCGGACGATTGCTCCCACACAAAAAGTTCCAGCCAGTCAAGCTCTTGCTGCTCCTCCCCGGCCATTGGCAGCACATCTACAGCACTACAGACATCAGGGCTCCGGGCTTTCCCTAACGAACAGGGCTTCGACGTTTACCACCAGCTGCACCTGGGGGGCCAACTGAAAAAAGCCCCGAAAAATCATGAACGTGGGACGATTGCTCCCACACCGAAAGTGCCAGCCAGACAAGCTCTTGCTGCTCCTCACCGGCCATTGGCAGCGCATCTACAGCACCACAGACATCGGGGCTCCGGGCTTTCCCTGACGAACAGGGCTTCGACGTTTACCACCACCTGCACCTGGGCGCCCACTCCAGAAAAACCCTAAAAATCACGAACGTCGGACGATTGCTCCCACACAAAAAGTGCCAGCCAGTCAAGCTCCTGCTGCTCCTCACCGGCCATTGGCAGCGCATCTACAGCACCACAGACATCGGGGCTCCGGGCTTTCCCTGACGAACAGGGCTTCGACGCTTACCACCAGCTGCACCTGGGGGGCCCACTGAAAGAAACCCCGAAAAATCGGGAATGTCGGATGATTACTCCCACACCGAAAGTGCCAGCCAGTCAAGCTCTTGCTGCTCCTCACCGGCCATTGGCAGCGCATCTACAGCACCACAGACATCGGGGCTCCACGCTTTCCCTGACGAACAGGGCTTCGACGTTTACCACCAGCTGCACTTGGGCGCCCACGCCAAAAAAACCCGAAAAATCACGAACGTCGGACGATTGCTCCCACACAAAAAGTGCCAGCCAGTCCAGCTCTTGCTGCTCATCACCGGCCATTGGCAGCGCATCTACAGCACCACAGACATCAGGGCTTTGGGCTTTCCCTGACGAACAGGGCTTCGACGTTTACCACCATCTGCACCTGGGGGGCCCACTGAAAGAAACCCCGAAAAATCGGGAACGTCGGATGATTACTCCCACACCGAAAGTGCCAGCCAGTCAAGCTCTTGCTGCTCCTCACCGGCCATTGGCAGCGCATCTACAGCACCACAGACATCGGGGCTCCGGGCTTTCCCTGACGAACAGGGCTTCGACGTTTACCACCACCTGCACCTGGGCGCCCACTCCAGAAAAACCCTAAAAATCACGAACGTCGGACGATTGCTCCCACACAAAAAGTGCCAGCCAGTCAAGCTCCTGCTGCTCATCACCGGCCATTGGCAGCGCATCTACAGCACCACAGACATCGGGGCTCCGGGCTTTCCCTGACGAACAGGGCTTCGACGTTTACCACCAGCTGCACCTGGGGGGCCCACTGAAAGAAACCCTGAAAAATCGGGAACGTCGGATGATTACTCCCACACCAAAAGTGCCAGCCAGTCAAGCTCCTGCTGCTCCTCACCGGCCATTGGCAGCGCATCTACAGCACCACAGACATCGGGGCTCCCGGCTTTCCCTGACGAACAGGGCTTCGACGCTTGCCACCAGCTGCACCTGGGCGCCCATTGGAAAAAAACCCAAGAAAAATCACGAACGTTGGACGATTGCTCCCACACCAAAAGTGCCAGCCAGTCAAGCTCTTACTGCTCATCACCGGCCATTGGCAGCGCATCTACAGCACCACAGACATCGGGGCTCCGGGCTTTCCCTGACGAACAGGGCTTCGACGTTTACCACCAGCTGCACCTGGGGGCCCCACTGAAAAAAACCCCGAAAAAGCATGAACGTCGTACGATTGCTCCCACACCGAAAGTGCCAGCCAGACAAGCTCTTGCTGCTCCTCACCGGCCATTGGCAGCGCATCTACAGCACCACAGACATTGGGGCTCCGGGCTTTCCCTGACGAACAGGGCTTCGACGTTTACCACCACCTGCACCTGGGCGCCCACTCCAGAAAAACCCTAAAAATCACGAACGTCGGACGATTGCTCCCACACAAAAAGTGCCAGCCAGTCAAGCTCCTGCTGCTCCTCACCGGCCATTGGCAGCGCATCTACAGCACCACAGACATCGGGGCTCCGGGCTTTCCCTGACGAACAGGGCTTGAACGTTTATCACCAGCTGCACCTGGGGGGCCCACTGAAAGTAACCCCGAAAAATCGGGAACGTCGGGTGATTACTCCCACACCGGAAGTGCCAGCCAGTCAAGCTCTTGCTGCTCCTCACCGGCCATTGGCAGCGCATCTACAGCACCACAGACATCGGGGCTCCGGGCTTTCCCTGACGAACAGGGCTTCGACGTTTACCACCACCTGCACCTGGGGGGCCCACTGAAAAAAACCCCGAAAAATCATGAACGTCGGACGATTGCTCCCACACCGAAACTGCCAGCCAGTCAAGCTCTTGCTGCTCCTCCCCGGCCATTGGCAGCGCATCTACAGCACCACAGACATCGGGGCTCCGGGCTTTCCCTGACGAACAGGGCTTCGACGTTTACCACCAGCTGCACCTGGGCGCCCACTGAAAAAAACCCCGAAAAATCACGAACGTTGGACGATTGCTCCCACACCGAAAGTGCCAGCCAGTCAAGCTCTTCCTGCTCATCACCGGCCATTGGCAGCGCATCTACAGCACCACAGACATCGGGGCTCCGGGCTTTCCCTGACGAACCGGGCTTCGACGTTTACCACCAGCTTCACCCGGGCGCCCACTCCAGAAAAACCCGAAAAATCACGAACGTCAGACGATTGCTCCCACACAAAAAGTGCCAGCCAGTCAAGCTCCTGCTGCTCCTCACCGGCCATTGGCAGCGCATCTACAGCACCACAGACATCGGGGCTCCGGGCTTTCCCTGACGAACAGGGCTTCGACGTTTACCACCACCTGCACCTGGGCGCCCACTCCAGAAAAACCCTAAAAATCACGAACGTCGGACGATTGCTCCCACACAAAAAGTGCCAGCCAGTCAAGCTCCTGCTGCTCCTCACCGGCCATTGGCAGCGCATCTACAGCACCACAGACATCGGGGCTCCGGGCTTTCCCTGACGAACAGGGCTTCGACGCTTACCACCAGCTGCACCTGGGGGGCCCACTGAAAGAAACCCCGAAAAATCGGGAATGTCGGATGATTACTCCCACACCGAAAGTGCCAGCCAGTCAAGCTCTTGCTGCTCCTCACCGGCCATTGGCAGCGCATCTACAGCACCACAGACATCGGGGCTCCGGGCTTTCCCTGACGAACAGGGCTTCGATGTTTACCACCACCTCCACCTGGGCGCCCATTGGAAAAAAACCCAAGAAAAATCACGAACGTTGGACGATTGCTCCCACACCAAAAGTGCCAGCCAGTCCAGCTCTTGCTGCTCCTCCCCGGCCATTGGCAGCGCATCTACAGCACCACAGACATCGGGGCTCCGGGCTTTCCCTAACGAACAGGGCTTCGACGTTTACCACCAGCTGCACCTGGGGGGCCAACTGAAAAAAACCCAAGAAAAATCACGAACGTTGGACGATTGCTCCCACACCGAAAGTGCCAGCCAGTCAAGCTCTTGCTGCTCCTCACCGGCCATTGGCAGCGCATCTACAGCACCACAGACATCGGGGCTCCGGGCTTTCCCTGACGAACAGGGCTTCGACGTTTACCACCAGCTGCACCTGGGGGGCCCACTGAAAAAAACCCCGAAAAATCATGAACGTCGGACGATTGCTCCCACACAAAAAGTTCCAGCCAGTCAAACTCTTGCTGCTCCTCCCCGGCCATTGGCAGCGCATCTACAGCACCACAGACATCGGGGCTCCGGGCTTTCCCTGACGAACAGGGCTTCGACGTTTACCACCAGCTGCACCTGGGGGGCCCACTGAAAAAAACCCTGAAAAATCATGAACGTCGGACGATTGCTCCCACACAAAAAGTTCCAGCCAGTCAAGCTCTTGCTGCTCCTCCCCGGCCATTGGCAGCACATCTACAGCACTACAGACATCAGGGCTCCGGGCTTTCCCTAACGAACAGGGCTTCGACGTTTACCACCAGCTGCACCTGGGGGGCCAACTGAAAAAAGCCCCGAAAAATCATGAACGTCGTACGATTGCTCCCACACCGAAAGTGCCAGCCAGTCAAGCTCTTGCTGCTCCTCACCGGCCATTGGCAGCGCATCTACAGCACCACAGACATCGGGGCTCCGGGCTTTCCCTGACGAACAGGGCTTCGACGTTTACCACCACCTGCACCTGGGCGCCCACTCCAGAAAAACCCTAAAAATCACGAACGTCGGACGATTGCTCCCACACAAAAAGTGCCAGCCAGTCAAGCTACTGCTGCTCCTCACCGGCCATTGGCAGCGCATCTACAGCACCACAGACATCGGGGCTCCGGGCTTTCCCTGACGAACAGGGCTTCGACGCTTACCACCAGCTGCACCTGGGGGGCCCACTGAAAGAAACCCCGAAAAATCGGGAATGTCGGATGATTACTCCCACACCGAAAGTGCCAGCCAGTCAAGCTCTTGCTGCTCCTCACCGGCCATTGGCAGCGCATCTACAGCACCACAGACATCGGGGCTCCGGGCTTTCCCTGACGAACAGGGCTTCGATGTTTACCACCACCTCCACCTGGGCGCCCATTGGAAAAAAACCCAAGAAAAATCACGAACGTTGGACGATTGCTCCCACACCAAAAGTGCCAGCCAGTCCAGCTCTTGCTGCTCCTCCCCGGCCATTGGCAGCGCATCTACAGCACCACAGACATCGGGGCTCCGGGCTTTCCCTAACGAACAGGGCTTCGACGTTTACCACCAGCTGCACCTGGGGGGCCAACTGAAAAAAACCCAAGAAAAATCACGAACGTTGAACGATTGCTCCCACACCGAAAGTGCCAGCCAGTCAAGCTCTTGCTGCTCCTCACCGGCCATTGGCAGCGCATCTACAGCACCACAGACATCGGGGCTCCGGGCTTTCCCTGACGAACAGGGCTTCGACGTTTACCACCAGCTGCACCTGGGGGGCCCACTGAAAAAAACCCCGAAAAATCATGAACGTCGGACGATTGCTCCCACACAAAAAGTTCCAGCCAGTCAAACTCTTGCTGCTCCTCCCCGGCAATTGGCAGCGCATCTACAGCACCACAGACATCGGGGCTCCGGGCTTTCCCTGACGAACAGGGCTTCGACGTTTACCACCAGCTGCACCTGGGGGGCCCACTGAAAAAAACCCTGAAAAATCATGAACGTCGGACGATTGCTCCCACACAAAAAGTTCCAGCCAGTCAAGCTCTTGCTGCTCCTCCCCGGCCATTGGCAGCACATCTACAGCACTACAGACATCAGGGCTCCGGGCTTTCCCTAACGAACAGGGCTTCGACGTTTACCACCAGCTGCACCTGGGGGGCCAACTGAAAAAAGCCCCGAAAAATCATGAACGTCGTACGATTGCTCCCACACCGAAAGTGCCAGCCAGTCAAGCTCTTGCTGCTCCTCACCGGCCATTGGCAGCGCATCTACAGCACCACAGACATCGGGGCTCCGGGCTTTCCCTGACGAACAGGGCTTCGACGTTTACCACCACCTGCACCTGGGCGCCCACTCCAGAAAAACCCTAAAAATCACGAACGTCGGACGATTGCTCCCACACAAAAAGTGCCAGCCAGTCAAGCTCCTGCTGCTCCTCACCGGCCATTGGCAGCGCATCTACAGCACCACAGACATCGGGGCTCCGGGCTTTCCCTGACGAACAGGGCTTCGACATTTACCACCAGCTGCACCTGGGGGGCCCACTGAAAGAAACCCCGAAAAATCGGGAATGTCGGATGATTGCTCCCACACCGAAAGTGCCAGCCAGTCAAGCTCTTGCTGCTCCTCACCGGCCATTGGCAGCGCATCTACAGCACCACAGACATCGGGGCTCCGGGCTTTCCCTGACGAACAGGGCTTCGACGCTTACCACCAGCTGCACCTGGGCGCCCATTAGAAAAAAAACCCAAGAAAAATCACGAACGTTGGACGATTGCTCCCACACCAAAAGTGCCAGCCAGTCAAGCTCTTGCTGCTCCTCCCCGGCCATTGGCAGCGCATCTACAGCACCACAGACATCGGGGCTCCGGGCTTTCCCTGACGAACAGGGCTTCGACGTTTACCACCAGCTGCACCTGGGGGCCCCACTGAAAAAAAACCCGAAAAAGCATGAACGTCGGACGATTGCTCCCACACCGAAAGTGCCAGCCAGTCAAGCTCTTGCTGCTCCTCACCGGCCATTGGCAGCGCATCTACAGCACCACAGACATCGGGGCTCCGGGCTTTCTATGACGAACAGGGCTTCGACGTTTACCACCAGCTGCACCTGGGCGCCCACTGAAAAAAACCCCGAAAAATCACGAACGTTGGACGATTGCTCCCACACAAAAAGTGCCAGCCAGTCAAGATCTTGCTGCTCATCACCGGCCATTGGCAGCGCATCTACAGCACCACAGACATCGGGGCTCCGGGCTTTCCCTGACGAACCGGGCTTCGACGTTTACCACCAGCTGCACCTGGTCGCCCACTCCAGAAAAACCCGAAAAATCACGAACGTCAGACGATTGCTCCCACACAAAAAGTGCCAGCCAGTCAAGCTCCTGCTGCTCCTCACTGGCCATTGGCAGCGCATTTACAGCACCACAGACATCGGGGCTCCGGGCTTTCCCTGACGAACAGGGCTTCGATATTTACCACCACCTGCACCTGGGGCCCCCACTGAAAAAATCCCCGAAAAAGCATGAACTTCGGACGATTGCTCCCACACCGAAAGTGCCAGCCAGTCAAGCTCTTGCTGCTCTTCCCCGGCCATTGGCAGCACATCTACAGCACCACAGACATCGGGGCTCCGGGCTTTCCCTAACGAACAGGGCTTCGACGTTTACCACCAGCTGCACCTGGGGGGCCAACTGAAAAAAACCCAAGAAAAATCACGAACGTTGGACGATTGCTCCCACACCGAAAGTGCCAGCCAGTCAAGCTCTTGCTGCTCCTCACCGGCCATTGGCAGCGCATCTACAGCACCACAGACATCGGGGCTCCGGGCTTTCCCTGACGAACAGGGCTTCGACGTTTACCACCAGCTGCACCTGGGGGGCCCACTGAAAAAAACCCCGAAAAATCATGAACGTCGGACGATTGCTCCCACACAAAAAGTTCCAGCCAGTCAAACTCTTGCTGCTCCTCCCCGGCCATTGGCAGCGCATCTACAGCACCACAGACATCGGGGCTCCGGGCTTTCCCTGACGAACAGGGCTTCGACGTTTACCACCAGCTGCACCTGGGGGGCCCACTGAAAAAAACCCTGAAAAATCATGAACGTCGGACGATTGCTCCCACACCGAAAGTGCCAGCCAGTCAAGCTCTTGCTGCTCCTCACCGGCCATTGGCAGCGCATCTACAGCACCACAGACATCGGGGCTCCGGGCTTTCCCTGACGAACAGGGCTTCGACGTTTACCACCAGCTGCACCTGGGGGGCCCACTGAAAAAAACCCCGAAAAATCATGAACGTCGGACGATTGCTCCCACACAAAAAGTTCCAGCCAGTCAAACTCTTGCTGCTCCTCCCCGGCCATTGGCAGCGCATCTACAGCACCACAGACATCGGGGCTCCGGGCTTTCCCTGACGAACAGGGCTTCGACGTTTACCACCAGCTGCACCTGGGGGGCCCACTGAAAAAAACCCTGAAAAATCATGAACGTCAGACGATTGCTCCCACACAAAAAGTTCCAGCCAGTCAAGCTCTTGCTGCTCCTCCCCGGCCATTGGCAGCACATCTACAGCACTACAGACATCAGGGCTCCGGGCTTTCCCTAACGAACAGGGCTTCGACGTTTACCACCAGCTGCACCTGGGGGGCCAACTGAAAAAAGCCCCGAAAAATCATGAACGTCGTACGATTGCTCCCACACCGAAAGTGCCAGCCAGACAAGCTCTTGCTGCTCCTCACCGGCCATTGGCAGCGCATCTACAGCACCACAGACATCGGGGCTCCGGGCTTTCCCTGACGAACAGGGCTTCGACGTTTACCACCACCTGCACCTGGGCGCCCACTCCAGAAAAACCCTAAAAATCACGAACGTCGGACGATTGCTCCCACACAAAAAGTGCCAGCCAGTCAAGCTCCTGCTGCTCCTCACCGGCCATTGGCAGCGCATCTACAGCACCACAGACATCGGGGCTCCGGGCTTTCCCTGACGAACAGGGCTTCGACGCTTACCACCAGCTGCACCTGGGGGGCCCACTGAAAGAAACCCCGAAAAATCGGGAATGTCGGATGATTACTCCCACACCGAAAGTGCCAGCCAGTCAAGCTCTTGCTGCTCCTCACCGGCCATTGGCAGCGCATCTACAGCACCACAGACATCGGGGCTCCGGGCTTTCCCTGACGAACAGGGCTTCGACGCTTACCACCAGCTGCACCTGGGCGCCCATTAGAAAAAAAACCCAAGAAAAATCACGAACGTTGGACGATTGCTCCCACACCAAAAGTGCCAGCCAGTCAAGCTCTTGCTGCTCCTCCCCGGCCATTGGCAGCGCATCTACAGCACCACAGACATCGGGGCTCCGGGCTTTCCCTGACGAACAGGGCTTCGACGTTTACCACCAGCTGCACCTGGGGGCCCCACTGAAAAAAAACCCGAAAAAGCATGAACGTCGGACGATTGCTCCCACACCGAAAGTGCCAGCCAGACAAGCTCTTGCTGCTAATCACCGGCCATTGGCAGCACATCTACAGCACCACAGACATCGGGGTTCCGGGCTTTCCCTGACTAACAGGGCTTCGACGTTTACCACCACCTGTGCCTGGGAGTCCACTCCAAAAAAACCCGAAAAATCACAAACTTCGGACGATTGCTCCCACACCGAAAGTGCCAGCCAGTCAAGCTCTTGCTGCTCCTCACCGGCCATTGGCAGCGCATCTACAGCACCACAGACATCGGGGCTCCGGGCTTTCCCTAACGAACAGGGCTTCGACGTTTACCACCAGCTGCACCTGGGCGCCCACTGAAAAAAACCCCGAAAAATCACGAACGTTGGACGATTGCTCCCACACCGAAAGTGCCAGCCAGTCAAGATCTTGCTGCTCCTCACCGGCCATTGGCAGCGCATCTACAGCACCACAGACATCGGGGCTCCGGGCTTTCCCTGACGGACAGGGCTTCGACGTTTACCACCAGCTGCACCTGGGGGGCCCACTGAAAAAAACCCCGAAAAATCATGAACTTCGGACGATTGCTCCCACACAAAAAGTTCCAGCCAGTCAAACTCTTGCTGCTCCTCCCCGGCCATTGGCAGCGCATCTACAGCACCACAGACATCGGGGCTCCGGGCTTTCCCTGACGAACAGGGCTTCGACGTTTACCACCAGCTGCACCTGGGGGGCCCACTGAAAAAAACCCTGAAAAATCATGAACGTCGGACGATTGCTCCCACACAAAAAGTTCCAGCCAGTCAAGCTCTTGCTGCTCCTCCCCGGCCATTGGCAGCACATCTACAGCACTACAGACATCAGGGCTCCGGGCTTTCCCTAACGAACAGGGCTTCGACGTTTACCACCAGCTGCACCTGGGGGGCCAACTGAAAAAAGCCCCGAAAAATCATGAACGTCGTACGATTGCTCCCACACCGAAAGTGCCAGCCAGACAAGCTCTTGCTGCTCCTCACCGGCCATTGGCAGCGCATCTACAGCACCACAGACATCGGGGCTCCGGGCTTTCCCTGACGAACAGGGCTTCGACGTTTACCACCATCTGCACCTGGGGGGCCCACTGAAAAAAACCCCGAAAAATCATGAACGTCGGACGATTGCTCCCACGCAAAAAGTTCCAGCCAGTCAAACTCTTGCTGCTCCTCCCCGGCCATTGGCAGTGCATCTACAGCACCACAGACATCGGGGCTCCGGGCTTTCCCTGACGAACAGGGCTTCGACGTTTACCACCACCAGCACCTGGGCGCCCACTGAAAAAAACCCCGAAAAATCACGAACGTTGGACGATTGCTCCCACACCGAAAGTGCCAGCCAGTCAAGCTCTTGCTGCTCATCACCGGCCATTGGCAGCGCATCTACAGCACCACAGACATCGGGGCTCCGGGCTTTCCCTGACGAACCGGGCTTCGACGTTTACCACCAGCTTCACCCGGGCGCCCACTCCAGAAAAACCCGAAAAATCACGAACGTCAGACGATTGCTCCCACACAAAAAGTGCCAGCCAGTCAAGCTCCTGCTGCTCCTTACCGGCCGTTGGCAGCGCATCTACAGCACCACAGACATCGGGGCTCCGGGCTTTCCCTGACGAACAGGGCTTCGACGTTTACCACCACCTGCACCTGGGCGCCCACTCCAGAAAAACCCTAAAAATCGCGAACGTCGGACGATTGCTCCCACACAAAAAGTGCCAGCCAGTCAAGCTCCTGCTGCTCCTCACCGGCCATTGGCAGCGCATCTACAGCACCACAGACATCGGGGCTCCGGGCTTTCCCTGACGAACAGGGCTTCGACGCTTACCACCAGCTGCACCTGGGGGGCCCACTGAAAGAAACCCCAAAAAATCGGGAACGTCGGATGATTACTCCCACACCGAAAGTGCCAGCCAGTCAAGCTCTTGCTGCTCCTCACCGGCCATTGGCAGCGCATCTACAGCACCACAGACATCGGGGCTCCGGGCTTTCCCTGACGAACAGGGCTTCGACATTTACCACCAGCTGCACCTGGGCGCCCATTAGAAAAAAAACCCAAGAAAAATCACGAACGTTGGACGATTGCTCCCACACCAAAAGTGCCAGCCAGTCAAGCTCTTGCTGCTCCTCCCCGGCCATTGGCAGCGCATCTACAGCACCACAGACATCGGGGCTCCGGGCTTTCCCTGACGAACAGGGCTTCGATGTTTACCACCAGCTGCACCTGGGGGCCCCACTGAAAAAAAACCCGAAAAAGCATGAACGTCGGACGATTGCTCCCACACCGAAAGTGCCAGCCAGACAAGCTCTTGCTGCTAATCACCGGCCATTGGCAGCGCATCTACAGCACCACAGACATCGGGGCTCCGGGCTTTCCCTGACGAACAGGGCTTCGACGTTTACCACCAGCTGCTCCTGGGCGCCCACTGAAAAAAACCCCGAAAAATCACGAACGTTGGACGATTGCTCCCACACAAAAAGTGCCAGCCAGTCAAGCTCTTGCTGCTCCTCACCGGCCATTGGCAGCGCATCTACAGCACCACAGACATCGGGGCTCCGGGCTTTCCCTGACGAACAGGGCTTCGACGTTTACCACCAGCTGCACCTGGTCGCCCACTCCAGAAAAACCCGAAAAATCACGAACGTCAGACGATTGCTCCCACACAAAAAGTGCCAGCCAGTCAAGCTCTTGCTGCTCCTCACTGGCCATTGGCAGCGCATTTACAGCACCACAGACATCGGGGCTCCGGGCTTTCCCTGACGAACAGGGCTTCGATATTTACCACCAGCTGCACCTGGGGCCCCCACTGAAAAAAACCCCGAAAAATCACGAACGTTGGACGATTGCTCCCACACCGAAAGTGCCAGCCAGTCAAGCTCTTGCTGCTCATCACCGGCCATTGGCAGCGCATCTACAGCACCACAGACATCGGGGCTCCGGGCTTTCCCTGACGAACAGGGCTTCGACGTTTACCACCAGCTGCACCTGGGGGGCCCACTGAAAAAAACCCCGAAAAATCACGAACGTCAGACGATTGCTCCCACACAAAAAGTGCCAGCCAGTCAAGCTCCTGCTGCTCCTCACTGGCCATTGGCAGCGCATCTACAGCACCACAGACATCGGGGCTCCGGGCTTTCCCTGACGAACAGGGCTTCGACGTTTACCACCAGCTGCACCTGGGGGGCCCACTGAAAAAAACCCTGAAAAATCATGAACGTCGGACGATTGCTCCCACACCAAAAGTTCCAGCCAGTCAAGCTCTTGCTGCTCCTCCCCGGCCATTGGCAGCACATCTACAGCACTACGGACATCAGGGCTCCGGGCTTTCCCTGACGAACAGGGCTTCGACGTTTACCACCAGCTGCACCTGGGGGGCCAACTGAAAAAAGCCCCGAAAAATCATGAACGTCGTACGATTGCTCCCACACCGAAAGTGCCAGCCAGACAAGCTCTTGCTGCTCCTCACCGGCCATTGGCAGCGCATCTACAGCACCACAGACATCGGGGCTCCGGGCTTTCCCTGACGAACAGGGCTTCGACGTTTACCACCACCAGCACCTGGGCGCCCACTGAAAAAAACCCCGAAAAATCACGAACGTTGGACGATTGCTCCCACACAAAAAGTGCCAGCCAGTCAAGCTCCTGCTGCTCCTCACCGGCCATTGGCAGCGCATCTACAGCACCACAGACATCGGGGCTCCGGGCTTTCCCTGACGAACAGGGCTTCGACGTTTACCACCACCTGCACCTGGGCGCCCACTCCAGAAAAACCCTAAAAATCACGAACGTCGGACGATTGCTCCCACACAAAAAGTGCCAGCCAGTCAAACTCCTGCTGCTCCTCACCGGCCATTGGCAGCGCATCTACAGCACCACAGACATCGGGGCTCCGGGCTTTCCCTGACGAACAGGGCTTCGACGCTTACCACCAGCTGCACCTGGGGGGCCCACTGAAAGAAACCCCGAAAAATCGGGAACGTCGTATGATTACTCCCACACCGAAAGTGCCAGCCAGTCAAGCTCTTGCTGCTCCTCACCGGCCATTGGCAGCGCATCTACAGCACCACAGACATCGGGGCTCCGGGCTTTCCCTGACGAACAGGGCTTCGACGCTTACCACCAGCTGCACCTGGGCGCCCATTAGAAAAAAAAACCCAAGAAAAATCACGAACGTTGGACGATTGCTCCGACACCAAAAGTGCCAGCCAGTCAAACTCCTGCTGCTCCTCACCGGCCATTGGCAGCGCATCTACAGCACCACAGACATCGGGGCTCCGGGCTTTCCCTGACGAACAGGGCTTCGACGCTTACCACCAGCTGCTCCTGGGCGCCCACTGAAAAAAACCCCGAAAAATCACGAACGTTGGACGATTGCTCCCACACAAAAAGTGCCAGCCAGTCAAGCTCTTGCTGCTCCTCACCGGCCATTGGCAGCGCATCTACAGCACCACAGACATCGGGGCTCCGGGCTTTCCCTGACGAACAGGGCTTCGACGTTTACCACCAGCTGCACCTGGTCGCCCACTCCAGAAAAAACCGAAAAATCACGAACGTCAGACGATTGCTCCCACACAAAAAGTGCCAGCCAGTCAAGCTCTTGCTGCTCCTCACTGGCCATTGGCAGCGCATTTACAGCACCACAGACATCGGGGCTCCGGGCTTTCCCTGACGAACAGGGCTTCGATATTTACCACCAGCTGCACCTGGGGCCCCCACTGAAAAAAACCCCGAAAAATCACGAACGTTGGACGATTGCTCCCACACCGAAAGTGCCAGCCAGTCAAGCTCTTGCTGCTCATCACCGGCCATTGGCAGCGCATCTACAGCACCACAGACATCGGGGCTCCGGGCTTTCCCTGACGAACAGGGCTTCGACGTTTACCACCAGCTGCACCTGGGGGGCCCACTGAAAAAAACCCCGAAAAATCACGAACGTCAGACGATTGCTCCCACACAAAAAGTGCCAGCCAGTCAAGCTCCTGCTGCTCCTCACTGGCCATTGGCAGCGCATCTACAGCACCACAGACATCGGGGCTCCGGGCTTTCCCTGACGAACAGGGCTTCGACGTTTACCACCAGCTGCACCTGGGGGGCCCACTGAAAAAAACCCTGAAAAATCATGAACGTCGGACGATTGCTCCCACACCAAAAGTTCCAGCCAGTCAAGCTCTTGCTGCTCCTCCCCGGCCATTGGCAGCACATCTACAGCACTACGGACATCAGGGCTCCGGGCTTTCCCTGACGAACAGGGCTTCGACGTTTACCACCAGCTGCACCTGGGGGGCCAACTGAAAAAAGCCCCGAAAAATCATGAACGTCGTACGATTGCTCCCACACCGAAAGTGCCAGCCAGACAAGCTCTTGCTGCTCCTCACCGGCCATTGGCAGCGCATCTACAGCACCACAGACATCGGGGCTCCGGGCTTTCCCTGACGAACAGGGCTTCGACGTTTACCACCACCAGCACCTGGGCGCCCACTGAAAAAAACCCCGAAAAATCACGAACGTTGGACGATTGCTCCCACACAAAAAGTGCCAGCCAGTCAAGCTCCTGCTGCTCCTCACCGGCCATTGGCAGCGCATCTACAGCACCACAGACATCGGGGCTCCGGGCTTTCCCTGACGAACAGGGCTTCGACGTTTACCACCACCTGCACCTGGGCGCCCACTCCAGAAAAACCCTAAAAATCACGAACGTCGGACGATTGCTCCCACACAAAAAGTGCCAGCCAGTCAAACTCCTGCTGCTCCTCACCGGCCATTGGCAGCGCATCTACAGCACCACAGACATCGGGGCTCCGGGCTTTCCCTGACGAACAGGGCTTCGACGCTTACCACCAGCTGCACCTGGGGGGCCCACTGAAAGAAACCCCGAAAAATCGGGAACGTCGTATGATTACTCCCACACCGAAAGTGCCAGCCAGTCAAGCTCTTGCTGCTCCTCACCGGCCATTGGCAGCGCATCTACAGCACCACAGACATCGGGGCTCCGGGCTTTCCCTGACGAACAGGGCTTCGACGCTTACCACCAGCTGCACCTGGGCGCCCATTAGAAAAAAAACCCAAGAAAAATCACGAACGTTGGACGATTGCTCCGACACCAAAAGTGCCAGCCAGTCAAGCTCTTGCTGCTCCTCCCCGGCCATTGGCAGCGCATCTACAGCACCAGAGACATCGGGGCTCCGGGCTTTCCCTGACGAACAGGGCTTCGACGTTTACCACCAGCTGCACCTGGGGGCCCCACTGAAAAAAAACCCGAAAAGCATGAACGTCGGACGATTGCTCTCACACCGAAAGTGCCAGCCAGACAAGCTCTTGCTGCTAATCACCGGCCATTGGCAGCGCATCTACAGCACCACAGACATCGGGGCTCCGGGCTTTCCCTGACGAACAGGGCTTCGACGTTTACCACCAGCTGCACCTGGGCGCCCACTCCAGAAAAACCCGAAAAATCACGAACGTCAGACGATTGCTCCCACACAAAAAGTGCCAGCCAGTCAAGCTCCTGCTGCTCCTCACTGGCCATTGGCAGCGCTTTTACAGCACCACAGACATCGGGGCTCCGGGCTTTCCCTGACGAACAGGGCTTCGATATTTACCACCAGCTGCACCTGGGGCCCCCACTGAAAAAATCCCCGAAAAAGCATGAACTTCGGACGATTGCTCCCACACCGAAAGTGCCAGCCAGTCAAGCTCTTGCTGCTCCTCCACTGCCATTGGCAGCACATCTACAGCACCACAGACATCGGGGCTCCGGGCTTTCCCTAACGAACAGGTTTTTGACGTTTACCACCAGCTGCACCTGGGGGGCCCACTGAAAGAAACACTGAAAAATCGGGAACGTCGGATGATTACTCCCACACCAAAAGTGCCAGCCAGACAAGCTCTTGCTGCTCCTCACCGGCCATTGGCAGCGCATCTACAGCACCACAGACATCGGGGCTCCGGGCTTTCCCTGACGAACAGGGCTTCGACGTTTACCACCAGCTGCACCTGGGCGCCCATTGGAAAAAAAACCAAGAAAAATCACGAACGTTGGACGATTGCTCCCACACCAAAAGTGCCAGCCAGTCAAGCTCTTGCTGCTCATCACCGGCCATTGGCAGCGCATCTACAGCACCACAGACATCGGGGCTCCGGGCTTTCCCTGACGAACAGGGCTTCGACGTTTACCACCAGCTGCACCTGGGGGCCCCACTGAAAAAAACCCCGAAAAAGCATGAACGTCGGACGATTGCTCCCACACCGAAAGTGCCAGCCAGACAAGCTCTTGCTGCTCCTCACCGGCCATTGGCAGCGCATCTACAGCACCACATACATCGGGGTTCCGGGCTTTCCCTGACGAACAGGGCTTCGACGTTTACCACCACCTGTGCCTGGGAGTCCACTCCAAAAAAACCCGAAAAATCACAAACGTCGGACAATTGCTCCCACACAAAAAGTGCCAGCCAGTCAAGCTCTTGCTGCTCCTCACCAGCCATTGGCAGCGCATCTACAGCACCACAGACATCGGGGCTCCGGGCTTTCCCTGACGAACAGGGCTTCGACGCTTACCACCAGCTGCACCTGGGGGGCCCACTGAAAGAAACCCCGAAAAATCGGGAACGTCGGATGATTACTCCCACACCGAAAGTGCCAGCCAGTCAAGCTCTTGCTGCTCCTCACCGGCCATTGGCAGCGCATCTACAGCACCACAGACATCGGGGCTCCGGGCTTTCCCTGACGAACAGGGCTTCGACGCTTACCACCAGCTGCACCTGGGCGCCCATTGGAAAAATACCCAAGAAAAATCACGAACGTTGGACGATTGCTCCCACACCAAAAGTGCCAGGCAGTCAAGCTCTTGCTGCTCCTCACCGGCCATTGGCAGCGCATCTACAGCACCACAGACATCGGGGCTCCGGGCTTTCCCTGACGAACAGGGCTTCGACGTTTACCACCACCTGTGCCTGGGAGTCCACTCCAAAAAAACCCGAAAAATCACAAACTTCGGACGATTGCTCCCACACCGGAAGTGCCAGCCAGTCAAGCTCTTGCTGCTCCTCACCGGCCATTGGCAGCGCATCTACAGCACCACAGACATCGGGGCTCCGGGCTTTCCCTGACGAACAGGGCTTCGACGTTTACCACCAGCTGCACCTGGGCGCCCACTGAAAAAAACCCCGAAAAATCACGAACGTTGGACGATTGCTCCCACACCGAAAGTGCCAGAGAGTCAAGCTCTTGCTGCTCATCACCGGCCATTGGCAGCGCATCTACAGCACCACAGACATCGGGGCTCCGGGCTTTCCCTGACGAACCGGGCTTCGACGTTTACCACCAGCTGCACCTGGTCGCCCACTCCAGAAAAACCCAAAAAATCACGAACGTCAGACGATTGCTCCCACACAAAAAGTGCCAGCCAGTCAAGCTCCTGCTGCTCCTCACTGGCCATTGGCAGCACATTTACAGCACCACAGACATCGGGGCTCCGGGCTTTCCCTGACGAACAGGGCTTCGATATTTACCACCAGCTGCACCTGGGGCCCCCACTGAAAAAATCCCCGAAAAAGCATGAACTTCGGACGATTGCTCCCACACCGAAAGTGCCAGCCAGTCAAGCTCTTGCTGCTCCTCCCCGGCCATTGGCAGCACATCTACAGCACCACAGACATCGGGGTTCCGGGCTTTCCCTAACTAACAGGGCTTCGACGTTTACCACCAGCTGCACCTGGGGGGCCAACTAAAAAAAGCCCCGAAAAATCACGAACGTCGGACGATTGCTCCCACACAAAAAGTGCCAGCCAGTCAAGCTCCTGCTGCTCCTCACCGGCCATTGGCAGCGCATCTACAGCACCACAGACATCGGGGCTCCGGGCTTTCCCTGACGAACAGGGCTTCGACGCTTACCACCAGCTGCACCTGGGCGCCCATTGGAAAAAAACCCAAGAAAAATCACGAACGTTGGACGATTGCTCCGACACCGAAAGTGCCAGCCAGTCAAGCTCTTGCTGCTCCTCACCGGCCATTGGCAGCGCATCTACAGCACCACAGACATCGGGGCTCCGGGCTTTCCCTGACGAACAGGGCTTCGATATTTACCACCAGCTGCACCTGGGGGCCCCACTGAAAAAATCCCCGAAAAAGCATGAACTTCGGACGATTGCTCCCACACCGAAAGTGCCAGCCAGTCAAGCTCTTGCTGCTCCTCCCCGGCCATTGGCAGCACATCTACAGCACTACAGACATCGGGGCTCCGGGCTTTCCCTAATGAACAGGGCTTCGACGTTTACCACCAGCTGCACCTGGGGGGCCCACTGAAAGAAACCCTGAAAAATCGGGAACGTCGGATGATTACTCCCACACCAAAAGTGCCAGCCAGTCAAGCTCTTGCTGCTCCTCACCGGCCATTGGCAGCGCATCTACAGCACCACAGACATCGGGGCTCCGGGCTTTCCCTGACGAACAGGGCTTCGACGCTTACCACCAGCTGCACCTGGGGGGCCCACTGAAAGAAACCCCGAAAAATCGGGAACGTCGGATGATTACTCCCACACAAAAAGTGCCAGCCAGTCAAGCTCCTGCTGCTCCTCACCGGCCATTGGCAGCGCATCTACAGCACCACAGACATCGGGGCTCTGAGCTTTCCCTGACGAACAGGGCTTCGATATTTAATACCTGCTGCACCTGGGCGCCCACTGGAAAAATCCCCGAAAAATCACGAACGTCGGACGATTGCTCCCACACCGAAAGTGCCAGCCAGTCAAGCTCTTGCTGCTCCTCACCGGCCATTGGCAGCGCATCTACAGCACCACAGACATCGGGGCTCCGGGCTTTCCCTGACGAACAGGGCTTCGACGCTTACCACCAGCTGCACCTGGGCGCCCATTGGAAAAAAACCCAAGAAAAATCACGAACGTTGGACGATTGCTCCCACACCAAAAGTGCCAGCCAGTCCAGCTCTTGCTGCTCATCACCGGCCATTGGCAGCGCATCTACAGCACCACAGACATCGGGGCTCCGGGCTTTCCCTGACGAACAGGGCTTCGACGTTTACCACCAGCTGCACCTGGGCGCCCATTGGAAAAAAACCCAAGAAAAATCACGAATGTTGGACAATTGCTCCCACACCGAAAGTGCCAGCCAGTCAAGCTCTTGCTGCTCATCACCGGCCATCGGCAGCGCATCTACAGCACCACAGACATCGGGGCTCCGGGCTTTCCCTGACGAACAGGGCTTCGACGTTTACCACCAGCTGCACCTGGGCGGCCCAATGAAAAAAACCCCGAAAAAGCATGAACGTCGGACGATTGCTCCGGCACCGAAAGTGCCAGCCAGTCAAGCTCTTGCTGCTCCTCACCGGCCATTGGCAGCACATCTACAGCACTACAGACATCGGGGTTCCGGGCTTTCCCTGACGAACAGGGCTTCGACGTTTACCATTACCTGTGCCTGGGAGTCCACTCCAAAAAAACCCGAAAAATCACAAACGTCAGACGATTGCTCCCACACCGAAAGTGCCAGCCAGTCAAGCTCTTGCTGCTCCTCACCGGCCATTGGCAGCGCATCTACAGCACCACAGACATCGGGGCTCCGGGCTTTCCCTGACGAACAGGGCTTCGACGTTTACCACCACCTGCACCTGGGCGCCCATTGGAAAAAAACCCAAGAAAAATCACGAACGTTGGACGATTGCTCCCACACAAAAAGTGCCAGCCAGTCAAGCTCTTGCTGCTCCTCCCCGGCCATTGGCAGCGCATCTACAGCACCACAGACATCGGGGCTCCGGGCTTTCCCTGACGAACAGGGCTTCCACGTTTACCACCACCTGCACCTGGGCGCCCACTGAAAAAAACCCCGAAAAATCGGGAACGTCGGATGATTACTCCCACACCGAAAGTGCCAGCCAGTCAAGCTCTTGCTGCTCCTCACCGGCCATTGGCATCGCATCTACAGCACCACAGACATCGGGGCTCCGGGCTTTCCCTGACGAACAGGGCTTCGACGCTTACCACCAGCTGCACCTGGGCGCCCATTGGAAAAAAACCCAAGAAAAATCACGAACGTTGGACGATTGCTCCCACACCGAAATTGCCAGCCAGTCAAGCTCTTGCTGCTCCTCACCGGCCATTGGCAGCGCATCTACAGCACCACAGACATCGGGGCTCCGGGCTTTCCCTGACGAACAGGGCTTCGATGTTTACCACCAGCTGCACCTGGGGGCCCCACTGAAAAAATCCCCGAAAAAGCATGAACTTCGGACGATTGCTCCCACACCGAAAGTGCCAGCCAGTCAAGCTCTTGCTGCTCCTCCCCGGCCATTGGCAGCACATCTACAGCACTACAGACATCGGGGCTCCGGGCTTTCCCTAACGAACAGGGCTTCGACGTTTACCACCAGCTGCACCTGGGGGGCCCACTGAAAGAAACCCTGAAAAATCGGGAACGTCGGATGATTACTCCCACACCAAAAGTGCCAGCCAGTCAAGCTCTTGCTGCTCCTCACCGGCCATTGGCAGCGCATCTACAGCACCAGAGACATCGGGGCTCCGGGCTTTCCCTGACGAACAGGGCTTCGACGTTTACCACCACCTGCACCTGGGCGCCCACTCCAGAAAAACCCTAAAAATCACGAACGTCGGACGATTGCTCCCACACCGAAAGTGCCAGCCAGTCAAGCTCTTGCTGCTCCTCACCGGCCATTGGCAGCGCATCTACAGCACCACAGACATCGGGGCTCCGGGCTTTCCCTGACGAACAGGGCTTCGACGTTTACCACCACCTGCACCTGGGCGCCCACTGAAAAAAACCCCGAAAAATCACGAACGTTGGACGATTGCTCCCACACCGAAAGTGCCAGCCAGTCAAGCTCTTGCTGCTCATCACCGGCCATTGGCAGCGCATCTACAGCACCACAGACATCGGGGCTCCGGGCTTTCCCTGACGAACCGGGCTTCGACGTTTACCACCAGCTTCACCCGGGCGCCCACTCCAGAAAAACCCTAAAAATCACGAACGTCAGACGATTGCTCCCACACAAAAAGTGCCAGCCAGTCAAGCTCCTGCTGCTCCTCACCGGCCATTGGCAGCGCATCTACAGCACCACAGACATCGGGGCTCCGGGCTTTCCCTGACGAACCGCGCTTCGACGTTTACCACCACCTGCACCTGGGCGCCCACTCCAGAAAAACCCTAAAAATCACGAACGTCGGACGATTGCTCCCACACAAAAAGTGCCAGCCAGTCAAGCTCCTGCTGCTCCTCACCGGCCATTGGCAGCGCATCTACAGCACCACAGACATCGGGGCTCCGGGCTTTCCCTGACGAACAGGGCTTCGACGCTTACCACCAGCTGCACCTGGGGGGCCCACTGAAAGAAACCCCGAAAAATCGGGAACGTCGGATGATTACTCCCACACCGAAAGTGCCAGCCAGTCAAGCTCTTGCTGCTCCTCACCGGCCATTGGCAGCGCATCTACAGCACCACAGACATCGGGGCTCCGGGCTTTCCCTGACGAACAGGGCTTCGACGCTTACCACCAGCTGCACCTGGGCGCCCATTGGAAAAAAACCCAAGAAAAATCACGAACGTTGGACGATTGCTCCCACACCAAAAGTGCCAGCCAGTCAAGCTCTTGCTGCTCCTCCCCGGCCATTGGCAGCGCATCTACAGCACCACAGACATCGGGGCTCCGGGCTTTCCCTGACGAACAGGGCTTCGACGTTTACCACCACCTGTGCCTGGGAGTCCACTCCAAAAAAACCCGAAAAATCACAAACTTCGGACGATTGCTCCCACACCGAAAGTGCCAGCCAGTCAAGCTCTTGCTGCTCCTCACCGGCCATTGGCAGCGCATCTACAGCACCACAGACATCGGGGCTCCGGGCTTTCCCTGACGAACAGGGCTTCGACGTTTACCACCAGCTGCACCTGGGCGCCCACTGAAAAAAACCCCGAAAAATCACGAACGTTGGACGATTGCTCCCACACCGAAAGTGCCAGCCAGTCAAGCTCTTGCTGCTCCTCACCAGCCATTGGCAGAGCATCTACAGCACCACAGACATCGGGGCTCAGGGCTTTCCCTGACGAACCGGGCTTCGACGTTTACCACCAGCTGCACCTGGTCGCCCACTCCAGAAAAACCCGAAAAATCACGAACGTCAGACGATTGCTCCCACACAAAAAGTGCCAGCCAGTCAAGCTCCTGCTGCTCCTCACTGGCCATTGGCAGCGCATCTACAGCACCACAGACATCGGGGCTCCGGGCTTTCCCTGACGAACAGGGCTTCGATATTTACCACCAGCTGCACCTGGGGCCCCCACTGAAAAAATCCCCGAAAAAGCATGAACTTCGGACGATTGCTCCCACACCGAAAGTGCCAGCCAGTCAAGCTCTTGCTGCTCCTCCCCGGCCATTGGCAGCGCATCTACAGCACCACAGACATCGGGGCTCCGGGCTTTCCCTAACTAACAGGGCTTCGACGTTTACCACCAGCTGCACCTGGGGGGCCAACTAAAAAAAGCCCCGAAAAATCACGAACGTCGGACGATTGCTCCCACACAAAAAGTGCCAGCCAGTCAAGCTCCTGCTGCTCCTCACCGGCCATTGTCAGCGCATCTACAGCACCACAGACATCGGGGCTCTGAGCTTTCCCTGACGAACAGGGCTTCGATATTTACCACCTGCTGCACCTGGGCGCCCACTGGAAAAATCCCCGAAAAATCACGAACGTCGGACGATTGCTCCCACACCGAAAGTGCCAGCCAGTCAAGCTCTTGCTGCTCCTCCCCGGCCATTGGCAGCACATCTACAGCACTACAGACATCGGGGCTCCGGGCTTTCCCTAACGAACAGGGCTTCGACGTTTACCACCAGCTGCACCTGGGGGGCCCACTGAAAGAAACCCTGAAAAATCGGGAACGTCGGATGATTACTCCCACACCAAAAGTGCCAGCCAGTCAAGCTCTTGCTGCTCCTCACCGGCCATTGGCAGCGCATCTACAGCACCACAGACATCGGGGCTCCGGGCTTTCCCTGACGAACAGGGCTTCGACGCTTACCACCAGCTGCACCTGGGCGCCCATTGGAAAAAAACCCAAGAAAAATCACGAACGTTGGACGATTGCTCCCACACAAAAAGTGCCAGCCAGTCAAGCTCTTGCTGCTCATCACCGGCCATTGGCAGCGCATCTACAGCACCACAGACATCGGGGCTCCGGGCTTTCCCTGACGAACAGGGCTTCCACGTTTACCACCAGCTGCACCTGGGGGCCCCACTGAAAAAAACCCCGAAAAAGCATGAACGTCGGACGATTGCTCCCACACCGAAAGTGCCAGCCAGACAAGCTCTTGCTGCTCCTCACCGGCCATTGGCAGCGCATCTACAGCACCACAGACATCGGGGTTCCGGGCTTTCCCTGACGAACAGGGCTTCGACGTTTACCACCACCTGCACCTGGGCGCCCACTCCAGAAAAACCCTAAAAATCACGAACGTCGGACGATTGCTCCCACACCGAAAGTGCCAGCCAGTCAAGCTCTTGCTGCTCCTCACCGGCCATTGGCAGCGCATCTACAGCACCACAGACATCGGGGCTCCGGGCTTTCCCTGACGAACAGGGCTTCGACGTTTACCACCACCTGCACCTGGGCGCCCACTGAAAAAAACCCCGAAAAATCACGAACGTTGGACGATTGCTCCCACACCGAAAGTGCCAGCCAGTCAAGCTCTTGCTGCTCATCACCGGCCATTGGCAGCGCATCTACAGCACCACAGACATCGGGGCTCCGGGCTTTCCCTGACGAACCGGGCTTCGACGTTTACCACCAGCTTCACCCGGGCGCCCACTCCAGAAAAACCCTAAAAATCAAGAACGTCAGACGATTGCTCCCACACAAAAAGTGCCAGCCAGTCAAGCTCCTGCTGCTCCTCACCGGCCATTGGCAGCGCATCTACAGCACCACAGACATCGGGGCTCTGAGCTTTCCCTGACGAACAGGGCTTCGATATTTACCACCTGCTGCACCTGGGCGCCCACTGGAAAAATCCCCGAAAAATCACGAACGTCGGACGATTGCTCCCACACCGAAAGTGCCAGCCAGTCAAGCTCTTGCTGCTCCTCACCGGCCATTGGCAGCGCATCTACAGCACCACAGACATCGGGGCTCCGGGCTTTCCCTGACGAACAGGGCTTCGACGCTTACCACCAGCTGCACCTGGGCGCCCATTGGAAAAAAAACCAAGAAAAATCACGAACGTTGGACGATTGCTCCCACACCAAAAGTGCCAGCCAGTCCAGCTCTTGCTGCTCATCACCGGCCATTGGCAGCGCATCTACAGCACCACAGACATCGGGGCTCCGGGCTTTCCCTGACGAACAGGGCTTCGACGTTTACCACCAGCTGCACCTGGGCGCCCATTGGAAAAAAACCCAAGAAAAATCACGAACTTTGGACAATTGCTCCCACACCGAAAGTGCCAGCCAGTCAAGCTCTTGCTGCTCCTCACCGGCAATTGGCAGCGCATCTACAGCACCACAGACATCGGGGCTCCGGGCTTTCCCTGACGAACAGGGCTTCGACGTTTACCACCAGCTGCACCTGGGCGGCCCAATGAAAAAAACCCCGAAAAAGCATGAACGTCGGACGATTGCTCCGGCACCGAAAGTGCCAGCCAGTCAAGCTCTTGCTGCTCCTCACCGGCCATTGGCAGCACATCTACAGCACCACAGACATCGGGGCTCCGGGCTTTCCCTGACGAACAGGGCTTCGACGTTTACCATTACCTGTGCCTGGGAGTCCACTCCAAAAAAACCCGAAAAATCACAAACGTCAGACGATTGCTCCCACACCGAAAGTGCCAGCCAGTCAAGCTCTTGCTGCTCCTCACCGGCCATTGGCAGCGCATCGACAGCACCACAGACATCGGGGCTCCGGGCTTTCCCTGACGAACAGGGCTTCCACGTTTACCACCAGCTGCACCTGGGCGCCCACTGAAAAAAACCCCGAAAAATCGGGAACGTCGGATGATTACTCCCACACCGAAAGTGCCAGCCAGTCAAGCTCTTGCTGCTCCTCACCGGCCATTGGCAGCGCATCTACAGCACCACAGACATCGGGGCTCCGGGCTTTCCCTGACGAACAGGGCTTCGACGTTTACCACCAGCTGCACCTGGGCGCCCATTGGATAAAAACCCAAGAAAAATCACGAACGTTGGACGATTGCTCCGACACCGAAAGTGCCAGCCAGTCAAGCTCTTGCTGCTCCTCACCGGCCATTGGCAGCGCATCTACAGCACCACAGACATCGGGGCTCCGGGCTTTCCCTGACGAACAGGGCTTCGATATTTACCACCAGCTGCACCTGGGGGCCCCACTGAAAAAATCCCCGAAAAAGCATGAACTTCGGACGATTGCTCCCACACCGAAAGTGCCAGCCAGTCAAGCTCTTGCTGCTCCTCCCCGGCCATTGGCAGCACATCTACAGCACTACAGACATCGGGGCTCCGGGCTTTCCCTAACGAACAGGGCTTCGACGTTTACCACCAGCTGCACCTGGGGGGCCCACTGAAAGAAACCCTGAAAAATCGGGAACGTCGGATGATTACTCCCACACCAAAAGTGCCAGCCAGTCAAGCTCTTGCTGCTCCTCACCGGCCATTGGCAGCGCATCTACAGCACCACAGACATCGGGGCTCCGGGCTTTCCCTGACGAACAGGGCTTCGACGCTTACCACCAGCTGCACCTGGGGGGCCCACTGAAAGAAACCCCGAAAAATCGGGAACGTCGGATGATTACTCCCACACAAAAAGTGCCAGCCAGTCAAGCTCCTGCTGCTCCTCACCGGCCATTGGCAGCGCATCTACAGCACCACAGACATCGGGGCTCTGAGCTTTCCCTGACGAACAGGGCTTCGATATTTAATACCTGCTGCACCTGGGCGCCCACTGGAAAAATCCCCGAAAAATCACGAACGTCGGACGATTGCTCCCACACCGAAAGTGCCAGCCAGTCAAGCTCTTGCTGCTCCTCACCGGCCATTGGCAGCGCATCTACAGCACCACAGACATCGGGGCTCCGGGCTTTCCCTGACGAACAGGGCTTCGACGCTTACCACCAGCTGCACCTGGGCGCCCATTGGAAAAAAAACCAAGAAAAATCACGAACGTTGGACGATTGCTCCCACACCAAAAGTGCCAGCCAGTCCAGCTCTTGCTGCTCATCACCGGCCATTGGCAGCGCATCTACAGCACCACAGACATCGGGGCTCCGGGCTTTCCCTGACGAACAGGGCTTCGACGTTTACCACCAGCTGCACCTGGGCGCCCATTGGAAAAAAACCCAAGAAAAATCACGAATGTTGGACAATTGCTCCCACACCGAAAGTGCCAGCCAGTCAAGCTCTTGCTGCTCATCACCGGCCATCGGCAGCGCATCTACAGCACCACAGACATCGGGGCTCCGGGCTTTCCCTGACGAACAGGGCTTCGACGTTTACCACCAGCTGCACCTGGGCGGCCCAATGAAAAAAACCCCGAAAAAGCATGAACGTCGGACGATTGCTCCGGCACCGAAAGTGCCAGCCAGTCAAGCTCTTGCTGCTCCTCACCGGCCATTGGCAGCACATCTACAGCACCACAGACATCGGGGTTCCGGGCTTTCCCTGACGAACAGGGCTTCGACGTTTACCATTACCTGTGCCTGGGAGTCCACTCCAAAAAAACCCGAAAAATCACAAACGTCAGACGATTGCTCCCACACCGAAAGTGCCAGCCAGTCAAGCTCTTGCTGCTCCTCCCCGGCCATTGGCAGCGCATCTACAGCACCACAGACATCGGGGCTCCGGGCTTTCCCTGACGAACAGGGCTTCCACGTTTACCACCACCTGCACCTGGGCGCCCATTGGAAAAAAACCCCGAAAAATCGGGAACGTCGGATGATTACTCCCACACCGAAAGTGCCAGCCAGTCAAGCTCTTGCTGCTCCTCACCGGCCATTGGCATCGCATCTACAGCACCACAGACATCGGGGCTCCGGGCTTTCCCTGACGAACAGGGCTTCGACGCTTACCACCAGCTGCACCTGGGCGCCCATTGGAAAAAAACCCAAGAAAAATCACGAACGTTGGACGATTGCTCCCACACCGAAATTGCCAGCCAGTCAAGCTCTTGCTGCTCCTCACCGGCCATTGGCAGCGCATCTACAGCACCACAGACATCGGGGCTCCGGGCTTTCCCTGACGAACAGGGCTTCGATGTTTACCACCAGCTGCACCTGGGGGCCCCACTGAAAAAATCCCCGAAAAAGCATGAACTTCGGACGATTGCTCCCACACCGAAAGTGCCAGCCAGTCAAGCTCTTGCTGCTCCTCCCCGGCCATTGGCAGCACATCTACAGCACTACAGACATCGGGGCTCCGGGCTTTCCCTAACGAACAGGGCTTCGACGTTTACCACCAGCTGCACCTGGGGGGCCCACTGAAAGAAACCCTGATAAATCGGGAACGTCGGATGATTACTCCCACACCAAAAGTGCCAGCCAGTCAAGCTCTTGCTGCTCCTCACCGGCCATTGGCAGCGCATCTACAGCACCACAGACATCGGGGCTCCGGGCTTTCCCTGACGAACAGGGCTTCGACGCTTACCACCAGCTGCACCTGGGCGCCCATTGGAAAAAAACCCAAGAAAAATCACGAACGTTGGACGATTGCTCCCACACAAAAAGTGCCAGCCAGTCAAGCTCTTGCTGCTCATCACCGGCCATTGGCAGCGCATCTACAGCACCACAGACATCGGGGCTCCGGGCTTTCCCTGACGAACAGGGCTTCGACGTTTACCACCAGCTGCACCTGGGGGCCCCACTGAAAAAAACCCCGAAAAAGCATGAACGTCGGACGATTGCTCCCACACCGAAAGTGCCAGCCAGACAAGCTCTTGCTGCTCCTCACCGGCCATTGGCAGCGCATCTACAGCACCACAGACATCGGGGTTCCGGGCTTTCCCTGACGAACAGGGCTTCGACGTTTACCACCACCTGCACCTGGGCGCCCACTCCAGAAAAACCCTAAAAATCACGAACGTTGGACGATTGCTCCCACACCGAAAGTGCCAGCCAGTCAAGCTCTTGCTGCTCATCACCGGCCATTGGCAGCGCATCTACAGCACCACAGACATCGGGGCTCCGGGCTTTCCCTGACGAACCGGGCTTCGACGTTTACCACCAGCTTCACCCGGGCGCCCACTCCAGAAAAACCCTAAAAATCACGAACGTCAGACGATTGCTCCCACACAAAAAGTGCCAGCCAGTCAAGCTCCTGCTGCTCCTCACCGGCCATTGGCAGCGCATCTACAGCACCACAGACATCGGGGCTCCGGGCTTTCCCTGACGAACAGGGCTTCGACGTTTACCACCACCTGCACCTGGGCGCCCACTCCAGAAAAACCCTAAAAATCACGAACGTCGGACGATTGCTCCCACACAAAAAGTGCCAGCCAGTCAAGCTCCTGCTGCTCCTCACCGGCCATTGGCAGCGCATCTACAGCACCACAGACATCGGGGCTCCGGGCTTTCCCTGACGAACAGGGCTTCGACGCTTACCACCAGCTGCACCTGGGGGGCCCACTGAAAGAAACCCCGAAAAATCGGGAACGTCGGATGATTACTCCCACACCGAAAGTGCCAGCCAGTCAAGCTCTTGCTGCTCTTCACCGGCCATTGGCAGCGCATCTACAGCACCACAGACATCGGGGCTCCGGGCTTTCCCTGACGAACAGGGCTTCGACGCTTACCACCAGCTGCACCTGGGCGCCCATTGGAAAAAAACCCAAGAAAAATCACGAACGTTGGACGATTGCTCCCACACCAAAAGTGCCAGCCAGTCAAGCTCTTGCTGCTCCTCCCCGGCCATTGGCAGCGCATCTACAGCACCACAGACATCGGGGCTCCGGGCTTTCCCTGACGAACAGGGCTTCGACGTTTACCACCACCTGTGCCTGGGAGTCCACTCCAAAAAAACCCGAAAAATCACAAACTTCGGACGATTGCTCCCACACCGAAAGTGCCAGCCAGTCAAGCTCTTGCTGCTCCTCACCGGCCATTGGCAGCGCATCTACAGCACCACAGACATCGGGGCTCCGGGCTTTCCCTGACGAACAGGGCTTCGACGTTTACCACCAGCTGCACCTGGGCGCCCACTGAAAAAAACCCCGAAAAATCACGAACGTTGGACGATTGCTCCCACACCGAAAGTGCCAGCCAGTCAAGCTCTTGCTGCTCCTCACCGGCCATTGGCAGCGCATCTACAGCACCACAGACATCGGGGCTCAGGGCTTTCCCTGACGAACCGGGCTTCGACGTTTACCACCAGCTGCACCTGGTCGCCCACTCCAGAAAAACCCGAAAAATCACGAACGTCAGACGATTGCTCCCACACAAAAAGTGCCAGCCAGTCAAGCTCCTGCTGCTCCTCACTGGCCATTGGCAGCGCATCTACAGCACCACAGACATCGGGGCTCCGGGCTTTCCCTGACGAACAGGGCTTCGATATTTACCACCAGCTGCACCTGGGGCCCCCACTGAAAAAATCCCCGAAAAAGCATGAACTTCGGACGATTGCTCCCACACCGAAAGTGCCAGCCAGTCAAGCTCTTGCTGCTCCTCCCCGGCCATTGGCAGCACATCTACAGCACCACAGACATCGGGGCTCCGGGCTTTCCCTAACTAACAGGGCTTCGACGTTTACCACCAGCTGCACCTGGGGGGCCAACTAAAAAAAGCCCCGAAAAATCACGAACGTCGGACGATTGCTCCCACACAAAAAGTGCCAGCCAGTCAAGCTCCTGCTGCTCCTCACCGGCCATTGGCAGCGCATCTACAGCACCACAGACATCGGGGCTCTGAGCTTTCCCTGACGAACAGGGCTTCGATATTTACCACCTGCTGCACCTGGGCGCCCACTGGAAAAATCCCCGAAAAATCACGAACGTCGGACGATTGCTCCCACACCGAAAGTGCCAGCCAGTCAAGCTCTTGCTGCTCCTCACCGGCCATTGGCAGCGCATCTACAGCACCACAGACATCGGGGCTCCGGGCTTTCCCTGACGAACAGGGCTTCGACGCTTACCACCAGCTGCACCTGGGCGCCCATTGGAAAAAAAACCAAGAAAAATCACGAACGTTGGACGATTGCTCCCACACCAAAAGTGCCAGCCAGTCCAGCTCTTGCTGCTCATCACCGGCCATTGGCAGCGCATCTACAGCACCACAGACATCGGGGCTCCGGGCTTTCCCTGACGAACAGGGCTTCGACGTTTACCACCAGCTGCACCTGGGCGCCCATTGGAAAAAAACCCAAGAAAAATCACGAATGTTGGACAATTGCTCCCACTCCGAAAGTGCCAGCCAGTCAAGCTCTTGCTGCTCCTCCCCGGCCATTGGCAGCACATCTACAGCACTACAGACATCGGGGCTCCGGGCTTTCCCTAACGAACAGGGCTTCGACGTTTACCACCAGCTGCACCTGGGGGGCCCACTGAAAGAAACCCTGAAAAATCGGGAACGTCGGATGATTACTCCCACACCAAAAGTGCCAGCCAGTCAAGCTCTTGCTGCTCCTCACCGGCCATTGGCAGCGCATCTACAGCACCACAGACATCGGGGCTCCGGGCTTTCCCTGACGAACAGGGCTTCGACGCTTACCACCAGCTGCACCTGGGCGCCCATTGGAAAAAAACCCAAGAAAAATCACGAACGTTGGACGATTGCTCCCACACAAAAAGTGCCAGCCAGTCAAGCTCTTGCTGCTCATCACCGGCCATTGGCAGCGCATCTCCAGCACCACAGACATCGGGGCTCCGGGCTTTCCCTGACGAACAGGGCTTCCACGTTTACCACCAGCTGCACCTGGGGGCCCCACTGAAAAAAACCCCGAAAAAGCATGAACGTCGGACGATTGCTCCCACACCGAAAGTGCCAGCCAGACAAGCTCTTGCTGCTCCTCACCGGCCATTGGCAGCGCATCTACAGCACCACAGACATCGGGGTTCCGGGCTTTCCCTGACGAACAGGGCTTCGACGTTTACCACCACCTGCACCTGGGCGCCCACTCCAGAAAAACCCTAAAAATCACGAACGTCGGACGATTGCTCCCACACCGAAAGTGCCAGCCAGTCAAGCTCTTGCTGCTCCTCACCGGCCATTGGCAGCGCATCTACAGCACCACAGACATCGGGGCTCCGGGCTTTCCCTGACGAACAGGGCTTCGACGTTTACCACCACCTGCACCTGGGCGCCCACTGAAAAAAACCCCGAAAAATCACGAACGTTGGACGATTGCTCCCACACCGAAAGTGCCAGCCAGTCATGCTCTTGCTGCTCATCACCGGCCATTGGCAGCGCATCTACAGCACCACAGACATCGGGGCTCCGGGCTTTCCCTGACGAACCGGGCTTCGACGTTTACCACCAGCTTCACCCGGGCGCCCACTCCAGAAAAACCCTAAAAATCACGAACGTCAGACGATTGCTCCCACACAAAAAGTGCCAGCCAGTCAAGCTCCTGCTGCTCCTCACCGGCCATTGGCAGCGCATCTACAGCACCACAGACATCGGGGCTCCGGGTTTTCCCTGACGAACAGGGCTTCGACGTTTACCACCACCTGCACCTGGGCGCCCACTCCAGAAAAACCCTAAAAATCACGAACGTCGGACGATTGCTCCCACACAAAAAGTGCCAGCCAGTCAAGCTCCTGCTGCTCCTCACCGGCCATTGGCAGCGCATCTACAGCACCACAGACATCGGGGCTCCGGGCTTTCCCTGACGAACAGGGCTTCGACGCTTACCACCAGCTGCACCTGGGGGGCCCACTGAAAGAAACCCCGAAAAATCGGGAACGTCGGATGATTACTCCCACACCGAAAGTGCCAGCCAGTCAAGCTCTTGCTGCTCCTCACCGGCCATTGGCAGCGCATCTACAGCACCACAGACATCGGGGCTCCGGGCTTTCCCTGACGAACAGGGCTTCGACGCTTACCACCAGCTGCACCTGGGCGCCCATTGGAAAAAAACCCAAGAAAAATCACGAACGTTGGACGATTGCTCCCACACCAAAAGTGCCAGCCAGTCAAGCTCTTGCTGCTCCTCCCCGGCCATTGGCAGCGCATCTACAGCACCACAGACATCGGGGCTCCGGGCTTTCCCTGACGAACAGGGCTTCGACGTTTACCACCACCTGTGCCTGGGAGTCCACTCCAAAAAAACCCGAAAAATCACAAACTTCGGACGATTGCTCCCACACCGAAAGTGCCAGCCAGTCAAGCTCTTGCTGCTCCTCACCGGCCATTGGCAGCGCATCTACAGCACCACAGACATCGGGGCTCCGGGCTTTCCCTGACGAACAGGGCTTCGACGTTTACCACCAGCTGCACCTGGGCGCCCACTGAAAAAAACCCCGAAAAATCACGAACGTTGGACGATTGCTCCCACACCGAAAGTGCCAGCCAGTCAAGCTCTTGCTGCTCCTCACCGGCCATTGGCAGCGCATCTACAGCACCACAGACATCGGGGCTCAGGGCTTTCCCTGACGAACCGGGCTTCGACGTTTACCACCAGCTGCACCTGGTCGCCCACTCCAGAAAAACCCGAAAAATCACGAACGTCAGACGATTGCTCCCACACAAAAAGTGCCAGCCAGTCAAGCTCCTGCTGCTCCTCACTGGCCATTGGCAGCGCATCTACAGCACCACAGACATCGGGGCTCCGGGCTTTCCCTGACGAACAGGGCTTCGATATTTACCACCAGCTGCACCTGGGGCCCCCACTGAAAAAATCCCCGAAAAAGCATGAACTTCGGACGATTGCTCCCACACCGAAAGTGCCAGCCAGTCAAGCTCTTGCTGCTCCTCCCCGGCCATTGGCAGCACATCTACAGCACCACAGACATCGGGGCTCCGGGCTTTCCCTAACTAACAGGGCTTCGACGTTTACCACCAGCTGCACCTGGGGGGCCAACTAAAAAAAGCCCCGAAAAATCACGAACGTCGGACGATTGCTCCCACACAAAAAGTGCCAGCCAGTCAAGCTCCTGCTGCTCCTCACCGGCCATTGGCAGCGCATCTACAGCACCACAGACATCGGGGCTCTGAGCTTTCCCTGACGAACAGGGCTTCGATATTTACCACCTGCTGCACCTGGGCGCCCACTGGAAAAATCCCCGAAAAATCACGAACGTCGGACGATTGCTCCCACACCGAAAGTGCCAGCCAGTCAAGCTCTTGCTGCTCCTCACCGGCCATTGGCAGCGCATCTACAGCACCACAGACATCGGGGCTCCGGGCTTTCCCTGACGAACAGGGCTTCGACGCTTACCACCAGCTGCACCTGGGCGCCCATTGGAAAAAAACCCAAGAAAAATCAAGAACGTCAGACGATTGCTCCCACACCAAAAGTGCCAGCCAGTCAAGCTCCTGCTGCTCCTCACCGGCCATTGGCAGCGCATCTACAGCACCACAGACATCGGGGCTCAGGGCTTTCCCTGACGAACAGGGCTTCGACGTTTACCACCAGCTGCACCTGGGGGGCCCACTGAAAAAAACCCCGAAAAAGCATGAACTTCGGACGATTGCTCCCACACCGAAAGTGCCAGCCAGTCAAGCTCTTGCTGCTCCTCCCCGGCCATTGGCAGCACATCTACAGCACCACAGACATCGGGGCTCCGGGCTTTCCCTAACTAACAGGGCTTCGACGTTTACCACCAGCTGCACCTGGGGGGCCAACTAAAAAAAGCCCCGAAAAATCACGAACGTCGGACGATTGCTCCCACACAAAAAGTGCCAGCCAGTCAAGCTCCTGCTGCTCCTCACCGGCCATTGGCAGCGCATCTACAGCACCACAGACATCGGGGCTCTGAGCTTTCCCTGACGAACAGGGCTTCGATATTTACCACCTGCTGCACCTGGGCGCCCACTGGAAAAATCCCCGAAAAATCACGAATGTCGGACGATTGCTCCCACACCGAAAGTGCCAGCCAGTCAAGCTCTTGCTGCTCCTCACCGGCCATTGGCAGCGCATCTACAGCACCACAGACATCGGGGCTCCGGGCTTTCCCTGACGAACAGGGCTTCGACGCTTACCACCAGCTGCACCTGGGGGGCCCACTGAAAGAAACCCCGAAAAATCGGGAACGTCGGATGATTACTCCCACACCGAAAGTGCCAGCCAGTCAAGCTCTTGCTGCTCCTCACCGGCCATTGGCAGCGCATCTACAGCACCACAGACATCGGGGCTCCGGGCTTTCCCTGACGAACAGGGCTTCGACGCTTACCACCAGCTGCACCTGGGCGCCCATTGGAAAAAAACCCAAGAAAAATCACGAACGTTGGACGATTGCTCCCACACCAAAAGTGCCAGCCAGTCAAGCTCTTGCTGCTCCTCCCCGGCCATTGGCAGCGCATCTACAGCACCACAGACATCGGGGCTCCGGGCTTTCCCTGACGAACAGGGCTTCGACGTTTACCACCACCTGTGCCTGGGAGTCCACTCCAAAAAAACCCGAAAAATCACAAACTTCGGACGATTGCTCCCACACCGAAAGTGCCAGCCAGTCAAGCTCTTGCTGCTCCTCACCGGCCATTGGCAGCGCATCTACAGCACCACAGACATCGGGGCTCCGGGCTTTCCCTGACGAACAGGGCTTCGACGTTTACCACCAGCTGCACCTGGGCGCCCACTGAAAAAAACCCCGAAAAATCACGAACGTTGGACGATTGCTCCCACACCGAAAGTGCCAGCCAGTCAAGCTCTTGCTGCTCCTCACCGGCCATTGGCAGCGCATCTACAGCACCACAGACATCGGGGCTCAGGGCTTTCCCTGACGAACCGGGCTTCGACGTTTACCACCAGCTGCACCTGGTCGCCCACTCCAGAAAAACCCGAAAAATCACGAACGTCAGACGATTGCTCCCACACAAAAAGTGCCAGCCAGTCAAGCTCCTGCTGCTCCTCACTGGCCATTGGCAGCGCATCTACAGCACCACAGACATCGGGGCTCCGGGCTTTCCCTGACGAACAGGGCTTCGATATTTACCACCAGCTGCACCTGGGGCCCCCACTGAAAAAATCCCCGAAAAAGCATGAACTTCGGACGATTGCTCCCACACCGAAAGTTCCAGCCAGTCAAGCTCTTGCTGCTCCTCCCCGGCCATTGGCAGCACATCTACAGCACCACAGACATCGGGGCTCCGGGCTTTCCCTAACTAACAGGGCTTCGACGTTTACCACCAGCTGCACCTGGGGGGCCAACTAAAAAAAGCCCCGAAAAATCACGAACGTCGGACGATTGCTCCCACACAAAAAGTGCCAGCCAGTCAAGCTCCTGCTGCTCCTCACCGGCCATTGTCAGCGCATCTACAGCACCACAGACGTCGGGGCTCTGAGCTTTCCCTGACGAACAGGGCTTCGATATTTACCACCTGCTGCACCTGGGCGCCCACTGGAAAAATCCCCGAAAAATCACGAACGTCGGACGATTGCTCCCACACCGAAAGTGCCAGCCAGTCAAGCTCTTGCTGCTCCTCACCGGCCATTGGCAGCGCATCTACAGCACCACAGACATCGGGGCTCCGGGCTTTCCCTGACGAACAGGGCTTCGACGCTTACCACCAGCTGCACCTGGGCGCCCATTGGAAAAAAAACCAAGAAAAATCACGAACGTTGGACGATTGCTCCCACACCAAAAGTGCCAGCCAGTCCAGCTCTTGCTGCTCATCACCGGCCATTGGCAGCGCATCTACAGCACCACAGACATCGGGGCTCCGGGCTTTCCCTGACGAACAGGGCTTCGACGTTTACCACCAGCTGCACCTGGGCGCCCATTGGAAAAAAACCCAAGAAAAATCACGAATGTTGGACAATTGCTCCCACTCCGAAAGTGCCAGCCAGTCAAGCTCTTGCTGCTCCTCCCCGGCCATTGGCAGCACATCTACAGCACTACAGACATCGGGGCTCCGGGCTTTCCCTAACGAACAGGGCTTCGACGTTTACCACCAGCTGCACCTGGGGGGCCCACTGAAAGAAACCCTGAAAAATCGGGAACGTCGGATGATTACTCCCACACCAAAAGTGCCAGCCAGTCAAGCTCTTGCTGCTCCTCACCGGCCATTGGCAGCGCATCTACAGCACCACAGACATCGGGGCTCCGGGCTTTCCCTGACGAACAGGGCTTCGACGCTTACCACCAGCTGCACCTGGGCGCCCATTGGAAAAAAACCCAAGAAAAATCACGAACGTTGGACGATTGCTCCCACACAAAAAGTGCCAGCCAGTCAAGCTCTTGCTGCTCATCACCGGCCATTGGCAGCGCATCTCCAGCACCACAGACATCGGGGCTCCGGGCTTTCCCTGACGAACAGGGCTTCCACGTTTACCACCAGCTGCACCTGGGGGCCCCACTGAAAAAAACCCCGAAAAAGCATGAACGTCGGACGATTGCTCCCACACCGAAAGTGCCAGCCAGACAAGCTCTTGCTGCTCCTCACCGGCCATTGGCAGCGCATCTACAGCACCACAGACATCGGGATTCCGGGCTTTCCCTGACGAACAGGGCTTCGACGTTTACCACCACCTGCACCTGGGCGCCCACTCCAGAAAAACCCTAAAAATCACGAACGTCGGACGATTGCTCCCACACCGAAAGTGCCAGCCAGTCAAGCTCTTGCTGCTCCTCACCGGCCATTGGCAGCGCATCTACAGCACCACAGACATCGGGGCTCCGGGCTTTCCCTGACGAACAGGGCTTCGACGTTTACCACCACCTGCACCTGGGCGCCCACTGAAAAAAACCCCGAAAAATCACGAACGTTGGACGATTGCTCCCACACCGAAAGTGCCAGCCAGTCATGCTCTTGCTGCTCATCACCGGCCATTGGCAGCGCATCTACAGCACCACAGACATCGGGGCTCCGGGCTTTCCCTGACGAACCGGGCTTCGACGTTTACCACCAGCTTCACCCGGGCGCCCACTCCAGAAAAACCCTAAAAATCACGAACGTCAGACGATTGCTCCCACACAAAAAGTGCCAGCCAGTCAAGCTCCTGCTGCTCCTCACCGGCCATTGGCAGCGCATCTACAGCACCACAGACATCGGGGCTCCGGGTTTTCCCTGACGAACAGGGCTTCGACGTTTACCACCACCTGCACCTGGGCGCCCACTCCAGAAAAACCCTAAAAATCACGAACGTCGGACGATTGCTCCCACACAAAAAGTGCCAGCCAGTCAAGCTCCTGCTGCTCCTCACCGGCCATTGGCAGCGCATCTACAGCACCACAGACATCGGGGCTCCGGGCTTTCCCTGACGAACAGGGCTTCGACGCTTACCACCAGCTGCACCTGGGGGGCCCACTGAAAGAAACCCCGAAAAATCGGGAACGTCGGATGATTACTCCCACACCGAAAGTGCCAGCCAGTCAAGCTCTTGCTGCTCCTCACCGGCCATTGGCAGCGCATCTACAGCACCACAGACATCGGGGCTCCGGGCTTTCCCTGACGAACAGGGCTTCGACGCTTACCACCAGCTGCACCTGGGCGCCCATTGGAAAAAAACCCAAGAAAAATCACGAACGTTGGACGATTGCTCCCACACCAAAAGTGCCAGCCAGTCAAGCTCTTGCTGCTCCTCCCCGGCCATTGGCAGCGCATCTACAGCACCACAGACATCGGGGCTCCGGGCTTTCCCTGACGAACAGGGCTTCGACGTTTACCACCACCTGTGCCTGGGAGTCCACTCCAAAAAAACCCGAAAAATCACAAACTTCGGACGATTGCTCCCACACCGAAAGTGCCAGCCAGTCAAGCTCTTGCTGCTCCTCACCGGCCATTGGCAGCGCATCTACAGCACCACAGACATCGGGGCTCCGGGCTTTCCCTGACGAACAGGGCTTCGACGTTTACCACCAGCTGCACCTGGGCGCCCACTGAAAAAAACCCCGAAAAATCACGAACGTTGGACGATTGCTCCCACACCGAAAGTGCCAGCCAGTCAAGCTCTTGCTGCTCCTCACCGGCCATTGGCAGCGCATCTACAGC
This sequence comes from Chlamydotis macqueenii, assembly GCF_036417535.1. Taxonomy (NCBI): domain Eukaryota; kingdom Metazoa; phylum Chordata; class Aves; order Otidiformes; family Otididae; genus Chlamydotis; species Chlamydotis macqueenii. The sequence goes on along the minus strand of NC_141592.1, from coordinate 30,036,360 downwards.
ACCACAGACATCGGGGCTCAGGGCTTTCCCTGACGAACCGGGCTTCGACGTTTACCACCAGCTGCACCTGGTCGCCCACTCCAGAAAAACCCGAAAAATCACGAACGTCAGACGATTGCTCCCACACAAAAAGTGCCAGCCAGTCAAGCTCCTGCTGCTCCTCACTGGCCATTGGCAGCGCATCTACAGCACCACAGACATCGGGGCTCCGGGCTTTCCCTGACGAACAGGGCTTCGATATTTACCACCAGCTGCACCTGGGGCCCCCACTGAAAAAATCCCCGAAAAAGCATGAACTTCGGACGATTGCTCCCACACCGAAAGTGCCAGCCAGTCAAGCTCTTGCTGCTCCTCCCCGGCCATTGGCAGCACATCTACAGCACCACAGACATCGGGGCTCCGGGCTTTCCCTAACTAACAGGGCTTCGACGTTTACCACCAGCTGCACCTGGGGGGCCAACTAAAAAAAGCCCCGAAAAATCACGAACGTCGGACGATTGCTCCCACACAAAAAGTGCCAGCCAGTCAAGCTCCTGCTGCTCCTCACCGGCCATTGGCAGCGCATCTACAGCACCACAGACATCGGGGCTCTGAGCTTTCCCTGACGAACAGGGCTTCGATATTTACCACCTGCTGCACCTGGGCGCCCACTGGAAAAATCCCCGAAAAATCACGAACGTCGGACGATTGCTCCCACACCGAAAGTGCCAGCCAGTCAAGCTCTTGCTGCTCCTCACCGGCCATTGGCAGCGCATCTACAGCACCACAGACATCGGGGCTCCGGGCTTTCCCTGACGAACAGGGCTTCGACGCTTACCACCAGCTGCACCTGGGCGCCCATTGGAAAAAAACCCAAGAAAAATCAAGAACGTTGGACGATTGCTCCCACACCAAAAGTGCCAGCCAGTCCAGCTCTTGCTGCTCATCACCGGCCATTGGCAGCGCATCTACAGCACCACAGACATCGGGGCTCCGGGCTTTCCCTGACGAACAGGGCTTCGACGTTTACCACCAGCTGCACCTGGGCGCCCATTGGAAAAAAACCCAAGAAAAATCACGAATGTTGGACAATTGCTCCCACTCCGAAAGTGCCAGCCAGTCAAGCTCTTGCTGCTCATCACCGGCCATCGGCAGCGCATCTACAGCACCACAGACATCGGGGCTCCGGGCTTTCCCTGACGAACCGGGCTTCGACGTTTACCACCAGCTTCACCCGGGCGCCCACTCCAGAAAAACCCTAAAAATCACGAACGTCAGACGATTGCTCCCACACAAAAAGTGCCAGCCAGTCAAGTTCCTGCTGCTCCTCACCGGCCATTGGCAGCGCATCTACAGCACCACAGACATCGGGGCTCAGGGCTTTCCCTGACGAACAGGGCTTCGACGTTTACCACAGCCTGCACCTGGGGGGCCCACTGAAAAAAACCCCGAAAAAGCATGAACTTCGGACGATTGCTCCCACACCGAAAGTGCCAGCCAGTCAAGCTCTTGCTGCTCCTCCCCGGCCATTGGCAGCACATCTACAGCACCACAGACATCGGGGCTCCGGGCTTTCCCTAACTAACAGGGCTTCGACGTTTACCACCAGCTGCACCTGGGGGGCCAACTAAAAAAAGCCCCGAAAAATCACGAACGTCGGACGATTGCTCCCACACAAAAAGTGCCAGCCAGTCAAGCTCCTGCTGCTCCTCACCGGCCATTGGCAGCGCATCTACAGCACCACAGACATCGGGGCTCTGAGCTTTCCCTGACGAACAGGGCTTCGATATTTACCACCTGCTGCACCTGGGCGCCCACTGGAAAAATCCCCGAAAAATCACGAATGTCGGACGATTGCTCCCACACCGAAAGTGCCAGCCAGTCAAGCTCTTGCTGCTCCTCACCGGCCATTGGCAGCGCATCTACAGCACCACAGACATCAGGGCTTTGGGCTTTCCCTGACGAACAGGGCTTCGACGTTTACCACCAGCTGCACCTGGGGGGCCCACAGAAAGAAACCCCGAAAAATCGGGAACGTCGGATGATTACTCCCACACCGAAAGTGCCAGCCAGTCAAGCTCTTGCTGCTCCTCACCGGCCATTGGCAGCACATCTACAGCACCACAGACATCGGGGCTCCGGGCTTTCCCTGACGAACAGGGCTTCGACGTTTACCATTACCTGTGCCTGGGAGTCCACTCCAAAAAAACCCGAAAAATCACAAACGTCAGACGATTGCTCCCACACCGAAAGTGCCAGCCAGTCAAGCTCTTGCTGCTCCTCACCGGCCATTGGCAGCGCATCTACAGCACCACAGACATCGGGGCTCCGGGCTTTCCCTGACGAACAGGGCTTCGACGTTTACCACCACCTGCACCTGGGCGCCCATTGGAAAAAAACCCAAGAAAAATCACGAACGTTGGACGATTGCTCCCACACAAAAATGCCAGCCAGTCAAGCTCTTGCTGCTCCTCCCCGGCCATTGGCAGCGCATCTACAGCACCACAGACATCGGGGCTCCGGGCTTTCCCTGACGAACAGGGCTTCGACTTTTACCACCAGCTGCACCTGGGCGCCCACTGAAAAAAACCCCGAAAAATCGGGAACGTCGGATGATTACTCCCACACCGAAAGTGCCAGCCAGTCAAGCTCTTGCTGCTCCTCCCCGGCCATTGGCAGCGCATCTACAGCACCACAGACATCGGGGCTCCGGGCTTTCCCTGACGAACAGGGCTTCGACGCTTACCACCAGCTGCACCTGGGCGCCCATTGGAAAAAAACCCAAGAAAAATCACGAACGTTGGACGATTGCTCCCACACCGAAAGTGCCAGCCAGTCAAGCTCTTGCTGCTCCTCACCGGCCATTGGCAGCGCATCTACAGCACCACAGACATCGGGGCTCCGGGCTTTCCCTGACGAACAGGGCTTCGACGTTTACCACCAGCTGCACCTGGGAGTCCACTCCAAAAAAACCCGAAAAATCACAAACGTCGGACGATTGCTCCCACACAAAAAGTGCCAGCCAGTCAAGCTCTTGCTGCTCCTCCCCGGCCATTGGCAGCGCATCTACAGCACCACAGACATCGGGGCTCCGGGCTTTCCCTGACGAACAGGGCTTCGACATTTACCACCAGCTGCACCTGGGGGCCCACTGAAAAAAAACCCGAAAAATCATGAACGTCGGACGATTGCTCCCACACAAACAGTTCCAGCCAGTCAAGCTCTTGCTGCTCCTCCCCGGCCATTGGCAGCACATCTACAGCATCACAGACATCGGGGCTCCGGGCTTTCCCTGACGAACAGGGATTCGACGTTTACCACCAGCTGCACCTGGGGGGCCCACTGAAAAAAACCCCGAAAAGTCACGAACGTCGGACGATTGCTCCCACACAAAAAGTTCCAGCCAGTCAAGCTCTTGCTGCTTCTCCCCGGCCATTGGCAGCGCATCTACAGCACCACAGACATCGGGGCTCCGGGCTTTCCCTGACGAACAGGGCTTCGACCTTTACCACCACCTGCACCTGGGCGCCCATTGGAAAAAAACCCAAGAAAAATCACGAACGTTGGACGATTGCTTCCACACCGAAAGTGCCAGCCAGTCAAGCTCTTGCTGCTCCTCACCGGCCATTGGCAGCGCATCTACAGCACCACAGACATCGGGGCTCCGGGCTTTCCCTGACGAACAGGGCTTCGACGTTTACCACCAGCTGCACCTGGGGGGCCAACTGAAAAAAACCCCGAAAAATCACGAACGTCGGACGATTGCTCCCACACAAAAAGTGCCAGCCAGTCAAGCTCCTGCTGCTCCTCACCGGCCATTGGCAGCGCATCTACAGCACCACAGACATCGGGGCTCTGAGCTTTCCCTGACGAACAGGGCTTCGACGCTTACCACCAGCTGCACCTGGGGGGCCCACTGAAAGAAACCCCGAAAAATCGGGAACGTCGGATGATTACTCCCACACCGAAAGTGCCAGCCAGTCAAGCTCTTGCTGCTCCTCACCGGCCATTGGCAGCGCATCTACAGCACCACAGACATCGGGGCTCCGGGCTTTCCCTGACGAACAGGGCTTCGACGCTTACCACCAGCTGCACCTGGGCGCCCATTGGAAAAAAACCCAAGAAAAATCACGAACGTTGGACGATTGCTCCCACACCAAAAGTGCCAGCCAGTCAAGCTCTTGCTGCTCCTCCCCGGCCATTGGCAGCGCATCTACAGCACCACAGACATCGGGGCTCCGGGCTTTCCCTGACGAACAGGGCTTCGACGTTTACCACCACCTGTGCCTGGGAGTCCACTCCAAAAAAACCCGAAAAATCACAAACTTCGGACGATTGCTCCCACACCGAAAGTGCCAGCCAGTCAAGCTCTTGCTGCTCCTCACCGGCCATTGGCAGCGCATCTACAGCACCACAGACATCGGGGCTCCGGGCTTTCCCTGACGAACAGGGCTTCGACGTTTACCACCAGCTGCACCTGGGCGCCCACTGAAAAAAACCCCGAAAAATCACGAACGTTGGACGATTGCTCCCACACCGAAAGTGCCAGCCAGTCAAGCTCTTGCTGCTCCTCACCGGCCATTGGCAGCGCATCTACAGCACCACAGACATCGGGGCTCAGGGCTTTCCCTGACGAACCGGGCTTCGACGTTTACCACCAGCTGCACCTGGTCGCCCACTCCAGAAAAACCCGAAAAATCACGAACGTCAGACGATTGCTCCCACACAAAAAGTGCCAGCCAGTCAAGCTCCTGCTGCTCCTCACTGGCCATTGGCAGCGCATCTACAGCACCACAGACATCGGGGCTCCGGGCTTTCCCTGACGAACAGGGCTTCGATATTTACCACCAGCTGCACCTGGGGCCCCCACTGAAAAAATCCCCGAAAAAGCATGAACTTCGGACGATTGCTCCCACACCGAAAGTGCCAGCCAGTCAAGCTCTTGCTGCTCCTCCCCGGCCATTGGCAGCACATCTACAGCACCACAGACATCGGGGCTCCGGGCTTTCCCTAACTAACAGGGCTTCGACGTTTACCACCAGCTGCACCTGGGGGGCCAACTAAAAAAAGCCCCGAAAAATCACGAACGTCGGACGATTGCTCCCACACAAAAAGTGCCAGCCAGTCAAGCTCCTGCTGCTCCTCACCGGCCATTGGCAGCGCATCTACAGCACCACAGACATCGGGGCTCTGAGCTTTCCCTGACGAACAGGGCTTCGATATTTACCACCTGCTGCACCTGGGCGCCCACTGGAAAAATCCCCGAAAAATCACGAACGTCGGACGATTGCTCCCACACCGAAAGTGCCAGCCAGTCAAGCTCTTGCTGCTCCTCACCGGCCATTGGCAGCGCATCTACAGCACCACAGACATCGGGGCTCCGGGCTTTCCCTGACGAACAGGGCTTCGACGCTTACCACCAGCTGCACCTGGGCGCCCATTGGAAAAAAACCCAAGAAAAATCAAGAACGTTGGACGATTGCTCCCACACCAAAAGTGCCAGCCAGTCCAGCTCTTGCTGCTCATCACCGGCCATTGGCAGCGCATCTACAGCACCACAGACATCGGGGCTCCGGGCTTTCCCTGACGAACAGGGCTTCGACGTTTACCACCAGCTGCACCTGGGCGCCCATTGGAAAAAAACCCAAGAAAAATCACGAATGTTGGACAATTGCTCCCACTCCGAAAGTGCCAGCCAGTCAAGCTCTTGCTGCTCATCACCGGCCATCGGCAGCGCATCTACAGCACCACAGACATCGGGGCTCCGGGCTTTCCCTGACGAACCGGGCTTCGACGTTTACCACCAGCTTCACCCGGGCGCCCACTCCAGAAAAACCCTAAAAATCACGAACATCAGACGATTGCTCCCACACAAAAAGTGCCAGCCAGTCAAGCTCCTGCTGCTCCTCACCGGCCATTGGCAGCGCATCTACAGCACCACAGACATCGGGGCTCAGGGCTTTCCCTGACGAACAGGGCTTCGACGTTTACCACCAGCTGCACCTGGGGGGCCCACTGAAAAAAACCCCGAAAAAGCATGAACGTCAGACGATTGCTCCCACACCGAAAGTGCCAGCCAGTCAAGCTCTTGCTGCTCCTCCCCGGCCATTGGCAGCACATCTACAGCACCACAGACATCGGGGCTCCGGGCTTTCCCTAACTAACAGGGCTTCGACGTTTACCACCAGCTGCACCTGGGGGGCCAACTAAAAAAAGCCCCGAAAAATCACGAACGTCGGACGATTGCTCCCACACAAAAAGTGCCAGCCAGTCAAGCTCCTGCTGCTCCTCACCGGCCATTGGCAGCGCATCTACAGCACCACAGACATCGGGGCTCTGAGCTTTCCCTGACGAACAGGGCTTCGATATTTACCACCTGCTGCACCTGGGCGCCCACTGGAAAAATCCCCGAAAAATCACGAATGTCGGACGATTGCTCCCACACCGAAAGTGCCAGCCAGTCAAGCTCTTGCTGCTCCTCACCGGCCATTGGCAGCGCATCTACAGCACCACAGACATCAGGGCTTTGGGCTTTCCCTGACGAACAGGGCTTCGACGTTTACCACCAGCTGCACCTGGGGGGCCCACAGAAAGAAACCCCGAAAAATCGGGAACGTCGGATGATTACTCCCACACCGAAAGTGCCAGCGAGTCAAGCTCTTGCTGCTCCTCACCGGCCATTGGCAGCACATCTACAGCACCACAGACATCGGGGCTCCGGGCTTTCCCTGACGAACAGGGCTTCGACGTTTACCATTACCTGTGCCTGGGAGTCCACTCCAAAAAAACCCGAAAAATCACAAACGTCAGACGATTGCTCCCACACCGAAAGTGCCAGCCAGTCAAGCTCTTGCTGCTCCTCACCGGCCATTGGCAGCGCATCTACAGCACCACAGACATCGGGGCTCCGGGCTTTCCCTGACGAACAGGGCTTCGACGTTTACCACCACCTGCACCTCCGCGCCCATTGGAAAAAAACCCAAGAAAAATCACGAACGTTGGACGATTGCTCCCACACAAAAATGCCAGCCAGTCAAGCTCTTGCTGCTCCTCCCCGGCCATTGGCAGCGCATCTACAGCACCACAGACATCGGGGCTCCGGGCTTTCCCTGACGAACAGGGCTTCGACTTTTACCACCAGCTGCACCTGGGCGCCCACTGAAAAAAACCCCGAAAAATCGGGAACGTCGGATGATTACTCCCACACCGAAAGTGCCAGCCAGTCAAGCTCTTGCTGCTCCTCCCCGGCCATTGGCAGCGCATCTACAGCACCACAGACATCGGGGCTACGGGCTTTCCCTGACGAACAGGGCTTCGACGCTTACCACCAGCTGCACCTGGGCGCCCATTGGAAAAAAACCCAAGAAAAATCACGAACGTTGGACGATTGCTCCCACACCGAAAGTGCCAGCCAGTCAAGCTCTTGCTGCTCCTCACCGGCCATTGGCAGCGCATCTACAGCACCACAGACATCGGGGCTCCGGGCTTTCCCTGACGAACAGGGCTTCGACGTTTACCACCAGCTGCACCTGGGAGTCCACTCCAAAAAAACCCGAAAAATCACAAACGTCGGACGATTGCTCCCACACAAAAAGTGCCAGCCAGTCAAGCTCTTGCTGCTCCTCCCCGGCCATTGGCAGCGCATCTACAGCACCACAGACATCGGGGCTCCGGGCTTTCCCTGACGAACAGGGCTTCGACATTTACCACCAGCTGCACCTGGGGGCCCACTGAAAAAAAACCCGAAAAATCATGAACGTCGGACGATTGCTCCCACACAAACAGTTCCAGCCAGTCAAGCTCTTGCTGCTCCTCCCCGGCCATTGGCAGCACATCTACAGCACCACAGACATCGGGGCTCCGGGCTTTCCCTGACGAACAGGGATTCGACGTTTACCACCAGCTGCACCTGGGGGGCCCACTGAAAAAAACCCCGAAAAGTCACGAACGTCGGACGATTGCTCCCACACAAAAAGTTCCAGCCAGTCAAGCTCTTGCTGCTTCTCCCCGGCCATTGGCAGCGCATCTACAGCACCACAGACATCGGGGCTCCGGGCTTTCCCTGACGAACAGGGCTTCGACCTTTACCACCACCTGCACCTGGGCGCCCATTGGAAAAAAACCCAAGAAAAATCACGAACGTTGGACGATTGCTTCCACACCGAAAGTGCCAGCCAGTCAAGCTCTTGCTGCTCCTCCCCGGCCATTGGCAGCGCATCTACAGCACCACAGACATCGGGGCTCCGGGCTTTCCCTGACGAACAGGGCTTCGACGTTTACCACCAGCTGCACCTGGGGGGCCAACTGAAAAAAACCCCGAAAAATCACGAACGTCGGACGATTGCTCCCACACAAAAAGTGCCAGCCAGTCAAGCTCCTGCTGCTCCTCACCGGCCATTGGCAGCGCATCTACAGCACCACAGACATCGGGGCTCTGAGCTTTCCCTGACGAACAGGGCTTCGATATTTACCACCTGCTGCACCTGGGTGCCCACTGGAAAAAACCCCGAAAAATCACGAACGTCGGACGATTGCTCCCACACCGAAAGTGCCAGCCAGTGTAGCTCCTGCTGCTCCTAAGCGGCCATTGGCAGCGCATCTACAGCACCACAGACATCGGGGCTCCGGGCTTTCCCTGACGAACAGGGCTTCGACGTTTACCACCAGCTGCACCTGGGCGCCCACTGAAAAAAACCCCGAAAAATCACGAACGTCGGACGATTGCTCCCACACCAAAAGTGCCAGCCAGTCAAGCTCTTGCTGCTCCTCCCCGGCCATTGGCAGCACATCTACAGCACCACAGACATCGGGGTTCCGGGCTTTCCCTGACGAACAGGGCTTCGACGTTTACCATTACCTGTGCCTGGGAGTCCACTCAAAAAAAACCCGAAAAATCACAAACGTCAGACGATTGCTCCCACACCGAAAGTGCCAGCCAGTCAAGCTCTTGCTGCTCCTCACCGGCCATTGGCAGCGCATCTACAGCACCACAGACATCGGGGCTCCGGTCTTTCTGTGACGAACAGGGCTTCGACCTTTACCACCACCTGCACCTGGGCGCCCATTGGAAAAAAACCCAAGAAAAATCACGAACGTCGGACGATTCCTCCCACACCAAAAGTGCCAGCCAGTCAAGCTCCTGCTGCTCCTCACCGGCCATCAGCAGCGCATCTACAGCACCACAGGTATCAGGGCTCCGGGCTTTCCCTGATGAACAGGGCTTCGACGTTTACCACCAGGGGCACCTGGGCACCCACTGGAAAAAAACCCCGAAAAATCACGAACGTCGGACGATTGCTCCCACACCGAAAGTGCCAGCCAGACAAGCTCTTGCTGCTCCTCACCGGCCATTGGCAGCGCATCTACAGCACCACAGACATCGGGGCTCCGGGCTTTCCCTGACGAACAGGGCTTTGACTTTTACCACCACCTGCACCTGGGAGTCCACTCCAAAAAAACCCAAAAAATCACAAACGTCAGACGATTGCTCCCACACCGAAAGTGCCAGCCAGTCAAGCTCTTGCTGCTCCTCACCGGCCATTGGCAGCGCATCTACAGCACCACAGACATCGGTGCTCCGGGCTTTCCCTGACGAACAGGGCTTCGACGTTTACCACCACCAGCACCTGGGCGCCCATTGGAAAAAAACCCAAGAAAAATCACGAACGTTGGACGATTCCTCCCACACCGAAAGTGCCAGCAACTCAAGCTCTTGCTGCTCCTCCCCGGCCATTGGCAGCGCATCTACAGCACCACAGACATCGGTGCTCCGGGCTTTCCCTGACGAACAGGGCTTCGACGTTTTCCACCACCTGCACCTGGGCGCCCATTGGAAAAAAACCCAAGAAAAATCACGAACGTTGGACGATTACTCCCGCACCGAAATTGCCAGCCAGTCAAGCTCTTGCTGCTCCTCACCGGCCATTGGCAGCGCATCTACAGCACCACAGACATCGGGGCTCCGGGCTTTCCCTGACGAACAGGGCTTCGACGTTTACCACCAGCTGCACCTGGGGGGCCCACTGAAAAAAAACCCAAAAAATCATGAACGTCGGACGATTGCTCCCACACCGAATGTGCCATCCAGTCAAGCTATTGCTGCTCCTCACCGGCCATTGGCCGCGCATCTACAGCACCACAGACATCGGGGCTCCGGGCTTTTCCTGATGAACAGGGCTTCGACGTTTACCACCACCTGCACCTGGGCGCCCATTGGAAATAAACCCGAAATATCACGAACGTCGGACGATTCCTCCCACACAAAAATTGCCAGCCAGTCAAGCTCCTGCTACTCCTCACCGGCCATCAGCAGCGCATCTACAGCACCACAGACATACGGGCTCCGGGCTTTCCCTGACGAACAGGGCTTCGACCTTTACCACCAGCTGCACCTGGGGGGCCCACTGAAAAAAACCCCGAAAAATCATGAACGTCGGACGATTGCTCCCACACCGAATGTGCCAGCCAGTCAAGCTTCTGCTGCTCATCACCGGCCATTGGCAGCGCATCTACAGCACCACAGACATCGGGGCTCCGGGCTTTCCCTGATGAACAGGGCTTCGACGTTTACCACCACCTGCACCTGGGCGCCCATTGGAAATAAACCCGAAAAATCACGAACGTCGGACGATTGCTCCCACACTGAATGTGCCAGCCAGTCAAGCTTCTGCTGCTCCTCACCGGCCATCAGCAGCGCATCTACAGCACCACAGACATCGGGGCTCCGGGCTTTCCCTGACGAACAGGGCTTCGACGTTTACCACCAGCTGCACCTGGGCACCCACTGGAAAAAAACCCCGAAAAATCACGAACGTCGGACGATTGCTCCCACACCGAAAGTGCCAGCCAGACAAGCTCTTGCTGCTCCTCACCGGCCATTGGCAGCACATCTACAGCACCACAGACATCGGGGTTCCGGGCTTTCCCTGACGAACAGGGCTTCGACGTTTACCATTACCTGTGCCTGGGAGTCCACTCAAAAAAAAACCCGAAAAATCACAAACGTCAGACGATTGTTCCCACACCGAAAGTGCCAGCCAGTCAAGCTCTTGCTGCTCCTCACCGGCCATTGGCAGCGCATCTACAGCACCACAGACATCGGGGCTCCGGGCTTTCCCTGACGAACAGGGCTTCGACGTTTACCACCACCTGCACCTGGGCGCCCATTGGAAAAAAACCCAAGAAAAATCACGAACGTTGGACGATTGCTCCCACACAAAAAGTGCCAGCCAGTCAAGCTCTTGCTGCTCCTCACCGGCCATTGGCAGCGCATCTACAGCACCACAGACATCGGGGCTCCGGGCTTTCCCTGACGAACAGGGCTTCGACGTTTACCACCAGCTGCACCTGGGCGCCCATTGGAAAAAAACCCAAGAAAAATCACGAACGTCGGACGATTGCTCCCACACCAAAAGTGCCAGCCAGTCAAGCTCTTGCTGCTCCTCACCGGCCATTGGCAGCGCATCTACAGCACCACAGACATCGGGGCTCCGGGCTTTCCCTGACGAACAGGGCTTCGACGTTTACCACCAGCTGCACCTGGGAGTCCACTCCAAAAAAACCCAAAAAATCACGAACGTCGGACGATTGCTCCCACACAAAAAGTGCCAGCCAGTCAAGGTCTTGCTGCTCCTCCCCGGCCATTGGCAGCGCATCTACAGCACCACAGACATCGGGGCTCCGGGCTTTCCCTGACGAACAGGGCTTCGACGTTTACCACCAGCTGCACCTGGGGGGCCCACTGAAAAAAACCCCGAAAAATCATGAACGTCGGACGATTGATCCCACACAAAAAGTTCCAGCCAGTCAAGCTCTTGCTGCTCCTCCCCGGCCATTGGCAGCGCAACTACAGCACCACAGACATCGGGGCTCCGGGCTTTCCCTGACGAACAGGGCTTCGACGTTTACCACCAGCTGCACCTGGGGGGCCCACTGAAAAAAACCCCGAAAAATCATGAACGTCGGACGATTGCTCCCACACCGAAAGTGCCAGCCAGTCAAGCTCTTGCTGCTCCTCACCGGCCATTGGCAGCGCATCTACAGCACCACAGACATCGGGGCTCCGGTCTTTCTGTGACGAACAGGGCTTCGACCTTTACCACCACCTGCACCTGGGCGCCCATTGGAAAAAAACCCAAGAAAAATCACGAACGTCGGACGATTCCTCCCACACAAAAAGTGCCAGCCAGTCAAGCTCCTGCTGCTCCTCACCGGCCATCAGCAGCGCATCTACAGCACCACAGGTATCAGGGCTCCGGGCTTTCCCTGATGAACAGGGCTTCGACGTTTACCACCAGGGGCACCTGGGCACCCACTGGAAAAAAACCCCGAAAAATCACGAACGTCGGACGATTGCTCCCACACCGAAAGTGCCAGCCAGACAAGCTCTTGCTGCTCCTCACCGGCCATTGGCAGCGCATCTACAGCACCACAGACATCGGGGCTCCGGGCTTTCCCTGACGAACAGGGCTTTGACTTTTACCACCACCTGCACCTGGGAGTCCACTCCAAAAAAACCCAAAAAATCACAAACGTCAGACGATTGCTCCCACACCGAAAGTGCCAGCCAGTCAAGCTCTTGCTGCTCCTCACCGGCCATTGGCAGCGCATCTACAGCACCACAGACATCGGTGCTCCGGGCTTTCCCTGACGAACAGGGCTTCGACGTTTACCACCACCAGCACCTGGGCGCCCATTGGAAAAAAACCCAAGAAAAATCACAAACGTTGGACGATTCCTCCCACACCGAAAGTGCCAGCAACTCAAGCTCTTGCTGCTCCTCCCCGGCCATTGGCAGCGCATCTACAGCACCACAGACATCGGTGCTCCGGGCTTTCCCTGACGAACAGGGCTTCGACGTTTTCCACCACCTGCACCTGGGCGCCCATTGGAAAAAAACCCAAGAAAAATCACGAACGTTGGACGATTACTCCCGCACCGAAATTGCCAGCCAGTCAAGCTCTTGCTGCTCCTCACCGGCCATTGGCAGCGCATCTACAGCACCACAGACATCGGGGCTCCGGGCTTTCCCTGACGAACAGGGCTTCGAAGTTTACCACCACCTGCACCTGGGCGCTCATTGAAAAAAACCCAAGAAAAATCACGAACGTTGGACGATTGCTCCCACACAAAAATTGCCAGCCAGTCAAGCTCCTGCTACTCCTCACCGGCCATCAACAGCGCATCTACAGCACCACAGACATCGGGGCTCCGGGCTTTCCCTGACGAACAGGGCTTCGACCTTTACCACCAGCTGCACCTGGGGGGCCCACTGAAAAAAACTCCGAAAAATCATGAACGTCGGACGATTGCTCCCACACCGAATGTGCCAGCCAGTCAAGCTTCTGCTGCTCATCACCGGCCATTGGCAGCGCATCTACAGCACCACAGACATCCGGGCTCCGGGCTTTCCCTGATGAACAGGGCTTCGACGTTTACTACCAGCTGCACCTGGGCACCCACTGGAAAAAAACCCCGAAAAATCACGAACGTCGGACGATTGCTCCCACACCGAAAGTGCCAGCCAGACAAGCTCTTGCTGCTCCTCACCGGCCATTGGCAGCACATCTACAGCACCACAGACATTGGGGCTCCGGGCTTTCCCTGACGAACAGGGCTTTGACTTTTACCACCACCTGCACCTGGGAGTCCACTCCAAAAAAACCCAAAAAATCACAAACGTCGGACGATTGCTCCCACACCGAAAGTGCCAGCTAGTCAAGCTCTTGCTGCTCCTCACCGGCCATTGGCAGCGCATCTACAGCACCACAGACATCGGGGCTCCGGGCTTTCCCTGACGAACAGGGCTTCGACGTTTACCACCAGCTGCACCTGGGGGCCCCACTGAAAAAAACCCCGAAAAAGCATGAACGTCGGACGATTGCTCCCACACCGAAAGTGCCAGCCAGTCAAGCTCTTGCTGCTCCTCCACTGCCATTGGCAGCACATCTACAGCACCACAGACAGCGGGGCTCCGGGCTTTCCCTGACGAACAGGGCTTCGACTTTTACCACCACCTGCGCCTGGGAGTCCACTCCAAAAAAACCCAAAAAATCACAAACGTCGGACGATTGCTCCCACACCGAAAGTGCCAGCCAGTCAAGCTCTTGCTGCTCCTCACCGGCCATTGGCAGCGCATCTACAGCACCACAGACATCGGGGCTTCGGGCATTCCCTGACAAACAGGGCTTCGACGTTTTCCACCACCTGCACCTGGGCGCCCATTGGAAAAAAACCCAAGAAAAATCACGAACGTTGGACGATTACTCCCACACCGAAATTGCCAGCCAGTCAAGCTCTTGCTGCTCATCACCGGCCATTGGCAGCGCATCTACAGCACCACAGACATCGGGGCTCCGGGCTTTCCCTGACGAACAGGGCTTCGACGTTTACCACCAGCTGCACCTGGGGGGCCCACTGAAAAAAACCCCGAAAAATAATGAACGTCGGACGATTGCTCCCACACCGAAAGTGCCAGCCAGTCAAGCTCTTGCTGCTCCTCACCGGCCATTGGCAGCGCATCTACAGCACCACAGACATCGGGGCTCCGGTCTTTCTGTGACGAACAGGGCTTCGACCTTTACCACCAGCTGCACCTGGTCGCCCACTCCAAAAAAACCCAAAAAACATGAACGTCGGACGATTGCTCCCACACCGAAATTGCCAGCTAGTCAAGCTCTTGCTGCTCATCACCGGCCATTGGCAGCGCATCTACAGCACCACAGACATCGGGGCTCCGGGCTTTCCCTGACGAACAGGGCTTCGACGTTTACCACCAGCTGCACCTGGGGGGCCCACTGAAAAAAACCCCGAAAAATCATGAACGTCGGACGATTGCTCCCACACAAAAAGTTCCAGCCAGTCAAGCTCTTGCTGCTCCACCCCGGCCATTGGCAGCGCATCTACAGCACCACAGACATCGGGGCTCCGGGCTTTCCCTGACGAACAGGGCTTCGACGTTTACCACCAGCTGCACCTGGCGGCCCCACTGAAAAAAAACCCGAAAAAGCATGAACGTCGGACGATTGCTCCCACACCGAAAGTGCCAGCCAGTCAAGCTCTTGCTGCTCCTCACCGGCCATTGGCAGCGCATCTACAGCACCACAGACATCGGGGCTTCGGGCATTCCCTGACAAACAGGGCTTCGACGTTTTCCACCACCTGCACCTGGGCGCCCATTGGAAAAAAACCCAAGAAAAATCACGAACATTGGACGATTGCTCCCACACCGAAAGTGCCAGCCAGTCAAGCTCTTGCTGCTCATCACCGGCCATTGGCAGCGCATCTACAGCACCACAGACATCGGGGCTCCGGGCTTTCCCTGACAAACAGGGCTTCGACGTTTACCACCAGCTGCACCTGGGGGGCCCACTGAAAAAAACCCCAAAAAATCATGAACGTCGGACGATTGCTCCCACACCGAAAGTGTCATCCAGTCAAGCTCTTGCTGCTCCTCACCGGCCATTGGCAGCGCATCTACAGCACCACAGACATCGGGGCTCCGGTCTTTCCCTGACGAACAGGGTTTGACGTTTACCACCAGCTGCGCCTGGGCGCCACATAAAAAATCCCAAAAAATCACGAATGTCGGACGATTGCTCCCACACGGAAAGTGCCAACAACTCAAGCTCTTGCTGCTCCTCACCGGCCATTGGCAGCGCATCTACAGCACCACAGACATCGGGGCTCCGGGCTTTCCCTGACGAACAGGGCTTCGACGTTTACCACCAGCTGCACCTGGGGGGCCCACTGAAAAAAACCCCAATAAATCATGAACGTTGGACGATTGCTCCCACACCGAAAGTGCCAGCCAGTCAAGCTCTTCCTGCTCCTCACCGGCCATTGGCAGCGCATCTACAGCACCACAGACATCGGGGCTCCGGGCTTTCCCTGACGAACAGGGCTTCTACGTTTACCACCAGCTGCACCTGAGCGCTCACTCCAAAAAAAAACACCGAAAAATCACGAACGTCGGACGATTGCTCCCACACCGAAAGTGCCAGCAACTCAAGCTCCTGCTGCTCCTCAGCCGCCATTGGCAGCGCATCTACAGCACCACAGACATCGGGGCTCCGGGCTTTCCCTGACGAACAGGGCTTCGACGTTTACCACCAGCTGCGCCTAGACGCCCACTCCAAATAAACCCAAAAAATCACGAACGTCGGACGATTGCTCCCACACCGAAAGTGCCAGCCAGTCAAGCTCTTGCTGCTCCTCACCGGCCATTGGCAGCGCATCTACAGCACCACAGACATCGGGGCTCCGGGCTTTCCCTGACGAACAGGGCTTCGAAGTTTACCACCACCTGCACCTGGGCGCTCATTGAAAAAAACCCAAGAAAAATCACGAACGTTGGACGATTGCTCCCACACCGAAAGTGCCAGCAACTCAAGCTCTTGCTGCTCCTCACCGGCCATTGGCAGCGCATCTACAGCACTACAGACATCGGGGCTCCGGGCTTTCCCTGATGAACAGGGCTTCGACGTTTACCACCACCTGCACCTGGGCGCCCATTGGAAATAAACCCGAAAAATCACGAACGTCGGACGATTGCTCCCACACAAAAAGTGCCAGCCAGTCAAGCTCCTGCTGCTCCTCACCGGCCATTGGCAGCGCATCTACAGCACCACAGACATCAGGGCTCCGGGCTTTCCCTGACGAACAGGGCTTCGACGTTTACCACCAGGGGCACCTGGGCACCCACTGGAAAAAAACCCCGAAAAATCATGAACGTCGGACGATTGCTCCCACACCGAATGTGCCAGCCAGTCAAGCTTCTGCTGCTCATCACCGGCCATTGGCAGCGCATCTACAGCACCACAGACATCCGGGCTCCGGGCTTTCCCTGATGAACAGGGCTTCGACGTTTACCACCAGCTGCACCTGGGCACCCACTGGAAAAAAACCCCGAAAAATCACGAACGTCGGACGATTGCTCCCACACCGAAAGTGCCAGCCAGACAAGCTCTTGCTGCTCCTCACCGGCCATTGGCAGCACATCTACAGCACCACAGACATTGGGGCTCCGGGCTTTCCCTGACGAACAGGGCTTTGACTTTTACCACCACCTGCACCTGGGAGTCCACTCCAAAAAAACCCAAAAAATCACAAACGTCGGACGATTGCTCCCACACCGAAAGTGCCAGCTAGTCAAGCTCTTGCTGCTCCTCACCGGCCATTGGCAGCGCATCTACAGCACCACAGACATTGGGGCTCCGGGCTTTCCCTGACGAACAGGGCTTTGACTTTTACCACCACCTGCACCTGGGAGTCCACTCCAAAAAAACCCAAAAAATCACAAACGTCGGACGATTGCTCCCACACCGAAAGTGCCAGCCAGTCAAGCTCTTGCTGCTCCTCCACTGCCATTGGCAGCACATCTACAGCACCACAGACAGCGGGGCTCCGGGCTTTCCCTGACGAACAGGGCTTCGACTTTTACCACCACCTGCGCCTGGGAGTCCACTCCAAAAAAACCCAAAAAATCACAAACGTCGGACGATTGCTCCCACACCGAAAGTGCCAGCCAGTCAAGCTCTTGCTGCTCCTCACCGGCCATTGGCAGCGCATCTACAGCACCACAGACATCGGGGCTTCGGGCATTCCCTGACAAACAGGGCTTCGACGTTTTCCACCACCTGCACCTGGGCGCCCATTGGAAAAAAACCCAAGAAAAATCACGAACGTTGGACGATTACTCCCACACCGAAATTGCCAGCCAGTCAAGCTCTTGCTGCTCATCACCGGCCATTGGCAGCGCATCTACAGCACCACAGACATCGGGGCTCCGGGCTTTCCCTGACGAACAGGGCTTCGACGTTTACCACCAGCTGCACCTGGGGGGCCCACTGAAAAAAACCCCGAAAAATCATGAACGTCGGACGATTGCTCCCACACCGAAAGTGCCAGCCAGTCAAGCTCTTGCTGCTCCTCACCGGCCATTGGCAGCGCATCTACAGCACCACAGACATCGGGGCTGCGGTCTTTCCCTGACGAACAGGGTTCGACATTTACCACCAGCTGCGCCTGGGCGCCACTTAAAAAATCCCAAAAAATCACGAATGTCGGACGATTGCTCCCACACCGAAAGTGCCAACAACTCAAGCTCTTGCTGCTCCTCACCGGCCATTGGCAGCGCATCTACAGCACCACAGACATCGGGGCTCCGGTCTTTCTGTGACAAACAGGGCTTCGACCTTTACCACCAGCTGCACCTGGTCGCCCACTCCAAAAAAACCCAAAAAACATGAACGTCGGACGATTGCTCCCACACCGAAATTGCCAGCTAGTCAAGCTCTTGCTGCTCATCACCGGCCATTGGCAGCGCATCTACAGCACCACAGACATCGGGGCTCCGGGCTATCCCTGACGAACAGGGCTTCGACGTTTACCACCAGCTGCACCTGGGGGGCCCACTGAAAAAAACCCCGAAAAATCATGAACGTCGGACGATTGCTCCCACACAAAAAGTTCCAGCCAGTCAAGCTCTTGCTGCTCCTCCCCGGCCATTGGCAGCGCATCTACAGCACCACAGACATCGGGGCTCCGGGCTTTCCCTGACGAACAGGGCTTCGACGTTTACCACCAGGGGCACCTGGGCACCCACTGGAAAAAAACCCCGAAAAATCACGAACGTCGGACGATTGCTCCCACACCGAAAGTGCCAGCCAGCCAAGCTCTTGCTGCTCCTCACCGGCCACTGGCAGCACATCTACAGCACCACAGACATCGTGGCTCCGGGCTTTCCCTGACGAACAGGGCTTCGACGTTTACCACCAGCTGCACCTGGGGGGCCCACTGAAAAAAACCCCGAAAAATCATGAACGTCGGACGATTGCTCCCACACCAAAAGTGCCAGCCAGTCAAGCTCTTGCTGCTCCTCCACTGCCATTGGCAGCACATCTACAGCACCACAGACATTGGGGCTCCGGGCTTTCCCTGACGAACAGGGCTTCGACTTTTACCACCAGCTGCACCTGGGAGTCCACTCCAAAAAAACCCAAAAAATCACAAACGTCGGACGATTGCTCCCACACCGAAAGTGCCAGCCAGTCAAGCTCTTGCTGCTCCTCACCGGCCATTTGCAGCGCATCTACAGCACCACAGACATCGGGGCTCCGGGCTTTCCCTGACGAACAGGGCTTCGACCTTTACCACGACCTGCACCTGGGCGCCCATTGGAAAAAAACCCAAGAAAAATCACGAACGTCAGACGATTGCTCCCACACCAAAAGTGCCAGCCAGTCAAGCTCTTGCTGCTCCTCCCCGGCCATTGGCAGCGCATCTACAGCACCACAGACATCGGGGCTCCGGGCTTTCCCTGACGAACAGGGCTTCGACCTTTACCACCACCTGCACCTGTGGGGCCCACTGAAAAAAACCCCAAAAAATCATGAACGTCGGACGATTGCTCCCACACCGAAAGTGCCAGCCAGTCAAGCTCTTGCTGCTCCTCACCGGCCATTGGCAGCGCATCTACAGCACCACAGACATCGGGGCTCCGGGCTTTCCCTGACGAACAGGGCTTCGACGTTTACCACCACCTGCACCTGGAAGCCCACTAAAAAAAAACCCAAGAAAAATCACGAACGTTGGACAATTGCTCCCACACCAAAAGTGCCAGCAACTCAAGCTCTTACTGCTCATCACCGGCCATTGGCAGCGCATCTACAGCACCACAGACATCGGGGCTCCGGGCTTTCCCTGACGAACAGGGCTTCGACGTTTACCACCACCTGCACCTGGGCGCCCATTGGAAATAAACCCGAAAAATCACGAACGTCGGACGATTGCTCCCACACAAAAAGTGCCAGCCAGTCAAGCTCCTGCTGCTCCTCACCGGCCATTGGCAGCGCATCTACAGCACCACAGACATCGGGGCTCCGGGCTTTCTCTGACGAACAGGGTTCGACATTTACCACCAGCTGCGCCTGGGCGCCACTTAAAAAATCCCAAAAAATCACGAATGTCGGACGATTGCTCCCACACCGAAAGTGCCAACAACTCAAGCTCTTGCTGCTCATCACCGGCCATTGGCAGCGCATCTACAGCACCACAGACATCGGGGCTCCGGGCTTTCCTTGACGAACAGGGCTTCGACGTTTACCACCAGCTGCACCTGGGGGGCCCACTGACAAAAACCCCAATAAATCATGAACGTCGGACGATTGGTCCCACACCGAAAGTGCCAGCCAGACAAGCTCTTGCTGCTCCTCACCGGCCATTTGCAGCGCATCTACAGCACCACAGACATCGGGGCTCCGGTCTTTCTGTGACGAACAGGGCTTCGACCTTTACCACCACCTGCACCTGGGCGCCCGTTGGAAAAAAACCCAAGAAAAATCACGAACGTCGGACGATTGCTCCCACACCGAAAGTGCCAGCCAGCCAAGCTCTTGCTGCTCCTCACCGGCCACTGGCAGCGCATCTACAGCACCACAGACATCGGGGCTCCGGGCTTTCCCTGACGAACAGGGCTTCGACGTTTACCACCAGCTGCACCTGGTCGCCCACTCCAAAAAAACCCAAAAATCATGAACGTCGGACGATTGCTCCCACACCGAAATTGCCAGCTAGTCAAGCTCTTGCTGCTCATCACCGGCCATTGGCAGCCCATCTACAGCACCACAGACATCGGGGCTCCGGCTATCCCTGACGAACAGGGCTTCGACGTTTACCACCAGCTGCACCTGGGGGGCCCACTGAAAAAAACCTCGAAAAATCATGAATGTCGGACGATTGCTCCCACACAAAAAGTTCCAGCCAGTCAAGCTCTTGCTGCTCCTCCCCGGCCATTGGCAGCGCATCTACAGCACCACAGACATCGGGGCTCCGGCTTTCCCTGACGAACAGGGCTTCGACGTTTACCACCAGCTGCACCTGGCGGCCCCACTGAAAAAAAACCCGAAAAAGCATGAACGTCGGACGATTGCTCCCACACCGAAAGTGCCAGCAACTCAAGCTCTTGCTGCTCATCACCGGCCATTGGCAGCGCATCTACAGCACCACAGACATCGGGGCTTCGGGCATTCCCTGACAAAGAGGGCTTCGACTTTTTCCACCACCTGCACCTGGGCGCCCATTGGAAAAAAACCCAAGAAAAATCACGAACGTTGGACGATTGCTCCCACACCGAAAGTGCCAGCCAGTCAAGCTCTTGCTGCTCATCACCGGCCATTGGCAGCGCATCTACAGCACCACAGACATCGGGGCTCCGGGCTTTCCCTGACAAACAGGGCTTCGACGTTTACCACCAGCTGCACCTGGGGGGCCCACTGAAAAAAACCCCAAAAAATCATGAACGTCGGACGATTGCTCCCACACCGAATGTGCCAGTCAGTCAAGCTTCTGCTGCTCCTCACCGGCCATTGGCAGCGCATCTACAGCACCACAGACATCGGGGCTCCGGGCTTTCCCTGACGAGCAGGGCTTCGACGTTTACCACCAGCTGCGCCTGGGCGCCCACTAAAAAAAAAACCCAAAAAATCACGAACGTCGGACGATTGCTCCCACACCGAAAGTGCCAGCCAGTCAAGCTCTTGCTGCTCCTCACCGGCCATTGGCAGCGCATCTACAGCACCACAGACATCGGGGCTCCGGGCTTTCCCTGACGAACAGGGCTTCGACGTTTACCACCAGCTGCACCTGGGGGGCCCACTGAAAAAAACCCCAATAAATCATGAACGTCGGACGATTGCTCCCACACCGAAAGTGCCAGCCAGTCAAGGTCTTCCTGCTCCTCACCGGCCATTGGCAGCGCATCTACAGCACCACAGACATCGGGGCTCCGGGCTTTCCCTGACGAACAGGGCTTCTACGTTTACCACCAGCTGCACCTGAGCGCTCACTCCAAAAAAAACATCGAAAAATCACGAACGTCGGACGATTGCTCCCACACCAAAAGTGCCAGCAACTCAAGCTCCTGCTGCTCCTCAGCGGCCATTGGCAGCGCATCTACAGCACCACAGACATTGGGGCTCCGGGCTTTCCCTGATGAACAGGGCTTCGACGTTTACCACCAGCTGCGCCTAGACGCCCACTCTAAATAAACCCAAAAAATCACGAACGTCGGACGATTGCTCCCACACCGAAAGTGCCAGCCAGTCAAGCTCTTGCTGCTCCTCTCCGGCCATTGGCAGCGCATCTACAGCACCACAGACATCGGGGCTCCGGGCTTTCCCTGACGAACAGGGCTTCGACGTTTACCACCACCTGCACCTGGGCGCTCATTGAAAAAAACCCAAGAAAAATCACGAACGTTGGACGATTGCTCCCACACCGAAAGTGCCAGCCAGTCAAGCTCTTGCTGCTCCTCACCGGCCATTGGCAGCGCATCTACAGCACCACAGACATCGGGGCTCCGGGCTTTCCCTGACGAACAGGGCTTCTACGTTTACCACCAGCTGCACCTGAGCGCTCACTCCAAAAAAAACACCGAAAAATCACGAACGTCGGACGATTGCTCCCACACCGAAAGTGCCAGCAACTCAAGCTCCTGCTGCTCCTCAGCCGCCATTGGCAGCGCATCTACAGCACCACAGACATCGGGGCTCCGGGCTTTCCCTGACGAACAGGGCTTCGACGTTTACCACCAGCTGCGCCTAGACGCCCACTCCAAATAAACCCAAAAAATCACGAACGTCGGACGATTGCTCCCACACCGAAAGTGCCAGCCAGTCAAGCTCTTGCTGCTCCTCACCGGCCATTGGCAGCGCATCTACAGCACCACAGACATCGGGGCTCCGGGCTTTCCCTGACGAACAGGGCTTCGAAGTTTACCACCACCTGCACCTGGGCGCTCATTGAATAAAACCCAAGAAAAATCACGAACGTTGGACGATTGGTCCCACACCGAAAGTGCCAGCCAGTCAAGCTCTTGCTGCTCCTCACCGGCCATTGGCAGCGCATCTACAGCACCACAGACATCGGGGCTCCGGGCTTTCCCTGACGAACAGGGCTTCGACGTTTACCACCACCTGCACCTGGAAGCCCACTAAAAAAAAACCCAAGAAAAATCACGAACGTTGGACAATTGCTCCCACACCAAAAGTGCCAGCAACTCAAGCTCTTACTGCTCATCACCGGCCATTGGCAGCGCATCTACAGCACCACAGACATCGGGGCTCCGGGCTTTCCCTGACGAACAGGGCTTCGACGTTTACCACCACCTGCACCTGGGCGCCCATTGGAAATAAACCCGAAAAATCACGAACGTCGGACGATTGCTCCCACACAAAAAGTGCCAGCCAGTCAAGCTCCTGCTGCTCCTCACCGGCCATTGGCAGCGCATCTACAGCACCACAGACATCGGGGCTCCGGGCTTTCTCTGACGAACAGGGTTCGACATTTACCACCAGCTGCGCCTGGGCGCCACTTAAAAAATCCCAAAAAATCACGAATGTCGGACGATTGCTCCCACACCGAAAGTGCCAACAACTCAAGCTCTTGCTGCTCATCACCGGCCATTGGCAGCGCATCTACAGCACCACAGACATCGGGGCTCCGGGCTTTCCCTGACGAACAGGGCTTCGACGTTTACCACCAGCTGCACCTGGTCGCCCACTCCAAAAAAACCCAAAAATCATGAACGTCGGACGATTGCTCCCACACCGAAATTGCCAGCTAGTCAAGCTCTTGCTGCTCATCACCGGCCATTGGCAGCCCATCTACAGCACCACAGACATCGGGGCTCCGGGCTATCCCTGACGAACAGGGCTTCGACGTTTACCACCAGCTGCACCTGGGGGGCCCACTGAAAAAAACCTCGAAAAATCATGAATGTCGGACGATTGCTCCCACACAAAAAGTTCCAGCCAGTCAAGCTCTTGCTGCTCCTCCCCGGCCATTGGCAGCGCATCTACAGCACCACAGACATCGGGGCTCCGGCTTTCCCTGACGAACAGGGCTTCGACGTTTACCACCAGCTGCACCTGGCGGCCCCACTGAAAAAAAACCCGAAAAAGCATGAACGTCGGACGATTGCTCCCACACCGAAAGTGCCAGCAACTCAAGCTCTTGCTGCTCATCACCGGCCATTGGCAGCGCATCTACAGCACCACAGACATCGGGGCTTCGGGCATTCCCTGACAAAGAGGGCTTCGACTTTTTCCACCACCTGCACCTGGGCGCCCATTGGAAAAAAACCCAAGAAAAATCACGAACGTTGGACGATTGCTCCCACACCGAAAGTGCCAGCCAGTCAAGCTCTTGCTGCTCATCACCGGCCATTGGCAGCGCATCTACAGCACCACAGACATCGGGGCTCCGGGCTTTCCCTGACAAACAGGGCTTCGACGTTTACCACCAGCTGCACCTGGGGGGCCCACTGAAAAAAACCCCAAAAAATCATGAACGTCGGACGATTGCTCCCACACCGAATGTGCCAGCCAGTCAAGCTTCTGCTGCTCCTCACCGGCCATTGGCAGCGCATCTACAGCACCACAGACATCGGGGCTCCGGGCTTTCCCTGACGAACAGGGCTTCGACGTTTACCACCAGCTGCGCCTGGGCGCCCACTAAAAAAAAAACCCAAAAAATCACGAACGTCGGACGATTGCTCCCACACCGAAAGTGCCAGCCAGTCAAGCTCTTGCTGCTCCTCACCGGCCATTGGCAGCGCATCTACAGCACCACAGACATCGGGGCTCCGGGCTTTCCCTGACGAACAGGGCTTCGACGTTTACCACCAGCTGCACCTGGGGGGCCCACTGAAAAAAACCCCAATAAATCATGAACGTCGGACGATTGCTCCCACACCGAAAGTGCCAGCCAGTCAAGGTCTTCCTGCTCCTCACCGGCCATTGGCAGCGCATCTACAGCACCACAGACATCGGGGCTCCGGGCTTTCCCTGACGAACAGGGCTTCTACGTTTACCACCAGCTGCACCTGAGCGCTCACTCCAAAAAAAACATCGAAAAATCACGAACGTCGGACGATTGCTCCCACACCAAAAGTGCCAGCAACTCAAGCTCCTGCTGCTCCTCAGCGGCCATTGGCAGCGCATCTACAGCACCACAGACATTGGGGCTCCGGGCTTTCCCTGATGAACAGGGCTTCGACGTTTACCACCAGCTGCGCCTAGACGCCCACTCTAAATAAACCCAAAAAATCACGAACGTCGGACGATTGCTCCCACACCGAAAGTGCCAGCCAGTCAAGCTCTTGCTGCTCCTCACCGGCCATTGGCAGCGCATCTACAGCACCACAGACATCGGGGCTCCGGGCTTTCCCTGACGAACAGGGCTTCGACGTTTACCACCACCTGCACCTGGGCGCTCATTGAAAAAAACCCAAGAAAAATCACGAACGTTGGACGATTGCTCCCACACCGAAAGTGCCAGCAACTCAAGCTCTTGCTGCTCCTCACCGGCCATTGGCAGCGCATCTACAGCACCACAGACATCGGGGCTCCGGGCTTTCCCTGATGAACAGGGCTTCGACGTTTACCACCACCTGCACCTGGGCGCCCATTGGAAATAAACCCGAAAAATCACGAACGTCGGACGATTGCTCCCACACAAAAAGTGCCAGCCAGTCAAGCTCCTGCTGCTCCTCACCGGCCATTGGCAGCGCATCTACAGCACCACAGACATTGGGGCTCCGGGCTTTCCCTGACGAACAGGGCTTCGACTTTTACCACCACCTGCGCCTGGGAGTCCACTCCAAAAAAACCCAAAAAATCACAAACGTCGGACGATTCCTCCCACACCGAAAGTGCCAGCAACTCAAGCTCTTGCTGCTCATCACCGGCCATTGGCAGCGCATCTACAGCACCACAGACATCGGGGCTCCGGGCTTTCCTTGACGAACAGGGCTTCGACGTTTACCACCAGCTGCACCTGGGGGGCCCACTGAAAAAAACCCCAATAAATCATGAACGTCGGACGATTGGTCCCACACCGAAAGTGCCAGCCAGACAAGCTCTTGCTGCTCCTCACCGGCCATTGGCAGCGCATCTACAGCACCACAGACATCGGGGCTCCGGTCTTTCTGTGACGAACAGGGCTTCGAACTTTACCACCACCTGCACCTGGGCGCCCATTGGAAAAAAGCCCAAGAAAAATCACGAACGTTGGACGATTGCTCCCACACCAAAAGTGCCAGCCAGTCAAGCTCTTGCTGCTCCTCACCGGCCATTGGCAGCGCATCTACAGCACCACAGACATCGGGGCTCCGGGCTTTCCCTGACGAACAGGGCTTCGACGTTTACCACCACCTGCACCTGGGCGCCCATTGGAAATAAACCCGAAAAATCACGAACGTCGGACGATTGCTCCCACACAAAAAGTGCCAGCCAGTCAAGCTCCTGCTGCTCCTCACCGGCCATTGGCAGCGCATCTACAGCACCACAGACATCGGGGCTCCGGGCTTTCTCTGACGAACAGGGTTCGACATTTACCACCAGCTGCGCCTGGGCGCCACTTAAAAAATCCCAAAAAATCACGAATGTCGGACGATTGCTCCCACACCGAAAGTGCCAACAACTCAAGCTCTTGCTGCTCATCACCGGCCATTGGCAGCGCATCTACAGCACCACAGACATCGGGGCTCCGGGCTTTCCTTGACGAACAGGGCTTCGACGTTTACCACCAGCTGCACCTGGGGGGCCCACTGACAAAAACCCCAATAAATCATGAACGTCGGACGATTGGTCCCACACCGAAAGTGCCAGCCAGACAAGCTCTTGCTGCTCCTCACCGGCTATTTGCAGCGCATCTACAGCACCACAGACATCGGGGCTCCGGTCTTTCTGTGACGAACAGGGCTTCGACCTTTACCACCACCTGCACCTGGGCGCCCGTTGGAAAAAAACCCAAGAAAAATCACGAACGTCGGACGATTGCTCCCACACCGAAAGTGCCAGCCAGCCAAGCTCTTGCTGCTCCTCACCGGCCACTGGCAGCGCATCTACAGCACCACAGACATCGGGGCTCCGGGCTTTCCCTGACGAACAGGGCTTCGACGTTTACCACCAGCTGCACCTGGTCGCCCACTCCAAAAAAACCCAAAAATCATGAACGTCGGACGATTGCTCCCACACCGAAATTGCCAGCTAGTCAAGCTCTTGCTGCTCATCACCGGCCATTGGCAGCCCATCTACAGCACCACAGACATCGGGGCTCCGGGCTATCCCTGACGAACAGGGCTTCGACGTTTACCACCAGCTGCACCTGGGGGGCCCACTGAAAAAAACCTCGAAAAATCATGAATGTCGGACGATTGCTCCCACACAAAAAGTTCCAGCCAGTCAAGCTCTTGCTGCTCCTCCCCGGCCATTGGCAGCGCATCTACAGCACCACAGACATCGGGGCTCCGGCTTTCCCTGACGAACAGGGCTTCGACGTTTACCACCAGCTGCACCTGGCGGCCCCACTGAAAAAAAACCCGAAAAAGCATGAACGTCGGACGATTGCTCCCACACCGAAAGTGCCAGCAACTCAAGCTCTTGCTGCTCATCACCGGCCATTGGCAGCGCATCTACAGCACCACAGACATCGGGGCTCCGGGCATTCCCTGACAAAGAGGGCTTCGACTTTTTCCACCACCTGCACCTGGGCGCCCATTGGAAAAAAACCCAAGAAAAATCACGAACGTTGGACGATTGCTCCCACACCGAAAGTGCCAGCCAGTCAAGCTCTTGCTGCTCATCACCGGCCATTGGCAGCGCATCTACAGCACCACAGACATCGGGGCTCCGGGCTTTCCCTGACAAACAGGGCTTCGACGTTTACCACCAGCTGCACCTGGGGGGCCCACTGAAAAAAACCCCAAAAAATCATGAACGTCGGACGATTGCTCCCACACCGAATGTGCCAGCCAGTCAAGCTTCTGCTGCTCCTCACCGGCCATTGGCAGCGCATCTACAGCACCACAGACATCGGGGCTCCGGGCTTTCCCTGACGAACAGGGCTTCGACGTTTACCACCAGCTGCGCCTGGGCGCCCACTAAAAAAAACCCCAATAAATCACGAACGTCGGACGATTGCTCCCACACCGAAAGTGCCAGCCAGTCAAGCTCTTGCTGCTCCTCACCGGCCATTGGCAGCGCATCTACAGCACCACAGACATCGGGGCTCCGGGCTTTCCCTGACGAACAGGGCTTCGACGTTTACCACCAGCTGCACCTGGGGGGCCCACTGAAAAAAACCCCAATAAATCATGAACGTCGGACGATTGCTCCCACACCGAAAGTGCCAGCCAGTCAAGGTCTTCCTGCTCCTCACCGGCCATTGGCAGCGCATCTACAGCACCACAGACATCGGGGCTCCGGGCTTTCCCTGACGAACAGGGCTTCTACGTTTACCACCAGCTGCACCTGAGCGCTCACTCCAAAAAAAACATCGAAAAATCACGAACGTCGGACGATTGCTCCCACACCAAAAGTGCCAGCAACTCAAGCTCCTGCTGCTCCTCAGCGGCCATTGGCAGCGCATCTACAGCACCACAGACATTGGGGCTCCGGGCTTTCCCTGATGAACAGGGCTTCGACGTTTACCACCAGCTGCGCCTAGACGCCCACTCTAAATAAACCCAAAAAATCACGAACGTCGGACGATTGCTCCCACACCGAAAGTGCCAGCCAGTCAAGCTCTTGCTGCTCCTCACCGGCCATTGGCAGCGCATCTACAGCACCACAGACATCGGGGCTCCGGGCTTTCCCTGACGAACAGGGCTTCGACGTTTACCACCACCTGCACCTGGGCGCTCATTGAAAAAAACCCAAGAAAAATCACGAACGTTGGACGATTGCTCCCACACCGAAAGTGCCAGCAACTCAAGCTCTTGCTGCTCCTCACCGGCCATTGGCAGCGCATCTACAGCACCACAGACATCGGGGCTCCGGGCTTTCCCTGATGAACAGGGCTTCGACGTTTACCACCACCTGCACCTGGGCGCCCATTGGAAATAAACCCGAAAAATCACGAACGTCGGACGATTGCTCCCACACAAAAAGTGCCAGCCAGTCAAGCTCCTGCTGCTCCTCACCGGCCATTGGCAGCGCATCTACAGCACCACAGACATTGGGGCTCCGGGCTTTCCCTGACGAACAGGGCTTCGACTTTTACCACCACCTGCGCCTGGGAGTCCACTCCAAAAAAACCCAAAAAATCACAAACGTCGGACGATTCCTCCCACACCGAAAGTGCCAGCAACTCAAGCTCTTGCTGCTCATCACCGGCCATTGGCAGCGCATCTACAGCACCACAGACATCGGGGCTCCGGGCTTTCCTTGACGAACAGGGCTTCGACGTTTACCACCAGCTGCACCTGGGGGGCCCACTGAAAAAAACCCCAATAAATCATGAACGTCGGACGATTGGTCCCACACCGAAAGTGCCAGCCAGACAAGCTCTTGCTGCTCCTCACCGGCCATTGGCAGCGCATCTACAGCACCACAGACATCGGGGCTCCGGTCTTTCTGTGACGAACAGGGCTTCGACCTTTACCACCACCTGCACCTGGGCGCCCATTGGAAAAAAACCCAAGAAAAATCACGAACGTTGGACGATTGCTCCCACACCGAAAGTGCCAGCCAGTCAAGCTCTTGCTGCTCCTCACCGGCCATTGGCAGCGCATCTACAGCACCACAGACATCGGGGCTCCGGGCTTTCCCTGACGAACAGGGCTTCGACGTTTACCACCAGCTGCACCTGGGCGCTCATTGGAAAAAAACCCTGAAAAATCACGAACGTCGGACGATTGCTCCCACACCGAAAGTGCCAGCAAACCAAGCTCTTGCTGCTCCTCACCGGCCACTGACAGCACATCTACAGCACCACAGACATCGGGGCTCCGGGCTTTCCCTGACGAACAGGGCTTCGACGTTTACCACCAGCTGCACCTGGTCGCCCACTCCAAAAAAACCGAAAAATCATGAACGTCGGACGATTGCTCCCACACCGAAATTGCCAGCTAGTCAAGCTCTTGCTGCTCATCACCGGCCATTGGCAGTGCATCTACAGCACCACAGACATCGGGGCTCCGGGCTTTCCCTGACGAACAGGGCTTCGACGTTTACCACCAGCTGCACCTGGGGGGCCCACTGAAAAAAACCCTGAAAAATCATGAACGTCGGACGATTGCTCACACACAAAAAGTTACAGCCAGTCAAGCTCTTGCTGCTCCTCCCTGGCCATTGGCAGCGCATCTACAGCACCACAGACATCGGGACTCCGGGCTTTCCCTGACGAACAGGGCTTCGACGTTTACCACCAGCTGCACCTGGCGGCCCCACTGAAAAAAACCCCGAAAAAGCATGAACGTCGGACGATTGCTCCCACACCGAAAGTGCCAGCCAGTCAAGCTCTTGCTGCTCCTCCACTGCCATTGGCAGCACATCTACAGCACCACAGACATTGGGGCTCCGGGCTTTCCCTGACGAACAGGGCTTCGACTTTTACCACCACCTGCGCCTGGGAGTCCACTCCAAAAAAACCCAAAAAATCACAAACGTCGGACGATTCCTCCCACACCGAAAGTGCCAGCAACTCAAGCTCTTGCTACTCATCACCGGCCATTGGCAGCGCATCTACAGCACCACAGACATCGGGGCTCCGGGCTTTCCTTGACGAACAGGGCTTCGACGTTTACCACCAGCTGCACCTGGGGGGCCCACTGAAAAAAACCCCAAGAAATCATGAACGTCGGACGATTGGTCCCACACCGAAAGTGCCAGCCGGTCAAGCTCTTGCTGCTCCTCACCGGCCATTGGCAGCGCATCTACAGCACCACAGACATCGGGGCTCCGGTCTTTCTGTGACGAACAGGGCTTCTAAGTTTACCACCAGCTGCACCGGAGCGCTCACTCCAAAAAAAACACCGAAAAATCACGAACGTCGGACGATTTTTCCCACACCGAAAGTGCCAGCAACTCAAGCTCTTGCTGCTCCTCACCGGCCATTGGCAGCGCATCTACAGCACCACAGACATCGGGGCTCCGGGCTTTCCCTGACGAACAGGGCTTCGACGTTTACCACCAGATGCGCCTGGACGCCCACTAAAAAAAACCCAAGAAAAATCACGAACGTTGGACGATTGCTCCCACACCGAAAGTGCCAGCCAGTCAAGCTCTTGCTGCTCCTCACCGGCCATTGGCAGCGCATCTACAGCACCACAGACATCGGGGCTCCGGGCTTTCCCTGATGAACAGGGCTTCGACCTTTACCACCACCTGCACCTGGGGGGCCCACTGAAAAAAACCCCGAAAAATCATGAACGTCGGACGATTGCTCCCACACCGAAAGTGCCAGCCAGTCAAGCTCTTGCTGCTCCTCCCCGGCCATTGGCAGCGCATCTACAGCACCACAGACATCGGGGCTCCGGGCTTTCCCTGACGAACAGGGCTTCGACGTTTACCACCACCTGCACCTGGGCGTCCACTCCAAAAAAAACCCAAAAAAACACGAACGTCGGACGATTGCTCCCACACCAAAAGTGCCAGCCAGTCAAGCTCTTGCTGCTCATCACTGGCCATTGGCAGCGCATCTACAGCACCACAGACATCGGGGCTCCGGGCTTTCCCTGACGAACAGAGCTTCGATGTTTACCACCAGCTGCACCTGGGCATTCATTGGAAAAAATCCCAAAAAAATCACGAATGTCGGACGATTGCTCCCACACCGAAAGTGTCAACAACTCAAGCTCTTGCTGCTCCTCACCGGCCATTGGCAGCGCATCTACAGCACCACAGACATCGGGGCTCCGGGCTTTCCCTGACGAACAGGACTTCGACGTTTACCACCAGCTGCGCCTGGGCGCCCACTAAAAAAAAACCCAAAAAATCACGAACGTCGGACCATTGCTCCCACACCGAAAGTGCCAGCCAGTCAAGCTCTTGCTGCTCCTCACCGGCCATTGGCAGCGCATCTACAGCACCACAGACATCGGGGCTCCGGGCTTTCCCTGACGAACAGGGCTTCGATGTTTACCACCAGCTGCACCTGGGCATTCATTGGAAAAAATCCCAAAAAATCACGAATGTCGGACGATTGCTCCCACACCGAAAGTGCCAATAACTCAAGCTCTTGCTGCTCCTCACCGGCCATTGGCAGCGCATCTACAGCACCACAGACATCGGGGCTCCGGGCTTTCCCTGACGAACAGGGCTTCGACGTTTACCACCAGCTGCACCTGGGGGGCCCACTGAAAAAAACCCCAATAAATCATGAACGTCGGACGATTGCTCCCACACCGAAAGTGCCAGCCGGTCAAGCTCTTCCTGCTCCTCACCGGCCATTGGCAGCGCATCTACAGCACCACAGACATCGGGGCTCCGGGCTTTCCCTGACGAACAGGGCTTCTAAGTTTACCACCAGCTGCACCGGAGCGCTCACTCCAAAAAAAACACTGAAAAATCACGAACGTCGGACGATTTTTCCCACACCGAAAGTGCCAGCAACTCAAGCTCCTGCTGCTCCTCAGCGGCCATTGGCAGCGCATCTACAGCACCACAGACATCGGGGCTCCGGGCTTTCCCTGACGAACAGGGCTTCGACGTTTACCACCAGATGCGCCTGGACGCCCACTAAAAAAAACCCAAAAAATCACGAACGTCGGACGATTGCTCCCACACCAAAAGTGCCAGCCAGTCAAGCTCTTGCTGCTCCTCACCGGCCATTGGCAGCGCATCTACAGCACCACAGACATCGGGGCTCCGGGCTTTCCCTGACGAACAGGGCTTCGACGTTTACCACCACCTGCACCTGGGCGCTCATTGGAAAAAAACCCAAGAAAAATCACGAACGTTGGACGATTGCTCCCACACCGAAAGTGCCAGCCAGTCAAGCTCTTGCTGCTCCTCACCGGCCATTGGCAGCGCATCTACAGCACCACAGACATCGGGGCTCCGGGCTTTCCCTGACGAACAGGGCTTCGACGTTTACCACCACCTGCACCTGGGGGGCCCACTGAAAAAAACCCCGAAAAATCATGAACGTCGGACGATTGCTCCCACACCGAAAGTGCCAGCCAGTCAAGCTCTTGCTGCTCCTCCCCGGCCATTGGCAGCGCATCTAAAGCACCACAGACATCGGGGCTCCGGGCTTTCCCTGACGAACAGGGCTTCGACGTTTACCACCACCTGCACCTGGGCGCCCACTCCAAAAAAAACCCAAAAAAACACGAACGTCGGACGATTGCTCCCACACCAAAAGTGCCAGCCAGTCAAGCTCTTGCTGCTCCTCCCCGGCCATTGGCAGCGCATCTACAGCACCACAGACATCGGGGCTCCGGGCTTTCCCTGACGAACAGAGCTTCGATGTTTACCACCAGCTGCACCTGGGCATTCATTGGAAAAAATCCCAAAAAAATTACGAATGTCGGACGATTGCTCCCACACCGAAAGTGTCAACAACTCAAGCTCTTGCTGCTCCTCACCGGCCATTGGCAGCGCATCTACAGCACCACAGACATCGGGGCTCCGGGCTTTCCCTGACGAACAGGGCTTCGACGTTTACCACCAGCTGCACCTGGGCGCCCACTGAAAAAAAACCCCGAAAAATCACGAACGTCGGACGATTGCTCCCACACCGAAAGTGCCAGCCAGTCAAGCTCTTGCTGCTCCTCCCCGGCCATTGGCAGCGCATCTACAGCACCACAGACATCGGGGCTCCGGGCTTTCCCTGACGAACAGGGGTTCGACGTTTACCACCAGCTGCACCTGGGCGCCCATTGGAAAAAAACCCAAGAAAAATCACAAACTTTGGACGATTGCTCCCACACCAAAAGTGCCAGCAACTCAAGCTCTTGCTGTGCCTCACCGGCCATAGGCAGCCCATCTACAGCACCACAGACGTCGGGGCTCCGGGCTTTCCCTGACGAACAGGGCTTTGACGTTTACCACCACCTGCACCTGGGGGGCCCACTGAAAAAAACCCCGAAAAATCAGGAACGTCGGACGATTGCTCCCACACTGAATGTGCCAGTCAGTCAAGCTTCTGCTGCTCCTCACCGGCCATTGGCAGCGCATCTACAGCACCACAGACATCGGGGCTCCGGGCTTTCCCTGACGAACAGGGCTTCGACGTTTACCACCACCTGCGCCTGGGCGCCCACTAAAAAAAAACGCAAAAAATCACGAACGTCGGACCATAGCTCCCACACCGAAAGTGCCAGCAACTCAAGCTCTTGCTGCTCCTCAGCGGCCATTGGCAGCGCATCTACAGCACCACAGACATCGGGGCTCCGGGCTTTCCCTGACGAACAGGGCTTCGACTTTTACCACCAGCTGCACCTGGGCACCCACTGGAAAAAAACGCAAAAAATCACGAACGTCGGACGATTGCTCCCACACCGAAAGTGCCAGCCAGTCAAGCTCCTGCTGCTCCTCCCCGGCCATTGGCAGCGCATCTACAGCACCACAGACATCAGGGCTCCGGGCTTTCCCTGACGAACAGGGCTTCGACGTTTACCACCAGCTGCACCTGGGCGCCCATTGGAAAAAAACCCAAGAAAAATCACGAACGTTGGACGATTGCTCCCACACCGAAAGTGCCAGCAACTCAAGCTCTTGCTGCTCCTCCCCGGCCATTGGCAGCGCATCTACAGCACCACAGACATCGGGGCTCCGGGCTTTCCCTGACGAACAGGGCTTCGACGTTTACCACCAGCTGCACCTGGGGGGCCCACTGAAAAAAACCCGAGAAATCATGAACGTCGGACGATTGCTCCCACACCGAAAGTGCCAGCCAGTCAAGCTCTTGCTGCTCCTCACCGGCCATTGGCAGCGCATCTACAGCACCACAGACATCGGGTCTCCGGGCTTTCCCTGATGAACAGGGTTCGACATTTACCACCAGCTGCGCCTGGGCGCCAATTAAAAAATCCCAAAAAATCACGAACGTCGGACGATTGCTCCCACACCAAAAGTGCCAGCCTGTCAAGCTCTTGCTGCTCCTCACCAGCCATTGGCAGCGCATCTACAGCACCACAGACATCGGGGCTCCGGGCTTTCCCTGACGAACAGGGCTTCGACGTTTACCACCACCTGCACCTGGAAGCCCACTAAAAAAAAACCCAAGAAAAATCACGAACGTTGGACAATTGCTCCCACACCAAAAGTGCCAGCACTCAAGCTCTTACTGCTCATCACCGGCCATTGGCAGCGCATCTACAGCACCACAGACATCGGGGCTCCGGGCTTTCCCTGACGAACAGGGCTTCGACGTTTACCACCAGCTGCACCTGGGGGGCCCACTGAAAATACATCGAAAAATCATGAACGTCGGACGATTGCTCCCACACCGAAATTGCCAGCTAGTCAAGCTCTTGCTGCTCCTCCCCGGCCATTGGCAGCGCAACTACAGCACCACAGACATCGGGGCTCCGGGCTTTCCCTGATGAACAGGGCTTCGACGTTTACCACCAGCTGCACCTGGGGGGCCCACTGAAAAAAACCCCAATAAATCATGAACGTCGGACGATTGGTCCCACACCGAAAGTGCCAGCCGGTCAAGCTCTTGCTGCTCCTCACCGGCCATTGGCAGCGCATCTACAGCACCACAGACATCGGGGCTCCGGTCTTTCTGTGACGAACAGGGCTTCTAAGTTTACCACCAGCTGCACCGGAGCGCTCACTCCAAAAAAAACACCGAAAAATCACGAACGTCGAACGATTTTTCCCACACCGAAAGTGCCAGCAACTCAAGCTCTTGCTGCTCCTCACCGGCCATTGGCAGCGCATCTACAGCACCACAGACATCGGGGCTCCGGGCTTTCCCTGACGAACAGGGCTTCGACGTTTACCACCAGATGCGCCTGGACGCCCACTAAAAAAAACCCAAGAAAAATCACGAACGTTGGACGATTGCTCCCACACCGAAAGTGCCAGCCAGTCAAGCTCTTGCTGCTCCTCACCGGCCATTGGCAGCGCATCTACAGCACCACAGACATCGGGGCTCCGGGCTTTCCCTGATGAACAGGGCTTCGACCTTTACCACCACCTGCACCTGGGGGGCCCACTGAAAAAAACCCCGAAAAATCATGAACGTCGGACGATTGCTCCCACACCGAAAGTGCCAGCCAGTCAAGCTCTTGCTGCTCCTCCCCGGCCATTGGCAGCGCATCTAAAGCACCACAGACATCGGGGCTCCGGGCTTTCCCTGACGAACAGGGCTTCGACGTTTACCACCACCTGCACCTGGGCGTCCACTCCAAAAAAAACCCAAAAAAACACGAACGTCGGACGATTGCTCCCACACCAAAAGTGCCAGCCAGTCAAGCTCTTGCTGCTCATCACTGGCCATTGGCAGCGCATCTACAGCACCACAGACATCGGGGCTCCGGGCTTTCCCTGACGAACAGAGCTTCGATGTTTACCACCAGCTGCACCTGGGCATTCATTGGAAAAAATCCCAAAAAAATCACGAATGTCGGACGATTGCTCCCACACCGAAAGTGTCAACAACTCAAGCTCTTGCTGCTCCTCACCGGCCATTGGCAGCGCATCTACAGCACCACAGACATCGGGGCTCCGGGCTTTCCCTGACGAACAGGACTTCGACGTTTACCACCAGCTGCGCCTGGGCGCCCACTAAAAAAAAACCCAAAAAATCACGAACGTCGGACCATTGCTCCCACACCGAAAGTGCCAGCCAGTCAAGCTCTTGCTGCTCCTCACCGGCCATTGGCAGCGCATCTACAGCACCACAGACATCGGGGCTCCGGGCTTTCCCTGACGAACAGGGCTTCGATGTTTACCACCAGCTGCACCTGGGCATTCATTGGAAAAAATCCCAAAAAATCACGAATGTCGGATGATTGCTCCCACACCGAAAGTGCCAATAACTCAAGCTCTTGCTGCTCCTCACCGGCCATTGGCAGCGCATCTACAGCACCACAGACATCGGGGCTCCGGGCTTTCCCTGACGAACAGGGCTTCGACGTTTACCACCAGCTGCACCTGGGGGGCCCACTGAAAAAAACCCCAATAAATCATGAACGTCGGACGATTGCTCCCACACCGAAAGTGCCAGCCGGTCAAGCTCTTCCTGCTCCTCACCGGCCATTGGCAGCGCATCTACAGCACCACAGACATCGGGGCTCCGGGCTTTCCCTGACGAACAGGGCTTCTAAGTTTACCACCAGCTGCACCGGAGCGCTCACTCCAAAAAAAACACTGAAAAATCACGAACGTCGGACGATTTTTCCCACACCGAAAGTGCCAGCAACTCAAGCTCCTGCTGCTCCTCAGCGGCCATTGGCAGCGCATCTACAGCACCACAGACATCGGGGCTCCGGGCTTTCCCTGACGAACAGGGCTTCGACGTTTACCACCAGATGCGCCTGGACGCCCACTAAAAAAAACCCAAAAAATCACGAACGTCGGACGATTGCTCCCACACCAAAAGTGCCAGCCAGTCAAGCTCTTGCTGCTCCTCACCGGCCATTGGCAGCGCATCTACAGCACCACAGACATCGGGGCTCCGGGCTTTCCCTGACGAACAGGGCTTCGACGTTTACCACCACCTGCACCTGGGCGCTCATTGGAAAAAAACCCAAGAAAAATCACGAACGTTGGACGATTGCTCCCACACCGAAAGTGCCAGCCAGTCAAGCTCTTGCTGCTCCTCACCGGCCATTGGCAGCGCATCTACAGCACCACAGACATCGGGGCTCCGGGCTTTCCCTGACGAACAGGGCTTCGACGTTTACCACCACCTGCACCTGGGGGGCCCACTGAAAAAAACCCCGAAAAATCATGAACGTCGGACGATTGCTCCCACACCGAAAGTGCCAGCCAGTCAAGCTCTTGCTGCTCCTCCCCGGCCATTGGCAGCGCATCTAAAGCACCACAGACATCGGGGCTCCGGGCTTTCCCTGACGAACAGGGCTTCGACGTTTACCACCACCTGCACCTGGGCGCCCACTCCAAAAAAAACCCAAAAAAACACGAACGTCGGACGATTGCTCCCACACCAAAAGTGCCAGCCAGTCAAGCTCTTGCTGCTCCTCCCCGGCCATTGGCAGCGCATCTACAGCACCACAGACATCGGGGCTCCGGGCTTTCCCTGACGAACAGAGCTTCGATGTTTACCACCAGCTGCACCTGGGCATTCATTGGAAAAAATCCCAAAAAAATCACGAATGTCGGACGATTGCTCCCACACCGAAAGTGTCAACAACTCAAGCTCTTGCTGCTCCTCACCGGCCATTGGCAGCGCATCTACAGCACCACAGACATCGGGGCTCCGGGCTTTCCCTGACGAACAGGGCTTCGACGTTTACCACCAGCTGCACCTGGGCGCCCACTGAAAAAAAACCCCGAAAAATCACGAACGTCGGACGATTGCTCCCACACCGAAAGTGCCAGCCAGTCAAGCTCTTGCTGCTCCTCCCCGGCCATTGGCAGCGCATCTACAGCACCACAGACATCGGGGCTCCGGGCTTTCCCTGACGAACAGGGGTTCGACGTTTACCACCAGCTGCACCTGGGCGCCCATTGGAAAAAAACCCAAGAAAAATCACAAACTTTGGACGATTGCTCCCACACCAAAAGTGCCAGCAACTCAAGCTCTTGCTGTGCCTCACCGGCCATAGGCAGCCCATCTACAGCACCACAGACGTCGGGGCTCCGGGCTTTCCCTGACGAACAGGGCTTTGACGTTTACCACCACCTGCACCTGGGGGGCCCACTGAAAAAAACCCCGAAAAATCAGGAACGTCGGACGATTGCTCCCACACTGAATGTGCCAGTCAGTCAAGCTTCTGCTGCTCCTCACCGGCCATTGGCAGCGCATCTACAGCACCACAGACATCGGGGCTCCGGGCTTTCCCTGACGAACAGGGCTTCGACGTTTACCACCACCTGCGCCTGGGCGCCCACTAAAAAAAAACGCAAAAAATCACGAACGTCGGACCATAGCTCCCACACCGAAAGTGCCAGCAACTCAAGCTCTTGCTGCTCCTCAGCGGCCATTGGCAGCGCATCTACAGCACCACAGACATCGGGGCTCCGGGCTTTCCCTGACGAACAGGGCTTCGACTTTTACCACCAGCTGCACCTGGGCACCCACTGGAAAAAAACGCAAAAAATCACGAACGTCGGACGATTGCTCCCACACCGAAAGTGCCAGCCAGTCAAGCTCCTGCTGCTCCTCCCCGGCCATTGGCAGCGCATCTACAGCACCACAGACATCAGGGCTCCGGGCTTTCCCTGACGAACAGGGCTTCGACGTTTACCACCAGCTGCACCTGGGCGCCCATTGGAAAAAAACCCAAGAAAAATCACGAACGTTGGACGATTGCTCCCACACCGAAAGTGCCAGCAACTCAAGCTCTTGCTGCTCCTCCCCGGCCATTGGCAGCGCATCTACAGCACCACAGACATCGGGGCTCCGGGCTTTCCCTGACGAACAGGGCTTCGACGTTTACCACCAGCTGCACCTGGGGGGCCCACTGAAAAAAACCCGAGAAATCATGAACGTCGGACGATTGCTCCCACACCGAAAGTGCCAGCCAGTCAAGCTCTTGCTGCTCCTCACCGGCCATTGGCAGCGCATCTACAGCACCACAGACATCGGGTCTCCGGGCTTTCCCTGATGAACAGGGTTCGACATTTACCACCAGCTGCGCCTGGGCGCCAATTAAAAAATCCCAAAAAATCACGAACGTCGGACGATTGCTCCCACACCAAAAGTGCCAGCCTGTCAAGCTCTTGCTGCTCCTCACCAGCCATTGGCAGCGCATCTACAGCACCACAGACATCGGGGCTCCGGGCTTTCCCTGACGAACAGGGCTTCGACGTTTACCACCACCTGCACCTGGAAGCCCACTAAAAAAAAACCCAAGAAAAATCACGAACGTTGGACAATTGCTCCCACACCAAAAGTGCCAGCACTCAAGCTCTTAGTGCTCATCACCGGCCATTGGCAGCGCATCTACAGCACCACAGACATCGGGGCTCCGGGCTTTCCCTGACGAACAGGGCTTCGACGTTTACCACCAGCTGCACCTGGGGGGCCCACTGAAAATACATCGAAAAATCATGAACGTCGGACGATTGCTCCCACACCGAAATTGCCAGCTAGTCAAGCTCTTGCTGCTCCTCCCCGGCCATTGGCAGCGCAACTACAGCACCACAGACATCGGGGCTCCGGGCTTTCCCTGATGAACAGGGCTTCGACGTTTACCACCACCTGCACCTGGGCGCCCATTGGAAATAAACCCGAAAAATCACGAACGTCGGACGATTGCTCCCACACAAAAAGTGCCAGCCAGTCAAGCTCCTGCTGCTCCTCACCGGCCATTGGCAGCGCATCTACAGCACCACAGACATCGGGGCTCCGGGCTTTCTCTGACGAACAGGGTTCGACATTTACCACCAGCTGCGCCTGGGCGCCACTTAAAAAATCCCAAAAAATCACGAATGTCGGACGATTGCTCCCACACCGAAAGTGCCAACAACTCAAGCTCTTGCTGCTCCTCAGCGGCCATTGGCAGCGCATCTACAGCACCACAGACATCGGGGCTCCGGGCTTTCCTTGACGAACAGGGCTTCGACGTTTACCACCAGCTGCACCTGGGGGGCCCACTGAAAAAAACCCCAATAAATCATGAACGTCGGACGATTGGTCCCACACCGAAAGTGCCAGCCAGACAAGCTCTTGCTGCTCCTCACCGGCCATTTGCAGCGCATCTACAGCACCACAGACATCGGGGCTCCGGTCTTTCTGTGACGAACAGGGCTTCGACCTTTACCACCACCTGCACCTGGGCGCCCGTTGGAAAAAAACCCAAGAAAAATCACGAACGTCGGACGATTGCTCCCACACCGAAAGTGCCAGCCAGCCAAGCTCTTGCTGCTCCTCACCGGCCACTGGCAGCACATCTACAGCACCACAGACATCGGGGCT
Organism: Chlamydotis macqueenii; assembly: GCF_036417535.1. Lineage (NCBI taxonomy): Eukaryota > Metazoa > Chordata > Aves > Otidiformes > Otididae > Chlamydotis > Chlamydotis macqueenii. Next base: position 29,995,533 of record NC_141592.1, on the reverse strand, counting down.
CCGGGCTTTCCCTGACGAACAGGGCTTCGACGTTTACCACCAGCTGCACCTGGTCGCCCACTCCAAAAAAACCCAAAAATCATGAACGTCGGACGATTGCTCCCACACCGAAATTGCCAGCTAGTCAAGCTCTTGCTGCTCATCACCGGCCATTGGCAGCCCATCTACAGCACCACAGACATCGGGGCTCCGGGCTATCCCTGACGAACAGGGCTTCGACGTTTACCACCAGCTGCACCTGGGGGGCCCACTGAAAAAAACCTCGAAAAATCATGAATGTCGGACGATTGCTCCCACACAAAAAGTTCCAGCCAGTCAAGCTCTTGCTGCTCCTCCCCGGCCATTGGCAGCGCATCTACAGCACCACAGACATCGGGGCTCCGGCTTTCCCTGACGAACAGGGCTTCGACGTTTACCACCAGCTGCACCTGGCGGCCCCACTGAAAAAAAACCCGAAAAAGCATGAACGTCGGACGATTGCTCCCACACCGAAAGTGCCAGCAACTCAAGCTCTTGCTGCTCATCACCGGCCATTGGCAGCGCATCTACAGCACCACAGACATCGGGGCTTCGGGCATTCCCTGACAAACAGGGCTTCGACTTTTTCCACCACCTGCACCTGGGCGCCCATTGGAAAAAAACCCAAGAAAAATCACGAACGTTGGACGATTGCTCCCACACCGAAAGTGCCAGCCAGTCAAGCTCTTGCTGCTCATCACCGGCCATTGGCAGCGCATCTACAGCACCACAGACATCGGGGCTCCGGGCTTTCCCTGACAAACAGGGCTTCGACGTTTACCACCAGCTGCACCTGGGGGGCCCACTGAAAAAAACCCCAAAAAATCATGAACGTCGGACGATTGCTCCCACACCGAATGTGCCAGCCAGTCAAGCTTCTGCTGCTCCTCACCGGCCATTGGCAGCGCATCTACAGCACCACAGACATCGGGGCTCCGGGCTTTCCCTGACGAACAGGGCTTCGACGTTTACCACCAGCTGCGCCTGGGCGCCCACTAAAAAAAAACCCAAAAAATCACGAACGTCGGACGATTGCTCCCACACCGAAAGTGCCAGCCAGTCAAGCTCTTGCTGCTCCTCACCGGCCATTGGCAGCGCATCTACAGCACCACAGACATCGGGGCTCCGGGCTTTCCCTGACGAACAGGGCTTCGATGTTTACCACCAGCTGCACCTGGGCATTCATTGGAAAAAATCCCAAAAAATCACGAATGTCGGACGATTGCTCCCACACCGAAAGTGCCAACAACTCAAGCTCTTGCTGCTCCTCACCGGCCATTGGCAGCGCATCTACAGCACCACAGACATCGGGGCTCTGGGCTTTCCCTGACGAACAGGGCTTCGACGTTTACCACCAGCTGCACCTGGGGGGCCCACTGAAAAAAACCCCAATAAATCATGAACGTCGGACGATTGCTCCCACACCGAAAGTGCCAGCCAGTCAAGGTCTTCCTGCTCCTCACCGGCCATTGGCAGCGCATCTACAGCACCACAGACATCGGGGCTCCGGGCTTTCCCTGACGAACAGGGCTTCTACGTTTACCACCAGCTGCACCTGAGCGCTCACTCCAAAAAAAACATCGAAAAATCACGAACGTCGGACGATTGCTCCCACACCGAAAGTGCCAGCCAGTCAAGCTCTTGCTGCTCCTCACCGGCCATTGGCAGCGCATCTACAGCACCACAGACATCGGGGCTCCGGGCTTTCCCTGACGAACAGGGCTTCGACGTTTACCACCACCTGCACCTGGGCGCTCATTGAAAAAAACCCAAGAAAAATCACGAACGTTGGACGATTGCTCCCACACCGAAAGTGCCAGCAACTCAAGCTCTTGCTGCTCCTCACCGGCCATTGGCAGCGCATCTACAGCACCACAGACATCGGGGCTCCGGGCTTTCCCTGATGAACAGGGCTTCGACGTTTACCACCACCTGCACCTGGGCGCCCATTGGAAATAAACCCGAAAAATCACGAACGTCGGACGATTGCTCCCACACCGAAAGTGCCAGCCAGCCAAGCTCTTGCTGCTCCTCACCGGCCACTGACAGCACATCTACAGCACCACAGACATCGGGGCTCCGGGCTTTCCCTGACGAACAGGGCTTCGACGTTTACCACCAGCTGCACCTGGTCGCCCACTCCAAAAAAACCGAAAAATCATGAACGTCGGACGATTGCTCCCACACCGAAATTGCCAGCCAGCCAAGCTCTTGCTGCTCATCACCGGCCATTGGCAGTGCATCTACAGCACCACAGACATCGGGGCTCCGGGCTTTCCCTGACGAACAGGGCTTCGACGTTTACCACCAGCTGCACCTGGGGGGCCCACTGAAAAAAACCCCGAAAAATCATGAACGTCGGACGATTGCTCACACACAAAAAGTTCCAGCCAGTCAAGCTCTTGCTGCTCCTCCCTGGCCATTGGCAGCGCATCTACAGCACCACAGACATCGGGACTCCGGGCTTTCCCTGACGAACAGGGCTTCGACGTTTACCACCAGCTGCACCTGGCGGCCCCACTGAAAAAAACCCCGAAAAAGCATGAACGTCGGACGATTGCTCCCACACCGAAAGTGCCAGCCAGTCAAGCTCTTGCTGCTCCTCCACTGCCATTGGCAGCACATCTACAGCACCACAGACATTGGGGCTCCGGGCTTTCCCTGACGAACAGGGCTTCGACTTTTACCACCACCTGCGCCTGGGAGTCCACTCCAAAAAAACCCAAAAAATCACAAACGTCGGACGATTCCTCCCACACCGAAAGTGCCAGCAACTCAAGCTCTTGCTGCTCATCACCGGCCATTGGCAGCGCATCTACAGCACCACAGACATCGGGGCTCCGGGCTTTCCTTGACGAACAGGGCTTCGACGTTTACCACCAGCTGCACCTGGGGGGCCCACTGAAAAAAACCCCAATAAATCATGAACGTCGGACGATTGGTCCCACACCGAAAGTGCCAGCCAGACAAGCTCTTGCTGCTCCTCACCGGCCATTGGCAGCGCATCTACAGCACCACAGACATCGGGGCTCCGGTCTTTCTGTGACGAACAGGGCTTCGACCTTTACCACCACCTGCACCTGGGCGCCCATTGGAAAAAAACCCAAGAAAAATCACGAACGTTGGACGATTGCTCCCACACCGAAAGTGCCAGCCAGTCAAGCTCTTGCTGCTCCTCACCGGCCATTGGCAGCGCATCTACAGCACCACAGACATCGGGGCTCCGGGCTTTCCCTGACGAACAGGGCTTCGACGTTTACCACCAGCTTCACCTGGGCGCTCATTGGAAAAAAACCCAAGAAAAATCACGAACGTTGGACGATTGCTCCCACACCGAAAGTGCCAGCAACTCAAGCTCTTGCTGCTCCTCACCGGCCATTGGCAGCGCATCTACAGCACCACAGACATCGGGGCTCCGGGCTTTCCCTGACGAACAGGACTTCGACGTTTACCACCAGCTGCGCCTGGGCGCCCACTAAAAAAAAACCAAAAAAATCACGAACGTCGGACCATTGCTCCCACACCGAAAGTGCCAGCCAGTCAAGCTCTTGCTGCTCCTCAGCGGCCATTGGCAGCGCATCTACAGCACCACAGACATCGGGGCTCCGGGCTTTCCCTGACGAACAGGGCTTCGACGTTTACCACCAGCTGCACCTGGGCATTCATTGGAAAAAATCCCAAAAAATCACGAATGTCGGACGATTGCTCCCACACCGAAAGTGCCAACAACTCAAGCTCTTGCTGCTCCTCACCGGCCATTGGCAGCGCATCTACAGCACCACAGACATCGGGGCTCCGGGCTTTCCCTGACGAACAGGGCTTCGACGTTTACCACCAGCTGCACCTGGGGGGCCCACTGAAAAAAACCCCAATAAATCATGAACGTCGGACGATTGCTCCCACACCGAAAGTGCCAGCCGGTCAAGCTCTTCCTGCTCCTCACCGGCCATTGGCAGCGCATCTACAGCACCACAGACATCGGGGCTCCGGGCTTTCCCTGACGAACAGGGCTTCTAAGTTTACCACCAGCTGCACCGGAGCGCTCACTCCAAAAAAAACACCGAAAAATCACGAACGTCGGACGATTTTTCCCACACCGAAAGTGCCAGCAACTCAAGCTCCTGCTGCTCCTCAGCGGCCATTGGCAGCGCATCTACAGCACCACAGACATCGGGGCTCCGGGCTTTCCCTGATGAACAGGGCTTCGACGTTTACCACCAGATGCGCCTGGACGCCCACTAAAAAAAACCCAAAAAATCACGAACGTCGGACGATTGCTCCCACACCAAAAGTGCCAGCCAGTCAAGCTCTTGCTGCTCCTCACCGGCCATTGGCAGCGCATCTACAGCACCACAGACATCGGGGCTCCGGGCTTTCCCTGACGAACAGGGCTTCGACGTTTACCACCACCTGCACCTGGGCGCTCATTGGAAAAAAACCCAAGAAAAATCACGAACGTTGGACGATTGCTCCCACACCGAAAGTGCCAGCCAGTCAAGCTCTTGCTGCTCCTCACCGGCCATTGGCAGCGCATCTACAGCACCAGAGACATCGGGGCTCCGGGCTTTCCCTGACGAACAGGGCTTTGACCTTTACCACCACCTGCACCTGGGGGGCCCACTGAAAAAATCCCCGAAAAATCATGAACGTCGGACGATTGCTCCCACACCGAAAGTGCCAGCCAGTCAAGCTCTTGCTGCTCCTCCCCGGCCATTGGCAGCGCATCTAAAGCACCACAGACATCGGGGCTCCGGGCTTTCCCTGACGAACAGGGCTTCGACGTTTACCACCAGCTGCACCTGGGCGCCCACTGAAAAAAAACCCGAAAAATCACGAACGTCGGACGATTGCTCCCACACCGAAAGTGCCAGCCAGTCAAGCTCTTGCTGCTCCTCCCCGGCCATTGGCAGCGCATCTACAGCACCACAGACATCGGGGCTCCGGGCTTTCCCTGACGAACAGGGCTTTGACCTTTACCACCACCTGCACCTGGGGGGCCCACTGAAAAAATCCCCGAAAAATCATGAACGTCGGACGATTGCTCCCACACCGAAAGTGCCAGCCAGTCAAGCTCTTGCTGCTCCTCCCCGGCCATTGGCAGCGCATCTACAGCACCACAGACATCGGGGCTCCGGGCTTTCCCTGACGAACAGGGCTTCGATGTTTACCACCAGCTGCACCTGGGCATTCATTGGAAAAAATCCCAAAAAAATCACGAATGTCGGACGATTGCTCCCACACCGAAAGTGTCAACAACTCAAGCTCTTGCTGCTCCTCACCGGCCATTGGCAGCGCATCTACAGCACCACAGACATCGGGGCTCCGGGCTTTCCCTGACGAACAGGGCTTCGACGTTTACCACCAGATGCACCTGGGCGCCCACTGAAAAAAAACCCGAAAAATCACGAACGTCGGACGATTGCTCCCACACCGAAAGTGCCAGCCAGTCAAGCTCTTGCTGCTCCTCCCCGGCCATTGGCAGCGCATCTACAGCACCACAGACATCGGGGCTCCGGGCTTTCCCTGACGAACAGGGGTTCGACGTTTACCACCAGCTGCACCTGGGCGCCCATTGGAAAAAAAACCAAGAAAAATCACAAACTTTGGACGATTGCTCCCACACCAAAAGTGCCAGCAACTCAAGCTCTTGCTGTGCCTCACCGGCCATAGGCAGCCCATCTACAGCACCACAGACGTCGGGGCTCCGGGCTTTCCCTGAAGAACAGGGCTTTGACGTTTACCACCACCTGCACCTGGGGGGCCCACTGAAAAAAACCCCGAAAAATCATGAACGTCGGACGATTGCTCCCACACTGAATGTGCCAGTCAGTCAAGCTTCTGCTGCTCCTCACCGGCCATTGGCAGCGCATCTACAGCACCACAGACATCGGGGCTCCGGGCTTTCCCTGACGAACAGGGCTTCGACGTTTACCACCACCTGCGCCTGGGCGCCCACTAAAAAAAAACGCAAAAAATCACGAACGTCGGACCATAGCTCCCACACCGAAAGTGCCAGCAACTCAAGCTCTTGCTGCTCCTCAGCGGCCATTGGCAGCGCATCTACAGCACCACAGACATCGGGGCTCCGGGCTTTCCCTGACGAACAGGGCTTCGACTTTTACCACCAGCTGCACCTGGGCACCCACTGGAAAAAAACGCAAAAAATCACGAACGTCGGACGATTGCTCCCACACCGAAAGTGCCAGCCAGTCAAGCTCCTGCTGCTCCTCCCCGGCCATTGGCAGCGCATCTACAGCACCACAGACATCAGGGCTCCGGGCTTTCCCTGACGAACAGGGCTTCGACGTTTACCACCAGCTGCACCTGGGCGCCCATTGGAAAAAAACCCAAGAAAAATCACGAACGTTGGACGATTGCTCCCACACCGAAAGTGCCAGCAACTCAAGCTCTTGCTGCTCCTCCCCGGCCATTGGCAGCGCATCTACAGCACCACAGACATCGGGGCTCCGGGCTTTCCCTGACGAACAGGGCTTCGACGTTTACCACCAGCTGCACCTGGGGGGCCCACTGAAAAAAACCCGAGAAATCATGAACGTCGGACGATTGCTCCCACACCGAAAGTGCCAGCCAGTCAAGCTCTTGCTGCTCCTCACCGGCCATTGGCAGCGCATCTACAGCACCACAGACATCGGGTCTCCGGGCTTTCCCTGACGAACAGGGCTTCGACGTTTACCACCAGCTGCACCTGGGCACGCACTAAAAAAAAAACGCTCAAAATCACGAACGTCGGACGATTACTCCCACACCGAAAGTTCCAGCCAGTCAAGCTCCTGCTGCTCCTCCCCGGCCACTGGCAGCGCATCTACAGCACCACAGACATCGGGGCTCCGGGCTTTCCCTGACGAACAGGGCTTCAACGTTTACCACCAGCTGCACCTGGGCGCCCACTGAAAAAAACCCCGAAAAATCACGAACGTCGGACGATTGCTCCCACACAAAAAGTGCCATCCAGTAAAGCTCTTGCTGCTCCTCAACGGCCATTGGCAGCGCATCTACAGCACCACAGACATCGGGGCTCCGGGCTTTCCCTGACAAACAGGGCTTCGACGTTTACCACCAACTGCACCTGGTCGCCCACTCCAAAAAAACCCGAAAAATCACGAACGTCGGAAGATTGCTCCCACACCAAATGTGTCAGCCAGTCAAGCTCTTGCTGCTCCTCCCCGGCCATTGGCAGCGCATCTACAGCACCACAGACATCGGGGCTCCGGGCTTTCCATGACGAACAGGGCTTCGACGTTTACCACCAGCTGCACCTGGGCGCCCCCTCCAAAAAAACCCTGAAAAATCACGAACGTCGGACGATTGCTCCCACACCGAAAGTGCCAGCCAGTCAAGCTCTTGCTGCTCCTCCCCGGCCATTGGCAGCGCATCTACAGCACCACAGACATCGGGGCTCCGGGCTTTCCCTGACGAACAGGGCTTCGACGTTTACCACCAGCTGCACCTGGTCGCCCACTCCAAAAAAACCCGAAAAATCACGAACGTCGGACGATTGCTCCCACACCGAAAGTGCCAGCCAGTCAAGCTCTTGCTGCTCCTCCCCGGCCATTGGCAGCGCATCTACAGCACCACAGACATCGGGGCTCCGGGCTTTCTATGACGAACAGGGCTTCGACGTTTACCATGACCTGCACCTGGGCGCCATTGGTAAAAAACCCAAGAAAAATCACGAACGTCGGACGATTGCTCCCACACAAAAAGTGCCAGCCAGTCAAGCCCTTGCTGCTCCTCAACGGCCATTGGCAGCGCATCTACAGCACCACAGACATCGGGGCTCCGGGCTTTCCCTGACGAAAAGGGCTTCGACGTTTACCACCAACTGCACCTGGGCGCCCACTCCAAAAAAACTCGAAAAATCACGAACGTCGGAAGATTGCTCCCACACCAAATGTGCCAGCCAGTCAAGCTCTTGCTGCTCCTCCCCGGCCATTGGCAGCGCATCTACAGCACCACAGACATCGGGGCTCCGGTCTTTCCCTGACGAACAGGGGTTCGACGTTTACCGCCAGCTGCACCTCGGCGTCCCCTCCAAAAATACCCTGAAAAATCACGAACGTCGGACGATTGCTCCCACACCGAAAGTGCCAGCCAGTCAAGCTCTTGCTGCTCCTCCCCGGCCATTGGCAGCGCATCTACAGCACCACAGACATCGGGGCTCCGGGCTTTCCCTGACGAACAGGGCTTCGACGTTTACCACCAGCTGCACCTGTGGGGCCCACTCCAAAAAAACCCGAAAAATCACGAACGTCGGAAGATTGCTCCCACACAAAATGTGCCAGCCAGTCAAGCTCTTGCTGCTCCTCATCGGCCATTGGCAGCCCATCTACAGCACCACAGACATCGGGGCTCCGGGCTTTCCCTGACGAACAGGGCTTCGACGTTTACCACCAGCTGCACCTGGGCGCCCACTCCAAAAAAACCCGAAAAATCACGAACGTCGGATGATTGCTCCCACACCGAAAGTGCCAGCCAGTCAAGCTCTTGCTGCTCCTCACCGGCCATTGGCAACGCATCTACAGCACCACAGACATCGGGGCTCCGGGCTTTCCCTGACGAACAGGGCTTCGACGTTTACCACCAGCTGCACCTGGGGGGCCCACTGAAAAAAACCCGAGAAATCATGAACGTCGGACGATTGCTCCCACACCGAAAGTGCCAGCCAGTCAAGCTCTTGCTGCTCCTCACCGGCCATTGGCAGCGCATCTACAGCACCACAGACATCGGGTCTCCGGGCTTTCCCTGACGAACAGGGCTTCGACGTTTACCACCAGCTGCACCTGGGCACGCACTAAAAAAAAAACGCTCAAAATCACGAGCGTCGGACGATTACTCCCACACCGAAAGTTCCAGCCAGTCAAGCTCCTGCTGCTCCTCCCCGGCCACTGGCAGCGCATCTACAGCACCACAGACATCGGGGCTCCGGGCTTTCCCTGACGAACAGGGCTTCAACGTTTACCACCAGCTGCACCTGGGCGCCCACTGAAAAAAACCCCGAAAAATCACGAACGTCGGACGATTGCTCCCACACAAAAAGTGCCATCCAGTAAAGCTCTTGCTGCTCCTCAACGGCCATTGGCAGCGCATCTACAGCACCACAGACATCGGGTCTCCGGGCTTTCCCTGACAAACAGGGCTTCGACGTTTACCACCAACTGCACCTGGTCGCCCACTCCAAAAAAACCCGAAAAATCACGAACGTCGGAAGATTGCTCCCACACCAAATGTGTCAGCCAGTCAAGCTCTTGCTGCTCCTCCCCGGCCATTGGCAGCGCATCTACAGCACCACAGACATCGGGGCTCCGGGCTTTCCATGACGAACAGGGCTTCGACGTTTACCACCAGCTGCACCTGGGCGCCCCCTCCAAAAAAACCCTGAAAAACCACGAACGTCGGACGATTGCTCCCACACCGAAAGTGCCAGCCAGTCAAGCTCTTGCTGCTCCTCCCCGGCCATTGGCAGCGCATCTACAGCACCACAGACATCGGGGCTCCGGGCTTTCCCTGACGAACAGGGCTTCGACGTTTACCACCAGCTGCACCTGGTCGCCCACTCCAAAAAAACCCGAAAAATCACGAACGTCGGACGATTGCTCCCACACCGAAAGTGCCAGCCAGTCAAGCTCTTGCTGCTCCTCCCCGGCCATTGGCAGCGCATCTACAGCACCACAGACATCGGGGCTCCGGGCTTTCCCTGACGAACAGGGCTTCGACGTTTACCACCACCTGCACCTGGGCGCCCATTGGAAAAAAACCCAAGAAAAATCACAAACGTTGGACGATTGTTCCCACACCGAAAGTGCCAGCAACTCAAGCTCTTTCGGCTCATCACCGGCCATTGGCAGCGAATCTACAGCACCACAGACATCGGGGCTCCGGGCTTTCCCTGACGAACAGGGCTTCGACGTTTACTACCAGCTGCACCTGGGCGCCCACTGAAAAATACCCCGAAAAATCACGAACGTCGGACGATTGCACCCACACCGAAATTGCCAGCCAGTCAATCTCTTGCTGCTCCTCCCCGGCCATTGGCAGCGCATCGACAGCACCACAGACATCGGGGCTCCGGGCTTGCCCTGACGAACAGGGCTTCGATGTTTACCACCAGCTGCACCTGGGCGCCCACTCCAAAAAAACCCCGAAAAATCATGAAGGTCGGAAGATTGCTCCCACACAAAAAGTGCCAGCCAGTCAAGCTCTTGCTGCTCCTCACCGGCCATTGGCAGCGCATCTACAGCACCACAGACATCGGGGCTCCGGGCTTTCTATGACGAACAGGGCTTCGACGTTTACCATGACCTGCACCTGGGCGCCATTGGTAAAAAACCCAAGAAAAATCACGAACGTCGGACGATTGCTCCCACACAAAAAGTGCCAGCCAGTCAAGCCCTTGCTGCTCCTCAAAGGCCATTGGCAGCGCATCTACAGCACCACAGACATCGGGGCTCCGGGCTTTCCCTGACGAACAGGGCTTCGACGTTTACCACCAACTGCACCTGGGCGCCCACTCCAAAAAAACTCGAAAAATCACGAACGTCGGAAGATTGCTCCCACACCAAATGTGCCAGCCAGTCAAGCTCTTGCTGCTCCTCCCCGGCCATTGGCAGCGCATCTACAGCACCACAGACATCGGGGCTCCGGTCTTTCCCTGACGAACAGGGGTTCGACGTTTACCGCCAGCTGCACCTCGGCGTCCCCTCCAAAAATACCCTGAAAAATCACGAACGTCGGACGATTGCTCCCACACCGAAAGTGCCAGCCAGTCAAGCTCTTGCTGCTCCTCCCCGGCCATTGGCAGCGCATCTACAGCACCACAGACATCGGGGCTCCGGGCTTTCCCTGACGAACAGGGCTTCGACGTTTACCACGAGCTGCACCTGTGGGGCCCACTCCAAAAAAACCCGAAAAATCACGAACGTCGGAAGATTGCTCCCACACAAAATGTGCCAGCCAGTCAAGCTCTTGCTGCTCCTCATCGGCCATTGGCAGCCCATCTACAGCACCACAGACATCGGGGCTCCGGGCTTTCCCTGACGAACAGGGCTTCGACGTTTACCACCAGCTGCACCTGGGCGCCCACTAAAACCAAACCGAAAAATCACGAACGTCGGACGATTGCTCCCACACCGAAAGTGCCAGCCAGTCAAGCTCTTGCTGCTCCTCCCCGGCCATTGGCAGCGCATCTACAGCACCACAGACATCGGGGCTCCGGGCTTTCCCTGACGAACAGGGCTTCGACGTTTACGACCACCTGCACCTGGGCGCCCATTGGAAAAAAACCCAAGAAAAATCACGAACGTTGGACGATTGCTCCCACACCGAAAGTGCCAGCAACTCAAGCTCTTGCTGCTCCTCAGCGGCCATTGGCAGCGCATCTACAGCACCACAGACATCGGGGCTCCGGGCTTTCCCTGACGAACAGGGCTTCGACGTTTACCACCAGCTGCACCTGGGGGGCCCACTGAAAAAAACCCCGAAAAATCACGAACATCGGACGATTGCTCCCACACCGAAAATGCCAGCCAGTCAAGCTCTTGCTGCTGCTCCCCGGCCATTGGCAGCGCATCTACAGCACCACAGACATCGGGGCTCCGGGCTTTCCCTGACGAACAGGGCTTCGACGTTTACCACCCGCTACAACTGGGAGCCCACTCCAAAAAAACCCCGAAAAATCACGAACATCGGACGATTGCTCCCACACCGAAAGTGCCAGCCAGTCAAGCTCTTGCTGCTCCTCAGCGGCCATTGGCAGCGCATCTACAGCACCACAGACATCGGGGCTCCGGGCTTTCCCTGACGAACAGGGCTTCGACGTTTACCACCACCTGCACCTGGACGCCCATTGGAAAAAAAACCAAGAAAAATCACGAACGTTGGACGATTGCTCCCACACCGAAAGTGCTAGCAACTCAAGCTCTTGCTGCTCCTCACCGGCCATTGGCAGCGCATCTACAGCACCACAGACATCGGGGCTCCAGGCTTTCCCTGACAAACAGGGCTTCGACGTTTACCACCAGCTGCACCTGGGGGGCCCACTGAAAAAAACCCCGAAAAATCACGAACGTCGGACGATTGCTCCCACACCGAAAGTGCCAGCCAGTCAAGCTCTTGCTGCTCCTCCCCGGCCATTGGCAGCGCATCTACAGCACCACAGACATTGGGGCTCCGGGCTCTCCCTGACGAACAGGGCTTCGATGTTTACCACCAGCTGCACCTGGGCGCCCACTCCAACAAAACCCCGAAAAATCACGAACATCAGACGATTCCTCCCACACCGAAAGTGCCAGCCAGTCAAGCTCTTGCTGCTCCTCCCCGGCCATTGGCAGCGCATCTACAGCACCACAGACATCGGGGCTCCGGGCTTTCCCTGACGAACAGGGCTTCGACCTTTACCACCACCTGCACCTGGGCGCCCATTGGAAAAAAAACCAAGAAAAATCACGAATGTCGGACGATTGCTCCCACACCGAAAGTGCCAGCAACTCAGGCTCTTTCAGCTCATCACCGGCCATTGGCAGCGCATCGACAGCACCACAGACATCGGGGCTCCGGGCTTTCCCAGACGAACAGGGCTTCGACGTTTACCACCAGCTGCGCCTGGGAGTCCACTCCAAAAAAAGCCAAAAAATCACGAACGTTGGACGATTGCTCCCACATCGAAAGTGCCAGCCAGTCAAACTCTTGCTGCTCCTCCCCGGCCATTGGCAGCGCATCTACAGCACCACAGACATCGGGGCTCCGGGCTTTCCCTGACAAACAGGGCTTCGACGTTTACCACCAGCTGCACCTGGGGGGCCCACTGAAAAAAACCCCGAAAAATCATGAACGTCGGACGATTGCTCCCACACCGAAAGTGCCAGCCAGTCAAGCTCTTGCTGCTCCTCACCGGCCATTGGCAGCGCATCTACAGCACCACAGACATCGGGGCTCCGGGCTCTCCCTGACGAACAGGGCTTCGATGTTTACCACCAGCTGCACCTGGGCGCCCACTGAAAAATACCCCGAAAAATCACGAACGTCGGACGATTGCACCCACACCGAAATTGCCAGCCAGTCAAGCTCTTGCTGCTCCTCCCCGGCCATTGGCAGCGCATCTACAGCACCACAGACATCGGGGCTCCGGGCTTTCCCTGACGAACAGGGCTTCGACGTTTACCACCAGCTGCACCTGGGCGCCCACTCCAACAAAACCCCGAAAAATCACGAACATCAGACGATTGCTCCCACACCGAAAGTGCCAGCCAGTCAAGCTCTTGCTGCTCCTCCCCGGCCATTGGCAGCGCATCTACAGCACCACAGACATCAAGGCTCCAGGCTTTCCCTGACGAACAGGGCTTCGACCTTTACCACCACCTGCACCTGGGCGCCCATTGGAAAAAAAACCAAGAAAAATCACGATTGTTGGACGATTGCTCCCACACCGAAAGTGCCAGCAACTCAGGCTCTTGCTGCTCCTCCCCGGCCATTGGCAGCGCATCGACAGCACCACAGACATCGGGGCTCCGGGCTTTCCCTGACGAACAGGGCTTCGACGTTTACCACCAGCTGCGCCTGGGAGTCCACTCCAAAAAAAGCCAAAAAATCACGAACATTGGACGATTGCTCCCACATCGAAAGTGCCAGCCAGTCAAGCTCTTGCTGCTCCTCACCGGCCATTGGCAACGCATCTACAGCACCACAGACACTGGGACTCCGGGCTTTCCCTGACGAACAGGACTTCGACGTTTACCACCAGCTGCACCTGGGCGCCCACTAAAAAACAAACCGAAAAATCACGAACGTCGGACGATTGCTCCCACACCGAAAGTGCCAGCCAGTCAAGCTCTTGCTGCTCCTCCCCGGCCATTGGCAGCGCATCTACAGCACCACAGACATCGGGGCTCCGGGCTTTCCCTGACGAACAGGGCTTCGACGTTTACGACCACCTGCACCTGGGCGCCCATTGGAAAAAAACCCAAGAAAAATCACGAACGTTGGACGATTGCTCCCACACCGAAAGTGCCAGCAACTCAAGCTCTTGCTGCTCCTCAGCGGCCATTGGCAGCGCATCTACAGCACCACAGACATCGGGGCTCCGGGCTTTCCCTGACGAACAGGGCTTCGACGTTTACCACCAGCTGCACCTGGGGGGCCCACTGAAAAAAACCCCGAAAAATCACGAACATCGGACGATTGCTCCCACACCGAAAGTGCCAGCCAGTCAAGCTCTTGCTGCTCCTCCCCGGCCATTGGCAGCGCATCTACAGCACCACAGACATCGGGGCTCCGGGCTTTCCCTGACGAACAGGGCTTCGACGTTTACCACCAGCTGCACCTGGTCGCCCACTCCAAAAAAAGCCAAAAAATCACGAACGTCGGACGATTGCTCCCACACCGAAAGTGCCAGCAACTCAAGCTCTTGCTGCACCTCACCGGCCATTGGCAGCGCATCTACAGCACCACAGACATCGGGGCTCCGGGCTTTCCCTGACGAACAGGGCTTCGATGTTTACCACCAGCTGCACCTGGGCGCCCACTGAAAAATACCCCGAAAAATCACGAACGTCGGACGATTGCACCCACACCGAAATTGCCAGCCAGTCAAGCTCTTGCTGCTCCTCCCCGGCCATTGGCAGCGCATCTACAGCACCACAGACATCGGGGCTCCGGGCTTTCCCTGACGAACAGGGCTTCGACGTTTACCACCAGCTGCACCTGGTCGCCCACTCCAAAAAAAGCCAAAAAATCACGAACGTCGGACGATTGCTCCCACACCGAAAGTGCCAGCAACTCAAGCTCTTGCTGCACCTCACCGGCCATTGGCAGCGCATCTACAGCACCACAGACATCGGGGCTCCGGGCTTTCCCTGACGAACAGGGCTTCGACGTTTACCACCAGCTGCACCTGGGCGCCCACTCCAACAAAACCCCGAAAAATCACGAACATCAGACGATTGCTCCCACACCGAAAGTGCCAGCCAGTCAAGCTCTTGCTGCTCCTCCCCGGCCATTGGCAGCGCATCTACAGCACCACAGACATCAAGGCTCCAGGCTTTCCCTGACGAATAGGGCTTCGACCTTTACCACCACCTGCACCTGGGCGCCCTTTGGAAAAAAAACCAAGAAAAATCACGATTGTTGGACGATTGCTCCCACACCGAAAGTGCCAGCAACTCAGGCTCTTTCAGCTCATCACCGGCCATTGGCCGCGCATCGACAGCACCACAGACATCGGGGCTCCGGGCTTTCCCTGACGAACAGGGCTTCGACGTTTACCACCAGCTGCGCCTGGGAGTCCACTCCAAAAAAAGCCAAAAAATCACGAACATTGGACGATTGCTCCCACATCGAAAGTGCCAGCCAGTCAAACTCTTGCTGCTCCTCCCCGGCCATTGGCAGCGCATCTACAGCACCACAGACATCGGGGCTCCGGGCTTTCCCTGACGAACAGGGCTTCGACCTTTACCACCAGCTTCACCTGGTCGCCCACTCCAAAAAGACCCCGAAAAATCACGAACGTCGGACGATTGCTCCCACACAAAAAGTGCCAGCCAGTCAAGCTCTTGCTGCTCCTCACCGGCCATTGGCAACGCATCTACAGCACCACAGACACTGGGACTCCGGGCTTTCCCTGACGAACAGGACTTCGACGTTTACCACCAGCTGCACCTGGGCGCCCACTCCAAAAAAACCCGAAAAATCACGAACGTCGGATGATTGCTCCCACACCGAAAGTGCCAGCAACTCAAGCTCTTGCTGCTCCTCAGCGGCCATTGGCAGCGCATCTACAGCACCACAGACATCGGGGCTCCGGGCTTTCCCTGACGAACAGGGCTTCGACGTTTACCACCAGCTGCACCTGGGGGGCCCACTGAAAAAAACCCCGAAAAATCACGAACATCGGACGATTGCTCCCACACCGAAAATGCCAGCCAGTCAAGCTCTTGCTGCTGCTCCCCGGCCATTGGCAGCGCATCTACAGCACCACAGACATCGGGGCTCCGGGCTTTCCCTGACGAACAGGGCTTCGACGTTTACCACCCGCTACAACTGGGAGCCCACTCCAAAAAAACCCTGAAAAATCACGAACATCGGACGATTGCTCCCACACCGAAAGTGCCAGCCAGTCAAGCTCTTGCTGCTCCTCAGTGGCCATTGGCAGCGCATCTACAGCACCACAGACATCGGGGCTCCGGGCTTTCCCTGACGAACAGGGCTTCGACGTTTACCACCACCTGCACCTGGACGCCCATTGGAAAAAAAACCAAGAAAAATCACGAACGTTGGACGGTTGCTCCCACACCGAAAGTGCTAGCAACTCAAGCTCTTGCTGCTCCTCACCGGCCATTGGCAGCGCATCTACAGCACCACAGACATCGGGGCTCCGGGCTTTCCCTGACAAACAGGGCTTCGACGTTTACCACCAGCTGCACCTGGGGGGCCCACTGAAAAAATCCCCGAAAAATCATGAACGTCGGACGATTGCTCCCACACCGAAAGTGCCAGCCAGTCAAGCTCTTGCTGCTCCTCCCCGGCCATTGGCAGCGCATCTACAGCACCACAGACATTGGGGCTCCGGGCTCTCCCTGACGAACAGGGCTTCGATGTTTACCACCAGCTGCACCTGGTCGCCCACTCCAAAAAACCCCGAAAAATCACGAACGTTGGACGATTGCTCCCACACAAAATGTGCCAGCCAGTCAAGCTCCTGCTGCTCCTCAGCGGCCATTGGCAGCGCATCTACAGCACCACAGACATCGGGGCTCTGGGCTTTCCCTGACGAACAGGGCTTTGACGTTTACCACCAGCTGCACCTGGGCGCCCACTGAAAAATACCCCGAAAAATCACGAACGTCGGACGATTGCACCCACACCGAAATTGCCAGCCAGTCAAGCTCTTGCTGCTCCTCCCCGGCCATTGGCAGCGCATCTACAGCACCACAGACATCGGGGCTCCGGGCTTTCCCTGACGAACAGGGCTTCGACGTTTACCACCAGCTGCACCTGGTCGCCCACTCCAAAAAAAGCCAAAAAATCACGAACGTCGGACGATTGCTCCCACTCCGAAAGTGCCAGCAACTCAAGCTCTTGCTGCACCTCACCGGCCATTGGCAGCGCATCTACAGCACCACAGACATCGGGGCTCCGGGCTTTCCCTGACGAACAGGGCTTCGACGTTTACCACCAGCTGCACCTGGGCGCCCACTCCAACAAAACCCCGAAAAATCACGAACATCAGACGATTGCTCCCACACCGAAAGTGCCAGCCAGTCAAGCTCTTGCTGCTCCTCCCCGGCCATTGGCAGCGCATCTACAGCACCACAGACATCGGGGCTCCGGGCTTTCCCTGACGAACAGGGCTTCGACCTTTACCACCACCTGCACCTGGGCGCCCATTGGAAAAAAAACCAAGAAAAATCACGATTGTTGGACGATTGCTCCCACACCGAAAGTGCCAGCAACTCAGGCTCTTTCAGCTCATCACCGGCCATTGGCAGCGCATCGACAGCACCACAGACATCGGGGCTCCGGGCTTTCCCAGACGAACAGGGCTTCGACGTTTACCACCAGCTGCGCCTGGGAGTCCACTCCAAAAAAAGCCAAAAAATCACGAACGTTGGACGATTGCTCCCACATCGAAAGTGCCAGCCAGTCAAACTCTTGCTGCTCCTCCCCGGCCATTGGAAGCGCATCTACAGCACCACAGACATCGGGGCTCCGGGCTTTCCCTGACAAACAGGGCTTCGACGTTTACCACCAGCTGCACCTGGGGGGCCCACTGAAAAAAACCCCAAAAAATCATGAACGTCGGACGATTGCTCCCACACCGAAAGTGCCAGCCAGTCAAGCTCTTGCTGCTCCTCACCGGCCATTGGCAGCGCATCTACAGCACCACAGACATCGGGGCTCCGGGCTTTCCCTGACGAACAGGGCTTCGACGTTTACCACCAACTGCACCTGGGCGCCCACTCCAACAAAACCCCGAAAAATCACGAACATCAGACGATTGCTCCCACATCGAAAGTGCCAGCCAGTCAAGCTCTTGCTGCTGCTCCCCGGCCATTGGCAGCGCATCTACAGCACCACAGACATCGGGGCTCCGGGCTTTCCCTGACAAACAGGGCTTCGACGTTTACCACCAGCTGCACCTGGGGGGCCCACTGAAAAAAACCCCGAAAAATCATGAACGTCGGACGATTGCTCCCACACCGAAAGTGCCAGCCAGTCAAGCTCTTGCTGCTCCTCCCCGGCCATTGGCAGCGCATCTACAGCACCACAGACATCGGGGCTCCGGGCTTTCCCTGACGAACAGGGCTTCGACGTTTACCACCAACTGCACCTGGGCGCCCACTCCAACAAAACCCCGAAAAATCACGAACATCAGACGATTGCTCCCACATCGAAAGTGCCAGCCAGTCAAGCTCTTGCTGCTGCTCCCCGGCCATTGGCAGTGCATCTACAGCACCACAGACATCCGGGCTCCGGGCTTTCCCTGACGATCAGGGCTTCGACGTTTAGCACCAGCTGCACCTGGGCGCCCACTCCAAAAAAACCCCGAAAAATCACGAACGTCGGACGATTGCTCCCACACAAAAAGTGCCAGCCAGTCAAGCTCTTGCTGCTCCTCACCGGCCATTGGCAGCGCATCTACAGCACCACAGACATCGGGGCTCCGGGCTTTCCCTGACGAACAGGGCTTCGACCTTTACCACAACCTGCACCTGGGCGCCCACTGAAAAATACCCCGAAAAATCACAAACGTCGGACGATTGCACCCACACCGAAATTGCCAGCAACTCAAGCTCTTGCTGCTCATCACCTGCCATTGGCAGCGCATCGACAGCACCACAGACATCGGGGCTCCGGTCTTTCCCTGACGAACAGGGATTCGACGTTTACCACCAGCTGCGCCTGGGAGTCCACTCCAAAAAAACCCAAAAAATCATGAACGTCGGACGATTGCTCCCACACCGGAAGTGCCAGCAACTCAAGCTCTTGCTGCTCCTCACCGGCCATTGGCAGCGCATCTACAGCACCACAGACATCGGGGCTCCGGGCTTTCCCTGACGAACAGGGCTTCGACGTTTACCACGACCTGCACCTGGGCGCCATTGGTAAAAAACCCAAGAAAAATCACGAACGTTGGACGATTGCTCCCACACCGAAAGTGCCAGCAAACCAAGCTCTTGCTGCTCCTCACCGGCCATTGGCAGTGCATCTACAGCACCACAGACATCGGGGCTCCGGGCTTTCCCTGACGAACAGGGCTTCGACGTTTACCACGACCTGCACCTGGGCGCCATTGGTAAAAAACCCAAGAAAAATCACGAACGTTGGACGATTGCTCCCACACCGAAAGTGCCAGCAAACCAAGCTCTTGCTGCTCCTCACCGGCCATTGGCAGTGCATCTACAGCACCACAGACATCGGGGCTCCGGGCTTTCCCTGACGAACAGGGCTTCGACCTTTACCACCACCTGCACCTGGGCACCCATTGGAAATAAAACCAAGAAAAATCACAAACGTCGGACGATTGCACCCACACCGAAATTGCCAGCAACTCAAGCTCTTGCTGCTCATCACCGGCAATTGGCAGCGCATCGACAGCAACACAGACATCGGGGCTCCGGGCTTTCCCTGACGAACAGGGCTTCGACGTTTACCACCAGCTGCGCCTGGGAGTCCACTCCAAAAAAACCCAAAAAATCACGAGCGTCGGACGATTGCTCCCACATAAAAAGTACCAGCAACTCAAGCTCTTGCTGCTCCTCACCGGCCATTGGCAGCGCATCTACAGCACCACAGACATCGGGGCTCCGGGCTTTCCCAGACGAACAGGGCTTCGACGTTTACCACCACCTGCACCTGGGTGCCCACTCCAAAAAAACCCCGAAAAATCACGAACGTCGGACGATTGCTCCCACACAAAAAGTGCCAGCCAGTCAAGCTCTTGCTGCTCCTCACCGGCCATTGGCAGCGCATCTACAGCACCACAGACATCGGGCTTAGGGGTTTCCCAGACGAAGAGGGCTTCGACGTTTACCACCAGCTGCACCTCGACATCCCCTCCAAAAATACCCTGAAAAATCACCAACGTCGGACGATTGCTCCCACACCGAATGTGCCAGCCAGTCAAGCTCTTGCTGCTCCTCCCCGGCCATTGGCAGTGCATCTACAGCACCACAGACATCGGGGCTCCGGGCTTTCCCTGACGAACAGGGCTTCGACGTTTACCACCAACTGCACCTGGGCGCCCACTGAAAAATACCCCGAAAAATCACGAACGTTGGACGATTGCACCCACACCGAAAGTGCCAGCCAGTCAAGCTCTTGCTGCTCCTCACCGGCCATTGGCAGCGCATCTACAGCACGACAGACATCGGGGCTCCGGGCTTTCCCTGACGAACAGGGCTTCGACGTTTACCACCAGCTGCATCTGGGCGCCCACTCCAAAAAAACCCGAAATATCACGAACGTCGGAAGATTGCTCCCACACAAAATGTGCCAGCCAGTCAAGCTCTTGCTGCGCCTCCCCGGCCATTGGCAGCGCATCTACAGCACCACAGACATCGGGGCTCTGGGCTTTCCCTGACGAACAGGGCTTCGACGTTTACCACCAGCTGCACCTGGGCGCCCACTGAAAAGTACCCTGAAAAATCACGAACGTCGGACGATTGCACCCACACCGAAATTGCCAGCCAGTCAAGCTCTTGCTGCTCCTCCCCGGCCTTTGGCAGCGCATCTACAGCACCACAGACATCGGGGCTCCGGGCTTTCCCTGACGAACAGGGCTTCGACGTTTACCACCACCTGCACCTGGGCGCCCATTGGAAAAAAACCCAAGAAAAATCATGAACATTGGACGATTGCTCCCACACAAAATGTGCCAGCCAGTCAAGCTCTTGCTGCTCCTCCCCGGCCATTGGCAGCGCATCTACAGCACCACAGACATCGGGGCTCCGGGCTTTCCCTGACGAACAGGGCTTCGACGTTTACCACCAGCTGCACCTGGTCGCCCACTCCAAAAAAAACCCGAAAAATCACGAACGTCGGACGATTGCTCCCACACCGAAAGTGCCAGCCAGTCAAGCTCTTGCTGCTCCTCCCCGGCCATTGGCAGCGCATCTACAGCACCACAGACATCGGGGCTCCGGGCTTTCCCTGACGAACAGGGCTTCGACGTTTACCACCACCTGCACCTGGGCGCCCATTGGAAAAAACCCCAAGAAAAATCACAAACGTTGGACGATTGTTCCCACACCGAAAGTGCCAGCAACTCAAGCTCTTTCGGCTCATCACCGGCCATTGGCAGCGAATCTACAGCACCACAGACATCGGAGCTCCGGGCTTTCCCTGACGAACAGGGCTTCGACGTTTACTACCAGCTGCACCTGGGCGCCCACTGAAAAATACCCCGAAAAATCACGAACGTCGGACGATTGCACCCACACCGAAATTGCCAGCCAGTCAATCTCTTGCTGCTCCTCCCCGGCCATTGGCAGCGCATCGACAGCACCACAGACATCGGGGCTCCGGGCTTTCTATGACGAACAGGGCTTCGACGTTTACCACGACCTGCACCTGGGCGCCATTGGTAAAAAAACCCAAGAAAAATCACGAACGTTGGACGATTGCTCCCACACCGAAAGTGCCAGCAAACCAAGCTCTTGCTGCTCATCACCGGCCATTGGCAGCGCATCTACAGCACCACAGACATTGGGGCTCCGGGCTTTCCCAGACGAACAGGGCTTCGACGTTTACCACCAGCTGCATCTGGGCGCCCACTCCAAAAAAACCCGAAAAATCACGAACGTCGGAAGATTGCTCCCACACCAAATGTGCCAGCCAGTCAAGCTCTTGCTGCTCCTCCCCGGCCATTGGCAGCGCATCTACAGCACCACAGACATCGGGGCTCCGGTCTTTCCCTGACGAACAGGGGTTAGACGTTTACCGCCAGCTGCACCTCGGCGTCCCCTCCAAAAATACCCTGAAAAATCACGAACGTCGGACGATTGCTCCCACACCGAAAGTGCCAGCCAGTCAAGCTCTTGCTGCTCCTCCCCGGCCATTGGCAGCGCATCTACAGCACCACAGACATCGGGGCTCCGGGCTTTCCCTGACGAACAGGGCTTCGACGTTTACCACCAGCTGCACCTGGTCGCCCACTCCAAAAAAACCCGAAAAATCACGAACGTCGGAAGATTGCTCCCACACAAAATGTGCCAGCCAGTCAAGCTCTTGCTGCTCCTCATCGGCCATTGGCAGCGCATCTACAGCACCACAGACATCGGGGCTCCGGGCTTTCCCTGACGAACAGGGCTTCGACGTTTACCACCAGCTGCACCTGGGCGCCCACTGAAAAATACCCTGAAAAACCACGAACGTCGGACGATTGCACCCACACCGAAAGTGCCAGCCAGTCAAGCTCTTGCTGCTCCTCACCGGCCATTGGCAACGCATCTACAGCACCAGAGACATCGGGGCTCCGGGCTTTCCCTGACGAACAGGGCTTCGACGTTTACCACCACCTGCACCTGGGCGCCCACTCCAAAAAAACCCCGAAAAATCACGAACATCGGACGATTGCTCCCACACAAAAAGTGCCAGCCAGTCAAGCTTTTGCTGCTCCTCACCGGCCATTGGCAGCGCATCTACAGCACCACAGACATCGGGGCTCCGGGCTTTCCCTGACGAACAGGGCTTCGACGTTTATTACCAGCTGCGCCTTGGCGCCCACTAAAAAAAAACCCAAAAAATCACGAACGTTGGACGATTGCTCCCACACAAAATGTGCCAGCCAGTCAAGCTCCTGCTGCTCCTCAGCGGCCATTGGCAGCGCATCTACAGCACCACAGACATCGGGGCTCCGGGCTTTCCCTGACGAACAGGGCTTCGACGTTTACCACCACCTGCACCTGGGCGCCCACTGAAAAATACCCCGAAAAATCACAAACGTCGGACGATTGCACCCACACCGAAATTGCCAGCAACTCAAGCTCTTTCGACTCATCACCTGCCATTGGCAGCGCATCGACAGCACCACAGACATCGGGGCTCCGGTCTTTCCCTGACGAACAGGGCTTCGACGTTTACCACCAGCTGCGCCTGGGAGTCCACTCCAAAAAAACCCAAAAAATCATGAACGTCGGACGATTGCTCCCACACCGAAAGTGCCAGCCAGTCAAGCTCTTGCTGCTCCTCACCGGCCATTGGCAGCGCATCTACAGCCCACAAACATCGGGGCTCCGGGCTTGCCCTGACGAACAGGGCTTCGATGTTTACCACCAGCTGCACCTGGGCGCCCACTCCAAAAAAACCCCGAAAAATCATGAAGGTCGGAAGATTGCTCCCACACCGAAAGCGCCAGCCAGTCAAGCTCTTGCTGCTCCTCACCGGCCATTGGCAGCGCATCTACAGCACCACAGACATCGGGGCTCCGGGCTTTCCCTGACGAACAGGGTTTCGACGTTTACCACCAGCTGCATCTGGGCGCCCACTCCAAAAAAACCCGAAAAATCACGAACGTCGGACGATTGCTCCCACACAAAAAGTGCCAGCCAGTCAAGCTCTTGCTGCTCCTCCCCGGCCATTGGCAGCGCATCTACAGCACCAAAGACATCGGGGCTCCGGTCTTTCCCTGACGAACAGGGCTTCGACGTTTACCGCCAGCTGCACCTCGGCGTCCCCTCCAAAAATACCCTGAAAAATCACGAACGTCGGACGATTGCTCCCACACGAAAAGTGCCAGCCAGTCAAGCTCTTGCTGCTCCTCACCGGCCATTGGCAGCGCATCTACAGCACCACAGACATCGGGGCTCCGGGCTTGCCCTGACGAACAGGGCTTCGACGTTTACCACCAGCTTCACCTGGGCGCCCACTCCAAAAAAACCCCGAAAAATCATGAAGGTCGGAAGATTGCTCCCACACCGAAAGTGCCAGCCAGTCAAGCCCTTTCTGCTCCTCACCGGCCATTGGCAGCGCATCTACAGCACCACAGACATCGGGGCTCCGGGCTTTCCCTGACGAACAGGGCTTCGACGTTTACCACGACCTGCACCTGGGCGCCATTGGTAAAAAACCCAAGAAAAATCACGAACGTTGGACGATTGCTCCCACACCGAAAGTGCCAGCAAACCAAGCTCTTGCTGCTCCTCACCGGCCATTGGCAGTGCATCTACAGCACCACAGACATCGGGGCTCCGGGCTTTCCCAGACGAACAGGGCTTCGACGTTTACCACCAGCTGCATCTGGGCGCCCACTCCAAAAAAACCCGAAAAATCACGAACGTCGGACGATTGCTCCCACACAAAAAGTGCCAGCCAGTCAAGCTCTTGCTGCTCCTCACCGGCCATTGGCAGCGCATCTACAGCACCACAGACATCGGGGCTCCGGGCTTTCCCTGACGAACAGGGCTTCGACGTTTATTACCAGCTGCGCCTTGGCGCCCACTAAAAAAAAACCCAAAAAATCACGAACGTTGGACGATTGCTCCCACACAAAATGTGCCAGCCAGTCAAGCTCCTGCTGCTCCTCAGCGGCCATTGGCAGCGCATCTACAGCACCACAGACATCAGGGCTCCGGGCTTTCCCTGACGAACAGGGCTTCGACGTTTACCACCACCTGCACCTGGGCGCCCACTGAAAAATACCCCGAAAAATCACAAACGTCGGACGATTGCTCCCACACCGAAAGTGCCAGCCAGTCAAGCTCTTGCTGCTCCTCACCGGCCATTGGCAGCGCATCTACAGCACCACAGACATCGGGGCTCCGGGCTTTCCCTGACGAACAGGGCTTCGACGTTTACCACCCGCTACAACTGGGAGCCCACTCCAAAAAAACCCTGAAAAATCACGAACGTCGGACGATTGCTCCCACACCGAAAGTGCCAGCCAGTCAAGCTCTTGCTGCTCCTCCCCGGCCATTGGCAGCGCATCTACAGCACCACAGACATCGGGGCTCCGGGCTTTCCCTGACGAACAGGGCTTCGACGTTTACCACCAGCTGCACCTGGTCGCCCACTCCAAAAAAACCCGAAAAATCACGAACGTCGGAAGATTGCTCCCACACAAAATGTGCCAGCCAGTCAAGCTCTTGCTGCTCCTCATCGGCCATTGGCAGCGCATCTACAGCACCACAGACATCGGGGCTCCGGGCTTTCCCTGACGAACAGGGCTTCGACGTTTACCACCAGCTGCACCTGGGCGCCCACTGAAAAATACCCTGAAAAACCACGAACGTCGGACGATTGCACCCACACCGAAAGTGCCAGCCAGTCAAGCTCTTGCTGCTCCTCACCGGCCATTGGCAACGCATCTACAGCACCAGAGACATCGGGGCTCCGGGCTTTCCCTGACGAACAGGGCTTCGACGTTTACCACCAGCTGCACCTGGGCGCCCACTCCAAAAAAACCCCGAAAAATCACGAACATCGGACGATTGCTCCCACACAAAAAGTGCCAGCCAGTCAAGCTTTTGCTGCTCCTCACCGGCCATTGGCAGCGCATCTACAGCACCACAGACATCGGGGCTCCGGGCTTTCCCTGACGAACAGGGCTTCGACGTTTATTACCAGCTGCGCCTTGGCGCCCACTAAAAAAAAACCCAAAAAATCACGAACGTTGGACGATTGCTCCCACACAAAATGTGCCAGCCAGTCAAGCTCCTGCTGCTCCTCAGCGGCCATTGGCAGCGCATCTACAGCACCACAGACATCGGGGCTCCGGGCTTTCCCTGACGAACAGGGCTTCGACGTTTACCACCACCTGCACCTGGGCGCCCACTGAAAAATACCCCGAAAAATCACAAACGTCGGACGATTGCACCCACACCGAAATTGCCAGCAACTCAAGCTCTTTCGACTCATCACCTGCCATTGGCAGCGCATCGACAGCACCACAGACATCGGGGCTCCGGTCTTTCCCTGACGAACAGGGCTTCGACGTTTACCACCAGCTGCGCCTGGGAGTCCACTCCAAAAAAACCCAAAAAATCATGAACGTCGGACGATTGCTCCCACACCGAAAGTGCCAGCCAGTCAAGCTCTTGCTGCTCCTCACCGGCCATTGGCAGCGCATCTACAGCCCACAAACATCGGGGCTCCGGGCTTGCCCTGACGAACAGGGCTTCGATGTTTACCACCAGCTGCACCTGGGCGCCCACTCCAAAAAAACCCCGAAAAATCATGAAGGTCGGAAGATTGCTCCCACACCGAAAGCGCCAGCCAGTCAAGCTCTTGCTGCTCCTCACCGGCCATTGGCAGCGCATCTACAGCACCACAGACATCGGGGCTCCGGGCTTTCCCTGACGAACAGGGTTTCGACGTTTACCACCAGCTGCATCTGGGCGCCCACTCCAAAAAAACCCGAAAAATCACGAACGTCGGACGATTGCTCCCACACAAAAAGTGCCAGCCAGTCAAGCTCTTGCTGCTCCTCCCCGGCCATTGGCAGCGCATCTACAGCACCAAAGACATCGGGGCTCCGGTCTTTCCCTGACGAACAGGGCTTCGACGTTTACCGCCAGCTGCACCTCGGCGTCCCCTCCAAAAATACCCTGAAAAATCACGAACGTCGGACGATTGCTCCCACACGAAAAGTGCCAGCCAGTCAAGCTCTTGCTGCTCCTCACCGGCCATTGGCAGCGCATCTACAGCACCACAGACATCGGGGCTCCGGGCTTGCCCTGACGAACAGGGCTTCGACGTTTACCACCAGCTTCACCTGGGCGCCCACTCCAAAAAAACCCCGAAAAATCATGAAGGTCGGAAGATTGCTCCCACACCGAAAGTGCCAGCCAGTCAAGCCCTTTCTGCTCCTCACCGGCCATTGGCAGCGCATCTACAGCACCACAGACATCGGGGCTCCGGGCTTTCCCTGACGAACAGGGCTTCGACGTTTACCACGACCTGCACCTGGGCGCCATTGGTAAAAAACCCAAGAAAAATCACGAACGTTGGACGATTGCTCCCACACCGAAAGTGCCAGCAAACCAAGCTCTTGCTGCTCCTCACCGGCCATTGGCAGTGCATCTACAGCACCACAGACATCGGGGCTCCGGGCTTTCCCAGACGAACAGGGCTTCGACGTTTACCACCAGCTGCATCTGGGCGCCCACTCCAAAAAAACCCGAAAAATCACGAACGTCGGACGATTGCTCCCACACAAAAAGTGCCAGCCAGTCAAGCTGTTGCTGCTCCTCACCGGCCATTGGCAGCGCATCTACAGCACCACAGACATCGGGGCTCCGGGCTTTCCCTGACGAACAGGGCTTCGACGTTTATTACCAGCTGCGCCTTGGCGCCCACTAAAAAAAAACCCAAAAAATCACGAACGTTGGACGATTGCTCCCACACAAAATGTGCCAGCCAGTCAAGCTCCTGCTGCTCCTCAGCGGCCATTGGCAGCGCATCTACAGCACCACAGACATCGGGGCTCCGGGCTTTCCCTGACGAACAGGGCTTCGACGTTTACCACCACCTGCACCTGGGCGCCCACTGAAAAATACCCCGAAAAATCACAAACGTCGGACGATTGCACCCACACCGAAATTGCCAGCAACTCAAGCTCTTCCTGCTCATCACCGGCCATTGGCAGCGCATCTACAGCACCACAGACACTGGGGCTCCGGTCTTTCCCTGACGAACAGGGCTTCGACGTTTACCACCAGCTGCGCCTCGGAGTCCACTCCAAAAAAACCCAAAAAATCATGAACGTCGGACGATTGCTCCCACACCGAAAGTGCCAGCAACTCAAGCTCTTGCTGCTCCTCACCGGCCATTGGCAGCGCATCTACAGCACCACAAACATCGGGGCTCCGGGCTTGCCCTGACGAATAGGGCTTCGATGTTTACCACCAGCTGCACCTGGGCGCCCACTCCAAAAAAACCCCGAAAAATCATGAAGGTCGGAAGATTGCTCCCACACCGAAAGCGCCAGCCAGTCAAGCTCTTGCTGCTCCTCACCGGCCATTGGCAGCGCATCTACAGCACCACAGACATCGGGGCTCCGGGCTTTCCCTGACGAACAGGGTTTCGACGTTTACCACCAGCTGCACCTCGGCGTCCCCTCCAAAAATACCCTGAAAAATCACGAACGTCGGACGATTGCTCCCACACAAAAAGTGCCAGCCAGTCAAGCTCTTGCTGCTCCTCACCGGCCATTGGCAGCGCATCTACAGCACCACAGACATCGGGGCTCCGGGCTTTCCCTGACGAACAGGGCTTCGACGTTTACCACCAGCTTCACCTGGGCGCCCACTCCAAAAAAACCCTGAAAAATCATGAAGGTCGGAAGATTGCTCCCACACCGAAAGTGCCAGCCAGTCAAGCCCTTGCTGCTCCTCACCGGCCATTGGCAGCGCATCTACAGCACCACAGACATCGGGGCTCCGGGCTTTCTATGACGAACAGGGCTTCGACGTTTACCACGACCTGCACCTGGGCGCCATTGGTAAAAAACCCAAGAAAAATCACGAACGTTGGACGATTGCTCCCACACCGAAAGTGCCAGCAAACCAAGCTCTTGCTGCTCCTCACCGGCCATTGGCAGCGCATCTACAGCACCACAGACATCGGGGCTCCGGGCTTTCCCAGACGAACAGGGCTTCGACGTTTACCACCAGCTGCACCTGGTCGCCCACTGAAAAATACCCCGAAAAATCACGAACGTCGGACGATTGCACCCACACCGAAATTGCCAGCCAGTCAAGCTCTTGCTGCTCCTCCCCGGCCATTGGCAGCGCATCTACAGCACCACAGACATTGGGGCTCCGGGCTTTCCCTGACGAACAGGGCTTCGACGTTTACCACCACCTGCACCTGGGCGCCCATTGGAAAAAAACCCAAGAAAAATCACAAACGTTGGACGATTGTTCACACACCGAAAGTGCCAGCAACTCAAGCTCTTTCGGCTCATCACCGGCCATTGGCAGCGCATCTACAGCACCACAGACATCGGGGCTCCGGGCTTTCCCTGACGAACAGGGCTTCGACGTTTACCACCTGCTGCACCTGGGCACCCACTCCAAAAAAACCCGAAAAATCATGAACGTCGGACAATTGCTCCCACACCAAAAGTGCCAGCCAGTCAAGCTCTTGCTGCTCATCACCGGCCATTGGCAGCGCATCTACAGCACCACAGACATCGAGGCTCCGGGCTTTCCCTGATGAACAGGGCTTCGACGTTTACCACCAGCTGCACCTGGGCGCCCACTTCAAAAAAACCCCGAAAAATCACGAACATCGGACGATTGCTCCCACACCAAAAGTGCCAGCCAGTCAATCTCTTGCTGCTGCTCCCCGGCCATTGGCAGCGCATCTACAGCAGCACAGACATCGGGGCTCCGGGCTTTCCCTGATGAACAGGGCTTCGACGTTTACCACCACCTGCACCTGGGCACCCATTGGAAAAAAACCCAAGAAAAATCACGAACGTTGGACGATTGCTCCTACACCGAAAGTGCCAGCAACTCAAGCTCTTGCTGCTCACCACCGGCCATTGGCAGCCCATCTACAGCACCACAGACATCGGGGCTCCGGGCTTTCCCTGACGAACAGGGCTTCGACGTTTACCACCCGCTACAACTGGGAGCCCACTCCAAAAAAACCCCGAAAAATCACGAACATCGGACGATTGCTCCCACACCGAAAGTGCCAGCCAGTCAAGCTCTTGCTGCTCCTCACCGGCCATTGGCAGCGCATCTACAGCACCACAGACATCGGGGCTCCGGGCTTTCCCTGACGAACAGGGCTTCGACGTATACCACCAGCTGCACCTGGTCGTCCACTCCAAAAAAACCCGAAAAATCACGAACGTCGGAAGATTGCTCCCACACAAAATGTGCCAGCCAGTCAAGCTCTTGCTGCTCCTCACCGGCCATTGGCAGCGCATCTACAGCACCACAGACATCGGGGCTCCGGGCTTTCCCTGACGAACAGGGCTTCGACGTTTACCACCACCTGCACCTGGACGCCCATTGGAAAAAAAACCAAGAAAAATCACGAACGTTGGACGATTGCTCCCACACCGAAAGTGCTAGCAACTCAAGCTCTTGCTGCTCCTCACCGGCCATTGGCAGCGCATCTACAGCACCACAGACATCGGGGCTCCGGGCTTTCCCTGACAAACAGGGCTTCGAGGTTTACCACCAGCTGCAACTGGGGGGCCCACTGAAAAAAACCCCGAAAAATCATGAACGTCGGACGATTGCTCCCACACCGAAAGTGCCAGCCAGTCAAGCTCTTGCTGCTCCTCCCCGGCCATTGGCAGCGCATCTACAGAACCACAGACATTGGGGCTCCGGGCTCTCCCTGACGAACAGGGCTTCGATGTTTACCACCAGCTGCACCTGGTCGCCCACTCCAAAAAACCCCGAAAAATCACGAACGTTGGACGATTGATCCCACACAAAATGTGCCAGCCAGTCAAGCTCCTGCTGCTCCTCAGCGGCCATTGGCAGCGCATCTACAGCACCACAGACATCGGGGCTCCGGGCTTTCCCTGACGAACAGGGCTTTGACGTTTACCACCAGCTGCACCTGGGCGCCCATTGAAAAATACCCCGAAAAATCACAAACGTCGGACGATTGCACCCACACCGAAATTGCCAGCCAGTCAAGCTCTTGCTGCTCCTCCCCGGCCATTGGCAGCGCATCTACAGCACCACAGACATCGGGGCTCCGGGCTTTCCCTGACGAACAGGGCTTCGACGTTTACCACCACCTGCACCTGGGCGCCCATTGGAAAAAAACCCAAGAAAAATCACAAACGTTGGACGATTGTTCACACACCGAAAGTGCCAGCAACTCAAGCTCTTTCGGCTCATCACCGGCCATTGGCAGCGCATCTACAGCACCACAGACATCGGGGCTCCGGGCTTTCCCTGACGAACAGGGCTTCGACGTTTACCACCTGCTGCACCTGGGCACCCACTCCAAAAAAACCCGAAAAATCATGAACGTCGGACAATTGCTCCCACACCAAAAGTGCCAGCCAGTCAAGCTCTTGCTGCTCATCACCGGCCATTGGCAGCGCATCTACAGCACCACAGACATCGGGGCTCCGGGTTTTCCCTGATGAACAGGGCTTCGACGTTTACCACCAGCTGCACCTGGGCGCCCACTTCAAAAAAACCCCGAAAAATCACGAACGTCGGACGATTACTCCCACACAAAAAGTGCCAGCCAGTCAATCTCTTGCTGCTGCTCCCCGGCCATTGGCAGCGCATCTAGAGCAGCACAGACATCGGGGCTCCGGGCTTTCCCTGACGGACAGGGCTTCGACGTTTACCACCACCTGCACCTGGGCACCCATTGGAAAAAAACCCAAGAAAAATCACGAACGTTGGACGATTGCTCCTACACCGAAAGTGCCAGCAACTCAAGCTCTTGCTGCTCACCACCGGCCATTGGCAGCCCATCTACAGCACCACAGACATCGGGGCTCCGGGCTTTCCCTGACGAACAGGGCTTCGACGTTTACCACCCGCTACAACTGGGAGCCCACTCCAAAAAAACCCCGAAAAATCACGAACATCGGACGATTGCTCCCACACCGAAAGTGCCAGCCAGTCAAGCTCTTGCTGCTCCTCACCGGCCATTGGCAGCGCATCTACAGCACCACAGACATCGGGGCTCCGGGCTTTCCCTGACGAAGAGGGCTTCGACGTATACCACCAGCTGCACCTGGTCGTCCACTCCAAAAAAACCCGAAAAATCACGAACGTCGGAAGATTGCTCCCACACAAAATGTGCCAGCCAGTCAAGCTCCTGCTGCTCCTCAGCGGCCATTGGCAGCGCATCTACAGCACCACAGACATCGGGGCTCTGGGCTTTCCCTGACGAACAGGGCTTTGACGTTTACCACCAGCTGCACCTGGGCGCCCACTGAAAAATACCCCGAAAAATCATGAACGTCGGACGATTGCACCCACACCGAAATTGCCAGCCAGTCAAGCTCTTGCTGCTCCTCCCCGGCCATTGGCAGCGCATCTACAGCACCACAGACATCGGGGCTCCGGGCTTTCCCTGACGAACAGGGCTTCGACGTTTACCACCAGCTGCACCTGGTCGCCCACTCCAAAAAAAGCCAAAAAATCACGAACGTCGGACGATTGCTCCCACTCCGAAAGTGCCAGCAACTCAAGCTCTTGCTGCACCTCACCGGCCATTGGCAGCGCATCTACAGCACCACAGACATCGGGGCTCCGGGCTTTCCCTGACGAACAGGGCTTCGACGTTTACCACCAGCTGCACCTGGGCGCCCACTCCAACAAAACCCCGAAAAATCACGAACATCAGACGATTGCTCCCACACCGAAAGTGCCAGCCAGTCAAGCTCTTGCTGCTGCTCCCCGGCCATTGGCAGCGCATCTACAGCAGCACAGACATCGGGGCTCCGGGCTTTCCCTGACGAACAGGGCTTCGACCTTTACCACCACCTGCACCTGGGCGCCCATTGGAAAAAAAACCAAGAAAAATCACGATTGTTGGACGATTGCTCCCACACCGAAAGTGCCAGCAACTCAGGCTCTTTCAGCTCATCACCGGCCATTGGCAGCGCATCGACAGCACCACAGACATCGGGGCTCCGGGCTTTCCCAGACGAACAGGGCTTCGACGTTTACCACCAGCTGCGCCTGGGAGTCCACTCCAAAAAAAGCCAAAAAATCACGAACGTTGGACGATTGCTCCCACACCGAAAGTGCCAGCCAGTCAAACTCTTGCTGCTCCTCCCCGGCCATTGGAAGCGCATCTACAGCACCACAGACATCGGGGCTCCGGGCTTTCCCTGACGAACAGGGCTTCGACGTTTACCACCACCTGCACCTGGACGCCCATTGGAAAAAAAACCAAGAAAAATCACGAACGTTGGACGATTGCTCCCACACCGAAAGTGCTAGCAACTCAAGCTCTTGCTGCTCCTCACCGGCCATTGGCAGCGCATCTACAGCACCACAGACATCGGGGCTCCGGGCTTTCCCTGACAAACAGGGCTTCGAGGTTTACCACCAGCTGCACCTGGGGGGCCCACTGAAAAAAACCCCGAAAAATCATGAACGTCGGACGATTGCTCCCACACCGAAAGTGCCAGCCAGTCAAGCTCTTGCTGCTCCTCCCCGGCCATTGGCAGCGCATCTACAGCACCACAGTCATTGGGGCTCCGGGCTCTCCCTGACGAACAGGGCTTCGATGTTTACCACCAGCTGCACCTGGTCGCCCACTCCAAAAAACCCCGAAAAATCACGAACGTTGGACGATTGATCCCACACAAAATGTGCCAGCCAGTCAAGCTCCTGCTGCTCCTCAGCGGCCATTGGCAGCGCATCTACAGCACCACAGACATCGGGGCTCCGGGCTTTCCCTGACGAACAGGGCTTTGACGTTTACCACCAGCTGCACCTGGGCGCCCACTGAAAAATACCCCGAAAAATCACGAACGTCGGACGATTGCACCCACACCGAAATTGCCAGCCAGTCAAGCTCTTGCTGCTCCTCCCCGGCCATTGGCAGCGCATCTACAGCACCACAGACATCGGGGCTCCGGGCTTTCCCTGACGAACAGGGCTTCGACGTTTACCACCAGCTGCACCTGGTCGCCCACTGAAAAATACCCCGAAAAATCACGAACGTCGGACGATTGCACCCACACCGAAATTGCCAGCCAGTCAAGCTCTTGCTGCTCCTCCCCGGCCATTGGCAGCGCATCTACAGCACCACAGACATCGGGGCTCCGGGCTTTCCCTGACGAACAGGGCTTCGACGTTTACCACCACCTGCACCTGGGCGCCCATTGGAAAAAAACCCAAGAAAAATCACAAACGTTGGACGATTGTACACACACCGAAAGTGCCAGCAACTCAAGCTCTTTCGGCTCATCACCGGCCATTGGCAGCGCATCTACAGCACCACAGACATCGGGGCTCCGGGCTTTCCCTGACGAACAGGGCTTCGACGTTTACCACCTGCTGCACCTGGGCACCCACTCCAAAAAAACCCGAAAAATCATGAACGTCGGACAACTGCTCCCACACCAAAAGTGCCAGCCAGTCAAGCTCTTGCTGCTCATCACCGGCCATTGGCAGCGCATCTACAGCACCACAGACATCGGGGCTCCGGGCTTTCCCTGACGAACAGGGCTTCGACGTATACCACCAGCTGCACCTGGTCGTCCACTCCAAAAAAACCCGAAAAATCACGAACGTCGGAAGATTGCTCCCACACAAAATGTGCCAGCCAGTCAAGCTCCTGCTGCTCCTCAGCGGCCATTGGCAGTGCATCTACAGCACCACAGACATCGGGGCTCCGGGCTTTCCCAGACGAACAGGGCTTCGACGTTTACCACCAGCTGCACCTGGTCGCCCACTGAAAAATACCCCGAAAAATCACGAACGTCGGACGATTGCACCCACACCGAAATTGCCAGCCAGTCAAGCTCTTGCTGCTCCTCCCCGGCCATTGGCAGCGCATCTACAGCACCACAGACATCGGGGCTCCGGGC
Organism: Chlamydotis macqueenii; assembly: GCF_036417535.1. Lineage (NCBI taxonomy): Eukaryota > Metazoa > Chordata > Aves > Otidiformes > Otididae > Chlamydotis > Chlamydotis macqueenii. The sequence continues at coordinate 29,961,017 of NC_141592.1, read as the reverse complement.
TTTCCCTGACGAACAGGGCTTCGACGTTTACCACCAGCTGCACCTGGTCGCCCACTCCAAAAAAAGCCAAAAAATCACGAACGCCGGACGATTGCTCCCACTCCGAAAGTGCCAGCAACTCAAGCTCTTGCTGCACCTCACCGGCCATTGGCAGCGCATCTACAGCACCACAGACATCGGGGCTCCGGGCTTTCCCTGACGAACAGGGCTTCGACGTTTACCACCAGCTGCACCTGGGCGCCCACTCCAACAAAACCCCGAAAAATCACGAACATCAGACGATTGCTCCCACACCGAAAGTGCCAGCCAGTCAAGCTCTTGCTGCTCCTCCCCGGCCATTGGCAGCGCATCTACAGCACCACAGACATCGGGGCTCCGGGCTTTCCCTGACGAACAGCGCTTCGACCTTTACCACCACCTGCACCTGGGCGCCCATTGGAAAAAAAACCAAGAAAAATCACGATTGTTGGACGATTGCTCCCACACCGAAAGTGCCAGCAACTCAGGCTCTTTCAGCTCATCACCGGCCATTGGCAGCGCATCGACAGCACCACAGACATCGGGGCTCCGGGCTTTCCCAGACGAACAGGGCTTCGACGTTTACCACCAGCTGCGCCTGGGAGTCCACTCCAAAAAAAGCCAAAAAATCACGAACGTTGGACGATTGCTCCCACATCGAAAGTGCCAGCCAGTCAAACTCTTGCTGCTCCTCCCCGGCCATTGGAAGCGCATCTACAGCACCACAGACATCGGGGCTCCGGGCTTTCCCTGACAAACAGGGCTTCGACGTTTACCACCAGCTGCACCTGGGGGGCCCACTGAAAAAAACCCCGAAAAATCATGAACGTCGGATGATTGCTCCCACACCGAAAGTGCCAGCCAGTCAAGCTCTTGCTGCTCCTCCCCGGCCATTGGCAGCGCATCTACAGCACCACAGACATCGGGGCTCCGGGCTTTCCCTGACGAACAGGGCTTCGACGTTTACCACCAACTGCACCTGGGCGCCCACTCCAACAAAACCCCGAAAAATCACGAACATCAGACGATTGCTCCCACACCGAAAGTGCCAGCCAGTCAAGCTCTTGCTGCTGCTCCCCGGCCATTGGCAGTGCATCTACAGCACCACAGACATCGGGGCTCCGGGCTTTCCCTGACGAACAGGGCTTCGACGTTTACCACCACCTGCACCTGGGCGCCCACTCCAAAAAAACCCAAGAAAAATCACGAACGTTGGACGATTGCTCCCACACCGAAAGTGCCAGCCAGTCAAGCTCTTGCTGCTCCTCACCGGCCATTGGCAGGGCATCTACAGCACCACAGACATCGGGGCTCCGGGCTTTCCCTGACGAACAGGGCTTCGACGTTTACCACCAGCTGCACCTGGTCGCCCACTGAAAAATACCCCGAAAAATCACGAACGTCGGACGATTGCACCCACACCGAAATTGCCAGCCAGTCAAGCTCTTGCTGCTCCTCCCCGGCCATTGGCAGCGCATCTACAGCACCACAGACATCGGGGCTCCGGGCTTTCCCTGACGAACAGGGCTTCGACGTTTACCACCACCTGCACCTGGGCGCCCATTGGAAAAAAACCCAAGAAAAATCACAAACGTTGGACGATTGTACACACACCGAAAGTGCCAGCAACTCAAGCTCTTTCGGCTCATCACCGGCCATTGGCAGCGCATCTACAGCACCACAGACATCGGGGCTCCGGGCTTTCCCTGACGAACAGGGCTTCGACGTTTACCACCTGCTGCACCTGGGCACCCACTCCAAAAAAACCCGAAAAATCATGAACGTCGGACAACTGCTCCCACACCAAAAGTGCCAGCCAGTCAAGCTCTTGCTGCTCATCACCGGCCATTGGCAGCGCATCTACAGCACCACAGACATCGGGGCTCCGGGCTTTCCCTGATGAACAGGGCTTCGACGTTTACCACCAGCTGCACCTGGGCGCCCACTTCAAAAAAACCCCGAAAAATCACGAACATCGGACGATTGCTCCCACACCGAAAGTGCCAGCCAGTCAATCTCTTGCTGCTGCTCCCCGGCCATTGGCAGCGCATCTACAGCAGCACAGACATCGGGGCTCCGGGCTTTCCCTGACGGACAGGGCTTCGACGTTTACCACCACCTGCACCTGGGCACCCATTGGAAAAAAACCCAAGAAAAATCACGAACGTTGGACGATTGCTCCTACACCGAAAGTGCCAGCAACTCAAGCTCTTGCTGCTCACCACCGGCCATTGGCAGCCCATCTACAGCACCACAGACATCGGGGCTCCGGGCTTTCCCTGACGAACAGGGCTTCGACGTTTACCACCCGCTACAACTGGGAGCCCACTCCAAAAAAACCCCGAAAAATCACGAACATCGGACGATTGCTCCCACACCGAAAGTGCCAGCCAGTCAAGCTCTTGCTGCTCCTCACCGGCCATTGGCAGCGCATCTACAGCACCACAGACATCGGGGCTCCGGGCTTTCCCTGACGAACAGGGCTTCGACGTATACCACCAGCTGCACCTGGTCGTCCACTCCAAAAAAACCCGAAAAATCACGAACGTCGGAAGATTGCTCCCACACAAAATGTGCCAGCCAGTCAAGCTCCTGCTGCTCCTCAGCGGCCATTGGCAGCGCATCTACAGCACCACAGACATCGGGGCTCTGGGCTTTCCCTGACGAACAGGGCTTTGACGTTTACCACCAGCTGCACCTGGGCGCCCACTGAAAAATACCCCGAAAAATCACGAACGTCGGACGATTGCACCCACACCGAAATTGCCAGCCAGTCAAGCTCTTGCTGCTCCTCCCCGGCCATTGGCAGCGCATCTACAGCACCACAGACATCGGGGCTCCGGGCTTTCCCTGACGAACAGGGCTTCGACGTTTACCACCAGCTGCACCTGGTCGCCCACTCCAAAAAAAGCCAAAAAATCACGAACGCCGGACGATTGCTCCCACTCCGAAAGTGCCAGCAACTCAAGCTCTTGCTGCACCTCACCGGCCATTGGCAGCGCATCTACAGCACCACAGACATCGGGGCTCCGGGCTTTCCCTGACGAACAGGGCTTCGACGTTTACCACCAGCTGCACCTGGGCGCCCACTCCAACAAAACCCCGAAAAATCACGAACATCAGACGATTGCTCCCACACCGAAAGTGCCAGCCAGTCAAGCTCTTGCTGCTCCTCCCCGGCCATTGGCAGCGCATCTACAGCACCACAGACATCGGGGCTCCGGGCTTTCCCTGACGAACAGCGCTTCGACCTTTACCACCACCTGCACCTGGGCGCCCATTGGAAAAAAAACCAAGAAAAATCACGATTGTTGGACGATTGCTCCCACACCAAAAGTGCCAGCAACTCAGGCTCTTTCAGCTCATCACCGGCCATTGGCAGCGCATCGACAGCACCACAGACATCGGGGCTCCGGGCTTTCCCTGACGAACAGGGCTTCGACGTTTACCACCAGCTGCGCCTGGGAGTCCACTCCAAAAAAAGCCAAAAAATCACGAACGTTGGACGATTGCTCCCACATCGAAAGTGCCAGCCAGTCAAACTCTTGCTGCTCCTCCCCGGCCATTGGAAGCGCATCTACAGCACCACAGACATCGGGGCTCCGGGCTTTCCCTGACAAACAGGGCTTCGACGTTTACCACCAGCTGCACCTGGGGGGCCCACTGAAAAAAACCCCGAAAAATCATGAACGTCGGATGATTGCTCCCACACCGAAAGTGCCAGCCAGTCAAGCTCTTGCTGCTCCTCCCCGGCCATTGGCAGCGCATCTACAGCACCACAGACATCGGGGCTCCGGGCTTTCCCTGACGAACAGGGCTTCGACGTTTACCACCAACTGCACCTGGGCGCCCACTCCAACAAAACCCCGAAAAATCACGAACATCAGACGATTGCTCCCACACCGAAAGTGCCAGCCAGTCAAGCTCTTGCTGCTGCTCCCCGGCCATTGGCAGTGCATCTACAGCACCACAGACATCGGGGCTCCGGGCTTTCCCTGACGAACAGGGCTTCGACGTTTACCACCACCTGCACCTGGGCGCCCACTCCAAAAAAACCCAAGAAAAATCACGAACGTTGGACGATTGCTCCCACACCGAAAGTGCCAGCCAGTCAAGCTCTTGCTGCTCCTCACCGGCCATTGGCAGGGCATCTACAGCACCACAGACATCGGGGCTCCGGGCTTTCCCTGACGAACAGGGCTTCGACGTTTACCACCAGCTGCACCTGGGCGCCCACTCCAAAAAAACCCCGAAAAATCACGAACGTCGGACGATTGCTCCCACACAAAAAGTGCCAGCCAGTCAAGCTCTTGCTGCTCCTCACCGGCCATTGGCAGCGCATCTACAGCACCACAGACATCGGGGCTCCGGGCTTTCCCTGACGAACAGGGCTTCGACCTTTACCACAACCTGCACCTGGGCGCCCACTGAAAAATACCCCGAAAAATCACAAACGTCGGACGATTGCACCCACACCGAAATTGCCAGCAACTCAAGCTCTTGCTGCTCATCACCTGCCATTGGCAGCGCATCGACAGCACCACAGACATCGGGGCTCCGGGCTTTCCCTGACGAACAGGGATTCGACGTTTACCACCAGCTGCGCCTGGGAGTCCACTCCAAAAAAACCCAAAAAATCATGAACGTCGGACGATTGCTCCCACACAAAAAGTGCCAGCAACTCAAGCTCTTGCTGCTCCTCACCGGCCATTGTCAGCGCATCTACAGCACCACAGACATCGGGGCTCCGGGCTTGCCCTGACGAACAGGGCTTCGACCTTTACCACCAGCTGCACCTGGGCACCCATTGGAAATAAAACCAAGAAAAATCACGAACGTCGGACGATTGCACCCACACCGAAATTGCCAGCAACTCAAGCTCTTGCTGCTCATCACCGGCAATTGGCAGCGCATCGACAGCACCACAGACATCGGGGCTCCGGGCTTTCCCTGACGAACAGGGCTTCGACGTTTACCACCAGCTGCGCCTGGGAGTCCACTCCAAAAAAACCCAAAAAATCACGAGCGTCGGACGATTGCTCCCACATAAAAAGTACCAGCAACTCAAGCTCTTGCTGCTCCTCACCGGCCATTGGCAGCGCATCTACAGCACCACAGACATCGGGGCTCCGGGCTTTCCCAGACGAACAGGGCTTCGACGTTTACCACCACCTGCACCTGGGCGCCCACTCCAAAAAAACCCCGAAAAATCACGAACGTCGGACGATTGCTCCCACACAAAATGTGCCAGCCAGTCAAGCTCTTGCTGCGCCTCCCCGGCCATTGGCAGCGCATCTACAGCACCACAGACATCGGGGCTCTGGGCTTTCCCTGACGAACAGGGCTTCGACGTTTACCACCAGCTGCACCTGGGCGCCCACTGAAAAGTACCCTGAAAAATCACGAACGTCGGACGATTGCACCCACACCGAAATTGCCAGCCAGTCAAGCTCTTGCTGCTCCTCCCCGGCCATTGGCAGCGCATCTACAGCACCACAGACATCGGGGCTCCGGGCTTTCCCTGACGAACAGGGCTTCGACGTTTACCACCACCTGCACCTGGGCGCCCATTGGAAAAAAACCCAAGAAAAATCATGAACATTGGACGATTGCTCCCACACAAAATGTGCCAGCCAGTCAAGCTTTTGATGCTCCTCACCGGCCATTGGCAGCGCATCTACAGCACCACAGACATCGGGGCTCCGGGCTTTCCCTGACGAACAGGGCTTCGACGTTTACCACCAGCTGCACCTGGGCGCCCCCTCCAAAAAAACCCTGAAAAATCACGAACGTCGGACGATTGCTCCCACACCGAAAGTGCCAGCCAGTCAAGCTCTTGCTGCTCCTCCCCGGCCATTGGCAGCGCATCTACAGCACCACAGACATCGGGGCTCCGGGCTTTCCCTGACGAACAGGGCTTCGACGTTTACCACCAGCTGCACCTAGTCGCCCACTCCAAAAAAACCCGAAAAATCACGAACGTCGGACGATTGCTCCCACACCGAAAGTGCCAGCCAGTCAAGCTCTTCCTGCTCCTCCCCGGCCATTGGCAGCGCATCTACAGCACCACAGACATCGGGGCTCCGGGCTTTCTATGACGAACAGGGCTTCGACGTTTACCACCACCTGCACCTGGGCGCCATTGGTAAAAAACCCCAAGAAAAATCACGAACGTTGGACGATTGCTCCCACACCGAAAGTGCCAGCAAACCAAGCTCTTGCTGCTCATCACCGGCCATTGGCAGCGCATCTACAGCACCACAGACATCGGGGCTCCGGGCTTTCCCAGACGAACAGGGCTTCGACGTTTACCACCAGCTGCACCTGGTCGCCCACTCCAAAAAAACCCGAAAAATCATGAACGTCGGAAGATTGCTCCCACACCAAATGTGCCAGCCAGTCAAGCTCTTGCTGCTCCTCCCCGGCCATTGGCAGCGCATCTACAGCACCACAGACATCGGGGCTCCGGGCTTTCCCTGACGAACAGGGCTTCGACGTTTACCACCAGCTGCACCTGGAAGCCCACTGAAAAATACCCTGAAAAATCACGAACGTCAAACGATTGCACCCACACCGAAAGTGCCAGCCAGTCAAGCTCTTGCTGCTCCTCACCGGCCATTGGCAACGCATCTACAGCACCAGAGACATCGGGGCTCCGGGCTTTCCCTGACGAACAGGGCTTCGACGTTTACCACCACCTGCACCTGGGCGCCCACTCCAAAAAAACCCCGAAAAATCACGAACGTCGGACGATTGCTCCCACACAAAAAGTGCCAGCCAGTCAAGCTTTTGCTGCTCCTCACCGGCCATTGGCAGCGCATCTACAGCACCACAGACATCGGGGCTCCGGGCTTTCCTTGACGAACAGGGCTTCGACGTTTATTACCAGCTGCGCCTTGGCGCCCACTAAAAAAAAACCCAAAAAATCACGAACGTTGGACGATTGCTCCCACACAAAATGTGCCAGCCAGTCAAGCTCCTGCTGCTCCTCAGCGGCCATTGGCAGCGCATCTACAGCACCACAGACATCGGGGCTCCGGGCTTTCCCTGACGAACAGGGCTTCGACGTTTACCACCACCTGCACCTGGGCGCCCACTGAAAAATACCCCGAAAAATCACAAACGTCGGACGATTGCACCCACACCGAAATTGCCAGCAACTCAAGCTCTTTCGACTCATCACCTGCCATTGGCAGCGCATCGACAGCACCACAGACATCGGGGCTCCGGTCTTTCCCTGACGAACAGGGCTTCGACGTTTACCACCAGCTGCGCCTGGGAGTCCACTCCAAAAAAACCCAAAAAATCATGAACGTCGGACGATTGCTCCCACACCGAAAGTGCCAGCCAGTCAAGCTCTTGCTGCTCCTCACCGGCCATTGGCAGCGCATCTACAGCACCACAAACATCGGGGCTCCGGGCTTGCCCTGACGAACAGGGCTTCGATGTTTACCACCAGCTGCACCTGGGCGCCCACTCCAAAAAAACCCCGAAAAATCATGAAGGTCGGAAGATTGCTCCCACACCGAAAGCGCCAGCCAGTCAAGCTCTTGCTGCTCCTCACCGGCCATTGGCAGCGCATCTACAGCACCACAGACATCGGGGCTCCGGGCTTTCCCTGACGAACAGGGTTTCGACGTTTACCACCAGCTGCATCTGGGCGCCCACTCCAAAAAAACCCGAAAAATCACGAACGTCGGACGATTGCTCCCACACAAAAAGTGCCAGCCAGTCAAGCTCTTGCTGCTCCTCCCCGGCCATTGGCAGCGCATCTACAGCACCAAAGACATCGGGGCTCCGGTCTTTCCCTGACGAACAGGGCTTCGACGTTTACCGCCAGCTGCACCTCGGCGTCCCCTCCAAAAATACCCTGAAAAATCACGAACGTCGGACGATTGCTCCCACACGAAAAGTGCCAGCCAGTCAAGCTCTTGCTGCTCCTCACCGGCCATTGGCAGCGCATCTACAGCACCACAGACATCGGGGCTCCGGGCTTGCCCTGACGAACAGGGCTTCGACGTTTACCACCAGCTTCACCTGGGCGCCCACTCCAAAAAAACCCCGAAAAATCATGAAGGTCGGAAGATTGCTCCCACACCGAAAGTGCCAGCCAGTCAAGCCCTTGCTGCTCCTCACCGGCCATTGGCAGCGCATCTACAGCACCACAGACATCGGGGCTCCGGGCTTTCCCTGACGAACAGGGCTTCGACGTTTACCACGACCTGCACCTGGGCGCCATTGGTAAAAAACCCAAGAAAAATCACGAACGTTGGACGATTGCTCCCACACCGAAAGTGCCAGCAAACCAAGCTCTTGCTGCTCCTCACCGGCCATTGGCAGTGCATCTACAGCACCACAGACATCGGGGCTCCGGGCTTTCCCTGACGAACAGGGCTTCGACGTTTATTACCAGCTGCGCCTTGGCGCCCACTAAAAAAAAACCCAAAAAATCACGAACGTTGGACGATTGCTCCCACACAAAATGTGCCAGCCAGTCAAGCTCCTGCTGCTCCTCAGCGGCCATTGGCAGCGCATCTACAGCACCACAGACATCGGGGCTCCGGGCTTTCCCTGACGAACAGGGCTTCGACGTTTACCACCACCTGCACCTGGGCGCCCACTGAAAAATACCCCGAAAAATCACAAACGTCGGACGATTGCTCCCACACCGAAATTGCCAGCAACTCAAGCTCTTTCGACTCATCACCTGCCATTGGCAGTGCATCGACAGCACCACAGACATCGGGGCTCCGGTCTTTCCCTGACGAACAGGGCTTCGACGTTTACCACCAGCTGCGCCTGGGAGTCCACTCCAAAAAAACCCAAAAAATCATGAACGTCGGACGATTGCTCCCACACCGAAAGTGCCAGCCAGTCAAGCTCTTGCTGCTCCTCACCGGCCATTGGCAGCGCATCTACAGCACCACAAACATCGGGGCTCCGGGCTTGCCCTGACGAACAGGGCTTCGATGTTTACCACCAGCTGCACCTGGGCGCCCACTCCAAAAAAACCCCGAAAAATCATGAAGGTCGGAAGATTGCTCCCACACCGAAAGCGCCAGCCAGTCAAGCTCTTGCTGCTCCTCACCGGCCATTGGCAGCGCATCTACAGCACCACAGACATCGGGGCTCCGGGCTTTCCCTGACGAACAGGGTTTCGACGTTTACCACCAGCTGCATCTGGGCGCCCACTCCAAAAAAACCCGAAAAATCATGAACGTCGGACGATTGCTCCCACACAAAAAGTGCCAGCCAGTCAAGCTCTTGCTGCTCCTCCCCGGCCATTGGCAGCGCATCTACAGCACCAAAGTCATCGGGGCTCCGGGCTTTCCCTGACGAACAGGGCTTCGACGTTTACCACCAGCTGCACCTCGGCGTCCCCTCCAAAAATACCCTGAAAAATCACGAACGTCGGACGATTGCTCCCACACAAAAAGTGCCAGCCAGTCAAGCTCTTGCTGCTCCTCACCGGCCATTGGCAGCGCATCTACAGCACCACAGACATCGGGGCTCCGGGCTTTCCCTGACGAACAGGGCTTCGACGTTTACCACCAGCTTCACCTGGGCGCCCACTCCAAAAAAACCCTGAAAAATCATGAAGGTCGGAAGATTGCTCCCACACCGAAAGTGCCAGCAAACCAAGCTCTTGCTGCTCCTCACCGGCCATTGGCAGTGCATCTACAGCACCACAGACATCGGGGCTCCGGGCTTTCCCAGACGAACAGGGCTTCGACGTTTACCACCAGCTGCATCTGGGCGCCCACTCCAAAAAAACCCGAAAAATCACGAACGTCGGACGATTGCTCCCACACAAAAAGTGCCAGCCAGTCAAGCTCTTGCTGCTCCTCAACGGCCATTGGCAGCGCATCTACAGCACCACAGACATCGGGGCTCCGGGCTTTCCCTGACGAACAGGGCTTCGACGTTTACCACCAGCTGCACCTGGTCGCCCACTCCAAAAAAACCCGAAAAATCACGAACGTCGGAAGATTGCTCCCACACCAAATGTGCCAGCCAGTCAAGCTCTTGCTGCTCCTCCCCGGCCATTGGCAGCGCATCTACAGCACCACAGACATCGGGGCTCCGGTCTTTCCCTGACGAACAGGGCTTCGACGTTTACCGCCAGCTGCACCTCGGCGTCCCCTCCAAAAATACCCTGAAAAATCACGAACGTCGGACGATTGCTCCCACACCGAAAGTGCCAGCCAGTCAAGCTCTTGCTGCTCCTCCCCGGCCATTGGCAGCGCATCTACAGCACCACAGACATCGGGGCTCCGGGCTTTCCCTGACGAACAGGGCTTCGACGTTTACCACCAGCTGCACCTGGTCGCCCACTGAAAAATACCCCGAAAAATCACGAACGTCGGACGATTGCACCCACACCGAAATTGCCAGCCAGTCAAGGTCTTGCTGCTCCTCCCCGGCCATTGGCAGCGCATCTACAGCACCACAGACATCGGGGCTCCGGGCTTTCCCTGACGAACAGGGCTTCGACGTTTACCACCACCTGCACCTGGGCGCCCATTGGAAAAAAACCCAAGAAAAATCACAAACGTTGGACGATTGTTCACACACCGAAAGTGCCAGCAACTCAAGCTCTTTCGGCTCATCACCGGCAATTGGCAGCGCATCTACAGCACCACAGACATCGGGGCTCCGGGCTTTCCCTGACGAACAGGGCTTCGACGTTTACCACCTGCTGCACCTGGGCACCCACTCCAAAAAAACCCGAAAAATCATGAACGTCGGACAATTGCTCCCACACCAAAAGTGCCAGCCAGTCAAGCTCTTGCTGCTCATCACCGGCCATTGGCAGCGCATCTACAGCACCACAGACATTGAGGCTCCGGGCTTTCCCTGATGAACAGGGCTTCGACGTTTACCACCAGCTGCACCTGGGCGCCCACTTCAAAAAAACCCCGAAAAATCACGAACATCGGACGATTGCTCCCACACCGAAAGTGCCAGCCAGTCAATCTCTTGCTGCTGCTCCCCGGCCATTGGCAGCGCATCTACAGCAGCACAGACATCGGGGCTCCGGGCTTTCCCTGACGGACAGGGCTTCGACGTTTACCACCACCTGCACCTGGGCACCCATTGGAAAAAAACCCAAGAAAAATCACGAACGTTGGACGATTGTTCCCACACCGAAAGTGCCAGCAACTCAAGCTCTTGCTGCTCACCACCGGCCATTGGCAGCCCATCTACAGCACCACAGACATCGGGGCTCCGGGCTTTCCCTGACGAACAGGGCTTCGACGTTTACCACCCGCTACAACTGGGAGCCCACTCCAAAAAAACCCCGAAAAATCACGAACATCGGACGATTGCTCCCACACCGAAAGTGCCAGCCAGTCAAGCTCTTGCTGCTCCTCACCGGCCATTGGCAGCGCATCTACAGCACCACAGACATCGGGGCTCCGGGCTTTCCCTGACGAACAGGGCTTCGACGTATACCACCAGCTGCACCTGGTCGTCCACTCCAAAAAAACCCGAAAAATCACGAACGTCGGAAGATTGCTCCCACACAAAATGTGCCAGCCAGTCAAGCTCTTGCTGCTCCTCACCGGCCATTGGCAGCGCATCTACAGCACCACAGACATCGGGGCTCCGGGCTTTCCCTGACGAACAGGGCTTCGACGTTTACCACCACCTGCACCTGGACGCCCATTGGAAAAAAAACCAAGAAAAATCACGAACGTTGGACGATTGCTCCCACACCGAAAGTGCTAGCAACTCAAGCTCTTGCTGCTCCTCACCGGCCATTGGCAGCGCATCTACAGCACCACAGACATCGGGGCTCCGGGCTTTCCCTGACAAACAGGGCTTCGAGGTTTACCACCAGCTGCACCTGGGGGGCCCACTGAAAAAAACCCCGAAAAATCATGAACGTCGGACGATTGCTCCCACACCGAAAGTGCCAGCCAGTCAAGCTCTTGCTGCTCCTCCCCGGCCATTGGCAGCGCATCTACAGCACCACAGACATTGGGGCTCCGGGCTCTCCCTGACGAACAGGGCTTCGATGTTTACCACCAGCTGCACCTGGTCGCCCACTCCAAAAAACCCCGAAAAATCACGAACGTTGGACGATTGATCCCACACAAAATGTGCCAGCCAGTCAAGCTCCTGCTGCTCCTCAGCGGCCATTGGCAGCGCATCTATAGCACCACAGACATCGGGGCTCCGGGCTTTCCCTGACGAACAGGGCTTTGACGTTTACCACCAGCTGCACCTGGGCGCCCACTGAAAAATACCCCGAAAAATCACGAACGTCGGACGATTGCACCCACACCGAAATTGCCAGCCAGTCAAGCTCTTGCTGCTCCTCCCCGGCCATTGGCAGCGCATCTACAGCACCACAGACATCGGGGCTCCGGTCTTTCCCTGACGAACAGGGCTTCGACGTTTACCACCAGCTGCACCTGGTCGCCCACTGAAAAATACCCCGAAAAATCACGAACGTCGGACGATTGCACCCACACCGAAATTGCCAGCCAGTCAAGCTCTTGCTGCTCCTCCCCGGCCATTGGCAGCGCATCTACAGCACCACAGACATCGGGGCTCCGGGCTTTCCCTGACGAACAGGGCTTCGACGTTTACCACCACCTGCACCTGGGCGCCCATTGGAAAAAAACCCAAGAAAAATCACAAACGTTGGACGATTGTTCACACACCGAAAGTGCCAGCAACTCAAGCTCTTTCGGCTCATCACCGGCCATTGGCAGCGCATCTACAGCACCACAGACATCGGGGCTCCGGGCTTTCCCTGACGAACAGGGCTTCGACGTTTACCACCTGCTGCACCTGGGCACCCACTCCAAAAAAACCCGAAAAATCATGAACGTCGGACAATTGCTCCCACACCGAAAGTGCCAGCCAGTCAATCTCTTTCGGCTCATCACCGGCCATTGGCAGCGAATCTACAGCACCACAGACATCGGGGCTCCGGGCTTTCCCTGACGAACAGGGCTTCGACGTTTACTACCAGCTGCACCTGGGCGCCCACTGAAAAATACCCCGAAAAATCACGAACGTCGGACGATTGCACCCACACCGAAATTGCCAGCCAGTCAAGCTCTTGCTGCTCCTCCCCGGCCATTGGCAGCGCATCTACAGCACCACAGACATCGGGGCTCCGGGCTTTCCCTGACGAACAGGGCTTCGACCTTTACCACCAGCTGCGCCTGGGAGTCCACTCCAAAAAAACCCAAAAAATCACGAGCGTCGGACGATTGCTCCCACATAAAAAGTACCAGCAACTCAAGCTCTTGCTGCTCCTCACCGGCCATTGGCAGCGCATCTACAGCACCACAGACATCGGGGCTCCGGGCTTTCCCAGACGAACAGGGCTTCGACGTTTACCACCAGCTTCACCTGGGCGCCCACTCCAAAAAAACCCCGAAAAATCACGAACGTCGGACGATTGCTCCCACACAAAAAGTGCCAGCCAGTCAAGCTCTTGCTGCTCCTCCCCGGCCATTGGCAGCGCATCTACAGCACCACAGACATCGGGTCTCCGGGCTTTCCCTGACGAACAGGGCTTCGACGTTTACCACCAACTGCACCTGGTCGCCCACTCCAAAAAAACCCGAAAAATCACGAACGTCGGAAGATTGCTCCCACACCAAATGTGCCAGCCAGTCAAGCTCTTGCTGCTCCTCCCCGGCCATTGGCAGCGCATCTACAGCACCACAGACATCGGGGCTCCGGGCTTTCCCTGACGAACAGGGCTTCGACGTTTACCACCAGCTGCTCCTGGGCGCCCCCTCCAAAAAAACCCTGAAAAATCACGAACGTCGGACGATTGCTCCCACACCGAAAGTGCCAGCCAGTCAAGCTCTTGCTGCTCCTCCCCGGCCATTGGCAGCGCATCTACAGCACCACAGACATCGGGGCTCCGGGCTTTCCCTGACGAACAGGGCTTCGACGTTTACCACCACCTGCACCTGGGCGCCCATTGGAAAAAAACCCAAGAAAAATCACAAACGTTGGACGATTGTTCCCACACCGAAAGTGCCAGCAACTCAAGCTCTTTCGGCTCATCACCGGCCATTGGCAGCGAATCTACAGCACCACAGACATCGGGGCTCCGGGCTTTCCCTGACGAACAGGGCTTCGACGTTTACTACCAGCTGCACCTGGGCGCCCACTGAAAAATACCCCGAAAAATCACGAATGTCGGACGATTGCACCCACACCGAAATTGCCAGCCAGTCAATCTCTTGCTGCTCCTCACCGGCCATTGGCAGCGAATCTACAGCACCACAGACATCGGGGCTCCGGGCTTTCCCTGACGAACAGGGCTTCGACGTTTACTACCAGCTGCACCTGGGCGCCCACTGAAAAATACCCCGAAAAATCACGAACGTCGGACGATTGCACCCACACCGAAATTGCCAGCAACTTAAGCTCTTGCTGCTCATCACCGGCCATTGGCAGCGCATCGACAGCACCACAGACATCGGGGCTCCGGGCTTTCCCTGACGAACAGGGCTTCGACGTTTACCACCAGCTGCGCCTGGGAGTCCACTCCAAAAAAACCCAAAAAATCACGAGCGTCCGACGATTTCTCCCACACAAAAAGTGCCAGCCAGTCAAGCTCTTGCTGCTCCTCACCGGCCATTGGCAGCGCATCTACAGCATTACAGACATCGGGGCTCCGGGCTTTCTATGACGAACAGGGCTTCGACGTTTACCACGACCTGCACCTGGGCGCCATTGGTAAAAAACCCAAGAAAAATCACGAACGTTGGACGATTGCTCCCACACCGAAAGTGCCAGCAAACCAAGCTCTTGCTGCTCCTCACCGGCCATTTGCATCGCATCTACAGCACCACAGACATCGGGGCTCCGGGCTTTCCCAGACGAACAGGGCTTCGACGTTTACCACCAGCTGCATCTTGGCGCCCACTCCAAAAAAACCCGAAAAATCACGAACGTCGGACGATTGCTCCCACACAAAAAGTGCCAGCCAGTCAAGCCCTTGCTGCTCCTCAACGGCCATTGGCAGCGCATCTACAGCACCACAGACATCGGGGCTCCGGGCTTTCCCTGACGAACAGGGCTTCGACTTTTACCACCAACTGCACCTGGTCGCCCACTCCAAAAAAACCCGAAAAATCACGAACGTCGGAAGATTGCTCCCACACCAAATGTGCCAGCCAGTCAAGCTCTTGCTGCTCCTCCCCGGCCATTGGCAGCGCATCTACAGCACCACAGACATCGGGGCTCCGGTCTTTCCCTGACGAACAGGGGTTCGATGTTTACCACCAGCTGCACCTCGGCGTCCCCTCCAAAAATACCCTGAAAAATCACGAACGTCGGACGATTGCTCCCACACCGAAAGTGCCAGCCAGTCAAGCTCTTGCTGCTCCTCCCCGGCCATTGGCAGCGCATCTACAGCACCACAGACATCGGGGCTCCGGGCTTTCCCTGACGAACAGGGCTTCGACGTTTACCACCAGCTGCACCTGGTCGCCCACTCCAAAAAAACCCGAAAAATCACGAACGTCGGAAGATTGCTCCCACACAAAATGTGCCAGCCAGTCAAGCTCTTGCTGCTCCTCATCGGCCATTGGCAGCGCATCTACAGCACCACAGACATCGGGGCTCCGGGCTTTCCCTGACGAACAGGGCTTCGACGTTTACCACCAGCTGCACCTGGGCGCCCACTGAAAAATACCCCGAAAAATCACGAACGTCGGACGATTGCACCCACACCGAAAGTGCCAGCCAGTCAAGCTCTTGCTGCTCCTCACCGGCCATTGGCAACGCATCTACAGCACCACAGACATCGGGGCTCCGGGCTTTCCCTGACGAACAGGGCTTCGACGTTTACCACCAGCTGCACCTGGGCGCCCACTCCAAAAAAACCCCGAAAAATCACGAACGTCGGACGATTGCTCCCACACAAAAAGTGCCAGCCAGTCAAGCTTTTGCTGCTCCTCAGCGGCCATTGGCAGCGCATCTACAGCACCACAGACATCGGGGCTCCGGGCTTTCCCTGACGAACAGGGCTTCGACGTTTACCACCACCTGCACCTGGGCGCCCACTGAAAAATACCCCGAAAAATCACAAACGTCGGACGATTGCACCCACACCGAAATTGCCAGCAACTCAAGCTCTTTCAACTCATCACCTGCCATTGGCAGCGCATCGACAGCACCACAGACATCGGGGCTCCGGTCTTTCCCTGACGAACAGGGCTTCGACGTTTACCACCAGCTGCACCTCGGCGTCCCCTCCAAAAATACCCTGAAAAATCACGAACGTCGGACGATTGCTCCCACACCGAAAGTGCCAGCCAGTCAAGCTCTTGCTGCTCCTCCCCGGCCATTGGCAGCGCATCTACAGCACCACAGACATCGGGGCTCCGGGCTCTCCCTGACGAACAGGGCTTCGACGTTTACCACCAGCTGCATCTGGGTGCCCACTCCAAAAAAACCCGAAATATCACGAACGTCGGAAGATTGCTCCCACACAAAATGTGCCAGCCAGTCAAGCTCTTGCTGCTCCTCCCCGGCCATTGGCAGCGCATCTACAGCACCACAGACATCGGGGCTCCGGGCTTTCCCTGACGAACAGGGCTTCGACGTTTACCACCAGCTGCACCTGGGCGCCCACTGAAAAATACCCTGAAAATTCACGAACGTCGGACGATTGCACCCACACCGAAATTGCCAGCCAGTCAAGCTCTTGCTGCTCCTCCCCGGCCATTGGCAGCGCATCTACAGCACCACAGACATCGGGGCTCCGGGCTTTCCCTGACGAACAGGGCTTCGACGTTTACCACCACCTGCACCTGGGCACCCATTGGAAAAAAACCCAAGAAAAATCATGAACGTTGGACGATTGCTCCCACACAAAATGTGCCAGCCAGTCAAGCTCCTGCTGCTCCTCAGCGGCCATTGGCAGCGCATCTACAGCACCACAGACATCAGGGCTCCGGGCTTTCCCTGACGAACAGGGCTTCGAAGTTTACCACCAGCTGCACCTGGGCGCCCACTGAAAAAAACCCCGAAAAATCACGAACGTCGGACGATTGCTCCCACACAAAAAGTGCCATCCAGTCAAGCTCTTGCTGCTCCTCAACGGCCATTGGCAGCGCATCTACAGCACCACAGACATCGGGTCTCCGGGCTTTCCCTGACGAACAGGGCTTCGACGTTTACCACCAGCTGCACCTGGTCGCCCACTCCAAAAAAACCCGAAAAATCACGAACGTCGGAAGATTGCTCCCACACCGAAAGTGCCAGCCAGTCAAGCTCTTGCTGCTCCTCCCTGGCCATTGGCAGCGCATCTACAGCACCACAGACATCGGGGCTCCGGGCTTTCCCTGACGAACAGGGCTTCGACGTTTACCACCAGCTGCACCTGGTCGCCCACTCCAAAAAAACCCGAAAAATCACGAACGTCGGACGATTGCTCCCACACCGAAAGTGCCAGCCAGTCAAGCTCTTGCTGCTCCTCCACGGCCATTGGCAGCGCATCTACAGCACCACAGACATCGGGGCTCCGGGCTTTCCCTGACGAACAGGGCTTCGACGTTTACCACCACCTGCACCTGTGCGCCCATTGGAAAAAAACCCAAGAAAAATCACAAACGTTGGACGATTGTTCCCACACCGAAAGTGCCAGCAACTCAATCTCTTGCTGCTCATCACCGGCCATTGGCAGCGAATCTACAGCACCACAGACATCAGGGCTCCGGGCTTTCCCTGACGAACAGGGCTTCGACGTTTACTACCAGCTGCACCTGGGCGCCCACTGAAAAATACCCCGAAAAATCACGAACGTCGGACGATTGCACCCACACCGAAATTGCCAGCCAGTCAAGCTCTTGCTGCTCCTCCCCGGCCATTGGCAGCGCATCGACAGCACCACAGACATCGGGGCTACGGGCTTTCCCTGACGAACAGGGCTTCGACCTTTACCACCAGCTGCGCCTGCGAGTCCACTCCAAAAAAACCCAAAAATTCACGAGCGTCGGACGATTGCTCCCACATAAAAAGTACCAGCAACTCAAGCTCTTGCTGCTCCTCCCCGGCCATTGGCAGCGCATCTACAGCACCACAGACATCGGGTCTCCGGGCTTTCCCTGACGAACAGGGCTTCGACGTTTACCACCAGCTGCACCTGGTCGCCCACTCCAAAAAAACCCGAAAAATCACGAACGTCGGACGATTGCTCCCACACCGAAAGTGCCAGCCAGTCAAGCTCTTGCTGCTCCTCACCGGCCATTGGCAGCGCATCTACAGCACCACAGACATCGGGGCTCTGGGCTTTCCCTGACGAACAGGGCTTCGACGTTTACCACCAGCTGCACCTGGTCGCCCACTCCAAAAAAACCCGAAAAATCACGAACGTCGGACGATTGCTCCCACACCGAAAGTGCCAGCCAGTCAAGCTCTTGCTGCTCCTCCCCGGCCATTGGCAGCGCATCTACAGCACCACAGACATCGGGGCTCCGGGCTTTCCCTGACGAACAGGGCTTCGACGTTTACCACCACCTGCACCTGGGCGCCCATTGGAAAAAAACCCAAGAAAAATCACAAACGTTGGACGATTGTTCCCACACCGAAAGTGCCAGCAACTCAAGCTCTTTCGGCTCATCACCGGCCATTGGCAGCGAATCTACAGCACCACAGACATCGGGGCTCCGGGCTTTCCCTGACGAACAGGGCTTCGACGTTTACTACCAGCTGCACCTGGGCGCCCACTGAAAAATACCCCGAAAAATCACGAACGTCGAACGATTGCACCCACACCGAAATTGCCAGCCAGTCAATCTCTTGCTGCTCCTCCCCGGCCATTGGCAGCGCATCTACAGCACCACAGACATCGGGGCTCCGGGCTTTCCCTGACGAACAGGGCTTCGACCTTTACCACCACCTGCACCTGGGCACCCATTGGAAAAAAAACCAAGAAAAATCACGAACGTCGGACGATTGCACCCACACCGAAATTGCCAGCAACTCAAGCTCTTGCTGCTCATCACCGGCCATTGGCAGCGCATCGACAGCACCACAGACATCGGGGCTCCGGGCTTTCCCTGACGAACAGGGCTTCGACGTTTACCACCAGCTGCGCCTGGGAGTCCACTCCAAATAAACCCAAAAAATCACGAGCGTCGGACGATTGCTCCCACATAAAAAGTGTCAGCCAGTCAAGCTCTTGCTGCTCCTCACAGGCCATTGGCAGCGCATCTACAGCACCACAGACATTGGGGCTCCGGGCTTTCCCAGACGAACAGGGCTTCGACGTTTACCACCAGCTGCACCTGGGCGCCCACTCCAAAAAAACCCCGAAAAATCACGAACGTCGGACGATTGCTCCCACACAAAATATGCCAGCCAGTCAAGCTCTTGCTGCTCCACAACGGCTATTGGCAGCGCATCTACAGCACCACAGACATCGGGGCTCCGGGCTTTCCCTGACGAACAGGGCTTCGACGTTTACCACCAGCTGCACCTCGGCGTCCCCTCCAAAAATACCCTGAAAAATCACGAACATTGGACGATTGCTCCCACACCGAAAGTGCCAGCCAGTCAAGCTCTTGCTGCTCCTCCCCGGCCATTGGCAGCGCATCTACAGCACCACAGACATCGGGGCTCCGGGCTTGCCCTGACGAACAGGACTTCGATGTTTACCACCAGCTGCACCTGGGCGCCCACTCCAAAAAAACCCCGAAAAATCATGAAGGTCGGAAGATTGCTCCCACACAAAAAGTGCCAGCCAGTCAAGGTCTTGCTGCTCCTCACCGGCCATTGGCAACGCATCTACAGCACCACAGACATCGGGGCTCCGGGCTTTCCCTGACAAACAGGGCTTCGACGTTTACCACCACCTGCACCTGGGCGCCCACTGAAAAATACCCCGAAAAATCACAAACGTCGGACGATTGCACCCACACCGAAATTGCCAGCAACTCAAGCTCTTTCAACTCATCACCTGCCATTGGCAGCGCGTCGACAGCACCACAGACATCGGGGCTCCGGTCTTTCCCTGACGAACAGGGCTTCGACGTTTACCACCAGCTGCGCCTGGGAGTCCACTCCAAAAAAACCCAAAAAATCATGAACGTCGGACGATTGCTCCCACACCGAAAGTGCCAGCCAGTCAAGCTCTTGCTGCTCCTCACCGGCCATTGGCAGCGCATCTACAGCACCACAAACATCGGGGCTCCGGGCTTGCCCTGACGAACAGGGCTTCGATGTTTACCACCAGCTGCACCTGGGCGCCCACTCCAAAAAAACCCCGAAAAATCATGAAGGTCGGAAAATTGCTCCCACACCGAAAGTGCCAGCCAGTCAAGCTCTTGCTGCTCCTCCCCGGCCATTGGCAGCGCATCTACAGCACCACAGACATCGGGGCTCCGGGCTTTCCCTGACGAACAGGGCTTCGACGTTTACCACCAGCTGCACCTCGGCGTCCCCTCCAAAACTACCCTGAAAAATCACGAACGTCGGACGATTGCTCCCACACAAAAAGTGCCAGCCAGTCAAGCTCTTGCTGCTCCTCACCGGCCATTGGCAGCGCATCTACAGCACCACAGACATCGGGGCTCCGGGCTTTCTATGACGAACAGGGCTTCGACGTTTACCACGACCTGCACCTGGGCGCCATTGGTAAAAAACCCAAGAAAAATCACGAACGTTGGACGATTGCTCCCACACCGAAAGTGCTAGCAAACAAAGCTCTTGCTGCTCCTCACCGGCCATTGGCAGCGCATCTACAGCACCACAGACATCGGCGCTCCGGGCTTTCCCAGACGAACAGGGCTTCGACGTTTACCACCAGCTGCATCTGGGCGCCCACTCCAAAAAAACCCGAAAAATCACGAACGTCGGACGATTGCTCCCACACAAAAAGTGCCAGCCAGTCAAGCTCTTGCTGCTCCTCAACGGCCATTGGCAGCGCATTTACAGCACCACAGACATCGGGGCTCCGGGCTTTCCCTGACGAACAGGGCTTCGACGTTTACCACCACCTGCACCTGGTCGCCCACTCCAAAAAAACCCGAAAATTCACGAACGTCGGAAGATTGCTCCCACACCAAATGTGCCAGCCAGTCCAGCTCTTGCTGCTCATCACCGGCCATTGGCAGCGCATCTACAGCACCACAGACATCGGGGCTCCGGTCTTTCCCTGACGAACAGGGCTTCGACGTTTACCGCCAGCTGCACCTCGGCGTCCCCTCCAAAAATACCCTGAAAAATCACGAACGTCGGACGATTGCTCCCACACCGAAAGTGCCAGCCAGTCAAGCTCTTGCTGCTCCTCCCCGGCCATTGGCAGCGCATCTACAGCACCACAGACATCGGGTCTCCGGGCTTTCCCTGACGAACAGGGCTTCGACGTTTACCACCAGCTGCACCTGGTCGCCCACTCCAAAAAAACCCGAAAAATCACGAACGTCGGAAGATTGCTCCCACACAAAATGTGCCAGCCAGTCAAGCTCTTTCTGCTCCTCATCGGCCATTGGCAGCGCATCTACAGCACCACAGACATCGGGGCTCCGGGCTTTCCCTGACGAACAGGGCTTCGACGTTTACCACCAGCTGCACCTGGGCGCCCACTCCAAAAAAACCCCGAAAAATCATGAAGGTCGGAAGATTGCTCCCACACCGAAAGTGCCAGCCAGTCAAGCTCTTGCTGCTCCTCACCGGCCATTGGCAGCGCATCTACAGCACCACAGACATCGGGGCTCCGGGCTTTCTATGACGAACAGGGCTTCGACGTTTACCACGACCTGCACCTGGGCGCCATTGGTAAAAAACCCAAGAAAAATCACGAACGTTGGACGATTGCTCCCACACCGAAAGTGCCAGCAAACCAAGCTCTTGCTGCTCCTCACCGGCCATTGGCAGCGCATCTACAGCACCACAGACATCGGGGCTCCGGGCTTTCCCAGACGAACAGGGCTTCGACGTTTACCACCAGCTGCATCTGGGCGCCCACTCCAAAAAAACCCGAAAAATCACGAACGTCGGACGATTGCTCCCACACAAAAAGTGCCAGCCAGTCAAGCTCTTGCTGCTCCTCAACGGCCATTGGCAGCGCATCTACAGCACCACAGACATCGGGGCTCCGGGCTTTCCCTGACGAACAGGGCTTCGACGTTTACCACCACCTGCACCTGGTCGCCCACTCCAAAAAAACCCGAAAAATCACGAACGTCGGAAGATTGCTCCCACACCAATTGTGCCAGCCAGTCAAGCTCTTGCTGCTCCTCCCCGGCCATTGGCAGCGCATCTACAGCACCACAGACATCGGGGCTCCGGTCTTTCCCTGACGAACAGGGCTTCGACGTTTACCGCCAGCTGCACCTCGGCGTCCCCTCCAAAAATACCCTGAAAAATCACGAACGTCAGACAATTGCTCCCACACCAAAAGTGCCAGCCAGTCAAGCTCTTGCTGCTCCTCCCCGGCCATTGGCAGCGCATCTACAGCACCACAGACATCGGGGCTCCGGGCTTTCCCTGACGAACAGGGCTTCGACGTTTACCACCAGCTGCACCTGGGCGCCCACTCCAAAAAAACCCGAAAAATCACGAACGTCGGAAGATTGCTCCCACACAAAATGTGCCAGCCAGTCAAGCTCTTGCTGCTCCTCCCCGGCCATTGGCAGCGCATCTACAGCACCACAGACATCGGGGCTCCGGGCTTTCCCTGACGAACAGGGCTTCGACGTTTACCACCAGCTGCACCTGGTCGCCCACTCCAAAAAAACCCAAAAAATCACGAACGTTGGACGATTGCTCCCACACAAAATGTGCCAGCCAGTCAAGCTCCTGCTGCTCCTCCCCGGCCATTGGCAGCGCATCTACAGCACCACAGACATCGGGGCTCCGGGCTTTCCCTGACGAACAGGGCTTCGACGTTTACCACCACCTGCACCTGGGCGCCCACTGAAAAATAGCACGAAAAATCACAAACGTCGGACGATTGCACCCACACCGAAATTGCCAGCAACTCAAGCTCTTTCAACTCATCACCTGCCATTGGCAGCGCATCGACAGCACCACAGACATCGGGGCTCCGGTCTTTCCCTGACGAACAGGGCTTCGACGTTTACCACCAGCTGCGCCTGGGAGTCCACTCCAAAAAAACCCAAAAAATCATGAACGTCGGACGATTGCTCCCACACCGAAAGTGCCAGCAACTCAAGCTCTTGCTGCTCCTCACCGGCCATTGGCAGCGCATCTACAGCACCACAATCATCGGGGCTCCGGGCTTGCCCTGACGAACAGGGCTTCGATGTTTACCACCAGCTGCACCTGGGCGCCCACTCCAAAAAAACCCCGAAAAATCATGAAGGTCGGAAGATTGCTCCCACACCGAAAGTGCCAGCCAGTCAAGCTCTTGCTGCTCCTCACCGGCCATTGGCAGCGCATCTACAGCACCACAGACATCGGGGCTCCGGGCTTTCCCTGACGAACAGGGCTTCGACGTTTACCACCAGCTGCATCTGGGCGCCCACTCCAAAAAAACCCGAAAAATCACGAACGTCGGACGATTGCTCCCACACAAAAAGTGCCAGCCAGTCAAGCTCTTGCTGCTCCTCCCCGGCCATTGGCAGCGCATCTACAGCACCACAGACATCGGGGCTCCGGGCTTTCCCTGACGAACAGGGCTTCGACGTTTACCACCACCTGCACCTGGTCGGCCACTCCAAAAATACCCTGAAAAATCACGAACGTCGGACGATTGCTCCCACACCGAAAGTGCCAGCCAGTCAAGCTCTTGCTGCTCCTCCCCGGCCATTGGCAGCGCATCTACAGCACCACAGACATCGGGGCTCCGGGCTTTCCCTGACGAACAGGGATTCGACGTTTACCACCAGCTGCACCTGGTCGCCCACTCCAAAAAAACCCGAAAAATCACGAACGTCGGAAGATTGCTCCCACACAAAATGTGCCAGCCAGTCAAGCTCTTGCTGCTCCTCATCGGCCATTGGCAGCGCATCTACAGCACCACAGACATCGGGGCTCCGGGCTTTCCCTGACGAACAGGGCTTCGACGTTTACCACCAGCTGCACCTGGGCGCCCACTGAAAAATACCCCGAAAAATCACGAACGTCGGACGATTGCACCCACACCGAAATTGCCAGCCAGTCAAGCTCTTGCTGCTCCTCCCCGGCCATTGGCAGCGCATCTACAGCACCACAGACATCGGGGCTCCGGGCTTTCCCTGACGAACAGGGCTTCGACGTTTACCACCAACTGCACCTGGTCGCCCACTCCAAAAAAACCCGAAAAATCACGAACGTCGGAAGATTGCTCCCACACCAAATGTGCCAGCAACTCACGCTTTTTCGGCTCATCACCTGCCATTGGCAGCGCATCTACAGCACCACAGACATCGGGGCTCCGGGCTTTCTATGACGAACAGGGCTTCGACGTTTACCACGACCTGCAGCTGGGCGCCATTGGTAGAAAACCCAAGAAAAATCACGAACGTTGGACGATTGCTCCCACACCGAAAGTGCCAGCAAACCAAGCTCTTGCTGCTCCTCACCGGCCATTGGCAGCGCATCTACAGCACCACAGACATCGGGGCTCCGGGCTTTCCCAGACGAACAGGGCTTCGACGTTTACCACCAGCTGCATCTGGGCGCCCACTCCAAAAAAACCTGAAAAATCACGAACGTCGGACGATTGCTCCCACACAAAAAGTGCCATCCAGTCAAGCTCTTGCTGCTCCTCAACGGCCATTGGCAGCGCATCTACAGCACCACAGACATCGGGTCTCCGGGCTTTCCCTGACGAACAGGGCTTCGACGTTTACCACCAACTGCACCTGGTCGCCCACTCCAAAAAAACCCGAAAAATCACGAACGTCGGAAGATTGCTCCCACACCAAATGTGCCAGCCAGTCAAGCTCTTGCTGCTCCTCCCCGGCCATTGGCAGCGCATCTACAGCACCACAGACATCGGGGCTCCGGGCTTTCCCTGACGAACAGGGCTTCGACGTTTACCACCAGCTGCACCTGGGCGCCCCCTCCAAAAAAACCCTGAAAAATCACGAACGTCGGACGACTGCTCCCACACAAAAAGTGCCAGCCAGTCAAGCTCTTGCTGCTCCTCCCCGGCCATTGGCAGCGCATCTACAGCACCACAGACATCGGGGCTCCGGGCTTTCCCTGACGAACAGGGCTTCGATGTTTACCACCAGCTGCACCTGGGCGCCCACTCCAAAAAAACCCCGAAAAATCATGAAGGTCGGAAGATTGCTCCCACACCGAAAGTGCCAGCCAGTCAAGCTCTTGCTGCTCCTCCCCGGCCATTGGCAGCGCATCTACAGCACCACAGACATCGGGGCTCCGGGCTTTCCCTGACGAACAGGGCTTCGACTTTTACCACCAGCTGAACCTGGGCGCCCACTCCAAAAAAACCCGAAAAATCACGAACGTCGGACGATTGCTCCCACACAAAAAGTGCCAGCCAGTCAAGCTCTTGCTGCTCCTCCCCGGCCATTGGCAGCGCATCTACAGCACCACAGACATCGGGGCTCCGGGCTTTCCCTGACGAACAGGGCTTCGACGTTTACCACCAGCTGCACCTCGGCGTCCCCTCCAAAAATACCCTGAAAAATCACGAACGTCGGACGATTGCTCCCACACAAAAAGTGCCAGCCAGTCAAGCTCTTGCTGCTCCTCACCGGCCATTGGCAGAGCATCTACAGCACCACAGACATCGGGGCTCCGGGCTTTCCCTGACGAACAGGGCTTCGACGTTTACCACCAGTTGCACCTGGGCGCCCACTCCAAAAAAACCCCGAAAAATCATGAACGTCGGAAGATTGCTCCCACACCGAAAGTGCCAGCAACTCAAGCTCTTGCTGCTCCTCCCCGGCCATTGGCAGCGCATCTACAGCACCACAGACATCGGGGCTCCGGGCTTTCTATGACGAACAGGGCTTCGACGTTTACCACGACCTGCACCTGGGCGCCATTGGTAAAAAACCGAAGAAAAATCACGAACGTTGGACGATTGCTCCCACACCGAAAGTGCCAGCAAACCAAGCTCTTGCTGCTCCTCACCGGCCATTGGCAGCGCATCTACAGCACCACAGACATCGGGGCTCCGGGCTTTCCCAGACGAACAGGGCTTCGACGTTTACCACCAGCTGCATCTGGGCGCCCACTCCAAAAAAACCTGAAAAATCACGAACGTCGGACGATTGCTCCCACACAAAAAGTGCCAGCCAGTCAAGCTCTTGCTGCTCCTCAGCGGCCATTGGCAGCGCATCTACAGCACCACAGACATTGGGGCTCCGGGCTTTCCCTGACGAACAGGGCTTCGACGTTTACCACCAGCTGCGCCTGGGAGTCCACTCCAAAAAAACCCAAAAAATCATGAACGTCGGACGATTGCTCCCACACAAAAAGTTCCAGCCAGTCAAGCTCTTGCTGCTCCTCCCCGGCCATTGGCAGCGCATCTACAGCACCACAGACATCGGGGCTCCGGGCTTTCCCTGACGAACAGGGCTTCGACGTTTACCACCAGCTGCACCTGGTCGCCCACTCCAAATAAACCCGAAAAATCACGAACGTTGGACGATTGTTCCCACACCGAAAGTGCCAGCAACTCAAGCTCTTTCGGCTCATCACCGGCCATTGGCAGCGCATCTACAGCACCACAGACATCGGGGCTCCGGGCTTTCCCTGACGAACAGGGCTTCGACCTTTACCACCAGCTGTGCCTGGGCGGCCCACTAAAAAAAAACGAAAAAATCACGAACGTCGGACGATTGCTCCCACACCGAAAGTGCCAGCAACTCAAGCTCTTTCGGCTCATCACCTGCCATTGGCAGCGCATATACAGCACCACAGACATCGGGGCTCCGGTCTTTCCCTGACGAACAGGGCTTCGACGTTTACCACCAGCTGCGCCTGGGAGTCCACTCCAAAAAAACCCAAAAAATCATGAACGTCGGACGATTGCTCCCACACCGAAAGTGCCAGCCAGTCAAGCTCTTGCTGCTCCTCACCGGCCATTGGCAGCGCATCTACAGCACCACAGACATCGGGGCTCCGGGCTTTCCCAGACGAACAGGGCTTCGACGTTTACCACCAGCTGCATCTGGGCGCCCACTCCAAAAAAACCCGAAAAATCACGAACGTCGGAAGATTGCTCCCACACAAAAAGTGCCATCCAGTCAAGCTCTTGCTGCTCCTCAACGGCCATTGGCAGCGCATCTACAGCACCACAGACATCGGGGCTCCGGTCTTTCCCTGACGAACAGGGCTTCGACGTTTACCACCACCTGCACCTGGGTGCCCATTGGAAAAAAACCCAAGAAAAATCACAAACGTTGGACGATTGTTCCCACACCGAAAGTGCCAGCAACTCAAGCTCTTTCGGCTCATCACCGGCCATTGGCAGCGAATCTACAGCACCACAGACATCGGGGCTCCGGGCTTTCCCTGACGAACAGGGCTTCGACGTTTACTACCAGCTGCACCTGGGCGCCCACTGAAAAATACCCCGAAAAATCACGAACGTCGGACGATTGCACCCACACCGAAATTGCCAGCCAGTCAAGCTCTTGCTGCTCCTCCCCGGCCATTGGCAGCGCATCGACAGCACCACAGACATCGGGTCTCCGGGCTTTCCCTGACGAACAGGGCTTCGACGTTTACCACCAACTGCACCTGGTCGCCCACTCCAAAAAAACCCGAAAAATCACGAACGTCGGAAGATTGCTCCCACACCAAATGTGCCAGCCAGTCAAGCTCTTGCTGCTCCTCCCCGGCCATTGGCAGCGCATCTACAGCACCACAGACATCGGGGCTCCGGGCTTTCCCTGACGAACAGGGCTTCGACGTTTACCACCAGCTGCACCTGGGCGCCCCCTCCAAAAAAACCCTGAAAAATCACGAACGTCGGAAGACTGCTCCCACACCGAAAGTGCCAGCCAGTCAAGCTCCTGCTGCTCCTCCCCGGCCATTGGCAGCGCATCTACAGCACCACAGACATCGGGGCTCCGGGCTTTCCCTGACGAACAGGGCTTCGATGTTTACCACCAGCTGCACCTGGGCGCCCACTCCAAAAAAACCCCGAAAAATCATGAAGGTCGGAAGATTGCTCCCACACCGAAAGTGCCAGCCAGTCAAGCTCTTTCGGCTCATCACCGGCCATTGGCAGCGCATCTACAGCACCACAGACATCGGGGCTCCGGTCTTTCCCTGACGAACAGGGCTTCGACGTTTACCACCAGCTGCGCCTGGGAGTCCACTCCAAAAAAACCCAAAAAATCATGAACGTCGGACGATTGCTCCCACACCGAAAGTGCCAGCCAGTCAAGCTCTTGCTGCTCCTCACCGGCCATTGGCAGCGCATCTACAGCACCACAGACATCGGGGCTCCGGGCTTTCCCTGACGAACAGGGCTTCGATGTTTACCACCAGCTGCACCTGGGCGCCATTGGTAAAAAACCCAAGAAAAATCACGAACGTTGGACGATTGCTCCCACACCGAAAGTGCCAGCAAACCAAGCTCTTGCTGCTCCTCACCGGCCATTGGCAGCGCATCTACAGCACCACAGACATCGGGGCTCCGGGCTTTCCCAGACGAACAGGGCTTCGACGTTTACCACCAGCTGCATCTGGGCGCCCACTCCAAAAAAACCCGAAAAATCACGAACGTCGGACGATTGCTCCCACACAAAAAGTGCCATCCAGTCAAGCTCTTGCTGCTCCTCAACGGCCATTGGCAGCGCATCTACAGCACCACAGACATCGGGGCTCCGGTCTTTCCCTGACGAACAGGGCTTCGACGTTTACCACCACCTGCACCTGGGTGCCCATTGGAAAAAAACCCAAGAAAAATCACAAACGTTGGACGATTGTTCCCACACCGAAAGTGCCAGCAACTCAAGCTCTTTCGGCTCATCACCGGCCATTGGCAGCGAATCTACAGCACCACAGACATCGGGGCTCCGGGCTTTCCCTGACGAACAGGGCTTCAACGTTTACTACCAGCTGCACCTGGGCGCCCACTGAAAAATACCCCGAAAAATCACGAACGTCGGACGATTGCACCCACACCGAAATTGCCAGCCAGTCAATCTCTTGCTGCTCCTCCCCGGCCATTGGCAGCGCATCGACAGCACCACAGACATCGGGGCTCCGGGCTTTCCCTGATGAACAGGGCTTCGACCTTTACCACCACCTGTACCTGGGCACCCATTGGAAAAAAAACCAAGAAAAATCACGAACGTCGGACGATTGCACCCACACCGAAAGTGCCAGCCAGTCAAGCTCTTGCTGCTCCTCACCGGCCATTGGCAGCGCATCTACAGCACCACAGACATCGGGGCTCCGGGCTTTCCCTGATGAACAGGGCTTCGACCTTTACCACCACCTGCACCTGGGCACCCATTGGAAAAAAAACCAAGAAAAATCACGAACGTCGGACGATTGCACCCACACCGAAAGTGCCAGCCAGTCAAGCTCTTGCTGCTCCTCACCGGCCATTGGCAAAGCGTCTACAGCACCACAGACATCGGGGCTCCGGGCTTTCCCTGTCGAACAGGGCTTCGACGTTTTCCACCAGCTGCACCTGGGCGCCCACTCCAAAAAAACCCCGAAAAATCACGAACGTCGGACGATTGCTCCCACACAAAAAGTGCCAGCCAGTCAAGCTCTTGCTGCTCCTCACCGGCCATTGGCAGCGCATCTACAGCACCACAGACATCGTGCTTCGGGCTTTCCCAGACGAAGAGGGCTTCGACGTTTACCACCAGCTGCACCTCGGCGTCCCCTCCAAAAATACCCTGAAAAATCATGAACGTCGGACGATTGCTCCCACACCAAAAGTGCCAGCCAGTCAAGCTCCTGCTGCTCCTCCCCGGCCATTGGCAGCGCATCTACAGCACCACAGACATCGGGGCTCCGGGCTTTCCCTGACGAACAGGGCTTCGACGTTTACCACCAGCTGCACTTGGGCGCCCACTCCAAAAAAACCGGAAAAATCACGAACGTCGGACGATTGCTCCCACACAAAATGTGCCAGCCAGTCAAGCTCCTGCTGCTCCTCAGCGGCCATTGGCAGCGCATCTACAGCACCACAGACATCGGGGCTCCGGGCTTTCCCTGACGAACAGGACTTCGACGTTTACCACCACCTGCACCTGGGCGCCCATTGGAAAAAAAACCAAGAAAAATCATGAACGTTGGACGATTGCTCCCACACAAAATGTGCCAGCCAGTCAAGCTCCTGCTGCTCCTCAGCGGCCATTGGCAGCGCATCTACAGCACCACAGACATCAGGGCTCCGGGCTTTCCCTGACGAACAGGGCTTCGACGTTTACCACCAGCTGCATCTGTGCGCCCACTGAAAAAAACCCCGAAAAATCACGAACGTCGGACGATTGCTCCCACACCGAAAGTGCCAGCCAGTCAAGCTCTTGCTGCTCCTCACCGGCCATTGGCAGCCCATCTACAGCACCACAGACATCGGGGCTCCGGGCTTTCCCTGACGAACAGGGCTTCGACGTTTACCACCAGCTGAACCTGGGCGCCCACTCCAAAAAAACCCCGAAAAATCACGAACGTCGGACGATTGCTCCCACACAAAAAGTGCCAGCCAGTCAAGCTTTTGCTGCTCCTCACCGGCCACTGGCAGCGCATCTACAGCACCACAGACATCGGGGCTCCGGGCTTTCCCTGACGAACAGGGCTTCGACGTTTATTACCAGCTGCGCCTTGGCGCCCACTAAAAAAAAACCCAAAAAATCACGAACGTCGGACGATTGCTCCCACACAAAATGTGCCAGCCAGTCAAGCTCCTGCTGCTCCTCAGCGGCCATTGGCAGCGCATCTACAGCACCACAGACATCGGGGCTCCGGGCTTTCCCTGACGAACAGGGCTTTGACATTTACCACCACCTGCACCTGGGCGCCCACTGAAAAATACCCCGAAAAATCACAAACGTTGGACGATTGCTCCCACACCGAAATTGCCAGCAACTCAAGCTCTTTCGGCTCATCACCTGCCATTGGCAGCGCATCGACAGCACCACAGACATCGGGGCTCCGGTCTTTCCCTGACGAACAGGGCTTCGACGTTTACCACCAGCTGCGCCTGGGAGTCCACTCCAAAAAAACCCAAAAAATCATGAACTTCGGACGATTACTCCCACACAAAATGTGCCAGCCAGTCAAGCTCTTGCTGCTCCTCCCCGGCCATTGGCAGCGCATCTACAGCACCACAGACATCGGGGCTCCGGGCTTTCTATGACGAACAGGGCTTCGACGTTTACCACGACCTGCACCTGGGCGCCATTGGTAAAAAACCCAAGAAAAATCACGAACGTTGGACGATTGCTCCCACACCGAAAGTGCCAGCAAACCAAGCTCTTGCTGCTCATCACCGGCCATTGGCAGCGCATCTACAGCACCACAGACATCGGGGCTCCGGGCTTTCCCAGACGAACAGGGCTTCGACGTTTACCACCAGCTGCATCTGGGCGCCCACTCCAAAAAAACCCGAAAAATCACGAACGTCGGACGATTGCTCCCACACAAAAAGTGCCAGCCAGTCAAGCTCTTGCTGCTCCTCCCCGGCCATTGGCAGCGCATCTACAGCACCACAGACATTGGGGCTCCGGGCTTTCCCTGACGAACAGGGCTTCGACGTTTACCACCAGCTGCGCCTGGGAGTCCACTCCAAAAAAACCCAAAAAATCATGAACGTCGGACGATTGCTCCCACACAAAAAGTGCCAGCCAGTCAAGCTCTTGCTGCTCCTCCCCGGCCATTGGCAGCGCATCTACAGCACCACAGACATCGGGGCTCCGGGCTTTCCCTGACGAACAGGGCTTCGACGTTTACCACCAGCTGCACCTGGTCGCCCACTCCAAATAAACCCGAAAAATCACGAACGTTGGACGATTGTTCCCACACCGAAAGTGCCAGCAACTCAAGCTCTTTCGGCTCATCACCGGCCATTGGCAGCGCATCTACAGCACCACAGACATCGGGGCTCCGGGCTTTCCCTGACGAACAGGGCTTCGACCTTTACCACCAGCTGTGCCTGGGCGGCCCAATAAAAAAAAAACGAAAAAATCACGAACGTCGGACGATTGCTCCCACACCGAAAGTGCCAGCAACTCAAGCTCTTTCGGCTCATCACCTGCCATTGGCATCGCATATACAGCACCACAGACATCGGGGCTCCGGTCTTTCCCTGACGAACAGGGCTTCGACGTTTACCACCAGCTGCGCCTGGGAGTCCACTCCAAAAAAACCCAAAAAATCATGAACGTCGGACGATTGCTCCCACACCGAAAGTGCCAGCCAGTCAAGCTCTTGCTGCTCCTCACCGGCCATTGGCAGCGCATCTACAGCACCACAGACATCGGGGCTCCGGGCTTTCCCTGACGAACAGGGCTTCGATGTTTACCACGACCTGCACCTGGGCGCCATTGGTAAAAAACCCAAGAAAAATCACGAACGTTGGACGATTGCTCCCACACCGAAAGTGCCAGCAAACCAAGCTCTTGCTGCTCCTCACCGGCCATTGGCAGCGCATCTACAGCACCACAGACATCGGGGCTCCGGGCTTTCCCAGACGAACAGGGCTTCGACGTTTACCACCAGCAGCATCTGGGCGCCCACTCCAAAAAAACCCGAAAAATCACGAACGTCGGACGATTGCTCCCACACAAAAAGTGCCATCCAGTCAAGCTCTCGCTGCTCCTCAACGGCCATTGGCAGCGCATCTACAGCACCACAGACATCGGGGCTCCGGTCTTTCCCTGACGAACAGGGCTTCGACGTTTACCACCACCTGCACCTGGGTGCCCATTGGAAAAAAACCCAAGAAAAATCACAAACGTTGGACGATTGTTCCCACACCGAAAGTGCCAGCAACTCAAGCTCTTTCGGCTCATCACCGGCCATTGGCAGCGAATCTACAGCACCACAGACATCGGGGCTCCGGGCTTTCCCTGACGAACAGGGCTTCGACGTTTACTACCAGCTGCACCTGGGCGCCCACTGAAAAATACCCCGAAAAATCATGAACGTCGGACGATTGCACCCACACCGAAATTGCCAGCCAGTCAATCTCTTGCTGCTCCTCCCCGGCCTATGGCAGCGCATCGACAGCACCACAGACATCGGGGCTCCGGGCTTTCCCTGACGAACAGGGCTTCGACGTTTACCACCACCTGCACCTGGGCGCCATTGGTAAAAAACCCAAGAAAAATCACGAACGTTGGACGATTGCTCCCACGCCGAAAGTGACAGCAAACCAAGCTCTTGCTGCTCCTCACCGGCCATTGGCAGCGCATCTACAGCACCACAGACATCGGGGCTCCGGGCTTTCCCAGACGAACAGGGCTTCGACGTTTACCACCAGCTGCATCTGGGCACCCACTCCAAAAAAACCCGAAAAATCACGAACGTCGGACGATTGCTCCCACACAAAAAGTGCCAGCCAGTCAAGCCCTTGCTGCTCCTCAACGGCCATTGGCAGCGCATCTACAGCACCACAGACATCGGGGCTCCGGGCTTTCCCTGACGAACAGGGCTTCGACGTTTACCACCAGCTGCACCTGGTCGCCCACTAAAAAAAAACCCAAAAAATCACGAACGTCGGAAGATTGCTCCCACACCAAATGTGCCAGCCAGTCAAGCTCTTGCTGCTCCTCCCCGGCCATTGGCAGCGCATCTACAGCACCACAGACATTGGGGCTCCGGGCTTTCCCTGACGAACAGGGCTTCGACGTTTACCGCCAGCTGCGCCTGGGAGTCCACTCCAAAAAAACCCAAAAAATCATGAACGTCGGACGATTGCTCCCACACAAAAAGTGCCAGCCAGTCAAGCTCTTGCTGCTCCTCCCCGGCCATTGGCAGCGCATCTACAGCACCACAGACATCGGGGCTCCGGGCTTTCCCTGACGAACAGGGCTTCGACGTTTACCACCAGCTGCACCTGGTCGCCCACTCCAAAAAAACCCGAAAAATCACGAACGTTGGACGATTGTTCCCACACCGAAAGTGCCAGCAACTCAAGCTGTTTCGGCTCATCACCGGCCATTGGCAGCGCATCTACAGCACCACAGACATCGGGGCTCCGGGCTTTCCCTGACGAACAGGGCTTCGACCTTTACCACCAGCTGTGCCTGGGCGGCCCACTAAAAAAAAACGAAAAAATCACGAACGTCGGACGATTGCTCCCACACCGAAAGTGCCAGCAACTCAAGCTCTTTCGGCTCATCACCTGCCATTGGCAGCGCATATACAGCACCACAGACATCGGGGCTCCGGTCTTTCCCTGACGAACAGGGCTTCGACGTTTACCACCAGCTGCGCCTGGGAGTCCACTCCAAAAAAACCCAAAAAATCATGAACGTCGGACGATTGCTCCCACACCGAAAGTGCCAGCCAGTCAAGCTCTTGCTGCTCCTCACCGGCCATTGGCAGCGCATCTACAGCACCACAGACATCGGGGCTCCGGGCTTTCCCTGACGAACAGGGCTTCGATGTTTACCACGACCTGCACCTGGGCGCCATTGGTAAAAAACCCAAGAAAAATCACGAACGTTGGACGATTGCTCCCACACCGAAAGTGCCAGCAAACCAAGCTCTTGCTGCTCCTCACCGGCCAATGGCAGCGCATCTACAGCACCACAGACATCGGGGCTCCGGGCTTTCCCAGACGAACAGGGCTTCGACGTTTACCACCAGCTGCATCTGGGCGCCCACTCCAAAAAAACCCGAAAAATCACGAACGTCGGACGATTGCTCCCACACAAAAAGTGCCATCCAGTCAAGCTCTTGCTGCTCCTCAACGGCCATTGGCAGCGCATCTACAGCACCACAGACATCGGGGCTCCGGTCTTTCCCTGATGAACAGGGCTTCGACGTTTACCACCACCTGCACCTGGGTGCCCATTGGAAAAAAACCCAAGAAAAATCACAAACGTTGGACGATTGTTCCCACACCGAAAGTGCCAGCAACTCAAGCTCTTTCGGCTCATCACCGGCCATTGGCAGCGAATCTACAGCACCACAGACATCGGGGCTCCGGGCTTTCCCTGACGAACAGGGCTTCGACGTTTACTACCAGCTGCACCTGGGCGCCCACTGAAAAATACCCCGAAAAATCATGAACGTCGGACGATTGCACCCACACCGAAATTGCCAGCCAGTCAATCTCTTGCTGCTCCTCCCCGGCCATTGGCAGCGCATCGACAGCACCACAGACATCGGGGCTCCGGGCTTTCCCTGATGAACAGGGCTTCGACCTTTACCACCACCTGCACCTGGGCACCCATTGGAAAAAAAACCAAGAAAAATCACGAACGTCGGACGATTGCACCCACACCGAAAGTGCCAGCCAGTCAAGCTCTTGCTGCTCCTCACCGGCCATTGGCAGCGCATCTACAGCACCACAGACATCGGGGCTCCGGGCTTTCCCTGATGAACAGGGCTTCGACCTTTACCACCACCTGCACCTGGGCACCCATTGGAAAAAAAACCAAGAAAAATCACGAACGTCGGACGATTGCACCCACACCGAAAGTGCCAGCCAGTCAAGCTCTTGCTGCTCCTCACCGGCCATTGGCAAAGCATCTACAGCACCACAGACATTGGGGCTCCGGGCTTTCCCAGACGAACAGGGCTTCGACGTTTACCACCAGCTGCACCTGGGCGCCCACTCCAAAAAAACCCCGAAAAATCACGAACGTCGGACGATTGCTCCCACACAAAAAGTGCCAGCCAGTCAAGCTCTTGCTGCTCCTCACCGGCCATTGGCAGCGCATCTACAGCACCACAGACATCGTGCTTCGGGCTTTCCCAGACGAAGAGGGCTTCGACGTTTACCACCAGCTGCACCTCGGCGTCCCCTCCAAAAATACCCTGAAAAATCACGAACGTCGGACGATTGCTCCCACACCAAAAGTGCCAGCCAGTCAAGCTCTTGCTGCTCCTCCCCGGCCATTGGCAGCGCATCTACAGCACCACAGACATCGGGGCTCCGGGCTTTCCCTGACGAACAGGGCTTCGACGTTTACCACCAACTGCACCTGGGCGCCCACTGAAAAAAGCCCCGAAAAATCACGAACGTCGGACGATTGCACCCACACCGAAATTGCCAGCCAGTCAAGCTCTTGCTGCTCCTCCCCGGCCATTGGCAGCGCATCTACAGCACCACAGACATCGGGGCTCCGGGCTTTCCCTGACGAACAGGGCTTCGACGTTTACCACCAGCTGCACTTGGGCGCCCACTCCAAAAAAACCGGAAAAATCACGAACGTCGGACGATTGCTCCCACACAAAATGTGCCAGCCAGTCAAGCTCTTGCTGCTCCTCACCGGCCATTGGCAGCGCATCTACAGCACCACAGACATCAGGGCTCTGGGCTCTCCCTGACGAACAGGACTTCGACGTTTACCACCACCTGCACCTGGGCGCCCATTGGAAAAAAAACCAAGAAAAATCATGAACGTTGGACGATTGCTCCCACACAAAATGTGCCAGCCAGTCAAGCTCCTGCTGCTCCTCAGCGGCCATTGGCAGCGCATCTACAGCACCACAGACATCAGGGCTCCGGGCTTTCCCTGACGAACAGGGCTTCGACGTTTACCACCAGCTGCATCTGTGCGCCCACTGAAAAAAACCCCGAAAAATCACGAACGTCGGACGATTGCTCCCACACCGAAAGTGCCAGCCAGTCAAGCTTTTGCTGCTCCTCACCGGCCACTGGCAGCGCATCTACAGCACCACAGACATCGGGGCTCCGGGCTTTCCCTGACGAACAGGGCTTCGACGTTTATTACCAGCTGCGCCTTGGCGCCCACTAAAAAAAAACCCAAAAAATCACGAACGTCGGACGATTGCTCCCACACAAAATGTGCCAGCCAGTCAAGCTCCTGCTGCTCCTCAGCGGCCATTGGCAGCGCATCTACAGCACCACAGACATCGGGGCTCCGGGCTTTCCCTGACAAACAGGGCTTTGACATTTACCACCACCTACACCTGGGCGCCCACTGAAAAATACCCCGAAAAATCACAAACGTCGGACGATTGCACCCACACCGAAATTGCCAGCAACTCAAGCTCTTTCGGCTCATCACCTGCCATTGGCAGCGCATCGACAGCACCACAGACATCGGGGCTCCGGTCTTTCCCTGACGAACAGGGCTTCGACGTTTACCACCAGCTGCGCCTGGGAGTCCACTCCAAAAAAACCCAAAAAATCATGAACTTCGGACGATTACTCCCACACCGAAAGTGCCAGCAACTCAAGTTCTTGCTGCTCCTCACCGGCCATTGGCAGCGCATCTACAGCACCACAAACATCGGGGCTCCGGGCTTGCCCTGACGAACAGGGCTTCGATGTTTACCACCAGCTGCACCTGGGCGCCCACTCCAAAAAAACCCCGAAAAATCATGAAGGTCGGAAGATTGCTCCCACACCGAAAGTGCCAGCCAGTCAAGCTCTTGCTGCTCCTCCCCGGCCATTGGCAGCGCATCTACAGCACCACAGACATCGGGGCTCCGGGCTTTCTATGACGAACAGGGCTTCGACGTTTACCACGACCTGCACCTGGGCGCCATTGGTAAAAAACCCAAGAAAAATCACGAACGTTGGACGATTGCTCCCACACCGAAAGTGCCAGCAAACCAAGCTCTTGCTGCTCCTCACCGGCCATTGGCAGCGCATCTACAGCACCACAGACATCGGGGCTCCGGGCTTTCCCTGACGAACAGGGCTTCGACGTTTACCACCAGCTGCACCTCGGCGTCCCCTCCAAAAATACCCTGAAAAATCACGAACGTCGGACGATTGCTCCCACACCGAAAGTGCCAGCCAGTCAAGCTCTTGCTGCTCCTCCCCGGCCATTGGCAGCACATCTACAGCACCACAGACATCGGGGCTCCGGGCTTGCCCTGACGAACAGGGCTTCGATGTTTACCACCAGCTGCACCTGGGCGCCCACTCCAAAAAAACCCCGAAAAATCATGAAGGTCGGAAGATTGCTCCCACACCGAAAGTGCCAGCCAGTCAAGCTCTTGCTGCTCCTCACCTGCCATTGGCAGCGCATCGACAGCACCACAGACATCGGGGCTCCGGTCTTTCCCTGACGAACAGGGCTTCGACATTTACCACCAGCTGCGCCTGGGAGTCCACTCCAAAAAAACCCAAAAAATCATGAACGTCGGACGATTGCTCCCACACCGAAAGTGCCAGCCAGTCAAGCTCTTGCTGCTCCTCACCGGCCATTGGCAGCGCATCTACAGCACCACAGACATCGGGGCTCCGGGCTTTCCCTGACGAACAGGGCTTCGATGTTTACCACGACCTGCACCTGGGCGCCATTGGTAAAAAACCCAAGAAAAATCACGAACGTTGGACTATTGCTCCCACACCGAAGGTGCCAGCAAACCAAGCTCTTGCTGCTCCTCACCGGCCATTGGCAGCGCATCTACAGCACCACAGACATCGGGGCTCCGGGCTTTCCCAGACGAACAGGGCTTCGACGTTTACCACCAGCTGCATCTGGGCGCCCACTCCAAAAAAACCCGAAAAATCACGAACGTCGGACGATTGCTCCCACACAAAAAGTGCCATCCAGTCAAGCTCTTGCTGCTCCTCAACGGCCATTGGCAGCGCATCTACAGCACCACAGACATCGGGGCTCCGGTCTTTCCCTGACGAACAGGGCTTCGACGTTTACCACCACCTGCACCTGGGTGCCCATTGGAAAAAAACCCAAGAAAAATCACAAACGTTGGACGATTGTTCCCACACCGAAAGTGCCAGCAACTCAAGCTCTTTCGGCTCATCACCGGCCATTGGCAGCGAATCTACAGCACCACAGACATCGGGGCTCCGGGCTTTCCCTGACGAACAGGGCTTCGACGTTTACTACCAGCTGCACCTGGGCGCCCACTGAAAAATACCCCGAAAAATCACGAACGTCGGACGATTGCACCCACACCGAAATTGCCAGCCAGTCAATCTCTTGCTGCTCCTCCCCGGCCATTGGCAGCGCATCGACAGCACCACAGACATCGGGGCTCCAGGCTTTCCCTGATGAACAGGGCTTCGACCTTTACCACCACCTGCACCTGGGCACCCATTGGAAAAAAAACCAAATAAAATCACGAACGTCGGACGATTGCACCCACACCGAAAGTGCCAGCCAGTCAAGCTCTTGCTGCTCCTCACCGGCCATTGGCAGTGCATCTACAGCACCACAGACATCGGGGCTCCGGGCTTTCCCAGACAAACAGGGCTTCGACGTTTACCACCAGCTGCACCTGGGCGCCCACTCCAAAAAAACCCCGAAAAATCACGAACGTCGGACGATTGCTCCCACACAAAAAGTGCCAGCCAGTCAAGCTCTTGCTGCTCCTCACCGGCCATTGGCAGCGCATCTACAGCACCACAGACATCGTGCTTAGGGCTTTCCCAGACGAAGAGGGCTTCGACGTTTACCACCAGCTGCACCTCGGCGTCCCCTCCAAAAATACCCTGAAAAATCACAAACGTCGGACGATTGCTCCCACACCAAAAGTGCCAGCCAGTCAAGCTCTTGCTGCTCCTCCCCGGCCATTGGCAGCGCATCTACAGCACCACAGACGTCGGGGCTCCGGGCTTTCCCTGACGAACAGGGCTTCGACGTTTACCACCAACTGCACCTGGGCGCCCACTGAAAAATACCCCGAAAAATCACGAACGTCGGACGATTGCACCCACACCGAAATTGCCAGCCAGTCAAGCTCTTGCTGCTCCTCCCCGGCCATTGGCAGCGCATCTACAGCACCACAGACATCGGGGCTCCGGGCTTTCCCTGA
This sequence comes from Chlamydotis macqueenii, assembly GCF_036417535.1. Taxonomy (NCBI): domain Eukaryota; kingdom Metazoa; phylum Chordata; class Aves; order Otidiformes; family Otididae; genus Chlamydotis; species Chlamydotis macqueenii. The sequence continues at coordinate 29,921,174 of NC_141592.1, read as the reverse complement.
CGAACAGGGCTTCGAAGTTTACCACCAGCTGCACTTGGGCGCCCACTCCAAAAAAACCGGAAAAATCACGAACGTCGGACGATTGCTCCCACACAAAATGTGCCAGCCAGTCAAGCTCTTGCTGCTCCTCACCGGCCATTGGCAGCGCATCTACAGCACCACAGACATCGGGGCTCTGGCTCTCCCTGACGAACAGGGCTTCGACGTTTACCACCACCTGCACCTGGGCGCCCATTGGAAAAAAAACCAAGAAAAATCATGAACGTTGGACGATTGCTCCCACACAAAATGTGCCAGCCAGTCAAGCTCCTGCTGCTCCTCAGCGGCCATTGGCAGCGCATCTACAGCACCACAGACATCAGGGCTCCGGGCTTTCCCTGACGAACAGGGCTTCGACGTTTACCACCAGCTGCATCTGTGCGCCCACTGAAAAAAACCCCGAAAAATCACGAACGTCGGACGATTGCTCCCACACCGAAAGTGCCAGCCAGTCAAGCTCTTGCTGCTCCTCACCGGCCATTGGCAGCCCATCTACAGCACCACAGACATCGGGGCTCCGGGCTTTCCCTGACGAACAGGGCTTTGACATTTACCACCACCTGCACCTGGGCGCCCACTGAAAAATACCCCGAAAAATCACGAACGTTGGACGATTGTTCCCACACCGAAAGTGCCAGCAACTCAAGCTCTTTCGGCTCATCACCGGCCATTGGCAGCGCATCTACAGCACCACAGACATCGGGGCTCCGGGCTTTCCCTGACGAACAGGGCTTCGACCTTTACCACCAGCTGTGCCTGGGCGGCCCACTAAAAAAAAACGAAAAAATCACGAACGTCGGACGATTGCTCCCACACCGAAAGTGCCAGCAACTCAAGCTCTTTCGGCTCATCACCTGCCATTGGCAGCGCATATACAGCACCACAGACATCGGGGCTCCGGTCTTTCCCTGACGAACAGGGCTTCGACGTTTACCACCAGCTGCGCCTGGGAGTCCACTCCAAAAAAACCCAAAAAATCATGAACGTCGGACGATTGCTCCCACACCGAAAGTGCCAGCCAGTCAAGCTCTTGCTGCTCCTCACCGGCCATTGGCAGCGCATCTACAGCACCACAGACATCGGGGCTCCGGGCTTTCCCAGACGAACAGGGCTTCGACGTTTACCACCAGCTGCATCTGGGCGCCCACTCCAAAAAAACCCGAAAAATCACGAACGTCGGAAGATTGCTCCCACACAAAAAGTGCCATCCAGTCAAGCTCTTGCTGCTCCTCAACGGCCATTGGCAGCGCATCTACAGCACCACAGACATCGGGGCTCCGGTCTTTCCCTGACGAACAGGGCTTCGACGTTTACCACCACCTGCACCTGGGTGCCCATTGGAAAAAAACCCAAGAAAAATCACAAACGTTGGACGATTGTTCCCACACCGAAAGTGCCAGCAACTCAAGCTCTTTCGGCTCATCACCGGCCATTGGCAGCGAATCTACAGCACCACAGACATCGGGGCTCCGGGCTTTCCCTGACGAACAGGGCTTCGACGTTTACTACCAGCTGCACCTGGGCGCCCACTGAAAAATACCCCGAAAAATCATGAACGTCGGACGATTGCACCCACACCGAAATTGCCAGCCAGTCAAGCTCTTGCTGCTCCTCCCCGGCCATTGGCAGCGCATCGACAGCACCACAGACATCGGGTCTCCGGGCTTTCCCTGACGAACAGGGCTTCGACGTTTACCACCAACTGCACCTGGTCGCCCACTCCAAAAAAACCCGAAAAATCACGAACGTCGGAAGATTGCTCCCACACCAAATGTGCCAGCCAGTCAAGCTCTTGCTGCTCCTCCCCGGCCATTGGCAGCGCATCTACAGCACCACAGACATCGGGGCTCCGGGCTTTCCCTGACGAACAGGGCTTCGACGTTTACCACCAGCTGCACCTGGGCGCCCCCTCCAAAAAAACCCTGAAAAATCACGAACGTCGGAAGACTGCTCCCACACCGAAAGTGCCAGCCAGTCAAGCTCCTGCTGCTCCTCCCCGGCCATTGGCAGCGCATCTACAGCACCACAGACATCGGGGCTCCGGGCTTTCCCTGACGAACAGGGCTTCGATGTTTACCACCAGCTGCACCTGGGCGCCCACTCCAAAAAAACCCCGAAAAATCATGAAGGTCGGAAGATTGCTCCCACACCGAAAGTGCCAGCCAGTCAAGCTCTTTCGGCTCATCACCGGCCATTGGCAGCGCATCTACAGCACCACAGACATCGGGGCTCCGGTCTTTCCCTGACGAACAGGGCTTCGACGTTTACCACCAGCTGCGCCTGGGAGTCCACTCCAAAAAAACCCAAAAAATCATGAACGTCGGACGATTGCTCCCACACCGAAAGTGCCAGCCAGTCAAGCTCTTGCTGCTCCTCACCGGCCATTGGCAGCGCATCTACAGCACCACAGACATCGGGGCTCCGGGCTTTCCCTGACGAACAGGGCTTCGATGTTTACCACGACCTGCACCTGGGCGCCATTGGTAAAAAACCCAAGAAAAATCACGAACGTTGGACGATTGCTCCCACACCGAAAGTGCCAGCAAACCAAGCTCTTGCTGCTCCTCACCGGCCATTGGCAGCGCATCTACAGCACCACAGACATCGGGGCTCCGGGCTTTCCCAGACGAACAGGGCTTCGACGTTTACCACCAGCTGCATCTGGGCGCCCACTCCAAAAAAACCCGAAAAATCACGAACGTCGGACGATTGCTCCCACACAAAAAGTGCCATCCAGTCAAGCTCTTGCTGCTCCTCAACGGCCATTGGCAGCGCATCTACAGCACCACAGACATCGGGGCTCCGGTCTTTCCCTGACGAACAGGGCTTCGACGTTTACCACCACCTGCACCTGGGTGCCCATTGGAAAAAAACCCAAGAAAAATCACAAACGTTGGACGATTGTTCCCACACCGAAAGTGCCAGCAACTCAAGCTCTTTCGGCTCATCACCGGCCATTGGCAGCGAATCTACAGCACCACAGACATCGGGGCTCCGGGCTTTCCCTGACGAACAGGGCTTCGACGTTTACTACCAGCTGCACCTGGGCGCCCACTGAAAAATACCCCGAAAAATCACGAACGTCGGACGATTGCACCCACACCGAAATTGCCAGCCAGTCAATCTCTTGCTGCTCCTCCCCGGCCATTGGCAGCGCATCGACAGCACCACAGACATCGGGGCTCCGGGCTTTCCCTGATGAACAGGGCTTCGACCTTTACCACCACCTGTACCTGGGCACCCATTGGAAAAAAAACCAAGAAAAATCACGAACGTCGGACGATTGCACCCACACCGAAAGTGCCAGCCAGTCAAGCTCTTGCTGCTCCTCACCGGCCATTGGCAGCGCATCTACAGCACCACAGACATCGGGGCTCCGGGCTTTCCCTGATGAACAGGGCTTCGACCTTTACCACCACCTGCACCTGGGCACCCATTGGAAAAAAAACCAAGAAAAATCACGAACGTCGGACGATTGCACCCACACCGAAAGTGCCAGCCAGTCAAGCTCTTGCTGCTCCTCACCGGCCATTGGCAAAGCGTCTACAGCACCACAGACATCGGGGCTCCGGGCTTTCCCTGTCGAACAGGGCTTCGACGTTTTCCACCAGCTGCACCTGGGCGCCCACTCCAAAAAAACCCCGAAAAATCACGAACGTCGGACGATTGCTCCCACACAAAAAGTGCCAGCCAGTCAAGCTCTTGCTGCTCCTCACCGGCCATTGGCAGCGCATCTACAGCACCACAGACATCGTGCTTCGGGCTTTCCCAGACGAAGAGGGCTTCGACGTTTACCACCAGCTGCACCTCGGCGTCCCCTCCAAAAATACCCTGAAAAATCACGAACGTCGGACGATTGCTCCCACACCAAAAGTGCCAGCCAGTCAAGCTCCTGCTGCTCCTCCCCGGCCATTGGCAGCGCATCTACAGCACCACAGACATCGGGGCTCCGGGCTTTCCCTGACGAACAGGGCTTCGACGTTTACCACCAGCTGCACTTGGGCGCCCACTCCAAAAAAACCGGAAAAATCACGAACGTCGGACGATTGCTCCCACACAAAATGTGCCAGCCAGTCAAGCTCCTGCTGCTCCTCAGCGGCCATTGGCAGCGCATCTACAGCACCACAGACATCGGGGCTCCGGGCTTTCCCTGACGAACAGGACTTCGACGTTTACCACCACCTGCACCTGGGCGCCCATTGGAAAAAAAACCAAGAAAAATCATGAACGTTGGACGATTGCTCCCACACAAAATGTGCCAGCCAGTCAAGCTCCTGCTGCTCCTCAGCGGCCATTGGCAGCGCATCTACAGCACCACAGACATCAGGGCTCCGGGCTTTCCCTGACGAACAGGGCTTCGACGTTTACCACCAGCTGCATCTGTGCGCCCACTGAAAAAAACCCCGAAAAATCACGAACGTCGGACGATTGCTCCCACACCGAAAGTGCCAGCCAGTCAAGCTCTTGCTGCTCCTCACCGGCCATTGGCAGCCCATCTACAGCACCACAGACATCGGGGCTCCGGGCTTTCCCTGACGAACAGGGCTTCGACGTTTACCACCAGCTGAACCTGGGCGCCCACTCCAAAAAAACCCCGAAAAATCACGAACGTCGGACGATTGCTCCCACACAAAAAGTGCCAGCCAGTCAAGCTTTTGCTGCTCCTCACCGGCCACTGGCAGCGCATCTACAGCACCACAGACATCGGGGCTCCGGGCTTTCCCTGACGAACAGGGCTTCGACGTTTATTACCAGCTGCGCCTTGGCGCCCACTAAAAAAAAACCCAAAAAATCACGAACGTCGGACGATTGCTCCCACACAAAATGTGCCAGCCAGTCAAGCTCCTGCTGCTCCTCAGCGGCCATTGGCAGCGCATCTACAGCACCACAGACATCGGGGCTCCGGGCTTTCCCTGACGAACAGGGCTTTGACATTTACCACCACCTGCACCTGGGCGCCCACTGAAAAATACCCCGAAAAATCACAAACGTTGGACGATTGCTCCCACACCGAAATTGCCAGCAACTCAAGCTCTTTCGGCTCATCACCTGCCATTGGCAGCGCATCGACAGCACCACAGACATCGGGGCTCCGGTCTTTCCCTGACGAACAGGGCTTCGACGTTTACCACCAGCTGCGCCTGGGAGTCCACTCCAAAAAAACCCAAAAAATCATGAACTTCGGACGATTACTCCCACACAAAATGTGCCAGCCAGTCAAGCTCTTGCTGCTCCTCCCCGGCCATTGGCAGCGCATCTACAGCACCACAGACATCGGGGCTCCGGGCTTTCTATGACGAACAGGGCTTCGACGTTTACCACGACCTGCACCTGGGCGCCATTGGTAAAAAACCCAAGAAAAATCACGAACGTTGGACGATTGCTCCCACACCGAAAGTGCCAGCAAACCAAGCTCTTGCTGCTCATCACCGGCCATTGGCAGCGCATCTACAGCACCACAGACATCGGGGCTCCGGGCTTTCCCAGACGAACAGGGCTTCGACGTTTACCACCAGCTGCATCTGGGCGCCCACTCCAAAAAAACCCGAAAAATCACGAACGTCGGACGATTGCTCCCACACAAAAAGTGCCAGCCAGTCAAGCTCTTGCTGCTCCTCCCCGGCCATTGGCAGCGCATCTACAGCACCACAGACATTGGGGCTCCGGGCTTTCCCTGACGAACAGGGCTTCGACGTTTACCACCAGCTGCGCCTGGGAGTCCACTCCAAAAAAACCCAAAAAATCATGAACGTCGGACGATTGCTCCCACACAAAAAGTGCCAGCCAGTCAAGCTCTTGCTGCTCCTCCCCGGCCATTGGCAGCGCATCTACAGCACCACAGACATCGGGGCTCCGGGCTTTCCCTGACGAACAGGGCTTCGACGTTTACCACCAGCTGCACCTGGTCGCCCACTCCAAATAAACCCGAAAAATCACGAACGTTGGACGATTGTTCCCACACCGAAAGTGCCAGCAACTCAAGCTCTTTCGGCTCATCACCGGCCATTGGCAGCGCATCTACAGCACCACAGACATCGGGGCTCCGGGCTTTCCCTGACGAACAGGGCTTCGACCTTTACCACCAGCTGTGCCTGGGCGGCCCACTAAAAAAAAACGAAAAAATCACGAACGTCGGACGATTGCTCCCACACCGAAAGTGCCAGCAACTCAAGCTCTTTCGGCTCATCACCTGCCATTGGCATCGCATATACAGCACCACAGACATCGGGGCTCCGGTCTTTCCCTGACGAACAGGGCTTCGACGTTTACCACCAGCTGCGCCTGGGAGTCCACTCCAAAAAAACCCAAAAAATCATGAACGTCGGACGATTGCTCCCACACCGAAAGTGCCAGCCAGTCAAGCTCTTGCTGCTCCTCACCGGCCATTGGCAGCGCATCTACAGCACCACAGACATCGGGGCTCCGGGCTTTCCCTGACGAACAGGGCTTCGATGTTTACCACGACCTGCACCTGGGCGCCATTGGTAAAAAACCCAAGAAAAATCACGAACGTTGGACGATTGCTCCCACACCGAAAGTGCCAGCAAACCAAGCTCTTGCTGCTCCTCACCGGCCATTGGCAGCGCATCTACAGCACCACAGACATCGGGGCTCCGGGCTTTCCCAGACGAACAGGGCTTCGACGTTTACCACCAGCAGCATCTGGGCGCCCACTCCAAAAAAACCCGAAAAATCACGAACGTCGGACGATTGCTCCCACACAAAAAGTGCCATCCAGTCAAGCTCTCGCTGCTCCTCAACGGCCATTGGCAGCGCATCTACAGCACCACAGACATCGGGGCTCCGGTCTTTCCCTGACGAACAGGGCTTCGACGTTTACCACCACCTGCACCTGGGTGCCCATTGGAAAAAAACCCAAGAAAAATCACAAACGTTGGACGATTGTTCCCACACCGAAAGTGCCAGCAACTCAAGCTCTTTCGGCTCATCACCGGCCATTGGCAGCGAATCTACAGCACCACAGACATCGGGGCTCCGGGCTTTCCCTGACGAACAGGGCTTCGACGTTTACTACCAGCTGCACCTGGGCGCCCACTGAAAAATACCCCGAAAAATCATGAACGTCGGACGATTGCACCCACACCGAAATTGCCAGCCAGTCAATCTCTTGCTGCTCCTCCCCGGCCATTGGCAGCGCATCGACAGCACCACAGACATCGGGGCTCCGGGCTTTCCCTGACGAACAGGGCTTCGACGTTTACCACCACCTGCACCTGGGCGCCATTGGTAAAAAACCCAAGAAAAATCACGAACGTTGGACGATTGCTCCCACGCCGAAAGTGACAGCAAACCAAGCTCTTGCTGCTCCTCACCGGCCATTGGCAGCGCATCTACAGCACCACAGACATCGGGGCTCCGGGCTTTCCCAGACGAACAGGGCTTCGACGTTTACCACCAGCTGCATCTGGGCACCCACTCCAAAAAAACCCGAAAAATCACGAACGTCGGACGATTGCTCCCACACAAAAAGTGCCAGCCAGTCAAGCCCTTGCTGCTCCTCAACGGCCATTGGCAGCGCATCTACAGCACCACAGACATCGGGGCTCCGGGCTTTCCCTGACGAACAGGGCTTCGACGTTTACCACCAGCTGCACCTGGTCGCCCACTAAAAAAAAACCCAAAAAATCACGAACGTCGGAAGATTGCTCCCACACCAAATGTGCCAGCCAGTCAAGCTCTTGCTGCTCCTCCCCGGCCATTGGCAGCGCATCTACAGCACCACAGACATTGGGGCTCCGGGCTTTCCCTGACGAACAGGGCTTCGACGTTTACCGCCAGCTGCGCCTGGGAGTCCACTCCAAAAAAACCCAAAAAATCATGAACGTCGGACGATTGCTCCCACACAAAATGTGCCAGCCAGTCAAGCTCTTGCTGCTCCTCCCCGGCCATTGGCAGCGCATCTACAGCACCACAGACATCGGGGCTCCGGGCTTTCCCTGACGAACAGGGCTTCGACGTTTACCACCAGCTGCACCTGGTCGCCCACTCCAAAAAAACCCGAAAAATCACGAACGTTGGACGATTGTTCCCACACCGAAAGTGCCAGCAACTCAAGCTGTTTCGGCTCATCACCGGCCATTGGCAGCGCATCTACAGCACCACAGACATCGGGGCTCCGGGCTTTCCCTGACGAACAGGGCTTCGACCTTTACCACCAGCTGTGCCTGGGCGGCCCACTAAAAAAAAACGAAAAAATCACGAACGTCGGACGATTGCTCCCACACCGAAAGTGCCAGCAACTCAAGCTCTTTCGGCTCATCACCTGCCATTGGCAGCGCATCTACAGCACCACAGACATCGGGGCTCCGGTCTTTCCCTGACGAACAGGGCTTCGACGTTTACCACCAGCTGCGCCTGGGAGTCCACTCCAAAAAAACCCAAAAAATCATGAACGTCGGACGATTGCTCCCACACCGAAAGTGCCAGCCAGTCAAGCTCTTGCTGCTCCTCACCGGCCATTGGCAGCGCATCTACAGCACCACAGACATCGGGGCTCCGGGCTTTCCCTGACGAACAGGGCTTCGATGTTTACCACGACCTGCACCTGGGCGCCATTGGTAAAAAACCCAAGAAAAATCACGAACGTTGGACGATTGCTCCCACACCGAAAGTGCCAGCAAACCAAGCTCTTGCTGCTCCTCACCGGCCAATGGCAGCGCATCTACAGCACCACAGACATCGGGGCTCCGGGCTTTCCCAGACGAACAGGGCTTCGACGTTTACCACCAGCTGCATCTGGGCGCCCACTCCAAAAAAACCCGAAAAATCACGAACGTCGGACGATTGCTCCCACACAAAAAGTGCCATCCAGTCAAGCTCTTGCTGCTCCTCAACGGCCATTGGCAGCGCATCTACAGCACCACAGACATCGGGGCTCCGGTCTTTCCCTGATGAACAGGGCTTCGACGTTTACCACCACCTGCACCTGGGTGCCCATTGGAAAAAAACCCAAGAAAAATCACAAACGTTGGACGATTGTTCCCACACCGAAAGTGCCAGCAACTCAAGCTCTTTCGGCTCATCACCGGCCATTGGCAGCGAATCTACAGCACCACAGACATCGGGGCTCCGGGCTTTCCCTGACGAACAGGGCTTCGACGTTTACTACCAGCTGCACCTGGGCGCCCACTGAAAAATACCCCGAAAAATCACGAACGTCGGACGATTGCACCCACACCGAAATTGCCAGCCAGTCAATCTCTTGCTGCTCCTCCCCGGCCATTGGCAGCGCATCGACAGCACCACAGACATCGGGGCTCCGGGCTTTCCCTGATGAACAGGGCTTCGACCTTTACCACCACCTGCACCTGGGCACCCATTGGAAAAAAAACCAAGAAAAATCACGAACGTCGGACGATTGCACCCACACCGAAAGTGCCAGCCAGTCAAGCTCTTGCTGCTCCTCACCGGCCATTGGCAGCGCATCTACAGCACCACAGACATCGGGGCTCCGGGCTTTCCCTGATGAACAGGGCTTCGACCTTTACCACCACCTGCACCTGGGCACCCATTGGAAAAAAAACCAAGAAAAATCACGAACGTCGGACGATTGCACCCACACCGAAAGTGCCAGCCAGTCAAGCTCTTGCTGCTCCTCACCGGCCATTGGCAAAGCATCTACAGCACCACAGACATTGGGGCTCCGGGCTTTCCCAGACGAACAGGGCTTCGACGTTTACCACCAGCTGCACCTGGGCGCCCACTCCAAAAAAACCCCGAAAAATCACGAACGTCGGACGATTGCTCCCACACAAAAAGTGCCAGCCAGTCAAGCTCTTGCTGCTCCTCACCGGCCATTGGCAGCGCATCTACAGCACCACAGACATCGTGCTTCGGGCTTTCCCAGACGAAGAGGGCTTCGACGTTTACCACCAGCTGCACCTCGGCGTCCCCTCCAAAAATACCCTGAAAAATCACGAACGTCGGACGATTGCTCCCACACCAAAAGTGCCAGCCAGTCAAGCTCTTGCTGCTCCTCCCCGGCCATTGGCAGCGCATCTACAGCACCACAGACATCGGGGCTCCGGGCTTTCCCTGACGAACAGGGCTTCGACGTTTACCACCAACTGCACCTGGGCGCCCACTGAAAAAAGCCCCGAAAAATCACGAACGTCGGACGATTGCACCCACACCGAAATTGCCAGCCAGTCAAGCTCTTGCTGCTCCTCCCCGGCCATTGGCAGCGCATCTACAGCACCACAGACATCGGGGCTCCGGGCTTTCCCTGACGAACAGGGCTTCGACGTTTACCACCAGCTGCACTTGGGCGCCCACTCCAAAAAAACCGGAAAAATCACGAACGTCGGACGATTGCTCCCACACAAAATGTGCCAGCCAGTCAAGCTCTTGCTGCTCCTCACCGGCCATTGGCAGCGCATCTACAGCACCACAGACATCAGGGCTCTGGGCTCTCCCTGACGAACAGGACTTCGACGTTTACCACCACCTGCACCTGGGCGCCCATTGGAAAAAAAACCAAGAAAAATCATGAACGTTGGACGATTGCTCCCACACAAAATGTGCCAGCCAGTCAAGCTCCTGCTGCTCCTCAGCGGCCATTGGCAGCGCATCTACAGCACCACAGACATCAGGGCTCCGGGCTTTCCCTGACGAACAGGGCTTCGACGTTTACCACCAGCTGCATCTGTGCGCCCACTGAAAAAAACCCCGAAAAATCACGAACGTCGGACGATTGCTCCCACACCGAAAGTGCCAGCCAGTCAAGCTCTTGCTGCTCCTCACCGGCCATTGGCAGCCCATCTACAGCACCACAGACATCGGGGCTCTGGGCTTTCCCTGACGAACAGGGCTTCGACGTTTACCACCAGCTGAACCTGGGCGCCCACTCCAAAAAAACCCCGAAAAATCACGAACGTCGGACGATTGCTCCCACACAAAAAGTGCCAGCCAGTCAAGCTTTTGCTGCTCCTCACCGGCCACTGGCAGCGCATCTACAGCACCACAGACATCGGGGCTCCGGGCTTTCCCTGACGAACAGGGCTTCGACGTTTATTACCAGCTGCGCCTTGGCGCCCACTAAAAAAAAACCCAAAAAATCACGAACGTCGGACGATTGCTCCCACACAAAATGTGCCAGCCAGTCAAGCTCCTGCTGCTCCTCAGCAGCCATTGGCAGCGCATCTACAGCACCACAGACATCGGGGCTCCGGGCTTTCCCTGACAAACAGGGCTTTGACATTTACCACCACCTACACCTGGGCGCCCACTGAAAAATACCCCGAAAAATCACAAACGTCGGACGATTGCACCCACACCGAAATTGCCAGCAACTCAAGCTCTTTCGGCTCATCACCTGCCATTGGCAGCGCATCGACAGCACCACAGACATCGGGGCTCCGGTCTTTCCCTGACGAACAGGGCTTCGACGTTTACCACCAGCTGCGCCTGGGAGTCCACTCCAAAAAAACCCAAAAAATCATGAACTTCGGACGATTACTCCCACACCGAAAGTGCCAGCAACTCAAGTTCTTGCTGCTCCTCACCGGCCATTGGCAGCGCATCTACAGCACCACAAACATCGGGGCTCCGGGCTTGCCCTGACGAACAGGGCTTCGATGTTTACCACCAGCTGCACCTGGGCGCCCACTCCAAAAAAACCCCGAAAAATCATGAAGGTCGGAAGATTGCTCCCACACCGAAAGTGCCAGCCAGTCAAGCTCTTGCTGCTCCTCCCCGGCCATTGGCAGCGCATCTACAGCACCACAGACATCGGGGCTCCGGGCTTTCTATGACGAACAGGGCTTCGACGTTTACCACGACCTGCACCTGGGCGCCATTGGTAAAAAACCCAAGAAAAATCACGAACGTTGGACGATTGCTCCCACACCGAAAGTGCCAGCAAACCAAGCTCTTGCTGCTCCTCACCGGCCATTGGCAGCGCATCTACAGCACCACAGACATCGGGGCTCCGGGCTTTCCCTGACGAACAGGGCTTCGACGTTTACCACCAGCTGCACCTCGGCGTCCCCTCCAAAAATACCCTGAAAAATCACGAACGTCGGACGATTGCTCCCACACCGAAAGTGCCAGCCAGTCAAGCTCTTGCTGCTCCTCCCCGGCCATTGGCAGCACATCTACAGCACCACAGACATCGGGGCTCCGGGCTTGCCCTGACGAACAGGGCTTCGATGTTTACCACCAGCTGCACCTGGGCGCCCACTCCAAAAAAACCCCGAAAAATCATGAAGGTCGGAAGATTGCTCCCACACCGAAAGTGCCAGCCAGTCAAGCTCTTGCTGCTCCTCACCTGCCATTGGCAGCGCATCGACAGCACCACAGACATCGGGGCTCCGGTCTTTCCCTGACGAACAGGGCTTCGACATTTACCACCAGCTGCGCCTGGGAGTCCACTCCAAAAAAACCCAAAAAATCATGAACGTCGGACGATTGCTCCCACACCGAAAGTGCCAGCCAGTCAAGCTCTTGCTGCTCCTCACCGGCCATTGGCAGCGCATCTACAGCACCACAGACATCGGGGCTCCGGGCTTTCCCTGACGAACAGGGCTTCGATGTTTACCACGACCTGCACCTGGGCGCCATTGGTAAAAAACCCAAGAAAAATCACGAACGTTGGACTATTGCTCCCACACCGAAGGTGCCAGCAAACCAAGCTCTTGCTGCTCCTCACCGGCCATTGGCAGCGCATCTACAGCACCACAGACATCGGGGCTCCGGGCTTTCCCAGACGAACAGGGCTTCGACGTTTACCACCAGCTGCATCTGGGCGCCCACTCCAAAAAAACCCGAAAAATCACGAACGTCGGACGATTGCTCCCACACAAAAAGTGCCATCCAGTCAAGCTCTTGCTGCTCCTCAACGGCCATTGGCAGCGCATCTACAGCACCACAGACATCGGGGCTCCGGTCTTTCCCTGACGAACAGGGCTTCGACGTTTACCACCACCTGCACCTGGGTGCCCATTGGAAAAAAACCCAAGAAAAATCACAAACGTTGGACGATTGTTCCCACACCGAAAGTGCCAGCAACTCAAGCTCTTTCGGCTCATCACCGGCCATTGGCAGCGAATCTACAGCACCACAGACATCGGGGCTCCGGGCTTTCCCTGACGAACAGGGCTTCGACGTTTACTACCAGCTGCACCTGGGCGCCCACTGAAAAATACCCCGAAAAATCACGAACGTCGGACGATTGCACCCACACCGAAATTGCCAGCCAGTCAATCTCTTGCTGCTCCTCCCCGGCCATTGGCAGCGCATCGACAGCACCACAGACATCGGGGCTCCAGGCTTTCCATGATGAACAGGGCTTCGACCTTTACCACCACCTGCACCTGGGCACCCATTGGAAAAAAAACCAAATAAAATCACGAACGTCGGACGATTGCACCCACACCGAAAGTGCCAGCCAGTCAAGCTCTTGCTGCTCCTCACCGGCCATTGGCAGTGCATCTACAGCACCACAGACATCGGGGCTCCGGGCTTTCCCAGACGAACAGGGCTTCGACGTTTACCACCAGCTGCACCTGGGCGCCCACTCCAAAAAAACCCCGAAAAATCACGAACGTCGGACGATTGCTCCCACACAAAAAGTGCCAGCCAGTCAAGCTCTTGCTGCTCCTCACCGGCCATTGGCAGCGCATCTACAGCACCACAGACATCGTGCTTAGGGCTTTCCCAGACGAAGAGGGCTTCGACGTTTACCACCAGCTGCACCTCGGCGTCCCCTCCAAAAATACCCTGAAAAATCACGAACGTCGGACGATTGCTCCCACACCAAAAGTGCCAGCCAGTCAAGCTCTTGCTGCTCCTCCCCGGCCATTGGCAGCGCATCTACAGCACCACAGACGTCGGGGCTCCGGGCTTTCCCTGACGAACAGGGCTTCGACGTTTACCACCAACTGCACCTGGGCGCCCACTGAAAAATACCCCGAAAAATCACGAACGTCGGACGATTGCACCCACACCGAAATTGCCAGCCAGTCAAGCTCTTGCTGCTCCTCCCCGGCCATTGGCAGCGCATCTACAGCACCACAGACATCGGGGCTCCGGGCTTTCCCTGACGAACAGGGCTTCGAAGTTTACCACCAGCTGCACTTGGGCGCCCACTCCAAAAAAACCGGAAAAATCACGAACGTCGGACGATTGCTCCCACACAAAATGTGCCAGCCAGTCAAGCTCTTGCTGCTCCTCACCGGCCATTGGCAGCGCATCTACAGCACCACAGGCATCGGGGCTCTGGCTCTCCCTGACGAACAGGGCTTCGACGTTTACCACCACCTGCACCTGGGCGCCCATTGGAAAAAAAACCAAGAAAAATCATGAACGTTGGACGATTGCTCCCACACAAAATGTGCCAGCCAGTCAAGCTCCTGCTGCTCCTCAGCGGCCATTGGCAGCGCATCTACAGCACCACAGACATCAGGGCTCCGGGCTTTCCCTGACGAACAGGGCTTCGACGTTTACCACCAGCTGCATCTGTGCGCCCACTGAAAAAAACCCCGAAAAATCACGAACGTCGGACGATTGCTCCCACACCGAAAGTGCCAGCCAGTCAAGCTCTTGCTGCTCCTCACCGGCCATTGGCAGCCCATCTACAGCACCACAGACATCGGGGCTCCGGGCTTTCCCTGACGAACAGGGCTTTGACATTTACCACCACCTGCACCTGGGCGCCCACTGAAAAATACCCCGAAAAATCACGAACGTCGGACGATTGCACCCACACCGAAATTGCCAGCAACTCAAGCTCTTTCGGCTCATCACCTGCCATTGGCAGCGCATCGACAGCACCACAGACATCGGGGCTCCGGTCTTTCCCTGACGAACAGGGCTTCGACGTTTACCACCAGCTGCGCCTGGGAGTCCACTCCAAAAAAACCCAAAAAATCATGAACGTCGGACGATTGCTCCCACACCGAAAGTGCCAGCAACTCAAGTTCTTGCTGCTCCTCACCGGCCATTGGCAGCGCATCTACAGCACCACAAACATCGGGGCTCCGGGCTTGCCCTGACGAACAGGGCTTCGATGTTTACCACCAGCTGCACCTGGGCGCCCACTCCAAAAAAACCCCGAAAAATCATGAAGGTCGGAAGATTGCTCCCACACAAAAAGTGCCAGCCAGTCAAGCTCTTGCTGCTCCTCCCCGGCCATTGGCAGCGCATCTACAGCACCACAGACATCGGGGCTCCGGGCTTTCCCTGACGAACAGGGCTTCGACGTTTACCACCAGCTGCACCTCGGCGTCCCCTCCAAAAATACCCTGAAAAATCACGAACGTCGGACGATTGCTCCCACACCGAAAGTGCCAGCCAGTCAAGCTCTTGCTGCTCCTCACCGGCCATTGGCAGCGCATCTACAGCACCACAGACTTCCGGCCTCGGGCTTGCCCTGACGAACACGGCTTCGATGTTTACCACCAGCTGCACCTGGGCGCCCACTCCAAAAAAACCCCGAAAAATCATGAAGGTCGGAAGATTGCTCCCACACCGAAAGTGCCAGCCAGTCAAGCTCTTGCTGCTCCTCACCGGCCATTGGCAGCGCATCTACAGCACCACAGACATCGGGGCTCCGGGCTTTCTATGACGAACACGGCTTCGACGTTTACCACGACCTGCACCTGGGCGCCATTGGTAAAAAACCCAAGAAAAATCACAAACGTTGGACGATTGCTCCCACACCGAAAGTGCCAGCCAGTCAAGCTCTTGCTGCTCCTCCCCGGCCATTGGCAGCGCATCTACAGCACCACAGACATCGGGGCTCCGGGCTTTCCCTGACGAACAGGGCTTCGACCTTTACCACCAGCTGCGCCTGGGCGCCCACTAAAAAAAAACCCAAAAAATCACGAACGTTGGACGATTGCTCCCACACAAAATGTGCCAGCCAGTCAAGCTCCTGCTGCTCCTCAGCGGCCATTGGCAGCGCATCTACAGCACCACAGACATCAGGGCTCCGGGCTTTCCCTGACGAACAGGGCTTCGACGTTTACCACCAGCTGCACCTGTGCGCCCACTGAAAAAAACCCCGAAAAATCACGAACGTCGGACGATTGCTCCCACACCAAATGTGCCAGGCAGTCAAGCTCTTGCTGCTCCTCACCGGCCATTGGCAGCCCATCTACAGCACCACAGACATCGGGGCTCTGGGCCTTCCCTGACGAACAGGGCTTCGACGTTTACCACCACATGCACCTGGGCGCCCATTGGAAAAAAACCCCGAAAAATCACGAACGTCGGACGATTGCTCCCACACAAAAAGTGCCAGCCAATCAAGCTCTTGCTGCTCCTCCCCGGCCATTGGCAGCGCATCTACAGCACCACAGACATCGGGGCTCCGGTCTTTCCCTGACGAACAGGGCTTCGACGTTTACCACCATCTGCACCTGGGCGCCCACTGAAAAATACCCCGAAAAATCACGAACGTCGGACGATTGCACCCACACCGAAATTGCCAGCCAGTCAGGCTCTTGCTGCTCCTCCCCGGCCATTGGCAGCGCATCGACAGCACCACAGACATCGGGGCTCCGGGCTTTCCCTGACGAACAGGGCTTCGACGTTTACCACCAGCTGTGCCTGGGAGTCCACTCCAAAAAAACCCAAAAAATCACGAGCGTCGGACGATTGCTCCCACATAAAAAGTACCAGCAACTCAAGCTCTTGCTGCTCCTCACCGGCCATTGGCAGCGCATCTACAGCACCACAGACATCGGGGCTCCGGGCTTTCCCAGACGAACAGGGCTTCGACGTTTACCACCAGCTGCACCTGGGCGCCCACTCCAAATAAACCCCGAAA
The DNA here is from genome assembly GCF_036417535.1 of Chlamydotis macqueenii. Classification (NCBI taxonomy): domain Eukaryota; kingdom Metazoa; phylum Chordata; class Aves; order Otidiformes; family Otididae; genus Chlamydotis; species Chlamydotis macqueenii. Next base: position 29,904,343 of record NC_141592.1, on the reverse strand, counting down.
AATCACGAACGTCGGACGATTGCTCCCACACAAAAAGTGCCAGCCAGTCAAGCTCTTGCTGCTCCTCAACGGCCATTGGCAGCGCATCTACAGCACCACAGACATCAAGCTTAGGGCTTTCCCAGACGAAGAGGGCTTCGACGTTTACCACCAGCTGCACCTCGGCGTCCCCTCCAAAAATACCCTGAAAAATCACGAACGTCGGACGATTGCACCCACACCGAAAGTGCCAGCCAGTCAAGCTCTTGCTGCTCCTCCCCGGCCATTGGCAGCGCATCTACAGCACCACAGACATCGGGGCTCCGGGCTTTCCCTGACGAACAGGGCTTCGACGTTTACCACCAGCTGCACCTGGGCGCCCACTCCAAAAAAGCCCCGAAAAATCACGAACGTCGGAAGATTGCTCCCACACAAAATGTGCCAGCCAGTCAAGCTCCTGCTGCTCCTCACCGGCCATTGGCAGCGCATCTACAGCACCACAGACATCGGGGCTCCGGGCTTTCCCTGACGAACAGGGCTTCGACGTTTACCACCAGCTGCACCTGGGCGCCCACTGAAAAATACCCTGAAAAATCACGAACGTCGGACGATTGCACCCACACCGAAATTGCCAGCCAGTCAAGCTCTTGCTGCTCCTCACCGGCCATTGGCAGCCCATCTACAGCACCACAGACATCGGGGCTCCGGGCTTTCCCTGACGAACAGGGCTTCGACGTTTACCACCACCTGCACCTGGGCGCCCACTGAAAAAAACCCCGAAAAATCACGAACGTCGGACGATTGCTCCCACACCGAAAGTGCCAGCCAGTCAAGCTCTTGCTGCTCCTCACCGGCCATTGGCAGCCCATCTACAGCACCACAGACATCGGGGCTCTGGGCTTTCCCTGACGAACAGGGCTTCGACGTTTACCACCAGCTGCACCTGGGCGCCCACTCCAAAAAAACCCCGAAAAATCACGAACGTCGGACGATTGCTCCCACACAAAAAGTGCCAGCCAGTCAAGCTTTTGCTGCTCCTCACCGGCCACTGGCAGCGCATCTACAGCACCACAGACATCGGGGCTCCGGGCTTTCCCTGACGAACAGGGCTTCGACGTTTATTACCAGCTGCGCCTTGGCGCCCACTAAAAAAAAACCCAAAAAATCACGAACGTTGGACGATTGCTCCCACACAAAATGTGCCAGCCAGTCAAGCTCCTGCTGCTCCTCAGCGGCCATTGGCAGCGCATCTACAGCACCACAGACATCAGGGCTACGGGCTTTCCCTGACGAACAGGGCTTTGACATTTACCACCACCTGCACCTGGGCGCCCACTGAAAAATACCCCGAAAAATCACAAACGTCGGACGATTGCACCCACACCGAAATTGCCAGCAACTCAAGCTCTTTCGGCTCATCACCTGCCATTGGCAGCGCATCGACAGCACCACAGACATCGGGGCTCCGGTCTTTCCCTGACGAACAGGGCTTCGACGTTTACCACCAGCTGCGCCTGGGAGTCCACTCCAAAAAAACCCAAAAAATCATGAACGTCGGACGATTGCTCCCACACCGAAAGTGCCAGCAACTCAAGCTCTTGCTGCTCCTCACCGGCCATTGGCAGCGCATCTACAGCACCACAAACATCGGGGCTCCGGGCTTGCCCTGACGAACAGGGCTTCGATGTTTACCACCAGCTGCACCTGGGCGCCCACTCCAAAAAAACCCCGAAAAATCATGAAGGTCGGAAGATTGCTCCCACACCGAAAGTGCCAGCCAGTCAAGCTCTTGCTGCTCCTCCCCGGCCATTGGCAGCGCATCTACAGCACCACAGACATCGGGGCTCCGGGCTTTCTATGACGAACAGGGCTTCGACGTTTACCACGACCTGCACCTGGGCGCCATTGGTAAAAAACCCAAGAAAAATCACGAACGTCGGACGATTGCTCCCACACCGAAAGTGCCAGCAAACCAAGCTCTTGCTGCTCCTCACCGGCCATTGGCAGCGCATCTACAGCACCACAGACATCGGGGCTCCGGGCTTTCCCTGACGAACAGGTCTTCGACGTTTACCACCAGCTGCATCTGGGCGCCCACTCCAAAAAAACCCGAAAAATCACGAACGTCGGACGATTGCTCCCACACAAAAAGTGCCAGCCAGTCAAGCTCTTGCTGCTCCTCAACGGCCATTGGCAGCGCATCTACAGCACCACAGACATCGGGGCTCCGGGCTTTCCCTGACGAACAGGGCTTCGACGTTTACCACCAGCTGCACCTCGGCGTCCCCTCCAAAAATACCCTGAAAAATCACGAATGTCGGACGATTGCTCCCACACCGAAAGTGCCAGCCAGTCAAGCTCTTGCTGCTCCTCACCGGCCATTGGCAGCGCATCTACAGCACCACAGACATCGGGGCTCCGGGCTTGCCCTGACGAACAGGGCTTCGATGTTTACCACCAGCTGCACCTGGACGCCCACTCCAAAAAAACCCGAAAAATCACGAACGTCGGAAGATTGCTCCCACACCAAATGTGCCAGCCAGTCAAGCTCTTGCTGCTCCTCATCGGCCATTGGCAGCGCATCTACAGCACCACAGACATCAGGGCTCCGGGCTTTCCCTGACGAACAGGGCTTCGACGTTTACCACCAGCTGCACCTGTGCGCCCACTGAAAAAAACCCCGAAAAATCACGAACGTCGGACGATTGCTCCCACACCGAAAGTGCCAGCCAGTCAAGCTCTTGCTGCTCCTCACCGGCCATTGGCAGCCCATCTACAGCACCACAGACATCGGGGCTCTGGGCTTTCCCTGACGAACAGGGCTTCGACGTTTACCACCACATGCACCTGGGCGCCCATTGGAAAAAAACCCAAGAAAAATCACGAACGTCGGACGATTGCTCCCACACAAAAAGTGCCAGCCAATCAAGCTCTTGCTGCTCCTCCCCGGCCATTGGCAGCGCATCTACAGCACCACAGACATCGGGGCTCCGGGCTTTCCCTGACGAACAGGGCTTCGACGTTTACCACCATCTGCACCTGGGCGCCCACTGAAAAATACCCCGAAAAATCACGAACGTCGGACAATTGCACCCACACCGAAATTGCCAGCCAGTCAGGCTCTTGCTGCTCCTCCCCGGCCATTGGCAGCGCATCGACAGCACCACAGACATCGGGGCTCCGGGCTTTCCCTGACGAACAGGGCTTCAACGTTTACCACCAGCTGTGCCTGGGAGTCCACTCCAAAAAAACCCAAAAAATCACGAGCGTCGGGCGATTGCTCCCACATAAAAAGTACCAGCAACTCAAGCTCTTGCTGCTCCTCACCGGCCATTGGCAGCGCATCTACAGCACCACAGACATCGGGGCTCCGGGCTTTCCCAGACGAACAGGGCTTCGACGTTTACCACCAGCTGCACCTGGGCGCCCACTCCAAAAAAACCCTAAAAATCACGAACGTCGGACGATTGCTCCCACACAAAAAGTGCCAGCCAGTCAAGCTCTTGCTGCTCCTCAACGGCCATTGGCAGCGCATCTACAGCACCACAGACATCGGGGCTCCGGGCTTTCCCTGACGAACAGGGCTTCGACGTTTACCACCAGCTGCACCTGGGCGCCCACTGAAAAATACCCTGAAAAATCACGAACGTCGGACGATTGCACCCACACCGAAATTGCCAGCCAGTCAAGCTCTTGCTGCTCCTCCCCGGCCATTGGCAGCGCATCTACAGCACCACAGACATCGGGGCTCCGGGCTTTCCCTGACGAACAGGGCTTCGACGTTTACCACCACCTGCACCTGGGCGCCCATTGGAAAAAAACCCAAGAAAAATCATGAACGTTGGACGATTGCTCCCACACAAAATGTGCCAGCCAGTCAAGCTCCTGCTGCTCCTCAGCGGCCACTGGCAGCGCATCTACAGCACCACAGACATCAGGGCTCCGGGCTTTCCCTGACGAACAGGGCTTCGACGTTTACCACCAGCTGCACCTGGGCGCCCACTGAAAAAAACCCCGAAAAATCACGAACGTCGGACGATTGCTCCCACACCGAAAGTGCCAGCCAGTCAAGCTCTTGCTGCTCCTCACCGGCCATTGGCAGCCCATCTACAGCACCACAGACATCGGGGCTCTGGGCTTTCCCTGACGAACAGGGCTTCGACGTTTACCACCAGCTGCACCTGGGCGCCCACTCCAAAAAAACCCAAAAAATCATGAACGTCGGACGATTGCTCCCACACCGAAAGTGCCAGCAACTCAAGCTCTTGCTGCTCCTCACCGGCCATTGGCAGCGCATCTACAGCACCACAAACATCGGGGCTCTGGGCTTGCCCTGACGAACAGGGCTTCGATGTTTACCACGACCTGCACCTGGGCGCCATTGGTAAAAAACCCAAGAAAAATCACGAACGTTGGACGATTGCTCCCACACCGAAAGTGCCAGCAAACCAAGCTCTTGCTGCTCCTCCCCGGCCATTGGCAGCGCATCTACAGCACCACAGACATCGGGGCTCCGGGCTTTCCCTGACGAACAGGGCTTCGACGTTTACCACCATCTGCACCTCGGCGTCCCCTCCAAAAATACCCTGAAAAATCACGAACGTTGGACGATTGCTCCCACACCGAAAGTGCCAGCCAGTCAAGCTCTTGCTGCTCCTCACCGGCCATTGGCAGCGCATATACAGCACCACAGACATCGGGGCTCCGGGCTTGCCCTGACGAACAGGGCTTCGATGTTTACCACCAGCTGCATCTGGGCGCCCACTCCAAAAAAGCCCGAAAAATCACGAACGTCGGACGATTGCTCCCACACAAAAAGTGCCAGCCAGTCAAGCTCTTGCTGCTCCTCAACGGCCATTGGCAGCGCATCTACAGCACCACAGACATCGGGGCTCCGGGCTTTCCCTGACGAACAGGGCTTCGACGTTTACCACCAGCTGCACCTCGGCGTCCCCTCCAAAAATACCCTGAAAAATCACGAACGTCGGACGATTGCTCCCACACCGAAAGTGCCAGCCAGTCAAGCTCTTGCTGCTCCTCACCGGCCATTGGCAGCGCATCTACAGCACCACAGACATCGGGGCTCCGGGCTTGCCCTGACGAACAGGGCTTCGATGTTTACCACCAGCTGCACCTGGGCGCCCACTCCAAAAAAACCCCGAAAAATCATGAAGGTCGGAAGATTGCTCCCACACCGAAAGTGCCAGCCAGTCAAGCTCTTGCTGCTCCTCACCGGCCATTGGCAGCGCATCTACAGCACCACAGACATCGGGGCTCCGGGCTTTCCCAGACGAACAGGGCTTCGACGTTTACCACCAGCTGCATCTGGGCGCCCACTCCAAAAAAACCCGAAAAATCACGAACGTCGGACGATTGCTCCCACACAAAAAGTGCCAGCCAGTCAAGCTCTTGCTGCTCCTCAACGGCCATTGGCAGCGCATCTACAGCACCACAGACATCGGGGCTCCGGGCTTTCCCTGACGAACAGGGCTTCGACGTTTACCACCAGCTGCACCTGGACGCCCACTCCAAAAAAACCCGAAAAATCACGAACGTCGGAAGATTGCTCCCACACAAAATGTGCCAGCCAGTCAAGCTCTTGCTGCTCCTCATCGGCCATTGGCAGCGCATCTACAGCACCACAGACATCGGGGCTCCGGGCTTTCCCTGACGAACAGGGCTTCGACGTTTACCACCAGCTGCACCTGGGCGCCCACTGAAAAATACCCCGAAAAATCACGAACGTCGGACGATTGCACCCACACCGAAATTGCCAGCCAGTCAAGCTCTTGCTGCTCCTCCCCGGCCATTGGCAGCGCATCTACAGCACCACAGACATCGGGGCTCCGGGCTTTCCCTGACGAACAGGGCTTCGACCTTTACCACCAGCTGTGCCTGGGCGGCCCACTAAAAAAAAAACGAAAAAATCACGAACGTCGGACGATTGCTCCCACACCGAAATTGCCAGCAACTCAAGCTCTTTCGGCTCATCACCTGCCATTGGCAGCGCATCTACAGCACCACAGACATCGGGGCTCCGGGCTTTCCCTGACAAACAGGGCTTCGACGTTTACCACCCTCTGCGCCTGGGAGTCCACTCCAAAAAAACCGAAAAAATCATGAACGTCGGACGATTGCTCCCACACCGAAATTGCCAGCCAGTCAAGCTCTTGCTGCTCCTCTCCGGCCATTGGCAGCGCATCTACAGCACCACAGACATCGGGGCTCCGGGCTTGCTCTGACGAACAGGGCTTCGACGTTTACCACGACCTGCACCTGGGCGCCATTGGTAAAAAACCCAAGAAAAATCACGAACGTTGGACGATTGCTCCCACACCGAAAGTGCCAGCAAACCAAGCTCTTGCTGTCCCTCCCCGGCCATTGGCAGCGCATCGACAGCACCACAGACATCGGGGCTCCGGGCTTTCCCTGACGAACAGGGCTTCGACCTTTACCACCTGCTGTGCCTGGGCGGCCCACTAAAAAAAAAACGAAAAAATCACGAACGTCGGACGATTGCTCCCACACCGAAATTGCCAGCAACTCAAGCACTTTCGGCTCATCACCTGCCATTGGCAGCGCATCTACAGCACCACAGACATCGGGGCTCCAGGATTTCCCAGACGAACAGGGCTTCGACGTTTACCACCAGCTGCATCTGGGCGCCCACTCCAAAAAAACCCCGAAAAATCACGAACGTCGGACGATTGCTCCCACACAAAAAGTGCCAGCCAGTCAAGCTCTTGCTGCTCCTCACCGGCCATTGGCAGCGCATCTACAGCACCACAGACATCGGGGCTCCGGGCTTGCCCTGACGAACAGGGCTTCGATGTTTACCACCAGCTGCACCTGGGCGCCCACTCCAAAAAAACCCCGAAAAATCATGAAGGTCGGAAGATTGCTCCCACACCGAAAGTGCCAGCCAGTCAAGCTCTTGCTGCTCCTCACCGGCCATTGGCAGCGCATCTACAGCACCACAGACATCGGGGCTCCGGGCTTTCTATGACGAACAGGGCTTCGACGTTTACCACGACCTGCACCTGGGCGCCATTGGTAAAAAACCCAAGAAAATTCACGAACGTTGGACGATTGCTCCCACACCGAAAGTGCCAGCAAACCAAGCTCTTGCTGCTCCTCACCGGCCATTGGCAGCGCATCTACAGCACCACAGACATCGGGGCTCCGGGCTTTCCCAGACGAACAGGGCTTCGACGTTTACCACCAGCTGCATCTGGGCGCCCACTCCAAAAAAACCCGAAAAATCACGAACGTCGGACGATTGCTCCCACACAAAAAGTGCCAGCCAGTCAAGCTCTTGCTGCTCCTCACCGGCCATTGGCAGCGCATCTACAGCACCACAGACATCGGGGCTCCGGGCTTTCCCTGACGAACAGGGCTTCGACGTTTACCACCAGCTGCACCTGGACGCCCACTCCAAAAAAACCCGAAAAATCACGAACGTCGGAAGATTGCTCCCACACAAAATGTGCCAGCCAGTCAAGCTCTTGCTGCTCCTCATCGGCCATTGGCAGCGCATCTACAGCACCACAGACATCGGGGCTCCGGGCTTTCCCTGACGAACAGGGCTTCGACGTTTACCACCAGCTGCACCTGGGCGCCCACTGAAAAATACCCCGAAAAATCACGAACGTCGGACGATTGCACCCACACCGAAATTGCCAGCCAGTCAAGCTCTTGCTGCTCCTCCCCGGCCATTGGCAGCGCATCTACAGCACCACAGACATCGGGGCTCCGGGCTTTCCCTGACGAACAGGGCTTCGACCTTTACCACCAGCTGTGCCTGGGCGGCCCACTAAAAAAAAAACGAAAAAATCACGAACGTCGGACGATTGCTCCCACACCGAAATTGCCAGCAACTCAAGCACTTTCGGCTCATCACCTGCCATTGGCAGCGCATCTACAGCACCACAGACATCGGGGCTCCAGGATTTCCCAGACAAACAGGGCTTCGACGTTTACCACCAGCTGCATCTGGGCGCCCACTCCAAAAAAACCCCGAAAAATCACGAACGTCGGACGATTGCTCCCACACAAAAAGTGCCAGCCAGTCAAGCTCTTGCTGCTCCTCCCCGGCCATTGGCAGCGCATCTACAGCACCACAGACATCGGGGCTCCGGGCTTTCCCTGACGAACAGGGCTTCGACGGTTACCACCACCTGCACCTGGGCGCCCACTCCAAAAAAACCGGAAAAATCACGAACGTCGGAAGATTGCTCCCACACAAAATGTGCCAGCCAGTCAAGCTCTTGCTGCTCCTCACCGGCCATTGGCAGCGCATCTACAGCACCACAGACATCGGGGCACTGGGCTTTCCCTGACGAACAGGGCTTCGACGTTTACCACCAGCTGCACCTGGGCGCCCACTGAAAAATACCCTGAAAAATCACGAACGTCGGACGATTGCACCCACACCGAAATTGCCAGCCAGTCAAGCTCTTGCTGCTCCTCACCGGCCATTGGCAGCGCATCTACAGCACCACAGACATCGGGGCACTGGGCTTTCCCTGACGAACAGGGCTTCGACGTTTACCACCAGCTGCACCTGGGCGCCCACTGAAAAAAACCCCGAAAAATCACGAACGTCGGACGATTGCTCCCACACCGAAAGTGCCAGCCAGTCAAGCTCTTGCTGCTCCTCACCGGCCATTGGCAGCCCATCTACAGCACCACAGACATCGGGGCTCCGGGCTTTCCCTGACGAACAGGGCTTCGACGTTTACCACCACATGCACCTGGGCGCCCATTGGAAAAAAACCCCGAAAAATCACGAACGTCGGACGATTGCTCCCACACCGAAAGTGCCAGCCAATCAAGCTGTTGCTGCTCCTCCCCGGCCATTGGCAGCGCATCTACAGCACCACAGACATCGGGGCTCCGGGCTTTCCCTGACGAACAGGGCTTCGACGTTTACCAACAGCTGCACCTGGGCGCCCACTGAAAAAAACCCCGAAAAATCACGAACGTTGGACGATTGCTCCCACACCGAAAGTGCCAGCCAGTCAAGCTCTTGCTGCTCCTCCCCAGCCATTGGCAGCACATCTACAGCACCACAGACATCGGGGCTCCGGGCTTTCCCTGACGAACAGGGCTTCGACGTTTACCACCAGCTGCACCTGGGCGCCCACTCCAAAAAAACCCCGAAAAATCACGAACGTCGGACGATTGCTCCCACACAAAAAGTGCCAGCCAGTCAAGCTCTTGCTGCTCCTCCCCGGCCATTGGCAGCGCATCTACAGCACCACAGACATCGGAGCTCCGGTCTTTCCCTGACGAACAGGGCTTCGACGTTTACCACCAGCTGCACCTCGGCGTCCCCTCCAAAAATACCCTGAAAAATCACGAACGTCGGACGATTGCTCCCACACAAAATGTGCCAGCCAGTCAAGCTCCTGCTGCTCCTCACCGGCCATTGGCAGCGCATCTACAGCACCACAGACGTCATGGCTCCGGGCTTTCCCTGACGAACAGGGCTTCGACGTTTACCACCAGCTGCACCTGGGCGCCCATTGGAAAAAAACCCCGAAAAATCACGAACGTCGGACGATTGCTCCCACACAAAAAGTGCCAGCCAGTCAAGCTTTTGCTGCTCCTCACCGGCCATTGGCAGCGCATCTACAGCACCACAGACATCGGGGCTCCGGGCTTTCCCTGACGAACAGGGCTTCAACGTTTATTACCAGCTGCGCCTTGGCGCCCACTAAAAAAAAACCCAAAAAATCACGAACGTTGGACGATTGCTCCCACACAAAATGTGCCAGCCAGTCAAGCTCCTGCTGCTCCTCAGCGGCCATTGGCAGCGCATCTACAGCACCACAGACATCGGGGCTCCGGGCTTTCCCTGACGAACAGGGCTTCGACGTTTACCACCACCTGCACCTGGGCGCCCACAACAAAAAAAAACCCTAAAAATCACGAACGTCGGACGATTGCTCCCTCACCGAAAGTGCCAGCCAGTCAAGCTCTTGCTGCTCCTCACCGGCCACTGGCAGCGCATCTACAGCACCACAGACATCGGGGCTCCGGGCTTTCCCTGACGAACAGGGCTTCGACGTTTACTACCAGCTGCACCTGGGCGCCCATTGAAAAATACCCCGAAAAATCACGAACGTCGGACGATTGCACCCACACCGAAATTGCCAGCCAGTCAATCTCTTGCTGCTCCTCCCCGGCCATTGGCAGCGCATCGACAGCACCACAGACATCGGGGCTCCGGGCTTTCCCTGACGAACAGGGCTTCGACCTTTACCACCAGCTGCACCTGGGCGCCCACTGAAAAAAACCCCGAAAAATCACGAACGTCGGACGATTGCTCCCACACCGAAAGTGCCAGCCAGTCAAGCTCTTGCTGCTCCTCACCGGCCATTGGCAGCCCATCTACAGCACCACAGACATTGGGGCTCTGGGCTTTCCCTGACGAACAGGGCTTCGACGTTTACCACCACATGCACCTGGGCGCCCATTGGAAAAAAACCCAGAAAAATCACGAACGTCGGACGATTGCTCCCACTCCGAAAGTGCCAGCCAGTCAAGCTTTTGCTGCTCCTCACCGGCCATTGGCAGCGCATCTACAGCACCAAAGACATCGGGGCTCCGGGCTTTCCCTGACGAACAGGGCTTCGACGTTTATTACCAGCTGCGCCTTGGCGCCCACTAAAAAAAAACCCAAAAAATCACGAACGTTGGACGATTGCTCCCACACAAAATGTGCCAGCCAGTCAAGCTCCTGCTGCTCCTCAGCGGCCATTGGCAGCGCATCTACAGCACCACAGACATCGGGGCTCCGGGCTTTCCCTGACGAACAGGGCTTCAACGTTTACCACCACCTGCACCTGGGCGCCCACTGAAAAATACCCCGAAAAATCACAAAAGTCGGACGATTGCACCCACACCGAAATTGCCAGCAACTCAAGCTCTTTCGGCTCCTCCCCGGCCATTGGCAGCGCATCTACAGCACCACAGACATCGGGGCTCCGGTCTTTCCCTGACGAACAGGGCTTCAACGTTTACCACCAGCTGCGCCTGGGAGTCCACTCCAAAAAAACCCAAAAAATCATGAACGTCGGACGATTGCTCCCACACAAAAAGTGCCAGCCAGTCAAGCTCTTGCTGCTCCTCAACGGCCATTGGCAGCGCATCGACAGCACCACAGACATCGGGGCTCCGGGCTTTCCCTGACGAACAGGGCTTCGACGTTTACCACCAGCTGCACCTCGGCGTCCCCTCCAAACATAGCCTGAAAAATCACGAACGTCGGACGATTGCTCCCACACCGAAAGTGCCAGCCAGTCAAGCTCTTGCTGCTCCTCACCGGCCATTGGCAGCGCATCTACAGCACCACAGACATCGGGGCTCCGGGCTTGCCCTGACGAACAGGGCTTCGATGTTTACCACCAGCTGCACCTGGGCGCCCACTCCAAAAAAACCCCGAAAAATCATGAAGGTCGGAAGATTGCTCCCACACCGAAAGTGCCAGCCAGTCAAGCTCTTGCTGCTCCTCAGCGGCCATTGGCAGTGCATCTACAGCACCACAGACATCGGAGCTCCAGTCTTTCCCTGACGAACAGGGCTTCGACGTTTACCACCAGCTGCACCTCGGCGTCCCCTCCAAAAATACCCTGAAAAATCATGAACGTCGGACGATTGCTCCCACACCGAAAGTGCCAGCCAGTCAAGCTCTTGCTGCTCCTCACCGGCCATTGGCAGCGCATCTACAGCACCACAGACATCGGGGCTCCGGGCTTGCCCTGACGAACAGGGCTTCGATGTTTACCACCAGCTGCACCTGGACGCCCACTCCAAAAAAACCCCGAAAAATCATGAAGGTCGGAAGATTGCTCCCACACCGAAAGTGCCAGCCAGTCAAGCTCTTGCTGCTCCTCAGCGGCCATTGGCAGCGCATCTACAGCACCACAGACATCGGAGCTCCGGTCTTTCCCTGACGAACAGGGCTTCGACGTTTACCACCAGCTGCACCTCGGCGTCCCCTCCAAAAATACCCTGAAAAATCACGAACGTCGGACGATTGCTCCCACACCGAAAGTGCCAGCCAGTCAAGCTCTTGCTGCTCCTCCCCGGCCATTGGCAGCGCATCTACAGCACCACAGACATCGGGGCTCCGGGCTTTCCCTGACGAACAGGGCTTCGACGTTTACCACCAGCTGCACCTGGTCGTACACTCCAAAAAAACCCGAAAAATCACGAACGTCGGAAGATTGCTCCCACACAAAATGTGCCAGCCAGTCAAGCTCTTGCTGCTCCTCCCCGGCCATTGGTAGCGCATCTACAGCACCACAGACATCGGGGCTCCGGGCTTTCCCTGACGAACAGGGCTTCGACGTTTACCACCACCTGCACCTGGGCGCCCATTGAAAAATACCCCGAAAAATCACGAACGTCGGACGATTGCACCCAGACCCAAATTGCCAGCCAGTCAATCTCTTGCTGCTCCTCCCCGGCCATTGGCAGCGCATCGACAGCACCACAGACATCGGGGCTCCGGGCTTTCCCTGACGAACAGGGCTTCGACGTTTACCACCAGCTGCACCTCGGCGTCCCCTCCAAAAATACCCTGAAAAATCACGAACGTCGGACGATTGCTCCCACACCGAAAGTGCCAGCCAGTCAAGCTCTTGCTGCTCCTCCCCGGCCATTGGCAGCGCATCTACAGCACCACAGACATCGGGGCTCCGGGCTTTCCCTGACGAACAGGGCTTCGACGTTTACCACCAGCTGCACCTGGGGGGCCCACTGAAAAAAAACCCCGAAAAATCATGAACGTCGGACGATTGCTCCCACACAAAAAGTGCCAGCCAGTCAAGCTCTTGCTGCTCCTCACCGGCCATTGGCAGCGCAACTACAGCACCACAGACATCGGAGCTCCGGGCTTTCCCTGACGAACAGGGCTTCGACGTTTATTACCAGCTGCGCCTTGGCGCCCACTAAAAAAAAAACCAAAAAATCACGAACGTCGGACGATTGCTCCCACACCGAAAGTGCCAGCCAGTCAAGCTCTTGCTGCTCCTCACCGGCCATTGGCAGCGCATCTACAGCACCACAGACATCGGGGCTCTGGTCTTTCCGTGACGAACACGGCTTCGACGTTTACCACCAGCTGCACCTGGGCACCCACTCCAAAAAAACCCCGAAATATCACGAACGTCGGACGATTGCTACCACACCGAAAGTGCCAGCCAGTCAAGCTCTTGCTGCTCCTCCCTGGCCATTGGCAGTGCATCTACAGCACCACAGACATCGGGGCTCCGGGCTTTCCTTGATGAACAGGGCTTCGACGTTTACCACCAGCTGCACCTGGGGGGCCCACTTAAAAAAACCCCGAAAAATCATGAACGTTGGACGATTGCTTCCACACCGAAAGTGCCAGCCAGTCAAGCTCTTGCTGCTCCTCCCCGGCCATTGGCAGCGCATCTACAGCACCACAGACATCGGGGCTCCGAGCTCTCCCTGACGAACAGGGCTTCGACCTTTACCACCACCTGCACTTGGGCGCCCACTGAAAAATACCCCGAAAAATCACAAACGTCGGACGATTGCACCCACACCGAAATTGCCAGCAACTCAAGCTCTTTCGGCTCATCACCTGCCATTGGCAGCGCATTGACAGCACCACAGACATCGGGGCTCCGGTCTTTCCCTGACGAACAGGGCTTCGACGTTTACCACCAGCTGCGCCTGGGAGTCCACTCCAAAAAAACCCAAAAAATCACGAACGTCGGACGATTGCTCCCACACTGAATGTGCCAGCCAGTCAAGCTCTTGCTGCTCCTCACCGGCCATTGGCAGCGCATCTACAGCACCACAGACATCGGGGCTCCGGGCTTTCCGTGACAAACAGGGCTTCGACGTTTACCACCAGCTGCACCTGGGCACCCACTCCAAAAAAACCCCGAAATATCACGAACGTCGGACGATTGCTCCCACACCGAAAGTGCCAGCCAGTCAAGCTCCTGCTGCTCCTCCCCAGCCATTGGCAGCGCATCTACAGCACCACAGACATCGGGGCTCCGGGCTTTCCCTGACGAACAGGGCTTCAACGTTTACCACCAGCTGCACCTGGGCGCCCACTGAAAAAAACCCAAAAAATCACGAATGTCGGACGATTGCTCCCACACCGAAAGTGCCAGCCAGTCAAGCTCTTGCTGCTCCTCACCGGCCATTGGCAGCGCAGCTACAGCACCACAGACATCGGGGCTCCGGGCTTTCCCTGACGAACAGGGCTTCGACGTTTACCACCACCTGCACCTGGGCGCCCATTGGAAAAAAACCCAAGAAAAATCACGAACGTTGGACGATTGCTCCCACACCGAAAGTGCTAGCAACTCAAGCTCTTGCTGCTCCTCACCGGCCATTGGCAGCACATCTACAGCACCACAGACATCGGGGCTCCGGGCTTTCCCTGACGAACAGGGCTTCGACGTTTACCACGAGCTGCACCTGGGGGGCCCACTGAAAAAAACCCCGAAAAATCATGAACGTCGGACGATTGCTCCCACACCAAAAGTGCCAGCCAGTCAAGCTCTTGCTGCTCCTCCCTGGCCATTGGCAGCGCATCTACAGCACCAGAGACATCGGGGCTCCGGGCTTTCCCTGACGAACAGGGCTTCGACGTTTACCACCAGCTGCACCTGGGCGCCCATTGGAAAAAAACCCAAGAAAAATCACGAACGTTGGACGATTGCTCCCACACCGAAAGTGCTAGCAACTCAAGCTCTTGCTGCTCCTCACCGGCCATTGGCAGCGCATCTACAGCACCAGAGACATCGGGGCTCCGGGCATTCCCTGACCAACAGGGCTTCGACGTTTACCACCAGCTGCACCTGGGCGCCCACTCCAAAAAAACCCCGAAAAATCACGAACGTCGGACGATTACTCCCACACCGAAACTGCCAGCCAGTCAAGCTCTTGCTGCTCTTCTCCGGCCATTGGCAGCGCATCTACAGCACCACAGACATCGGGGCTCCGGGCTTTCCCTGACAAACAGGGCTTCGACGTTTACCACCAGCTGCGCCTGGGCGCCCACTGAAAAAAAACCCAAAAAATCACGAACGTCGGACGATTGCTCCCACACCGAAAGTACCAGCAACTCAAGCTCTTGCTGCTCCTCACCGGCCATTGGCAGTGCATCTACAGCACCACAGACATTGGGGCTCCGGGCTTTCCCTGACGAACAGGGCTTCGACGTTTACCACCAGCTGCACCTGGGCGCCCACTGAAAAAAACCCCGAAAAATCACGAACGTTGGACGATTGCTCCCACACCGAAAGTGCCAGCCAGTCAAGCTCTTGCTGCTCCTCACCGGCCATTGGCAGCGCATCTACAGCACCACAGACATCGGGGCTCCGGGCTTTCCCTGACGAAGAGGGCTTCGACATTTACCACCAGCTGCACCTGGGCGCCCACTCCAAAAAAACCCCGAAAAATCACGAACGTCGGACTATTGCTCCCACACCAAAAGTGCCAGCCAGTCAAGCTCTTGCTGCTCCTCCCCGGCCATTGGCAGCGCATCTACAGCACCGCAGACATCGGGGCTCCGGGCTTTCCCTGACAAACAGGGATTTGAGGTTTACCACCAGCTGCACCTGGGCGCCCACTCCAAAAAAACCCGAAAATCACGAACGTCGGATGATTGCTCCCACACAAAAAGTGACAGCCAGTCAAGCTCTTGCTGCTCCTCCCCGGCCACTGGCAGCGCATCTACAGCACCACAGACATTGAATCTCCAGGCTTTCCCTGACGAACAGGGCTTCGACGTTTACCACGACCTGCACCTGGGCGCCATTGGAAAAAAACCCCGAAAAATCACGAACGTCGGACGATTGCTCCCACACCAAAAGTGCCAGCAAACCAAGCTCTTGCTGCTCCTCACCGGCCATTGGCAGCGCATCTACAGCACCATAGACATCGGGGCTCCGGGCTTTCCCTGACGAACAGGGCTTCGACGTTTACCACCAGCTGCACCTGGGCGTCCACTAAAAAAAAAACCTGAGAATTTACGAACGTCGGACGATTGGTCCCACACCGAACGTGCCATCAACTCAAGCTCTTGCTGCTCCTCACCGGCCACTGGCAGCGCAGCTACAGCACCACAGACATGGGGGCTCCGGGCTTTCCCTGACGAACAGGGCTTCGACGTTTACCACCAGCTGCACCTGGGCGCCCACTCCAAAAAAACCCCGAAAAATCACGAACGTCGGACGATTGCTCCCACACCGAAAGTGCCAGCCAGTCAAGCTCCTGCTGCTCCTCCGCAGCCATTGGCAGCGCATCTACAGCACCACAGACATCGGGGCTCCGGGCTTTCCCTGACGAACAGGGCTTCGACGTTTACCACCAGCTGCGCCTGGGAGTCCACTCCAAAAAACCCAAAAAATCATGAACGTCGGATGATTGCTCCCACACCGAAAGTGCCAGCAACTCAAGCTCTTGCTGCTCCTCACCGGCCATTGGCAGCGCATCTACAGCACCAGAGACATCGGGGCTCAGGGCTTTCCCTGACTAACAGGGCTTCGACGTTTACCACCACCTGCACCTGGGCGCCCACTGAAAAAAACCCCGAAAAATAACGAACGTTGGACGATTGCTCCCACACCGAAAGTGCCAGCTAGTCAAGCTCTTGCTGCTCCTCACCGGCTATTGGCAGCGCATCTACAGCACCACAGACATCGGGGCTCCGGGCTTTCCCTGACGAACAGTGCTTCGACATTTACCACCAGCTGCACCTGGGCGCCCACTCCAAAAAAACCCCGAAAAATCATGAACGTCGGACGATTGCTCCCACACCAGAATTGCCAGCCAGTCAAGCTCTTGGTGCTGCTCCCCGGCCATTGGCAGCGAATCTACAGCACCACAGACATCGGGGCTCCGCGCTTTCCCTGGCAAACAGGGCTTCGAAGTTTACCACCAGCTGCACCTGGGCGCCCACTGAAAAAAACCCCAAAAAATCAGGAACGTCGGACGATTGCAGCCACAGCGAAAGTGCCAGCCAGTCAAGCTCTTGCTGCTCCTCCCCGGCCATTGGCAGCGCATATACAGCACCACAGACATCGGGGCTCCAGGCTTTCCCTGACGAACAGGGCTTCGACGTTTACCACCAGCTGCGCCTGGGAGTCCACTCCAAAAAAAACCCGAAAAATCACGAACGTCGGACGATTGCACCCACACCGAAAGTACCAGCAACTCAAGCTCTTGCTGCTCATCTCCGGCCATTGGCAGCGCATCTACAGCACCACAGTCATCGGGGCTCCGGGCTTTCCCAGACGAACAGGGCTTCGACGTTTACCACCAGCTGCACCTGGGCGCCCACTCCAAAAAAACCTGAAAAATCACGAACGTTGGACGATTGCTCCCACACCGAAAGTGCCAGCCAGTCAAGCTCTTGCTGCTCCTCACCGGCCATTGGCAGCGCATCTACAGCACCACAGACATCCGGGCTCCGGGCTTTCCCTGACGAACAGTGCTTCGACATTTACCACCAGCTGCACCTGGGCGCCCACTCCAAAAAAACCCCGAAAAATCATGAACGTCGGACGATTGCTCCCACACCGAAAGTGCCAGCCAGTCAAGCTCTTGGTGCTGCTCCCCGGCCATAGGCAGCGAATCTACAGCACCACAGACATCGGGGCTCCGGGCTTTCCCTGACGAACAGGGCTTCGACCTTTACCACCAGCTGCGCCTGGGCTGCCCACTAAAAAAAACCCAAAAAATCACAAACGTCGGACAATTGCTCCCACACCGAAAGTGCCAGCCAGTCAAGCTCTTGCTGCTCTTCACCGGCCATTGGCAGCGCATCTACAGCACCACAGACATCGGGGCTCCGGGCTTTCCCTGACGAACAGGGCTTCGACATTTACCACCAGCTGCACCTGGGCTCCCACTCCAAAAAAACCCCGAAAAATCACGAACGTCGGACTATTGCTCCCACACCGAAAGTGCCAGCCAGTCAAGCTCTTGCTGCTCCTCCCCGGCCATTGGCAGCGCATCTACAGCACCGCAGACATCGGGGCTCCGGGCTTTCCCTGACGAACAGGGATTTGAGGTTTACCACCAGCTGCACCTGGGCGCCCACTCCAAAAAAACCCGAAAATCACGAACGTCGGATTATTGCTCCCACACAAAAAGTGACAGCCAGTCAAGCTCTTGCTGCTCCTCCCCGGCCACTGGCAGCGCATCTACAGCACCACAGACATTGAATCTCCAGGCTTTCCCTGACGAACAGGGCTTCGACGTTTACCACGACCTGCACCTGGGCGCCATTGGAAAAAAACCTTGAAAAATCACGAACGTCGGACGATTGCTCCCACACCAAAAGTGCCAGCAAACCAAGCTCTTGCTCCTCCCCGGCCATTGGCAGCGCATCTACAGCACCATAGACATCGGGGCTCCGGGCTTTCCCTGACGAACAGGGCTTCGACGTTTACCACCAGCTGCACCTGGGCGTCCACTAAAAAAAAAACCTGAGAATTTACGAACGTCGGACGATTGGTCCCACACCGAACGTGCCATCAACTCAAGCTCTTGCTGCTCCTCACCGGCCACTGGCAGCGCAGCTACAGCACCACAGACATGGGGGCTCCGGGCTTTCCCTGACGAACAGGGCTTCGACGTTTACCACCAGCTGCACCTGGGCGCCCACTCCAAAAAAACCCCGAAAAATCACGAACGTCGGACGATTGCTCCCACACAAAAAGTGCCAGCCAGTCAAGCTTTTGCTGCTCCTCACCGGCCATTGGCAGCGCATCTACAGCACCACAGACATCGGGGCTCCGGGCTTTCCCTGACGAACAGGGCTTCGACGTTTATTACCAGCTGCCCCTTGGCGCCCACTAAAAAAAAACCCAAAAAATCACAAACGTTGGACGATTGCTCCCACACCGAAAGTGCCAGCCAGTCAAGCTCCTGCTGCTCGTCCCCGGCCATTGGCAGCGCATCTACAGCACCACAGACATCGGGGCTCCGGGCTTTCCCTGACGAACAGGGCTTCGACGTTTACCACCAGCTGCGCATGGGAGTCCACTCCAAAAAAACCCAAAAAATCATGAACGTCGGACGATTGCTCCCACACCGAAATTGCCAGCAACTCAAGCTCTTTCGGCTCATCACCTGCCATTGGCAGCGCATCTACAGCACCACAGACATCGGGGCTCCGGGCTTGCCCTGACGAACAGGGCTTCGATGTTTACCACCAGCTGCACCTGGGCGCCCACTCCAAAAAAACCCCGAAAAATCATGAACGTCGGACGATTGCTCCCACACCAAAAGTGCCAGCCAGTCAAGCTCTTGCTGCTCCTCCCCGGCCATTGGCAGCGCATCTACAGCACCACAGACATCGGGGCTCCGGGCTTTCCCTGACGAACAGGGCTTCGACGTTTACCACCAGCTGCACCTGGTCGCACACTCCAAAAAAAACCCGAAAAATCACGAACGTCGGAAGATTGCTCCCACACAAAATGTGCCAGCCAGTCAAGCTCTTGCTGCTCCTCCCCGGCCATTGGTAGCGCATCTACAGCACCACAGACATCGGGGCTCCGGGCTTTCCCTGACGAACAGGGCTTCGACGTTTACCACCAGCTGCACCTGGGCGCCCATTGAAAAATACCCCGAAAAATCACGAACGTCGGACGATTGCACCCAGACCCAAATTGCCAGCCAGTCAATCTCTTGCTGCTCCTCCCCGGCCATTGGCAGCGCATCGACAGCACCACAGACATCGGGGCTCCGGGCTTTCCCTGACGAACAGGGCTTCGACCTTTACCACCACCTGCACCTGGGCGCCCATTGGAAAAAAACCCAAGAAAAATCATGAGTGTTGAACGATTGCTCCCACACAAAATGTGCCAGCCAGTCAAGCTCCTGCTGCTCCTCCCCGGCCATTGGCAGCGCATCTACAGCACCACAGGCATCAGGGCTCCGGGCTTTCCCTGACGAACAGGGCTTCGACGTTTACCACCAGCTGCACCTGGGCGCCCACTGAAAAAAACCCCGAAAAATCACGAACGTCGGACGATTGCTCCCACACCGAAAGTGCCAGCCAGTCAAGCTCTTGCTGCTCCTCCCCGGCCATTGGCAGCGCATCTACAGCACCACAGACATCGGGGCTCCGGGCTTTCCCTGACGAACAGGGCTTCGACGTTTACCACCAGCTGCACCTGGGCGCCCATTGGAAAAAAACCCCGAAAAATCACGAACGTCGGACGATTGCTCCCACACCGAAAGTGCCAGCCAATCAAGCTGTTTCTGCTCCTCCCCGGCCATTGGCAGCGCATCTACAGCACCACAGACATCGGGGCTCCGGGCTTTCCCTGACGAACAGGGGTTCGACGTTTACCACCAACTGCACCTGGTCGCCCACTCCAAAAAAACCCGAAAAATCACAAACGTCGGAAGATTGCTCCCACACCAAATGTGCCAGCCAGTCAAGCTCTTGCTGCTCCTCCCCGGCCATTGGCAGCGCATCTACAGCACCACAGACATCGGAGCTCCGGTCTTTCCCTGACGAACAGGGCTTCGACGTTTACCACCAGCTGCACCTCGGCGTCCCCTCCAAAAATACCCTGAAATATCACGAACGTCGGACGATTGCTCCCACACCGAAAGTGCCAGCCAGTCAAGCTCTTGCTGCTCCTCCCCGGCCATTGGCAGCGCATCTACAGCACCACAGACATCGGGGCTCCGGGCTTTCCCTGACGAACAGGGCTTCGACGTTTACCACCAGCTGCACCTGGGGGGCCCACTGAAAAAAACCCCGAAAAATCATGAACGTCGGACGATTGCTCCCACACAAAAAGTGCCAGCCAGTCAAGCTCTTGCTGCTCCTCACCGGCCATTGGCAGCGCAACTACAGCACCACAGACATCGGAGCTCCGGGCTTTCCCTGACGAACAGGGCTTCGACGTTTATTACCAGCTGCGCCTTGGCGCCCACTAAAAAAAAAACCAAAAAATCACGAACGTCGGACGATTGCTCCCACACCGAAAGTGCCAGCCAGTCAAGCTCTTGCTGCTCCTCACCGGCCATTGGCAGCGCATCTACAGCACCACAGACATCGGGGCTCTGGTCTTTCCGTGACGAACACGGCTTCGACGTTTACCACCAGCTGCACCTGGGCACCCACTCCAAAAAAACCGAAAAAATCATGAACGTCGGACGATTGCTCCCACACAAAAAGTGCCAGCCAGTCAAGCTCTTGCTGCTCCTCACCGGCCATTGGCAGCGCATCTACAGCACCACAGACATCGGGGCTCCGGGCTTTCCCTGACGAACAGGGCTTCGACGTTTATTACCAGCTGCGCCTTGGCGCCCACTAAAAAAAAACCAAAAAATCACGAACGTCGGACGATTGCTCCCACACTGAATGTGCCAGCCAGTCAAGCTCTTGCTGCTCCTCACCGGCCATTGGCAGCGCATCTACAGCACCACAGACATCGGGGCTCCGGTCTTTCCGTGACAAACAGGGCTTCGACGTTTACCACCAGCTGCACCTGGGCACCCACTCCAAAAAAACCCCGAAATATCACGAACGTCGGACGATTGCTACCACACCGAAAGTGCCAGCCAGTCAAGCTCCTGCTGCTCCTCCGCAGCCATTGGCAGCGCATCTACAGCACCACAGACATCGGGGCTCCGGGCTTTCCCTGACGAACAGGGCTTCAACGTTTACCACCAGCTGCACCTGGGCGCCCACTGAAAAAAACCCAAAAAATCACGAATGTCGGACGATTGCTCCCACACCGAAAGTGCCAGCCAGTCAAGCTCTTGCTGCTCCTCACCGGCCATTGGCAGCGCAGCTACAGCACCACAGACATCGGGGCTCCGGGCTTTCCCTGACGAACAGGGCTTCGACGTTTACCACCAGCTGCACCTGGGGGGCCCACTGAAAAAAACCCCGAAAAATCATGAACGTCGGACGATTGCTCCCACACCAAAAGTGCCAGCCAGTCAAGCTCTTGCTGCTCCTCCCTGGCCATTGGCAGCGCAACTACAGCACCAGAGACATCGGGGCTCCGGGCTTTCCCTGACGAACAGGGCTTCGACGTTTACCACCAGCTGCACCTGGGCGCCCATTGGAAAAAAACCCAAGAAAAATCACGAACGTTGGACGATTGCTCCCACACCGAAAGTGCTAGCAACTCAAGCTCTTGCTGCTCCTCACCGGCCATTGGCAGCGCATCTACAGCACCAGAGACATCGGGGCTCCGGGCATTCCCTGACCAACAGGGCTTCGACGTTTACCACCAGCTGCACCTGGGCGCCCACTCCAAAAAAACCCCGAAAAATCACGAACGTCGGACGATTACTCCCACACCGAAACTGCCAGCCAGTCAAGCTCTTGCTGCTCTTCTCCGGCCATTGGCAGCGCATCTACAGCACCACAGACATCGGGGCTCCGGGCTTTCCCTGACAAACAGGGCTTCGACGTTTACCACCAGCTGCGCCTGGGCGCCCACTGAAAAAAAACCCAAAAAATCACGAACGTCGGACGACTGCTCCCACACCGAAAGTACCAGCAACTCAAGCCCTTGCTGCTCCTCACCGGCCATTGGCAGTGCATCTACAGCACCACAGACATTGGGGCTCCGGGCTTTCCCAGACGAACAGGGCTTCGACGTTTACCACCAGCTGCACCTGGGCGCCCACTGAAAAAAACCCCGAAAAATCACGAACGTTGGACGATTGCTCCCACACCGAAAGTGCCAGCCAGTCAAGCTCTTGCTGCTCCTCACCGGCCATTGGCAGCGCATCTACAGCACCACAGACATCCGGGCTCCGGGCTTTCCCTGACGAACAGTGCTTCGACATTTACCACCAGCTGCACCTGGGCGCCCACTCCAAAAAAACCCCGAAAAATCACGAACGTCGGACGATTGCTCCCACACAAAAAGTGCCAGCCAGTCAAGCTCTTGCTGCTCCCCGGCCACAGGCAGCGAATCTACAGCACCACAGACATCGGGGCTCCGGGCTTTCCCTGACGAACAGGGCTTCGACGTTTACCACCAGCTGCACCTCGGCGTCCCCTCCAAAAATAGCCTGAAAAATCATGAACGTCGGACGATTGCTCCCACACCGAAAGTGCCAGCCAGTCAAGCTCTTGCTGCTCCTCACCGGCCATTGGCAGTGCATCTACAGCACCACAGACATCGGGGCTCCGGGCTTGCCCTGACGAACAGGGCTTCGATGTTTACCACCAGCTGCACCTGGGCGCCCACTCCAAAAAAACCCCGAAAAATCATGAAGGTCGGAAGATTGCTCCCACACCGAAAGTGCCAGCCAGTCAAGCTCTTGCTGCTCCTCAGCGGCCATTGGCAGTGCATCTACAGCACCACAGACATCGGAGCTCCAGTCTTTCCCTGACGAACAGGGCTTCGACGTTTACCACCAGCTGCACCTCGGCGTCCCCTCCAAAAATACCCTGAAAAATCATGAACGTCGGACGATTGCTCCCACACCGAAAGTGCCAGCCAGTCAAGCTCTTGCTGCTCCTCACCGGCCATTGGCAGCGCATCTACAGCACCACAGACATCGGGGCTCCGGGCTTGCCCTGACGAACAGGGCTTCGATGTTTACCACCAGCTGCACCTGGACGCCCACTCCAAAAAAACCCCGAAAAATCATGAAGGTCGGAAGATTGCTCCCACACAAAAAGTGCCAGCCAGTCAAGCTCCTGCTGCTCCTCAGCGGCCATTGGCAGCGCATCTACAGCACCACAGACATCGGAGCTCCGGTCTTTCCCTGACGAACAGGGCTTCGACGTTTACCACCAGCTGCACCTCAGCGTCCCCTCCAAAAATACCCTGAAAAATCACGAACGTCGGACGATTGCTCCCACACCGAAAGTGCCAGCCAGTCAAGCTCTTGCTGCTCCTCCCCGGCCATTGGCAGCGCATCTACAGCACCACAGACATCGGGGCTCCGGGCTTTCCCTGACGAACAGGGCTTCGACGTTTACCACCAGCTGCACCTGGTCGCACACTCCAAAAAAACCCGAAAAATCACGAACGTCGGAAGATTGCTCCCACACAAAATGTGCCAGCCAGTCAAGCTCTTGCTGCTCCTCCCTGGCCATTGGTAGCGCATCTACAGCACCACAGACATCGGGGCTCCGGGCTTTCCCTGACGAACAGGGCTTCGACCTTTACCACCACCTGCACCTGGGCGCCCATTGGAAAAAAACCCAAGAAAAATCATGAGTGTTGAACGATTGCTCCCACACAAAATGTGCCAGCCAGTCAAGCTCCTGCTGCTCCTCCCCGGCCATTGGCAGCGCATCGACAGCACCACAGACATCAGGGCTCCGGGCTTTCCCTGACGAACAGGGCTTCGACGTTTACCACCAGCTGCACCTGGGCGCCCACTGAAAAAAACCAAGAAAAATCACGAACGTCGGACGATTGCTCCCACACCGAAAGTGCCAGCCAGTCAAGCTCTTGCTGCTCCTCCCCGGCCATTGGCAGCGCATCTACAGCACCACAGACATCGGGGCTCCGGGCTTTCCCTGACGAACAGGGCTTCGACGTTTACCACCAGCTGCACCTGGGCGCCCATTGGAAAAAAACCCCGAAAAATCACGAACGTCGGACGATTGCTCCCACACCGAAAGTGCCAGCCAATCAAGCTGTTTCTGCTCCTCCCCGGCCATTGGCAGCGCATCTACAGCACCACAGACATCGGGGCTCCGGGCTTTCCCTGACGAACAGGGCTTCGACGTTTACCACCAACTGCACCTGGTCGCCCACTCCAAAAAAACCCGAAAAATCACAAACGTCGGAAGATTGCTCCCACACCAAATGTGCCAGCCAGTCAAGCTCTTGCTGCTCCTCCCCGGCCATTGGCAGCGCATCTACAGCACCACAGACATCGGAGCTCCGGTCTTTCCCTGACGAACAGGGCTTCGACGTTTACCACCAGCTGCACCTCGGCGTCCCCTCCAAAAATACCCTGAAAAATCACGAACGTCGGACGATTGCTCCCACACCGAAAGTGCCAGCCAGTCAAGCTCTTGCTGCTCCTCCCCGGCCATTGGCAGCGCATCTACAGCACCACAGACATCGGGGCTCCGGGCTTTCCCTGACGAACAGGGCTTCGACGTTTACCACCAGCTGCACCTGGGGGGCCCACTGAAAAAAACCCCGAAAAATCATGAACGTCGGACGATTGCTCCCACACAAAAAGTGCCAGCCAGTCAAGCTCTTGCTGCTCCTCACCGGCCATTGGCAGCGCAACTACAGCACCACAGACATCGGAGCTCCGGGCTTTCCCTGACGAACAGGGCTTCGACGTTTATTACCAGCTGCGCCTTGGCGCCCACTAAAAAAAAAACCAAAAAATCACGAACGTCGGACGATTGCTCCCACACAAAAAGTGCCAGCCAGTCAAGCTCTTGCTGCTCCTCACCGGCCATTGGCAGCGCATCTACAGCACCACAGACATCGGGGCTCTGGTCTTTCCGTGACGAACACGGCTTCGACGTTTACCACCAGCTGCACCTGGGCACCCACTCCAAAAAAACCCCGAAATATCACGAACGTCGGACGATTGCTACCACACCGAAAGTGCCAGCCAGTCAAGCTCTTGCTGCTCCTCCCCGGCCATTGGCAGTGCATCTACAGCACCACAGACATCAGGGCTCCGGGCTTTCCTTGATGAACAGGGCTTCGACGTTTACCACCAGCTGCACCTGGGGGGCCCACTTAAAAAAACCCCGAAAAATCATGAACGTTGGACGATTGCTTCCACACCGAAAGTGCCAGCCAGTCAAGCTCTTGCTGCTCCTCGCCGGCCATTGGCAGCGCATCTACAGCACCATAGACATCGGGGCTCCGGGCTTTCCCTGACGAACAGGGCTTCGACGTTTACCACCAGCTGCACCTGGGCGTCCACGAAAAAAAAAACCTGAGAATTTACGAACGTCGGACGATTGGTCCCACACCGAACGTGCCATCAACTCAAGCTCTTGCTGCTCCTCACCGGCCACTGGCAGCGCAGCTACAGCACCACAGACATGGGGGCTCCGGGCTTTCCCTGACGAACAGGGCTTCGACGTTTACCACCAGCTGCACCTGGGCGCCCACTCCAAAAAAACCCCGAAAAATCACGAACGTCGGACGATTGCTCCCACACAAAAAGTGCCAGCCAGTCAAGCTTTTGCTGCTCCTCACCGGCCATTGGCAGCGCATCTACAGCACCACAGACATCGGGGCTCCGGGCTTTCCCTGACGAACAGGGCTTCGACGTTTATTACCAGCTGCCCCTTGGCGCCCACTAAAAAAAAACCCAAAAAATCACGAACGTTGGACGATTGCTCCCACACCGAAAGTGCCAGCCAGTCAAGCTCCTGCTGCTCGTCCCCGGCCATTGGCAGCGCATCTACAGCACCACAGACATCGGGGCTCCGGGCTTTCCCTGACGAACAGGGCTTCGACGTTTACCACCACCTGCACCTGGGCGCCCACTGAAAAATACCCCGAAAAATCACAAACGTCGGACGATTGCACCCACACCGAAATTGCCAGCAACTCAAGCTCTTTCGGCTCATCACCTGCCATTGGCAGCACATCGACAGCACCACAGACATCGGGGCTCCGGTCTTTCCCTGACGAACAGGGCTTCGACGTTTACCACCAGCTGCGCATGGGAGTCCACTCCAAAAAAACCCAAAAAATCATGAACGTCGGACGATTGCTCCCACACCGAAAGTGCCAGCAACTCAAGCTCTTGCTGCTCCTCACCGGCCATTGGCAGCGCATCTACAGCACCACAGACATCGGGGCTCCGGGCTTGCCCTGACGAACAGGGCTTCGATGTTTACCACCAGCTGCACCTGGGCGCCCACTCCAAAAAAACCCCGAAAAATCATGAACGTCGGACGATTGCTGCCACACCAAAAGTGCCAGCCAGTCAAGCTCTTGCTGCTCCTCCCCGGCCATTGGCAGCGCATCTACAGCACCACAGACATCGGGGCTCCGGGCTTTCCCTGACGAACAGGGCTTCGACGTTTACCACCAGCTGCACCTGGTCGCACACTCCAAAAAAAACCCGAAAAATCACGAACGTCGGAAGATTGCTCCCACACAAAATGTGCCAGCCAGTCAAGCTCTTGCTGCTCCTCCCCGGCCATTGGTAGCGCATCTACAGCACCACAGACATCGGGGCTCCGGGCTTTCCCTGACGAACAGGGCTTCGACGTTTACCACCAGCTGCACCTGGGCGCCCATTGAAAAATACCCCGAAAAATCACGAACGTCGGACGATTGCACCCAGACCCAAATTGCCAGACAGTCAATCTCTTGCTGCTCCTCCCCGGCCATTGGCAGCGCATCGACAGCACCACAGACATCGGGGCTCCGGGCTTTCCCTGACGAACAGGGCTTCGACCTTTACCACCACCTGCACCTGGGCGCCCATTGGAAAAAAACCCAAGAAAAATCATGAGTGTTGAACGATTGCTCCCACACAAAATGTGCCAGCCAGTCAAGCTCCTGCTGCTCCTCCCCGGCCATTGGCAGCGCATCTACAGCACCACAGGCATCAGGGCTCCGGGCTTTCCCTGACGAACAGGGCTTCGACGTTTACCACCAGCTGCACCTGGGCGCCCACTGAAAAAAACCCCGAAAAATCACGAACGTCGGACGATTGCTCCCACACCGAAAGTGCCAGCAACTCAAGCTCTTGCTGCTCCTCCCCGGCCATTGGCAGCGCATCTACAGCACCACAGACATCGGGGCTCCGGGCTTTCCCTGACGAACAGGGCTTCGACGTTTACCACCAGCTGCACCTGGGCGCCCATTGGAAAAAAACCCCAAAAAATCACGAACGTCGGACGATTGCTCCCACACCGAAAGTGCCAGCCAATCAAGCTGTTTCTGCTCCTCCCCGGCCATTGGCAGCGCATCTACAGCACCACAGACATCGGGGCTCCGGGCTTTCCCTGACGAACAGGGGTTCGACGTTTACCACCAACTGCACCTGGTCGCCCACTCCAAAAAAACCCGAAAAATCACAAACGTCGGAAGATTGCTCCCACACCAAATGTGCCAGCCAGTCAAGCTCTTGCTGCTCCTCCCCAGCCATTGGCAGCGCATCTACAGCACCACAGACATCGGAGCTCCGGTCTTTCCCTGACGAACAGGGCTTCGACGTTTACCACCAGCTGCACCTCGGCGTCCCCTCCAAAAATACCCTGAAATATCACGAACATCGGACGATTGCTCCCACACCGAAAGTGCCAGCCAGTCAAGCTCTTGCTGCTCCTCCCCGGCCATTGGCAGCGCATCTACAGCACCACAGACATCGGGGCTCCGGGCTTTCCCTGACGAACAGGGCTTCGACGTTTACCACCAGCTGCACCTGGGGGGCCCACTGAAAAAAACCCCGAAAAATCATGAACGTCGGACGATTGCTCCCACACAAAAAGTGCCAGCCAGTCAAGCTCTTGCTGCTCCTCACCGGCCATTGGCAGCGCAACTACAGCACCACAGACATCGGAGCTCCGGGCTTTCCCTGACGAACAGGGCTTCGACGTTTATTACCAGCTGCGCCTTGGCGCCCACTAAAAAAAAAACCAAAAAATCACGAACGTCGGACGATTGCTCCCACACCGAAAGTGCCAGCCAGTCAAGCTCTTGCTGCTCCTCACCGGCCATTGGCAGCGCATCTACAGCACCACAGACATCGGGGCTCTGGTCTTTCCGTGACGAACACGGCTTCGACGTTTACCACCAGCTGCACCTGGGCACCCACTCCAAAAAAACCGAAAAAATCATGAACGTCGGACGATTGCTCCCACACAAAAAGTGCCAGCCAGTCAAGCTCTTGCTGCTCCTCACCGGCCATTGGCAGCGCATCTACAGCACCACAGACATCGGGGCTCCGGGCTTTCCCTGACGAACAGGGCTTCGACGTTTATTACCAGCTGCGCCTTGGCGCCCACTAAAAAAAAACCAAAAAATCACGAACGTCGGACGATTGCTCCCACACTGAATGTGCCAGCCAGTCAAGCTCTTGCTGCTCCTCACCGGCCATTGGCAGCGCATCTACAGCACCACAGACATCGGGGCTCCGGTCTTTCCGTGACAAACAGGGCTTCGACGTTTACCACCAGCTGCACCTGGGCACCCACTCCAAAAAAACCCCGAAATATCACGAACGTCGGACGATTGCTACCACACCGAAAGTGCCAGCCAGTCAAGCTCCTGCTGCTCCTCCGCAGCCATTGGCAGCGCATCTACAGCACCACAGACATCGGGGCTCCGGGCTTTCCCTGACGAACAGGGCTTCAACGTTTACCACCAGCTGCACCTGGGCGCCCACTGAAAAAAACCCAAAAAATCACGAATGTCGGACGATTGCTCCCACACCGAAAGTGCCAGCCAGTCAAGCTCTTGCTGCTCCTCACCGGCCATTGGCAGCGCAGCTACAGCACCACAGACATCGGGGCTCCGGGCTTTCCCTGACGAACAGGGCTTCGACGTTTACCACCAGCTGCACCTGGGGGGCCCACTGAAAAAAACCCCGAAAAATCATGAACGTCGGACGATTGCTCCCACACCAAAAGTGCCAGCCAGTCAAGCTCTTGCTGCTCCTCCCTGGCCATTGGCAGCGCAACTACAGCACCAGAGACATCGGGGCTCCGGGCTTTCCCTGACGAACAGGGCTTCGACGTTTACCACCAGCTGCACCTGGGCGCCCATTGGAAAAAAACCCAAGAAAAATCACGAACGTTGGACGATTGCTCCCACACCGAAAGTGCTAGCAACTCAAGCTCTTGCTGCTCCTCACCGGCCATTGGCAGTGAATCTACAGCACCAGAGACATCGGGGCTCCGGGCATTCCCTGACCAACAGGGCTTCGACGTTTACCACCAGCTGCACCTGGGCGCCCACTCCAAAAAAACCCCGAAAAATCACGAACGTCGGACGATTACTCCCACACCGAAACTGCCAGCCAGTCAAGCTCTTGCTGCTCTTCTCCGGCCATTGGCAGCGCATCTACAGCACCACAGACATCGGGGCTCCGGGCTTTCCCTGACAAACAGGGCTTCGACGTTTACCACCAGCTGCGCCTGGGCACCCACTGAAAAAAAAACCCAAAAAATCACGAACGTCGGACGATTGCTCCCACACCGAAAGTACCAGCAACTCAAGCCCTTGCTGCTCCTCACCGGCCATTGGCAGTGCATCTACAGCACCACAGACATTGGGGCTCCGGGCTTTCCCAGACGAACAGGGCTTCGACGTTTACCACCAGCTGCACCTGGGCGCCCACTGAAAAAAACCCCGAAAAATCACGAACGTTGGACGATTGCTCCCACACCGAAAGTGCCAGCCAGTCAAGCTCTTGCTGCTCCTCACCGGCCATTGGCAGCGCATCTACAGCACCACAGACATCCGGGCTCCGGGCTTTCCCTGACGAACAGTGCTTCGACATTTACCACCAGCTGCACCTGGGCGCCCACTCCAAAAAAACCCCGAAAAATCACGAACGTCGGACGATTGCTCCCACACAAAAAGTGCCAGCCAGTCAAGCTCTTGCTGCTCCCCGGCCACAGGCAGCGAATCTACAGCACCACAGACATCGGGGCTCCGGGCTTTCCCTGACGAACAGGGCTTCGACGTTTACCACCAGCTGCACCTCGGCGTCCCCTCCAAAAATAGCCTGAAAAATCATGAACGTCGGACGATTGCTCCCACACCGAAAGTGCCAGCCAGTCAAGCTCTTGCTGCTCCTCACCGGCCATTGGCAGTGCATCTACAGCACCACAGACATCGGGGCTCCGGGCTTGCCCTGACGAACAGGGCTTCGATGTTTACCACCAGCTGCACCTGGGCGCCCACTCCAAAAAAACCCCGAAAAATCATGAAGGTCGGAAGATTGCTCCCACACCGAAAGTGCCAGCCAGTCAAGCTCTTGCTGCTCCTCAGCGGCCATTGGCAGTGCATCTACAGCACCACAGACATCGGAGCTCCAGTCTTTCCCTGACGAACAGGGCTTCGACGTTTACCACCAGCTGCACCTCGGCGTCCCCTCCAAAAATACCCTGAAAAATCATGAACGTCGGACGATTGCTCCCACACCGAAAGTGCCAGCCAGTCAAGCTCTTGCTGCTCCTCACCGGCCATTGGCAGCGCATCTACAGCACCATAGACATCGGGGCTCCGGGCTTGCCCTGACGAACAGGGCTTCGATGTTTACCACCAGCTGCACCTGGACGCCCACTCCAAAAAAACCCCGAAAAATCATGAAGGTCGGAAGATTGCTCCCACACCGAAAGTGCCAGCCAGTCAAGCTCTTGCTGCTCCTCAGCGGCCATTGGCAGCGCATCTACAGCACCACAGACATCGGAGCTCCGGTCTTTCCCTGACGAACAGGGCTTCGACGTTTACCACCAGCTGCACCTCGGCGTCCCCTCCAAAAATACCCTGAAAAATCACGAACGTCGGACGATTGCTCCCACACCGAAAGTGCCAGCCAGTCAAGCTCTTGCTGCTCCTCCCCGGCCATTGGCAGCGCATCTACAGCACCACAGACATCGGGGCTCCGGGCTTTCCCTGACGAACAGGGCTTCGACGTTTACCACCAGCTGCACCTGGTCGCACACTCCAAAAAAACCCGAAAAATCACGAACGTCGGAAGATTGCTCCCACACAAAATGTGCCAGCCAGTCAAGCTCTTGCTGCTCCTCCCTGGCCATTGGTAGCGCATCTACAGCACCACAGACATCGGGGCTCCGGGCTTTCCCTGACGAACAGGGCTTCGACGTTTACCACCACCTGCACCTGGGCGCCCATTGAAAAATACCCCGAAAAATCACGAACGTCGGACGATTGCACCCAGACCCAAATTGCCAGCCAGTCAATCTCTTGCTGCTCCTCACCGGCCATTGGCAGCGCATCGACAGCACCACAGACATCGGGGCTCCGGGCTTTCCCTGACGAACAGGGCTTCGACCTTTACCACCACCTGCACCTGGGCGCCCATTGGAAAAAAACCCAAGAAAAATCATGTGTGTTGAACGATTGCTCCCACACAAAATGTGCCAGCCAGTCAAGCTCCTGCTGCTCCTCCCCGGCCATTGGCAGCGCATCTACAGCACCACAGACATCAGGGCTCCGGGCTTTCCCTGACGAACAGGGCTTCGACGTTTACCACCAGCTGCACCTGGGCGCCCACTGAAAAAAACCAAGAAAAATCACGAACGTCGGACGATTGCTCCCACACCGAAAGTGCCAGCCAGTCAAGCTCTTGCTGCTCCTCCCCGGCCATTGGCAGCGCATCTACAGCACCACAGACATCGGGGCTCCGGGCTTTCCCTGACGAACAGGGCTTCGACGTTTACCACCAACTGCACCTGGTCGCCCACTCCAAAAAAACCCCGAAAAATCATGAACGTCGGACGATTGCTCCCACAAAAAAAGTGCCAGCCAGTCAAGCTCTTGCTGCTCCTCACCGGCCATTGGCAGCGCAACTACAGCACCACAGACATCGGAGCTCCGGGCTTTCCCTGACGAACAGGGCTTCGACGTTTATTACCAGCTGCGCCTTGGCGCCCACTAAAAAAAAAACCAAAAAATCACGAACGTCGGACGATTGCTCCCACACCGAAAGTGCCAGCCAGTCAAGCTCTTGCTGCTCCTCACCGGCCATTGGCAGCGCATCTACAGCACCACAGACATCGGGGCTCTGGTCTTTCCGTGACGAACACGGCTTCGACGTTTACCACCAGCTGCACCTGGGCACCCACTCCAAAAAAACCCCGAAATATCACGAACGTCGGACGATTGCTACCACACCGAAAGTGCCAGCCAGTCAAGCTCTTGCTGCTCCTCCCCGGCCATTGGCACTGCATCTACAGCACCACAGACATCGGGGCTCCGGGCTTTCCTTGATGAACAGGGCTTCGACGTTTACCACCAGCTGCACCTGGGGGGCCCACTTAAAAAAACCCCGAAAAATCATGAACGTTGGACGATTGCTTCCACACCGAAAGTGCCAGCCAGTCAAGCTCTTGCTGCTCCTCCCCGGCCATTGGCAGCGCATCTACAGCACCACAGACATCGGGGCTCCGAGCTCTCCCTGACGAACAGGGCTTCGACCTTTACCACCACCTGCACCTGGGCGCCCACTGAAAAATACCCCGAAAAATCACAAACGTCGGACGATTGCACCCACACCGAAATTGCCAGCAACTCAAGCTCTTTCGGCTCATCACCTGCCATTGGCAGCGCATTGACAGCACCACAGACATCGGGGCTCCGGTCTTTCCCTGACGAACAGGGCTTCGACGTTTACCACCAGCTGCGCCTGGGAGTCCACTCCAAAAAAACCCAAAAAATCATGAACGTCGGACGATTGCTCCCACACAAAAAGTGCCAGCCAGTCAAGCTCTTGCTGCTCCTCACCGGCCATTGGCAGCGCATCTACAGCACCACAGACATCGGGGCTCCGGGCTTTCCCTGACGAACAGGGCTTCGACGTTTATTACCAGCTGCGCCTTGGCGCCCACTAAAAAAAAACCAAAAAATCACGAACGTCGGACGATTGCTCCCACACTGAATGTGCCAGCCAGTCAAGCTCTTGCTGCTCCTCCCCGGCCATTGGCAGCGCATCTACAGCACCACAGACATCGGGGCTCCGGTCTTTCCGTGACAAACAGGGCTTCGACGTTTACCACCAGCTGCACCTGGGCACCCACTCCAAAAAAACCCCGAAATATCACGAACGTCGGACGATTGCTCCCACACCGAAAGTGCCAGCCAGTCAAGCTCCTGCTGCTCCTCCCCAGCCATTGGCAGCGCATCTACAGCACCACAGACATCGGGGCTCCGGGCTTTCCCTGACGAACAGGGCTTCAACGTTTACCACCAGCTGCACCTGGGCGCCCACTGAAAAAAACCCAAAAAATCACGAATGTCGGACGATTGCTCCCACACCGAAAGTGCCAGCCAGTCAAGCTCTTGCTGCTCCTCACCGGCCATTGGCAGCGCAGCTACAGCACCACAGACATCGGGGCTCCGGGCTTTCCCTGACGAACAGGGCTTCGACGTTTACCACCACCTGCACCTGGGCGCCCATTGGAAAAAAACCCAAGAAAAATCACGAACGTTGGACGATTGCTCCCACACCGAAAGTGCTAGCAACTCAAGCTCTTGCTGCTCCTCACCGGCCATTGGCAGCACATCTACAGCACCACAGACATCGGGGCTCCGGGCTTTCCCTGACAAACAGGGCTTCGACGTTTACCACCAGCTGCACCTGGTCGCCCACTGAAAAAAAACCCAAAAAATCACGAACGTCGGACGATTGCTCCCACACCGAAAGTACCAGCAACTCAAGCTCTTGCTGCTCCTCACCGGCCATTGGCAGTGCATCTACAGCACCACAGACATTGGGGCTCCGGGCTTTCCCAGACGAACAGGGCTTCGACGTTTACCACCAGCTGCACCTGGGCGCCCACTGAAAAAAACCCCGAAAAATCACGAACGTTGGACGATTGCTCCCACACCGAAAGTGCCAGCCAGTCAAGCTCTTGCTGCTCCTCACCGGCCATTGGCAGCGCATCTACAGCACCACAGACATCCGGGCTCCGGGCTTTCCCTGACGAACAGTGCTTCGACATTTACCACCAGCTGCACCTGGGCGCCCACTCCAAAAAAACCCCGAAAAATCACGAACGTCGGACGATTGCTCCCACACAAAAAGTGCCAGCCAGTCAAGCTCTTGCTGCTCCCCGGCCACAGGCAGCGAATCTACAGCACCACAGACATCGGGGCTCCGGGCTTTCCCTGACGAACAGGGCTTCGACGTTTACCACCAGCTGCACCTCGGCGTCCCCTCCAAAAATAGCCTGAAAAATCATGAACGTCGGACGATTGCTCCCACACCGAAAGTGCCAGCCAGTCAAGCTCTTGCTGCTCCTCCCCGGCCATTGGCAGCGCATCTACAGCACCACAGACATCGGGGCTCCGGGCTTTCCCTGACGAACAGGGCTTCGACATTTACCACCACCTGCACCTGGGCGCCCATTGGAAAAAAACCCAAGAAAAATCACGAACGTTGGACGATTGCTCCCACACCGAAAGTGCCAGCAGCTCAAGCTCCTGCTGCTCCTCACCGGCCATTGGCAGCGCATCTACAGCACCACAGACACTGGGACTCCGGTCTTTCCCTGACGAACAGGGCTTCGACGTTTACCACCACCTGCACCTGGGCGCCCATTGGAAAAAAACCCAAGAAAAATCACGAACGTTGGACGATTGCTCCCACACAAAATGTGCCAGCCAGTCAAGCTCTTGCTGCTCCTCCCCGGCCATTGGCAGCGCATCTACAGCACCACAGACATCGGGGCTCCGGGCTTTCCCTGACGAACAGGGCTTCGACGTTTACCACCACCTGCACCTGGGGGGCCCACTGAAAAAAACCCCGAAAAAGCATGAACGTCGGACGATTGCTCCCACACCGAAAGTGCCAGCCAGTCAAGCTTCTGCTGCTCCTCACCGGCCATTGGCAGCGCATCTACAGCACCACAGACATCGGGGCTCCGGGCTTTCCCTGACGAACAGGGCTTCGAGGTTTACCACCACCTGCACCTGGGCGCCCAGTGGAAAAAAACCCAAGAAAAATCACGGACGTTGGACGATTGCTCCCACACCAAAAGTGCCAGCAACTCAAGCTCTTGCTGCTCCTCCCCGGCCATTGGCAGCCCATCTACAGCATCACAGACATCGGGGCTCCGAGCTTTCCCTGACGAACAGGGCTTCGACGTTTACCACCAGCTGCACCTGGGCACCCACTGGAAAAAAACGCAAAAAATCACGAACGTCGGACGATTGCTCCCACACCGAAAGTGCCAGCCAGTCAAGCTCCTGCTGCTCCTCCCCGGCCATTGGCAGTGCATCTACAGCACCACAGACATCAGGGCTCCGGGCTTTCCCTGACGAACAGGGCTTCGACGTTTACCACCACCTGCACCTGGGCGCCCACTCCAAAAAAAACCCGAAAAAACACGAACGTAGGACGATTGCTCCCACACAAAAAGTTCCAGCCAGTCAAGCTCTTGCTGCTCCGCCCCGGCCATTGGCAGCGCATCTACAGCACCACAGACATCGGGGCTCCGGGCTTTCCCTAACGAACAGGGCTTCGACGTTTATCACCAGCTGCACCTGGGGGGCCCACTGAAAAAAACCCCGAAAAATCACGAACATCGGACGATTGCTCCCACACCGAAATTGCCAGCCAGTCAAGCTCTTGCTGCTCCTCCCCGGCCATTGGCAGCGCATCTACAGCACCACAGACATCGGGGCTCCGGGCTTTCCCTGACGAACAGGGCTTCGACGTTTACCACCACCTGCACCTGGGTGCCCATTGGAAAAAAACCCGAAAATCACGAACGTTGGACGATTGCTCCCACACCGAAAGTGCCAGCCAGTCAAGCTCTTGCTGCTCCTCACCGGCCATTGGCAGCGCATCTACAGCACCACAGACATCGGGGCTCCGGGCTTTCCCTGACGAACAGGGCTTCGACGTTTACCACCACCTGCACCTCTGCCCCCATTTGAAAAAAACCCCGAAAAATCATGAACGTCGGACGATTGCTCCCACACCAAAAGTGCCAGCCAGTCAAGCTCTTGCTGCTCCTCACCGGCCATTGGCAGCCCATCTACAGCACCACAGACATCGGGGCTCCGGGCTTTCCCTGACGAACAGGGCTTCGACGTTTACCACCAGCTGCACCTGGGCGCCCACTCCAGAAAAACCCGAAAAATCACGAACGTCGGACGATTGCTCCCACACCAAAAGTGCCAGCCAGTCAAGCTCCTGCTGCTCCTCACCGGCCATTGGCAGCGCATCTACAGCACCACAGACATAGAGGCTCCGGGCTTTCCCTGACGAACAGGGCTTGAACGTTTACCACCAGCTGCACCTGGGGGGCCCACTGAAAGAAACCCCGAAAAATCAGGAACGTCGGACGATTGCTCCCACACCGAAAGTGCCAGCCAGTCAAGCTCTTGCTGCTCCTCCCCGGCCATTGGCAGCGCATCTACAGCACCACAGACATCGGGGCTCCGGGCTTTCCCTGACGAACAGGGGTTTGACGTTTACCACCAGCTGCACCTGGGCGCCCATTGGAAAAAAACCCAAGAAAAATCACAAACTTTGGACGATTGCTCCCACACCAAAAGTGCCAGCAACTCAAGCTCTTGCTGCTCATCACCGGCCATTGGCAGCCCATCTACAGCACCACAGACGTCGGGGCTCCGGGCTTATCCTGACGAACAGGGCTTCGACGTTTACCACCACCTGCACCTGGGGGGCCCACTGAAAAAAACCCCGAAAAATCACAAACGTCGGACGATTGCTCCCACACCGAAAGTGCCAGCCAGTCAAGCTTCTGCTGCTCCTCACCGGCCATTGGCAGCGCATCTACAGCACCACAGACATCGGGGCTCCGGGCTTTCCCTGACGAACAGGGCTTCGAGGTTTACCACCACCTGCACCTGGGCACCCACTGGAAAAAAACGCAAAAAATCACGAACGTCGGACGATTGCTCCCACACCGAAAGTGCCAGCCAGTCAAGCTCCTGCTGCTCCTCCCCGGCCATTGGCAGTGCATCTACAGCACCAGAGACATCAGGGCTCCGGGCTTTCCCTGACGAACAGGGCTTCGATGTTTACCACCACCTGCACCTGGGCGCCCACTCCAAAAAAAACCCGAAAAAACACGAACGTAGGACGATTGCTCCCACACAAAAAGTTCCAGCCAGTCAAGCTCTTGCTGCTCCGCCCCGGCCATTGGCAGCGCATCTACAGCACCACAGACATCGGGGCTCCGGGCTTTCCCTAACGAACAGGGCTTCGACGTTTATCACCAGCTGCACCTGGGGGGCCCACTGAAAAAAACCCCGAAAAATCACGAACGTCGGACGATTGCTCCCACACCGAAATTGCCAGCCAGTCAAGCTCTTGCTGCTCCTCCCCGGCCATTGGCAGCGCATCTACAGCACCACAGACATCGGGGCTCCGGGCTTTCCCTGACGAACAGGGCTTCGACGTTTACCACCACCTGCACCTGGGTGCCCATTGGAAAAAAACCCGAAAATCACGAACGTTGGACGATTGCTCCCACACCGAAAGTGCCAGCCAGTCAAGCTCTTGCTGCTCCTCACCGGCCATTGGCAGCGCATCTACAGCACCACAGACATCGGGGCTCCGGGCTTTCCCTGACGAACAGGGCTTCGACGTTTACCACCAGCTGCACCTGGGCGCCCACTCCAAAAAAACCCCGAAAAATCACGAACGTCGGACGATTGCTCCCACACAAAAAGTGCCAGCCAGTCAAGCTCCTGCTGCTCCTCACCAGCCATTGGCAGCGCATCTACAGCACCACAGACATCGGGGCTCCGGGCTTTCCCTGACGAACAGGGCTTCGACGTTTACCACCAGCTGCACCTCTGCCCCCATTGGAAAAAAACCCAAGAAAAATCACGAACGTCGGACGATTGCTCCCACACAAAAAGTGCCAGCCAGTCAATCTCCTGCTGCTCCTCACCGGCCATTGGCAGCGCATCTACAGCACCACTGACATCGGGGCTCCGAGCTTTCCCTGGCGAACAGGGCTTCGACGTTTACCACCTGCTGCACTTGGGCGCCCACTGGAAAAATCCCCGAAAAATCACGAACGTCGGACGATTGCTCCCACACCAAAAGTGCCAGCCAGTCAAGCTCTTGCTGCTCCTCCCCGGCCATTGGCAGCGCATCTACAGCACCACAGACATCGGGGCTCCGGGCTTTCCCTGACGAACAGGGCTTCGACCTTTAGCACCAGCTGCACCTGGGGGCCCCACTGAAAAAAACCCCGAAAAAGCATGAACGTCGGACGATTGCTCCCACACCGAAAGTGCCAGCCAGTCAAGCTCTTGCTGCTCCTCACCGGCCATTGGCATCGCATCAACAGCACCACAGACATCGGGGCTACGGGCTTTCCCTGACGAACAGGGCTTCGATGTTTACCACCAGCTGCACCTGGGCACCCACTGGAAAAAAACCCCGAAAAATCACGAACGTTGGACGATTGCTCCCACACCGAAAGTGTCATCCAGTCAAGCTCTTCCTGCTCCTCACCGGCCATTGGCAGCGCATCTACAGCACCACAGACATCGGGGCTCCGGTCTTTCCCTGACGAACAGGGCTTCGACGTTTACCACCAGCTGCGCCTGGGTGCCCACTTAAAAAATCCCAAAAAATCACGAACGTCGGACGATTGCTCCCACACCGAAAGTGTCATCCAGTCAAGCTCTTGCTGCTCCTCACCGGCCATTGGCAGCGCATCTACAGCACCATGACATCGGGGCTCCGGGCTTTCCCTGACGAACAGGGCTTCGACGTTTACCACCAGCTGCACTTGGGCACGCACTAAAAAAAAACGCAAAAAATCACGAACGTCGGACGATTGCTCCCACACCGAAAGTGCCAGCCACACAAGCTCTTCCTGCTCCTCACCTGCCATTGGCAGCGCATCTACAGCACCACAGACATCGGGGCTCCGGGCTTTCCCTGACGAACAGGGCTTCGACGTTTACCACCACCTGCACCTGGGCGCCCATTGGAATAAAACCCAAGAAAAATCATGAACGTTGGACGATTGCTCCCACACCGAAAGTGCCAGCAACTCAAGCTCTTGCTGCTCATCACCGGCCATTGGCAGCGCATCTACAGCACCACAGACATCGGGGCTCCGGGCTTTCCCTGACGAACAGGCCTTCGACCTTTACCACCACCTGCACCTGGGGGGCCCACTGAAAAAAACCCCGAAAAAGCATGAACGTCAGACGATTGCTCCCACACAAGAAGTGCCAGCCAGTCAAGCTCTTGCTGCTCCTCACCGGCCATTGGCAGCGCATCTACAGCACCACAGACATCGGGGCTCCGGGCTTTCCCTGACGAACAGGGCTTCGACCTTTACCACCAGCTGCACCTGGGGGCCCCACTGAAAAAAACCCCGAAAAAGCATGAACGTCGGACGATTGCTCCCACACCGAAAGTGCCAGCCAGTCAAGCTCTTGCTGCTCCTCACCGGCCATTGGCATTGCATCAACAGCACCACAGACATCGGGGCTACGGGCTTTCCCTGACGAACAGGGCTTCGACGTTTACCACCAGCTGCACCTGGGCACCCACTGGAAAAAAGCCCCGAAAAATCACGAACGTCGGACGATTGCTCCCACACAAAAAGTGCCAGCCAGTCAAGCTCTTGCTGCTCCTCCCCGGCCATTGGCAGCGCATCTACAGCACCACAGACATCGGGGCTCCGGGCTTTCCCTGTCGAACAGGGCTTCGACGTTTACCACCAGCTGCGCCTGTTCGCCCACTCCAAAAAAACCCGAAAAATCATGAACATCGGACAATTGCTCCCATACAAAAAGTGCCAGCCAGTCAAGCTCCTGCTGTTCCTCAGCGGCCATTGGCAGCGCATCTACAGCACCACAGACATTGGGGCTCCAAGCTTTCCCTGACGAACAGGGCTTCGACGTTTACCACCAGCTGCACCTGGTCTCCCACTCCAGAAAAACCCTAAAAATTACGAACGTCGGACGATTGCTCCCACACAAAAAGTGCCAGCCAGTCAAGCTCCTGCTGCTCCTCACCGGCTATTGGCAGCGCATCTACAGCACCACAGACATCGGGGCTCCGGGCATTCCCTGACGAACAGGGCTTCGACGTTTACCACCAGCTGCACCTTGTCACGCACTAAAAAAAAAACGCAAAAAATCACGAACGTCGGACGATTGCTCCCACACCGAAAGTGCCAGCCAGTCAAGCTCTTGCTGCTCCTCATGGCCATTGGCAGCGCATCTACAGCACCACAGACATCGGGGCTCCGGGCTTTCCCTGACGAACAGGGCTTCGACGTTTACCACCAGCTGCACCTGGGCGCCCACTCCAGAAAAACCCGAAAAATCATGAACGTCGGACGATTGCTCCCACACAAAATGTGCCAGCCAGTCAAGCTCTTGCTGCTCCTCCCCGGCCATTGGCAGCGCATCTACAGCACCACAGACATCGGGGCTCCGGGCTTTCCCTGACGAACAGGGCTTCGACGTTTACCACCACCTGCACCTGGGGGGCCCACTGAAAAAAACCCCGAAAAATCATGAACGTCGGACGATTGCTCCCACACCGAAAGTTCCAGCCAGTCAAGCTCTTGCTGCTCCTCACCGGCCATTGGCAGCGCATCTACAGCACCACAGACATCGGGGCTCCGGGCTTTCCCTGTCGAACAGGGCTTCGACGTTTACCACCAGCTGCGCCTGTTCGCCCACTCCAAAAAAACCCGAAAAACCATGAACGTCGGACAATTGCTCCCACACCGAAAGTGCCAGCCAGTGAAGCTCCTGCTGCTCCTCAGCAGCCATTGGCAGCGCATCTACAGCACCACAGACATCGGGGCTCCGGGCTTTCCCTGACGAACAGGGCTTCGACGTTTACCACCACCTGCGCCTGGGAGTCCACTCCAAAAAAACCTGAAAAATCACAAACGTCGGACGATTGCTCCCACACCGAAAGTGCCAGCCAGTCAAGCTCTTGCTGCTCCTCACCGGCCATTGGCAGCGCATCTACAGCACCACAGACATCGGGGCTCCGGGCTTTCCCTGACGAACAGTGCTTCGACGTTTACCACCAGCTGCACCTGGGCGCCCATTGGAAAAAAACCCAAGAAAAATCACGAACGTGGGACGATTGCTCCCACACCGAAAGTGCCAGCCAGTCAAGCTCCTGCTGCTCCTCACCGGCCATTGGCAGCGCATCTACAGCACCACTGACATCGGGGCTCCGGGCTTTCCCTGACGAAAAGGGCTTCGACTTTTACCACCAGCTGCACCTGGGCGCCCACTCCAAAAAAACCCCGAAAAATCACGAACGTCGGACGATTGCTCCCACACCGAAAGTTCCAGCCAGTCAAGCTCTTGCTGCTCCTCACCGGCCATTGGCAGCGCATCTACAGCACCACAGACATCGGGGCTCCGGGCTTTCCCTGACGAACAGGGCTTCGACCTTTACCACCACCTGCACCTCTGCCCCCATTGGAAAAAAACCCAAGAAAAATCACGAACGTTGGACGATTGCTCCCACACCGAAAGTGCCAGCCAGTCAAGCTCTTGCTGCTCCTCACCGGCCATTGGCAGCGCATCTACAGCACCACAGACATCGGGGCTCCGGGCTTTCCCTAACGAACAGGGCTTCGACGTTTACCACCAGCTGCACCTGGGGGGCCAACTGAAAAAAGCCCCGAAAAATCACGAACGTTGGACGATTGCTCCCACACAAAATGTGCCAGCCAGTCAAGCTCCTGCTGCTCCTCACCGGCCATTGGCAGCGCATCTACAGCACCACAGACATCGGGGCTCTGAGCTTTCCCTGACGAACAGGGCTTCGATATTTACCACCTGCTGCACCTGGGCGCCCACTGAAAAAAACCCCGAAAAATCACGAACGTTGGACGATTGCTCCCACACCGAAAGTGCCAGCCAGTCAAGCTCTTGCTGCTCATCACCGGCCATTGGCAGCGCATCTACAGCACCACAGACATCGGGGCTCCGGGCTTTCCCTGACGAACCGGGCTTCGACGTTTACCACCAGCTGCACCTGGTCGCCCACTCCAGAAAAACCCGAAAAATCACGAACGTCAGACGATTTCTCCCACACAAAAAGTGCCAGCCAGTCAAGCTCCTGCTGCTCCTCACTGGCCATTGGCAGCGCATCTACAGCACCACAGACATCGGGGCTCCGGGCTTTCCCTGATGAACAGGGCTTCGATATTTACCACCAGCTGCACCTGGGGGCCCCACTGAAATAATCCCCGAAAAAGCATGAACGTTGGACGATTGCTCCCACACCGAAAGTGCCAGCCAGTCAAGCTCTTTCTGCTCCTCCCCGGCCATTGGCAGCGCATCTACAGCACCACAGACGTCGGGGCTCCAGGCTTTCCATGACGAACAGTGCTTCGACGTTTACCACCAGCTGCACCTGGGCGCCCACTCCAAAAAAACCGAAAAATCACGAACGTCGGACGATTGCTCCCACTCCGAAAGTGCAAGCCAGTCAAGCTCCTGCTGCTCCTCCCCGGTCGTTGGCAGCGCATCTACAGCACCACAGACATCGGGGCTCCGGGCTTTCCCTGATGAACAGGGCTTCGACGTTTACCACCAGCTGCACCTGGACGCCCACTCCAAAAAAACCCGAAAAATCACGAACGTCTGACTATTGCTCCCACACAAAAAGTGCCAGCCAGTCAAGCTCCTGCTGCTCCTCAGCGGCCATTGGCAGCGCATCTACAGCACCACAGACATCGGGGCTCCGGGCTTTCCCTGACGAACAGGGCTTCGATATTTACCACCAGCTGCACCTGGGGGCCCCACTGAAATAATCCTTGAAAAAGCATGAACGTCGGACGATTGCTCCCACACCGAAAGTGCCAGCCAGTCAAGCTCTTTCTGTTCCTCCCCGGCCATTGGCAGCGCATCTACAGCACCACAGACGTCGGGGCTCCAGGCTTTCCATGACGAACAGGGCTTCGACGTTTACCACCAGCTGCACCTGGGCGCCCACTCCAAAAAAACCGAAAAATCACGAACGTCGGACGATTGCTCCCACTCCAAAAGTGCAAGCCAGTCAAGCTCCTGCTGCTCCTCCCCGGTCGTTGGCAGCGCATCTACAGCACCACAGACATCGGGGCTCCGGGCTTTCCCTGACGAACAGGGCTTCGACGTTTACCACCAGCTGCACCTGGACGCCCACTCCAAAAAAACCCGAAAAATCACGAACGTCTGACGATTGCTCCCACACCGAAAGTGCCAGCCAGTCAAGCTCTTGCTGCTCATCACCGGCCATTGGCAGCCCATCTACAGCACCACAGACATCGGGGCTCCGGGCTTTCCCTGACGAACAGGGCTTCGACGTTTACCACCAGCTGCACCTGGGGGGCCCACTGAAAAAAACCCCGAAAAATCATGAACGTTGGACGATTGCACCCACACCGAACGTGCCAGCCAGTCAAGCTCTTGCTGCTCCTCACCGGCCATTGGCAGTGCATC
The DNA here is from genome assembly GCF_036417535.1 of Chlamydotis macqueenii. Lineage (NCBI taxonomy): Eukaryota > Metazoa > Chordata > Aves > Otidiformes > Otididae > Chlamydotis > Chlamydotis macqueenii. The sequence goes on along the minus strand of NC_141592.1, from coordinate 29,860,247 downwards.
TATAGCACCACAGACATCGGGGCTCCGGGCTTTCCCTGTCGAACAGGGCTTCGACGTTTACCACCAGCTGCGCCTGGGCGCCCACTCGAAAAAACCCAAAACATCACGAACGTTGGACGATTGCTCCCACACCGAAAGTGCCAGCAACTCAAGCTCTTCCTGCTCACCACCGGCCATTGGCAGCGCATCTACAGCACCACAGACACTGGGACTCCGGGCTTTCCCTGACGAACAGGGCTTCGACGTTTACCACCAGCTGCACCTGGTCGCCCACTTTAAAAAAACCCCGAAAAATCACGAACGTCGGACGATTGCTCCCACACCGAAAGTGCCAGCCAGTCAAGCTCTTGCTGCTCCTCCCCGGCCATTGGCAGCGCATCTACAGCACCACAGACGTCGGGGCTCCGGGCTTTCCATGACGAACAGGGCTTCGACGTTTACTACCAGCTGGACCTGGGCGCCCACTCCAAAAAAACCGTAAAATCACGAACGTCGGACGATTGCTCCCACACAAAAAGTGCCAGCCAGTCAAGCTCCTGCTGCTCCTCAGCGGCCATTGGCAGCGCATCTACAGCACCACAGACATCGGGGCTCCGGGCTTTCCCTGACGAACAGGGCTTCGACGTTTACCACCAGCTGCACCTGGACGCCCACTCCAAAAAAACCCGAAAAATCACGAACGTCTGACGATTGCTCCCACACAAAAAGTGCCAGCCAGTCAAGCTCCTGCTGCTCCTCAGCGGCCATTGGCAGCGCATTTACAGCACCACAGACATCGGGGCTCCGGGCTTTCCCTGACGAACAGGGCTTCGACGTTTACCACCAGCTGCACCTGGGCGCCCACTCCAAAAAAACCCCGAAAAATCACGAAGATCGGACGATTGCTCCCACACCGAAAGTGCCAGCCAGTCAAGCTCTTGCTGCTCATCACCGGCCATTGGCAGCGCATCTACAGCACCACAGACATCGGGGCTCCGGGCTTTCCCTGACGAACAGGGCTTCAATGTTTACCACCTCCTGCACCTGGGGGGCCCACTCCAAAAAAACCCTGAAAAATCACGAACATCGGACGATTGCTCCCACACCGAAAGTGCCAGCCAGTCAAGCTCTTGCTGCTCCTCACCGGCCATTGGCAGCGCATCTACAGCACCACAGACATCGGGGCTCCGGGCTTTCCCTGATGAACAGGACTTCGACGTTTACCACCAGCTGCACCTGGTCGCCCACTTTAAAAAAAACCCGAAAAATCACGAACGTCAGACGATTGCTCCCACACAAAAAGTGCCAGCCAGTCAAGCTCTTGCTGCTCCTCACCGGCCATTGGCAGCCCATCTACAGCACCACAGACATCGGGGCTCCGGGCTTTCCCTGACGAACAGAGCTTCGATGTTTACCACCTCCTGCACCTCGGCACCCATTGGAAAAAAACCCAAGAAAAATCACGAACGTTGGACGATTGCTCCCACACTGAAAGTGCCAGCCAGTCAAGCTCCTGCTGCTCCTCAGCGGCCATTGGCAGCGCATCTACAGCACCACAGACATCGGGGCTCCGGGCTTTCCCTGACGAACAGGGCTTCGACGTTTACCACCAGCTGCACCTGGGGGGCCCACTCGAAAAAACCCGAAAAATCAAGAACGTCGGTCGATTGCTCCCACACAAAAAGTTCCAGCCAGTCAAGCTCCTGCTGCTCCTCACCGGCCATTGGCAGCGCATCTACAGCACCACAGACATCGGGGCTCCGGGCTTTCCCTGATGAACAGGGCTTCGACGTTTACCACCACCTGCACCTGGGCGCCCATTGGAAAAAAACCCAAGAAAAATCACGAACGTTGGACGATTGCTCCCACACCGAAAGTGCCAGCAACTCAAGCTCTTGCTGCTCCTGACCGGCCATTGGCAGCGCATCTACAGCACCACAGACACTGGGACTCCGGGCTTTCCCTGACGAACAGGGCTTCGACGTTTACCACCAGCTGCACCTGGTCGCCCACTTTAAAAAAAACCCGAAAAATCACAAACGTCGGACGATTGCACCCACACAAATAGGGCCAGCCAGTCAAGCTCTTGCTGCTCCTCACCGGCCATTGGCATCGCATCAACAGCACCACAGACATCGGGGCTACGGGCTTTCCCTGACGAACAGGGCTTCGATGTTTACCACCAGCTGCACCTGGGCACCCACTGGAAAAAAACCCCGAAAAATCACGAACGTTGGACGATTGCTCCCACACCGAAAGTGTCATCCAGTCAAGCTCTTCCTGCTCCTCACCGGCCATTGGCAGCGCATCTACAGCACCACAGATATCGGGGCTCCGGTCTTTCCCTGACGAACAGGGCTTCGACGTTTACCACCAGCTGCGCCTGGGTGCCCACTTAAAAAATCCCAAAAAATCACGAACGTCGGACGATTGCTCCCACACCGAAAGTGTCATCCAGTCAAGCTCTTGCTGCTCCTCACCGGCCATTGGCAGCCCATCTACAGCACCATGACATCGGGGCTCCGGGCTTTCCCTGACGAACAGGGCTTCGACGTTTACCACCAGCTGCACCTGGGCACACACTAAAAAAAAACGCAAAAAATCACGAACGTCGGACGATTGCTCCCACACCGAAAGTGCCAGCCACACAAGCTCTTCCTGCTCCTCACCGGCCATTGGCAGCGCATCTACAGCACCACAGACATCGGGGCTCCGGGCTTTCCCTGACGAACAGGGCTTCGACGTTTACCACCACCTGCACCTGGGCGCCCATTGGAAAAAAACCCAAGAAAAATCACGAACGTCGGGCGATTGCTCCCACACCAAAGGTGCCAGCAACTCAAGCTCTTGCTGCTCATCACCGGCCATTGGCAGCCCATCTACAGCACCACAGACGTCGGGGCTCCGGGCTTTCCCTGACGAACAGGGCTTCGACGTTTACCACCACCTGCACCTGGTCGCCCACTCCAATAAAAACCCGAAAAAACACGAACGTCGGACGATTGCTCCCACACAAAAAGTTCCAGCCAGTCAAGCTCTTGCTGCTCCTCCCCGGCCATTGGCAGCGCATCTACAGCACCACAGACATCGGGGCTCCGGGCTTTCCCTGACGAACAGGACTTCGACGTTTACCACCAGCTGCACCTGGGGGGCCCACTGAAAAAAACCCCGAAAAATCATGAACGTCGGACGATTGCTCCCACACTGAATGTGCCAGCCAGTCAAGCTTCTGCTGCTCCTCACCGGCCATTGGCAGTGCATCTACAGCACCACAGACATCGGGGCTCCGGGCTTTCCCTGACGAACACGGCTTTGACGTTTACCACCAGCTGCGCCTGGGCGCCCACTAAAAAAAATCGCAAAAAATCACGAACGTCGGACCATAGCTCCCACACCGAAAGTGCCAGCAACTCAAGCTCTTGCTGCTCCTCAGCGGCCATTGGCAGCGCATCTACAGCACCACAGACATCGGGGCTCCGGGCTTTCCCTGACGAACAGAGCTTCGATGTTTACCACCAGCTGCACCTGGGCATTCATTGGAAAAAATCCCAAAAAATCACGAATGTCGGACAATTGCTCCCACACCGAAAGTGCCAACAACTCAAGCTCTTGCTGCTCCTCACCGGCCATTGGCAGCGCATCTACAGCACCACAGACATCGGGGCTCCGGGCTTTCCCTGACGAACAGGGCTTCGACGTTTACCACCAGCTGTACCTGGGCACGCACTAAAAAAAAAACGCAAAAAATCACGAACGTCGGACGATTGCTCCCACACAAAAAGTGCCAGCCAGTCAAGCTCCTGCTGCTCCTCCCCGGCCACTGGCAGCGCATCTACAGCACCACAGACATCGGGGCTCCGGGCTTTCCCTGACGAACAGGGCTTCGACGTTTACCACCACCTGCACCTGGGCGCCCACTCCAAAAAAAACCCGAAAAAACACGAACGTCGGACGATTGCTCCCACACAAAAAGTTCCAGCCAGTCAAGCTCTTGCTGCTCCTCCCCGGCCATTGGCAGCGCATCTACAGCACCACAGACATCGGGGCTCCGGGCTTTCCCTGACGAACAGGGCTTCGACGTTTACCACCACCTGCACCTGGGGGGCCCACTGAAAAAAACCCAAGAAAAATCACGAACGTTGGACGATTGCTCCCACACAAAAAGTGCCAGCCAGTCAAGCTCTTGCTGCTCCTCACAGCCCATTGGCAGCGCATCTACAGCACCACAGACATCGGGGCTCCGGGCTTTCCATGACGAACAGGGCTTCGACCTTTACCACCACCTGCACCTGGGGGGCCCACTGAAAAAAACCCGAAAAATCACAAACGTTGGACGATTGCTCCCACACCGAAAGTGCCAGCCAGTCAAGCTCTTGCTGCTCCTGACCGGCCATTGGCAGCGCATCTACAGCACCACAGACATCGGGGCTCCGGGCTTTCCCTGACGAACAGGGCTTCGACGTTTACCACCAGCTGCGCCTGGGCGCCCACTGGAAAAAAACCCCGAAAAACCATGAACGTCGGATGATTGCTCCCACACCAAAAGTGCCAGCCAGACAAGCTCTTGATGCTCCTCCCCAGCCATTGGCAGCGCATCTACAGCACCACAGACATCGGGGCTCCGGGCATTCCCTGACGAACAGGGCTTCGACGTTTACCACCAGCTGCACCTGGGCACGCACTAAAAAAAAAAACGCAAAAAATCACGAACGTCGGACGATTGCTCCCACACTGAATGTGCCAGCCAGTCAAGCTTCTGCTGCTCCTCACCGGCCATTGGCAGTGCATCTACAGCACCACAGACATCGGGGCTCCGGGCTTTCCCTGACGAACAGGCCTTCGACGTTTACCACCAGCTGCACCTGGGCGCCCACTGAAAAAAAACCCCGAAAAATCACGAACGTCGGACGATTGCTCCCACACCGAAAGTGCCAGCCAGTCAAGCTCTTGCTGCTCCTCACCGGCCATTGGCAGCGCATCTACAGCACCACAGACATGGGGGCTTCGGGCTTTCCCTGACGAACAGGGCTTCGACGTTTACCACCAGCTGCACCTGGGCGCCCACTCCAGAAAAACCCGAAAAATCACGAACGTCGGACGATTGCTCCCACACCAAAAGTGCCAGCCAGTCAAGCTCCTGCTGCTCCTCACCGGCCATTGGCAGCGCATCTACAGCACCACAGACATAGAGGCTCCGGGCTTTCCCTGACGAACAGGGCTTGAACGTTTACCACCAGCTGCACCTGGGGGGCCCACTCAAAGAAACCCCGAAAAATCAGGAACGTCGGACGATTGCTCCCACACCGAAAGTGCCAGCCAGTCAAGCTCTTGCTGCTCCTCCCCGGCCATTGGCAGCGCATCTACAGCACCACAGACATCGGGGCTCCGGGCTTTCCCTGACGAACAGGGGTTTGACGTTTACCACCAGCTGCACCTGGGCGCCCATTGGAAAAAAACCCAAGAAAAATCACAAACTTTGGACGATTGCTCCCACACCAAAAGTGCCAGCAACTCAAGCTCTTGCTGCTCCTCACCGGCCATTGGCAGCGCATCTACAGCACCACAGACATCGGGGCTCCGGGCTTTCCCTAACGAACAGGGCTTCGACGTTTACCACCAGCTGCACCTGGGGGGCCAACTGAAAAAAGCCCCGAAAAATCACGAACGTTGGACGATTGCTCCCACACAAAATGTGCCAGCCAGTCAAGCTCCTGCTGCTCCTCACCGGCCATTGGCAGCGCATCTACAGCACCACAGACATCGGGGCTCTGAGCTTTCCCTGACGAACAGGGCTTCGATATTTACCACCTGCTGCACCTGGGCGCCCACTGAAAAAAACCCCGAAAAATCACGAACGTTGGACGATTGCTCCCACACCGAAAGTGCCAGCCAGTCAAGCTCTTGCTGCTCATCACCGGCCATTGGCAGCGCATCTACAGCACCACAGACATCGGGGCTCCGGGCTTTCCCTGACGAACCGGGCTTCGACGTTTACCACCAGCTGCACCTGGTCGCCCACTCCAGAAAAACCCGAAAAATCACGAACGTCAGACGATTTCTCCCACACAAAAAGTGCCAGCCAGTCAAGCTCCTGCTGCTCCTCACTGGCCATTGGCAGCGCATCTACAGCACCACAGACATCGGGGCTCCGGGCTTTCCCTGATGAACAGGGCTTCGATATTTACCACCAGCTGCACCTGGGGGCCCCACTGAAATAATCCCCGAAAAAGCATGAACGTTGGACGATTGCTCCCACACCGAAAGTGCCAGCCAGTCAAGCTCTTTCTGCTCCTCCCCGGCCATTGGCAGCGCATCTACAGCACCACAGACGTCGGGGCTCCAGGCTTTCCATGACGAACAGTGCTTCGACGTTTACCACCAGCTGCACCTGGGCGCCCACTCCAAAAAAACCGAAAAATCACGAACGTCGGACGATTGCTCCCACTCCGAAAGTGCAAGCCAGTCAAGCTCCTGCTGCTCCTCCCCGGTCGTTGGCAGCGCATCTACAGCACCACAGACATCGGGGCTCCGGGCTTTCCCTGATGAACAGGGCTTCGACGTTTACCACCAGCTGCACCTGGACGCCCACTCCAAAAAAACCCGAAAAATCACGAACGTCTGACTATTGCTCCCACACAAAAAGTGCCAGCCAGTCAAGCTCCTGCTGCTCCTCAGCGGCCATTGGCAGCGCATCTACAGCACCACAGACATCGGGGCTCCGGGCTTTCCCTGACGAACAGGGCTTCGATATTTACCACCAGCTGCACCTGGGGGCCCCACTGAAATAATCCTTGAAAAAGCATGAACGTCGGACGATTGCTCCCACACCGAAAGTGCCAGCCAGTCAAGCTCTTTCTGTTCCTCCCCGGCCATTGGCAGCGCATCTACAGCACCACAGACGTCGGGGCTCCAGGCTTTCCATGACGAACAGGGCTTCGACGTTTACCACCAGCTGCACCTGGGCGCCCACTCCAAAAAAACCGAAAAATCACGAACGTCGGACGATTGCTCCCACTCCAAAAGTGCAAGCCAGTCAAGCTCCTGCTGCTCCTCCCCGGTCGTTGGCAGCGCATCTACAGCACCACAGACATCGGGGCTCCGGGCTTTCCCTGACGAACAGGGCTTCGACGTTTACCACCAGCTGCACCTGGACGCCCACTCCAAAAAAACCCGAAAAATCACGAACGTCTGACGATTGCTCCCACACCGAAAGTGCCAGCCAGTCAAGCTCTTGCTGCTCATCACCGGCCATTGGCAGCCCATCTACAGCACCACAGACATCGGGGCTCCGGGCTTTCCCTGACGAACAGGGCTTCGACGTTTACCACCAGCTGCACCTGGGGGGCCCACTGAAAAAAACCCCGAAAAATCATGAACGTTGGACGATTGCACCCACACCGAACGTGCCAGCCAGTCAAGCTCTTGCTGCTCCTCACCGGCCATTGGCAGTGCATCTATAGCACCACAGACATCGGGGCTCCGGGCTTTCCCTGTCGAACAGGGCTTCGACGTTTACCACCAGCTGCGCCTGGGCGCCCACTCGAAAAAACCCAAAACATCACGAACGTTGGACGATTGCTCCCACACCGAAAGTGCCAGCAACTCAAGCTCTTCCTGCTCACCACCGGCCATTGGCAGCGCATCTACAGCACCACAGACACTGGGACTCCGGGCTTTCCCTGACGAACAGGGCTTCGACGTTTACCACCAGCTGCACCTGGTCGCCCACTTTAAAAAAACCCCGAAAAATCACGAACGTCGGACGATTGCTCCCACACCGAAAGTGCCAGCCAGTCAAGCTCTTGCTGCTCCTCCCCGGCCATTGGCAGCGCATCTACAGCACCACAGACGTCGGGGCTCCGGGCTTTCCATGACGAACAGGGCTTCGACGTTTACTACCAGCTGGACCTGGGCGCCCACTCCAAAAAAACCGTAAAATCACGAACGTCGGACGATTGCTCCCACACAAAAAGTGCCAGCCAGTCAAGCTCCTGCTGCTCCTCAGCGGCCATTGGCAGCGCATCTACAGCACCACAGACATCGGGGCTCCGGGCTTTCCCTGACGAACAGGGCTTCGACGTTTACCACCAGCTGCACCTGGACGCCCACTCCAAAAAAACCCGAAAAATCACGAACGTCTGACGATTGCTCCCACACAAAAAGTGCCAGCCAGTCAAGCTCCTGCTGCTCCTCAGCGGCCATTGGCAGCGCATTTACAGCACCACAGACATCGGGGCTCCGGGCTTTCCCTGACGAACAGGGCTTCGACGTTTACCACCAGCTGCACCTGGGCGCCCACTCCAAAAAAACCCCGAAAAATCACGAAGATCGGACGATTGCTCCCACACCGAAAGTGCCAGCCAGTCAAGCTCTTGCTGCTCATCACCGGCCATTGGCAGCGCATCTACAGCACCACAGACATCGGGGCTCCGGGCTTTCCCTGACGAACAGGGCTTCAATGTTTACCACCTCCTGCACCTGGGGGGCCCACTCCAAAAAAACCCTGAAAAATCACGAACATCGGACGATTGCTCCCACACCGAAAGTGCCAGCCAGTCAAGCTCTTGCTGCTCCTCACCGGCCATTGGCAGCGCATCTACAGCACCACAGACATCGGGGCTCCGGGCTTTCCCTGATGAACAGGACTTCGACGTTTACCACCAGCTGCACCTGGTCGCCCACTTTAAAAAAAACCCGAAAAATCACGAACGTCAGACGATTGCTCCCACACAAAAAGTGCCAGCCAGTCAAGCTCTTGCTGCTCCTCACCGGCCATTGGCAGCCCATCTACAGCACCACAGACATCGGGGCTCCGGGCTTTCCCTGACGAACAGAGCTTCGATGTTTACCACCTCCTGCACCTCGGCACCCATTGGAAAAAAACCCAAGAAAAATCACGAACGTTGGACGATTGCTCCCACACTGAAAGTGCCAGCCAGTCAAGCTCCTGCTGCTCCTCAGCGGCCATTGGCAGCGCATCTACAGCACCACAGACATCGGGGCTCCGGGCTTTCCCTGACGAACAGGGCTTCGACGTTTACCACCAGCTGCACCTGGGGGGCCCACTCGAAAAAACCCGAAAAATCAAGAACGTCGGTCGATTGCTCCCACACAAAAAGTTCCAGCCAGTCAAGCTCCTGCTGCTCCTCACCGGCCATTGGCAGCGCATCTACAGCACCACAGACATCGGGGCTCCGGGCTTTCCCTGATGAACAGGGCTTCGACGTTTACCACCACCTGCACCTGGGCGCCCATTGGAAAAAAACCCAAGAAAAATCACGAACGTTGGACGATTGCTCCCACACCGAAAGTGCCAGCAACTCAAGCTCTTGCTGCTCCTGACCGGCCATTGGCAGCGCATCTACAGCACCACAGACACTGGGACTCCGGGCTTTCCCTGACGAACAGGGCTTCGACGTTTACCACCAGCTGCACCTGGTCGCCCACTTTAAAAAAAACCCGAAAAATCACAAACGTCGGACGATTGCACCCACACAAATAGGGCCAGCCAGTCAAGCTCTTGCTGCTCCTCACCGGCCATTGGCATCGCATCAACAGCACCACAGACATCGGGGCTACGGGCTTTCCCTGACGAACAGGGCTTCGATGTTTACCACCAGCTGCACCTGGGCACCCACTGGAAAAAAACCCCGAAAAATCACGAACGTTGGACGATTGCTCCCACACCGAAAGTGTCATCCAGTCAAGCTCTTCCTGCTCCTCACCGGCCATTGGCAGCGCATCTACAGCACCACAGATATCGGGGCTCCGGTCTTTCCCTGACGAACAGGGCTTCGACGTTTACCACCAGCTGCGCCTGGGTGCCCACTTAAAAAATCCCAAAAAATCACGAACGTCGGACGATTGCTCCCACACCGAAAGTGTCATCCAGTCAAGCTCTTGCTGCTCCTCACCGGCCATTGGCAGCCCATCTACAGCACCATGACATCGGGGCTCCGGGCTTTCCCTGACGAACAGGGCTTCGACGTTTACCACCAGCTGCACCTGGGCACACACTAAAAAAAAACGCAAAAAATCACGAACGTCGGACGATTGCTCCCACACCGAAAGTGCCAGCCACACAAGCTCTTCCTGCTCCTCACCGGCCATTGGCAGCGCATCTACAGCACCACAGACATCGGGGCTCCGGGCTTTCCCTGACGAACAGGGCTTCGACGTTTACCACCACCTGCACCTGGGCGCCCATTGGAAAAAAACCCAAGAAAAATCACGAACGTCGGGCGATTGCTCCCACACCAAAGGTGCCAGCAACTCAAGCTCTTGCTGCTCATCACCGGCCATTGGCAGCCCATCTACAGCACCACAGACGTCGGGGCTCCGGGCTTTCCCTGACGAACAGGGCTTCGACGTTTACCACCACCTGCACCTGGTCGCCCACTCCAATAAAAACCCGAAAAAACACGAACGTCGGACGATTGCTCCCACACAAAAAGTTCCAGCCAGTCAAGCTCTTGCTGCTCCTCCCCGGCCATTGGCAGCGCATCTACAGCACCACAGACATCGGGGCTCCGGGCTTTCCCTGACGAACAGGACTTCGACGTTTACCACCAGCTGCACCTGGGGGGCCCACTGAAAAAAACCCCGAAAAATCATGAACGTCGGACGATTGCTCCCACACTGAATGTGCCAGCCAGTCAAGCTTCTGCTGCTCCTCACCGGCCATTGGCAGTGCATCTACAGCACCACAGACATCGGGGCTCCGGGCTTTCCCTGACGAACACGGCTTTGACGTTTACCACCAGCTGCGCCTGGGCGCCCACTAAAAAAAATCGCAAAAAATCACGAACGTCGGACCATAGCTCCCACACCGAAAGTGCCAGCAACTCAAGCTCTTGCTGCTCCTCAGCGGCCATTGGCAGCGCATCTACAGCACCACAGACATCGGGGCTCCGGGCTTTCCCTGACGAACAGAGCTTCGATGTTTACCACCAGCTGCACCTGGGCATTCATTGGAAAAAATCCCAAAAAATCACGAATGTCGGACAATTGCTCCCACACCGAAAGTGCCAACAACTCAAGCTCTTGCTGCTCCTCACCGGCCATTGGCAGCGCATCTACAGCACCACAGACATCGGGGCTCCGGGCTTTCCCTGACGAACAGGGCTTCGACGTTTACCACCAGCTGTACCTGGGCACGCACTAAAAAAAAAACGCAAAAAATCACGAACGTCGGACGATTGCTCCCACACAAAAAGTGCCAGCCAGTCAAGCTCCTGCTGCTCCTCCCCGGCCACTGGCAGCGCATCTACAGCACCACAGACATCGGGGCTCCGGGCTTTCCCTGACGAACAGGGCTTCGACGTTTACCACCACCTGCACCTGGGCGCCCACTCCAAAAAAAACCCGAAAAAACACGAACGTCGGACGATTGCTCCCACACAAAAAGTTCCAGCCAGTCAAGCTCTTGCTGCTCCTCCCCGGCCATTGGCAGCGCATCTACAGCACCACAGACATCGGGGCTCCGGGCTTTCCCTGACGAACAGGGCTTCGACGTTTACCACCACCTGCACCTGGGGGGCCCACTGAAAAAAACCCAAGAAAAATCACGAACGTTGGACGATTGCTCCCACACAAAAAGTGCCAGCCAGTCAAGCTCTTGCTGCTCCTCACAGCCCATTGGCAGCGCATCTACAGCACCACAGACATCGGGGCTCCGGGCTTTCCATGACGAACAGGGCTTCGACCTTTACCACCACCTGCACCTGGGGGGCCCACTGAAAAAAACCCGAAAAATCACAAACGTTGGACGATTGCTCCCACACCGAAAGTGCCAGCCAGTCAAGCTCTTGCTGCTCCTGACCGGCCATTGGCAGCGCATCTACAGCACCACAGACATCGGGGCTCCGGGCTTTCCCTGACGAACAGGGCTTCGACGTTTACCACCAGCTGCGCCTGGGCGCCCACTGGAAAAAAACCCCGAAAAACCATGAACGTCGGATGATTGCTCCCACACCAAAAGTGCCAGCCAGACAAGCTCTTGATGCTCCTCCCCAGCCATTGGCAGCGCATCTACAGCACCACAGACATCGGGGCTCCGGGCATTCCCTGACGAACAGGGCTTCGACGTTTACCACCAGCTGCACCTGGGCACGCACTAAAAAAAAAAACGCAAAAAATCACGAACGTCGGACGATTGCTCCCACACTGAATGTGCCAGCCAGTCAAGCTTCTGCTGCTCCTCACCGGCCATTGGCAGTGCATCTACAGCACCACAGACATCGGGGCTCCGGGCTTTCCCTGACGAACAGGCCTTCGACGTTTACCACCAGCTGCACCTGGGCGCCCACTGAAAAAAAACCCCGAAAAATCACGAACGTCGGACGATTGCTCCCACACCGAAAGTGCCAGCCAGTCAAGCTCTTGCTGCTCCTCACCGGCCATTGGCAGCGCATCTACAGCACCACAGACATGGGGGCTTCGGGCTTTCCCTGACGAACAGGGCTTCGACGTTTACCACCAGCTGCACCTGGGCGCCCACTCCAGAAAAACCCGAAAAATCACGAACGTCGGACGATTGCTCCCACACCAAAAGTGCCAGCCAGTCAAGCTCCTGCTGCTCCTCACCGGCCATTGGCAGCGCATCTACAGCACCACAGACATAGAGGCTCCGGGCTTTCCCTGACGAACAGGGCTTGAACGTTTACCACCAGCTGCACCTGGGGGGCCCACTCAAAGAAACCCCGAAAAATCAGGAACGTCGGACGATTGCTCCCACACCGAAAGTGCCAGCCAGTCAAGCTCTTGCTGCTCCTCCCCGGCCATTGGCAGCGCATCTACAGCACCACAGACATCGGGGCTCCGGGCTTTCCCTGACGAACAGGGGTTTGACGTTTACCACCAGCTGCACCTGGGCGCCCATTGGAAAAAAACCCAAGAAAAATCACAAACTTTGGACGATTGCTCCCACACCAAAAGTGCCAGCAACTCAAGCTCTTGCTGCTCATCACCGGCCATTGGCAGCCCATCTACAGCACCACAGACGTCGGGGCTCCGGGCTTATCCTGACGAACAGGGCTTCGACGTTTACCACCACCTGCACCTGGGGGGCCCACTGAAAAAAACCCCGAAAAATCATGAACGTCGGACGATTGCTCCCACACCGAAAGTGCCAGCCACTCAAGCTTCTGCTGCTCCTCACCGGCCATTGGCAGCGCATCTACAGCACCACAGACATCGGGGCTCCGGGCTTTCCCTGACGAACAGGGCTTCGAGGTTTACCACCACCTGCACCTGGGCGCCCATTGGAATAAAACCCAAGAAAAATCACGAACGTTGGACGATTGCTACCACACCGAAAGTGCCAGCAACTCAAGCTCTTGCTGCTCATCACCGGCCATTGGCAGCGCATCTACAGCACCACAGACATCGGGGCTCCGGGCTTTCCCTGACGAACAGGGCTTCGGCCTTTACCACCACCTGCACCTGGGGGGCCCACTGAAAAAAACCCCGAAAAAGCATGAACGTCAGACGATTGCTCCCACACCGAAAGTGCCAGCCAGTCAAGCTCTTGCTGCTCCTCACCGGCCATTGGCAGCGCATCTACAGCACCACAGACATCGGGGCTCCGGGCTTTCCCTGACGAACAGGGATTTGACGTTTACCACCAGCTGCACCTGAGGGGCCCACTTAAAAAACTCCGAAAAATCATGAACGTCGGACGATTGCTCCCACACCGAAAGTGCCAGCCAGTCAAGCTCTTGCTGCTCCTCACCGGCCATTGGCAGTGCATCTACAGCACCACAGACATCGGGGCTCCGGGCTTTCCCTGATGAACAGGGCTTCCACGTTTACCACCAGCTGCACCTGGTCGCCCACTCCAAAAAAAAACCCGAAAAATCACGAACGTCGGACGATTGCTCCCACACCGAAAGTGCCAGCCAGTCAAGCTCTTGCTGCTCCTCCCCAGCCATTGGCAGCGTATCTACAGCACCACAGACATCGGGGCTCTGGGCTTTCCCTGACGAACAGGGCTTCGACGTTTACCACCAGCTGCACCTGGGGGGCCCACTGAAAAAAACCCTAAAAAATCACGAACGTCGGACGATTGCTCCCACACCCAAACTGCCAGCCAGTCAAGCTCCTGCTGCTCCTCACCAGCCATTGGCAGCGCATCTACAGCACCACAGACATCGGGGCTCCAAGCTTTCCCTGACGAACAGGGCTTCGACGTTTACCACCAGCTGCACCTGGTCGCCCACTCCAGAAAAACCCTAAAAATTACGAACGTCGGACGATTGCTCCCACACAAAAAGTGCCAGCCAGTCAAGCTCCTGCTGCTCCTCACCGGCCATTGGCAGCGCATCTACAGCACCACAGACATCGGGGCTCCGGGCATTCCCTGACGAACAGGGCTTCGACGTTTACCACCACCTGCACCTGGGGGGCCCACTGAAAAAAACCCCGAAAAATCATGAACGTCGGACGATTGCTCCCACACCGAAAGTTCCAGCAACTCAAGCTCTTGCTGCTCCTCACCGGCCATTGGCAGCGCATCTACAGCACCACAGACATCGGGGCTCCGGGCTTTCCCTAACGAACAGGGCTTCGACGTTTACCACCAGCTGCACCTGGGCACCCATTGGAAAAAAACCCAAGAAAAATCACGAACGTGGGACGATTGCTCCCACACAAAAAGTGCCAGCCAGTCAAGCTCCTGCTGCTCCTCACCGGCCATTGGCAGCGCATCTACAGCACCACTGACATCGGGGCTCCGGGCTTTCCCTGACGAAAAGGGCTTCGACTTTTACCACCAGCTGCACCTGGGCGCCCACTCCAAAAAAACCCCGAAAAATCACGAACGTCGGACGATTGCTCCCACACCGAAAGTTCCAGCCAGTCAAGCTCTTGCTGCTCATCACCGGCCATTGGCAGCGCATCTACAGCACCACAGACATCGGGGCTCCTGGCTTTCCCTAACGAACAGGGCTTCGACGTTTACCACCAGCTGCACCTGGGGGGCCAACTGAAAAAAGCCCCGAAAAATCACGAACGTCGGACGATTGCTCCCACACAAAATGTGCCAGCCAGTCAAGCTCCTGCTGCTCCTCACCGGCCATTGGCAGCGCATCTACAGCACCACAGACATCGGGGCTCTGAGCTTTCCCTGACGAATAGGGCTTCGATATTTACCACCTGCTGCACCTGGGCGCCCACTGAAAAAAACCCCGAAAAATCACGAACGTTGGACGATTGCTCCCACACCGAAAGTGCCAGCCAGTCAAGCTCTTGCTGCTCATCACCGGCCATTGGCAGCGCATCTACAGCACCACAGACATCGGGGCTCCGGGCTTTCCCTGACGAACCGGGCTTCGACGTTTACCACCAGCTGCACCTGGTCGCCCACTCCAGAAAAACCCGAAAAATCACGAACGTCAGACGATTTCTCCCACACAAAAAGTGCCAGCCAGTCAAGCTCCTGCTGCTCCTCACTGGCCATTGGCAGCGCTTCTACAGCACCACAGACATCGGGGCTCCGGGCATTCCCTGACGAACAGGGCTTCGACGTTTACCACCACCTGCACCTGGGGGGCCCACTGAAAAAAACCCCGAAAAATCATGAACGTCGGACGATTGCTCCCACACCGAAAGTTCCAGCAACTCAAGCTCTTGCTGCTCCTCCCCGGCCATTGGCAGCGCATCTACAGCACCACAGACGTCGGGGCTCCAGGCTTTCCATGACGAACAGTGCTTCGACGTTTACCACCAGCTGCACCTGGGCGCCCACTCCAAAAAAACCCCGAAAAATCACGAACGTCGGACGATTGCTCCCACTCCGAATGTGCAAGCCAGTCAAGCTCCTGCTGCTCCTCCCCGGTCGTTGGCAGCGCATCTACAGCACCACAGACATCGGGGCTCCGGGCTTTCCCTGACGAACAGGGCTTCGACGTTTACCACCAGCTGCACCTGGGCGCCCACTCCAAAAAAACCCGAAAAATCACGAATGTCTGACGATTGCTTCCACACAAAAAGTGCCAGCCAGTCAAGCTCCTGCTGCTCCTCAGCGGCCATTGGCAGCGCATCTACAGCACCACAGACATCGGGGCTCCGGGCTTTCCCTGACGAACAGGGCTTCGATATTTACCACCAGCTGCACCTGGGGGCCCCACTGAAATAATCCCCGAAAAAGCATGAACGTCGGACGATTGCTCCCACACCGAAAGTGCCAGCCAGTCAAGCTCTTGCTGCTCATCACCGGCCATTGGCAGCCCATCTACAGCACCACAGACATCGGGGCTCCGGGCTTTCCCTGACGAACAGGGCTTCGATGTTTACCACCTCCTGCACCTCGGCACCCATTGGAAAAAAATCCAAGAAAAATCATGAACGTTGGACGATTGCTCCCACACAAAAAGTGCCAGCCAGTCAAGCTCTTGCTGCTCCTCCCCGGCCATTGGCAGCGCATCTACAGCACCACAGACATCGGGGCTCCGGGCTTTCCCTGACGAACAGGGCTTCGACGTTTACCACCAGGTGCACCTGGGCGCCCATTGGAAAAAAACCCAAGAAAAATCACGAACGTTGGACGATTGCTCCCACACCGAAAGTGCCAGCAACTCAAGCTCTTGCTGCTCCTCCCCGGCCATTGGCAGTGCATCTACAGCACCACAGACATCGGGGCTCCGGGCTTTCCCTGACGAACAGGGCTTCGACGTTTACCACCAGCTGGACCTGGGCGCCCACTCCAAAAAAACCGAAAAATCACGAACATCGGACGATTGCTCCCACTCTGAAAGTGCAAGCCAGTCAAGATCCTGCTGCTCCTCCCCGGTCGTTGGCAGCGCATCTACAGCACCACAGACATCGGGGCTCCGGGCTTTCCCTGACGAACAGGGCTTCGACGTTTACCACCAGCTGCACCTGGACGCCCACTCCAAAAAAAACCCGAAAAATCACGAACGTCTGACTATTGCTCCCACACCGAAAGTGCCAGCCAGTCAAGCTCCTGCTGCTCCTCAGCGGCCATTGGCAGCGCATTTACAGCACCACAGACATCGGGGCTCCGGGCTTTCCCTGACGAACAGGGCTTCGAAGTTTACCACCAGCTGCACCTGGGCGCCCACTCCAAAAAAACCCCGAAAAATCACGAAGATCGGACGATTGCTCCCACACCGAAAGTGCCAGCCAGTCAAGCTCTTGCTGCTCCTCCCCGGCCATTGGCAGCGCATCTACAGCACCACAGACATCGGGGCTCCGGGCTTTCCCTGACGAACAGGGCTTCAATGTTTACCACCTCCTGCACCTGGGGGGCCCACTCCAAAAAAACCCTGAAAAATCACGAACATCGGACGATTGCTCCCACACCGAAAGTGCCAGCCAGTCAAGCTCTTGCTGCTCCTCAGCGGCCATTGGCAGCGCATCTACAGCACCACAGACAT
Organism: Chlamydotis macqueenii; assembly: GCF_036417535.1. NCBI lineage: Eukaryota > Metazoa > Chordata > Aves > Otidiformes > Otididae > Chlamydotis > Chlamydotis macqueenii. Next base: position 29,842,872 of record NC_141592.1, on the reverse strand, counting down.
CGGGGCTCCGGGCTTTCCCTGATGAACAGGACTTCGACGTTTACCACCAGCTGCACCTGGTCGCCCACTTTAAAAAAAACCCGAAAAATCACGAACGTCAGACGATTGCTCCCACACAAAAAGTGCCAGCCAGTCAAGCTCTTGCTGCTCCTCACCGGCCATTGGCAGCCCATCTACAGCACCACAGACATCGGGGCTCCGGGCTTTCCCTGACGAACAGAGCTTCGATGTTTACCACCTCCTGCACCTCGGCACCCATTGGAAAAAACCCAAGAAAAATCACGAACGTTGGACGATTGCTCCCACACTGAAAGTGCCAGCCAGTCAAGCTCCTGCTGCTCCTGCCCGGCCATTGGCAGCGCATCTACAGCACCACAGACATCGGGGCTCCGGGCTTTCCCTGATGAACAGGGCTTCGACGTTTACCACCTCCTGCACCTGGGGGGCCCACTCGAAAAAACCCGAAAAATCAAGAACGTCGGTCGATTGCTCCCACACAAAAAGTGCCAGCCAGTCAAGCTCTTGCTGCTCCTCCCCGGCCATTGGCAGCGCATCTACAGCACCACAGACATCGGGGCTCCGGGCTTTCCCTGATGAACAGGGCTTCGATGTTTACCACCACCTGCACCTGGGCGCCCATTGGAAAAAAACCCAAGAAAAATCACGAACGTTGGACGATTGCTCCCACACCGAAAGTGCCAGCAACTCAAGCTCTTGCTGCTCCTGACCGGCCATTGGCAGCGCATCTACAGCACCACAGACACTGGGACTCCGGGCTTTCCCTGACGAACAGGGCTTCGACGTTTACCACCACCTGCACCTGGGCGCCCATTGGAAAAAAACCCAAGAAAAATCACGAACGTTGGACGATTGCTCCCACACCGAAAGTGCCAGCCAGTCAAGCTCTTGCTGCTCCTCACCGGCCATTGGCAGCGCATCTACAGCACCACAGACATCGGGGCTACGGGCTTTCCCTGACGAACAGGGCTTCGACGTTTACCACCAGCTGCACCTGGTTGCCCACTAAAAAACAAATCGAAAAATCATGAACGTCGGACGATTGCTCCCACTCCGAAAGTGCAAGACAGTCAAGCTCCTGCTGCTCCTCCCCGGCTATTGGCAGCGCATCTACAGCACCACAGACGTCGGGGCTCCGGGCTTTCCTTGACGAACAGGGCTTCGACGTTTACCACCAGCTGCACCTGGGCGCCCACTCCAAAAAAACCCCGAAAAATCACGAAGATCGGACGATTGCTCCCACACCGAAAGTGCCAGCCAGTCAAGCTCTTGCTGCTCATCACCGGCCATTGGCAGCGCATCTACAGCACCACAGACATCGGGGCTACGGGCTTTCCCTGACGAACAGGGCTTCGACGTTTACCACCAGCTGCACCTGGTCGCCCACTAAAAAACAAATCGAAAAATCATGAACGTCGGACGATTGCTCCCACTCCGAAAGTGCAAGACAGTCAAGCTCCTGCTGCTCCTCCCCGGCTATTGGCAGCGCATCTACAGCACCACAGACGTCGGGGCTCCGGGCTTACCCTGACGAACAGGGCTTCGACGTTTACTACCACCTGCACCTGGGGGGCCCACTGAAAAAAACCCTGAAAAATCATGAACGTCGGACGATTGCTCCCACATTGAAAGTGCCAGCCAGTCAAGCTTCTGCTGCTCCTCACCGGCCATTGGCAGCGCATCTACAGCACCACAGACATCAGGGCTCCGGGCTTTCCCTGACGAACAGGGCTTCGATGTTTACCACCTCCTGCACCTGGGCACCCATTGGAAAAAAACCCAAGAAAAATCATGAACGTTGGACGATTGCTCCCACACCGAAAGTGCCAGCCAGTCAAGCTCCTGCTGCTCCTCAGCGGCCATTGGCAGCGCATCTACAGCACCACAGACATCGGGGCTCCGGGCTTTCCCTGACGAACAGGGCTTCGACGTTTACCACCAGCTGCACCTGGGGGGCCCACTCGAAAAAACCCGAAAAATCAAGAACGTCGGTCGATTGCTCCCACACAAAAAGTGCCAGCCAGTCAAGCTCCTGCTGCTTCTCCCCGGCCATTGGCAGCGCATCTACAGCACCACAGACATCGGGGCTCCGGGCTTTCCCTGACGAACAGGGCTTCGACGTTTACCACCAGCTGCACCTGGGCGCCCACTCCAAAAAAACCCCGAAAAATCACGAACATCGGACGATTGCTCCCACACCGAAAGTGCCAGCCAGTCAAGCTCTTGCTGCTCCTCCCCGGCCATTGGCAGCGCATCTACAGCACCACAGACATCGGGGCTCCGGGCTTTCCCTGACGAACAGGGATTCGACGTTTACCACCAGCTGCACCTGGGGGCCCCACTGAAAAAAACCCCGAAAAAGCATGAACGTCGGACGATTGCTCCCACACCGAAAGTGTCATCCAGTCAAGCTCTTCCTGCTCCTCACCGGCCATTGGCAGCGCATCTACAGCACCACAGACATCGGGGCTCCGGTCTTTCCCTGACGAACAGGGCTTCGACGTTTACCACCAGCTGCGCCTGGGTGCCCACTTAAAAAATCCCAAAAAATCACGAACGTCGGACGATTGCTCCCACACCGAAAGTACCAGCCACACAAGCTCTTCCTGCTCCTCACTGGCCATTGGCAGCGCATCTACAGCACCACAGACATCGGGGCTCTGGGCTTTCCCTGACGAACAGGGCTTCGACGTTTACCACCACCTGCACCTGGGCGCCCATTGGAAAAAAACCCAAGAAAAATCACGAACGTCGGGCGATTGCTCCCACACCAAAGGTGCCAGCAACTCAAGCTCTTGCTGCTCATCACCGGCCATTGGCAGCCCATCTACAGCACCACAGACGTCGGGGCTCCGGGCTTTCCCTGACGAACAGGGCTTCGACGTTTACCACCACCTGCACCTGGTCGCCCACTCCAAAAAAAACCCGAAAAAACACGAACGTCGGACGATTGCTCCCACACAAAAAGTTCCAGCCAGTCAAGCTCTTGCTGCTCCTCCCCGGCCATTGGCAGCGCATCTACAGCACCACAGACATCGGGGCTCCGGGCTTTCCCTGACGAACAGAGCTTCGATGTTTACCACCAGCTGCACCTGGGCATTCATTGGAAAAAATCCCAAAAAAATCACGAATGTCGGACGATTGCTCCCACACCGAAAGTGCCAGCAACTCAAGCTCTTGCTGCTCCTCAGCGGCCATTGGCAGCGCATCTACAGCACCACAGACATCGGGGCTCCGGGCTTTCCCTGACGAACAGAGCTTCGATGTTTACCACCAGCTGCACCTGGGCATTCATTGGAAAAAATCCCAAAAAAATCACGAATGTCGGACGATTGCTCCCACACCGAAAGTGCCAACAACTCAAGCTCTTGCTGCTCCTCACCGGCCATTGGCAGCGCATCTACAGCACCACAGACATCGGGGCTCCGGGCTTTCCCTGACGAACAGGGCTTCGACGTTTACCACCAGCTGCACCTGGGCACGCACTAAAAAAAAAACGCAAAAAATCACGAACGTTGGACGATTGCTCCCACACCGAAAGTGCCAGCCAGTCAAGCTCTTGCTGCTCCTCCCCGGCCATTGGCAGCGCATCTACAGCACCACAGACATTGGGGCTCCGGGCTTTCCCTGACGAACAGGGATTCGACGTTTACCACCAGCTGCACCTGGGGGCCCCACTGAAAAAAACCCCGAAAAAGCATGAACGTCGGACGATTGCTCCCACACCGAAAGTGTCATCCAGTCAAGCTCTTCCTGCTCCTCACCGGCCATTGGCAGCGCATCTACAGCACCACAGACATCGGGGCTCCGGTCTTTCCCTGACGAACAGGGCTTCGACGTTTACCACCAGCTGCGCCTGGGTGCCCACTTAAAAAATCCCAAAAAATCACGAACGTCGGACGATTGCTCCCACACCGAAAGTACCAGCCACACAAGCTCTTCCTGCTCCTCACTGGCCATTGGCAGCGCATCTACAGCACCACAGACATCGGGGCTCTGGGCTTTCCCTGACGAACAGGGCTTCGACGTTTACCACCACCTGCACCTGGGCGCCCATTGGAAAAAAACCCAAGAAAAATCACGAACGTCGGGCGATTGCTCCCACACCAAAGGTGCCAGCAACTCAAGCTCTTGCTGCTCATCACCGGCCATTGGCAGCCCATCTACAGCACCACAGACGTCGGGGCTCCGGGCTTTCCCTGACGAACAGGGCTTCGACGTTTACCACCACCTGCACCTGGTCGCCCACTCCAAAAAAAACCCGAAAAAACACGAACGTCGGACGATTGCTCCCACACAAAAAGTTCCAGCCAGTCAAGCTCTTGCTGCTCCTCCCCGGCCATTGGCAGCGCATCTACAGCACCACAGACATCGGGGCTCCGGGCTTTCCCTGACGAACAGAGCTTCGATGTTTACCACCAGCTGCACCTGGGCATTCATTGGAAAAAATCCCAAAAAAATCACGAATGTCGGACGATTGCTCCCACACCGAAAGTGCCAACAACTCAAGCTCTTGCTGCTCCTCACCGGCCATTGGCAGCGCATCTACAGCACCACAGACATCGGGGCTCCGGGCTTTCCCTGACGAACAGGGCTTCGACGTTTACCACCAGCTGCACCTGGGCACGCACTAAAAAAAAAACGCAAAAAATCACGAACGTCGGACGATTGCTCCCACACCGAAAGTGCCAGCCAGTCAAGCTCCTGCTGCACCTCCCCGGCCACTGGCAGCGCATCTACAGCACCACAGACATCGGGGCTCCGGGCTTTCCCTGACGAACAGGGCTTCGACGTTTACCACCACCTGCACCTGGGCGCCCACTCCAAAAAAAACCCGAAAAAACACGAACGTCGGACGATTGCTCCCACACAAAAAGTTCCAGCCACTCAAGCTCTTGCTGCTCCTCCCCGGCCATTGGCAGCGCATCTACAGCACCACAGACATCGGGGCTCCAGGCTTTCCCTGAGGAACAGGCCTTCGACGTTTACCACCAGCTGCACCTGGGCGCCCACTGAAAAAAAACCCCGAAAAATCACGAACATCGGACGATTGCTCCCACACCGAAAGTGCCAGCCAGTCAAGCTCTTGCTGCTCCTCACCGGCCATTGGCAGCGCATCTACAGCACCACAGACATGGGGGCTTCGGGCTTTCCCTGACGAACAGGGCTTCGACGTTTACCACCACCTGCACCTCTGCCCCCATTGGAAAAAAACCCCGAAAAATCATGAACGTCGGACGATTGCTCCCACACCAAAAGTGCCAGCCAGTCAAGCTCTTGCTGCTCCTCACCGGCCATTGGCAGCCCATCTACAGCACCACAGACATCGGGGCTCCGGGCTTTCCCTGACGAACACGGCTTCGACGTTTACCACCAGCTGCACCTGGGCGCCCACTCCAGAAAAACCCGAAAAATCATGAACGTCGGACGATTGCTCCCACACCAAAAGTGCCAGCCAGTCAAGCTCCTGCTGCTCCTCACCGGCCATTGGCAGCCCATCTACAGCACCACAGACGTCGGGGCTCCGGGCTTACCCTGACGAACAGGGCTTCGACGTTTACTACCACCTGCACCTGGGGGGCCCACTGAAAAAAACCCCGAAAAATCATGAACGTCGGACGATTGCTCCCACACCGAAAGTGCCAGCCAGTCAAGCTTCTGCTGCTCCTCACCGGCCATTGGCAGCGCATCTACAGTACCACAGACATCGGGGCTCCGGGCTTTCCCTGACGAACAGGGCTTCGAGGTTTACCACCACCTGCACCTGGGCGCCCATTGGAAAAAAACCCAAGAAAAATCACGAACGTTGGACGATTGCTCCCACACCAAAAGTGCCAGCAACTCAAGCTCTTGCTGCTCCTCACCGGCCATTGGCAGCCCATCTACAGCATCACAGACATCGGGGCTCCGGGCTTTCCCTGACGAACAGGGCTTCGACGTTTACCACCACCTGCACCTGGGCGCCCACTCCAAAAAAAACCCGAAAAAACACGAACGTCGGACGATTGCTCCCACACAAAAAGTTCCAGCCAGTCAAGCTCTTGCTGCTCCGCCCCGGCCATTGGCAGCGCATCTACAGCACCACAGACATCGGGGCTCCGGGCTTTCCCTAACGAACAGGGCTTCGACGTTTATCACCAGCTGCACCTGGGGGGCCCACTGAAAAAAACCCCGAAAAATCACGAACGTCGGACGATTGCTCCCACACCGAAATTGCCAGCCAATCAAGCTCTTGCTGCTCCTCCCCGGCCATTGGCAGCGCATCTACAGCACCACAGACATCGGGGCTCCGGGCTTTCCCTGACGAACAGGGCTTCGACGTTTACCACCACCTGCACCTGGGTGCCCATTGGAAAAAAACCCGAAAATCACGAACGTCAAACGATTGCTCCCACACCGAAAGTGCCAGCCAGTCAAGCTCTTGCTGCTCCTCACCGGCCATTGGCAGCGCATCTACAGCACCACAGACATCGGGGCTCCGGGCTTTCCCTGACGAACAGGGCTTCGACTTTTACCACCAGCTGCACCTGGGCGCCCACTCCAAAAAAACCCCGAAAAATCACGAACGTCGGACGATTGCTCCCACACAAAAAGTGCCAGCCAGTCAAGCTCCTGCTGCTCCTCACCAGCCATTGGCAGCGCATCTACAGCACCACAGACATCGGGGCTCCGGGCTTGCCCTGACGAACAGGGCTTCGACGTTTACCACCAGCTGCACCTGGGCGCCCACTGAAAAAAAACCCCGAAAATTCACGAACGTCGGACGATTGCTCCCACACAAAAAGTGCCAGCCAGTCAAGCTCCTGCTGCTCCTCACCGGCCATTGGCAGCGCATCTACAGCACCACAGACATCGGGGCTCCGGGCTTTCCCTGACGAACAGGGCTTCGACGTTTACCACCACCTGCACCTCTGCCCCCATTGGAAAAAAACCCCGAAAAATCACGAACGTCGGACGATTGCTCCCACACAAAAAGTGCCAGCCAGTCAAGCTCTTCCTGCTCCTCACCGGCCATTGGCAGCGCATCTACAGCACCACTGACATCGGGGCTCCGAGCTTTCCCTGACGAACAGGGCTTCGACGTTTACCACCTGCTGCACCTGGGCGCCCACTGGAAAAATCCCCGAAAAATCACGAACGTCGGACGATTGCTCCCACACCAAAAGTGCCAGCCAGTCAAGCTCTTGCTGCTCCTCCCCGGCCATTGGCAGCGCATCTACAGCACCACAGACATCGGGGCTCCGGGCTTTCCCTGACGAACAGGGCTTTGACGTGTACCACCAGCTGCACCTGGGGGCCCCACTGAAAAAAACCCCAAAAAAGCATGAACGTCGGACGATTGCTCCCACACCGAAAGTGCCAGCCAGTCAAGCTCTTGCTGCTCCTCACCAGCCATTGGCATCGCATCAACAGCACCACAGACATCGGGGCTACGGGCTTTCCCTGACGAACAGGGCTTCGATGTTTACCACCAGCTGCACCTGGGCACCCACTGGAAAAAAACCCCGAAAAATCACGAACGTTGGACGATTGCTCCCACACCGAAAGTGTCATCCAGTCAAGCTCTTCCTGCTCCTCACCGGCCATTGGCAGCGCATCTACAGCACCACAGACATCGGGGCTCCGGTCTTTCCCTGACGAACAGGGCTTCGACGTTTACCACCAGCTGCGCCTGGGGGGCCCACTGAAAAAAACCCCAAAAAATCACGAACGTCGGACGATTGCTCCCACACAAAAAGTGCCAGCCAGTCAAGGTCTTGCTGCTCCTCACCGGCCATTGGCAGCGCATCTACAGCACCACAGACATCGGGGCTCCGGGCTTTCCCTGTCGAACAGGGCTTCGACGTTTACCACCAGCTGCGCCTGTTCGCCCACTCCAAAAAAACCCGAAAAATCATGAACGTCGGACAATTGCTCCCACACCGAAAGTGCCAGCCAGTCAAGCTCTTGCTGCTCCTCAGCAGCCATTGGCAGCGCATCTACAGCACCACAGACATCAGGGCTCCGGGCTTTCCCTGACGAACAGGGCTTCGACGTTTACCACCACCTGCGCCTGGGAGTCCACTCCAAAAAAACCTGAAAAATCACAAACGTCGGACGATTGCTCCCACACCGAAAGTGCCAGCCAGTCAAGCTCTTGCTGCTCCTCACCGGCCATTGGCAGCGCATCTACAGCACCACAGACATCGGGGCTCCGGGCTTTCCCTGACGAACAGTGCTTCGACGTTTACCACCAGCTGCACCTGGGCGCCCATTGGAAAAAAACCCAAGAAAAATCACGAACGTGGGACGATTGCTCCCACACCGAAAGTGCCAGCCAGTCAAGCTCCTGCTGCTCCTCACCGGCCATTGGCAGCGCATCTACAGCACCACAGACATAGAGGCTCCGGGCTTTCCCTGACGAAAAGGGCTTCGACTTTTACCACCAGCTGCACCTGGGCGCCCACTCCAAAAAATCCCCGAAAAATCACGAACGTCGGACGATTGCTCCCACACCGAAAGTGCCAGCCAGTCAAGCTCTTGCTGCTCCTCCTCGGCCATTGGCAGCGCATCTACAGCACCACAGACATCGGGGCTCCGGGCTTTCCCTGACGAACAGGGCTTCGACCTTTACCACCACCTGCACCTCTGCCCCCATTGGAAAAAAACCCAAGAAAAATCACGAACGTTGGACGATTGCTCCCACACCGAAAGTGCCAGCCAGTCAAGCTCTTGCTGCTCATCACCGGCCATTGGCAGCGCATCTACAGCACCACAGACATCGGGGCTCCGGGCTTTCCCTGATGAACAGGACTTCGACGTTTACCACCAGCTGCACCTGGGGGGCCAACTGAAAAAAGCCCCGAAAAATCACGAACGTCGGACGATTGCTCCCACACAAAATGTGCCAGCCAGTCAAGCTCCTGCTGCTCCTCACCGGCCATTGGCAGCGCATCTACAGCACCACAGACATCGGGGCTCTGAGCTTTCCCTGACGAACAGGGCTTCGACGTTTACCACCTGCTGCACCTGGGCGCCCACTGGAAAAAAGCCCGAAAAATCACGAACGTCGGACGATTGCTCCCACACCGAAAGTGCCAGCCAGTGAAGCTCCTGCTGCTCCTCAGCGGCCATTGGCAGCGCATCTACAGCACCACAGACATCGGGGCTCCGGGCTTTCCCTGACGAACAGGGCTTCGACGTTTACCACCAGCTGCACCTGGGCGCCCACTGAAAAAAACCCCGAAAAATCACGAACTTTGGACGATTGCTCCCACACCGAAAGTGCCAGCCAGTCAAGCTCTTGCTGCTCATCACCGGCCATTGGCAGCGCATCTACAGCACCACAGACATTGGGGCTCCAGGCTTTCCCTGACGAACCGGGCTTCGACGTTTACCACCAGCTGCACCTGGTCGCCCACTCCAGAAAAACCCGAAAAATCACGAACGTCAGACGATTTCTCCCACACAAAAAGTGCCAGCCAGTCAAGCTCCTGCTGCTCCTCACCGGCCATTGGCAGCGCATCTACAGCACCACAGACATCGGGGCTCCGGGCTTTCCCTGACGAACAGGGCTTCGATATTTACCACCAGCTGCACCTGGGGGCCCCACTGAAATAATCCCCGAAAAAGCATGAACGTCGGACGATTGCTCCCACACCGAAAGTGCCAGCCAGTCAAGCTCTTTCTGCTCCTCCCCGGCCATTGGCAGCGCATCTACAGCACCACAGACGTCGGGGCTCCGGGCTTTCCATGACGAACAGGGCTTCGACGTTTACCACCAGCTGCACCTGGGCGCCCACTCCAAAAAAACCGAAAAATCACGAACGTCGGACGATTGCTCCCACTCCGAAAGTGCAAGCCAGTCAAACTCCTGCTGCTCCTCCCCGGTCGTTGGCAGCGCATCTACAGCACCACAGACATCGGGGCTCCGGGCTTTCCCTGACGAACAGGGCTTCGACGTTTACCACCACCTGCACCTGGGCGCCCATTGGAAAAAAACCCAAGAAAAATCATGAACGTTGGACGATTGCTCCCACACAAAAAGTGCCAGCCAGTCAAGCTCTTGCTGCTCCTCCCCGGCCATTGGCAGCGCATCTACAGCACCACAGACATCGGGGCTCCGGGCTTTCCCTGACGAACAGGGCTTCGACGTTTACCACCAGCTGCACCTGGGCGCCCACTCCAAAAAAACCCTGAAAAATCACGAACATCGGACGATTGCTCCCACACCGAAAGTGCCAGCCAGTCAAGCTCCTGCTGCTCCTCACCGGCCATTGGCAGCGCATCTACAGCACCACAGACATCGGGGCTCCGGGCTTTCCCTGACGAACAGGGCTTCGATGTTTACCACCAGCTGCACCTGGGGGGCCCACTCGAAAAAACCCGAAAAATCAAGAACGTCGGTCGATTGCTCCCACACAAAAAGTGCCAGCCAGTCAAGCTCCTGCTGCTCCTCACCGGCCATTGGCAGCGCATCTAAAGCACCACAGACATCGGGGCTCCGGGCTTTCCCTGACGAACAGGGCTTCGAAGTTTACCACCAGCTGCACCTGGGCGCCCACTCCAAAAAAACCCCGAAAAATCACGAACATCGGACGATTGCTCCCACACCGAAAGTGCCAGCCAGTCAAGCTCTTGCTGCTCCTCCCCGGCCATTGGCAGCGCATCTACAGCACCACAGACATCGGGGCTCCGGGCTTTCCCTGATGAACAGGGCTTCGACGTTTACCAACAGCTGCACCTGGGCGCCCATTGGAAAAAAACCCAAGAAAAATCACGAACGTTGGACGATTGCTCCCACACCGAAAGTGCCAGCAACTCAAGCTCTTGCTGCTCCTCACCGGCCATTGGCAGCGCATCTACAGCACCACAGACACTGGGACTCCGGGCTTTCCCTGACGAACAGGGCTTCGACGTTTACCACCAGCTGCACCTGGTCGCCCACTTTAAAAAAAACCCGAAAAATCACGAACGTCGGATGATTGCACCCACACAAAAAGGGCCAGCCAGTCAAGCTCTTGCTGCTCCTCCCCGGCCATTGGCAGCGCATCTACAGCACCACAGACATCGGGGCTCCGGGCTTTCCCTGACGAACAGGGCTTTGACGTTTACCACCTCCTGCACCTCGGCACCCATTGGAAAAAAACCCAAGAAAAATCACGAACGTTGGACGATTGCTCCCACACAAAAAGTGCCAGCCAGTCAAGCTCCTGCTGCTCCTCAGCGGCCATTGGCAGCGCATCTACAGCACCACAGACATCGGGGCTCCGGGCTTTCCCTGACGAACAGGGCTTCGACGTTTACCACCAGCTGCACCTGGGGGGCCCACTCGAAAAAACCCGAAAAATCAAGAACGTCGGTCGATTGCTCCCACACAAAAAGTGCCAGCCAGTCAAGCTCCTGCTGCTCCTCAGCGGCCATTGGCAGCGCATCTACAGCACCACAGACATCGGGGCTCCGGGCTTTCCCTGACGAACAGGGCTTCGAAGTTTACCACCAGCTGCACCTGGGCGCCCACTCCAAAAAAACCCCGAAAAATCACGAACTTCGGACGATTGCTCCCACACCGAAAGTTCCAGCCAGTCAAGCTCTTGCTGCTCCTCCCCGGCCATTGGCAGCGCATCTACAGCACCACAGACATCGGGGCTCCGGGCTTTCCCTGATGAACAGGGCTTCGACGTTTACCACCAGCTGCACCTGGGCGCCCATTGGAAAAAAACCCAAGAAAAATCACGAACGTTGGACGATTGCTCCCACACCGAAAGTGCCAGCAACTCAAGCTCTTGCTGCTCCTCACCGGCCATTGGCAGCGCATCTACAGCACCACAGACACTGGGACTCCGGGCTTTCCCTGACGAACAGGGCTTCGACGTTTACCACCAGCTGCACCTGGTCGCCCACTTTAAAAAAAACCCGAAAAATCACGAACGTCGGATGATTGCACCCACACAAAAAGGGCCAGCCAGTCAAGCTCTTGCTGCTCCTCACCGGCCATTGGCAGCGCATCTACAGCACCACAGACATCGGGGCTCCGGGCTTTCCCTGACGAACAGGGCTTCGACGTTTACCACCACCTGCACCTGGGCGCCCATTGGAAAAAAACCCAAGAAAAATCACGAACGTTGGACGATTGCTCCCACACCGAAAGTGCCAGCCAGTCAAGCTCTTGCTGCTCCTCAGCAGCCATTGGCAGCGCATCTACAGCACCACAGACATCGGGGCTACGGGCTTTCCCTGACGAACAGGGCTTCGACGTTTACCACCAGCTGCACCTGGTCGCCCACTAAAAAACAAATCGAAAAATCACGAACATCGGACGATTGCTCCCACACCGAAAGTGCCAGCCAGTCAAGCTCTTGCTGCTCCTCCCCGGCCATTGGCAGCGCATCTACAGCACCACAGACATCGGGGCTCCGGGCTTTCCCTGATGAACAGGACTTCGACGTTTACCACCAGCTGCACCTGGGCGCCCACTTTAAAAAAAACCCGAAAAGTCACAAACGTCTGACGATTGCTCCCACACAAAAAGTGCCAGCCAGTCAAGCTCTTGCTGCTCCTCCCCGGCCATTGGCAGCGCATCTACAGCACCACAGACATCGGGGCTCCGGGCTTTCCCTGACGAACAGGGCTTCGATGTTTACCACCTCCTGCACCTCGACACCCATTGGAAAAAAACCCAAGAAAAATCACGAACGTTGGACGATTGCTCCCACACCGAAAGTGCCAGCCAGTCAAGCTCTTGCTGCTCCTCAGCGGCCATTGGCAGCGCATCTACAGCACCACAGACATCGGGGCTCCGGGCTTTCCCTGACGAAAAGGGCTTCGACGTTTACCACCAGCTGCACCTGGGGGGCCCACTCGAAAAAACCCGAAAAATCAAGAACGTCGGTCGATTGCTCCCACACAAAAAGAGCCAGCCAGTCAAGCTCCTGCTGCTCCTCACCGGCCATTGGCAGCGCATCAACAGCACCACAGACATCGGGGCTCCGGGCTTTCCCTGACAAACAGGGCTTCGAAGTTTACCACCAGCTGCACCTTGGCGCCCACTCCAAAAAAACCCCGAAAAATCACGAACATCGGACGATTGCTCCCACACCGAAAGTGCCAGCCAGTCAAGCTCTTGCTGCTCCTCCCCGGCCATTGGCAGCGCATCTACAGCACCACAGACATCGGGGCTCCGGGCTTTCCCTGATGAACAGGGCTTCGACGTTTACCACCACCTGCACCTGGGCACCCATTGGAAAAAAACCCAAGAAAAATCACGAACGTTGGACGATTGCTCCCACACCGAAAGTGCCAGCCACTCAAGCTCTTGCTGCTCCTCACCGGCCATTGGCAGCGCATCTACAGCACCACAGACACTGGGACTCCGGGCTTTCCCTGACGAACAGGGCTTCGACGTTTACCACCAGCTGCACCTGGTCGCCCACTTTAAAAAAAACCCGAAAAATCACGAACGTCGGACGATTGCTCCCACACAAAAAGTGCCAGCCAGTCAAGCTCTTGCTGCTCCTCCCCGGCCATTGGCAGCGCATCTACAGCACCACAGACATCGGGGCTCTGGGCTTTCCCTGACGAACAGGGCTTCGACGTTTACCACCACCTGCACCTGGGCGCCCATTGGAAAAAAACCCAAGAAAAATCACGAACGTTGGACGATTGCTCCCACACAAAAAGTGCCAGCCAGTCAAGCTCCTGCTGCTCCTCCCCGGCCATTGGCAGCGCATCTACAGCACCACAGACATCGGGGCTACGGGCTTTCCCTGACGAACAGGGCTTCGACGTTTACCACCAGCTGCACCTGGTCGCCCACTAAAAAACAAATAGAAAAATCATGAACGTCGGACGATTGCTCCCACACCGAAAGTGCCAGCCAGTCAAGCTCTTGCTGCTCCTCCCCGGCCATTGGCAGCGCATCTACAGCACCACAGACGTCGGGGCTCCGGGCTTTCCATGACAAACAGGGCTTGAACGTTTACCACCAGCTGGACCTGGGCGCCCACTCCAAAAAAAACGAAAAATCACGAACGTCGGACTATTGCTCCCACTCCAAAAGTGCAAGCCAGTCAAGCTCCTGCTGCTCCTCCCCGGTCGTTGGCAGCGCATCTACAGCACCACAGACATCGGGGCTCCACGCTTTCCCTGACGAACAGGGCTTCGACGTTTACCACCAGCTGCACCTGGGCGCCCACTCCAAAAAAACCCCGAAAAATCACGAAGATCGGACGATTGCTCCCACACCAAAAGTGCCAGCCAGTCAAGCTCTTGCTGCTCATCACCGGCCATTGGCAGCCCATCTACAGCACCACAGACATCGGGGCTCCGGGCTTTCCCTGACGAACAGGGCTTCGATGTTTACCACCTCCTGCACCTGGGCACCCATTGGAAAAAAACCCAAGAAAAATCATGAACGTTGGACGATTGCTCCCACACCGAAAGTGCCAGCCAGTCAAGCTCCTGCTGCTCCTCAGCGGCCATTGGCAGCGCATCTACAGCACCACAGACATCGGGGCTCCGGGCTTTCCCTGACGAACAGGGCTTCGACGTTTACCACCAGCTGCACCTGGGGGGCCCACTCGAAAAAACCCGAAAAATCAAGAACGTCGGTCGATTGCTCCCATACAAAAAGTGCCAGCCAGTCAAGCTCCTGCTGCTTCTCCCCGGCCATTGGCAGCGCATCTACAGCACCACAGACATCGGGGCTCCGGGCTTTCCTTGACGAACAGGGCTTCGACGTTTACCACCAGCTGCACCTGGGCGCCCACTCCAAAAAAACCCCGAAAAATCACGAACATCGGACGATTGCTCCCACACCGAAAGTGCCAGCCAGTCAAGCTCCTGCTGCTCCTCACCGGCCATTGGCAGTGCATCTACAGCACCACAGACATCGGCGCTCCGGGCTTTCCCTGTCGAACAGGGCTTCGACGTTTACCACCAGGTGCGCCTGGGCGCCCACTAAAAAAAAACCCAAAAAATCACGAACGTTGGACGATTGCTCCCACACCGAAAGTGCCAGCAACTCAAGCTCTTGCTGCTCCTGCCCGGCCATTGGCAGCGCATCTACAGCACCACAGACATCGGGGCTCCGGGCTTTCCCTGACGAACAGGGCTTCGACGTTTCCCACCAGCTGCACCTGGGCGCCCACTTTAAAAAAAACCCGAAAAATCACGAACGTCGGACGATTGCTCCCACACCGCAAGTGCCAGCCAGTCAAGCTCCTGCTGCTCCTCCCCGGCCATTGGCAGCGCATCTACAGCACCACAGACATCGGGGCTACGGGCTTTCCCTGACGAACAGGGCTTCGACGTTTACCACCAGCTGCACCTGGTCGCCCACTAAAAAACAAATCGAAAAATCATGAACGTCGGACGATTGCTCCCACACCGAAAGTGCCAGCCAGTCAAGCTCTTGCTGCTCCTCACCGGCCATTGGCAGCGCATCTACAGCACCACAGACGTCAGGGCTCCGGGCTTTCCTTGACGAACAGGGCTTCGACGTTTACCACCAGCTGGACCTGGGCGCCAACTCCAAAAAAATTGAAAAATCACGAACGTCGGACGATTGCTCCCACTCCGAAAGTGCAAGCCAGTCAAGCTCCTGCTGCTCCTCCCCGGTCGTTGGCAGCGCATCTACAGCACCACAGACATCGGGGCTCCGGGCTTTCCCTGACGAACAGGGCTTCGACGTTTACCACCAGCTGCACCTGGACGCCCACTCCAAAAAAACCCTGAAAAATCACGAACGTCTGACGATTGCTCCCACACAAAAAGTGCCAGCCAGTCAAGCTCCTGCTGCTCCTCAGCGGCCATTGGCACCGCATTTACAGCACCACAGACATAGGGGCTCCGGGCTTTCCCTGACGAACAGGGCTTCGATGTTTACCACCAGCTGCACCTGGGGGGCCCACTCGAAAAAACCCGAAAAATCAAGAACGTCGGTCGATTGCTCCCACACAAAAAGTGCCAGCCAGTCAAGCTCCTGCTGCTCCTCCACTGCCATTGGCAGCGCATCTAAAGCACCACAGACATCGGGGCTCCGGGCTTTCCCTGACGAACAGGGCTTCGACGTTTACCAACAGCTGCACCTGGGCGCCCATTGGAAAAAAACCCAAGAAAAATCACGAACGTTGGACGATTGCTCCCACACCGAAAGTGCCAGCAACTCAAGCTCTTGCTGCTCCTCACCGGCCATTGGCAGCGCATCTACAGCACCACAGACACTGGGACTCCGGGCTTTCCCTGACGAACAGGGCTTCGACGTTTACCACCAGCTGCACCTGGTCGCCCACTTTAAAAAAAAACCGAAAAATCACGAACGTCGGATGATTGCACCCACACAAAAAGGGCCAGCCAGTCAAGCTCTTGCTGCTCCTCCCCGGCCATTGGCAGCGCATCTACAGCACCACAGACATCGGGGCTCCGGGCTTTCCCTGACGAACAGGGCTTCGACATTTACCACCTCCTGCACCTCGGCACCCATTGGAAAAAAACCCAAGAAAAATCACGAACGTTGGACGATTGCTCCCACACAAAAAGTGCCAGCCAGTCAAGCTCCTGCTGCTCCTCAGCGGCCATTGGCAGCGCATCTACAGCACCACAGACATCGGGGCTCCGGGCTTTCCCTGACGAACAGGGCTTCGACGTTTACCACCAGCTGCACCTGGGGGGCCCACTCGAAAAAACCCGAAAAATCAAGAACGTCGGTCGATTGCTCCCACACAAAAAGTGCCAGCCAGTCAAGCTCCTGCTGCTCCTCAGCGGCCATTGGCAGCGCATCTACAGCACCACAGACATCGGGGCTCCGGGCTTTCCCTGACGAACAGGGCTTCGACGTTTACCACCAGCTGCACCTGGTCGCCCACTAAAAAACAAATCGAAAAATCATGAACGTCGGACGATTGCTCCCACACCGAAAGTGCCAGCCAGTCAAGCTCTTGCTGCTCCTCCCCGGCCATTGGCAGCGCATCTACAGCACCACAGACGTCGGGGCTCCGGGCTTTCCATGACGAACAGGGCTTCGACGTTTACCACCAGCTGGACCTGGGCGCCCACTCCAAAAAAACCGAAAAATCACGAACGTCGGACGATTGCTCCCACTCCGAAAGTGCCAGCCAGTCAAGCTCCTGCTGCTCCTCCCCGGTCGTTGGCAGCGCATCTACAGCACCACAGACATCGGGGCTCCGGGCTTTCCCTGACGAACAGGGCTTCGACGTTTACCACCAGCTGCACCTGGACGCCCACTCCAA